>NW_023416288.1:71213392-72664642 GCF_014176215.1 Rousettus aegyptiacus
AAAGAGGAGACTTTATAACTGATACCACAGAAATACAAAGAATTATGAGACTACTATGAAAATTACATGCCAACAAATAGAACAACCTATAAAGACTGGATAAAATTCCTAGAAACATACAACCTACGAAGACTAACTCATGAAGAAGTAGAAAATCTGAACAAACCTATTACTAATAAGGAGGTTAAAATAGTAATCAAAAGAAAAAAAGATAGGAAGGAAGGAAGGAAGGAAGGAAGGAAGGAAGGAAGGAAGGAAGGAAGGAAGGAAGGAAGGAAAAGAAAGAAAGAAAGAAAATCAGGACCAGGTCGCTTCACTGGTGAATTCTACCAATATTTAAAGAAAAAATACCAATTCTTTTCAAACTCTTCCAAAAAATAGCAAGGGAGTGAATACTTCCAAATTAATTTACAAGGCCAGCATTACTCTTATACCAAAATTAGACAAGAACAACACAAGAAAAGAAATTACAGGGAAATAACTCTGATGAACATAGAAGCAAAATTTCTTGACAAAATATTAACTAATTGAATTCAACAATACATTAAAAGGATCTTACACCACAATCAATTGAGACTTATTCCAAGGATGAAAGGGTGGTTCAGTGTCTGCAAATCAAACAATGATACACCACATTAACAAAACGAATGATAAAAATCATATAATCATTTCAATGGGTGCAGAAAAAGCATTTAACAAAATTCAACATCTACTCCTAATAAAAACTTTCAACAAAGTACGTATAGAGGGAATGTACCTCAACACAATAAAGGCCAGATGTGACAAGTCCGCAGCTGACATTAAATTCAATGATGAAAAGCTGACAGCTTTATCTCTAAGATTAGGAATAAGACAAGAATACTCACTCCTGCCACTTTTATTCAACATAGTACGGGGGGAAAAAAGGCATCCAAATTGGAACAGAAGAAATAAAACTGTCTCTATTTGCAGATGACATAATATAATATATAGAAAGCCCTACTAAAGAGTCCACAAAAAACCTTTAGAACTAACAAATAAATTCAGTAAACTTTCAAGATACAAAAAACAATAAATGAAAATCAGTTGCATTTCTGTACACTAATAACAAAATATCAGAAAAAGAAATTAAGAAAACGATCCCATTTACAATTTCATCAAGAAAAATAAAATATCTAGAAATAAACTTAATTAAGACCTAGACACAAAACTATAAGCCATTAGTGAATGAATTGAAGAAGACAGAAATAAATGGAGAGATTCTCTATTCTCATGAACTGGAAGAATTAACATAGCTGAAAAGTCCATGCTACCTAAAGCAATTTGCAGATTCAGTGCAATCCCTATAAAAATTCTAGCAGCATTTTTCACAGAAATAGAACAAATTTAAATTAGTATGGAACCACAAAGCAATCTTGAGAAAGAATAGCAAAGCTGAGGCATCACACTTCCTGATTTTAAATTATATTACAAAGCTATAACAATCAAAACAGTATGGTATTGGCATAACAAAAAAGACATAGATCATTGGAACAGAATAGACAGCTCAAAAATAGACCCACACATACATAGTCAATTAATTTATGACAAAGGAGCCAAGAGTATACAATGGGAAAAGTATAGTCTCTTCAGTAAATGTTGTTGGGAAAAATGGACATCCCCATACAAAAGAATGAAACTGGACCACTATTTTACACCTTTCACTAAAATTAAAAAAAAATGGATTAAAGACATAAATGTAAGACCTAAAACCATGAAAACTATGTTTTCTTATGGAAGAAAACATAGGTAGTGAGCTCCTGGACATAAGTATTATCAATGATTTGGGGGGGGCGGGGGGAGGATTTTATACCAAAAGCGAAGACAGCAAAAAGAAAAATAAACAAAGTGGACTACACCAAATAAAAAGATTCTGTACAGCAAAAGAAACCATGAAGAAAGTGAAAAGAGAACTTATGCATGAGAGAAAATATATTAACTCCTTATCTGATAAGGGGTTAATACTCTAAATATATAAAGAACTCATACAACTCCACAGAAATAATCTGATTAATAAATGGGGAAAATACCTGAATAGTCATTTTTCCAAAGAAGACCGATACTCATTTTTCCATATGGCCAACATATAGGAAAAGTTTCTTAACATCATTAATCATGAAACTGTAAATTAAAATCACAATGAGATATCGCCTCACACCTGTTGGAATAGCTGTTATTAAAAAGACAATAACCAACAAGGGTTGGTGAGAATGCAGAGAAAAGGGAACTTTGGATACCGTTGGTTAGAATGTAAATTGATGAGACCACTATGGAAAACAGCATAGAAGTTCCTCACAATATTAAAACTAGAACTACCAGATGATCTAGCAGTTCCATTTTTAGGCATTTATCTGACGGAAACGAAATCACTATCTGAAAAAGATACCAGCAACCCTTCCCCTCATCATGCATTGCAGCATTGTTCACAATAGTAAAGACATGGAAACAAGTGTTCATTGACAGATGAATGGATAAAGAAAATGCCACACACACACACACACACACACACACACACACACACACACACCACAGGAATATTATTTAGCCAAAAAAAAAAAAAAGGAAATTCTGGTTTTTGTGACAACATGGATGGACCTCAAGGGCATTTTGCCAAGTGAAGTAAGTCAGGCAGAGAAAGATAAATATTATACAATTATTAAATGTCAAACCTAAAAAAATAAACTCATACCTACAGAGAACAAATTGATGGTTTCCAGTGGTGGTGAATGGAAAGTGGATGAAATGGGTGAAAGTGGTCAAAAGGTACAAACTTTCAGTTATATGGTAAATAAGTCCTGGGGACGTAATATGTAGCATGGTGATTACAGTCAACGGTATTGTATATTTTAAAGTTGCTAATGTAATAAATCTTAAGAGTTCTCATTACAAGAAAGAAAAAAAAGCATAACTATGTACAATGATGGATGTTAACTAATTGTGGTAATCATTTCACTATATATATATATATATATATATATATATATATCAGATCATTATAGGCATACTTTTTTTTATTGTGCTTATCTTTATTACACTTCACAGATATTTCATTTTTTACAAATTTAAGGTCTGTGGCAACCTTACGCCTTCTGGAAAACCTTCTGGAAAGGATTCATCTAGATGCCCTAAGAACATTTGCGATTCCTTGGGAAGAGGTTAAAATATCAACATTAGCAGCAGTAGGGGAAAAAGTTGATTCCAACTCTCCTAGATGACATTAAGGGGGTTTAAGACTTCAGAGGAAGAAGTAACTGCAGATGTGGTAGAAATAGCAAGAAAACCAGAATTGTAAGTGGAGCCTAAAGATGTGACTGAATTGCTGCAATTTTATAATGACACCTGACAGATGAGGAGTTGCTGCTTATGGACGAGCAAAGAAAGTAGTTTCCTCAGATTCATTGATAAAGCAGCAACAGAGTTTGAGAGGATTGACTCCAATTTTGAAAGAAGCTGCTGCGGGTAAAATTCTATCAAACAGCATTACATGCTTCAGAGAAATTGTTTGTGACAGGACAAGTCACAGCCAGTGAGGCAATCTTCATTGCTGTCTTAATTTAAGAAATTGCCATAGCCACCTCAACCTTCAGCAACCACGATATTGATCAGTCAGCAGCCATTAAAATCGATGCAAGACCCTCCACTAGCAAAACAATTTCAACTTGCTGAAGGCTCGGATGATAGTTAGCACTTTTTAGCAATAAAGTATTTTTTAACTAAAGTATGTATATTATTATTTTAGACATAATGCTATTGCTCACTTCATAGACTACCGTATAGTATAACATAACTTTCATATGCACTGGAAAACCAAAAAATTATTGTCATGTTATTTATTGAGTGGTCTGGAACCAAACCCATAAAATCTCTGAGGTATGCCTGCACGTTGTACACCTAAAACTAATACAGTGTTACATGTCAATTATATCTCAAATTTTAAAAAGCTGTTATTTTGGGGGTGGTTTATTATACAACAATAAATAACTGGAAAACTTATTTATGGTGTTATTTCTTTGGTAATCTGGAGATTACAATATGTATTCTTGTAGTATCTATTAAATATGATTTTATAATAATGCATTCAGTTAAAAACATTTTACAATAGTTCTTAAGACTTCTTTGATTCATAGATTATTTAGAGGTATGTTGCATAATTTTCAAGATTTTGGAGATTTTCTTGATTTTTCTTATTGATTTCCACTTAATTCCATTCTGAGCAAGGAACATACTTTGTATTATTTCAATTCTTGTAATTTATTAAGGTTTATTTCATTACCCAGTGTGTTATCTAGTTTAGTGAATCTTTCATTTTCACTTGAAAAAAAATGTATATTTGCTGCTGTAGAGCGACTTATTTTATAAACGTCAACTAAATCCAGTTTCTTCATGGTGCAGTTGAGTTCTACATCTTGCTGATTTGGTCTGTTCATTCTTTCAACTTCTGAAAGTGGAGTGTTGACATCTCCAACTATAATTGAATATTTGGTTTTATTTCAATTCTGTCAATTTTTGCTTCATATATTTTGAAAGTGTATTTTTTCTTGGTGAATTGACCCTATTATTATTGTCACGTCCCCCATTTCAGGTAAATATTTTTGATCGAATACCTATTTTGATATTGATATATCTACTTTGGCTTTTTAAAAATTATTTGCACAATTTATCTTGTTCTATCCTTCTCTTTTCACCTACCTTTATTATATTTGAAGTCAGTTTCTGGTAGGCAGCATTCAGTTGGGTCTTATGTTTTTATTCACTCAGACAATTTTTGTTTTAAATTTTTGTGTTGGGGCTATATATATATATTTTTATATAATTATTGATATGTTTTGATTTATGTCTAACATTGAAATATTTGTTTTGTTTCCTGTTTGTTCTGTTTTTCATTCTTCTTATTCTCTTTTCTTGTCTTCTTTTGGAGTATTCGAACATTTTTTATTTTAATGTATTATGGGTTTTTTTGCTATATTTCTTTGTATAGTTTTTTTAGTGGTGAAATATGGATTATGTTATGTTATGTACACATACCTTTTTTATAGTGTACTTAGAATTGTTTTATTACTTCAAGTGGAATGTAGAAAGTTATCACCATATAAGTTCCCTTTATCCCCCCTGCTTGATATAGTTTCTATGTATTACCTCTACATACAATGAAAACACTACCAGACAGTGTTACTATTTTTGCCTTCAACCATCAAACATATTTTATATAACTGAAGAGAAGTGAAAGTTAATAATATTTACCATTTCTCTTGCTTTTCCTTCACTCTGGATTTTCCTAGTTTCCTTCTTGTATCATTTCCCTTTTATCTTAAAAACTTCCTTTACCATTTATTTTAGAACAGGTCTGTTGACAATGAATTTTCGTCGTTAGCCTTCATATAAGAGTGTCTTTATTTCACTTTCATTGATGAATTTTTTCACTGGATATAGAATTCTAGGCTGAGCGTTCTTTTCTTTCAGAGCTTCAAAAATACCTGTTCTTTCCCTTCTAGTTTCATAATTTCTGTTGCGAAATCTACAGTTATTCAAATCATCATTCTCCTTTGTTTCTCACAAGTAATAGATCATTTGTCTCTGTTAAGACTTTGTCTTTGCCTTTAGCTTTCAGCAGTTTAATTACGATGTACCTTGCATAGATTTCTTAAGGTTTGGAATTTGCCGAACTTTTAAAATCTCTAGGTTTATATCTTAGACAAAATTTAGAAAGTTTTTAGCCATTATTTCTGTAAATATTTTTTGTTGCAATGGACTTTTTCTCATCTCCTTCCAGGATTTCACGAGACAATGTTATACCTTATAAAATTGTTTCAGAGATTAGATCAATGAAACTTTGCTCACTTCCTTTCAATCTTTTTTTTCTTCTGTCGTTAGGACTGGATTATTTCCATTGATCTATCTTTATACTTTCCTCTTTCATCTCTTTTTCTATATTGGCCTTAGCCAGTGAGATAAATATTTGACTATCTCACTGTGACGATAGTACATAGATTTTTAGTTTTAAAACTTCTATGTAGTTCTTCTTTCCATTTTATGTGTCTTTGCTGATATTTTCTATTGTTCATGTATTTCGAAATTATTCACCCTTATTTCTTGGAGCATTTTCAAAATAGATGCTTTCAAAGTGTTCAATCATTTCAACATCTGTGTCATTTAGGACTTAGTGTCTGTAGATTGTCTTTTCCTATTTGAATTAGAATTATCCTGGTTCTTTGTAAGCAAGGTAATTTTGATTCTATCCTGGACATTTTAAATAGAATGTTAAGAGACTCTGGGTCTTGTTTAAATCCTATGGTGTTCTTATTTTAGTACACGATCTACCCAGTCAGGCCAAAGATTCTGAACAGAATTCTTTGGGTTCTTGTTCTGATGTTATTTCAGTTTCTGAGGCCTTTGCAATGCTAGTCTTGCCTGCCTCGCATGTGTAAACCCAGTGGTTTGTCTGGGATCTTGGGGATGGTCTGTCTCATAGTTGAGTTCTCAAAGTCTTTGTTGTGCTCTTCGGGGTCAGATCTACATGTGCACAACTGTGGGGATGGGGTAAGAAAAGCAGTTCGCATGTGACTTTTGGGGAATCACTTTCTCAAGCTCTTCATTTTTCATGACTTTCCAGATGCTTTCTGGTTCCCAAGAACTCTCCTTTTTGGTCCTTTGGCCAGAAAATGTGGCTCTAGTTATCTCACTCTGTCATAAACTTTCTGTGACTTCGCCCATGTCTGGAACCACATAGCAGAAGAGAAAGAGAAAGAGAAAGAAAAAAAAATGGATTTTTTCCCCACCTTTTTGGGACCTCAGTTTTTATGTTTGGAAATGATTTTTACCATTTCTCAAAAGTTTTAGGCATATGCGAGCTCTCACTGCTGCCTCTGTCACTACTGCCAGCATCAACACAGGACTTCCCAGGGGACTGGGATATAAGAGAAATGGAGCGGGGCAGAACCAAGGGGATTTCTCCCACTCTAAAGATGTTAAGAGTCCCTTTCATGCTTCTTGAATCAAAATGAGATGGCTTCTCTGGAGACTTCTTCTGTAGGTCTTTTTGTCCAGGAAAGGTACCCACTTCAAGGTTTAGGCTGCCTTGGATCCAGGCTTTAAGATACCAAAGGAGATACAACATTAGAAACTCACTGTCATTTAGTGGTCCTTAAAATTTTGATCTTTCTCAACTCACCTGCTTTCATTTACTTTTCAGAGTCCTCAAATAGCTTTTCCATGCATTCATTCCAAGATGTATGCCTATATTCAGAGAGAGAGATAGGGTCAAATGTGTTATTCTGTTTTATCTGGACTCAGTACTCTCCTGCTTTTTGTGCTAATGATTTCATATATTTTCCTTCTATATGTTTTAAACCTCACAAGATGTGATAATCATGATTTTAACACTCAGTATTATTTTATGTTTTCCCCAAAATTTACCGTCCTCAGTGTTAATTACTTTCTGCAATTTCATAATACTATCTGGTATAATTTTTCTTCAGCCTAAAGAATTGGCTTAATACTTATTTTCTTAGCTTTTGTTTGAAAGCATCTTTATTTTGTCTTCATTTTTTAAAGAGCTTTACAATGATTATGAAATTCCATTTTAGCAGTCCCCTTCCTCCCACTTTAAACACATTATTCTATTGTCTTCTGATTTCAATAGTTTCTGTCTAAAAGTCAGCCATATCTTATGGTTTCTCCCATGAAACTATGGTGTCTGTTTTTTGTGTAGCTTTAGTATTTTCTCCTTGTCTTTGTTTCTTATGGCTTCTATTTATTTACTGATTATGCATCTATTTGTTAACTGTGACCATATTTTCCTTTTCTTGAACATAGTTTTATTCAGTATATAAGAGCTATTTTAAAATTTTGAATTTTTTTTTTTTTTGTCTAGCATCTCCGCTGGATGTCTGAAGTACTTAACGAAATCTCTACATCCTGCTAAGCTGGAACTCTAATGTCTCTCAATACCGCATGACATGCTGCAGGCTACCTCCGCTAGACCTTGCAGAGTCTCATCATATCTATATTTAGTTCAGCTCTTGGCCAAGGACCATGGCGAATCTCCATGCAGACTTGTGGGAACCCCCTTTTCACAGATACCTACCTTCATATGTGCTACCTTGCCAATTTCAGCTGCTTCAACAGTGCGAAACTCTATTCTCTTCCTCCATAACCGAGCCTATTGCCTTGCTTTTGTTCCACTTCCTTGCACCCCAGAAAAAGTGCCCTTCGGTAGAAAAAACTTCATGGATTTCCCTTCTCTCAAGGATCACAGCTGTGTGCTGCCTATTGTTCAATCCCTGGAAAACATTTGCTCCATCTAGTTTTGTCCAGTCTTGGAGTTTTTTTGTTTGTTTTTGTTTGTTTGTTTGTTTGTTTTTAGCAGGAGAATAAATTAGGTACCTATGACTCTCTCCTTGCCGGAAGCAAGTTTTTGGTGTGCATTAATTTAAATGCACATTGAGATTTAAATCACTGATATTAAAACTTTTCCTTAAAGCAATTTCTGACAAAAAATATAGGTAAATAAATGTGTTAATAAAAATTTCAGGAGTGACTAAAGGGAAAAGGGAGTCATCTTTTAAGGGCATTGCAGGCAAACTTCAAATTTCAAACTTAACCTATGATACTCTTAGTTGAATAGATCTAGTAAATAAAAGAGTTCTAGTGATATATATTCTATATTATTTGATATGCAACCTATAATGTTATGTATATAATACTCGTAGATTTAGAAAGTAAAGAAGATACATATATTTTTATTTCTCATTCTTGGCCTGTGCTGTTAGTACACAACATTCTCTCTTAAGGTCATTGAATCTAAGTTGGAGATACTCGACCTTTAAATCATTGGTTAGTGAGACATTGCCTTAGGAAGAAGCCAGTTTAGACTGAAAGGCAAATGACTATTTGGTTTTAGAAGTAACTCTCCATTCTTAAAGGGTGGAGATGGTTTGGTAGTAAATTAGTTCTCGCTCTCTCTGCCCTGGGAGATTAGACAAACAATGGATCTAACTAAGAAAATAGACTGACTCATTTGGCTACAATGCTATACTGAAGTTACATGCAAACTATCATTAATCTCCAGAAAGAGAATTGGATTCAGCATACTGTACAAGAGGTTTACAGCCAATTCTGAGATTTCTCATTGAAGAAACCAAAATTCAGACATTAAATTCCTATATCTAAAGGCACTCTGAACCCTGTCTTTCCTTACCTCATCCTGAGCTATAGCAAGGCTGAAGTCATATGCAACTTACTTCATTATTTATTAACCCTTCTTTAGGATGGTACTTTCTATTGCGAGAGAAGTGAGGTTTGCGACAACCTTCTTTCCTACTAATTTTCTTGAGCATTTCTGAAATTCTGCTGGTAGTGAATACTCTGTCTTCAAAGTAAAAATTGTCCATCAAGAGAATAGGTACAGATGAGAAAGGAAAATCAGACCTGTTGGAGAGGAAGAGAAGTTTCACAGGGCTGTTAATGGCCATACATGGTCAGGGGTGGAGAACGAGAAGGCAACGGAATCACAGATGTGAAAGAGACGAGTCATCTGGTTTAGGCAGCCTCTAGACAGGTAGAGAAGGGGTGTTTGGGTGGGTCTTGTTAGCTTCTTTTGAACTTTTTCAGCTTCTTGCCTCTCACCAAGCCTGACTTCTCTGCGAGTGGTGTGGTACTTTTCCTCCTGCCCCAGGATGTAGTCTTTGGGTAGATCTCATCTGGGGGATGGTCCCTTTTATCCCCAGGAGATCTATTTTAGGTTTAAGTCTCTCCCTTGGCCACACCAACATCAGGGCAGACCTCCTGGATGCTCCATAATTCCCTGGGTGGAGAGAAAGAACCTCTAAGCTGATGGTCACACTTCATGTATTTCTAACTCCCTGTGGCTATGAGAACATGATGTGCCGAGGTGGGTGGAACTTGGAGTCGAGGAGTTTTTTAGGTAGTTTCAGGTCTCTTTGTCTATGAGAGAAGCATACAACTGCCTACCTTTCCAACATACACATCCACACCCCTACATTATTCACTGGTAGAAGTGGAATTTTGGCAACTTATGGTTCCTCTGGGGCCACCCATCTCTTGTACATATCCCAAGTGTCTGGATTCACTGTAGGAGACCGTGGACAAAGGAGGGTGAAATTAAATGTCAGCTTCTTCTGCTTCACCCAGAAGAGGTTTGTGAGCATAAGCATAGAAGTAAATGAGATATTTGTTGCTATTCGATGCCTATCACATCGCGCCCCTTGTCCCCCCTCCCGCCCGCCCCCCACCAGTGCGTGCACACACAGCGAGCAGAAACGCAGTAGCCCCTCCCTCGCGACCGGCACAGACCGACCAGAACTTCCCCTGGGTCGTGGCCCAGCGATACGGAGCGGCCCTGGCGCGGAGCCCTGCTCTTCCCGAGTCGTGGGTGGCGCGGTGCTTGTTTCCCTCCCCTCCCTTTCCGGACCCAAACGGGGATGTATCTGGGTCAGCCTGGGAGGGGCCGGACCTGCCAGGGACCGGCGGGGGGAAAGGGGGTGGCGATGACAGCATCTTTCAGGTTTTTGGCGTTTCTGAGCTTCGGCCCGTCCAGCTTCTCACCGCTCTCGCGCCCGACAGGGCTGCTGCTCTCGCCGGAGGACTGGGTGGAGGGAGAGCGGCGGGTTCTTCCTATCTGGACCGCCACCTCTCCACGCTCTGCAAATAATGCGGCGCTCGTCTTCATCCCCGCCCCCAGCACGCACACACATTTCGGGTTCCCCAAGGCGTGCTTCCCAGGCGGGCGGCGGGCTCCTCCGCCCTAGGAAAAGAGCAGTGGAACAGTTCACGGCCGCCGCGAGTTCCTGGTCTTCCTTCCTTTCCGGTGATAAACGGCGGGGCTGCAAGCCAATTGCTGCTCAAGATGCTCCACCCGCGGGCGCGAGCCTCTCTCTCTCTCCGCTCTGCAGGGGCCCAGATCCAGGACGGAGAAGGTCCTTTTGCCTCCACAAAGCTCAAAGGCTGAGAGCCAGGGCGGCGGGAGGCGCGACCCACGGCAGGCTCTTCGCTGCCTCGGTGCCTCCCTCCGTGATCTTTTGCGCTCCACAGCGTTGGGGAGGAGCTGGGTGTGCGTCAAAACCGCATCTTCCCCGGACGCTTTGGCCAGGGACGCCTGGGTGAGGTCCAAAGGGTCATGGACCTTCTCGACTCCCCTCCCTGCGAGCTCTGCATATTATCCCAGCACCGAGGAATCAAGGCCACAGGTCTTCGTTTCCCCGAGGCCCGGTCCCTCCCTCCCCAGCCTTGCCCTGCCTAGACTCGGCAGCTCCAAATTTACAAGTGCTCGCTCTTCCTCTCGGCGTTAGAGAGAGAAGCGGCGCAATTAGTTGAAAATCTCTGGTTTCCTGATCCTGTACACATTTATCTCCTTATCCTCTCTCTCGATCCCCCACATCGCACGCTCCGGGATTTCGGATTGCACGAAGGTAGCCTCGCGTATCCTGAACGCGCGTGTCCCTGTGGCCGGAGTCCACAGATGCTCTTTGGCTGGGAGCTTCCCGAAAGGTGCCTGCATCCGCAGGAGCTAGAGGTCACGAAGAGGTGTTCCTCCTTGCCCGCCTCACCTCGCCGACACACACCTCTTGCCATTATTTTATCCACCCTCGTATAAACCCCGCGCCCCTCCCCGCCGGCGCCGGGCGCAGCGCCCCCTCCCTCGGCTGCGCCCGAGCGGGCGGGGAGCAGAACGGACAGGGGCGCGCGGGAGGTGCGCAGAGCTCTCCCGCTGCCCGCGCTCGCCGCGCCTAGGGAATTGGGCTTTGGGCGAGGCGGCCCAGGCTGGCCTTTATCGCTCGCCCCGCTGGTCGTTTGAAACTTTATCAGCGAGTCTCGCCACTCGCCGCAGACCAAGAGGGGGGCGGGGGCGCGGGCGAGGCGCGGCGCCGGCGACCGTGACGAGGCGCTCCAAGCGCTGAGCGCTTCTGCTCTGGGCACGGATGGCGCCCGCACACGGAGTCTGACCTAATGCGGACGCAAGGGGGTTAATATGAACACCCCTCTCGGTGGAATCTGGCTCTGGCTCCCTCTGCTCTTGACCTGGCTCAGCCCCGAGGTCAGCTCTTCATGGTGGTAAGTCCACGCGCATGGGCGCGGGGGGATTTCTGAGATGGAATGGGGACCGCACTGGCTACAGTGACCCTTCCCGGTCGCGCTTCCCCGCGGCTGCGGCAGTCGCGGATTCCAGCCCCAGCACTAGCTGCTGCCTCTCCTACCGCCCCATCCTGAACCCCTTCGCTTTTTCTCTGAAGCCCGTTCCAGCTTTGATAACTCCAAAGGGGAGAAAAAAAAAAAACCCACATTCCCCCTCAAATGAGATGTCTGATGTTTGGTTTATTTGGATCCAGCTGAGCGACAGCAAAATCAGCCAATTTCTTATCCCGTTGAGAGACGCGCTAGCTGGGTCTCTAGCTCAGACGTACGCATGTGTGTGTGTGTGTGTGTGTGTGTGTGTGTGTGTGTGTGTGTTTTCACCTTGAAAACTATACTCGTACCCCCGCCACCACCAACCCCCCCCCCCACCCCCAACCCTCAGGATAAACCGAGGGGCCAATTCAGTCAGTCAGGAGCTGTAGAACCCAAAGTGTATGATTTTGCATTATTTCCCGTCCTTCCACATTCCTAATGTTTTGCCCCAGTGGGGCGGAAGAACCTTGTGCTGCCTCCAGACAGAGACTACCTCTTTAACGCGCAGCTCGGGAGCTGGGGGCTTTAATATGTAATTCTGTTCGAAAACACAGTCGGCCCCACTCCCACCCACCCACCCACCCCCGCCAAAAGAGTAACTGCTGCTGTTCTTTGTACGTTGATCAGCGACTTATTTATTTTGCACAGTGAATGTTACAAGTCTTAGCATCGTTACACGTGCCAAAGGGAAATTCTCTCCCTACCCAGAAACTCTTCTGCATCTCCCCACCTAATGATCTTGAAAAGAGGGGGTCAGGAGCTCCTGAACGTCCTTGCGGCGTAAAAGTTTCCCAAGAGATATTAAAATACTGTTTCAGAAAGACCTGTTACAGTGGGGGTGGTTTTTCAAGAATCTTGCAAAAGTGAGGAGTCTTAGTCAAATGAAAAACCAGAGCAAAGAACTTCAGGAAGACACTGGAGCTCTTCAAAGGAGCAAAGCAGAGACGTTGATGGCAAGAGGAGTTCAAGTCCTTCTTAAGCCACTTTGAACAGGAAGGCGTTTAGCCTTGACATTGCTGACACAGGATCAAAGATTGATTTATCAGAATGACCATTTTTCAATAAAATGACTACTTCTGTTTCCATGGGCGTATAAACATTATTTATTGCCCAGGCTTTTTGTCACATTGTCTCTCAGCTGTCACTTAAATATATTTTTTGGAAGTCACAGCTGTAACAATTTTATGATCATATAAAATAATGAAAATACAAGAAAAAGACATTCTCCTTGTTTGATCGTTTCAAAAGACACCTATGGCAGCTTGGGTTATATAAAAGGTACCTTTCTAAACATTTCACAACTAATAGAGAACAGCTGGGCAGAGATGATGATGTAATTTTTTGTTAGTTTCTTTTCAAAAGTACTTTATGGAGCTATAACACTATTTGATTCTTCCAAACATTTAGTGTCCTTAATAACAATAGAAAGAATTTTTTCCGAAGGGTCTCTATAAAAGCCAAGAAGAGCTGGAAAATGGAAATATTTAAAGGATTCTTCAGTCAGGAAGGAATGGCATGTCTGTGAAGAGAGTGTAGCATCAGATAACAGCAGGTGTCGATTAGACAGATACAGACAGTTTCTCAACACACTTAAACATTAGGTCAAATAAATGGGAGAGAGAAACTTCTAAAGGTCGGCTCCCCCAAAGCCAAGTCCAGACACATCGTGTCCTTAAGATGAGAGCCTTCTTGGGGGTGGCTTCAGCCACATCACTCTCCCTGCCTGCCGTGTTGCTTCTTCCCTGAACTAAAATTAAATAACCTTTGCTTTCTAATATTTCCCGAAGCATAAGGAATTCATACTTGAAACATACTTTGAACTCGTTAGTCTCCCAGGAAACACTGCTCAGAGCCTCACAGTTCCGTGTTCTCACCGCCGTCTTGGTCCTTGCCAGGTACATGAAAGCGACAGGCGGCTCCTCCAGGGTGATGTGCGACAATGTGCCAGGGCTGGTGAGCCGCCAGCGGCAGCTGTGCCACCGACACCCAGATGTGATGCGTGCCATTGGCCTGGGTGTGGCCGAGTGGACGGCCGAGTGCCAGCACCAGTTCCGCCAGCACCGCTGGAACTGCAACACCCTGGACAGGGACCACAGCCTCTTTGGCAGAGTCCTGCTCCGAAGTAAGTCTCCTGCCTTCGGGCAGCTCCATGGGCTTTCCTCTCACACCTCCTCCTCATAGCTGGTCTTCAAAGTCCCTGCTCATTTTTTGGGGGGGTTGGGGTGGGGTGGAGGGAGCATTGTCCCTATTTACAGATAAGGACTTGAGAAATCAAGGAACTTGCCTAAAGTTTTGTTGGAGGCCAGTTGTATATTAGTATGTAGACCCCAGGCTGGTGTCTTTTTATTCTTTGCTCTATCCATCTATGTCATGTCATAGCCATGCCTGTCTCTCTGGGTTCAGATTTTGTCAATTATACATAAACAGTATTGAGAAGCAGAGACGATTCTCTGCTCATCACCTTTGACCTCCCATTCAGCCACTCAACTTTGGGTCACACTGCGTCTAAATATTTTTTTCAGCAGACTGTGAATTCTGTAAAACAGGGGCTAGCCTGGCTTCCCTGCATCTCGCTCGATGTCTTGTGTGTTGCAGGCACCATTCATTCATTGAATGGTCAAGTGAATGAATGAATGAACTTGTAGCGAAGGCCTGTTATTTCCCAGGTGCATTTCAGGCAGGTAGGGGTGTGAACCATGAATATGTAGTTAGTTTTGTTGTTGTTTTCTTAGAAGGAGCATTAAACATTATCTAATTACATGATAAACGTTGTAAAAGTTCTTAATGTGGAGAATAGCTCACTAGCTGGTGTACAATCAGAGAAAATCAATTGAAAAACATTTTATTTCAAAAAAATATCTATCTCTTAACCTGGCATTATTAGCATTCTCCAAGAAATAACATGGCCTATTTGCTACTGGGAAATCTGACTGAAAACACAACAGCTTATGTGTGAACCCCAGAAAAAGAAAACTTTACACTTGTTTTTGCCCACCCCTCCATTCCTAAGAAAATCATCCAGGCTGTACACTTGGTAATGCTTAACAGAGGGTGTTTCTATCATGTAATCATCACAGCCCTAGGGTTTTATGAGGCCAAATGCATAACTGAATGTCTCTGAAATCCCCCAAGGGCGTAGTGCACTCACTCAAAGTATATCCCTTAAGTGAATTTACTGCCATGTTCTGCAATTTTATTCTCTAGTTTAAGAACTATATTCTTTTGCATTCCTTTAAGAATTTCGATATGACATCGCAAATTCTTGAAAGGTTAATAGTAAATTTCAGCTGCATGGAATTTTCAGACTTCACCTAGATTAGCTCACCAGTGAGTCAATTAAAGTGCCCGAGCTTGTCAGAGAATTTGCAAATATCTGGCACAAGACGTCGTCGGGTACAGGCTCTGTAGTTCAGATGCACCAAGGTTTTTCCTTTTCAAAGTGCTCACAACCATTTTTCAGTGACTACAAATTAAATGTTCTTCTCATTTATAAAATGATTGCCTCTAAATTCTGTTTATGAAAAAATTAAGATGTCTCCATATTGAAAAAAACCCTTTAGATTATAAATTAAAGGAAGGTATTTTGACCACCAATCCTAAAAATCTGCTAAAGCTGGAGATTCATTCATAAAATACTTAACTTAATCTTGGCAATGTTCGTTTCTTCAGAGCTACAGAGTTGCTGAGAAGGAAGATGTTGGAACTAGTTTGACTTAGTCTAAGGTCGCAGGTAAATAAGAGACTCTAACTTGTACTTTCCTCAGAGTTCTTTCAGATAAAGCTGAATGCTTTGCTAAAGACTCCAAACTTAAAACACACGTGCTACACAATTTCTTTTCATTCTTCACAGGCAGCCAGATTTCTTCCTGGACATTTATGTAAACTCCTGTGACTGTCAGTGACAATTCTGTGTTGGTTCTGGGAGGGCCAAATTTGGCCTATGGTAACTTATCCTGGAAATAATCATGAAATTCCAGTGCTGCTATCCAAAGACTCTTACAACTAATTGCTGGGAGGGAAGTTCACATCTTAGAGTTGTGAAGAACACTCCTTTGGAAAACTAGATGTCTTTACAGGTGACTAGGAAGGTAAAGGGAGAACATAGAAATCACAAAATACCCCAGACCTAGACAGAATTTAGAGGTGATCATTTTATAAATGAGAAGCACATTTAATTTGCAGTCATTGAAAAATGGTTGTGAGCATTTTGCAAAGGAAAAACCTTGATGCATCGGAACTACAGAGCCTGTACCCAACGACGTCTTGTGCCAGATATTTGCAAATTCTCTGACAAGGTCTGGCACTTTAATTGACTCACTGGTGAGCTAATCTAGGTGAAGTCACAGAGAACATTTGCCTCTTTTGCTCCAAAGAAGACAGAACAAATTTTCAGAACGTTTGCAATTCACTCCTTCAATAGACTACCATCAGTCACAGGCAGAAAAACTTAAACCCACAAATATTTGCAAGAATATGCTGTAGGATTCTAGAATAAGCCTTAAACAAAAAGTGATTAGGTCTTATCCTTATAACAGTTAAAAAAAAAAAAGGAAGGAAGGAAGGAAGGAAGGAAGGAAGGAAGGAAGGAAGGAAGGGAAAGAAAGAAAGAAAGAAAGAAAGAAAGAAAGAAAGAAAGAAAGAAAGAAAGAAGAAAGAAAAAAGCATTTTAAAAGAGTAGAACAACCCATCAACCTCCAGAAAGCCTATCTTCTAGTGTTCTACTCTCCCAGATCAAAAATTATGCCTATGCACTTAGTAGACATTGCTTGACTTATCTCAATCCAAAAATTAGAGAAAGCTCAACAGTAACACATCAGGAAGTCTAAATATCACTATTTAGATTTAGATTTTGTTTTCTATTGTGATGGCTTTAAAAAGAATTCATTTTTCTAAGAAGAGCCCCAAGATCAAAATTTGTTTTGTTACAAAGCCAACTCGTGAAATGTGCTACTATTTCACACATAGCATTTTGGTGATTTATCTAAGACATTTAACTGAAAACATCTTAAGGCAGCATCTACATGATACCAAAACAGCTGGATGTAAAATGAAAAGTCAGTCCCTGTGCTAAATTTTTTATTTAAATAAATATCTAGCTATTTAGTAATGTGTTTGAGTAATAAGTGACAAATATTTAGAAAGGTGATATTTTTGCTTTGGAAATTATTTCTAAAATGTAGCAGATTTTAAGTGACTTTTTTTTCTTGAAGCCAACAACTCAATGTAATTGTTTGCAAGTTTAGCCAGAACGAGTGCTTTGCCTAGACAATCTATTCCTCTACTACTTTCAAACTACTGACACTGACATTCTATCATTCACATTTTCCATATCTTCCCCCTAAAAGACCACCTCATAAGATTTCTTTCTCCTTAAAAAATAAGACTAGTGCTAAGTACAGTTAGCATTTGTGAACTTTCCCACTATGTGATATCTCTAAATGTGGACTCTGAACTCCAAATCCAAAACCAGTCTTTAGCAGCCTCAGGGAGTAACTACTAAACTGCAAACGGATACAATATCTCATATATCTGAGAGCCACCACCTGAGATTAAGCCCCATTAGCATCTATTAGTCACCATCTTTTAGATAACATCTCAATTCCACTTAGAAAATCTGTGATCCTTATAATTTGAGACTCTAACACAGCCCCCATGCCCATCACATTTCTCTCTAGAGAGAGCTACCTGCTACTATGGCAAATATTCATATAATTGATTTTACCTAGCTGCAAGGCATGACTGATTCCTTTTTATGATGGTTAGAGGTTTCGGGGAGATATTTTTTGAAGGCTGAGGTAAGTGCCACTTAATATGGTGTAGATATGTTTTCCTGATTTTTAATAATGAGACTAGCAGAGCAAATATTGCAAGGGGCATATAATAAATTTTAACACTGAATGACAAATAGAACCAAGCAGGGCTTCGATGCGAATAAGTGGTTTTGTTCTCTCAGCTGTGTGGTTCAAAAAGTCACACTCGTCTTGACATATTGAATCACCAAATGGGTCTCCGTTTTCTGCCTTGCATTGGCATGAGACTGTTCAGCTTATATTTTGATTGTTAATATATTTGCTGCAGCAATCATTAATAAAAAGGCATGCTAATAACAATGAAATACAGCTCCACTTGAAAAATGAGGTGCACATGTACCCTAAAGAGCCTTATATCTGTCACTGCACCACAACACCGTGTTATGAGTTACTACAGATTATTAAAATAATTTAATGTAGTTATTGCACTGAAATATGTACCTTTCAGCCTGTAAGTGAAAGTAACCTGTGCGCTAATAAAGAACAATTCTAAGAAAGCACCCCAAAGGGCTCTTGCCCAAGTCTAATTATAGGCGGTAAATTTGTTTCCTTCCAGAAAAACCAAAGAAAAGCTTTTCACTGTCTTTTACCAATACCAGTGATTAGTGCAGGTGTTCCAGAAGAAAGTAAATTCACCTTAATAGTCAGACACAGTATGTAACTCTAGGATATTGCATATTGCCTTCAACAATCTCTCAATTACTTGTGAAAGTTGATGCCAAGCCAAAGCTCTCCAGTGTTAGCACGGGGGCCTGGTTACTGCCTCGAATTCTCTTCCCACCTCAGTTCCTAGATTTCTTTGAGTTCAGTATTTTAGTCTCCACCATTCAAATACGCATGAGTGTCCTCAGTAATGCCTGGAGGCTTGGGAGATTTTTTTTCGAGGAGAGCTGTAGTAGCATTAATGCCAAAATATATTACGAAATAATAGAACTGGAGAATTCAGACCGTCTGTTACAGATGAAGAAAGAAAGGCCCAGAATTGTTACACTTCTCTCTTCTAGGACATTTAGGATTCTAGAATAAAGCAAGCATGTGTCTGAGACTAATGTGAAACCAGGAGCTGGACAAGGCAGGCTTTTGCTGTATTTTTAGAAATATTCTATTTACTTTAAGGATGGCCGTCATACAGGTTATCTATTGACAATGGCTTATAATAGATGGCGATGATTCATATTAAAGAATTCCTCTAGAGAGGAATCCTTCAAGAATACCACTACCTTTTTGTCTAGTGCTGAAGCATGTCAGAGGCAGAGCAAGTATTAACCAGCCATCAGGCAAAAGTCATTCCCGACTAGATACTCCAGACCACTTTTAAGAAAAGCATTTTTGTTTCAGGTAGTCGGGAATCTGCCTTTGTTTACGCCATCTCCTCAGCTGGAGTTGTATTTGCCATCACCAGGGCCTGTAGCCAAGGAGAATTAAAATCCTGTTCCTGTGATCCAAAGAAGAAGGGAACCGCCAAGGACAGCAAGGGCACTTTCGACTGGGGTGGCTGCAGTGATAACATTGACTATGGGATCAAATTTGCTCGAGCGTTTGTGGATGCCAAGGAAAGGAAAGGAAAGGACGCCAGAGCCCTGATGAATCTGCACAACAACAGAGCTGGCCGGAAGGTATGGACCGCACTGGTGCTTGTTTCATAAGCTGCATGGCCTTATAGTCACCTGAGTTGAGTTTATCTTCTACTTTGCCAGCACTGATAAAATGCTATATAGTCACAACTTCCCACTGTCCCCAGCCTGGAGTTCTTTGTTCTGAAGAATACCACCAACTGGGTAGAAATATCCCCACCCGCACTCCACCTTCCTTCCCATGGCTGAGCTGAAGGAATCCACCCATTGCTTTTGGCATAGTGTAGAGTCAAGTGTTTTATGGTTCCCCTGGATACAGTATCATCTAGACAGAAGATATAATCTGTGGGTGAGGCTAGTGCTTCATCCCACAAACCAATGGGACATCGAATGCTTGTATCTAAGGGATAGCAAGACCCAAAGCACCTTCCCTCAAACTTATCACGAAAGCAACTCATTAGGCACAGCTTACTGGCTTCTTCTAGATTCAGAGGTGCTCTTTTTAGAACCAGACCACCTTGGAGCTTCTGGTACTGGATGAGTAAGTACCAGGGGAAGAGATGGCCTCAACTCAGTACTCTAGCCTCTTATCCTCTAGTCCTAATTTCCTGGGCTGTGGACGGCTGGTCAGTACTCACTCCCTATCCCCTTCCCATTTGTTAGATGAGAAAATAGACCCTCAGGTGTTCAAGGTCACATGGAGAATCAGTAGAAAAGTCAGAACTAGAACCCAGGTTTCAACTCCTCACCCAGAGAGGTATTATGGCCTAGGAGTAAATCATTTCAATGACAGTGATCAGATCCATTGAGGAGCCACATCCCTCTGCATGACCAGAATAACTAAAGAATCTGAATGCTGCATGTTGTGCTTTTGGCAAAAAGCATAAAATGGCTTGGCTAATCAAACATTTAGTCAGAATGATTCTAAAATTATCTAATTGCCAATAAGAAGTGATAACCATAATTTGTCTATTGTCAACACAAAATTAAAACATGCTTGATATTAATATGTAAAGAAAGATCAACATAAAATTGAAAGGTCCCAGGGGAGGAGGGCTTTAATATGAAAAAGAATAGGAAAAAATGCATATTTGTTTGGATGAAAACTTTTACTAGGCTCATGGAGAGACCAAATCTCATTTAACGGAAGTTGGAAAGAGAGAATTCTTGCTTTGCACATGGAATAAGATGAGTGTGACCTGAACTGTTTACAAATAGTAACTTTCTTGAACTTTAAAAATCAACATTCCTTATTTCCATGAATTTATGAATTCATAGTGACTACTGCCAAGAATATAAACTATGGTTGTGCAATCCTATAACTATTGGTAATTATTGTTCATGCAATAGTTAGGATAAAGGAAAATTTACGTTGACCTTTGTTTTGACATCGATATTGCATGTGTAAGTTATAAAGTGTGATGTCTTTGATAGGACTGTGCTGCTTAATTATTCAAACAGGAAATATAGTTAGATTATTTGTAAAGATAAAGGCATATAGTCATACATTGTAGCCAAAAGAATGTTGACTCATCAAAATAAATGTTAACTTTGCTTACTAGGTCATTAGATATTGAATGTTTCAACTCTCAAAGACAACAGATCTTAGCTATTATCTTGTAGGCTCTGAATAAACATGACTTTTAATGTAAGTCACATGACTCCTCACTGTGTAGAGGTGAACAGCTGTCAGGCCTCAGATCCTCCTGCCTACTCTGCAAAACTGAGACTACTTTTGGTTGGAATAAAAGTGCACACGCTGACTTTTTAAAATGTGGCTTTAATTAATGGTGGGTGGGCAGACTTTTTCAAGGAGATGCATGATGTCAGTGAATATGAACTTTAATGAGAGTAAATGTATTGAGATAAACATGCGTCTCTAATTCTCTTTTTGCGGTCATTAGGCCCCCAGTCTTTACTCCCCCTTCGTATGAGCAGAAGGTCTGTGGAATCAAAATGAGAACAGGCTGCACTCATGTTTGGAGGCAGGCCTTCTGAGCTAATCCTCCGACCGGCCTGGCTCTCGAAACCCCAACCTCCCAGAATGACAGCAACACCATCTCATTTTTGTTTCTTCTTTGTGCTTTTCAGTATTTCCCAAATTGTCCAATATGAACATCTGCTCCTTCAAATGGTGGTAGTGGTGGGGAGAACCAATACATTAAAAAAAAAAAAGTTCCAAGATTGTTCTGTTTAGCCAATGTTATAAACAGGAATTCAACACTGTCATTCACAAAAGACCTTAATTTTCCCCCAACATTTAAGCAGTTTAATTCATTTATTATAGCAGCTGGTTAGAGCACCCTCATGTGTCTCTGTACGGTAATATCATTTTAGATCTGTGCTCCTACATCACTTCGTTTTAATCAGAGCTTCATCAGAATTTGTGATGTTTCTTTCTTTCATGTTTACTTGAAACTCATTCTTGACTGAGTCTAGTTTTCTACCTTGAAATAGGACTATTAATAATTCCTAAATAGATAAATCTACCTGTTCAACACAACCATTCTCTCAAGAAAGGTATTCCGCAGCTTCTCTTAGCAGTTCTTTTTACATCTAAAGAAGCCATACTATCAAACTTCTAAATTATATTTCAAGATATGTTTAGGTAAATTATAAGCAAAAGGTACACAGATGATATCCACCATTTGTTCCCTTTCAGGACGTTAAAAATGACTTTTAAATGAGTCCATTCTTTCCTCTTGGTGAAATAATTGCAACTTCTTTCCTAAGAGAATCTGTATCAAAATAATCTATGTATGCAATCAAACACGGCCCCCAATCACTGGACAATTTTTGTAATAGGGAATTTCAAAAAAAATACTTTCCCCAAAAGGTAAAGCTAGAACATGGGATTTGAAATAAGACCCACTGTAGTTTCATTTGCAATACCAGTGGCTTTGCTCGCTGAATTTCAAGTTCTGTCATATGGAAAAGGGCGCTGTGGGAAGACAAATGTAAGGCAAATAGCAGAGAACTTGGCATATAGTAGGTGTTGAATAAAAATCAGTTTCTTTCCCTTTAGTGAAGTGACCATTATTTGTAAGTCAGGTATTAGAGCTAGGCACAAATTCAGTCCATCAAACAGAACTGTCACTTAGGATTCACTCTGATCACTCTATGTATCCATATATTCATCTTTGGTACAGTTTAACATACTAATAAAAACCAGACATATAATAATTTGCTAATGTATAAAATGCTGTCAAACATTTTGTAATTTGATCTTCCAAAAACCCATATAGAAATAAAAAACAGTATTAGTATTTCTATTTTTCAAATGAGAAACTGGTCCTCAGAAGGATGAAGTGACGAATCCAGGGTCACACAATTATGAAGCGCTTGGCTTGGAGGAGCAAACCCAGTTGTCTTCACCTTTTTGTCCTTATCTACCTTTCTGAGTTGCCTCTGTTGAGAATTTCACACACACACACACACACACACACACACACACACACACACACTTTCCATATTTAAAAAAGCAGCAGCAGCCACCACCCTTGGGAGCTAGTTTACCAATGGGTGTCTTTATTTTACAAGTTTTCTAAAAAGAATAGGTATTATTTTTTAAACAACAGGAAAAATGTTTTTAATGTCAGGAACATAACTGCTAGTCATTGAAAGCAGCCCAAAGCAACTTAGCCTTTTTTGGTGGATTTGCAAAATTTTAACTAATAGCACTGTAAGTTTGAGAACACTATTCCTATGTGCTGTTGAACTAAATTTGTTTCAACAGATAATTTATTATGGAATTACTTTGGGAAAAGCTCTGTTTTTTTGGTACAAGTTATATGTGGAAAAGAATAAGACAAATCCCCTGAGCATAAGAAAGTAAATTTTAGTCAGGGAGACAAGTGAAATGCAACTGTGAGACAAGGTCTATGCTAGGTGGCATACAGGAAAATTAGCCAAAGGGACGGTTAGGTAAGGAGAGAAGGTTATGTCATAAAACAACTGGGTGTTTGAGCTGGAGATATTTTCCATTGAGATAGGAGAAATGCTTTCCATGATAAAGAGACTACAAGACCAAGAAACATACAGGAACAGAAAGAACATCAGAGTTGAGGGATGATGAGACTAAGGTCTATAATAGGGTGGTCAGAATTAACAAAACAAACTGAGTTTATTTAGTAGCTGAAATTCAAGCTTTACTTGACATCCTGTGTTTTACATGGGAGAAGTTCAGAGGGTGAAGGGATCCAGAGTTTCTAGTTCCACGCCCTGCCCAAACCAGCACCACTCAAGGTCAGTGGAATGGAGCACAGTGGCGCCCAGACAAAGCAGATGCGTCTAAGTTCTGTCTACAGGAAATACCACCAAAGTCAACAGGAATGGATATTGTACAAGATGTAAACACAACCTTATAGACAAGTAAATCTAGGGCCTAATGAAGGCCTCCAAGAATAGATCCTGTGATGCCATTTAAGATAAATAATAAATAGGTCTGAACCAAGAGAACCGGGTAGGATTCAAAAGAAATCACTCTCAAAAAGCAAGGAATACAATAGAAAAGAAAATGATAAAGCTGAAGGGAACTATGGAGCCAGATTGCTTTAACCTCCTTTTCATACTAACTCTCTTGTATATAGTGTTCAGCATCCTCGTGAGGCATAACCTTCACTTAGTAAATATGTTTTCTGATTGGTCTCCTTAGTTTATAAAATTAATTGCATTTTGAAAAATTAGATCAGCTCTGCCAGCCTCACCTCTGTCTTCTCGGACCCACAAGTAGTATGTGCCTGATACTGTAGATCTTTATATAGCATGTGAATCAAAAACCAACCAGAATTAAAGTCCCAAAACAGAGAATAACTCTTAACGAAATTGTTACAGTTCCATATAAAGTTCTATTATTCATAGAAAAATGCCTTTTAGACTGGACTCATTAGTCAACAAGAATTATTATATGTATGGCTAGTCAACAGTAATGTTCTTGAATTCCACAAATATAAATTCCACACCTTATATTTCCTAGCTAAGCCCACCCATAGTCACTGTTTTGAAAGAATGACAGTGCTCAAGAAATCACAATGTCTTATTTAAGTTAATAAAAGACTGCATAAGCAAATTAACTGCAGTCTTCTAATAAATATTCCTTGTTTTCCTAGTTCCAGAACATGTATGTTTGAAAGACGTAAGTCGGTCTGATTTTCAGTAACTCTTAGAGACGTGGACATGTCAAAAAGATTTAATTGTTTATAAATGTACTTGGCTTTAAGCCAGCATTTGAAAATTAAATAATATGTTTTTAATGTGCTTCTCTCAGGAAAACTGATATAGGACCAGAAATATGTTAGTTGTTTTATGGCATACACCCAACTAAAAAGTCAAGTACTAACACTTCTTTGAATGCTCAAGTTAACTAAATCAGTTAGTTAAAGCACAGCATCTAAAAACCTAAAATAAATTCTAAGTAGGATTTCTAAGGCAAGCTAGGCCGTTGAGTTGGAACACTGGGCCATACCCTTTACAGACGCAGAATGCCCTTTTTCTGATAAGAAGAGACTCCATATGGCACATACAGGGGTCATAAACTTAGCAAAATGCAGGTCCTTAAAAGAATTCTCATGTAATAAATTTTACAAAGACCTGGTGTTGCTTTGGCTCAGTCTTCAGAAAAGCTGACTTAGGAAACCAAAATTTCATTCTCCATAGGAGAAGTTTGTCTTTATAACTGGCAAAACAATTCTTTGTAGACTAATTAGATATGCAAACACTAAGTGTAAAAGCTCTTATAGAACCCATTGGACCCAGAGAACATGAACCGGTGGGGGTTGCTGAACTCCACTATGATAAACGCTCACAGAGGGATTCGAGGTGGCGACATCCTTGGGTTACATCCTGCCCCAGCCACATTGGCTGTTAGACTGAGGGCAAGGTCCTCAGCTTCAGGGTGTCTGAATACCCTCCTCTGTAAAGTGGGACAGAAGTAGTATATACCTTACATGCTTGTGTGGACTAAGTAAATAGTGAATATTAAGTGTTTAGCAAGGTTTGACGTATGATAAGAGACTAATGAATGTTATGCCTCATTATTATGGTCTGGCAATAACCTGGAACAGATAAATATAAAACAGGATTGTTCTAGCCTGAACAATGCATGTATTTCCTTCTTTAAAACTTTTTTTTTTTAAATTCAGACTTCTGTCTCCGTGGTATAAAATGCTAACATTTATAAGTTTCTAAAATTCTAAGAGTAGAGAATAGCCTCTACAGACCTGAAGACTTAAAATGCTCAAATTCAAAGATTCAAGG
Source organism: Rousettus aegyptiacus (assembly GCF_014176215.1). Lineage (NCBI taxonomy): Eukaryota > Metazoa > Chordata > Mammalia > Chiroptera > Pteropodidae > Rousettus > Rousettus aegyptiacus. The sequence goes on from NW_023416288.1 coordinate 71,239,233, forward strand.
GCTATCAAAAATCTGCTAAAATTTTAACACTTAAGCAATTATGAGCTCATTGAAGATTTTTTATTGAGAAAAGTTATTCATTAAATTAAACTCATTTCCATGTGGCTAACCGCCAAGGAGTCCTTAGCACTCAAATTTACTTGCCTTTTTTAAAGCAGTCATGTCCAATAAGCAAGTTTTTACTGACAGTATGCCACAGAGTAAACATTAAATGGGATCAAGCAATTGGTGAGAGGACAATTGTTGATGAAGAATTGTGCTGACCAAGATGATGATATAAAAAGCCATGAGGTACTGCCATTTGCAACAACATAGATGGATCTTGAGAATATCATGCTTAGCAAAATAAGTGAAATGGAAAATGTCAAGAACCATGATTTCACTCATATGTAGGATATAAAACTGAAAGCAACAAATGAACAAACAAGACGCACAAACAAAAACTCATAGACACAAACAATAGTATGGTGGTTACCACAGGGAAGGGTGGTGGGGGGGGAAGTACAAAAGGGTAAAGGGGGTCAGATTTATTGGTGACAGGAGATTTGACTGAAGGAGATTTGACTTTGAATGGTGAACACATAATGTGATATACAGATTATGTATTATAAAATTGTATACTTGAAATCTATATAATTTTCTTAACCACTGTCACCCCAATAAATAAAATTTTTTTAAAGAAGCCATGAGGGCTATGAATATGTGAAGAGGAGCATAACAGAAGGCTGAAAATGAAATATTGAAAGCAGCCTATTTTAAAAATCAAAGAGAAAGAAAGAAGAATAAGAGACCTTTTAGAAAAGATTTAAGAGACAAAACAGAAAAACAAGACTTAACTGTGTCTGGGGGTTGTGGCCTATGTTTCTGGAAAAAGCAGTCAGCACCAGTCATTAGAGAGGGACAGCAAGTCATTGTAATGGGTTCTTTCTCATGTTTTTTTCTTTCTGTTGTAAGAACAGTACTTGCACAAACGAAAATAACAAGTTGAGGAGTGCCGAAGTGTATCATAAAATGGGACCATTTCCTCCTCTCACAATCCTTGTCTCCTTCCAGAATATTTCGCAGTGCAAATGGACTCAAGACTGTAGGCAGGACATATTCTGCTTCACCTCTCCCTTCTCCAAACCTCATTAAAGACATAGTGATAGGGAAAAATGGTTTAAATTAACAATAAAGGGAATGGTCAAAGAGATGAGCGCACTCAACAAATTTCTGGAGAGTGGAAAGGAAATGATGAAATTGTAACTGATAGAGAGGAATGGAGAAGCCACAACAGATGGTGGAAAAGAAAAAGCAGATGAGGCAATAGCCAAAGTGGGAACCAAGATGTCCTGAGAAAATTTCATATACAAATGAGCACTGGAGCAGAAGTCCTGGAAGTCAGGCCTTTCAGAGTTAGTACCCAGCATAATAACCGATGTCTTACTTACTCACCAGAAAACAAACCTCTCTGCCCCGTAAGCCCCACCCATATAACCAGAGTTCCTAAATAACTTTTTATGACTTCATTCTTTGATATGAAGAGATTATCATATATTTGATTAAATTCAGCACCATGAAAGAAAAAGACCAACATTGCAGGAAAAATGGCCCCGAGAAGAAAAATCAATAAATCAGGGATGAGAAGATAATTTTTTAAAAGCTTAATTATTCTCCTCATGGAGATTCAAGAAGATAGTAACATCCATAAACAACAAGAATGGACGCTTCGCAAAAGTGACAAGTAGAGAACAGAAAAGAACTTGAAAGAGAAAGCCAAAGAAATCTCTCAGAAAATAAAAGAAGCAGCCCAGAAAAAGACAAAAGGATTCTAAGGAGATACATAAATAGCACCCATCTTTCCCAACTGAATTTGAAACCAGCTGAAAAATGAACAAGGGAGGCAGCTAGACGGAATAAACACGTCTGTCGCACTACTGAAAAAAGTTGCACTGAGGATGTAGCTTCGAAGCTGTGAAGTGCTTCTTAGCACTTCACCCCTGCACCCTGGCAGGCAGTCTTACTCACCCTGTCATTGGCTGGGTGCTGAGGACTATGCAGGGGAGCCCCTTGCTGGAGGTAGGAGCTGATTTTAACTCATCATCTCCACAGCCTGGCAGATGCCCAAAGACAAAGAGCTCTGGAGCTCGCAAACCCTGCTCCTTCCTCTAAACTCACAGTTGGACAAGTTGCTTCTTCCCCGGGAAGAAATGAATAAGGGGGAGGGGAGAGCCAGAAGTGTTACTCTAATGGAATTTCTTCCTCAATAAACCAGGAAGTATTAAAAATATTAAAGAGAAAATATGAGATACATGGAAGATGGATTGGGAGGCTCAGTAACTGAGTAATTAGAATGCCATAAAGAGAGGCTAAAAAAAGGGAAGGGGAGGAAAATATTAGGAGCACGTATCAGTGCTGAGGGACAGGAGTTTCCAGACTGAAAGGGCCCACTGACTGATGAGCAGGATTAATTAAAATAAAAAATCCTAAATATATATTGTGATATTTCAGAACACCAAGGATAGTGGAAAGTTTCTAGAACCTTTTATGTAGGAAAAAAAAATACAAAGTGGAGGAAGTACAACGGGGCCATCCAGGTCGTCATGAACCAGGACGGCACTGGCTTCACTGTGGCTAACAAGAGGTTTAAGAAGCCAACGAAAAACGACCTCGTGTATTTTGAGAATTCTCCAGACTACTGGAGAATGCTCACACATTTCCGTAATTAAAAAACTTGAAAGTAATAATCGAAAACAAACACAAGAAGTACCAGACTGTCTGGCAGCAGCCCCTGGGATGTCCCCAGGTCCCCTTTGCTCGCTACTTCTTTTACTGAGCAAATAAAATGTGGCCAGCGGCTCCGTCAGCGGCCTGCGTGGAAGGCAACCGGCCCCTCACCCAGAGCCTCTGAGACCCCTGGGGTGAGGGTGCCGTGCAGCCTTTCGGACGGGACCCTCTTCTATAGCCGGTTGCTGTAAAAACTTGGCTTTTACTCCACTGGTCACCCCCGTGTTTCATTTCCTCCAAAGAGGCACTTGGGCTAATTGTTGCTAGTGGCAGACTTTTTTCTGGAGGTGAGGATGTTTTGGACACATAGAGTAGGACACGACTTCTTATTCAGTAATGAGATGCCCCTGTTCCCGGAACCGCAACGCCGCCCCCTCCGCGGGAATGGCTGGCCTGCTCCGACTCCCCTGGGCCGGGACCTGGGCGGTGGTGCTTGGAGCTCCTTTCCTTCTCCGTGGCTTTCCTGGTTTTGGGCGAGATTCTCAGCCAGGGCTGAGTATAAGAAGCACCTGAGACCCGAAGTGCCTTCAAGACCCGACCCATCCCGCCCGCAGTCTGATTCGTTCTGTCTGGGAGGAGGCGGGGGTCCGAGGGCTGGAAGGACCCCCAGGTGATCTAATGTGCAGCCCGAATAAGAACCACTGCTCGGCTTTCTCCAGCGGCCAGGGAACTAGTCCCAGATTCCTGTGTTTTGCTGTGTAGATATTTGGACTCTTTTTGTTTTACTTTTTTTTTTTTTCAGACCACGCACCCCTTCAGGTCGTAAAAGAGCATTCTTTCCCTTCCTCTGTGTATACACATGTATTCAAGACTTTAAAAGTGGATCATACCACATATATTATTCTGCATTTTGCTTCGGTCAACTGACTTTCTTTCACGCCTGTAAGACTGATCTACCTCATTCAAAGACTACATAATATTCCATTATACTTTACCATTTCCTATTGATGTTATTTGTTTTTTTTTTTCCTAATATTTTACTATTGCTTACTATGCTGTAATGAACATCCAAGTGGGTGTGTGTCCTCAAAACCAATGCAAATATTTCCAAGATGGAATCCCCAAGGTCAAAGGATATATACAAATTTTTAAATGTGTTGCAAAAATGCTCTCTGTTTAAATGGCATATCAACCTACTCTCCCACCGGCAGTTTGTTAAAGGCATCTCCTCCTCTATGCTTTTACCAACACCAGATATGATTATCTATCTTTTTACTACTTGCTAAATTGCTAGGCGAAAAATAAAATAAAATAATAAAATAAAATAAGGTGTTGCATTTTTCAGTTTGCATTTCTCTGGTTACTAGTGAAGTTGAACACCTTTTGTCTTTTTGTTAGTACTTTGCATTTCTCCTGTGAGTAGATTTTTGATGACTATTAGTTTGGAAGGTGCAATGTCATCCCCCCTATTTCTCTATTTTTTTTCCCTATTATAGTAGGTCTGTAATGTTATCCAGTTAATTCTTCATTTATTCAAAAGAAAGGAGGATAGCAGAGTATGCATAATTCAAAATTTGAGAAAAGCACAATGTAATAATCTATATTAGGATTTTAAATGTTTCTTAAAGAGTGAAGAAACCTTTCTCACTAGTCCCCCAACAGATTACTCCTGACATTGTATTGGCCCAAATTGAGTCATCATACGTCATCTGTTGGAAAAAAATCGGTGACAGCACAATGAAATTACTTTATTGATTTGGGCTGCTCCGGGGTCAGAGAGAAGCCTGGCTACCTCTGAAACACGTGGCTGCCCAACACCTGAGCAAAGTGAGGAAGGAAGAGGGGAGTGGCCTTTGCCATTCGACAGTGAGTGACTGAGGATCAACAGTTGCACCACTGTCTTGTGTGTTTTCAGATTTATAAGGTGTATCGTTAAGATCCAACTTAAATTAATATGCAGATTCTTCAATTAATCATATAAAAATAACCAGCTTTGAAGGTTGCAACCTGGGAACTTGCACTACAGAGGGAAGATGGTACTATTTCCTGTCATTTAGAAACCTAGGGGTATTACTTGTGAGTAAATGACTCAGCTTTGAAAGAAATAAGCTGTGAAGAATTAGCGTTCATAATCAATTCCCAAACTCAAGGGAGATCACAACTGACAATGAGAGACTGCCCCCAACAGGTACCTAAAGCAATGTGACAGGAAAACATGCTGCGGGGGTGATCGTCTCAGGGATCTCAACAAGACCGTTTGCTTTGGTCTTTGGCTCAGTTACAGAGCAGAAAAGGAGAGCCCCCTGCTGAGAGTCCCCATCCTCAACTTGCATCCCCAAAACAGGGTATCTGGGGTGGGGGGCATAGATGGAGGGAGCAGAGCACCCTCTTGATTATATTCTCCAAGATGGTACTCTGAACAAAATTCTTAGGGTAACACATTAGGAGAACTATTTCTAACAAAATGAGGTGGTAGTTGAAAGCCTGCTCTGCCCAGTCCGTAAGGTTCTGGTACAGCTGGTGTGAGTGAGGGACCCGGGTGGGAGGCTCCGGCATGCAGCCCAGGTGGAGCTACCTGAATCACTCATGCTCACCCCACCCGCAGCCCAAACACACACAGGTACCAATATTCCAGGGCCTCGCCCTGGGTAACTGAAACCTGGTGCTCAGACCTGGTTTGCCTCTTCCACAGACTCAGTTTCTGACCAACGCTCTAGTAGAACCGAGTGTGCAGAAACGTCCTTTATTCCAGAAAGTCAGTCCAAATTTATTCACATGCCTGGAAATGTGTCAGAAGCATTCTAGAGCTGAAGGAGCCAAGACCTCACGGTGGCCCTATGGTTGTTAATTCATTCCCAGGTTGGGCCTCAGCATCCAGATGTTTCCCACGCAGCTAGTCCTAGCGGATGGAGCCCTGTTACATTTGGAATCTGTCCTCGTCAGCATGAGCCAGCTGAGGGCAGGACGGAGAAGTGAGCAGGAGGAATGTCGTTAGTTTGGTCCTCCATATCACAGAGATCTGGGCATCTTTAAAGGGTATCGGAATGAACTCCTTTTCTGGAACTCCGCTCCCCCATGTACCCCCAGCCTCACATCTTTATATTTTGGGCGTTTGGTATTAGGCCCACTGAGTGACCTGGACTGCAGGCCTGTGCCACTAATACAACCTTAGGAGGGCTATCTTGGTCCCTCGCTCTGCCCCACTTGGTTCCCATCTGTCCAGGAGCTTTCCCTCCTGAGATGTAAAAAATAAGTATACTATGGAAGCATAGGATTTCTGTAAAGATTAAGGTAATTGACACAGAGTGTAGAAAGCATTAACACAATGCCTAGAACGTGGAGAGGACCCCATAAACAGTAATAATCGCTAGTAGTGGCTTATTAAAAGATGTGGGTTTAGTAACTGCTTTGTTCATCACATTTGAGTAATAATATACATTTTAATATAATAAAGCTTTATTTATTTAGAAAATGCTCTAATTTTCTTACTCTTCAAACTGACTTTGCACCCTATTAAATTAAAATTACTGATGTTTTTGATATACTGATAACCTAATGGGGTTCACAGTTAAGCACTGTCCCCCACTCTCTCTCTGCCTCCCCACGTGCTGTAGTCAGGGCAGTGTGGCTGAAGTGATCAGCAAGTGACATTGGACATCTCCCAGTCCTAAGCCCCAGGATCCTGTGTCTTCAGTCATTTTTTGGTTGCTTCGAAAAATGTAGCATGTGTCACAAGCTTGAGTCCACCTCCACTGAACTTGCCTATCTTTTCCCACAGGCTGTAAAGAGGTTTTTGAAACAAGAGTGCAAGTGTCACGGCGTGAGCGGCTCATGCACCCTGCGGACATGCTGGCTGGCCATGGCCGACTTCAGAAAAACGGGTGATTATCTGTGGAGGAAGTACAACGGGGCCATCCAGGTCGTCATGAACCAGGACGGCACTGGCTTTACTGTGGCTAACAAGAGGTTTAAGAAGCCAACGAAAAACGACCTCGTGTATTTTGAGAATTCTCCAGACTACTGTATCAGGGACCGAGATGCAGGTAAGTTCAAAACACTTCATTCATAGCACCTAAGTCTTGCAATGGTCAATACTTCCCAATTTCAATGCAGTTCTGTATTTTCAGCCAGCCAATTCTATAAGTGCATCCTGCTGCTTTCAGGTTCAAAGCTCATGTTCTTATAATCCACATTTAAAGTGCACAAAGAGCTCTTCTAAGATTCTGAGAAATGGGAACCCAACAAGAATGTACATGGCAAAAAGTCGAAATATGCCAATTAGCAAAATTCTTCAGCCTGTGATCTTGAAGTGGAGAGGAGCTTTGCCATGTGTCTTCCCCTTTACAAATGCCACCTCTGTGACTACAGAAGAGGGTCCTAGGGCTTTAAAGTTCGCCTTTCTTGAGATCTGACATACTTCACATTCCCTTGCTCTTTTTAATATGCTCAGAAGTTGCCAAATATTAGAAAAGCAAGAATTCATCCCCACTGGTTTGGCTGTTGGTGGGCAGTGGATGAGGGCTGCGTAAGAAGCACTTCATTTATTAAAACCACACCCTTCCCTTGCACGCAGCGTCTTCTCCATCCTGAACTCACGTGAGCATCTCCTTCAGCCTCAACACAGCTATTTCCACGTGTGTATCTCAGACCCGTGCTATTCTCCACCTCTCACCCCTCCTGGTCAGCACCAAACTCCAGGCTTAGCACAGTCTTTGCAAAGACTGGTACGAATGAGAATGAGCACAAGTCTCAGTGGATAGGAGGTGATGGGAAACCCACAGCCAACTTTGGCTCAAGCCAACTTCTCAGACTCAGTAGAAAGCAAAGGAATTCATTATCAGAAAAAACATCCTCGAATATAAATTCTGACTTTACTTTTCATTCCAAAGTAATTGCAAAGAACCAATAAAACAATGCAGATGGCAGCCAGCCCCTAACATTAGATTGACCAAGAGGCACGATTACAAGGGAATATCACAAGAAGTCCAAGGCCTATTCTTTGTCCCAGGAGGTCGAATTTCCTTCACGGTTGATGAGGTAGTTCTTTGCAGCACTCGAGCAGGTTTGTACACGCAGTCTCTGGATTAATAACTGCTGAGAGGAAGGGCTAGATTCTGTGCCCTGCTGCATTCCTGACATGCTTTGGGACCTCTAACAAGTCATCCTTTTTTTGGGCCAAAGATTTGGCAGAACCCCCGTGAAACCTGCGCTTTTTGATACAGAGGCTTGGGTCCCAGAGGCTTGGGTCCCTTTCTGCCATTAACTAGCTGCTTAAATTAACTTCAGTCTCCTCAGAACATGGAAACGATGATATCAGAATCATTTTAGGAACTATGTATTGACTCCTGTGTGCCAGGTACTGGGCTAAGATCATTGCACACATGGTTTTATTTAATCCTTAGAGCCGCCCTATGATATCAGTGCATTGGAATTGGATACTGGGGGAAAAAAAGGAAGAGGGTGGTTCCTGGTTGATCAATACCAAGCAAAGACCAAATCTGCATCTTATGTTTTAAAGTCAGATAAGCAGCCCTGGATGTCATCATTCCAATTGTATGGGCGAGAAAAGTGAATGATCAGCTCAAGATCTCATTGGTCTTGGAGGGGACAGATGTCTGGCTGTCTGACCCCATGACCTGTGCTCTTGACTCACACTATGACAGTTTGTCCCCGCCTATCTCCCAGAGCATGTATGTGAAGAGCCCTTGTGAAGCAAAAACCTCTTTGCAAATGTAAGAGGACCTGCTTCCCTGAAATATCTTTTCTCATTTTTTTTGGATCGGAGCAGTTTAAACAATGAAACAAACAATTATGCTTGTGATCGATCATTTAACTGCCTCCTGGATATTCAATGAAATAAAGACCTTACTTTCTCTTCCCACAGAAGAGATTCTGAAACCCCTGATGTACCTTCAGGATACCAAATTATTCTTGCACACTTTGATTTTTCTATTCCGTGTAGCAGAACACGATTCTGCAGCACCTGCCGCGTGTTGTGACTTGACTTAAATTCTCTCCTTGGTTTTCACGGGAAGCCTATTGGTGGGTATGTTACTATCCCATTTTATGGGAGAGGAAGCTGAGACTCTGACAGACAGGTTATGGATTTTGCCCAAGGACTATCAATTGTTAAGAGGCAGAGCAGGGACTTGAACGTGAGTCCATGCATTCTTTTAATCCTTTTACTCTGCCTCCAGAAGTGCCAGCCACGAGGCACACCGTGGCTGGGTGGGCTTTCTGAGGGAATCTATATAATCTGTTCATGCTCTTTATTTATTTATCTTCTCCCTTAGGCTCATTTTAGCTTATCTGACTTGAGAAGATGTGAATGGTTGGTGTTGATTAACCAGGGGCTGCCCTGTTATTCTTTTAATATTTAAGTAACCTGTTATAATATGTTAGATCAGATTTCCACTAAGATTCCTAGATTATTCATCAATTACCTGAACTATACGTAATGCCTTCTTTAGCTGAGCCTAAGAAAATGCCAAAGTCATTCATGCAAACCTTGTAATATTCTTTCAAATCTTGTTGACCATCAGATGATTACTTTAGTGAAAATATGATTCAGGGAATTTGACACCATGTAAGCGAAATTTCAGATCATTGGCAGAGAATAATTTTTTGTTCATATTTGGAGGCATGTACAGATAGCCAGCCACATGTATGAGATGCAGTTTTTCCCTGAGAAAGCCTGCTTCAACCACACAGGCTTCATGCCTGTCTGTGTAATCAATGACCTTCTAAAGACAAGACTTTATCCTGGCCATAGCGTGTACTTTATCGAGTCAGTCAAAACAGTCGTGGAAGTGTGTGGTTCAGAAACATCCTGGAGTAGCCCCTAACTTCTGCTTGGGGAGGCAGGGGGATGGGACAGATCTGCAAGAAGGGGAGAGTCCTGCCTCCAACTCGCACTGGCATTCCTTCTCTGAGCTCTGCTTCCTCCTCGGAAACAAAGGTGTTGGGTGGATGCTGACGTCCTCTCAGCATGCAGATGTTGCTGAAAGAGCACATCACTGAGGGACCCTTCTCTCACTAGAATCATACTGTGTTAGGAACAGCCTTTTTACTGGTAAATGGAACTCCCACATGTTTGAAATGAGTTACCATCATAGGTATCCAGGCTCTAAAATCAGTCAGAAGTTTGCAGGAAATTTTAAAGCAAATGATGTGTGTGTGTGTGTGTGTGTGTGTGTGTGTGTAATCTTTTTTTTCGCTACAAAAATTAATGTAACCTTTCCCTGGAGTACATCTCGTACCACCCAATCTGCTTTGTTATGCTCATATCGTTTTATTTTTCTTTTTAAAAATATCACACGCATTTAATATTCAACTTATTAGGCACCTGCTACTTACCAGCACTGGAAAAGCAATGGCGGTAGGCAGGTCAAACATTGTCAAGTAATAGATTCTTTGAACTGACTGCCTTTGCTCTTGCTGGTCAGCACCTGTTTCTTGTTCAAGTTAACTCAGATTTGACTGGAGTGAACTGGCTTGTGTTGTACATTCGATTTGTGGAGTGAACAGATCTACAGGTCTAGTCTACTATTTGCCGAAATGAGGGCCTCTTCAGAGACTTATTGAATCAAAATCTTAGGGAGTTGTTTCTGAGATTCCGTATGTGTTTCAAACTTAAACATCAAAATTTGAAAAATCAATGGTTTAGGTAAACCAAGAATCCTGATTTTTCTATAAGTATTAGGTAAGAAGAAATCCAGGGAGAAATTATTATTTTGGGGGGTGGGGTGGGGTGAGAGGGATATCCGGTCTCTTACAAATAAGTTCTTTATTTGAGGATTTCTAAATGAATGTCACCCCAAAAATATTCCCTATACTGCCTTGCCCAGTATAAGAGGGTGTTCCTTCACATTTAAGTCCTGCATTTTCCGAAATCCTTTTTTACTGTAAGCACATTAAAATTATTTCAGCCAGACTCCAGACAGTGAAGGGTGATGGGAACATTGGGTGAATTCCTACTAAGAGTCAGGCCCTGTGCTACACACCTATATGCATTTTCTCTTAATCTGCACAGCAGTGTCTTCGCTTTACAGAAAAGGAAACTGACGCTCTGAAAAGCTACTTAACTTGCCCAAGACTTTGTGGCCTGTAAGTGGTAAACAAAACAAAATAAATAAAACTCAAAAGAGAAATCTATACTTTTCTCACTATACTGCTTTACTTTCTGAAATTTGAGAGAGAAGGGGAGATCTGTGTAATAAAGAGGCAGCCTAGGGATGTGAGAACACAATCGGATGATGAGGTATCTACAAAGTGGGAGGTAGAAAGGGGTCAGGCTCAACTCAACCAGGGTTGGCTCAGGTTGCCTTGACGCCCCGGTCAATTACAAGCCCTTCATGGTTTCAGGAGTGTTAATGATGTTCATTGTTCCTAAGAAATGATAAGCTCAAAAGGTAATTATGGAAGAAATTCTTATGGCAACAACAACAACAAAAGACCTTTTCCCCTAGTCTTCAACTATAAATACTCCCCTCAGATTCAAAGAGTACATACAACCATGTGATGCCGTGCATATGACATTCTGCAGGCCAAATTGGAGGCTAGATCTAGGGAACCAGGCTTTCTGGGATGGGTATTCTGGCAATTTGTGGTTATCTACTCTGGTTATTGCTCCAGGCAGCCATAAATCAAAGAAGCCCTTAAGTTAGAGATAGGTTCATCTCCAACTAAGGAATGCTGCTGTCCCCTCCAGAGAAGCGTCTGCACCTAATCACAGGCCACTTTCACTGGTTCTGATGTAAAAGCCCCGACCTGGGCCAGAGGTCACCCTGAGGTCTCCTCATCAACTAGAGGAAACAAGCAACTCTCTCTACCCCTTCTCCAGTCAAGTTCAGAAAATGAATGCAGTCCAGCAGTTGTTTAACTTGTTGCCTGCGGAAAGCCCAATACCTGGCTGACAGCTGTAGGCTGCGAATGGTGTAAGCGCTCAGATATCATGGTTTTTTTTTCCCACTTAAATCATATTTGGCAAACAGTTCATAATCCATAGGAACACAATCTCAATTGTGGTTTACAGAGATTGGGGTTCTAGACACATCCTTTAGTGTGTGGTCAGCTTTGCAGGACCTCTGAACACTGTGATTTTAAACTGATTAAAAACAAGGGAGCAACATATAAGCAAATGGCAATGGGTGGACCTTATTTTGATACTAAATGTACAGTTCCTACCAGTTCATGTTAAGGCCCTCTTTTCTTCATGGAACAAATGTTTGTTGAGCCCCTTCCATACGCCAGACACCACGATAAGCCCCAGGAATGCAAAGCTGAGGAAGACGAGCTTGGTCCGCGACCTCATGGCCCCGCAGGCCCCAGTCCCAGGTTGGCAGGGGGTGGGACATGGCCCTTGAGTCCAGACAGGAAAGTGGTGTTTCTTAGGTTTCAGTCCTCACCCCATTGCTCTGCTGCAAGGTCTTTCCTATCATTTGTCATCCTGAAAGTTATTTACTCCTTTCTGTTTTGAGGCTTATTATAGGCATTCATGAATTAATATCTAAAATTTGCTAAGATAGCTAGACCAGAGGAGAGCAATACGAAAAATGTGCTTGTGAGGCTTTTAAGTCACCATTTTCATAGGCAATTAATTGATTATATTGTATAATTAATATTAATTATTATCCAGTGGACCATCTTTTCAAACTCTTAATGGCGTGTAATGCCATTAGCCTGTCTCTCCTCCCTAAAACGCTCCATTTCCTTATCCTCTGTAACACCACATCCTCCGGGTTTTCCTTCTGCTCCAATAGCAGGTCTTTTGCATTTTCAGTTGCTATTTCCTTCTCTTCCACTTTCTAAATTCTGAGGATCTTCAAGGTTCCTTCCCAGCCCTCTTTTCTTCTCTCTGTACCTTCTCCCTGGGTTGTCTCCTTCATTTAACTATTTCAGTCCTCATCTCTCCTCCCGAAACTTGTTTTCCTCAAGCTTCCCCTTCTCAGAAAATCACACAGACATCCACCCCAGCGGTCAGGCCACACACCTGCAAGTCGGTTGTTACCCTACTTTCTCATTTCCACATCCGGTCCATCACCAGGTCTATCTGGTATCAAGGATCTATCAGCTTCCCCATCTCAGAAAGCCTTGTTCTCATTCATAGCACATGCCACCAGTTTTAGTTAACGTGTTTAAAAATTCGTTTGTTACCCATCTGTTCCACTAGACTCTGATTCTATGGTGGCAAGAACTACATCCGTCTGTTCCCCACTGGGTCCCCAGCACCTACTAAATAAACGTGTTGAATTGAATTGAATGGCAAGATATAAACAACATAAAATACGTTCATCATGATAGCTGAATTCTTAGTTATGTTGGTACAGTGTCATAGCTTGAAGATAACTTGATTTCTCCAACAGGTAATTACTAAACATGACTTCACTCATCACTGATTGATTACTTTGTAATACACAGCTTATGAAAATTCCTATTTAATCTTAACTTAAGTGTTAAGTGGATTTTCCCCTCATATTCAAGCGCATTAATGGAGCATTTACAGGGCTGAAGATGTTACTGGCTGCCCATTTCCCTGGATGAGATAAAAGTCTCCAGTGCAGTGTCAGACTTTATCTATCGCCTTTAACTGCCACTAATTCTTTTACTCTTTGGGGGCCTTTTTCTTTGACTGTTATCAGTGGGAATACTGGGTAGTTTATCTATTTTCATTGTTAATATGAGCAAAAATATTTTTTATAACCAATTTTGTTTTGTTGTAGACATGATCTATAAATCTGCATTACTTTTCAGAATATAGACTTTCTAAAATTACTGTCTTCTAGGGTATACTAAAAAGTGCCCTGATTTCAAATGATTGACAGTGGCTATCAGACTTAATTTATGAAAATACAACTTATTTCTTTCAAAACAAAGAAGATTTCAGGAAAAAAATTTCAAGAAACAATTTTATTTTTTTGGTTTTGAAGTCTTTGATGTAATTTCAACTACTAACAAAGAATTTACCAAATAGATGTCTTTTTTGTGTGTGAAAATAGAAAAATATTAATTCCCAATTACCATATTATTGTGTTGCAAACAAAAGAATGATGCGATGTTAAAGTACTTTAATATAATGTGTCTACTTAATTCATCTAAGCTTTCTCCATGAAACTATTTTGTGCCGGTGTGATAGATCTCCTCTTAAGAGTGATCATATTTCACACTCTCGGGTACAAAGCCTGCACTGTGTGGAGTAGGAGACTCGGGGGCTACCTATTGCTGCCTATCGCTATTTCTACTGATTCCTAATGGGGTAGCCATTGACAAATTAACTTCTCCGAAGGTACGTGTCAATGGCTTAAGTTATGTGTTTCACCTAGAAATTTCTAAAGTTCTGATGAGTCAATAAATGAATAATTAATTATTAATTAATTTTACTCTGCAGTTACAGAACCTGAATTTGATGCCACAAACTCTAAGTTGTCATTTTGAATTTCTATCATGTAAAAATGTGCCACAGTTTTTGTATATCTTCTCTAGATTCAAATGAGATAATTTGAATAGAAACAGGCTTTTAGTCAGTCTACTCTCACTGTAGTGCCCCAGGACTAGGCGACTGCTCCCTGGAGAAGTGTGCCCTCATTGGAAGAGGGACGGCTGATCTTAATTTTTAAGAAATTATTTTAAATTTAATATTTAATAAATCAGAAAATATATATTGGCCATCTGAACTTTATGCAGTATATAGAAGAAATATAAATCCTAACCCTGTCCTTGGGGAGACAAGATACGTGAGAAATCATCAAACATTTCAAAACAGTGTATGAGCCCTATTGCAGGACTTGCCTTATAGGACTTAGGAAGGAGGTCACCTGGGCTTGGAACAGACAGAGAGAGCTCTATGAAAGGTATAGAAGTAGGCCTGAATCTTGAAGGACTAAAAGAGGGAGAGGAAAGCCCAGAGTAACAGATAAGAGTAACTCTTATGAACCAACAGTGTACAGGTCTGTGATATTAGAAAGTCACTTCGGTGGGACAGTGAGAAGGTAGCCTGATTAGAAGGTGCAGGTGAGAAGCAATGGGAAATAAACTTAGGTAGGCTAGTTAGTGCCAGATATGGCAAGCCTTGAAGAGTCTGATCTCAACAACTTTAATTCACGATGGGATTTGCTAATTTAATGGGACATGTTTTCCTGTGCCAGTCACTTTTCTTAGTTATTATGAAAACATTGAATAAAATCATCTGAGATACGTGGAGACATTGTCTTTCCTAGCTTTAGCTTTGTGATTCTTAATGCAAGGAAGAGGTAAGCCTTGAGAGTATGAATGTGAGATCTCTAACATTTGCTCTTTAACATTCTTTTCTTCCCTCAATAAATCTGTGTCATTAGTGACAACGCGTAAGTCAACCAGAGGAGAAACAGCCTATTGGATGACGGGCTTAAGTGAATCTTGCTTTACACCCTAATGGTCAACATATGGGCTTCTGTCAGCCTGGAGTGGCAGGAATTTCCAAAGACACAGGCCCATCCACAGAGAGCGAGCATGAGAGAGCGCCCTTCCTCCAGGTCCCAGAGGTGTGGGTCTGGGAACTATTAGCAAAAGCCCTCCATCCTGCTCTGCTGTCAGGAAGATGCATGTCGGTGGAGACAGAAATGCTTTTGCCCTGGGAACCCTGACTCCGTTATTAATTTTATAGCTCTGGGGATGGGATGCTTTATTCTGTAAAGTTCCATCAGCATTGCCTACAGAAAGTGCATTATGTGGTCCCAAATTTACATGATTTAGGAACTCTGATTCTTCATCTTTTTCCCTATGACTGTAGGAGCTCTTGTGGGAGTCAAGGTGAGGACAGTGCCTAAGGGGAGGAGAAGGGTAGATCTGGCTGGAGCCCACACCTCCCATGGCACAGACCTTACAGACTGCTTGGATTTTACAGATACTGAATCTAGGCAGATGACCTCATGACAGTGTGGTGTGTAAAGATGGCAGAAGAAGGTTGGGCTCGCTGAGCCTGATTCTGCCACACTGTCTGGGGACTGGGCTGTGTGCCCAGGCAGGCCACACAACTAGGCACACCTCGCAAACGTAAAGCAAAAGGAAGTCTGGGAAATGAGCTTCCAACTTGTCACTTCTCTTAAGCGAACCAAGTAAATCAAAGTGCAGTAAGAAGTAACATATTTAAGCAATATAAATGATTGTTTAAATAAACGAATTAAATGTGAAGCATCTAACTACATGTTTATCCTTTTAACATATCAATTTGGGAGACTAATTTTGGCCGTTACTCAAAAATATTTTTAAAATTTCACTTTTGAAATATTTTGTGAGCCAGCCACATGTACTTCTGTAGATATCATATGCTGCAGATATTTGATTTATAAAGATCAATTTGATCTTTGGAAGTTGTTCAGAGAATCTTAGAATGTAGTCTGGAGGAGAGTTAGGTAAGGGGTCAGGCTCTGACCTCCATTTTGGGTGAGATACAGATCGATGCTATGGGCTGTCGGATCAGGAAGTTCTGCTTAGAGAGGGTTCTTCCTGTGCCAGTCGAACTTTTGTCTTCGGCTGTGGCCACATCAGTGACATACGATAAAACCACCTTGAGGACACGCATGTTTTGGAGATGTCCCTTGATATTGCAAATGAATTAATCTCATTTCTCAAAAAGGCGACAGGAATATAAGTACAGGAAAGCGTAGTGTAGGCTACTAACACCATGTTAATTCATCTCGTTCACTTTCTAACATAACTTTAGGCGTCTTAATTGTCAATGGCATATCATGTGCTGGAGAAAAATTTCCCTCTAAAAAAGTTGCATATCATGACCTTTCCAAGTTCTTCATTTGATAAACTAATGAAAGGAAAGAGCAGGAAATAAGCTAATGCGCTGATTGTGTAGTGTTACACGCGAGCCTGCTTTCCGGGGCCTGCCGGGGCATCCGGGTGAAGCTCTCTGCTGAGAGGCCAAATATCACAAAGGTCGAGAGCTGCGGCTTTGAAGACAAGCCTGGCCTCAAATCCCGACCCTGCCACCTGCTGGCTGTGTGATCTTGGGCAAGTGGCTTAAGCTCTCTGACCCTCCATGTCCTCATTTCCAAAATGATAATGATAATAGGACCTACTTTATTAGCTTACAAGAATTAAATAAGATAATGTGAGCAAGTGCCTCACCCATGTCAGTGCTGTGAACATACTGGTCCCAGTTATGAACAGAAAGAAGAAAAAGATAAAAAAAGAAGGTAGAGAAGGAAGAAAGGAGACAAATGAGGGGGAAAAAAGAGATGAAAAGAAAGGGTGGATGAACCTCAGCTTAATATGGCTTTGAAAATGTATAAACTGTCCCTTCTGAGCTCAAGGCTGATAACAGGTGTAGCTAGCTGGCTTTGTTTCCCCGGGAGCTCTTGTGGCCTAGGCAGGGGTGAGAGACTCATTAATAAGTCACTGTATTATTTAGAAAAAAAAGGTCTAAAAATATATGTCTCAAATATTCAGAACTAAACAAGTAAGCAGGCCATAAAACTCAGCGGCTCCCTTTTATAAAGAGCCTGTGCATACACTCACATGCACTCACACGCACACACACATGCACATGCACACATGCACACACACAACAAATGCATAGCCTGAGTTTAATCTTTTATTTTAAGAATAATGGTGATACTTTTAGTTTTGGAAAGGCTAATGGGAGGTTCCTGAGACAGTATAACCCTATTGTTATCAATGAGTTCTTATTATAATTCCAATAAAGGAAGGCAATGCCAACAAATTTTGTATAGCTCTGCGCTCTAGAAATGGAGTTTTGATGCAATGGCTTTATATTCTTCTCAAATGACAGCAAGTGTCAAAATTGCCCTCCGCCCTGCAATCGGTCGTTAATCTAATGGAGTTCAGACCCCAAAGCGGGCCTCTTTGTAGTCCATCGCTTCGCAGCCTCCTCCTCTCCCCAGACCTCAGAGCCTGCCCTTCACTCCCCGGTGGCCCATTCCTGGGTGCTGCTGACACCTCAGAGGGGCCCAGTACTCCTCCAGGCTGTTCTTCTATCGTGGCTCTCAAACTTCAAACACCCCTCTCATCTTCCCCTGTTTCTGGGTTCTCATTTTCCTCTGTTAGGGCAGCCAGCGGAGAGTGATTTGTTCAGATCAATCTTGTTTTCCAGCATCCTCTACCTGGACATTGAACTACTCAGCCAACTACCGCTGCCTTGTCTCCTTTACTGAAACTGCTTCTGGGTTAAGCTCTTGTCAGTTGCCGCTGCTTTGTCTGCTCTTCTCAGTTTTGATGGGGTTGAGGTTACTTCACTGAGCAATTCTTCTGTTCAGAGAGTCTACTTCAGGTTTTTGCACTTGGGGGACAAAAACCACCATGATCATTACTTAAGGCTGAGTGGGCCATCAGCTCAGACCTCCTCAAGCTTCAAGCCACTGTCAGTAAGAGACCTTCAGCCTGATTCAAGAATGAGACTTCCTATCTATCCTGATCCCCTGTGCCCCATAGCCCCACAGGGGAGAAGGAAATCTAATTTCATGGCAATATATTCACATTTTGATAAATACATTTCAGTAGAAGTGAAGAATATTTACTGGTGTGAAGGACTTATGAACAAAACGCTAAAAAGTAAAAATTCAGAGTCACCTCTTGGATGGTAGGTTAGAGTGCTTTTCACACTCACCGGGAGTCTCATTCACACTCATGGCTTCAGTCACCACCTCTGGGCAAAAGATCTAGGTTGCATCTCCATCCTGACCTCTCTCCTGAGTCCCAGAGAACATTTTCAGTGAGCTCTTCTTCCTAGACGACCCACAGTCATAACATGTTGAAAATAAACTAAACATCATTTCTCAAAGTCTGCCCCTCCCTAGGTGGTCCCTACCTCAGGGAATGTCACCAGCATAAACTCAGTCACTCAAGCCAGAAACCTGGGAGTACTTTTGGACTCTTCTCACCCTCTCAGCCATCCATCCAATCAGTCACCACATCCTGAAGGGCTGCCACCTCAACTTCTCTAAAGTCTGTTAAGGTCTCCTCTCCCCACTTCCACTGTCTCCATCCAGGCCACATCACGTCCTGCCAAGAGTCCTTTATTGGTCTCTAACTTGTCTCCTTGCCTTTACTCTGGCCCCCTTCAATCCATTTGACCCCAGCACCTATAATGATTCATCTGAATCACAAATCATGTTGCTTTTTTTGTGCAAAAAAAATAGCATTCACTGGCCTTGGTTAAAATTTAACCCCTCTACTCTATTACACAAGGCCTTCACAGTGCAGCTTCTACCCACCTCTCCAGCTCACTTCTTTTTCACTCTTCCCTTTGGATGCTACATTCCAGCCATGTTTAACATGTTTCTGCTCCTCACATAGGTATAGGTCTTTGCAAATGTGGCCACCTTCTACCAGCTCCTCCTTCTTCTTCTTGTTATTGAAATCTGCAATGTGAAGTGCACATATCACATGCAAATAGCTCAGTGAATTGTCTCAAATGAGCCACCCATATAATATGTGCCCAGATCAAGACCTGGAAGACCAGTATTCCAAAGACCTCTTTCATGCCTCTTTTCACTACCCTCAGGAGAAACCACTACCCTGACTTCCAATAGCATAGACTAGTTTTTCCCACTTTTTTACTTATATAAATGAATACCTACAGAATTGTGTCAGATAGCTCTTGCTATATAACAAGATGCCAATAAACTTAAATGGCCTCAAATAACCTAAAGGTCCCATCTTCAGCCTCATCGCTCCTTGCAGCCATGCTCTATCACCCGCTTCATCACTAAACTTCTTAAAAGCTGCCTCTGCTCAGTGTCCGCCTGTCCTCTCTGCTCATTTGCTCTTCAGTCCTCTGCATCCATCCGGGTCATTCCACAGAAGTTGTTCTCATCAAAGGGCACCAGTTACATCCTTACTGTTGAACCAAACGAACATCGTTTCAGTCTTTTCCTACTTGACACCCCCCGCTACTGACCTGCTAATTCAGTGAGTCCCAAATCCTAATGATTTTCTCTCTTTAACCCATTGTGTATTTGTCTTACTTCTATTTCCACTCATTACCTCTTGCCTGGACTGAGCCCTAAACCACTCTTTCAGACTTACCATTCTGATATGGTTTTCCTTGATTAAAAATCCAGACTAGTATACCATGTACCATGGAATAAAATCCAAACTGTAGCAAGGCAGGAAGATTCTTTAATCCATTGCCCCAACCTCCCTTTCCCTGCTCTTTGCCTAACACACACCTGTGCCTTGGCATGGTGAATCTGTAATCTCGTGAACTTGCCCTCTGAATTCTACTGGGAGATTCTCTCTTGCCTATTTTCCCCTGCAAATCTATTCATTCTTCATGTCATATCTCTAATGCTATCTCCTCTATAAAACTGTGTTGTTAACAGCTCCTCTTCTGATCCTGTTTGCTACTATCAATATTGATGCTGATAAATATTATAAGATGCTTGACTCCCTTCCACTAGAACATATGGTTTTCAGGGAAGGATCTCTGTTTTGTTCACTTATATATCCTGAGCCCCCAGAACTGTGCCTCACATATAGTGGGCACTCAGAAAACATTTGTTAAGTGAATGAATGGTTAACGCTTACTGAACACTTATGATGCCAGGCATTTTCACATTATCTCATTTCATCCTCACTACAGCTCTGTGAGGAAGAAACTGTATTTATCCCAATCTTGCATGGGGGGAACCTGAAGCTTAATGAGATTAAGTATCTTGCCCAAGGCCACACCATTGATAGATGACAAAGCTAGGACTTGAGCCCTGATTGTTCAAGCCCTAAATAACCTCACTCCACTTTGTCTACCATGGTGCTTTGCACAAAACAATGCTGTAGGTTACAGCAGGTTTTCAGCAAGAGGACTTTTATCTTGAAGTACTGAAAATATTGCTTTACATATTTGTTTCTTCTTTTATATTATGAGTTCTCTGAGAATAGGAAGTGAATAATAATTATTTTATTTCCCCACTACCACTACCAAAACCTCCAAACAGACAGCATAGTGTCTTACACATATTTGTGTTCACTAAATGTTTATCGAATTAAATAAATGAGTGTGCTCTTAAGAAGCAGCATTTGGCAGAGTCCTTTTTGCACAATCAGTGATTTTGAGCACTGTCCTGATGGTTGCTGTGAATTCAGGCCCAGCTGCTGCCTCTTCTAACCCTTTGATTCTTCAGCGCAATGTAGGCTCAGGGCCATGCCTGGCTGACCCGCCCACCACCCTGACCCCAGACCTTTGCCATCCTTCCTGTCCTCAGGACATTCCCCTGCTGGTCTTCCTGCTGTCAGTGGCTTGATCACGCAAAGCAAGTTCTGCTCCTCCCTCTCTTCTTCTTGACCCCACGCCCTGCTTGAACCTGGCTGCTTCCCTGGTCATTCTTGACAGTCAGGGCAACATGACATTTATATAGATAATTGGAACACAGTGCAGATTGTGATAAACACAGAGAGAATCATGAGGCACTACAGGAGTTATGAAGAGGAAGAAATTCCTAGTTAAATGATGGAGGAATAGAAAATAAATTAAGTCACTGTCTTTTTTTTTAAATAGAGAGTTTAGCTTTTCTAGGTCTATCAACTATTTAGGATTATCAATTGCACGTAATAAAAACTGGAGTGGTAGAAGTTGAAAGGGGAAATTTATAATCAGGATACAAAGTCTCTAAAACCCAAAACTTGGAATACAGCCAGGCCTCAGTGAAAGATGCAAGGAGGACTAGAAAATAGTCCAGGATCTGGGCAGCGTTCTCTTTTCAGATCTCACCCTCATTGTCTGTATATCTGCTTCACTCTCTGTGGACCACCTAGTCCGCAGACCTCGATGTGGTACACGGCTGCCATTGGCTACTGAGCTTATACTTGGCAAGACGGTTTCCATCAAAACCACAAATCCCCAGGAAGATATACCTGATTGGCCCAGTTTAAGTCAGGTACCCACCCCTGGTCTAACCGCCTGCCACCAACAGAGTAGGGTAATGCTGTTCAATTATGGCTGCCAGGCACCCATCTCTGTTCAAGAGGAAGAAGCATCAAGGATTGTTGTAAGCTGAGCAGACTCTCCAAAAATGTCCACCAGTCTTGCTTCTGTTGACAACATCCTTGTGAAAGAATTCCGGGTGTTTCCCCGGAAATGGAACAAATTAAAAGGCTTTCTATCTTGGAGATTCTTTATCAAGAACAAATACATAAATATGAATTGCCATTTAGCAAATATCACCCTAATTAGCTAAGATGATGTTCCTCTGGTCATTTTTAACAGTTTTTTTTTTTTTTAATGCCAATTTTGTTTATCAAAGGCCTAGAATCCTGGCCTGTGAGACCATAGCACAAAAAATAAACCCGGCTGGGCGTTGCTCCCTCCTCCAGGTCTCACATGAATAATACCAGCACCTCCTCTGCAGCAACCAGAACTCTCTCCTCTTCCTAATAAGTCAGTGTAATCCGGTCTGGGGAGACAGAATCCCCTCCCTTGGAGGGCGCCACATCCCAACAAATTCCGAAAGAGATAACTTTGGCCACTGCTTCCTTAATGTGGTTTGAGATCAGGAGAGAGGGACTAGGATAGATCCTTTTTTCATCCTGATCTGGCCTTGTCCATCCAGTGATCCATTATTCCAAGGCCAGGTAAGAAAAATCTTAAAAGTTTATCTACCTCAAAAGTGGGAACGCTGGAGTCGGGTTCCCCAAAGCTTCACTGACATCCATCCGTCCTGGGCTTGGCCCTCTAAAGCACCACAGTGCTCCCTGCAGTGGGCCCCCAGGGTTGACCCGTGCTACATGGGCCCCCAGAATTGGTGGTACAGTCCCAAGCTGTGGTGAGGTGAGGTCGGAGCCCTATCCTGGGGTGTGACTTCATAACTCTTCTCCAGATGCATGTTGCATTCCACCTACACCTTTTCAGTGACACCCCCCTGGCTTGTCTTCCAGGCTCCCTGGGTACAGCAGGACGTGTGTGCAACCTGACCTCCCGAGGCATGGACAGCTGTGAAGTCATGTGCTGCGGGAGAGGCTACGACACCTCCCGCGTCACGAGGATGACCAAGTGTGAGTGTAAGTTCCACTGGTGCTGTGCTGTCCGCTGTCAGGACTGCCTGGAGGCCCTGGACGTGCACACGTGCAAGGCACCTAAGAGTGCCGACTGGGCGGCTACCACATGACCATAGCGGAGGTCACCGTCCGCCTTCCCTCCCTCAAGGACTCCACTGGATCTGAAGGACACTGGGCCTTTGGGTTCTCTCGGGGAGATATTTCCTAAGACAAGGTCTCAACAGAAGCTCCTCCTCCCTCCCTGGGGGCCCCAGGATTGGGCCACATGCTACACATAGAGCAGGCCCTACTCTCTTCACTTCCAGAACTCTGGGACACATCTCTGCCTGGTCACGGCCACCAGAGGGGAGGGTGGGGGTGGGCCCAGATCACTGTCTCCACCCACCTAAAGAGTCCCTCTTTTGAGAGCATTTGGCCTGAGGGAGAAGGAGTGTCTCAAGTGAGCTTTCTCTGTTTTCCAACAAATGATCAAGTTAAATTCCGTACTTCTCTCTGGAGGGTAAAGTAATGAAAGCAGGATCGACTGCCACCGAATTAACTTTAATTTTTGAAAAGACCAAGCAAGGCTTTTGCCCGGTCACATGACTTCCACAGCCACTACTGCCAGAGATAATTGGTAATCACCTGGAGAATGGTAGTTTTCAACAACCTTTAGGTTTAAAGTGCATATATTTCAAGGCGTTTATGGCCATATTAAAATCTGATGTGACAAGGTGGGACTTTTGTCCTTTGGTACAGCAATAGCAAAAGCCTCAGAGAGTGATTGCTTCGCATAACTGCCCCCTTGATGTAAAGAACCTTTAGGTAATGAGACTTCTTTCTCACCTAGGATCTGAAGGGAGTTAAAAAGAAGATTGACAGTCTGGCAGTATTCTGTAACTATTGGGCGAAGATGGAGGAAAATAACTTAGTGAGTGGCATATCAGAAAATGTGTCTGTACAGATAAGGAAAAGGGAGGGAGGCGTAAAATTCCTATCTGGCATGATGCATGAGGCCTATGGAATTTTGTAGCTGAAACAACTTTGAGGATGAAAACGTTTGAGATGACAAGAGAAGGGAACCAAAATGCTGACAGAGAGATTTTTCAGGGCTAAGTCATGCCTAGACAGCCTCTACCACGAGCAGGTGCCCCGAAGAAGTTGGCCGTGTGTGCAGAGAAGTGTCAACTAGTACCTATCACCCTTCAAGCACATTTTAAAGACCTGTCATATGTTATTGTGTTCACTTGTGCTTACATGATGACAAGATACCGTAGCCTAAAACAGATGACACATAGCCTTGCTTATAAATTTGGTAACCCTAGTATGTTATACTGCAAACAAACTGTAACTTGGAGACTATATTTAAGGGGCCTAGCTATAATTATAAGAACATCAATATGCAAGTTGTGGTTGGCTTCTACCATGAGCTAAAAGATGACATCCAAGGGAAATGGAGAGGCTGCCTGCTGCATGGTGTATATTATACGAAAAAAAGGTAAAATATATGAATCTACTTCTCATCTGCTCCCACAATTAGGTTCTTGTTCAAAATGTGATCTCTTCACAGAGCTACATTGACTTACAGGATGTTTCATTACATGTATCTGATATCAAATTATTAACGCTTTTTTTTTTTTTTTTAATACTTTGGGCTTCAGTTTCTCTATCCTTGGTTTACAGCAAGACATTTAGACTGAGGCTTGTGGAAAACAACCTGCTGGAGTACTTTGTCATAATCGATATTTGCCTCCTAGCCCTCTTAAAAATGACAGCATTCATCTCTTTGCCCTCATTCCTAAACCCCCAAATTAGTTATCTAATTTTTTCAAAGTGTCTCTTCCCTCTTTCTGTGGGTGGGAAAAGTGACGTGTAACGGTAGCTGCTCTGAGCTCAGCGTGGGCCAGCAGGGAGTGGGACGGCTGGGCCAACAGGCTCGGTCTTAGTTACACTGAAGCTTGCTGTGAATGCCTTCCTGGGAGGACGAAGGGACTTTCATGGGGTCCCTAAGCCATCAGGATGCAAATATTTTAAGGCATTTATTGTCTCAACAGAAGCCCCTCCTCCCTCCCTGGAGGCCTACTGGATGAACTGTGAAATTATAAATCTATGGGTATATTTACACATGGAAAGGACCTTAGAGGACAGCTCAGCTCCCCTCAGTTTGTATCTGGGGAAACTGAGACCAAGAGAGGTGAAGGGGTCTTTGCAAATAGCCGTTACCCCAGTGTCGCATCACAAACAAGACCACACTCCAAGAATATTCAAGAAAATCAAGCACTTTATTAAATGAAACTAGTTTGTCTCAGAATCAACTTGGTGGATTCTAAATAATATTAGCATCCAAAGGCAATGTTCATTTTTTTCATTCCTAAGATGTTTACATAAATTGTTCATTTGTAAGGGAGATTGGCAACCTTCTCAAGTGGCAGTGGATGTGGCTGTTGTGGAGGGCATAATAAGAGAGTGAACATTTTTATCTTCTTTTACTTCCAAAAGAGAAAAATCTCCATTATTTGAAAAAAAAAAAATGGGAAAAAACTGTGAGGATAATTTCAAACTCAATTTCTTTAGGAGTTGGAGGAAGATGGATAGTCCATGATTCTAAAATATACCAAACTATTGACTATCTGAGGCTTTTAAGGGAATGCATAGCACAAATTACCCTAAACAAGAGAATCTATTTAGGTCAAATCCCCTTGCAAATTCCCTCCCAATAAAAGTCTCTTTGTAAAATGAAGTTTTTTAGGCCCAAGATGAAACTCATTAATTTAATGCAATATCCAAAAAAGTTCCACACAATAGATCTTGACTAATCCACTGGAGTTTTCTTCCATAAAGATAAAATCTGCACATGACTCTGAGACTTAGCAAATGTTTTCTTCAATAGATTTGCCTCCCTAAACTAGTCTGCAGTGCCAACTAATCTTTGTCTGCATTCTGTGAACACACTTGTCAAAGTACATTCTAGTTACAGCCTCTTAGATAGCCCCTCATGCTCTGAAAACATTAACACCTGCCTTAAGTGACCAGTTTGCCCCCTCACATGGCTTAAGTACAAGCACAAAACCCCCCGGTGCCATGACCACACTTGGCTCTGGCTCTGTGCCCTTCTGGGATGGGGGCCCTGGCATGTTAACCACAGATGCTTCAGAATGGAAGTGGAAGGGGCATAGGTCACCCCAGAACACTGATAGTCTTAGACAGACGGGTATCAACAGATTGAAATGAGCATCTCAGAAAGATCTGTCAAATGGCAATGTAGTGCATAGAGCCTAGTGATGGGGAGGGTGAGTGAAAGGGAAGAAGTCAGGTGGCTTTTTCCTCCAGTGACCTGAGCGTGGCGATGGCGGAGAGTGGCTTTTTCAGCTCTTGTTGATAACTTGCACCCTTCCTTCAGCTGTTGCTTCCCCATCCCCTCCAGCACCTGCTTCAGGGCCTCAGGCCCATGCCCAGATCCTCCACACCTGTGATGCAGCTAGAGGCTGCCAACATTAATTTCAAGAGATGTTTTCAATTGTCACAACCATATTCCTTTTTACTGGCATTAGGTAGCTTGAGAACATCAGGTATTACGTTTCTTTTTCAAAGACAGTAGCTTTCAAGTCAGAAAATCTACCTTGACATTGACATTTCTTGTCCTTACTAACTCGTTAAGGGATCTTGCATAGGCTCTAGGAGACCTAAAGGAAGCCGACCTCCCTCTGAGAAGCAGCCGACATGACTGTGCGTGCGCTGTGCTTGACGACACTTTCAGGCCAGGATTTTGTTATTACTTCCCATTCATTGAAGGCTGGCCCCGGGGCTGGTGTCGTCTCGCTCAGCCGAAGAGCATTCATCTCACCTCTTGCCCACTCTCGAAATAAAGGCTCAGAGAGGCGTCCAATGGACCAGAACCATTCTTTCGTGTCTGTTTACTGTATTGCCACCTGGGTTTCCTTATCTTAAGAGCAAGAATTGTACTCTTAACAAATAGACCTCAACATTTCCAAAG
Source organism: Rousettus aegyptiacus (assembly GCF_014176215.1). NCBI lineage: Eukaryota > Metazoa > Chordata > Mammalia > Chiroptera > Pteropodidae > Rousettus > Rousettus aegyptiacus. Next base: position 71,265,910 of record NW_023416288.1, read on the forward strand.
CTAGTAAGTCACTTTTGTCAGGTCTGTGCCGACCTCCTGAAAAGCAATGCACTGGTGGAAGCTGACAGCTAAGGCGTGCTTATCCTGACCTTATCCTCAGCTAGGCGGAGAAAATTTTCACTCATCCATGAGAATGTTCTTTACATTTTTCTGTAGATCAGCAAGGTGACAGGTGGTTTGCAAAGCCCAATATGATCATTATTTTTCTAAATCATAGTTATTCCAACTCTAAGATTTTTTCCCCCCTGATATTCACCTGGATTCCTATTTAACCTCCTCCTTCCACAAGCTAATAAAAGTGTCATGCAGATTGTTACAAAGAACTATTGTTATTTACAAGTCTACATTTTCTGTAAAATCAAAACATAATAAAGTGAATTTTCAGTGTTGACTTTGTTATTTTAAACTTGTGATCATTTTGCCAATCCCTCTGCTGAAGTGCAGTCCCTGCAGGTTGTGGGAATTATCCCCTTGTCTTTTCTCAGGACCATGGGTAACACAGCTAGACCAAGAGATGTCTTAAGTTTGTAAAGATCTTCAGGGAAGGCCATTGACTTACCTTGCTGATAACCACTCTCATGAGTCAGTGGGTGATACGTTCTGGATCGTGTAAGTCCTAGCACCCCTCTTGGTCTCTCCACACCCGATGACTTCTCTGAATTACTGCTTTTCATGTGAGTGCTTGCTCTGGGCTGAACTGTTATTTTCTCAGCTCGATTAAACATATTCAAGACCCCTCACCCTTTTATTGAGATCTGTTCATCCTGATTGTGTGCTGCTTATATACAGGCGTGAAAGTTCAAAACATGGAAATAAACTCTCCCCCAGCAAAGGAGCTTCACCTCCACTTTCTTCTCTCTGATAAACTACATTTTGGGGTAACCTGACTAAGCAAGGTGCCGACTCTGCACTTCAAACATCCCCAGTGGTCCTACAGTCAGCTTCTCTAGGATTGTTTCTCTAGGATTCCATTGTTCTTTTCAGAAACCCCTATGTTGGATGATCTGAAGAAGAGGTGGTGTCACATGTGTCTGTGTATGTCTGGCAAAGGGCATCTCCCCTAAATATTTTTGCCCAAACCTTGTCAATGAAATTTCCCTGTTACCCAACCCTTTGGGTGAGTGGGCTGTCCTGTGGGATCTTTAGAGGCAATTCTAGTCTCTACCCACTAAATGCCTGAAGTAACTCTCCTGTTTCCTGGTGCGACAACCAAAAGTATCTCCAGACATTGCCAAGTGTCCCTGGGGAGGGGAGGAGGCAGCAGGAGGGGAGCTTAAAACTATTCCTACTGAGAAGCACTGGGGTTAAATCCTCTATTCAAATGCAAGCCATCTATATCCCTGCCATTTTCACTTAGGAACACCTCACTGGGAGTATTAGATTAAAGAGATGAGTTCTCAGTGTTAGTGCATCAGACCAGCTGGGAAGGAATCTTCTGGAAAGGGTATAGTCTTAGAACCCCTCAGGTCATGGGCAGAAGGAGACAGACTGAGACTTAAAGCTCACTTAGGCCACACTGCAGGTCCCCAGATGAAGGGGAAGCATGAGGCTCCTGGGTTTCTGAGGATGGGAATCAAATGAAGGATGGAAGTTTAGCAAAGAGAAACAAGAATGTGGTTTTAGAAGCTGGCAACAGAATTCCTCTTAGGAAATCCTCAGTTTCACAATACTCAGTGGGGGGAAAAAAAAGAAAGAAAGAAAAAGCTCAAAACCTGTCCTGGAAGGTGGAGGAGTGGGAATGACCTAGCTCTGCCTACGGTAGTTGAGTAATTTTGAGTTGCTCAGGACAGATGGGCAGGTAATAATAAAGAAGGGGCATTGTAACATGGATTAAGTCTGAATTTCAAGCAAAGACATAGTGAGACTTCCCAGTTGAAGACTTGTAGCGGTAGTCATCTGAGTGTTCATTGAAAGCCCCGCCCCCACCAACACACGCACACATACACACACACGCACGCGCACACACACACAGCCAGATGTCCCTATTGTAGGTAACCCTAGCCTTGTATGGGTGGATTTTAGTGGTGTGAAAGAATCAGAGTGCTGTCTAGCATGTGACAACAGAGGTAGAAAGGGACAGCACAGGCTGGACATGAGATGGGGTTGAGTGGGGAAAGAAAGAGGTCTGGGCGATGGATGAAATAAAGGGTAGTCCCAACTGACTAAAGGATTTGGGACAGATGGCAACTGGCTGAAAGAAGGAAGACGAAAGCCTGTCTTCTTTTACTTCACAAACTTTCATGAGCCAAACTGAGTTTATATTTTAGGCTGCCCAAGGAAGTGAAGAGCAGATGAGAATAACTTGTATCAATAAATAACTCTTCATCTGTTCCTTCATGCTATTATCTAGTTCTAGATAATATAGCATGATTAAAAACTGATCAACATGATCAATTGACCACTCAGATTATTTTTAGACGCTTAACTTGATTTTGTAATTTCTGAGTAGTGTCTGACTCTGTGAAAGCCCCTGTAATTGAATCACAGGCTCTGGATTTCCCCAGGCAGTCCACCCAATCCTATTTTAACAGCACCGCAGGTTTCCCTTAGTTCCACAGATGAGAAGAATCACATTACTGCCCATAAACCCTATTCAAATAATAAATGATGAAGATGCATCCAGTATCTACTCAGCTGGATTGCTCACACTGGTTACTTTAGCAGAGGCTGGGGAGCTTGGCAAATCCATCTGCAAATGCTTAGGGGCTTCATGTTACAGGTGGAGGTCACACACCAGCCGAACAAATAGCAGGAAATACAGAGAACAAAATCTGAATTGGAGTCTCTAAAAGTCTACCCTTCCATATAAACTTTGGCATCTGCTCCTTGATCATTATTCTCCAATAGTAATGAAGACTTCGTGAAAGACCTTGAACTCTGAGTCGTCATTGTGGAATTATGCTTAATCAAGACAAATATTCCCAGCCTAAGAAGACAACTAAAAGGATAAGGGAGTAAGGGTTTAATTTTCCTATATATTGCTGTAACTATAAACAATGCCCTATCTTCTCAGCAACTCTCATGGAATAATAAGCACTAGTATTTTTTAAAGTATTTACACCAGTCCTTAGAGATTTTATTAGAACCATGATTCACAGATGAGAAATTTCCCTCTTCTACGGGATTTAGTAACTGGAGTAAGAATTACTCAGTAGACTGTCTATATAGATAAATGAGTTTGAATACTTCTTCTGGCTATTAATCATTCATTCACTGTGATTTTCTCTCTCTTTTTTTCTTTAACCAACTGAACAACAGTGATCTCTCTGGTTTACATATTGCAGACATATAATTAAAGTTTCTGAAAATTCCATTGTTCTTTCATATGGATATGGGACTTCAACAGGGCAGTGAGGTTCTGTGACACTCCCAGGATCCTGAGAGTGAGGATTCATGGAATCACAAAAATGTCACATTTGGAAGGAGCAATGCACATCGGTTATTCTAAACTCTTCATTTTATGCCTGGGAAAACAAAAGAAATTTTATGGTGTGGACCGTGATGTAAACAAGACACTCTGAATCATCTTCAGGGAAGAACAGTTATTATTCACTCAATCTGTCTGTACTGAGTATCTCCTGTGAGTCAACCACTGTGCTGCATACTGGAAATGTAATAGTGACTAAAACAGAAGTGCCTTTGCTCAGAGCCTCCTGGGAGGGCTAACGTGTAACACAACACACTTTACTTCTTACTTTACAAGTCCTTTCACAAGGCCTTTACTCCTTAAAACAACCTAAGATATAAATATAATTATCTTCCTTTTTAAAATGAGACAAGCTTCTGAGAGATTTAGTAATTGGCCCAAGGTCATTAAAAAAAGCATTGTAAGAGGCAGAGCCTGGACTCAACTATTTGTTTCCTAACTTTCATTCCAGTATCCTTTTCAGTATACCGGAGCTCCCTCTGATTAAAATCACATGAGAAGCATGCTGTCCAATGGGCTGTTGAAAATTACTTAGTTGATTCCATGACAATACCCTCAAAAAAAAGAGAATGTATGTACTTCCAAAAGATTTCAGTGATTTCTGATTTCATTTATATGCAATCCAGATAGCAAATTATATGTAGATGCAGTTAACAAAATTCTACCAGAAAGCAAGTGACTTTTAATTACTTATTTAACAAAGTACTTTTATTTAAAATAAAATAGTTTTAAGATTCTCCTAAAGAATCAGAGATTCCTGGTCATAAGAAGTCTACTTTATTATGTGGAGATTGAATCTACAATTGAAGATGGTTCAAAAATATTATGTATCAACTCAAACATGGTATGCATCATGATTTATTTATTAAGTTTTCCCCAGACTTCTACCTAAATGCTTGATTATCCAGGTTGAATTAACATATCAATAATTTAAAAAAATATTTTACTTAAGTTTTGCCCTCTTTCTCTGAAGAAGGGAGACAGTTAAAATTTCCTTAGCAATAATGCACAAGAATTATTTTTTCAGAATTTTTTTCAAATGTAACAATGTATTTAAAAATATTTTTGAAGGTACAAAGTATATATAAATATGATATGAGCATCCATTAGCAATAGTAATATTTCTACATTGTTTAACATGAAATATGGGTGGTCTTTCTTTCCATAAAGCAAACTGGGAAGATTTGTGTAATCCTAGATTATTAGGTCATATTTCTGGAACAACAGTTGATCCCTCCTCTACCTTCTGATCTAAAACCAGTCCAGCAGGACATGTCGCTGGCACCGACCTTCGACTGACCTCTGATTGACTTAGTCCAGTCTTGTGGTTGGGCTTTTTCCTGATGGTGGCCAAATCAGCAGAAGGAAAGTCTCTTCAGAATATAAAGGAACCAACAATAAGTCCTTGCACAAATATCTGAGGCATGTAAGAGAGTAAGAGAGAAATGTTGTCTTAAATGGAATCTTAAACAATGGTTCAGAAGAGAGGGTGAAGAGTTTTTATTATAATTACTCTAGAAGTGTATGGAATAGATTTACACTCATGTTTATTCATGATGAAAAAGAAAAACTGTCCCTAGATATGCATTTTAATTTGTGAGAAAGCTTCTAAGAAATGTGAGATCATGGAGAAGGTGGTCCTTAAAATAAGTAAGTAAATAAAATCCAGGGAGTGTAATCCTGCCTAGAATGTGATTCATTCTTTTGGAGCAATAAATAGAGTACGGTGATGTCCAAAATCAATTTTCTGTTTCTTGGATATGAAAGCATTTTCCCTATAACAACTATAGCAGAATCAGATCCCTAGGTAGATAATACTGACAACCATGAAGGGGAACAACTCAACTCCAAATGTCATTTTTCTTTCACTTGTCCTGAAATGGAGCCTAAAATTCTCACCCTTGCTAATGCTGCCTGAGGATTAAAAACCTATTTTAGAAAATTTTCTTTTAAAATGCAAGAATGTTACTCAGTTTTATTCCTTAATTTAACAATTATTTATTTAACAAATATCTGGCACAATTTATCATCTATCAAATATTTTCCCCAGTGTTGGGGAAACAGCATTCGATAAGGTAAATGAAATATATGGGACTTCGATTTCTGGAAATGTGGCAGAATAACTGTCCCATAAAGAAGCATCCTACTGCAAAATGCCTAGAAGTTTGACAGCAGGTAAAATAAGCATCCTTTGAAATATATAGGTGGACTCTATCCACTCCTACTCTGGAATACAGAAAAGGTCCAAAAAGTGAAGAGGAAGCTTAAAACTCAAACTTTGATACTCCAGTGAAGGCCTACTAATCTACCTCTCTGGAACACTGGGTTTTAAAGCCCATGTTAATTAAGAAAACAAGGTCTTAGACCCTCTTGAAGTGAGGAATTGGAATTAGAATGCAACATCCCAGCCCTTCCTCCATAAAGTCAGAACCTCCAAAGTGCTATACATTCAATAAAGGAAAAATTCCACCACCAGCATAGGGAATAGACTGGGAACTAGCTTGTTATGAAATGGGTTTAATGTAGGAAAAGATTAATTAGTTAAAATAAATTTACAGCTCTGACTATTTACAGCTACCAGCCTCTTTTCGCCTTAGTTTGATGTTAGAATTTACATAATCATATGTTCTAGGAATTGCCTACCCAAGAAATTAACCTTAAAAAACAAGACAAAATGAAACAAAAACAGTTTTAGACTAAAGTGCCTAGCAGGCAAGAACGAAATCTCTTTGGGATCATATTTTCAACCAGGCTGCAGAGGATTTTCACAGATAAAGCTTCACCAAACCTGAGTTCATAATCTAAAATTACAAAACACACCAAAAATCAAGAGGTACATAAACATCAACCCACAGACTTAGACTCCCAAGAATATTAGATAGCATAATTTTTATACTTAGACTATGAAACAAATCTATCTAGAAATTAAAAAAGAAAACTAAAATGAACAATAGACATGGATAAGATATTTAATACTTGAAGAAAAAAATTAAGCTAAAATATATTTGAAAAAATTAAAAGAACATCCATAAATTAAAATGATAGCTACTGGTATTAAAAACTCAGTGTTCTGCCTGTGGCCACAGTTGAAGAAACATTGTTCAAGTCTTCCCTCCTGCTGCCATTGTGTCTAATTCGAAGTCTCTCAAAGAGCCTGAAGAGATTCAGAGACTCTTCACCACAGGTTTGAACTTTAAAATAATGAAGGAGAGACTGAGGGGTCATTTCGAGCCAGGGAGAACACTCACAGATTGTGCGGTAATGAAAAATTCAAACACCAAGCACTCCGGAAACTTTGGGTTTGTCACGTATGACACTGTGGTACAAGCAGACATAGTCATGAATGCAAGGCCACTCAAGGTGGCTAGAAGAGTTGTGGAACCAAAGAGGGCTGTCTTGAGAGAGGGTTTCAAGACCAAGTGTTCCGTTACTTATTAAAAAAGTGTTATTAAAAAAGACACTGAAGAACATCATGTAAGAGATTATTTTGATTAGTATAGGAAGATTGAGGTGATTGAAATCATTAATGACTAAGGCAGTGACAAGAAGAGAAGCTTTGATATTTCATTCAGAAATATCATACTGTGAATAGCTATAACTGTAAAGTAAGGAGAACTATGGATAAGCAAGAGATGGCTGCTGCCTCATCCAAATGTCTTTTTGAAAATTTTGGCAGTGGTTGTGGAGATTATTTTAGAGGAAATGAGAACTTTGGTCATGGATTTTCAGTGGTTGTGACGGCCTTGGTGGCAGCCATGGTGTTGGTGGATACAGTGGTAATCATGAATCAAGTGATGATGGTAGCAGTTTGAGAGGTCATAGAAGCTACAATGACTCTGGCAATTATGACAATCAATCTTCAACTCTGGACACACAAAAGGAGAAAACTTTGAAGGCAAAAGCTCTGGTCCTTATAGTAGTAGTGGTATAGGCCAATACTTTGCCAAGCCACAAACCATTGTGGTTACAAGTGTTCCAGCAACACCAGTAGTATAGCAGTGATGGAAATTTTTAATTGCTTCCAAAAAATAAAAATAAAAAAGGCAACTTATTAAAAGAGAAGAGACAGAGAAGTGACAGAAAAGTTACAAGTTATAACATTCGTATGGCAAAAAAAAAAAAAATTTTTTTTAAATGAGGATTTTTTTTGTGACTACCTATAAAACAGGTATTTTAGTTTCTATTTGTGGAAAGCATAAAGCATTCCAATAAAAAATTTAAATGTAGGATTGTGTTGTTTTGTTTTTGTTGTTCACATGTTGTTGATTGCTAACTGTAATCATTTGATCATGATGGTGGTTAAATGTGTCTTAAAAAAAAAATCTTAGTGATGAACAGAAAAGTAGATATAGCCAAAGTGAAAGCTAGTGAAATAGAAGATAGATCTAAGGAAATTACTCGAAATGCTGCCCAAGGTATAAGAAAATGGAAAATATGAAGAGAGTTAGTTAAGAGACATGGAAGGTAGAATGAATAGATCCATCTTATATCTCATCATAGGAATTCCAGAAAGAAAGAAGACAGAAAATGAGAAAGATAAGCTTTTTTCAGAATGGATGAAAAATATGAACCCTCAGTTTCAAGAAGTATAAGATCCAAGTAAGATAAACAAAAAAATTCCACACTAAAACATATTTCTGAAAAAGTACAGAGAGTAAAAGAAAAAGAGGAGATATCAAAAGCTAGCAGAGAGATAAAATAAGTTTCCTACAAAAGTAAATAATCAGACCGAAAGCAGACTTTTCCAAAGCAATAATGAAAACAAGAATGTAATGGAATAATATTTTTTAAACCCTGAAAAAAATAAGTATTATTCTATTACTCTATATCCAGCTGAACAAAGGTGAAATAAAGACATTTTCTGCCAAATAAAATCTACCAAGAATGGACCTTATCTATAGAAACTTTAGGAAAAGAAATATATTCCATGAGGAATGCAAGAAGAAATAATGAGCAAAGAAATTTGTATATGTGCCATTAAAAATACAATACTAAACTCATAAAAATAACTAGTAACTACTAATTTCTGATAATAAACCAAGGTGAAATAGTGTTGGCAACAATATTAAGATGGAAAGAAAATGATTAAATATAAGCATTTTAAGTTTTTTTAAACTTTAGATATTGTTAAGTAAGCCTATTAGAAAATGTAAGGATAAAAATTGAAACAAAAATCCATAACTTCCAATTAATTAGAGAGATAAAAAAAATTTAAACTCTTAATCCAAAAGAAGAATAGATTTGTAGGTGTGGATGTGGGAGGTCTTAGACTGAAAGTAAGGAAACTGGTTAGAATTTTATTGGTCATAAGAGCAATTAAATACCTAGGAGTAAAATACCTAAGAGTGAAGAACTACAAAAGAAAAAGAAAAAAGAAAAGAAAAAAAAAGAAAGAAAAAGAAAAAAGAAAAGAAAACCTACAAAACTTTAGTAATGAAAATGAGATATTTGAATAAATAGACTGCCATAAAAAGACCTAATCTTGTAGAATGTAACTTTCTACTAAAATTAGTCTGTAAAGCTACAATTCCTGTACAAGACTAGCTGAGGATGCTCATGATTGTTTCCATGAGGCGGGCTTTCTCCCTCCCTCCCTTTCCCCACTCCAGTTTTCCTTCTCACTTCTCACTCTGGCTTCAACTCTAGAGTACCAGGCATGTAGCAGGCATTCGATATATTCTTTTAAAATAAGAGAATGAATAAATTACTGACTCAATCATTCTGCAAACAATTCTGATTTACTTTGTCAAAAAAATATTCCCATCAAGCATGGTACACAACGCATACCAAGATAATACCCAACTTTGACTCTCTGCATAAGTATGCAAACCAACCTCTAGCCAAGGACATATTTTGGATTGATTACAACTGGAAAATTTCTGTTAAAGATTTCCTGAGAAACACAACTAGATGACAACATTGACTTCTTAGTGTTAACCTGATGAAAAATAACCCACTTTAAAATACAAGAACAGAAGATCATTGAGTACTAATTAAATATTTCTAAACACTTCTTAAAGTCAACAAAATTCTGATTTTATATAGTATTTCGATAGCTTCCTATCATTTGGCTCAAGAAATGTCTTCAAATAAATGAATGAATGAATGAATACCCATCATAAAATCATCAGAAATTTACAATCTAATAAATTTGCTGTTGACAGTCAAAAAGATCTCAAAGGCCTAATAGTCTGCAAGTTTGTTGTCTTAAAATACAAAAATATAGGCATGTTACTATAAATTGTACACCCCTATGGTCTTTGCCCCTACTCCCACTACAAAATGTATAGCTGGACCTTGAAAGATAGTATAACTAGTATACCCCTCCCTCTCTACTCCTTTATCAGCTTTATACACTTTCCCTAATTTATTGCTTATTCATCTATGTATCCTGAGTGGATATCCAGGATTTCTCATTTGGGGCTCCCGCTTCAAATTGTTCAAGAATCCCAGGGACTCACAGAACCCAAGTTGGTCAGTGCTTCCACACAGCATAACTGAAAAATGTACCTTGTTGGGTCAAATCACTAGACAACCCAATGCTCACGCTTAGGCTCCAAGGGTGTAGCCTGCTATGTTTTCACTTTCTGTTCAGTCATTGTTCTCAAAAAGTGACAACATATCTTGGTGGCTGGGTCCCTCAGCCTCACCTGCACCTTTAGCTGGAGCTTCTTTTTCTGTGAAGCATGTATTGCCAGAAGATTCTCTTATAAGGAATCCCCTTCGGGGCTCTTGGCATACCCTAATGCTAGCAGATATTTGTTAGGACCACACTCTTAAAAACAGGTTTTTCTAATTGCGGCTCTCAGGAAGAAGAGCCTGGGGTCTCACACTCATTCCCTACCAGAAGCCTCCAGGGCTCCTTTCTCAAACTAATCAGCCACAGAAATTTAAAAAAGATTCTGTTACATGTTCTCCCTAGGGCAAAGAGAGTCTAGTGCCCTTATATTAGCATAACTAAGACTGGCACAAATTATTCCCCTCATAATGAAATTCTGCTCCAAACTAATTTGTGTCTTCATTTCTACACCTAGTAGTTACAGTACCAAGACACCCTAGCTTGAAAATGTAACCCATGCCCTTTGCTTTCAGGCAAAATGTGGTAGGCCAGAGCAGGCCGAGCCTCCTACTCTGATAGCTCTTCCTCGCTTGGCCTCCTTGCCTCTGGGCCATGGCCTGTCTCAACTTGAGCATCTCAGCCCTCTAGGTGTGAATTTTATATTACAGATTATCTTTAGGTACACAATACCAACATTTTAAAACACAAACCAACTATTCCTTAAGGCCTAAGGGAAGAATAAGAAATTTGTTTCAACACTAGTGGAAAAACTGTTGAACAGTGCAAGCAGAGCTCCACTATATCTTTTTTTTAAAGTAATTTTTTATTTTTCAATTACGGTTGACATACAGTACTACATCAGTTTTAGGTGTACAGCATAGTGAGTAGACATTTATATAATTTATGAAGTGGTAACTCTGATAAATCTAGTACCCATTTGACACTATACATAGTTGTTATAATATTATTGACTATATTCCTATACGATAATTTACATCTCCATGACAATTTTGTAACTACCAATTTGTACTTCTTCATACCTCCCCTTTTTGTTACCTATCCCCCAACTCCCTCCCATCTGGCAACCATAAAAATGTTCTCTGTATCTATGTTTGTTTCTGGTTTTTTTTGTTCATTTTTTTCTCCACATGTAAGTGAAATCATATGGCCTTTGTCTTTGTCTGACTTATTTCACTTTTCATAACCCTCTAGATCCATCCATGTTGCGGCAGATGGCAAGATTTTGTTCTCTTTTTTTATGGCTGACTACTATTCCATTGTATATATGAACCACCTCTTCTTTATTCATTCGTCCATGGATGGACACCCACATTTCCACCATATTTTAGTTATTGTAAATAATGCTACAAGGAACATATAGATGTACATGTCCCTTCAAAGTAGTGTTTTGAGTTTCTTTGAATAAATATGCAGAAGTGAGCTTACTAGGTCTCTGTTCATCTCTTATTATAGCCTTTGTTTTAAAGTCTGTTTTATCTAAAATAAGTATTGCTGCCCCAGCTTTTTTGTTTGTTTGTTTGTTTGTTTCCATTTTAATGAAATATCTTTTTCCATCTCTTCACTTTCAGTGTGTCTTTTCATCTGAAGTGAGTCCCTATAGACAGCATACGTAAGGGTCATGTTTTCTTATCCATTCTACCACCCTCTTTTGATTGAAACATTGAATCCATTTACTTTAAAGTAATTGTTGCTAGACATGTAGTTACTGCCATTTTATTGTTAATATTTTTTATCTTTATTTCTTTTCTCTTCTTCTTAAAGTTCTTCTAACATTTTCTATAATACTGGCTAGTAATGATGAACTCCTTTAGCTTTTTCTTGTCTGAGAAGCTTTTTATGTCTCCTTTGATTCTAAATGATAATGATAGCTTTTGCTGGGTAGAATGATCTTGGTTGTAAGTCCTTGCTTTTTATCACTTTGAATATTTCCTGCCAATCCCTTCTGGCCTGCAAAGTTTCTGTTGAGAAATCAGTTGACAGTCTTATGGGAGTTAGGTAGTAGGGGTGTAGGTAACTAACTGCCTTTCTCTTGTGGCTTTTAAGATTTTCTCTTTGTCTTTAACCTTTGGTATTTTAATTATGATGTGTCTTAGTGTAGACCTCTTTGGGTTCCTCTTGTTTGGGACTATCTGTTCTTCCTGGACTTGTATGTTGATTTCCTTCCCTAAGTTAGGGGAGTTTTTCCATCTTATTTCTTTAAATAGGTTTTCAATTCCTTGGTCTCTCTCTTTTCCTTCTGGTACCCCTATGATGTGAATGTTGGTACACTTGATATTGTTTCACATGCCTCTGAAACTATCCTCATTTTTTGGAATCCTTTTTACTTGTTGCTATTCTGATTGGTTGTTTTCTGGTGCCTTGTTTACAAATCACTGATTTGATCTTCTGCTTCATCTAATCTTCTGTTGATTTGCTCTAATGTATTTCTTACTTCAGTTATTGCATTTTTTAAAAATCTCTAACTAGCTCTTTTTTATGTTTCCTATCCCTATTTTTATGTTTTCTATCTTTTTGTTGAAGTCGTTGCTGAGGTCATTGAGCATCCTTATAACCAGTGTTTTGAACTCTGCAACTGGTAGATTGCTTGCCTCCATTTTCATTGTTGTTGTTTTGTTCTTTTTCTGGAATTATGTCTTGTTCTTTCATTGGGACATGTTTCTTTGTCTCCCCATTTTGGCTGCCTCCCTGTGTTTCTATGTTTTAGGTAGAGTCGCTACATCTCCTGGTTTTGGTAGAGTGGCCTCATGTAGTAGGTGTGCTGTGGGGTCCAGTGGCACAATCTCCATGGTCACCTGAGCTGGGTGTTCTAGGTGTGCCCCTAGAGTGGATTGTGTGTGCTCTTCTTTTGTAGTTAAGCCTTGGTTGCTATTTGAGTCCTACTTTTCATACATCTTTGCCCAACCATTCCTGTTTATTCTTCCAAACATTTCTTCCTCTTCTTTCTTGTTGTCCCCACCCATACCAAAGCCCTTGTCACCTCATCTCTAAATTATTATAATTAATTCACAAGAAGGCTCTCTGGCACCAGACTCCTCTCTCTTCAACACATCTTACTCACTCTTTCCAAATAAATTTCTTAGAACATGTTTTCATTATGTTTACTGCTGTTTTCCAAAATCATCACTGGTTCTTATTGCCTAAAAGGCCCCAATCCTTTATCCCTCCACAAATTATCCAAAACTGACCTTTCCAAATCTATTTCCCACCCTGCTAGTCAAATGACTCATGGCTGCTTAAATGTGCCAAGCACCCTTTCAGTAAACACTGCATCCTATGAAGGGAAAAGCTTTACAATCAGACAATTCTGTGTTCAGATCCCTGTTCTGTGCATGACTTGCTGGGTAAGCATGGGGAGGTTAATTAACCTCTCTGAGCTACAGCTCTTCCTTTGTCATAAGTGAATAACAGTACTGATTACATAAGGTCGTTCTGAAGATTAACAAGTAAACAGATGCAATGATATAAAGTAGACCCTTGGACATGGTAGATATTATTACTGCTTTGCTTAACTGACTTCTCTGTAGCTGCCCCATTGCCATTCCTCCAAGGGCTGATTGTTAGACTGTGGCTCTCAGCTCCAAACCTACCTTCTATGCTCAGGTTGGGCTGCAGGCCTGAGGCTGCAAACCCCATTTCTGCTTTGCCAGCTGCTTCTCAATAAACTCTTCCAGAAAGAGGTGCTAGACAGAGACTGCAAGGCCAGAGGAGGAAGGGACACTGTCTTTTTATTGGATGTTCCTGTGAGTGTTATTCCAGCAACAATTCTTCCTGCAACAACAGATGGCTCGGTTTTCAGGTTTTCCCCACACTCCAGAAGCAGCTTCATTGTGGCTCTAAGAGACACCTGCACCAGCTGGGCAGGACCCCTGCTTTAGCTCCAGGACCTCGTCTCTGAGTTTCTAATTTCTAATAATTTCAAACTATTTTCTTTGTTCTTCCACCCTCAGGGGTAGTAGCAGCTTCCTGCATTTCCTATCTCCATAATACCTCGCAGTTTCCTTTATGTTCTCTAGAACCCAGCTACTAATTCTGTATTTTAAATTCTCTGTTAATATAACTGGTGTGTTGTGTGATTCCTCACTGGACTTGGCTGATATCCCTCCCAACATTTCCTTTCTTCCCAAATGGAATACACACCTCATTGCAAGAAGGTCTCCATGGCCATCCCATCCTATGAACTCTTATAGACCCTTAGACTCACCACAGGCTAGAGCTAGAATGACCTTGGAAATAAATTTCTGATATGACTCTCTTGTCTTGCAATTGAAAAAGCTGAGGTTCAAAAGTTTGTTAAAGGCAGGACCTCCACCTGGGTCTCTTGCCTGCCTTCAATAAACCACCCACCTAGACCATTCACTCAGCCCTCAATTATGTGAGGTTCACAGCATCTCTAATTACTGCCTTGGAATATCATTTAGCTGATACCATTTAACTTAGGTGTAGGCATCTTTATAACAGAACACTACTGCGTGAGTTACTGGGTGCTGAATAGTGCATGGCCCGGTATTACACTGTATATGTGTGAGTATGTTGGGAGGACTCTAAATAACATTTACTGAACAAATTATTTAATTAACCCAGAACTGTGAACATGCCTCTCACATTCTAGATTATTGCTAGCAATGACCAACATCTGAATCTAATAACATTTGGGAAGAGTCTAGTCTTCAGAGGTGCTGAAAGGTCTTCTGAGCTGTTTCCTCCTTAGATTCCTCAAAACAGAGCTTTAATAGAATTTTGTAAGGATATATATCCTACCCATTAGACAAGAAGTTCATGTAAACTTATAGCACAGTTTTATCCAGTGATGTTTCCTCATTGATGTAATTTAACACTAAAAGTTATAAAAGTCTTGATGGGACAAAACATTTTAAAGAGGTAGACTAGTTTTCAAACTTTCTTCCATAAATTTGGCTGCAATAAAATAACCTCTAAATATGAAAAGGAGAGAGTAAATGCAGCATGGGGAGTGACTGAACCCATAGGAATTGTTTTCCAGCAATTTCTGGGGCAGCACATGGCTGTGACAGCCTGCCATGGGAACAGTATTGAGGGCTCAGAGTGCGACCTGATTGTTGCCATGGTCCACACTTTCCATACATGCTTTCCCTGAAAGCCTCAACTTCTCTTCCAAAGAAGGTATGCTCTGCCTCAAGACCAATCTGTAGAGACAAGTCATGTCAGCCTGCAGCTTCCAGAATGATAAAAACGAGGGGCCAGAGAATGCCAAGGAGGCAAGTTATTCTCACCAAAGAAAGGCAGTTGAGGATCCATTAATTAGAACTTAACTTTGACCTGCGCTTTCGAATTTTTTAAAATTGATTTGGGAAATTTCATTGGAAATAAATTTGGGACTCATATTAGCAAGATAATTCCTTTCTCCGCTTGTTTTTGCTTTTGGATTTTTACTAACTTTGGAATTTAGGAAAAAAGGCATCCAGTGGGCCAGGAAAGGGTATGGAGAAAAGATTTAGTGCAAACACATATTGAACACACTGAATAGCCTAGGACAGTGGTTCCCAACCTTTGTATATTAGAATCACCTAGATGACTTAACAATTAAAAAAACAAATGATGTCCATATTCAACCCCATACCAAGTCAATCAGAATGTTTGGGTTTATCAATAGTTTCTTAAATTTCTCAAATAATTTCAATGTACAGTAAAGACTTGAAACAACTGGTCTAAGGAAGAGACTGAGCTTTGGAGTAAACCAGACCCAGGTTCGTGTTCTGGGTCTTCCGTTTACCAGCTGACTTATGGGAAGATTTGGATTGGCAGAAAATGAAGATCGAGATCTTCCTAACTGAAGGACTAGCAAGTGCAGGCATAGGATAAAGAACAGCAGGTTCAGGGATCAGCACGGAGACTGGTGCAGCAGGAGTGAGGGGCACGGAGAGTGTGGGGATGTCTCAGGCCGTGGAGGGCCTGAACGCCCTTCTGGGAAGTCTGAGCCTTTCCCTGCACACAGTGAGGGGTCAGTGCTATCTCTGAGGCAGAAATTTTGTCACTAAACTCGTGTTTTAAGCTTGAAAAGAGAGGCATTTGGAGACTGGCAAACCAGCAGAGTGTCATGGCAGTTGGTTGAGGAGGGGGAGCTAGTCCCTAAATTATAGAACAGGCACAAAACTCTATGGCTACCTGGCACTATGAGCTATTGATTAACTGTAGGAATTTACCTTCCAGTGTTTCCATGTGTGTGGCTGGTTTTGGTGTTATTTACATAAGATGGGGGATTTTTAGGGGAAAGACACTGAGTTCAGTTTGAGACATGCCAAGTTTGAAGTGAGATATCCCATTAGCAGTGGAAATGTAGGTCAGGAGCTCAGAAGAGATGGAGTGTAATCCAAGTGAGTGGGAGCATATGGGTAAAGCTGAGAGAGAATGAGACAGCCCTGGGACAGAAGCAAAGCAAGAAGGCCCTCCAGGACAAGATGAGAACTTTGGGAGAGGCCCATGAAATGGTGACAAACAAAAACATAGATCAGAGAGTTTCAAGGGGAATCTGAAGAAAAGAGTGTCCTGAAAGCCAAATGAGGAGAGGTCCTATTACTTTTTGGTAAATTGGAATGGGGAATCAGGCAGTCATTGTTTTCCTCTGAAAAAGCTGGTTCTGTCTGAACAGAGTTTAGAGGATTGAAGAAAAATGTGTGAAGAGCTCCCAGAGACAGAGTGTTAAGTATAAACTCTAAAGAAGAGGGAGGAAAGATATTGAATGGTAGCTTCAAGGAGAAGCAAGACTGAAGATAGGTTGGTTCCTATAAAAAGTTGACCATTTGACCATTCATTTAGATCAATGATAAAGGGACTTGAAAGGAAGACAGTAGAGAAAGAGAGGAAAAACAGATGTAATATCCTAGAGGAGTTAGAGTGGGGAGAATAGGAGTGTGGGTAGAAGGAGAACTTAGACTTGGGAAAAGAAAATAAAGATCAGGACTTAAAGAATTAATAAAATATTTTTAAATAGCAATGAGGGCCCATCTGAGAGAGGAGAGGAAGAGGAAGAGGGAGAGATAGAGGGATGGGATGGGGAGAGAGAATGATATGTCTGAATGATCAGAAGCTGAGCAGCAAAAGCAGGTGTTTGTGATAAACCAGCCTTGAAGATCTATAAGGTGAGTGCTGTGGAGATCACGGGATGAGAGAAGCATTTTAAAGGCCAAGCATGGGATCCTGGCTGAAACGCGGCAGGACCTGAAGGGAGCTGGGATCCTATGAGATTAGATGAAGATAAAGACAAAGGGTCTTTTTCAAATTTTAATTTTAAAAACATTTCAATTATAATTGACATTGAATGTTATGTTTCAGGTGTGCAGCATAGTGTTCGACATTTATATAACTAATGCAACGATCCCCCCATAAGTCTAGTATCTCCCTGACACCATGCACAGTTAAGGTGTTAATGAATCCTAAGAGAAGGGTTATGGGAGAAACAAAGAGAAAAATAGGAACCAAATAAATTGTCTTCATGGAAGGACAATTAAGACACCAGGTTTTAGTCTACTGCCATGCCACCCTGAACAAGCCCAATCCCATCTGATCTCAGAAGCTAAGCCCTGGTTAGTACTTGGATGGGAGACCACCTAAGAAGACCAGGTGTTGTAGGTGTCAAAAAAATTATAATAATAAGGGGTTGTAAGCTGACAAGTTCCTTGCTATCTGTGAGGTCAACCAAGGGTTGCCTCACCTGGAAAAAAAAAAAGACTCAAAGTTTTGGAAATGAGGCAGTTATAATGGGATGAGTTTATGATTTGGCTTTGGTAGTGGAATTCAAAAATCAAATCAGAATGAGATTATGACCAGGAAAATGTCCTAAGTTATAAAATACAAATCCCTTTTTATATATTATTTTCATTATTTTTGGAATAGATGGATCGAGGAACTCTAGGGCTTACCTGGTACACGAATCATCCATGTGTTGACTTAACCAACTGAGGTTGCCCAGGATGATGGCAAGAGAAAAAAGGAGAAGGGAACCTTCTATGTTTATTAGGGAATGTGGAAAAATGTCCAGATATCAATGAGTGACAAGGAAAAGATTAGTGTCGGACATGGACCTTAATAGAAGGATGGTTTGTTTAACAAAGGTGTTACAGAAACATCTGGGAAGCAATTCTTTGGGGACTACTCCCTGGGCATGGGAGAACAGTTTCTACTTGATAGATCTTGAAGTCAATGTAATCATTTTGGTGGCAATGAACAGAAATCCCCTCACAATAACACACAAAAAAGGGAATTTTGTAAGAATATAGAGATCTGACAGAATTCCTGGAAAGGAAGCAAAGGACTTCAAATGAACTAAGATTTGTTTCAAGAAAGATGTTTGAGACCAAGGTAGTTACTCTCCACTTTTCATTCATGCTGACGGCCCCTCTGTCTTTCTCTGTAGTTCAGTTTCCTCTTCCTCTTTCTTAACCTCTTTCTTCACTTTTAACATTTCATATGGCCCAACATGATCGCTGGCTCCAACTCTTTATCATGACCTCATATTTCCCACATCCTCTCTCTCCTCTCTCCTCTAGTTAAATGAGAAAAAGAAACTAAGCCCTTCTCACTAGGTATGTCAAGGGCTTCTTGCCACCTCTCGATTAGTTGCTCAGAGGTCTCCCTACTGGGGAGCTTCATAGGGTTAAAGTTCACACAGAAGAGGCTGGAGTAAAGAATGGAAATGTTGGGTATGTGTAAGCCAAAAGGAAGGTCAAGACTTCACTAAATCCAGGAGTGGAAGTAGTATGAGAGAAATCATGCTTAAGAAATCCATAGTGGTCTGTGGCAATGCCACCCTGAACAAGCCCAATTCCATCTGATCTCAGAAGCTAAGCAGGGTTGGGCCTAGTTAGTACTTGGTTGGGAGACCACCTACGAAGACCAGGTGCTGTAGGTGTGAAAAATAATAAAAGGGGGGAGGATTATAAGCTGCCTGTTCCTTGAAATCTGTAAGGTCAACCAAGGGTTGCCTCGCCTAAAAAAAAAAAAAACAAAACAAAAGAAATCCATAGCGAAGAGATTGGATTAAACATGGTGGCATGAGAGACATTTTCAGATCTCTCCCCTTGAAACAACTATAAGCCGAACATCTATAATTCAACAACAACAAAAACAACACCCAAACTGCACACCAGCATGTCTGAGTGTGAGATCTGCACATAAGAGCTACCACAGGTCAGAACCCCCGGTGTCGGGTGGTGGACTGGGACAAATAAAGAGGCAGCCTCTTGCAGCTGCTGGAGCTACCTGTAGGGGAAGGGAAAGGGGAGAAGGTGTGGCTAGTTCCTGCAAGGAGTTCCCTGAACAGCCCTGCCTGGGAGAGTTGCGAGCTCCCCATGGCCAGTGGCAGGGCGCAGTCATCGGGGGAGAGAGCAGACAAGCAGGATGGCCGAAAAACAACAGTTGAATTTTACCAGCTGCAGTTGCAAAACTGAGGCTGAACTGCAGCCCTCACCCCCCAACCCAGGAACCCCTCCCCTCATATCCTTGGGGGCCAAACACCACTGAGCCACAGGGGAAACTGAGCACATGCTACCGAAATTGTTGCTAACACTGACAGGGACTGAAATTGACAGTAGCAGGTGTGATTAAATATCTTTAAGAAAATGAAAAGGCATTTTTAAGACTTTCTATAAAGCAGGGATCCAAGAGGCTTAGACGCCACCTACTGGAAACCAAAAGGAAAGCACCTTCTTTCTGGAAAAAACGCAGGATACATTTTCATTAATGCCCATAGAGAGAAATAGTCCATTAATAATCAAGAACAACCAAAGTGACAAGGCATCTCAGAAAGAAAAATAAAAATCTCCAGAAAATAAGCTTATAGACATAGAAATATGAGACTTAAATGACAGAGAATTCAGGATGGTACTTCTGCAAAAACTCAGCAAGATCTGAAATGAATCATATCAACATTTCAGGAACAGAAAAGACAACTAGACGAGCAGAATAAGTTCTTTATCAAGGAGATTGAAACCCTCAAAAAGAACCAAATAGACCTTCCAAAGATTAAAAAAAAAAAAAAAACATATTGCAGGAGTTGAAAAATGAAATAGCAAGCTTGGAAAATAGAGTTGACCAAATGGAGGAAAGGATCAGTGATATTGAAGACAGAAATCTAGAAATAAATCATAAGGAAGAAGAGAGAAACTGAAGAATAAAAAGTAATGCAATAGAAATACAAGACCTAGCAGATACTATCTGGAGAGGAAATGTAAGAATAAAGGGGATTCTCGAAGGGGAGGAAAAGGAGCAGGGACTAGAAAGCATTTTCAGACAAATAGTTGACGAAAATTTCCTAAATCTAAGGAATGAGCTGGAGCTTGAAATTCAGGATGTCAATAGAACACTCAATTATCCGAACCCAAAAGGCCTTCACTGAAACACATCATATTAAAATTATCAAAAATCAATGACAAAGACAGAATTCTCAGGACAGCCAGGGAAAAGAAGACGGTAATATATAAAGGAAAACCCATTACATTATCATTGGAGTTCTCAGCACGGACCTTACAAGCCAGAAAGGAGTGGAATCAAATATTCAAACTATTAAATGAAAGGAACTACCAGCCTAGAATAATGTATCTAGCTAAGATCTCTTTTAAATATGAAGGAGAAATTAAGACTTTTCCAGACATACAAAAATTGAGGGAATTCTCTACTACCAGGCCTGCACTACAGGAAATACTGAAAGGGGTCAGTTCACCTAAAACAAAATAACAACAACAACAACAACAAACCATAATTAGGAGTAAGATGACTAGCAGGCTGATAAAAGCAAAAGAATGCAATCCTTACTAGAAACAGGGCATTATAAGCTTAAAATAAGAAGAGATTTGCTATAGCAAGATAGTAATGAAAGTTCAGCATACATAGGGACAAATTGAGACAATAATGACTGAAAAGGAGAGGATTTAAAGATCCAAATTCACAACGGGGAATGGAAATAATGTACACACAGAAGAAAAGGAACAACTGTATATATACGACTATCCTTTTCATATTCATAATGGCAACCTCAGGCCAAAGATTCAGAACTGAAGTATATAACATAAAACAAGAAGAAACAGAGGCAACACCCACAAAAGACAAACGAAATAAAGAAAACAGAAACACAAGGACAAGGAAGCAATGGTAACACCGAGCTATCAGAAAGCGAAATATGAAAGGCTATAAGAAGACTTCATATTTCAATAATTACCCTAAATGTAATGGACTGAACTCACCAATAAAATGTCACAGAGTTGCAGATTGGATCAAAAAACAAAACCTAACCATACGCTGCCTCCAGGAGACATATCTCAGCTCCAAAGACAAATTTAGTTTCAAAGTGAAAGGGTAGAAAATGATAATTCAAGCAAATGTCATGCAGAGAAAAGCGGGAGTAGTGGTCCTAATATGAGATGAAATAGACTTCAAAATCAAAAAGGTAAAGAAAGATACTGAGGGACACTTCATAATGATGAAGGGAACCATGCATCAAGAAGACATAACACTTATGAATATCTATGCTCCCAATCACAGAGCCCCAAAATATATAAAGCAATTACTAACAGAACTAACAGGAGAAACAGACCAAAACACTATCATAGTAAGGGACCTAAATACCCCACTGTCAGATATGGACAGATCATCCAAACAGAAAATCAATAAGGAAATAACATCCTTAAATGACACATTAGACCAACTGGACATAATTGACATTTACAGAGCCTTCCATCCCAAAACAGCTACTTATACATTCTTCTCTAGTGCACACAAAACATTCTCAAGGATTGACCACATATTGGGACAAAGAGATAGCCTCAACAAATATAAGAATGTTGAAATCATACCAACCATATTCTCTAATCATAATGCTTTGAAACTAGAGATAACTGCAAAAAGAAAGCAGGAAGAACCATAAACACATGGAGACTAAACAACATGCTACTGAAGAATAATTGGGTTAGAGAAGAAATAAAAAGGGAGATCAAGAGATACATATAAACAAACGATAATGATAGTACAACATATCAAAACTTTTGGGACATGGCAAAAGCAGTCATAAGAGGAAAGTTCATATTATTACAGGCCTACCTCCAAAAACAAGAATGAGCCCAAAGAAACAACAGAACATTTCTTCTTTAAAAAGCTAGAAAAGGAAGAATGAATGAAGCCTAAGGTCAACAGAAAGGAAAGAAATCATCAAAATCAGAACAGAAATCAGTGCAATTGAAAACTAGCAAATAAAAATGATAGAAAAAATAAATGCAGCAAAGAGTTGGTTCTCTGAGAAGGTTAATAAAATTGACAAACTTCTGGCTAGATTCAATAAGAAAAAAGAGAAAAGACACAAATAAACAAAATCAGGATGAAAGAGGGGAAATTACAATTGACACTGCAGAAATACAAAGGATCATACAAGAATACTATGAAAAGTATATAACCCCAAATTTAATAACCTAGAAGAAATGGTCCAGTACTTAGAAAAATACAACCATCCTAGACTGATTCAAGAAGAACTGGAAAATCTAAATAGACTAATCAGCAGTATGGAAATTGAAACAATCATCAAAAACCTACCAAAAAGTAAAAGTCCAGGACCAGATGACTTCACCAGTGAATTCTACCAAACATTCAAAGATTTCATACCTATTCTCCTCAAACTCTTCCAAAAAATCAAAGAGGAGGCAATACTTTCCAACTTATTTTATGAGGCCAGTATTACTCTGATACCTAAACCTAGTAAAGATAACACAAAAAAAGAAAACTACAGACTGATATTTCTCATGAACACAGATGCAAAAATCCTAAATAAGATATTAGGGAACAGAATAAAGCAACATATTAAAAAGATTATACACCACAATCAAGTGGGCTTCATCCCAGGGACACAGAGATGGTTCAACATATGCAAATCGGTTAATATGATACACCACATAAGCAAATTAACAAATAAGAATCATATGATCATATCAATAGATGCAGAAAGAGCATTAGACAAGATATAGCATCCATTTATGATCAAAACACTTAAGAAAATCGGTATAGAAGGAAAATTCCTTAATATGATAAAGGCCATATATGACAAGCCCTCAGCCAACATTATACTTAATGGTGAAAAACTAAATACCTTCCCTCTAAGATCAGGAACAAGGTGAGGCTGTCCACTATTGCCACTCTTATTCAATATAACATTGGAGGCAAGAGAAAGATATAAAAGGCATTCAAATAGGAAACAAAGAAGTCAAACTGTCACTGTTTGCAGATGATGTGATTCACTATATAGAAAACCCTGAAGACTCCACAGAACACTACTAGAAACAATAAGCAAATACAGTACAGTTTCTGGATACAAAATCAACATTCAAAAATGCGTAGCTTTCCAATGCTCTAATAACAAAGTGTCAGAAAAAGAAGTGGAAAAAATAATTCCTTTTGCAATTGCAACAAAAATAATAAAATACTTAGGAATAAATCTAATGAAACACATAAGATATATGTAATGAAAACTATAAGACCTTATAAAAAGAAATCGAAGAAGATACAAAGAAATGGAAAGATATTCCATGTTCTTGGATTGGAAGAATCGACATAGTTAAAATGACTTTATTACCTAAAGCATTATACAGATTTAATGCAATCCCCATCAAAATTCCATTTGTTTTTAATAGAACAACAAGTATAAGATTTGTATGGAAGCATGAAAGACCCCGAATTGCCAAAGCCGTCCTGAGGGAAAAAATGAGGCTGGAGGCATCACTCTGCCATACTTCAAATATACTGCAAAGAGACAGTAATCAAAACGGCATGGTATTGGCAGCAAAACAGACACAGGGACCAGTGGAACAGAATCGAGAGTCCAGAATTAAATCCATGTTTATATGGGCAAATAATTTTTGACAAAAAAGCCAAAAACATACATCAGAGAAAGAAAAGCCCCTTCAATAAATAGTGCTGGGCAAACTGGAAAGCCACCTGCAAAAGAATGAAACTTGACTGTGTCCTATCACCACACACCAAAATGAACTCGAAATGGATTAAGGACCTGAATATAAGACCTGAAACAATAAAATGCATAGAAGAAACCATAGGAACTAAACTCAAGGACCTTGGACTTAAACAAGATTTTATGAATTTGACCTCAAAAGCAAGGGAAGTAAAAGCAAAAATAAGTGAATGGAACTATATCCAACTAAAAAGTTTCTGCTCAGCAGAAGAAAATGCCAACAAGGTAAAGAGAGAACATCTGAATGGGAAAATATATTTGCAAGCAACACCTCCAATAAGGGCCTAATATCCAAAATATACAAAGAACTCATACGACTCAATAACAACAACAACAAAATGATCCAATCAAAAAATGGGCTAGGACCTGAACAGACACTTCTCCCTAGAGGACATACAAATGGGCAACAAATATTTGAAAAGATGCTCAGCATCATCAGCTATTAGGGAAATGCAAATCAAAACCACAATGAAATACCATCTCATACCTGTTAGAATAGCTATAATCAACAGGGCAAAGTAATAATAAATGATGGAGAGGATGCAGAGAAAAAGAAACCCTCACATATTGCTGGTGGGACTGCGAATTGGTACAGCCACTATGGAAAACAGTATGGAGGTTCTTCAAAAAACAAAGAATTGATCTACCATATGATCCAACAATCCCCCTACTGGGTATTAACCCCAAAGACATGAAAACCTATATCCGGAAAGATATTTGCACATCGATGTTCATAGCAGCATTATTCACAGTGGCCAGGACATGGAAGCAGCTGAAGTATCCTATAATAGATGATTGACTAAAGAAGCTGTGCTACATATACACAATGAAATATTACTCAGCTATAAGAAGAGATGAAATTCTGCCATTTGAGACAACATGGATGGACCTCAAGATAATCGTGGTAAGTGAAATAAGCCAGACAGAAAACATCAAAAATCACATATCACTTATATGTGGGATATAAACCTAAAAGCAACAAATGAACAGGACAAACAGACTCATGAACATGTACAGTGGACTAGTGGTTATGAGAGGGGAGAGGAGAGGGGGAAAAATAAAAAAATAAAATGTTTAAAAAATTATATATATATATATATATATATATATATATATATATATATATATATATAGTATGAAAAAAATAAACTGACCTTGAAAAAAGAAAAAAGAAATCTATAGTGAAAAAGACCTAAGGGAAGGTTGACAGAGGACTAAAAGCCCAAGTATGGGGATAAAATATATGAATGGCAGGGGCCACTCATATATTGTCATGGCGGACCAAGGATACAGGAGCTGGGCTACAGACTAGATGATCAGGGTGAAGGCTATGGGATGCTAGCGCATGTTAGTCCCTAGGCGTTCACAAAGCTTGATAGAGCCCACTGGCCCACCCCAGGGCATAGTCTGGGCAAAAGTCCTCCAGCTGAGCAGAAGCTAAGATGGCTGAATTACTTAGGCCTTTCAAATTTTCCTTCTTAGGGAAAAAAGAATCCTAGGTAGGGAAGATCTGGCAACAACCCTCAAAATTCAGAGTTTGGAAAATCAATCCTGGGAAAAGCTGAAGTAGGGCAAAACAAGAAGTCAATCATTCTCACCATGTAAAATGTTGTCAGCCATTGTTCAGATCCTTGCTGGTGTTTGGCAAGACTCACACGTAGTCAAGGGTTTGAGGTCGTTGAGTTTGCACACCCAAGTTTCTCCAGCTGTGGCCTGCTGCCCAGCATGCCTGCTGCTAATAGGCCAGCCTCGCTCAGGGCATGGGGCTGCTTATTGTGTGGCTGCTTGTTCCACTGAGCTGGTGCCTCCAAATATCAACATCGAAACAGAATGGGATGTGTGGGGGTAGAGATAGGACAGAGAGGGAGAGGCGTGCTGGTGGTAAAAACAGCATGTGGAAGGAATGGAGGAGAAGCAGCAGAGGGAAAATGTCACAACAGTCTGGAAAACGCACAAGAGCAAACACACTGTGTTATCAAAACACTGTTCATTTTCCACTAAAAGGAACCCAGAGCTCCTTCTAGGGGCAAAGAAAGTACAAAGTAAATTTAGAATGTTTTGTTGTGCCAGAAAGCAAGAAAGTGATCAAAAAATGATAAGAGCATGTCGAAAAACAAAACGAAACAAAACAAAAAACAAAAAAACCCCCACAGATCCAGATTGAATGGGGTCCTTCCAGCCAGTGTGGCACAATTTGAACATGAATATAAATAATGATCATAACAGATGATAACCTATTGAATAAAATAGGAATTCATGAGTTTTTTTCAGATACAAATAAATCTACTAATAAATTAAAAGTGAGGAATAGGACATTTACAATGTCAAAGTTCTCTCTACAAAATACTTATTAATTACAAGGGGGAGGGGAGAAGAATTGCCTGGGAGATATGCCTTAATCAAGTGATTAAAGTCTTCATTGCCAGTAATTCTACAAATCAAAAACATATGTTACCTGATGCAAGGAGAACACAGAATTACTTCGGGAGTAGTCCTGAGAGAGACACATATCCTGAATCTAATCGTGAGGAAATATCAGACAAGCCCAAACTGAAGGATGTTCTACCAAGTAAGTAACTGGCCCTCAATCTTCAAAAGTGTTAGAGAATTAAACAACAATAGTAAAACCCAAGGAAAGACCGAGGATCTGTTTCAGAGTGGAGAAAAATGAAGGGACATGACAACTAAACGCTGTGCGTGGTTCAGAACAAACCCTTTGCTATAAAAACGGTATGAGGACAATTGGAGGAACTCGAATGGGATTGTTGACATGGAGGAGTGAGCTTGTTCGGCACCAGGGTCGGTTTCCTGGTTTTGATAGTTGCACTGTGGTTAAATAAAAGAATGTCTTTGTTTGTAGGAAATGTGCACTGAAGTATTTGGGGGTTGTGGGGCATCATGTCAGCAACTATATCTCAAAAAAAGGGTTTTTGAATTATTCGTATAACTTTTCTGTAAATTTTTGTTTGTTTCAAATGCTTCAAAAACATAAAATAGAAGAACATCCGTTTCTACATTTAAACAAATGGACTTTGTTTTAGAGTATGTAATGGGTGAGTGGGTGAATATCCACATCCCGGAACCTGTAATGTGATCTTATTTAGAAAAAGAGTTTACAGATGTGATTAAGTTAAGGATCTCAGGATGCGAACACCCTAGATTATCCGGGTGGGTCCTACACCAGCGACTAGTGTCCTTAATGGAGACATGCAAAGGAAAGACACGCCGAGGGGAAGGCCATGTCAAGATGAAGGCACAGATTGGAGTAATGCAGGCACAAGCCAAGGAAGGCCTGGATCCGCAATAAATGGGACATGACAAAGAAGTCTTCACCCTTAGAGTCTCTGGAGGGAGCATGGCCCTACCAACACCCTGATTTTGAACTTCTGGTCTCCCAAGCAGTGAGAGAATAAATTTCTGTTGTAAGCCACTCAGTTTGGTCATTTGTTATGGCAGCCATAGGGAACTAACAAGAGTACCCTTCTTTCTTTTTGTTGGAAATAGAAAACCAGAGACCAAAAGCAAGATGTGCTTTGGGTGTCCTCACCGATTCAGTCATCTAAGCCAGAATGGGGACATTTGCCCTCTCAATGGGGCATGTTGCTCTCCCAAAAAAGTGAATTTCCCAGATCACAACAACACCAAATACTGCATTTGACCTTCACCATTGACACGTTGGATGCCAAAGTTCTATGCTTGTTGGAATTCTTCCTAAGGCAGTGGGTCTCAACCAGATCTGATTTGGGCCCCCAGAGGACATTTCACAATTTCTGGACACATTTTTGGTTGTCGTAATTATGGAGCGGGGGTTGCAGCTGTGATCAAATAAGTAGAGTCTGGGGATGCTGCTAAATATTCTCTAATGCACAGAATAGTCCCTCACCACAAAGAATTATCTGGTCTAAAATGCCATAGGGATAAGGATGAGAAACCTTGTTCCAGGGGAACAACTTTCTGTTTTGCTCTAAAAAGAATACTCACATTTCTCTGCCAGGGTAGGAACAGGAGAAGGAAGAAGGGAGCATTCCACAACCTTTCTGGACTATTTATTTTTTACTGTGGTAAGGACAAATAATATACAGTATATACTCTTGATAAATTTTTTAATGTACAGTATTGTTAACTATAAGCACAGTATTGTATAGCAGATCTCTAGAATTTATACACATTGCACAACTGAAACTTCACACTCTTTCAATAGTAACTCCCTGTTTCCCCCTTCTATCCTCTGAAACTATCATTCTACTTTCTGCTTCTGTGATTTGACTATTTTAGATAATTCCTATAATGGGATCATTCTAATGCCAGCTTATTTCACTTAGTATAATGTCCTCTACATTGTCCCATAAGAGGGACAACGAGGCTGAATAATAGTCCATGATGTGTACAGAACACATTACTCATTCATCTGCAGATGGACACTTAGGTTGTCTCCACCTCTACTGTGAATAATGCTGCAGTGAACATGAGAGAGCAGATATCTCTTTAAGACTGTAATTTCAATTCTTTTCGGTGAACACCCAGAAGTGGGATTGTTGTATCATATGGTAGTACTATTGTTAATTTTTTAAAACTCTTTCCACAGAGGCTGTACCATTTCACATTCCCACCAACTGTGTACAAAGATTCCAATTTCTCCACATCCTTGATAACATGCGTTATCTTTTTTTTTTTTTTTTTTGTAATTGTTGTCCTAACAAGTGTGAGATGATATCTTGTTGGAGGTTTTATTTATTTATTATTTATTTGTTTGTTTGCTTGCTTGCTTGCTTGTTTCATTGGTTTTGAATTGCATTTCCATGATGATTAGTGATAGTGAACATCTTTTCATATACTTGTTGGCCATTTCTATGTCTTCTTTAGAGTTTCTATTCAAGTCCTTTGCCCATTTAAAAATCAAATTATGTGTTTTTTTTGCTACTGAGTTGTATGAGTTCCTTATATATTTTGGATATTAACCCCTTGTCAGTTACATGGTTTGCAAATGTTTTCTCCCATTCCATTGGTTACCTCTTTATTATGTTAATTGCCTACTTTGAAGAAAGAAAGCTTTTCAGTTTAATATAGTCCCACTTGTCTATTTCTGTTTTTGTTACTTATGCTTTTGGTGTCATATCCAAAAAATCATTGCCAAAACCAATGTCATAAAGGTTTCCCTATGTTTTCTTCTAGGAGTTTTGCACTTTTAAGTTTTCTTTTAAGTCTTTAATTCATCTCGAGTTGATAATTGTGTCTGGTGTAAGATAAAGGTCCAATTCCATTCTTTTAAGTGTGTATATACAGTTTTTCCAACAAATTTAGAAGAGACTAGTCTTTCCTCATTTTTTATTCTTGGCTCCCATGTAGAAGATCAATTGATTGTTTTTTTTAAAAAAATTTTTAAGCAAGGCAACACTTGATCGACCTCACAGATTGCTAGGACCTTGTCAGCTTACAATCCCTTTTTTATTTTTTATGCCTATAGCACCTGGTCTTCCTAGGTAGTTTCCCATCCAAGTACTAACCAGGCTCGACCTTGCTTAGCTTCCAAGATCAAACGGGATTGGGCTCGTTCAGAGCAGCATGGCAGTTGATTGTATATTTATGGGTTGATTTCTGGGCTCTTTATTCAGTTCAGTTGGTCAAATGTCTGTCTTTATGTCGTACCATACTGTTTTAATTATTGCACTTTGTAATATATTTGGAAATCAGGAAGTGTGATGCTTCCACTATTGTTGTTCTTTCTCAAGATCATTTTGTCTGTTTTGAGTCCTTTGTGGTTATATAGGAATTTTAAGATTTTTAAAAATGTTTGTAAAAAATGTCATTGGGATTTTGATAGAAATTGCATTGAATCAATCTGTAGATCGCTTTGTGTAGTATGAACATTTTAACAATATTAGGTCTTCCAATCCATGAACATGGAATGTCTTTCTGGTTTATTTGTGTTCTTTAATTTTTCATCAATATTTTGTAATTCTCAGTGCACAAGTCTTCATCACCTTGGTTGAATTTATTCCTTTGTATTTTATTGTTTTTGGTAAGTGGGATTGTTTTCTAAATTTCTTCTTTGGGTAGTTCATTGCTGGCCTTCCAGACAATTTATATGTCTTCCAGTTCCAGAAGTCTGTGGCTTAGAGTGGAATATGGGTTATGGGCTGGGGTTTCTCAAGAGTTCCAGCTTCACACCTTTCTTTAGGCTGGTCTTGTCTTTATCACTCACATCTGGAGAAAATTTTCAGGTGACTACAATAAATTGACTCAGAACACATCTGACGAAATATTTCAATTTCGACTATCAAACTACATTGTACGAAGGGCACTGACGCCCAAGCCATGAAGCCTCTCACACATAGCTTGGAAGGATGACACTTCGAGGACTTTAACCACCCCATCTTTCTTTTCTTCCTTCCTACTTCCTTCTGCTTAGCATTTATTGACCACACTAAGGCAAACACTGCACTAAACATTGGGAATACAAAGATGAATAAGTTCATAATCTGATAGGAGGACAGAGAGAGACATTAAAATATGAAGTTCTAAGTGCTGTCATAATGGCATCAACAGAGGGAGAATTTTTGAAAAAGCTTCCTTTACATCAGGGGTCCTCAACCCCTGGGCTGCAGACTAGTACTGGTTAGGAACTAGTACCTGTTAGGAACTGGGCTGCACAGCAGGAGGTAAGTGGTAGGCAAGCGAGCAAATCTTCATCTGTATTTGCAGCCACTCCCCAGCAGTAGCATCACTGCCTCAGCTTCACCTCAGGTCACCAGGTATTAGGTTTTCGTAGGAGCACTGGTCCCTGGTACCAAAAAGATTGGGGACCACTGCTGTACATGACTGGGCAAGTCCAATCAAGATTCAGACATTTCATAGGAGAGATGGAGAAAACATCCTGGAGAGAGTAAACTGACATAAATATCTCAAAGTTTGGTTCAGTTCTTTTTGAGGCAGAAAACCGGCTGTGAGATATATGGATCTCCTAATTTTTGAAAATACAGTGTGCTTTAAGTATCAAGAGATCTTTCTGAACTAAAAGACATTGAGAGATATTTTTGAAGGCAAATATACATATGAGTCCTGAGAACCTGCATGTATCAAAACATTTCTTACAGAGACTCAACTGGAACTTGTTAGTCTTGCCAGGGATGCCACAGGGCCCCTTGGGTTTGAGGCTGTCAGTGGTTATAATCGCAGTGGAGCAAGACAGGGAAATTAGAGCCTGGGGCAGCTGTCATGACTCACATTCTCTGTTCTTATTTGGATCTAGCAGAAAAAGCAGGTGGATTACCTGAATGACCTTTATAAGATACATCTTTGGCTGTGATGACCTGAGATTGGTGGACAATATATTTTGATGCTTTGATTAAAGTAGGTGATTAAAACATCGACTTGCTTATAGCTTGGCTATTTTTAGGCTCACATTTCCTGGAGTCTAAGACCCTGTGCAAATATGGACAAAGATGCTCAGAAGAGTTGAGGAGAGAGAAAGGGGCCCTTTTCAGCCCTCGCATATGAAATCGCAATAGTAGTGCCATTTGAATAGCCGATACCCCTCCCGGTGATAGCTGCAGGCATGTGAAAGCTGAGCCCGGGACTGCTCAGCTAATTGAAGTGCCCTGTAGGTTCTCTTTGCCCTCAAGAACCTTTCTGATAAATGCTCTTGACCAGCTCCTTATATGGCTACAGACAGCCCCAAGAGGTTGAGGTGTATTTTGGACACAATCTGATTCTTATTTCTCAAGAGTCTTAGGCCTTTGCCTTTGCAGACGAGGGAGACAGCGGTGAGCTCCAGAGGCTCTCGTGCCTTGGCCCTGTGGCAGTCACTTTTCCTCTGAAGATTCCCCCTTATCTTGAAGAAGAGAGGTGCCTGGCACTTGTCATACTGTATTGGGCAGTGGTGAGGATAGTTTGAAAGAAGGCATATGGAGAAAACGCAGCTGGCAAAGTTGCATGAGAGAAAAGTGGCTCTTGACTTGTTCACCTTTTGAGGGCCTGTGGGGCCCACTGAGAATAATTGTATAAGGCCCCTTGGGTATGACGTGCTGGCTGTCCAATTTTGTTTTTTCATAACTTAGAAGAGTCACACCAGAGGGAAAGGGTACTGGTGTTGCTTGGCATCGGGTGCCATGTGAGAACCTCAACCCAGGGACTGCATATCGAGACTTTTTCCCCAGAGGGCGATGGCCTTCACCAGAGGCCACAAGCATGAGCAATTTGAATTTTTTCTTGTTCATTGATGGAACTCAAAGAATAATATATGTTGAATGAATGAATGAATGAATGGAGCAAAGAAAGAAGCCGGTGGCTCATTACAACTTTGCGCTTGGATCCTGAAGCAGACATAAATAGAAATATGTTGTCATTGTGGATTTTACTGAAGTGACTGAAATGATTACATCATGTGAAATCCCTAAAACTGTCTATTAATAATGCTACAACACAGATGCTTAAGAGCATGCTAGCCATAGAAGACAAACCCCAGTAGCTGAAGAAGACAAAAACTCATTTTGATGCTAATGTTGCAGAAGGAAAGATGCTGTGACTTTTTGTCAATGGTCGTGATGGGTTCCGGCACCCCCGTTTCCCGCCTCCTCTAACCAGCGTGGCCACTCATGTTCTGAACTGTCACCAGCCTCCACAGAAGGCACCACGCACTCTGCCCCAAACAGCTCCCACTTTCTAAGTCCCCCCAACTCCCCCTCGGAAAACTCTAGAAAAAAAATACTTTTCACCTTCTCCAGGTAGACTTTTCTTCTAGAGGCCACACCTTCCCTGAGGAGTATAAAATAGTGGGGGAAGAAAACTTCCAGGAAAAACAAGGAGCCGGGAGTGAGCAGACAACCCTCTCAGGCTCGCTCATGGCAGCCCATATTTAATGTGGAACTGCAACTGTGGAGTGAGAGCTATTCAGAAATGTATACCCAGGAGTGTAACGAGCTGTAATATATGAACTGACTTTGGAGTAACATGTAATATGCTTAACATAACACTGCAACCAGGGGAGCCATTTTTTAAGAATAAAACAATGAGGGAGAATAAATACCATTAACACAGGATGAGTGACGTGGGAGTTCCCAGTGAGCAGGGGATTTTCTCACTCTGACATCAGATTCTAATTGCAGAGGGACCATCTTAGTTGTCACTAACTGGCTTTAGAAAAAATAATGTAGAATATAATTTGTTAGCTATAAGGCCCATAGGCCTTGGGGTTGGTGAAAAAACCCCACTTGGTGGGGCCCCCAGGAGAGTAATAATTATTAACGGGTCACCATGGCCAAGAAAACAACTCTTAGCAGGCTCTCTCAGGTACCGTCACTGGGTTTTTCTTGGATGACTGGGGAGAAAGCAGAACACTTGAATTATGACTGCTGCCCCAGTCCTTAATTTCTCCACTTCGCTCAGCTGTGCGGGTATCCGTGGACAGTTAACAGGCTCCAAGACCCTCCTAGGAGTCCATGGCCAGCACTGAGGGGGACGCGTAGGCAGGCCAGGAGTGGACACAGAGCACATAGCGCCCCGTTAGGGAACACGGCATCATGTCGCAGCTGGGCACCCCCTGGTTTCCTCTTGGATTTCTGTCTGGCATCCACCTGGTTCAGACAGATGAGATGCTCAGAAGGATCACACGCCTTGCTCGAGGGACCCTCCTCTTCATTCAGCATTGGCCTTGTCCAGTGTTTTCCAAAATAAATGTGAGGTGTTTGTTCATAGGTATTCTTTACAAAAAGGGAAGGTATCCTATGATCTCATTAGAAGTGCTAGGTTAAACAGGTTTCTTTATTGGACTTCTCAGGGCTTCCTGACATTGTGACTTCCAAAAGGATAGTAAAGGCTGCAATATTTCCCAAAAAGGCATTTCACTGGACTAAGGTATCCCAAAACCCACTGGTGGAAAACACTGGTCTGTATTTGTTACCGGGATCCTCTTCCTGTTTCAGATTCATACATAGCATTTCACTCGATTTTATGCTTATGTCGTCTAGTCAAGGAACACTAATAAATTCCCTATCTACTACCGTAACACATATGGTGAAGAAAAATGTGAAGTCCACCTTGTCTTCTGAGATCTGCTCAGGCTCTGTACCTGGCTAGGGTATTTGAGAAGCCGCGTCCCCCGTGGACTTTCCACAGGGCTAAAGATCAGCTGACGAGTTCTCTGCTTCCAGCCCAAGAGACTAGGCGAGCAGGGAGTTAGAGACGCACTACGTCAAAGCCAGCGCCGAGGTGCTCGGGGCTTCAGACCCAGCCCCTTAACCGCCCACAGCGCCTTGGGCGACCGAAAGAGGTCAGGCACGTGAAGTGCCTGATGCACGATAAACAGCAACAATAATCACTGGAGAAAAGGAGATAGGAAGAAATAATATGTCTCAAA
Source organism: Rousettus aegyptiacus (assembly GCF_014176215.1). NCBI lineage: Eukaryota > Metazoa > Chordata > Mammalia > Chiroptera > Pteropodidae > Rousettus > Rousettus aegyptiacus. Next base: position 71,300,249 of record NW_023416288.1, read on the forward strand.
TAAAATTAAAATTTGGCAGATTTGACAAAGCTCCTCATTAAGCTACTGTTCTGAGACTGGAATAAACAAACTTTATTTCATTTTAATATTTTTCCTCAACATCTAGAAAATGGTGCTCACTTCTGTTTTAGCACCATCCTTTCCTCTACCCGGTCTGCCCTTCTTCCTTGCCAACAGTTATTGAACTTTAATATTCTAGAATATAGAATACCTAGTTCTGAATCCTGAGGGCATGAAGATGAATACCATTATGTAAAACTCGGATCCCCTGTGGTCCAGTGGAGGGCGGGGAGGGGGAGGGGGAGGTGGGCAGACAAGTAAACGTGCAAGTAAAACAGTGTGCTGAGTGCTGCAGTTCGAGATGCACCAGGGAGAACATGACGCTATATCCCTGGCACACGGTGGGTCCTCAGTAAATTTCAACCGAGTAAAAGTATGAGTGATTAGATAAATGTACATTATACTGATGTGAAGGTTATCTCTGATATGAAGGGCAGAATCTTTGTGATGTTAATTCATACTTTCTCCCTGCAGTTTCCCTTTTTATCATTTCTAGCAGGAATCCAGATTTTGCAATTCTTTGTCCCAGACAACTGTCAGGGAAGCAGCCCCAAAGAGTCTGTGTTTGGAAGGGCCTGCTCGAGCTGCAAGGGCTGCGGGGTGTGCAGGACGGAGGGGGAGACGCTGAGAGGCATTAAAGGGCGGGTACGTGAGCCCACAAGCAGCATCCCGATCTCAAGCAGGGCGGCTTAGATACACACAGGGGGAGCCTGGCACGGGTGGGACCTCAGGGCCTGTAGCCTGTGTATGCCCAGAAGCAGAGACCGCCAGACGTTGAGGACACTGAGGGCTTGGGTAATGATGCTGTCACAGGCAAGCAGGACATGGTTTTGTGGGATGGAGGCTCAGAGCAGGAAGTGTGTGGTTAGAAAAAAATTTTAATTATATTCCATGCAGACCCTTTAAAATTGTAACTTATTGCCCATTTCTTGGACAAACATACAATAACTTAAGGTTTTCTTGCCTTTTGATGATGATCGGTTGAGGTTTTCAATTCTAAAAATTTCCCCCTAAGGCTTGTCACACACCCGCTTCAAAGGTGAGGATCCCAGAGACTGTGAAATCAAATGAAGCTGGACACGAGACAGGCTGGAGAAAGAGAAGAGAAACTGCATTCCTTCTACCCTCTTTGCTCCTATTAGAGGATTATGGATATTACTAGGAAGGAAATATAGACATTACCTGAAGGTTGTTTGTCCCCGAGCTTCCTGCAGCTCTCCAGAGCTTTCCAGATAGAGGGCCAATCCACCTCTGTGTGGACATTTTTCAGCCATTTTTGTCTGTTTGACCTCAGCCATTGTGACCCTCAAAAGGCTGAAAGAACCGCGAGAGTAGTTCCTTCGAGCCCCATCTAGCCCCCACCGCCCTCCACATGTCAATTCCTAGTACAGCCCGAGCTGTCGCTACTGCAGAGCAGACGCCAAACATGTGATGCGAACATCTCAGAGGCACCCCTTCTTCCTTATTTTCAGCACTTATTTGGGGATTCCACTTACTCATGTCTACTCAGCACGCAAATTTGTTTTACCTCGGTGAAGTGCATGGCCATGGGACAAGGAGAAAAGCAACATGAACAGAGGAAGGAACACAAACATGTTTTAAACATTTTAACATTGCTCCCGAAGGTTCAAATTGAAGATGCATTTTTTTTTTTAAATGATGGAAAGAGGGATCAAAGTTCACTTACAAATATTCCATGAGTGTGAGGTATCAGGGTTTACTGTATTTGGGGGCAGGTAGTTGAACATATTTGATGTTTTCATTCGATATTGCGAAGTAACATTGAAGGCAGTAATGGAGAACCAATTATTGGGAAATGACTAAAAGTGATCACTCCAAGGTAAGAAGAAACCAAAACAGAAATTTTTTTAAAAAACAGAATACTCCATAGCAAAATCTATGGGACAAGAAAGCTACACAGAGAAAAATTAAATACCTTCTTTCTTAAAAGTGAACCAAGTACTTTTCTAAGGAAATTAGGAAAATTATGATTCTTATAAATAAGAAAAAGCAGGAAGATCAAAGAAAGGTAAAAGCTGAAAATAATAAAATATAAAGCAAAAAGTATGATTGAATGCATCAGTATAGCTAATACTTGTTTCTTTGATAGAATAAATTAGATAAATTTTGTGAGGCTGATTAAAGGGGGGAAGACAGATAGCAAAAATATACAAAATTAGTTGAGAAAAGAGAAATACTCACAAATACAGAAGGGATTAAATATGTAATATAAATTATATACCCAAGAAATTCTGAGGTAACACATTTGAATGCATAGAGAAAATGGTAATTTCCTAGAAAAAAAACAATCTAAACATAAAAAATGAAATATTTGCATAGAATCATTACCATAACAGATAGTAAAAACACGATCAAAGATCCGTTATTAATGAAGCAAAAATCAGATGTTTCATATCAAAGTTTTTTCTAATTCTTAGAAAGCAAATTATTTCAGTGCTTAATTATTCTGGGCCATATGGAAAGCTCTCCAGTTCTTGTTATAAAGGCAGAATGACTTTGATACTAAGTACTGATAAGAAAGTAAAAAAAATCCTATACATTTGATCATATTGGATTATTTCCTATATACATCGCTAGATTCAATTTGCTACTATTTTAGAATGTTTGCATTTGTATTCTAACAAACACATATAAGTGGAGACTAGGGGACATTATTGTCCTGCAGAGGGTCTTCATAGAGGATTTCGATGTCCGCTTATGTAGTAATAAAATCGTAAGATAGAAGTGCAACTTGGATTCTAGCTGTCGTCTCTAAGAAGTTAGGAGCCATGGACCTTGGGCGAGAAGTGTAAAAACCACGTGAAAACGATTATCTTAAAAAAAATTGCTGTTATATTTGTTGCTCTGGCTCTGCCTCTCCACAGCCATGTGTAAAGGTCTCAAAACAAAAGGGACCTGAATGCTTGTCCTCACGAGCAGCACAACATGGCAGGAGCTGGCAAGACAGCAACCTCCCTGGTGCCCAGGCCCAGGGAGCTCTCAACGGCAAGGGTGAGTCAGGGTTGCCCTCAAGCAGAGCAGTTGAGGAGAGAGGAGGAAGAAAGGGGGCACTGGGGTCACAGTCTCTGTCTGGAGAGCGACTCTGGGTTGTAAGGTGCAAGAGCTACTAAATTGACACGAGTTCAGGAAGATGTCTCCCTCCTCATGTGATTAGCTCCTCTCTGGGACTGTGGACTCATGTCCTTCAACAATTTCCATTGTCCTCCCTGGTGTTTTCATTCTATCACCATTTTTCTCTGTCATCACCTCTCCCATTCATCCCTCAAGGTCTAGGTTCTGCCTCTCCTATTCATGAAATCTCTCCAAAGTCCTATTAAATTCCCATGGTGCTTTTAAAGCCCCATAACACATTTCTTTGCTGCGTTTCCTAGAACGAGTGTCCCTAACACCTGCTCACACAGGGCTGCTCCCACCCGCCATCGCCTGTAGGCTCTCAGACTTTTCATTCAGGCTCATCACAATCTAGGTTCCTAGCTCAGGCAGGTCAAAATCACTTTGGACTTTGGTTTCCCATCTATTAAATCAAATAATTGTGGTAATAACTACTTTTTCTTTCAAAATTGTAATCCTATGCCTTCCTTTGTGCTTCTCTGTTCGAACCAATCTCTGTCCTCTGAACATAAACAGAAGTTTATCTATACCTGTGAGGCATTGCACCAATTCGTTCAACAAACCATTTGAGCACCCATTCCAGGTCGAGTTGTGTCAGGAAATGGAGTAAAAAGGCAAACATGGCTGACTACTGGGTGGATACAGGGGTCCAACTTCTGAGACAATTTCCTAAGAGCGGGGGCCAGCTGCATATTCCCATCAGGGCTCTGCACAAAGGAGGTACAAAGAAAAACATGCCCAGAGTGAAAAGCCCTGGGGTGCCTAAACATTGCCTGCCACTTGACTTTGCTCTTGGATGAAGACCCCCGGGAACCAGCAGGAAGTCCAACCATGAAGATGTGGCCTGGCGCTTCCCAGCAAGCTGCCTACCTTAATGCTCCTGGGGAAAGAGTCAGAATTCTAAATAAAAGGGAAAACAATCTGTGTAAAGGACAGCTCTCTTTTTTTAAACATCAAATTGAAATTTGAAATAGAAGTACTTTTCACTTCAGATAGAGCATTCGAGTTTAATTATTTTTCTTCTTTTGCTTAAGTAAAGCCAGATGCTTGGCAGGTGTGAATCATATAGCCTTTTAAAGGTGGTGAGGACAAATGATCATTTTGGTTCAGATCGCAAAAATACTCAAAGAATGCTTACATTCCAAGTGATATAAACATGATATTAAAAAGAGTGCCCTTCTGAAAAAACATTTTAAAACAGCAATGTTGGTAAAGTGGTCAGGTTCTACAACAGACTGTTGAGTCTGCAGCTTCTCATCAAACGTTTTCTTCTCACAGCAAATTTTCGGAAAGCAAAACCAGAATGATTCCTCGAATTGCAGTGTTGAGTTCTATTCAACAAGCAAAGTCTCTGAACTGGAACAACTTGTTATGGCACATACTTACGTGTCATTTCATTCACACTCCCTGTCATTCATTTTAGAAGGTTTTTTTTTTTTTTTTTTTTGGTGCATTTGTCTTATGAAGACATTCAGTTTAGGACTGAAAAAGATGGTACTTTTGAGGTAAAGGAGCTGCCGTTTTCCAAGCCACTGACTGTAGGGGTTCTAAGGGCCCATTGAGATGGGTTTTAGCAGCAAAGAGAGCCACTGTGTGGCATTCGGCAGATGTGGGTCCCCAGTAAGTTGATCGTAAACCCGTAGGTTTATTTGGGACACCAACACTTTTAGGGTTGGAAGAAACAGAAGATAACAACTGGTTGCTGCAATACACAAAAGTTTATTAACTTTTTTTCTTTCCTGAAGGCAAAATATAATAGAAATGAACATCAACAAATTTTGTACAACAAAAACAGCTTTTAATATGGAATAGACAGTCCACAAATGTTTAAAATCTTGGAATGGCTTCCCTTTTTCAAAGTTATGCTTTCTTGCGGTCCAAGAAGAATTGGCACAGACAAGATGGCGGCAGCCCACTTGGTGAGGCGAGTGGAAGGATGGACGGGCTGCCCTAGATTCGCGTCAGCTGGTGCCACAGACTGGACGGGAGGATGCTCTCCACTTTCTCCATAACAAAGTTCAAGGGGGCGAACAAAGTGCTGAGGAACTGCAAAGAAACCAGAAAGGCACAGAAGTCAGGAAAGCTCTCACTCAAGACTATAAAATGAACCTCTCCAACTCGTGCTTGCATCTTAAGTCTCTGCATCAGGAAAGTCTCAAAAGGCTACCGTTTCATATTTAAATTTACAGGAAACATCAACTGATGATCAAACCTGCATTCCGGCCCACCCCCACCCCACCCCAGCTGTGAGAGATGAAGGGGAGAGGTTTCTGCTGGCAGCCCCCTTTGCCCCTCTGATAGCTGTCCCACATTTCTGAGGCCTTCCACTTAGATTTCAGGATATGCTGACTGCTCGTGCTGATGGCCAGCGCCATCTAAAGGACTGGCAAGTGAGCAGAAGAGTTAAAAAATGGTGACAACTTAGACCATGTGCTTGTCCAGCTGGGTACAGAATTCACTTTAAGTAGAAAGACAATTTTTAAAGAGTCGAATTTGTTGTATGGTTACAAACTGCTTTAGGGTCTTATTGCCTCCCAAACAGCTATGCAACCCACCCTTGCTTCTAAACTACATGCCCTTTAGTGTGCGTCATGGGGGCCTGGGAGCAAGCAGCAAACTGGCCAGTCCGTGGATGACATGTCCTTGTTGAAAAGGTGATGCTCTGAGGAGACCTTTGGGATTTACTGCATTTGGTTACTGAACTCATTTCTGCTTTACATATAGAGATAATTTAGCTCATTAACAGTGCCTTTTAAGAAACCTAAGTGACTCTTGAGACTCATTTAACATAACTCCAAATATGTTCTGATTATGTTCTTGTGAATAATCAGCTTCACTTCACGAACCATCCAGTATTGGGCAGAAGAGGTGCCCTAACCCAGCCAAGCATGCTCTCTCTCTGTCTTCAGAACCAAGGAATCATCTCGCTAAGGTTCAAAACCTAGTTCTTGCACTATAGACTCCCTTGTCCTAACCCCTTGTCCATCGCACATCATTGTCTACACTACCAAGAATTTCCCACAGAAGGGGGGTGTAGGATGAATATATATGCAGAGAGGGGGAACATGGTTCTGAGGTCAAACAAATTAGTAGATTGTGCATTTAACGAAGTTAAAATAGACTACTTGTTATATGTTGTATGGATTGTGGGTCTTCAAGAAGGAGTATGGTAGGCAAGTTTCCCAAATTCACTTGACCTCCTCAGAATCTTTCTTTCTTCCTTCCTTTCGTTTTTTTAGGAACTAGTAGAATACAAACTGGTAAGGCCTGTAATACATTACAGCCAGATCATCATGCGTGAGATTTTTCTTTGTAAAGAAAACTCAAGATAGTATAAGATTTGGAATACTTCTCTACCTTGTATCTTTTACATCAATTAAACATGTTTACTCAGTAAAGCACTTGAGTGTTGGATGAGCTATAAAGGAGTCGAGGACAAAATTCGTACTATCAGGGACCTCAAGCACGGAGGTCACTAAGACCTTCACAAAGAAAAACAGTAATACCAGACAGACCATGACAGAACAGAAGCACTGGGAGGATTCAGTTTTTTTCTGATCCTTTCACTCTGTTGAAAGGACCAGAAAATAAACTTAAAATGAGGCAACTGAAATAGACCCCACGGATGGTTAGTATCAAAAGACAGAGATGGGATAAAGATAATAAGGAAAGAAATATGAGCGGGTAGGCCCTCCAGGCTCAATAAACAATTGGAACAAACTGGTGAAACAAATGGTATGATCAGAAGATATAAGTAGTTTAACTTAGCTGGAAGAGTTAGAGATAGAGTTCGAAAGTAACTAGACGAATGCTGAGGAGGGCCTTGAGTGCCAGGCTGGGTTTGCAGTTAAGAAATAGCAGTCATGTTTAGTACTTGAGCAAAGGGGGATGGCTCTTTCTTTCCTCAGTGGGTGTTAGATATATGGCAATGTCCAGTACCTCCTGAAATTATCCTCTGTTGAATGCACAGAACCACCTGGGATGCTCACCCTACAGAACGGACTCCCCACCCCTTTTCAGTTTACAGTTGAATGCAGTTGTAAGGCATTGTAGGACACACTGGGCCTAGGAATGAGTAATTACTTCCCAAGCTGCCTCTGAAAGAGTCTGTAAAATCCTGGTTATGAGAGAATAACATGGAATAAATCCACTGATTGCATTAACCCAACATGAAAACATTATGAAATTAAAAATACACACACACCTATTTTTTAACTTATTTGTGTTCAGAGACTGTCAAGCCTTTATAAAACACAGCATTTGCCTATAATACTCAGCTCCACAAAGAGGAGCAAGGTGCTAAAATGGTCCAGATGAACCAGAGATTCTGACAGGGGCTGGAAAATGGGGCTCAATGAACAAAGCAATATTGTTGTAAAATGATCATATCCTCAAGACGTGATCAAAAACAGATTTAGGCCTGTTTGTTTGTTTGCTTTGGACACCGACCTGACTTAGATTTAAAAACGCAAAAGGGAAGGCCCCTGGAATCAAGGGGTGGGCCTCACCCTGTCCGTGCCCACGGCTGACCCTTTTCCCACACTTCCCTGGACTACGTCTGCCTTCTCGACGAGGTTTCACAAGAGAACCGATTCCCCAGATCTCCAGTGTATGTGATAATTTACTGCCCTCCCTCACATCTAGAATATTCTATCCTGGAAAAATTGAGAAAAGAATCCCTTGACCCTTTTCCTAGAGACTCTAAGTCTCTTGCAGCACCAGCTGAGATGTGCACCCTTTGTAACTAAGCTACTTACTTCCCTAGCACCCCGCCCTGCATTCTCTCCCCATCTGTCACCCACAGGGAGAAGCAGACAATGTAATGAGGTGTCAGAAGCTGCTGAGCCCTTTTATTTAGGAACAAAATAAAGGTCAGTGGCTTTCATCAGGAGGCATTAAAAAAAAAAAGTGGTGGAACCTGCCTTGCTTGGGATGCTCATTTATACTTTTTTGCATGTTTGAAAGTCAGTCCATTTTTTTTTTTTTTTTTTGGCCAGAGACTCAATCAATGCACACAGATAAACAGCAGTTTTACTCATAGCCTTGGGAAATTTACTGCCTAAACGGTTAAGTCTGAATGAGCAACACCAGGGAACCCTGGAAAAGCCCAGCTATCTGTGTCCAAAACTTCTTCCCAGAGGGCAGAGATACAGTCCGAAATGCACCATAATTCAATCAGTGTCTTGTGGTGAGAAAAAGCAACTGAACTAATAAAAAAGAGAGAGTGACACTTCAATCGCCTGATCCTCTTTTTCCTGAAACACCATCATTTAGAAGAAGGTCATGGCTCCCTGACATGCTTCATTAACATTAGAAACACCTTTGCTTATCTGAATAAGTTCCAGGTGCCCCTCTGAAAGTGGACAAGCGACGTTTCACTGTAATCGATATCAGACTCCAAGGAGGTCAGGGCCCATAGGTGGAGATGAGAGAGTCAGGGGGCTCAGTGTCGGGGAGGAAGGAGAGAGGCCAGAGGAGTAGAGACAGGCCCTGAAAGCAGAAGGGGTCAGAATGTTGACCTTCCCACGTTCTTTGAGGGGCTGAGTTTAGAACATAACTTATTTACATGAGCGACCTTATCTCGGCAACCAAACATTCTAGGAAGAGTTAATCCTAAGTCATCGAGGTAGATTAGATTAGGGGGAGAGCCAGCTGGAGCCTCCCATTTCACTATTTTCCAGTGGCTCATATGTCGCCGTGGGCTTCCTACTGGCTGCATATCAGCACGCAGACACGCTGGAGAGTCCCCGAGCAGCACAGCGGCCTGGGAGGCGGCAGTGCAATCTCTCTGCACCTACTAATAGTCATTATCCCAGGGACATTATCTCAGGCCAGGGCTGAGAAAATCATTTTCACAAGCTGAAAATGGCTGCAGGCAGCCTATAGGGCGTCCGTGATAACCTGCGGGGGACTTCGCGAGGGGCCTATGAAGTGACCAGGGTGAGAATGTGGAGAGATTCCGGGGGCGGGCTGGGGAGGAGGAGGGTAATGGGGCTCGTCTCCTTCAGGCCATCCATCTTCCTTCCCCACAAAGTCTCTCCAGACATTTTGGAAACTACTAAATTTAATGAAGGGCAAGATGAATATGATCCTCCAGACAGAGGTTTAAAAGCAAATTGATCTAAACCACCCTGGAAATTTATAAGTAGCTGACCAAACGACCACGCCTTGGTAGAGTGTAAAATATGAGGCCCGCAAAGGCAAACATATTTTATTCAACCATTTGATCTTAGACTCAAAACCAAAAACTTGGAAACATTAAACGAGCGGAGTGGCCCCTTGTCTAACATCCATAACGAACGCATCCCTCTGATATTCTGGAGGCTGCACGGCCTTTCCTAGAGAACACCCAGTCTTGTTCCATTTACTCTCCCCTCCTCCTCCCAGCCCGCTCTCAGTTAAAGCAGTGTCAGGTGATTAGTCATTTCAGTGCAGTGGTTCTCACAGCCCTGGTTCCACGCCCGGATCACCTGTGGAGTGTCTGAAGCTGCAGACGCCCACGCTGCCCCCTAGGCCAGTCAAGGTAGATGCCCAAGGGGGCTACGGGGTTCATGGGGGGCGGGCAGGCAACAGTAATCATTAAGCTCCCAAGATGATTCCAAGGTGCAGCCAGGGTGAAACCACTGATTCCTAGAAAGCGTTCACCCCAACTGCTCTGACAGCACACCGCACCCCTGCACACGTTCCTGGAAGAAAATATGGTCCTCAGCCCATCCTCACAATCTGTTGGGGTCCTTGTCACAAACACGGATTCCTGGGTGCTCATGCTCACGGTTCTGAATTTCTGGTGCTGGGTTTTATGCACACTAGAGGCTGAGAATCTCTGTTCCGATCCCAAATTCCCACAAGGTGCTATTTTTCAGTTTAATAAAGAATACTGGACCAATGACATACTTTTGCAAATACGCCTTAAAAAATGTTTAAGAGAGAAACAGAAAAGGAGGAACATTGCCTAATGTTGTAAATATATTCTTATTTAAAATTCCACTAGGTTGTTCTCTAATTTACTCAGAAGTCTGGCAACTACTTTTATTCACAGGTTGGCCTGGGATCAGAAGAAAAGAACAAACAGCGCAGGCCATAAACTAGAGACTATCCAAGGAGAAACTTGGGGGATGCTGGGTTTAGAATCGAGTGTACAGAAGATGTAAGGAAATTCAAGGTATTCTGCCCAGAGAAAAGAGGAGGTGGTCACTTCGAGGTGGTGGTTTCAGAGGGCAGAATAGGAACAAGAGTGGAAATTGAAGGGAGACAGATTTCATCAGGATAAAGAAAAGTTCTGAGAGATCCAACAATGAATTGGGCTTCTGTGTTAAACTGGTGAGCTCCCCATTGCTGAAGTATTCAAGGGGAGTCTAGATGACCTCCACCATGTTATCATTCGAGGTAATTTGTTTAATGTCCCTTTCAAATTTATAAGTATAAAAGAAGAGAAGAAATGCTAGGTTGTAGCTGATTTTCACACTGATTCTTTCTGCAGAAACTACTCTCATTTATTTAATAATCATTTATTGAAAATCTACTATGTGCAAGTCACTGGGCAAAGCTTTGGGGATACAGAGATGAGGAAGATGCAGTCCTGCTCTCAAAGAGCTCCCACTCTACGAGGCGGATGGACAAATTTTCCACAACTATAATACAGTACAACAGATGTGATAACAAAGGTACCCATGGACTACTGTGGGATCACGGAGAGTTCTAACTCAGCTTAACAGAAAACTAGAAAGAAAGCTGAGTATGAAAGAATAAAGAGGCATTAGCACAGTGGACACGTTGGGGCGGTGATGAGGAAGAACAGTCCATGCAGAGCGAGTTGCACGTGCAAAGGCACCGGGGTGTATAATAATAGCCTGGTGCTTCTGGGAATGGTAGGAAATTTACTCTGGCCCAAGAGCAGTGTCTGGGCAAGAGCTGAGATAGATGAGTCTAAAGAAGCAAGCAAGGGCCAGATCATAAAGGACCTTGCACACCATGCTGAACACCTGCGACTTTAACCTGGAGATTGTGGGAAATCACTGGAAAAACCCAAGCCGGGAAATGACATGCACAGATTTGCAATTTAGAAAGCTCACTTTTGTGTCCGTACAAAAAAAAGCCGGGCAGAGGATAAGACTGGAAGACCAGTTAAGACTTTTGCAGGAGTCCAGGCAAGAAATAAAGGCCTAAAGTAAGAGAGAGGCTAAGGGAGAAGGAGGGAAGAAGAGATGAATTACACTGCCTGGATGTCTACTGGCTAGGAGGTCGTTAGACCCAACAGACTGGAGAGGCGGGACAGATGGGATGTGGGAGTGAGAGGGAGGAGTTCGGGGGGCTGCCGAGTTTCTGGCTTGAGTAACCGAGGGGGTGGCAGTGCCACCGGCAGAGGTCAGGAATACAGGAGGAGTGGTGGTGGGGGCGAGGGGGAAGAGGAGTGATGAGTTCGGTTTTGGAAATGTTGAAAATGAGGTGCCGGTGGGATTTCCAGTTCATCTTCAACACTCATGAAAATACTCTTGCAATTCCAGTCCCTGAACTCTGCCGAACAGAAAATGTCAATCATCTGGAAAGGGATTAAATCAACCCAGCCAAGTCAGAAATCATCTTTTCTGACTCCACTAGCCTTGAAATCAGAATGAAGTTCCAGGGAAACAACAGATACCCTTTTCTTTATTCCTTCTGTTTGAAACTCATCTGTGGCAAATTCAGTAAACTTATCCTCACTGCACGCGTAGTTCCAAACAGCCAGCTTTCAGCGTAGAAGCCATGGTTCTCGACTGTCAGTGCAGATGGCTTTTCTGATTAAAGCTCTCATCCAAAACCCTCCTCTAGGACTCTTAATGGATTTCCATATTTCTAAATGTCCTATCTGTATACTTCTTACTACTACAAGCCCTTCGCCTCCTCTCAGTTTATTCCTCAAATAAGCCAAAGGTTTGTGACGATTAAAGTTTTTTATTTAAATCACCTTTGAAAATGCAAATCTCATCTTTCATGAAAAAAGACTCACATTATCTAAAGATTAGAAATAATATTTCCTAGGATTCCCTTAATTATTTAGTCCTTTTAGACCTCGTGCATTTTGGGGGAACTGTTGAGAACTCTTTGTGTGTGTGAAAAAAGGCAAGGCATGCATTAACAAACAAACTACACTTGCTCAACCTTTTGATTCCACTGCTGATAATGAAAATTAAACAGTGAGCAAACAATCAATACCGGCATGTTCATTTCCATACAACAAATCCCCATTTCTTTTCCACACAGTCTCTTGCTTTTCCTGCCCCTTCCCTGAGGCCTCAGTCTTGACAAGCACTCACAGCTTTTGCGAAGACGCCCATGAGTTCTGGGAACTGATGTGTCAGGAGGGCCAGCATGGCTGTGAAGGAACACAATCCAGCAGTAAAAAGAATAAAGAAGGGAAGCTCCTTCTTTGGGTAAACTGAGACTTCATGGAAAGCTGTGGAGAAGATAAAAGGGCAATATTAGGGCTGAAATAAAATGTGTTCTCAGGGAATTTCTATATGTGGGGTGGACTCTTCAGAGCTTGGGCTGAAGCCTGTTACAAATGAAAAAGGCAGGGCACTTGAAGAAACTAGAGCCTAATTGGAGCCTTTGGCCGCCTGCTTCTCCTAAGCCCATGTTCAAGGCTTGAGCGCTCTATCTACAACCATCATAAGGTCACACATTCATGGGGAGGGACAGTAACACCACTTATGCCTAATATATAATATTCCTTTCTCAAAACACAAATAAAACAAAATGTCAATCAAATGATAAAACACATGTTCACTGCACAAAACCCGGAAAATCCAAAATCAAGTACACTAAAAAGAAATCCTCTCTAGATTTTCAGCTTCCTGTAATTTTTAATCATTATAACGAGGTGACATAAGTTTATCTTGTGTTTTTTCCTGACACACTCTATGTACACTGATGGAGGGGGCCACCCAGATGGAGAGTCATTCAGCGAGGACCTCAGATGCTGGCCTGTTCGTTTTGCGAGGGTTGAGGATAAGGCTGTGACGGTCACCTGGTATGACTGTAGGGGACTCTTGATAAATACAATTCTAACCACCACCAAATAAAAAAATAAATAAAATAAAATAAAATGACTGGTGCTCCGTACAGTACCTTTCACAACTTTTACATTTCAAATATTGAGTTTGGGAAACCAAAAGACTGTGGCACCAAAGCAGAGAATATCAGCACCCCTGCTCTTTGTGGCTGGCGGCTGCCTGTGACCTGGCCGGTGGGGGTGCTGACTGGGGGGCCGAGGGAAGAGAAGCAGCTGCCCGAGGCCCTGGTGAAGGCCCCGGTGAAGGCCCCGTGGAAACGCACGTGAGCGACCTGCCACTTGGACTGAAAGGATCCAGCGCCCCACTCTCCGCAGGAAATCCAACACTAAAGGCCTTTCCTCAACCACTCAGCTCTCATTACTTAGAGCCCTAAACACTAGGAATCCACTCTGCTGAAAATGAAGGCGGAGAGGGGCCAGGGGGTGGGGCAAAGCACAACGATCTGGAAAGGCAACCTGCTGGGGTTCAAACGTAGGGTGGAGGTGCACTCAGGGCCACTGAAGTGACAACGACACTTTTACCGTGCAAAATGTGGGGAGCATTGAAAACAGCCACCCCTCTCCTCACCCTCAAAACCCAGCCCCCCAAAATGATTTTGAGGGGATCAGACTTGGACCACCACATTCAATTAAATTATTCCATAATTTTCTATTTCAGGCTTATAAAGATTATTCCTATAAAGTTTCTTTTAAGAACTGTAATCTTATTCTAATAGTGAATCTATCCCCATGGAAACTTAATTGGACTCGACTAAAACATTTTAAAACAGTGTATTTTTCAGAAAACTGTCTTTCTTACCAGAAAACTGAAACTTTAACAAGGATCTCCCTGAAGGGGGAGTCAAAAGGTAAAGTATGGGCCCATAACTGGGGCCTCTGAAGTCGAATCTAATGCAGTGTGAGACACCAGACCCTTTCCACAGTAAAACTCGGATGGCGAGGAGCAGCCTGTCATCGAGATCTCCCAGTTCCCTGAGTGACAAGCCCACACTGAACCGGCCAGCAAGGGACTAGGGAGCTACCTCCTGCGACTTCAGCGGGAGACGGTGCTTCATGTCGCACCCAGACGCCGCCACGCTGCAGATTTAGGACTGACTCAATAATGCTGGTGTTGGACAATTTACCGTGTACCCAGGGCTCCGAAGGTACATTATTCCTCTGAGCAAAGTATTTAAATATGTTGTAGCTATGAGATATGATATAATTGAGGCTGGTAAAAGAGAGGGGGTGGCAGGAGAAAGGACCGGGACACAACCCTTGCGCACAGCACGATTTGATAACCGCGGGTTGCCCAGGATTGCCAAGACATTGTTGTATCACAGTAAGCCAATCATGCCTTCCACACGAGTGGGGGCCATCGGACTGCCAGCGGCGCGGCACTCGAGGGCAGGGGCCCCGCTTTGTGCTGTGTACGGTGCTGAGGCTGCACGTGTGCTCTGCGCATGGTGCGCCAACTCGCGACGTGCAGCCCCTGACATGCTCACGGGAAACTCCTCCCGCCAAGAGCATGGCGTCACCGCAGAGAGCACGCCCGCCCCGCTCCACGACCCCGCCTCTGGCAACCGTGCCAGAGTCCTGGTGCTGCCCTCCCTCCCGTGACTCATCTGTAGCGCCCTCTGAAGTCAGCGCTTCCTCTCCAAGCCCTGGTCTGTGCAGACTGCATCCGAGCAGCTGGAAAGCACGGGCAGCACCCTGCCTGCTGGACCAGCCCAGTCAACACTGGCCCCATACTAGGGTCTCTGTGCTCAGCCCAACATGATGCCTCTTCATCTAAACTTCAGTCCTTTGGGGTCTTTCCCTCTGACGAATCTGCAGAGACTTGGAGGAGCAAGAAGCCAAACCCACTCACATAATTCACTTTAATGGATATGCTATCAAATGAGGACAGGGTTTGGGAGAAGAGTAATAAAAGACAAGGAACATTACAGACATTTATCATTCCCACCTCTCTCCACCCCCTACTCAGGCGCACTACCTCACTGGCTGGAGGGAGGAATAGAGAGACGTGAGACTTACACGGGAGCAGTTCTCGGTCTGCTGTTTCTGTACAGATTGGGTAAGGATAAAATAGATGCCCCTTTTCCAAGGGGTACGGGATCATTCGAAAAGCTGAAAAAAAAAGAGACAATATGTTAGAGGTTCAATATTTGTCTCATAACTTCTCAATTTCAAAAGAGGGTCTTTTGAGCATTTTTATAATGGGGAACACTTCTACAAATAACTCTCAGAAAGGATGCAAGACTTCCCCAAACTCTGAGCCATGTGCCAGATAAACTGTCAGAGGTGCACTATGATGTATGACTCACACATTAATCTCACGCTGTATATTCTGGGCAAACCTCACAGAACTGGGTGGGGATGAGGGTGCAGGGGAGTAGGAAAGCCATCAATCCCAATGCCCAGGGTTTCCTCATCTACAAAATATTATTAAAATGTCATAAACACTAACGCAATATAGCTCAACTGATGGTAATAGCACAAACCTGGATGGAAATCCTTCCCCGAGAAGCAAATGCGGATTGGCTTGTTGGAGCCTGTTACAGATGTACAAATATGAAAGGCATTCTACCATGTCTACTTAAAAAAATATGTCCAGGTGGATTAGAATTCCAACCAAGATGGATAAAAATAAAATCTAAAAGTGCATGATTTGGGAGGTATTTCTAAGCCTTATGAAACTTAAATCTTCAATATCATATGGGAAAAAATGGATTAGGGGAGATTGATTATCTGTATTCTGATGATGTGAGGCCACCTAAATTCTGCTTTTGTGGCATCAGATAACATTAGGTCTCACACTAAATTATGGCTTTCCAATCCATCCATCCGTTCCCGTCGTCACGTGTGTTACTCCGTTACAATGTCATCAGCATGTTAGTCTCACCGTTCCTATGAGCGGTGCTCAAGGAGGTAATTTTTCTTCCCCAGATGTCTTTTAACTACGGCATGCTATAGATATAAAATACGAAAACGACACCCTACACTGGGAGTGCTGGATAACAATGCTTGCCTTCACGTGTGTCAGAGCGGGTGGCGGCATCACAGAATTCTTTTTCGTTTTAAATGCAACATTTCAAAGACTCGTAGCTATATCCTTAGCTGTGTAATTACCTAAGCCTTCTTAAAATGCTGTCAATGTACATGTTTATCTTTTGCATACTTATTTCAAACAGGAATCAGAAACAAAGAATGTTCTCCCTCATAAGAAATGACAAGGTTCCATTGTAACCAGTGTCGGTGCACATATGGTATTTATTCTGGTGTCTGAATATTATTTAAAAGTAAAAACATTATGTATGTGATTCCAGCACTTGGAATGCAGTCAGTCTACACCACGGTGGTATCATTCTGAGGTTACAGCACATCGCCGTGGAGAATGTAAATCACTGTAAACGTGGGGTTAGAGCAGAGCCAGTTTGCTGGCAGTTTGCTGAGGTAAAAATGTTATCAATTTTCCTCTCGTAACAGAAACCTCATAAACAGAGATTAAAACATTAAAAACACCCCAGTCTTTAACTCTTCTTAAAATGAATCAGACCTTAGCTTTCACGCAAACAAGGATGACTTTTGCCTGCTACAACGACAAGCCAAGAGAGTTGCTCCTTGCACAGGTTGTTAACGTGCAAAGATCACTTGAAGACACCAGCATCTCTCTCAACAGAACTGGACTTGCAAAAGGAGAAAAAAAACTACAAAATCCAAAAAACCCTCTTAGCTCATTTATAGGAGACACTCAAATCTCTTCTGGGAAGCAGTGCATTTATATTTAAACTGCAGTATGGCAGGATTTTAATATCATTTCCCATAAATGATGGCTCCTATGAAAGCATCTCAAAAATGTGGAAAAACCTATGTAGAAGCGCAACAGGACTGCTGTAATTAAGACTCTGAATCTGTTCAGGTTTATACGATATAAATAAACCCTCCGTTTTCAAAGTGGCTATAAATTTGAACGTTAGATTTTATTCAAAAATTGAAGTCAGTTTGCACCTCAGGGAGCAATTTTTTAAATAAAATATAGGAGTGCAAGATCTTGAGAGTGTTCAACCATAGACATCAAATGGCTGGTTGCTGTCTTTTCAGTCAGATGCCAAAGGTTTTTCTACTCTAGCATTTGGCGTGCACAGAGAATTTTGTGCATCAAGTTAGTCTTTTTCTTCTTCTAATCATCTGGTCTTTTTGAAAAGGTTAGAAACATTGATTATATACAACTTATAAAAGAATACACACACACAAACATTTCCTGCATTGTCCTCCCCTCTGCCCCCATAATCGTAAAGATGCTTAGAGCACTCTTAAAAATCGCTCTCTTCTCATGTCAGTTGTCATCTACATTGAGTCTGTAAAATAATATTAAGAATTTTGGCTTCACTAAACAAAAGCAAATACAATTTCTGTTTGCAATTCTATCCTCCACAGACTCTGCTGTGCGCGGTCCAGCAAAGGGTGAGATAAGCAGAGGGGAGAGTGGGAAGAGGCGCTGTATGTGCCTTGCCAGCTTCGCCTCCCAACTCCCGGTCCCTTTCACCACAAAGAAATGTATGTAATTGCTCGACAAGAACCTTGTGGCTTTAGCCGAATGTCCAGAAATTCTGAAAGAGAAAGCATTAGCACACTGATTTGGCAGTGCAAATAAGAATGAAAAAAAGGTCATTTGATCTAGCTTATGAACTTGATCTATTTAATCTATTACATGAGTGATCACAAACCTCCTAAAAATCTTGTCTGAGAAAATACACATTCCAGAGCAATGAAAAATATGCCTATATTTGATTAAAAACAAAACAAAAGAGCCAGGCCGCTCAGAGTTAATACACGGCGCACAGATGACACTCCACATTTTCCTTCGTGTGCTATCACTTCCCCTGCCTTGATTTCTGCTGTGCCTTCGTTGGGGGGTGTGAAGTGAAACTGGGAATGAATTACTGAACACATCGGGCTCCGTAGTGAGATCTGAGATGTTACACTTCTGCCTTCTTTCTCTGACCAGACACATTTTCCAGGCTCTGATCCTAGAAAGTGCTGTGCATAGCACACTTTCCACCAGTATAAGAGAAAGAATCAATAGAACCAAAAAAATAGACAGAAGGATGGATATATAAACAAGTTAATTCCTCGTTTTCCCAATGACTTCTAAAGACCTTTATCCTACCCACTATACAGATGAAGAGAGAAGGTAATGTTTGATATTTCGTTTGTCTATGTTGTCTTTTCAAAGAGGATCTCAGAGAACTTTATATAGACAGATTACTTGTAACAATGAGAACTGATTGTGAATTCCAGCTCGACCTTCTCAAAATGTGAGTGTCTTCCTCATGCTCCAAGGACAGAAAGGTGAGCCAAGCACACATGGTACCTGCACTGATAGAGCTCACGCCTCAGGGCAGAAAACTAATGATCCAATAAGCATGAAAATACATGTGAAAGTTCTCACTTCCACAGCTCTTGGAAAGAGAGATCTGTGAGGCTGTGCATGTCTAATGGGGGAATAGTGGAGGTGACAGCTAAAGGATGAGGTGAACTTGACCAGGCTAAAACCTCATGTCCTGGGGGCGGGGGGGGGGGGAGGGGCGTCCGTCATTAATCTATGTCTCTTCATTTATAAAAATGAGGATACCATGGCCCTTGTGAGGCTGTTAAAGGAGCTATTTGTGACAGCAAGAGGTCAAGGTGTCTAAACACAGTGCCTAAAAGTTAGTTTTCTCTTTACCCTCCCTTTTACTAACCCTAAAGTTCTTACTTTCTCTATTAGGCCATACTCTAGCTTGTAAGTAAAAATTCTGCTTGTTTGTAAGCGATTAAAAGCATAAACGGTAGTACAGAAAATTATCACCAAAATACAAATTTATGCTGTCGCTTTTACTGCATTGTGGGAAACCACCCACGTAGGCTATCTGTCTTTTGTGAGGCCTTTGGGCACAACAGTAAAGAAAGCACAGAAGTCAAAAGCCTGGGTTCTGATCCACATTCTTTCAGTATGTAGTTATGTGGCCTTGGGAAAATCACTCTCCCTTGATTAGATTAAATGATGTTTCATTCCAAGTCTGAAGAGAAATTCTAGAGTGTACAGCAGATTCATAACTTGCTAGTGACCTTCAACACTCTAACACTGCTCCGACTTCTGTGACAGCACTGCTTATATCGTACATACCTTGTACGTGTGTGCATGTATATGTGAGTATGTCTGTACACACGTATCACACTTAGATCAATGTTTCTACCAAGGCATTTCAGAGCCTTGTTCCCCTTGAGACCCCCAAGACAATGCCTGGCACAAAGGAGGGACTCAATAAATGTTTGTTAAGTAAAAGAATGAACAATTAATGCACGGTCAAGAAGAGAAAGAATTTTTCCCTTTAAAAACTCAGGTAGATCCAAATTGTGGTCAGTCACCAATACTGAATAAATGAGAGAAGTAAGTTGGTTCTACTGGTTAGAAGGTAGGAAAACTCACTCAACATTCGGAGGCTGGCAATTAGCAAACATTAGCTAATTATCACCTGGAACTTCGTTGTTAGCTGACCATTGCTTTCTCCCAGGAACCCAAACTCAGCAGTACGGGGTGATGGGGCGGGGGTGGGATCTTTCTTTAGCAGTCCAAAAGGTGCCAGCCTTTTGGAGAAAAGGTTTAGTTGGAGGAAATGCCCTAAGGACTACATCTTACAGCAAGTAGCTCTTACCATTAGGTTCAAAGAGAATAAATTAGAATCAGAATTTCATCCTATGCTTCAACAATGGGCTACTTTCTCTTCTCAAAGGAAATACTCTGCCTTAGTCCCATTAAAAAACGCCACCTTCAAATCTTATACATTATTTAGTGAATTCTTTGGGGGAAAAACCTCCGAAAAGAAAATAAAGAGTCTTACTTGGTCAAGTGGAAAAAAATGGAAACAAAGAATAGCTAAGTGATTTAACCTATGGCATATTCGTTTTCTGATATAGAACTAGAAAATTAAATCTTAAAGCTAACAGTTGAAGCCAGCAGACTACTCAGCTTTATAAAATAAATACTGCCAAAATAGAGCCTTTGATAGGATCTTGGTATGAGGTACGGCCATACTAGTATTTTATATAGGTAAAACAGAAGATGTGCCATTTAAAATCGGGCCTCGTAAGGTATAATACCATTGTAAATAAGTTCAAATGAAATCTTTCATTCATATATGTTCTTTATATTCAATTCATACTTGCAGTGGTATATGTGTGTGTGTGTGTGTGTGTGTGTGTGTGTGTGTGTATAATCAGAACTTACACTGTTTAAAAGAAGTATAATTCAGATAAGGTGGTACTGTGTAATGAACTAAGAAACATATTTTCAAATCTTGTAAATTAAAGCTTTTCCCCTTCCTTGATTATCTTGACTTTGAGGAACATATTGTGTAATTTCAGGGGCTGGGACACTGATGAATCAAACATTTTGGAAACCTTTGAAATGCTGATGCATTTGTGGTTGAGGACTCATTTTTTTTTTACACCACCATATGTTTCAAACCCAAACAATCTCTGCCATGCATCAGCTGGACTTTGGGGTTTTATCAAAAATGTGAGTTATTTCATCCTCATCGGTGAGAAACTCACTTAATTCCACAAGACGACTAATGCTCCGACAGAAAAAAAAAACTCATTAAAAAGCAAAGCAAAATATACCTCCATCCTCACCCCTAACCAACACTTCTGACAGAAAAAAAAAAAAATTTTTAATCTCCAAAAGATAAATTGACTAAAATATTAATTTTAAACATGGAACTCAGTGAAATTATCTTTCTCTATGACTTCTCTTTCAAATGAAAAAGACAAGTTGGAAAGGGGTTGTTCAATGGCCTTAAATTTCAGAATAAATAAAGAAAAAAAGTGATTTAGAGGAGAAACCTAAACTCTGATGCTGGAAACGTAAAAAGGCGCCACCACGTGGTACACTGGAGGAAGTGCAGCCTCCTGCGCTCTGCATGGGCTACCCAGGGAAGGCCCACTGACTTCTTGAGAAGGAGAAGGAGCAGCTCAGGTCGGGTGGCTGCCCACTGACCTGGGCAGGAAGATACCTTTCAATATCACCGCTGCCTCACAGTGTTCAAAACCGGGGTAAGTGAATATCACTGTAAGCAGCTAAGTCAGAATTCTAATCCGAGTCCTCTGATTTTTTTAAATCAGAGCTCATCATAAATACAGAAAACAGATTGGTGGTTACCGGAGGAGAGGGGAGGAAGAAATGGCTGAAGGGGACCCAAAAAGTACGAACATCTAGTTATAAAATAAATAAGTCATAGGGATGTAATGTACAGCATGGTGACTATATTGCATATTTGAAAGTTGCTGAGAGTAGATGCTAAATATATACAAATATTGAACTGTTACATTGTACACCTGAAACTAATATAATGTTAAATATTAATTATACCTCAGTAAAAAAATACAATAAAGTAAAATTCAGAGCTCTGATACTTCCACTTTAAGTGGACACAGATCTAGAAGTAGTGTCAAAAGATTGCACACAATTATCTGAAGTTGGAGTGGTTATTCTTTTATCTAAACTGTACAACAGATTTATAGCTTTGTTTTTAAAAAGGACCAAAAGTGTTTGTAATGAAAGATTATTTTTCTAAATCGATGTATATACATTTACACACACATATCCATATATACATACAGGTATGCTTATAGAAAATTTGAAATATACAAATGCAAAGAAAAAAAGAAATTACTTAAAATCCATTTTAAGATGTATTTTTTAGTCTCTTTCCTTTGTTTACACGTAGAATTTACTTTTTATAAAATCGAGCTCCTTCTACATCTAAAATGTTTAATATTCAACAATAAAAACATGATTTTATATAGAATGATTAACTTTATAAACAATAGGAAGGAAATAAGTACACCCTAGCCTGTAAGTAGTGATGTAAGTTGAGGACTTCCAAGTAAATGCTTCAGAGAAGACCGATTCTTTTACCTTTACTCTATTCCAGAAAGGCCTAAATAGCTGGGATTACAGAAAAGAGGAGTGAAGAGAAAGCGAACGTGGCTTTACATCCTGGCTCTACCAGCAATGGCTGCATGACGCTCAACAAGTCACTCATCTCAATGAATCTCTTGAACAACTGGGATGGACACCTCTGTCCTGCCTAACTTAGAACATTATCAGGAGGAGTACATGAAATGGTGGAAATGCGAAGCCTCTGTAAATTACCCAGTTAAACAAACACTCTTCAAGGTCCTTGGTATTCCCCAAGGCATTTAGTACCTAGTAAGCATTCTCATGACTTCTTTTTGAAAACTGAACCAGCAGTGTAACTTCCTTGGAGTGGTTCTTATTTATCTGTACGAATTAAATGCAGAATTTCCCTTTCCTGATTGCCTTGCTGTATTGTTTGTCTAAAAATTCATCTTCTCTTTTTATTCTAATACAGTGTTCACCCACCTAATCTGAGGGCATTACATTTCCCCAGCTTACTACCCTGCTTGATTTTGGAGCTCACTACGTTACTTCACATTTCTCGGAATGTCATCGTCCTTCCAGTTGATCCAGAGCATCTCTCCATTGTTATCTGATTATATAGGTAAGTAATTTCCAAACAGAATTTCCAGTTATTCCTCAAGAGATGACTCTTTTTTTAATGGTTATGTCATTCCTGACATCGTGTCTCTATCAGTTCTTGCCCCCATGTGGCCCCTTTTGATCGTTTCTGTAGGAATGGGAACTTCTCAGTCAGATCCAACTGATGAGCTCTGTTACTATGTTTCCAAGATGCCCACTACCATTAATTCTTATTTGGTAAGTCAATCTGTCCATTTAATTTTTCCGCAACTAACACTAGGTGAGGCCTTTCGTGTTCAGTCTTGCTGGGATTTTTCTGTCTTTTTCTCATGTTTAAATACAAATTCCTTTTGTCTCATCTGGATAGAACACCTTAAATGCAACAATAATAAACCCGAGCCAGAGGGGACTGTGCATGTGCCCACACACGCCCTGCGTACAGTGTGCTGCCCTAACTCCTCCGCACACCAGGACCAGAACACCTGGAGCACGTTATTGCACTTACAGCGTGGGGGAGAAGCATGGATCAAGTCAACATCCCTCAAGTTATAAATAGTAAATTATTTAAGCAGACTTGCTATTAATTCTCTAAAGAAATATTTTCAAAACAGCGAAACAAACAAAAAAAAACTTGAGTTCCATCTTTGTCAATTTACTTTTACCTTTTCCCCTGTACCAGCCTGGAATCCTGCTGGGTTAGGGAAGGACAGGGAAAAGGAAGAGCAAAAGATTATCAAAATGAAAACGGAAGCAGCAAAGATACACAAAGTGAAAGCGATCAAAAAGACATTCATTTGTGAGGACGATCAGAGTCGGGATGAACTAAGAAAAGTTATCGGAAGACTCTAATATTTGTTTGTTTCTTCATGAGAGGGGAGGAAAACAACAACCACCCAGGCAACATGATGTACTTGTTTTGCTTAAATTAACTACGAGAGTGTCAATGCACAGGTTATCCATTAATCCACAGTCTTGGGCCTTTTCCCTTAATTTATACTCTCCCAAACAGTACCCCCGCACTGAGCATTCCTTCACGTAGTGTCCCTGTTTATAATACCAAACTAGTTCTCCAAAAACTTCGTTTGAATCTCCTAAGGTTACATATGACTCCTCTGCCTCAGAAACCTCTCCCTTCTGAAAAACCACTGGGCAGCTGCGACATGCTGCGATTACTCCTCCCAGCTAGACGAGGTGCTTCTCTAGGGCAGGGGGCATGTCTCCCCGGTGATGAGAATCGCTTCTCCTTACATGGAATGATAGTACCTAGAGCATACGCAGATTGATTCATCCTGACAGCCATCTAATAGGCATTTAATCATCAGCATGTGAATGCTACACCTGCCAACGAATACTAGGGTCCAGTGGCCACTGCTCTTGCTCTGGAGCATAACTGCTGCTCGTCTGTGTTCGGCTGACCTGCTTCCAGGAAAGGGAAACTGTGGCTTTTGAGTCAATCCACCCAGGGAGACCATCTGGAAATGGTAATCAGAGCCTAGCACAAGGCTTCCCTTCAAGCCAAAAATTCCCACGATGCCAAAGGGCTGTCCAGGTCTCCAAAGATGGTGCTCCGGGTGTGGAGGGCTCCTCCGCCGGAACAGCCAGATTGACCCCATCTACTGGACACACTTGCCTTTTCGGCTGTGGTGGAGGCCGTCACTGCAGCAACACCCACCACCACGGGGGCACTGGAGAGCCCCAGCGATTAGCCGTCGCTCAGTGAGGAAGCATCACAGAAGCAACAGCTGTAGACACGCGAATCTTCATTACCCACGAACACTCATGCTTTTCCTTTCACTTTTAATTTAAAAAAACTTTTAATTACAGTTGACGTTCAATATTATTAGTTTCATGCTCTTAAAAAGTGTTTCAAAGAAAGAAAATTACTTACTGCCTTCCCATGTACAATGCAAAAGATTCAAAGCCCCTTCCACCCTCTTCCAGTGTGCCAGATGAAAGAATGCATATGCTATTGCTTCGCTGTCTCCTCTCTTCAGGATATGTTCTGGGGGTAGGATTAAGCTTTTCATTTCTAGTAGGTACTGAAATAAAAAAGGCAGGAGACAGACGTGTTAATACATTGTAATCTGGAATGCAATATTGAAAACAGAGAGGCACGTTTCTCTAAAGCCACTATGCATACGCATGTCATGGAACCCACAGCCCTGTTACTACATTTGAAAGCAACTACTAAAACATCCAGCAATCCAGTTTGCAGACAGATAATTAGCCTGTGAAGATCAGAGACTTTCAGGCTAAGATACTCTAACCAAAGAAATAAGGATAGACTCAAGCAGCAAAAAAGAAAAATTTAGAAGACACGATAATTTGTTATAATTTTGTAATTAGAATGAAAATACATAAAACGGGCACATAAAGGCTAAGAAGTCACATGACTAAACCAACTGCACTAGGGAGACCTGAGACTGACTGGCATCGCCCATTATTTTTACCTATACAGCTCTATCAAGAAGAACCTAGTCTTGGGCAGCCACCCATTGCTGCTCTGATGCTGGAAGGAAGAGGGTAGCAACCTGAGCACAGGAAGACCCAAGCGGGGAGCAGTACAGACTCTAAACTACAATGTTCTTTTAGATCCTTTCCCAAAGACTGGAGGGTTTTCGGTTTATGCCTCTTCATTCCTATCTTCTGCAAGGGGGAGTACAGAGCAAGAATGGATATTCTTCCTGGGGGTTCAGAGAAGACTAAGTTTACATTTGCATTCTTTTGTGTTTACTATAAAACAGAAAAGGAAGCCAATTTAGGAGAGTATTTTATATTTGCAAATGTTAACTTCTCCTTGCTGGCTGGCATGCTCACTGCTCTGTTACTCATTATCTCCCCTCCCGATCCTTCCCCAATACACGTTCACAAACACCACCGATGACCACCATCACAATCACCCACGCCTCTCCTTTAAGACAGGGGTCTGCAGATGCTGAGGGGGTGTATTTAATTAAAATGGGACAAATGCAGCAAACAGAAGTGCTATGAGAATTGATGTTCAACAATTTTAACATCACAAACAATTGTGGATTTAACTATCAGCCAAAATTTATGAAAGAGGATGAAAGATGGAAGAATGCTGATATACAGAATGGAGATTATGATACACCTGTCGGTGTTTCATTATCTTTTCACTGTGCATTTATGTGCTCTGGGCATAGCTTCCTCTCCTGTTGGCACACGTTGTCAGGGTATTTTGCCCAGAAGGAGTTAGGAGGACACATTGTGGCCTCTTGGTTCAGCAAATGAAACTTTCTTTGCTCTGGGTCTGATACCTGAAGAAACCTCCGAGCCTCAGGCCTCAAAGCAGGAAGAGTAAGGAAGTGAGAGAGCTCACCACGGGGCAGTATGAAACAGGGATACAGCCATCACATTTGGGGGGATGATTGGGAGAGGAGGCTTTCTTCATTGAAAGACGTCTTCCCAGGCCAGTCAATGAAAGATGTTTATTATTTTGATGAGAACTCCTCTAGCATGAGTTCTAAAAGGATTTTTTGGTCATAAGCCTTTTTGAATTTTACAAGTTACCGCTTTCCTCCTCCATCCTGTTTTAAAACAGCACAGGGAAAAATCTTTTGGAAAAAAATAACAATTTTGAATTACCTAGCAATCCAACTAGCAATATATTTATTCATAATGAATACCAATCATAATATAAATACAAAAGTAAATGTTACATACAGAGATATCTGTTATCCTCTTGTGAGTTTGCTACCTCAGTAGAAGCCATGAGAATATATGTGACATCCATTAGACTATCCAAGACGACCTTAAAACACCTCAAACTTTAAGTCATAAGAAAGATATCAAACTTATGAAGTGCTATGGACTGTATTGTTTCAGAGTAAGTTAGAGAAGGAAGACCATTTTGTTCCTCTTAATAATTATCAGGAGAACAGAGGAAAGGAAAATTTCTTGCCTCGTGAGAGCCCTAGAATAAGATTTTGACTTCTGAGTTCTCTTTTTATAGCCACCTTGCCTACCAAATAGGTAATTTTTAAAGAAGGATCATGCTGTATGAACTTTGAAACAAACTAAACATAAAAAACCACTAGCTTATGTGTCCCAAGTATACAGAAATCTCGAGTCCCTGAGAATCAGATGGCAGCTGAAAGAAAAGTCTACACTACATTCCTTTTATTTCTATGATTAGGAAAAACTCAGTCATTTGGTTAAGCATCTTTGAGAAAACTCTTCTCTTGGCCTACAGAACCTTTATGAATAGGGGCCCTGAGAAGAGCCACTCACGTTGGTGGGTAGAAGTTGAAGCAAACTAGGAGGAGGTGGGGCCGAGGGGACATTTTTAGAAAATTATCTATAAAGAGCTAAATAGATCTGTGTTGTCCAATACGGTAACTTCTACCACATATAGCTATTTAAATTTAAAGCAATTAAAATCAAATACAATTAAAAATTCAGTTCCTTAGTTTTGTTCTTCATGTTTCATGGCCTCAAGGGCTGCATGCGGTTAATGGCTGCCAAATAGGACAATGCAGAGACGTTTCCGATAGCACAGAAATTCTGTCAAGCAGCGCTGCTGTCGACAATGGATGTTTCAAACTTCAAGTAACTGAAACAATTGCTAACATGAAAAAACTTCATAGACACCCATGATAGGAATTATTAGTATCTATTTATTGAAAATATACAATATGGCAAAAAGCTACAATAAATATAATACGAGAAAAATTCACGTAAAAACATTGTTGGTACCGGGGCTTCTACATACATTTGGAAACTTGTAGTACACGTGTGTGAGACAGATGGTTTGCTCAGCCTGTATGCTGAACATAGTGCATATGGCTTCAAAGACTCCATTCACAGCCCCAAACATGGGCTGTGAGGTAATGCCCTGTTTCTCCCTGAAGTGCCCTCTGATCTCTGTGTATGTGTACTTATCACATGACGCCTTCCATTAGTTATCCATGTGTCCTTCCCCTCAGCATAGTCAGAAGATCCTTAAGAGCACGTATCTCACTTCCCAAGTATCTTTCAGAATGAGCATCCCTGGCCTAATCAGCCTCATGAGGCTGGCCAGAGCAACTCACCAAGGAAACGTAGCTGCCTTCTCGTCGCAGCCACTTTGTGGCAGAAGTAGGTTATGCCCATAAAGGAGATTTATACTTCCATACAGTTCCAAATAAAATGTTGGCTCCAACCAACTGATGAAGGCTAATAACAACGATGTGTTATGTTTTGGCCAGGCTTAAAGTGGCTGGCAAGACCAGTTCTCAACATGTGCAACATTTAAATTAGAAAGGCATGGAACAACATTTCACATCTTACTTGTCAAGAGAAAAATAAATGGAAGAGGGCAGATCCCTATCCACAAGTATGCAGAAATCAATTAGAATAACTGTAGCTTGCAAATCAGAGAACACTCTCTGCCTGTCTATAATATTTATTTGGCTTCTATTAGCTAAGCCAGCATTCTGTGCAGTCTTGCCTGCCATCCTGCCTCTAACTTCCTTCCCAGATTCTCAAATCACATTGATCTTCAAGTATAGGCTTCTAAAGAGCTCGGAAGCAACTTTTCAAAATCTATTTGCCAGAATCTAGTTCCTTATGCCCAATACAGGAACATATACATTCTTAACATATAAAGAAGAGCTGAGTAGTGCCTACTCATGGAGGTATGTGAGCAGAGCAGGTGAGATGACCCATCAGAGGCCACCCCAGGTGACTGCTCAGCTCTTTTCTGTTAAGGTCTGAAAATTCTATAATAATTTGGTGAAAATAATCCCAAAGTCATCCTTCAGATAGATATTAATGTCAAGGAATTAATTCATACCCGAGTTTTGGATTTTCAATATCAAAAATAGCAGAAGTCATATGAAAATCATTAGCAAAAAATACAGAAATAAACAAAATGAGGAAGAATGGGTTAGTTAAATTACGGCACATTTAGATGATGGCTATCAAGTTGCTACCAAAAAGTCAGGTCATAGAATATTTATTAGGATGAGGAAAATGTTCATCATATATTAATAAATTTTAAAAAATGTACCATACAGATTATGATTTTGGTAATACAAACGTGAACTTGGCATTAAAAACATTGGAAGGTCACAGATTAAATGCTAATGGTAGCTAAATGTTTAATTTTATGGCAGATTAATTTCTGTGCTTTTTCTGTGCTTTCCAAGTCTTCTGTATTAAGCATTTTTTATTTTTCTCTTTATGTATACATATAAAATATGTAATACAAATCTATTTTCTAGACTTGTGTCAAAAAAACAAAAAGCAAACCACACAGAAAAAAAGGTGAAAGGGATTAAAGTATAAATTTCCAGATATAAAAATAGCCATGGGGATGTAAAGCACAGCATAGGGAATATAGTCAATAATGTTGTAATAACTATGTACAGTGTCAGATGGTACTAGATTTATTGGGGTGATCTCTTTGTAAGTTATATAAATGTCTAATTACTACATTGTACACCAGAAACTAATCTAAAATTGTATGTCAATTGTAATTGAAGAACAAATTTAAAACAAAATTTAAAAAAGTGAACCAAACAAAAAAAGATACCCAGAGATTGCAATTTTTTGTCTATGGTGCTTTAGTGCCACTAGCTCTGAAAGAGGCTCTCAGCTCAGAAAGGAGATTTTAAACATATTAGTAAAGTGTTCGGAAAATAAAACTAGCGCTATTTGGAAGACAGGCTATATATTCTGAGTTTCAATATTGCCTACTCCTTGGCCCTGGTGACGTGCAGTCCCCATCAGGGTCCTCTCCACAAGATGACTGCTCCTTGCTGCTTCAGTTATTTATTCATCAGTTACTTTGCTTCATTCAAAAAACATAGGAAAGATATGGGAGTGTCACAGTAAGAAATACACTGGAATAAGACAAAACTACAGTGAGTCACCATGTCTCGTTCAGGTCTCACTGTAACAGGGAATGAGGTGCACAAAAGCATGGCCCCTGCCTCCCCTCCCCTCGTCTGTCCTCTGCCACTTTGGACTACTATTTGTATCCTGGCTCCACTACACCACTGTGAGACCCTGGACAAGGTATTTAATTCTTTCAACCTCAGCTTGCTTATCTGTTAAAACAGAAGGAAAATACACAGCTTGCTGGTTTTGAGGTCTGAAGATTATATAGGACAATAGACATGAAACATTCATACAGTACCTCACATTTAAATGTTCACTAAACAGTAGCTATTTTTGCTAACAAAGAAATGAAGTGTTTATATTACAGTAAAGTTAAGTTTTCTTGTGTATGTGTGTCCCACAGATAACTGAGTCTGTTTCCAGGTAATTTTATAGTAATAGCACTAGCTGAAGAGAACTGGCTCCCAGGGGCCACAAACTGACCAACATGGGATCAAATACAAAGCAAAACTGAACCCGGTGATGTGCGGTCCCCATCAGGGTCCTCTTCACAAGATGACTGCTCCTTGCTGGTTCAGTTATCTATTCATCAGTTACTTTGCTTCATTCAAAAAACATGGGAGTGTCCACAGGGTACCCCAAGGGTGCAGATAAGACAGCATCCACAATTCATCTCAAGGGCATGGACATGAACCCGGTCAGGTCCTCACCTTGATGATCCCGAATCTTTGTAGGAATGTAGAAGTGTGTGTGTGTGTGTACAACGAAACAAGAAAATTCAACACGGTAATGGCCTTAGTTAAGAGGTCTATACTTAGTACTTAGGAAGCAAATGAGGAGTATTATCTCTGAGACGGCTTCACAGAAAAAGGAAAATACGAGTTAGTCCTCTTGAACAAATAAGCAAAGGTAAGAGTTGGCAGAAGTGGCTGGACGGCTGCGCAGTGGAACCAAAGTTTCGAATGATGACAACGAGCTTGCGGTCGTGAGCCCCTTGAGCACTAACGTGATGGTAACCGCCAACACCGACTGAGCACTGTACTCCTTACAATAACTCTGAGAAAGCTAAAATTATTATTCCCGTTTTACAGATGGAAAAATGGAGGCTTTGGGGACATAAGTAGCTCTCCCAGGGTTGAACGAGTTGTGTGTAACAGAATCTGTGCTGGAATTCAGGTTTTGTGCTACTTCTCAAGGGAGTGGAGCAGGAAAGGTAGGTTGTAAAAGGACTTCGACGATATGTTTCAGAATGTGACATTTACCGTGAGTTTGGGCTTTTCAAACTTTGAGACACAGAAAAATTTGTTTAAAGAGAAAACAAACTTAAAACAGAAAAGGTGAAACTGATGTAAAACAAAGCTGGGAGGGACCCTTGGGCAGGGAGACCCAGAACAGGTCTGAGGAATCCTTATGGCTGCTAGGAAAACACTTTGAAAACCGCTGCAGTTGGCAATTGGGAAGTGAGCTGGTATAGTTTGTGGTTTTGAAAGAAATGGGCATGTCATGTGTAGGATCGCTGGACAGGGAAGAGACTGAATTTTTTAGCAAAGTCCTAGAAAGCTCCTGTCACGGTCTGGATGAGGGGGTGACAAAACCAGGAGAGGCACCTCCCCAGAACTTAGTGCCTGGCTGAATCTGAGTGTGAGAGAAGGAATCAAGGGCAACTATAAAATCTCTGGTTTAGGAAACTAGAATAATGTGAGATCGTTAGTGAAGATAAAGATACCAGAGGAGGAAGAGGCTTAGCAGTGGGAAAAAAAAATAAAACAGATAAAGCGCCTGAAAAACATTCGTGGAATGGAGGCCTGAAGGCAGCTGGCTATGCAGGTCTCGAGCGTGGGAGAGAAGCTGGAGACATAGACTGGGGTGTGCTAGGAAAGGTGGAAGCTGAAGCAGTGGGAGCACATGAGATCTCCCAGGAGAGCATCAAGCAATGCCACTCCCCAGAGAGCCAGCCTGAAGGATGCGCACTGGAGGAAATCACATAAGAGGAGAGTACTCGGAGATGCGGGGGTGACACAGAGAGAAAAGGTGGCGGGGAGCTGACCTGGCCTCAAGACAGAAAAAGTGGTCAGTGGGGGCGAATGCTGAGGAGAGATGAAATAGGATAAGGTTTGAAAAGAGGCCAAAGGATCTGGTGACCGAGATGGGGGTGGCCTTTGTGGCAGTGGCCGTGGTGGGAGCAGCTGCAGTGCTTTTTGATAAAGAAAGAGACCTCTTAGAAATTTTCTATTTTTGAGAAATGTCACTAAAAACTGGTTTCTGTTCTCTTTCCTCTGGGTCATATTTCCACAATACATTCTCCTTACTCTAATCCAAAAAAGCTTTGGAACAAAATATGACTCAATTCAAAGAAATTTATATTGAAATAATATTTTTGAAATGTACCATTGATATAAAATATCATATACAATCTGCCAGGGTATTTTGAGTTTTCACTTCCACGCTTCAAGCATTTTTAAATGCTAAAACCTACTACACGTTTTGTGTCCTAAATTGGATTAAAAAGCAATTTTATACTCTGTCAATCAGCTTTACCAAGATGTAAAGAGGGGATTGCATTAGTGTTTGCATGAAATAGAATTTCCATCCCTCTAACAAGGTCCAGTGGATACTCCATTAGCATATACGATTACCAGGATGTTTTCCCCCACAAGACTCTTGCCATCCCCATGAAATTAGAGTTTCTAGATTAACATTACATGAGGTTATTTTTTTAAGTAAATTTTTAATGGGAATGCATTTCTGTCATAACAGTTTACATTCTTTCCTCTTTCTTTTGTCATGACTTTCCACACTCCTAGACTTATAACTTAAGAACTAAATGTCTATTAGAGGGTCCTCACTTCAATATTTTGTTAAGTTCACGCTGCCCTGTTGGTAAAGTGAGCTTCAGGAGCATGGTGAGCCCTTTTCCCCAAGCACCCTAAGGGACTGCCCACTGTACCCCCTGTTCCCCCCAAGGTGGGCCCAGCAAGAAAAGCCCATGGTGTAATGGTGCTGGGATTTTAGGCAAGACAAAGACGAAAGCTTTCCCCCATTGGTGCTGGTGATTTTTCTTGATTTGTTTCCCTCAACAGCTCTACCCATAACACCCAAGCCTCCCAGGCAGCTGGGGCTCCCTCAGCCCCCTGCTGCTGCTCAGAATGCGTGTGGGGCCTCCTGTTCTATGACTGGGACCTCTAAAGCTTGGGGCTGTCCTGCGGTGGCCATGCCAGTCACAGGTTTCTAAGCTGGAATGCAAAGGTGCCTCGGGGTTGCTGGCTATCTGCCTTCGCATCCCAGTTTCAACCATAGCAGTTCTACTTTTACTTGCTTTTTTCATTAAGGTTTCACATAAGATTGATTGTACTCAGAGGCAAAAATGTTTATTACTTAAATAATAGTAACAAATCATTATTAGTTAGTTTTTTATTTGTTTGTTTTTGTTTTTTTGACAGGGAGCTGGGAGAGCTGTGCTAAAACAGGAATACAAGAGAGAAGTTGGAAATTAATCAGCCACACTCAAAAGACTTAACAAACAGTTACAAACTGGTTATTCCTGAAGACAAAAGCCGCAGCTAGAACATGTGAAAGGCTTCTCTCCAATCTGGAGGCCTGAAGGGACCCTATGGATACTCAAGGTCGAGGGCATTATAGTGCCACTGTTATACTCTCTGGTTGTCCTTCTGACTTTGATAAGCCAAGAAATACCAGTTAATGCACGTTTCTAGGCAGCCTCTAACCTGCAAGTGCAGAAATAGGGCCAAAGGTACAAGAAAAGAGACGATGCAGGGGCCAATAGGTATTGAGCACCTACTATGAACTGGATGAATTACACAATATAATTCCACTTATTTTTCGTCAGCCCTACGAACCCTTGATTTTTATCCCCTTTTTATCAAAAAGGACATAGGCAAGGAGCTAATTAACCCCCCTTCCCATAGTTCCCCCGGCCCATGGACAGGAAGTCGTGGGAGTCCTTCTTTCACATACTTTCCAATGATATGTCACAGGCCTGCCTGACTTTCTGTTGCTACCCCCATCATTATAATGAATGTGTTTTTCCATAATATAAAGTCTCCATAATTTGCTTATAGTAGTGGCAAAGAAATGCAAACTGAAAGAACAGAATTCCATCCGTACTTAATAAAATCATCATTGTTTTTGTTTTCTTTCTTTTCTCTTTTCTGTTTTGAACAAACTGTTCAATGCTGGTGAGCATGTGCTCAAATGGTAAAGTAGTTACCTGCTCATGGGAGTGAAAACTTACAATCTTTTTTGGTAGGTAATCCAGCAATAAGTATCAAGAGCGCCAAAGTGCTTCTATATGTTACTCCGTAATTCTCATTCTGTGCATTTATCCCAAGGAAATGATCCTAAAGACTAAAAAAAATTTATGCCAAAGGAGATTCAATATTGGAGTTCACCACAACCTGACGTCTACAATAGAAGACACGAGAATTAAATCATCCTCTTCAACAAATGATGCTAGAAAAATTGAATATCCACATGCAAAAGAAGGAAATTGGACATTTATCTATACCATACACAAAACCCAACTCAAAATGTATTAAAGACTTAAATGTAAGGCCTGAAACCATAAAGCTTCTAAAATGAAACATGAGGATAAAAACTTCATAACATTGATCTTGACAGTAATTTCTTGCATATTGCACAGGCAACAAAAGCAAAAATAGACAAGTAGGACTACATCAAAATAAAAAGCTTCTGTGCAGCTAAAACAATCAACAGAGAGGAACAATCAACAGAGTGAAAAGGCAGCCTAGGCAATGGGAGAAAATATTTGCAAACTCTCTTTATCTATCTATCTATCTATCTATCTATCTATCTATCTATCTATATCTATCTATATCTATCTATCTAAATAAATAAATATAGATAGATAGATATAGATAGATAGATAGATAGATAGATATAGATTGATAGACATGTGTATATCTATATGTCTATATATATAATATAAGGGGTTATATATTATATATAAAATAAAAACTGTATTTTATATATAGTATAAAGAGTTACATGATGTATGATAAGGGGTTAAGACCCAAAATATAAAAAGAACCCCTACAATTCAATAGCAAAAAAAACTCTCAAATAACCTAATTAAAAAGTGGGCAAAGGACTTGAACAGCCTTTTCTCTGGCCAACGGGTACATGAGAAGATGCTCAACATCACTAAGGACGAAATGCAAATCAAAACCACAGTGATATACCACCTCACATATATTAGGGTGGCCTCTATTAAGAAAAAACAGATTATAACAAGTGTTAGCAAGGAAGTGGAGACATTGGAATCCCTGTGCACTGTAAAATGTAGCCATTTTGGAAAGAAGTATGGTGTTACCTCAAAAAATTAAAAATAGTACTACCATATGATACAGCAATCCCACTTCTCAGTATTCCTCCAAAAGAACTGAAATAAAGAAGATCTTGAGATATTTTCACTTGCATGTTCACTGCAGCGTTCTTCACAACAGCCAAGATGTGGAAATGATCTAAATTTCCATCAATGGATCAAAGAAAATGTGACACACACATTCACGCACACATACACACACACAGAGATATTATTCAGCCGTAAAGAAAAAGGAAATCCTGTCCTATGCTACGGCATGGATGAACCTAGAGGAGATTACACGAAGTGAAAAAAGCCAGTCACAGGACAAATGCTGCAGGATTCCACCTACAGGAAGTATCTGAAGTAACCGAACTCACAGAAATAGAAAGTCAAACGGTGGTTAGGTGGTTACGGGAGCTAGAGGAAGAGAGAAATGGAGAGCTGCTGCTCAGTGGTAAGTTTCAGACATGCAAGATGAAAAGGCTCGAGGCTCTGCTGCACAACAACGTGCGCATAGTTAACAACACTGTACTGTGTACTTAAAAATTCGTTAAGAGGGTGGATTTCATAATATGTGTTTCTGATGACAAAAATATAAGGCAGTAAATTATCCAGCCCAGAAAACAGTTACTGAGACTTTTTTAAAGTGTTTGAAGGCACATGGCAGAAGACTTGGATTTTAATATTAGTTTAAAGGACAGCCTTTTTAAGGTCAAAGAATCATGAAAATTTGATGATTCCCCCAAGAAAGAACAAATATACCCCCCAAAGCCAATCATAAACTTCAAGTTAACAACTCCATTAAAAAAAAATGAATATGCTGTGACTATGATTCCTAAATATTAAAAATGCACAGATAAAAGGGCTAGAAGGAAATAGTCTTAAATATGACTAGAGGATGAGATTATGAAGGATTCCTTTACACTTTTATCTAATTTAAAAAAGAATTTATTTTTATGATATAACTATAGAGGGGGAAAAAACTTATACTGGGAGTAACAAACCAATAATTTAGTTTCTCTCTTTATCTTTGAAAATGCGTCAGAAAATGAAAATTTTTCTTTAGCACCCTGAAAGGTTAATGTAAAATCCTCTAAACAAAAGATGTTTCTTTCCACAGGGAAAGCCTTGCGACGCGCATGTAGCACGCTAAGAGCACGTGCTGCAAGTGAAAGTCAGATCTGTGCAGTGACGAATCACTGAGAGAAGCGTGTCCCCTCCATGGAAATCTCCACACTGCTCAGGAGCATAGCAGGGTGGGTGGGGAAGCATATTATCAGGGAAAGCAAAATAAAAAGCTAAAGCAAAAAAGCAATAAAATATAAGAAAGATGAAGGTATCAAACCGAGATGAGTGTACCTCTTCATTTATCCAGCATCATGAGAGACATTTTCTTCAAAAAATGGAGGATACTCCTTTCAATTTAAAGCTCCTCTTTTAATCCCATTAAATAGAAAACACCCTCTAATAGTTTAGAGACTTCTTTGTCTTTTTGAATTGTGTACCCAGTTCTTGAAAATCACTATCATCAGTAAGATCTTAACACCCTTAGCCATCTTCAAAAAGGAGTAAACACCAAGTACATAATCAACACCCTATAATGCGAAACCACACAGGGGAGAGACTGATTTGGGGATGAAGAAGGCACAGGCTTCCTGGTAGTGACTTTTGGTGGTGGGGTGAAGGATGAGTAGCATTTCCTTAGAAGAAGCAAAGAGGGAAGGGGAGGAGAATGTTTCTGGAACAATGAACAGATTTGTGAGAAGGAGCTGAAAAAAAAAAAAAAAGAAAAACAAGTTGGGTCAGATTACGAAGGGTCCTGAAGAACTACCCAGGAAGTTTATATCTTTTTTCATTCCTCTGGGGACACAGCTGCAGCTCCCCAGGAGGGGAGTAACACAACGGGATTTATAACGAGAGTCTAGGGGATGCTTTCTCCTTACAACCTGCTGCAATCTAAAGCTTCAGAAACGCTCTGTGTTCACTTCAGAGCCTCTCTTTCAGAATAAAGACCTGTGGCTTTTTACTATTTTTATTTATTTCCCAGTTCTGTGGTGTGACATTTAAGAGAGACACTCCTCCTCCTCATGTTTGCAGGTGAAGAGTGCTTCTAAGAGTAATCCTCCTGGAGTAAATCATATTGTTCACTGGATTTTGAAATATTAACTATGTACCTTTGCTTTATGCGCTGATGGAACTAAGCTGGAAATTTATGGAAGACAGTCCTCAGCTATAATATTTGGTATTTTTTCTTCTTCTGAGCAGACTATAACTGGGTAAAATGGCATATAGATACTGGAAAGCCTTGTGGTGGGCTACCTATAACTTCCTGTGATAGAGAAAAAGAAGCCATGAAAGTGTTTAAGATATGATAATATCTTGAAGAAATCTGAATTGTCCCTAAGGGACGCAGTGCCCTAGGAAGTGATGAGCTTGCCATCATCTGAACTGGTCTGCCACCAGCGGAGGGTGATGTTTAAGAGTCAGAGAATCCAGAATCTGTTCAGGCTCTGTCACTTATTTGCTGTGTGACCATAAACAGGTTACTTAACCTCTCCAAACCTGCAGTGCCCCCATCTAGGTAGCAGGGATAATAATATATAACTCACAATGTTGTTATGAAAAATAAATGAGATGGCATATGTAGTTCAGTTAGCACGGCGCTTGGCACATAGTAAACATTCAATAAAAACCAATAATAAAATAACTACCATAATATCATTATAAGGAGAGATTCGAACTAAGGATAGGAAGGTATCCTAGATCAGGGGTCCCCAAGCCCCGGGCTGTGGATTGGTACAGGTCCATGGACTGTTAGGAACTGGGCTGGCTGCACAGCAGGAGGTGAGCGCTGGGCAAGCTAGTGAAGCTGCATCTGTATTTGGAGCCACTCCCCAGCGCTAGCATCACCACCTCAGCTCCACCTCAGATCATCAGGCGTTAGAACCTTATAGGAGCACTGGTCCCTGGTGCCAAAAAGGTTGGGGACTTCTGTCCTAAATAATCTTTAAGGCCCCTTCTTATGCCAGGAATCTAAGAGTTGATATTCTTCCTTGATATCTCATTAGAATTAAGGCTATTCTCTACCTGAAAAGGGACCAATGTGCATGTTTGTGTGTGTGTTTAGCAAGAAGTCTAGAAAACAACAGGAATGTATAAAAGATATTTATAACAGCCTGCACATAGTACACATACACCAAAGGTTTGTGGTTAATTCTCAACATATGAGGCCAGTGACTCACACAGCCTTTTTCCCATGGGAATGTCAAAAGAAGATCTGGCAACTAGGTTCCTCTCAGCACAATCACCAACAAAGCAAAGTGGTGAAGAATCAGTATACTACAAACCCTATCTTCTCCCTTATTTAATGATTAGAAAGAAGAGTGAAATAAGATATTTAAAATGTTTTCACTTTTAGAAGAATTCTGTTTTACAGAGATAGCGTTAGTTCACTGAGTCAAATTCTTTCATGGTAGCCTTAGACTATTTCTTAGGGTTTTTAATACTCTTCTAGAGTCTCAATCAACCATTAAGACTATTATCAACAATGAAATGACAGCTTCGATTAACATATCTAACCAACAAGTTTTCTATCTTATGCCCCAGGATTATAAAGTATAATTGGAAAAGTGAAGACCTGATTCCTAGATTTAAGGAGCCACAAGCAAGTCCAATATTAATAGTGTTAATAATTTACAAACATATAGTGCTCAAGTATTTTAAAAAAACTTTGACTATACTATCTCACCTGATCTTTATCACAGAAGATAGATAAGGCTTATATTTTTATCTTTATTCAAAAGGTAAAACTTTGAGTTTAGAGATGCAAAGCCCAAGATCCCATGGCTAATAAATGACAGAGCCAGAACTTGAACTCAAGTCTTTGTCTCAGAATCTAGGACTCTTATTGCCCAGTATTACTTCTCAAGGAGCCTTACTTATGCTCGTAGAATAATAATGCTTTGGGTGGAGAACACATTCAATAAATATTAATTAATGAATTAAGTTTGCTGAAATTCAGGACACAATTTTCATGATAGTTCTAAATTTTAACCAAACCTGAATGAACACTTTTTTAACTTAGGGGAACAAATATTAAATAAAGAGATATATTTTTCTACTACTCTATACACAACACCTAAGTCTATTAATCATACATTGGTCATTATCCACTAGCACTAGAGTGGATAATTACATCCTTCTGCAACTGTGGCACTGGGCGCCATCAGTTCCCTGTTTTGTGAAAAGGTGACCATGACCTGATTAAAACCTCAGGAATGCTATTAGGTAATTTATCTCTGTCACTACTGATGTCAACAAAATAAAGTAGGTCACTCCATAAATCATCACTCACACACACACACACACACACACACGCACACACTACCACCACCCTTTTGCTACAAAACTGTAACAAAACAAGAAAAAAGAAAATAGCCTTCTTTTGTCATTTTTCGCCAATGAAAGTCTTCATCAGACATTTTGCCAGGAAAATTATACCCTGTAGTACCTGATATGAACTGTAAAAATAGTTTCCTTAAGATCGAAATGTTTTAGAATATCAAGAAATTGAAAATGTTCCTCGGTGATGTCCTATCACATAGTAGGTACTCAAATACAGGTAAATCATAAATACACACCTGTCTCCTGAACAAAAAATTACAGAAATCACCTCTATCATGATCTGACACCTTTAAAATTAAATTCAGAAAAATATATTAAAAATATTATAAATCAGTATTTATAATGGGTAGTTATAAGGTGGTCAATCATGTGGTTAACAGAACAATTAAGAAAAATATCTCCTACCATAGATACCTGCTAAAATGGTACTCACGAGCCAAAAACAAAAACTTCATACTTTGAGGTTTTCCCAACTATTTTATTGCCAATATTTATTAACTATCATTTACTTATGTGGCACACAGAATGTCACATTGGTCAGTATTTTTTTTATCACTTTTATTCACAAGGTTCATGTCCTGAGATGGGTCTATGTTGAGACTGTAACTGGTGTGAAACTCCCGTCGAATGCATCAACACCCTTGGGATTTCCAGTTTCAGACCACCTGGCCTACCTAAGCCAGGTCTATCAATTTCCCCTTATTGAACAAAGTCTGAAAATCAGCCCCAAAGCCTCTCGAATGTAAATTTTGCTTAAAAATTAGGTTAAAAATCATAGATTATACACACGCCTCAACATTCGTTGATTGCAATTCATTTTTTTTTATAACTGTTTGTATTCAAGACATGATAATATGGTCACTGAACACTTTCTCTGCTATCATAACACGTTCCTGTGGGGATTCCACAGACTCACTTTTGGCACGTGAGGGTTGAATTCCACCGCTCTATGAATGGCCTCGACCGCATTCATCTCTGCTGTGCTCAGCCCGCGCCGAGATGCAGCCTCGGGAGAAAATCTGAAAAGCAGAAAGACAAACACCATCCAGTTGGGACCACTGCTTGGGCATCAACCCGGAAAGGCATCTACATGTCAAGGGCCCATAAAACCACAGCAAACCAATGGCATGACCTTTCCAAACCTCTACTATACAGAACCTCTGAGTGACCCCTCAGACCGAGGCCAACAAAAATCCCAGCAGAAGCAGAAAGCGTGCTTGCATCTAATCACGGCAGGAATTAAATTCAGCTGTCAAGTCTGTCTGTCTAAATAGCTAATCTAAATTTTCTACAGGGTACCTGCTTAGGTCAGGGGAGGGGGAAGGGCTGATGAGGGCGGACAGTGTAGGAAAAGAGACAACTACGTTACAGAAGAGCGCACTTGGTTAAAAATAGAACTGGGGAGAATTTTAAAGGAGGCTCCCAACCCAATGTCAGTGCTGCCGTAGAGAGTTAAGTCGTTGCAGCTTCAGCAGCAGGAGAGCCTGCTTGGGCCGTTCAGGTAGGGAAGTGTGCATGCCCAAACTGTGGGCGAGACACCTGCCCAAGTGAATGAAAAAAAACCAGACCATGCAATCTCTTTCTCACCTCACACCCAGGGCTAACTCCAGAGCTGTGCTTGGCAGGCAGACACCACAGGGGAAGCTGTGACAACCCTGGCCCTGCCCTCCCAAGCTGGAGTCGCTGTGTAGGGAGAAAAGATGTTGCAGTAGGTACTGGCGATCTACAGGATAAAAAAGAACGAAAGAAAATTACTTCGGTCTTGAAGTGCACACACACTTAACAGCAAACCTGTCTGACATAGCAGAGGCTGTTTTCTTTTCCTGTTATCTGCTTTTCAATGCTACAGAGGAATTGTATTGGGGAAGTGTAACCATTTCTGAACTCAAGTTAAGCCATCTATTCTCTTTCATCTGCCAGTCATATTGGATGTTTATGGACATACTCTATGTCATAGCCACCTGCCTGAGTAAAGTAGGCAAATGTCCCACTGAGAAGGCGACTCAAAGTAAACGGACCCTGGGTGGGAGTTAGTTTAGAAGTGATGAGGCAAGAATGGGAGATGACCATCTCTTCTGTCACATTACATGTTTGTTATGACCGCTACCCAGTCTTGGACTGCTGAAGGAAAAGGAATATGCAAAAAAAAAAAAAAAAAAAAAAAAAAAAAAAAAAAAAAGAATAAAAGGAAGGCATTTTGTGACATCCCAAGCAGGCCTTTCAGAATCTATTATCTGGCCAAAAAAAAAAAAAAGAAGAAGAAGAAGAAGAAGAAGAAGAGGAAGAAGAAGAAGAAGAAGAAGTCAACTCAGAGGCATGGAATCTCATATAAATCCTTCTTTAGGGACCCACAGACACTTAACAATACCTGAGGAGATACATTCCCTCATTCTAATAGTGAAAGAAAAGGTCAGCAGATTTTGGAAAATGCATGCTCATAAGCAGGGGTCTCAGAGACTATGAGGAACTTCCAAAGAAACCCTCAGAGGCCACACATCTTCTTAAGTGGGGTCTGGCATTTAGTACTGCACAGTTATCATTCACTTACTTGTCGGAGACAGCTCTTGCTTTGAGCAAGGCAGCTGTGTAGCATATAGTTGCCGACTTTGGTAAGCTTATATCTGTTAGAGAAAAAGAAAGTAGGAATTCTTTTAAGTTTGCAGAAACAAGGAGCAATGATTTTTAATACACTAGCATTTAATCATGTAAGTCTAATAAAGTATTAATTAAGAATATTTTAATGCATACTCAGCTGTTCCTTATGTATCAGAGTGGTATGTGAAACTAAAATCAATTCATATTTTTGTGAATAATTCATGTTTAAAATCAGCCAGACTGATTCTTCAGCAATCACCTTCTATTTTAAAATATGAATTTTCATATTGAGTTTATTTAAACAGAAAAGAGCTACAAATATACAAATTTAAATACTACATGAATACCCTTGATGTCATGAAAGTCAAATAAGATCATTAGACCTCTTTGTAACTTATAAAATTTCCCAACAGGCATATGAAATACTAATGTGAAGAAAAAATGTTACCCAGATTGAAAAAAAAATCTTAAATCAGATTTCCTTTGAATTAAATTTCGAAAAGTCATATTCATTTTTTGTTATAAATATAACATATTTTATAAAAATATATGAGGAATCTTTATATATGTATTTATAAAAAATCTTTATATATATAAAATCATTAGAAAAACTATACTCTCCCCCCCCCCCCTTCAAACTCACAGTAAATCCCCTTTAACATGGAGCCTAAATTGTTTTCCAAAACAATGGTTCCTCTCAGTTTGTATAGAAAATTTCAGATGGAGAGGTGGGAGTCAGTAACAGGTTCAGACACTGAGTTTACACAGAAGTGGCAAACTCAAAAAGGTTAGAACTTTGGGGAGGAGGATTGTTTTTATATTATGATTCTATTTCTTATCAGAATAGTATTTCTTTAATACTCAACCAAATTTATACTACGATATAGAAACACCTTCTTATTTCAGACCAGGTAAAATATGCCGCAAAATTTACTCTAGGTTAGAAGAACTCTTAATGCCTGGAATGCACTATAAGTTTCTTTACAAAGCTGTTTTCAACTTAGAAAAGAATTATATTATAGTAGGAATGAAAAGGAAAGTTCCATAACTATCCAATAGACAGCAGCAGAAGAAAATGGTTTCATAAAAGAAAACCAATCGCTCATCCAATAATAAGTATTTATCATCAATTCTAGCATGAGGAATTTCTCTTTGGAGGAAATTTCAATGACATTGATAAAATATAAATAATCACAGAAAATACCAGCACAAAATTGAAAAGGAAAGAGGTCTCTATAATCCTGACACCATATATTATATTCAAAAAAATTCTACCACCATATGCAATAGTATAAAATGATGTGTTTATCACTAAGAAGAAAAAAAATGTCAGATACTCATGGATTTATCTTGTTGCTTTTCCAACATCTAAACATTTAACTACTTCCTAGCGTGGGAAATCAATCCAGGAATCAAATATCTTGTTTGCTAGTGTCCATTCACTGGTTGTTATTGAAAGATAATTAAAAAAAAAAAACAAAAAACAAAACTGCAGATGATACACATTCTACTTAAAAGTTCAGACCTTTGGTTTAAAAATGATCCAAGACTTGTTTCCACCCTTCCTGGTGGGATCTGTGTTCCTTCTGTGGTAATCTAGCACCTCCCTATGAAGTGGGGACCAATGAAAACTTCTGGGAAGGAGTTAAGGTTAAAAACAATGGTCATAATTATTTGAAGGTGGCAGCACAAGACAGAGCCTCACCTGATAAATTAGAGAACACCTATTAAGGATTTAACTTTTCAATGAGGAAAATCAGATTGTTTTAATGGTTACCTAACCAAAGGGACACATTCATCCAGTTGGAAAGGGAGAAGAAGGTAAATTGAGGTGTTCCAGCAGAATACTAGAGATGCCTATCAGATGTTCTTTGACCCAGAAGCAGACCCCCTCACACCCATAGACAGGACATTCATAACAAGAAAAATGCAACAGAATTCTTCAACATTATGGCTTTATAGTACATTTTCCCCATTTAAAAAAAAATTACCCCTACTCCTTC
Source organism: Rousettus aegyptiacus (assembly GCF_014176215.1). Classification (NCBI taxonomy): domain Eukaryota; kingdom Metazoa; phylum Chordata; class Mammalia; order Chiroptera; family Pteropodidae; genus Rousettus; species Rousettus aegyptiacus. Next base: position 71,344,210 of record NW_023416288.1, read on the forward strand.
ATTGTGTATAAAAATGGTGGTATATATGCACAGTCATAATACTTAAAAAATAAATAACTAAAAATATATTTTAATCAGTATCAAAGAGAGAAGGGGGAAATGTAAATGCCCCATTCTCCTCTATTGGCATGTTTATTCCATTTGACAGCTTTTTACTCTATCTAGTAAACTATTGTGTTCTGTTTAACAAAAATGAAAAATAGCAAAAAGTCTTGTCTAACTTGTTTATTGAGATACAGTTGACCCTTGAACAATGTGGGGGGTGGGGTGCTGGACCTTGTGTAGTCAAAAATCTGCATATAACTTTTGATCCCCAAGAACTTAACTACTAATAACCAGAAGCCTTACCAGTAACATAAATAGTCAATTAACACATATTTTGTATGTTACGTGTATTATATACCACATTCTTATGATAAAGTAAGCTAGAGAAAAAAAAAGTTATTTAAAAAGTTATAAGGAAAAAACATTTATAATACTGTATGTATATACTGGAAAATCCACATATAAGTGGACCAGCACAGTTCGAAACTGTGTTGTTCAAGGGTCAATGGTATTTTCAATATTTTTCTTCAAAAATATTGAAATATTCTGTCAAAGCAATATGTCTATTTGATAATGGCAATTTGTCTCTAAGAAGGAATGAACTACTCTAAAGAAACTGATCCTAAATGTCCCTTCAGATAAAGCATTATGTTGTTCAAATAAAGTTTTATTTATAATGTAATTTTTAAAATGATGCTTATGTTTGGTAATATAAATCAAAAGCTTTAATGTTTTACCTACCCAGCAATTCCACTTCTGAGACTTTATCTTAACTGTGCATGAAGATCTAGCCTTAAGGATATTATTGATAATGACATTGTTTCTAATGGTAGAAAACCGGAAGCAGACTACATGTCCAATCATAGGAGATTTGTTAATGTGTTGTATCTCCACAGGGTGCAAATGACCTGGGGAGATGTTGTATTTTTGTGCACACATCAATGAGTAAAACAAGTATACATTAAAAATGATGGTTTCATTAATTTTTATTAAGCGTTTATATGCACAGAGATAAAAAGACTGTAATTATATGTACCAGATATCAAGTGTTTCTTGGTGGTATTATAGGCAATTTTTTCTACTGTTTATCGGTATTTCCAAAGCTTCCTGTGAAGTACATGTAGTAAGTGAACTTTTAAAAGTTAACAATGATGCTAAATGGAAGAATTCAGTTCTAGAAATTGTCTGAAGCAAGTTCATGGGAAAATATATTGGTGGAGCCAGACACTGACAGCATAGACAAAGGTACAGCTTACATGAAGTGTGTCAGCCTGAAGATCTATCAGATGTATTTACATACCTTTTTGAAAGTTAGTGTGTCCCTTCTGCAGTGTGAACATATTTTCATCTAATAATGCTTAATATCTAACTCAGAGGCAGGAACTGCATGTTTAGGCTCACTTTTAAGAAAAATCATTGACACTATCTTTGGGACAATGCTAATTGTGATGAGCTGCTTGCCCCATGAGCACTACATCTTTCATTTCTTTAAAAAAAAAAAAAAGTATGAGACTTGGTTGTTGCCTATTATAATTGTGAAACTTATTATTTTGAAATAATTATAGGTTCACAGGAAGTTGTGAAAATGATACACAGAGTTCTGTGAATGCTTCCTTCAGCTTCCCCTAATGGTGACATCTTATGTAATTGTAGTATAATATAAAAAACCTAGACATGGATCTTGGTACAATACGATTAAGTCAGTAATAGACTGTGTTCAGTTTAACGTGGTTGTGTGTGTAGTTCTATATAATTTTATCACATGGCTAGATTCATGCAACCGCCACTACCATCAAAATCCACAACTGTTCCAAAGGAATTCTCTCGTGCTTTTCTATTTATACCCTCCACACCCGTACCTGTTTCCTGGTGAACACTTGTTCTCTATCCCTACAGTTTTGTTTACATATTATAATTTTATGCTATTACCACTAGGAAAATATATAAAATGATAAGGGGAATAGAGCGGCTAACAATGGTGATAAAAATGGTAGCATCAAAAGTTTTGAGCAGGAAATAACAAATCAGCTCCTTTCCAGTATTGCTTGTAATTTATTCAGAAATTTTATTCAGAGGAAGAGACTCTCAAAATCATTCTAAGTCCAATTTTGTATGAACGGACTCTATGGAGTGCCTTTGTCTTTTGTGTCATGTAGCTACCATTATTACCCGAAAGTCCTCTTAAGAATCAGAATCCAAGGAGGAAAGAAAGGAAAGAATGAGCCATCATATAATTCCATTACTCACTGCAGAAATAAAGAATGCTAAATAAAAGGTTCTCACTTAGGCAAAGATGAACTGCTGGCATGAGTTTAATTTTCCTCCCACTTCTTTGCCATCTTGTGTTCACACAGGTCCTTTTATAAAAAGGGAAGACCTTTCTCCAAGTGTCAGAGACTCGCAAAATCTAATTGTCATAAAAGTCCTTCATTAAAATCTACAATTTTGAACTTCATACAATTAGAATCATAGACTATGTACTCTTTTGTGTCTGGCTTCTTTCACTCAGCATGATGTTTCTGAGTTCCTTCCATGTTATAGTGTGTAACAATACTTCATTTTTTTTTATTGCCGAGTAGTATTTCATTGTGTGGATATACCACGATATGTTTATTTTCTTGCTACTGGCTTTGGACTATTTTACAGTTTTGGGCTATAATAAATAAAGCTGTTGTGACCATTCTTGTGTAAGTTTTTTCTAAAAAGAAAAAATAATTCTCTTGGATATGTAACTAAAAATGGAATTGTTGAGTCAGAAGGTAAAATGCATGTTTAAACTGGTAAATGGTGCTCTGATGTAGTTACATGAAGTTTGCAAAACTAATATATAGTGACAGAGGTTAGAAAAATGGTTACTTCTGGGTTTGAGGGCAGTTATTGGCCAGAAGGAGGTAATGAGGCAATGTTCTGAAATGATGGAAAGTTCTATGATCCTGGGTGGTGACCACATGGGGTATACATAAGTGAAAAGTCATCCAGCTCTATTTAAGATTTGTGCATGTTATTACATGTAACTCATATCTCAATAAAAAAAAGATTAAAAAACAAACAAATCTACAATCCTGTGCCACCTGAAGCTGTCTTCTCTCACATTTCAACATAACCTCCATAACATTTACTTGCCTTTCATCATTCTAGCTCCCTCCATTATTGCTATAAATCATAACCTAAAAATTATTTACTAGTTTTGTCTTTCATAACAAAACAGAATTTGGTTATTTCTCAAGTCAATTTTTCAAATATTAAGATGGTTAAAATATTTCCTCTAAACTTCATCTTTCCCAGAATAAATACTTCTGGTTCCTAAACTGACATGTTCTTCAGAACTTCTCACTTATTTGCATTATGAAGCCATAGGTAATTTCCAAATATGAGAATTGTAAGTGTAAATAATCCTCTAAATCCCTGAAACCTGACCAGTACAGAGCTCAAGGGAAATGTGCAACCTGAGGAGCTGTGGCCGCTGTGCCTCTCTGAATACCAGCTAGGATGGCCCTGAGGGTGAGCAGCTGGAACTCCAAGTTTGTTCCAATGACTGTGTGGTCAACAAAACCTCCCAGATTCTGTCCAAACCGATTTCAGACAAAGCCAGGTCTTTTTTATTTAAGCCATGAAAATTTTTTGAATATATAAGCAGCATTTCCCATTTGACTCCATTAAATTTTAAATCTTAAAATAAAATCCAAACCATTAAATCTTAACCATATTATTCCAGTCAGTCATCATTCTAACTCAAGCTACCACCCACAGCTTTGCTCCATACACTTCATAAATATATGACTTTCCTCCTCGTATGATCATTATCATCATCAAAATTACAGCTAACATTTATCAAGGGCTTATTAAGTGCAAGGCACTGGTGTTGATGCTTACATTATCCTATTTAATCCTTAAATATTTAGAACAAATATGAGCTGTGCCCAGAGCATATGATTTTAAATTGTGCTATGTTGTCTGTAAGGCCTGATTTTTTAAAATACTGACGATGGCAATACCAAGGAGAGAATCTGGGGATGATATTTTAGAGATCACCCTAAATCTGGAATGGTTTGCAATGGTCTGCAATGATATAAGTCCAGGAATTTATTAATGATTATAATAGGCATTATAACATTTATACAATTAAATATCATTAATTAATGGTATAATAGGTGTCATGACCAAAAAACATTAACAACATCATCAAATGTTTTATTTAAATAAAGATATAAATGAAATTGACCCTTGAATACTGGGGTGGGGGGGAGATTGAGATGCTGACCCCCATGCAGTAGAAAATCCAGGTATAACTTTGACTCCCCAAAAACTTAAGTAAAGTTATCCCTTGGTATCCATGAAGAATTGGTTCCAGGACCTCTGCAGATGCCCAAACCCACAGATGATCAAGTTCCTTACATAAAATGGCATAGAACAATACATACGGCTGGTCCTCTACATCTGAGGGATCGGAAATACTGTTTTTGATCTGTGGCTGGTTGAATCTGCAGCTGTGAAACCAGGGGATTCAGAGGGCTAACTGCATATTTACTGAAAAAAAATCTGTGTGTATTTATTGTTAAAAATCTGTGTATATTTATTGAAAAAAATCTGCATATAAGTGGACTTATGCAGTTCAAACCCATGTTGTTCAAGAGTCAACTGTACTTCTATGGCATTCCTCTAATTCAGAAATACGAAGAAAAATTGCTATTTAAATAAAAAAAAACATTTAAATACTATTGTAGAGACAATAAATATTTTCACATTCACTAACTCATCTGTTTTTATTTAGAATAATTTCCTTAGTACATTCATATTGGATCTTCAATCACCTCTTTCTAAAGTGTTTATAACCACATAATCATCACTTCTGGAATTTTACTAGGATTGACTTATTTGCTTCAATTCATTTTAAAAAGAATTAAAAGCATTGAGGGGAAATAGAAAATAGAAATAAACAGTTGCACATTTTTATCAACTTGTTAACATATTACTTTCCTTTCCAAACAGTAGTACTACAAGACAGATCAAAGAATTGGACAACAGCACACAACCGTGAAGGTCATCTCTCAAAACTCTTTTTTTCTACAGATGAAGAAATACAGGCCAAGGGAAGCTAAACTATATAATTAAGAGCTGCTTAACTAATTAGTGACAGAACTGGTCTTTCGGTATCATGCCCTTGTCGCCATTCCATACTGCCAGTGTGGTTGGTACTTGCTGTTATTTTCCTTATCATCACTCTCTTATACTTTCCTCATCAATTTGCTTGGCAAATAGCTTCACAAAGAGAGTCTTGAGTCTTGAGAATGTTTCTTCCTCTGGACTTAAGCCACCCTGAACACCTACTTACAGGTTTCTACCTCACTTGTATATACTTACTTAGCTATATGTCATTCTGATATTTTCATATACTTAAATCATTCGTTTCCTTTACATCTTTTTCCATTAGGAACAACTATACTTTCATCTTTTAGAATCTCCCATCCTTCTTGAACCAATTTCCACCTAAAAAAAAATCTCTATCTCCTATGTCAAATGGTGTCATCACAAAGTCAGTTATTTATTGAATCTCCATTTATGGGTTTATATCTATCTTTCTTCTGAATTAAAAAAAAAAAAAGTATGGCTTTGGCTTTTCCTTGCTATTTGTTTTTAGATTCAGGGACTATGTCTATAACTAATGTTCCCTTCTTTTACTATTACAAGTAAGATAACATGGTTTCCTTCCCTTAAAATTCTTCATTTGTGGTAAGAATTAAATCCGGAGTATTAATTACTCCCAGGCTTTGTCCATTTTAGTAGTGATTGAAGTGTCACTAAGGCAGGGATTCATCAGATGCTCTGCTTTTAGCAAATGAGACTTGTTGCAAATTTGCACACATAGCCATTCACATCACATACTCCACACTGTCTCCAAATTCACAACCTTGGAAGACTAGGTGGACACGCCACATGTTCCCCACATTCGATTCTTATATTCCTTGTGTCATTGTAATGACTCAGCAGAAGTAGATAGGTTTCCGTGGGTTACATGAGTCCTGGCAGGCTCTTAATCGTGTCTTCACTACACAGAGTATCTAAGGGTTATGCTGGGTCTACAGAAGCCTCAACCTCCTATACTTAAGATATCACCAAAGACCAAATGAAATTAAGTGGTTATGGTTTAAAATAGGAAATTCTAATCATCCAGGAAATAAAGTTTCTGCACTGGGATTTCCATTTATTGTTTAAAGAAGAAAAACAGAATGGTAATAACTCTACAAAACCTAGCAAATGTCTCCCTAAAGGAAAGACTTCTGCTTCTTCACAGTGTCTGAAATCGCTTTACCAGCTCCTTCATATCTTAGTGCTTTCACACAGCATTTTCATTTCTCAACAATATCAAGTCAGAAAAGGGCAGAACATGAATCCATTGTGCCACTCTCTTTACTTTGTGGTCAGATTGAAGCCTTTTTCCTCTGCTTAAATGGCCACCAGGTCACTCCATGGGCTTTAGAATAAAACCCAAGCTAGACACAAAGTTCTTCAAGGTCTCATCCCTACCTAACTCACCCAATGCATCTTTGGCCCTTTGCTGCTCCCCGACTCCAACCCTCTACTCTGTGGGATATGTGGAGTTTTTCAGAGAAGGTACATTAATCTTTCCCTAAATCTTTTAATATGCTCTCTTTGCCTCTAGCACCCTCACTATCTGGCTCAGCTCAGCTTCCACCTCTACCAGGAAGACTTCCCTTACTTCCCCTGGGTGAACTGTCCCTTCCAACTTGGGTTAAACTATCACAATCTTTACACTTTATTGCATTTGACTGTTCTGTTATTTCCTTCTCCTACTTACATTCTATGTTTTAGGAGTAAAACCTGTGTTTCTTCATTACTTTGTACTCACAACACAAAACAGCGTCTGAAACATGGTTGGTGATCTGTGTTTGCTAAATGAAATCTTAAATTAATATACTGACATCTCAAATTACCTGATATTAGCTGCCTTCGTTATGTAAACATCTATATCTAATTTAGCTTCTAGGAGCCAAAAGTGATCAGTGTTGATGGGTGTTTTGAGAGAGAGTCAGTAACTTGCTTTTTCTCAACATGTGTACTGCATTTATTTTTGCTTATAGCATTCTAGCAGAATGCATGAAATTGTACTACATGTCTATTTGAAACAGCAGTGGAATGAAAAAGTGGGGCAAAAAGAAAGCAAGAGTGAAAGCTAAAACAAGGTTGAAGAAAAGTAGAGAAATTTGAGGCCAGAAACAAGAAAGGCAAACCACACCTTTTCTGGCACCCAAAGACTCTTTATGGGAATGATGCTGCTGAAAGAAAAGGTCATCTCAGGAAGAATGACTCTTAACTTTCAAAAGTCAAAAATGGCTCATAATAGCAAACTTGAAATTTAATATAATAATCTTGGAAGAAATTTATGTAATTACAAGTGAAACCATTGATTTGATGTGTCTCTGAAAACCCACGAAGCAAAACATTTTTTCTGTGATTATCTTTTTGACCTAATTTCCTTTCGCTCACCTACAATAATAATCATCAAGATGTAATTTAAAAAGGATCATTACTCTTCCCATGCATGAAATAGGTCAACTGAGGGTTTATTTCATATCTATAATTCGAAAACAGTGTTTTAAGGATGGCAGCCAGCAGATAAATAAATCCAAAGTTACCTCACAACTGGGGACGCTATGTCCACTGCGTCTTCATCTAACCAGTCACTCATTCACCGCAAGTGTCCTGAACCCTACCCTAGTCCATGAGTGTTCTAGAAAAGAACATGGGGTTTGCTCTCAAAGGGTTTCTTTCTCTGCACCCCCACAGCACACTTCCAGTAGATTCCCTGAGCACTGATTCATCCCACCTTGACTTACTGTGTTGTTTGTTTTTTTTTTTAAATAAACATCTCTCTTCACTAAACTGAAAGTTTCTTGGTGACACAGAAGAGATCATATTCATCTCTGAATCCAGAAGCACCTAAAAGGTAATATCTTCAACATAAGGGTTTGATAGATTCTTGCTGAATTAATTTGAAAAAATTAACCTAATTACTCTCTGTCATCATTTAAGATTATGGAGTATCAAGTATCTTAATCAGGCAAAGTGATATACTTGAAGTTTGTATTAACCCAACACAAGTGGCCTTGACAGATGCTTTTGGAGCCACAAACTGACTAACCAAACAACAACAACAAAATGACAAACAAACAAAAATGCAGCCCTAACCTGTTTGTGGACTATGATGTATTATCACTGTCCCATTATGTGATACTGTCCTCCAACTGCTTGTCTTCAATAAAACTTCTCAGCTTACTCTATGACACAAATAAAACAACAGAAATATAGATTTTTCTTTTCTTTGGTTCCAGAAAGTGTGAGGTCTTTTTATCCTACCTTCAAAAAGCCAATCCAAAGTCCCCTTTTAATCAAAGGGGAAAACGTCACTGAAGAAATAAAAAGGATTGACATACGAAAACCTCAAAAAGACTTACCACCTGGGACTTCGAGGATTCAATCAGGAAATATTACATGACCTTAGTAATTTGGAGGAGGAGGAGGGGCAGGCAACACGAATTGGACTACAAGCTGAAGATTTCACTTATGCTACAAAGTCAAATACCAGATGTTATCTACAACTTGTGGATTGGATTACCCCCAGGGTCTATGTCAGAGGGCCCTTTTGTGGCTGGTGCCCTAGAGCTAAACACAGCTGCTTGAGTCATAGTAATGGCTGGCTGCGGAGAGATGTTACCTTGGTAAATTACGATAACTAGGCAATAAGGATTACTAAAGACAACATAAATTTAGAGGGTTTGTCCATGTGCCAACCATGCAGATTACAGACATATTCATAAAACATCTTTCATCATCAGAGATAGACGTTTCTCATGCATACAGTCTTTACTGAAATAACATCTACTATCGCAACTCCTGCTCATGGCGAGTACAGCATGACAGCCAATCATTGTGAAACCTCAGAGGCTTACTCTTCTTCTTAGATCCACCCCTTAGTTTCCAAGCTGGCAGGGCACCCGGTGCGAAGCTATAGAGGGTTGCCATTTCTCAGTCACCTGAAGCTTTTCTTTTAATAAGAATTCTCTTCAACATCTGCCTGATATCTTTGCTCTTTTCTATAAAAGCCAGCCCTGGGCTGGGAGCTGCACTAGGCTGAAAGTCTGTCACTAGGGACTGACTGCAGTTCAAACCTCTCTGGAGGACGGCCTAATTTTGTAGTGGATACATCTCGGAAGCTGCTTGGGCCTGTGGCGTCTGTTATACGTCTGTATACTTGACTAAACAGCACTGTTTTGTGGGTCTGGACAGCCTGATGCTGAAAGCCTGAATACAGATTTTACTCATTGGTCCTCTCAGCATCTCAGGTCTCTCTTATTCTTCCCTATTCCTCAAACATAAATGCAAAACAGCCTACCCAGAACTCAGGGTATCCAGTGACCATTCTAAAGGGACAATGATGATAGTTGAGTAACTTGTAACTTGTGGTTGTTATAAGGCCTTGGGCAATGAACAAAGATTACAAAATTTTTACTTATGAAGGCAAAACAATATCAGCAAAAAGCTTGTTTTCTGAATAGTCTCAACATAGAGTGATTCTCTAATGCTGTCTTTAGAACTTTTAAAATGTTTTCCATCTACTGAGATGAGAGTATTTTCCCCAATATTAGAAACAGGGCCTGTTCTTAAAAGTATACCTTCTGCACACTACCAGATGGCAGATAATAATGCTAAATTAGAATGGGCTTGATAATATCAGTAACAATGGTCTTGATATAGTTGTGTTTATATAATATTTGTGACTATAAAAAAAGACCAGCTGTTCCTCACAGGGAAGTTTCTGCCCCCGAATTTAGGGCAATCACTAAATGACCTAATGCAGTAAATAGCCAAATGAGCTTGGGTTTGTATTTCCACTGATGCAAATTGTCTCAAGGATGACACAATTTGTCTTTTGATCAGGAGTAAAAATCCCTGACATTTCTGTTAGTTTTCCAAAAGTTTAAGAATTGTTTGTAGATAAAACTAGAAATTTCTGTTCTTATCAAATAACTATACATATGGCCTATTAGATCCATAATTAATTTTAATAATAGGCATAACATTGCCTTTTGGGGGGCACAAGACTGGGCTCTTATTCCATTTTAACTGACTTTTATATATGATTTTCCATCTAAACAAAATTGATTGAGAACAGGTAAAGTTCAGGAGTGGTAATCTTGGCTCTTTACAATGGCTAAGAGTTACTGAACTCTTCCCCTGTGCCCCACCCACACTGTTCTAAACACTTAACATGGATTAACTGCTTTAATCCTCACAACAAATTCCCAGCTGTGTGACCTTGGGCATGTTACTTAGCCTTTTAAGCCTCCATTCCATTTCCAGAGGAAGAAAGGAGGTTTAGAAGGTTAAGTGATTTGCGGAATTCACTCAGCTAGAGCTGAGGCCTGATCTCAGCAGGCTGCCACCAGGGCTAGTGGTCTTCACCACTGCCCCATGACTGCCTTTGGTATCCCCAGAGATCATGAACTAGGGACAGAAATAGGTGCTCCGAATGGTACCTTGTCAGCACTCATATTCACATTCTTACTTGTTCTATGAGATTCTTCTAAAATTGAAATGCGCAAATGATCTTAAATAAGAAAGCCATGAATTCTTCTCTACATTACCACTCTAATCTCTGAGATTTAAGTTTTCAACCTAGGTGGTCTATAAACTTCTTTGAAAGGCAATCCAAAGCTTATAACAACTTTCAAAATGGCTTCTAAAAGAAGGTTCTGAAAACTTAATGATCTTGAAAACATTTCTGTCTTTATAGCAAATGTATGATTGAAAAAAAGATGATAAATTTCAAATTAAATGAACACCATACATCAAATCCCCTTTGTGACTAAAGAAATTAGGCACAAGTTGATTGAAGACGGAAAGCCGTATTTCGAAGATAGTTTCAGAAAAACAACACATACAGGTATACCCCAGTCTAAAGGAATGATTAAAAAGGAATCTTCAAAGACAATTTGGTATCACTGAAATTCTGCACCACGATCCAGCCTGCCTAACTCATGTCTTTTTGAGAGTGAGAAAGGCAGAGCAAGTCACTTCAGTAAAGCTTATGCTTATGAAAAACACATGGGCTTTCAGAGCCAATAACCTGGACTTGAATCCCAATTCCACAGTTTTCAAGGAATGTAGTTTGAAAGTTATGTACTCACAAGCCTCAGTTTCTGCATCTGCTAAAATGGAATAACTACCTCCTTGTGAGGTTATTGCGAAGGTTATAGGTAATATGTATAACATGCTTGGCACATGATAGTTTCTCAACAAATTGTAGCTAAAAATTACAGGAATGATACTAAAAAAAAAAAAAATACTGCCAACAGCAGAGACAGTGGAGGTGTGATGGTTAAGACCATGGGCCTGGAGTCAGAACAACTCAGTTTTTACCTTGCTTTCCTTCCAATAAAAATTCACATCTTATTGAAAAAATTTTTTCTTAGTTTTTCTCTTTTCTCTCATAACATATCATCTTCATGGCTTTACTCTGACACCTGAGGCTCTTCATTTGAGCAATTTAACTTCTCTCTGCACCAGTTACCTCAGCTGTAAAGTGGGGCTAATTGTAGTATCTGCCTCGTATGCTGTGGTGAGAATGAGTTCATCCATGTGGAGCTCAGAATCATGTCTGATCCCAACACATTATAAGAATTGAATAAATACTATCTGTTGCTTCTGCTGTTATTTTAGTCATTGTGTGAATGACTCTAAAACCAGGACCAACCACCTGGATAAAAACTACCCACCCATAACGTTGGTTAACAAATCGACAATGAAAGAGCATGAAAACTCCTGAGGATGGCAAAACAGCATTTTAGACTAATGGCTGCAATAATATAACATGAGAAGTTATCTCAGGGGCAAAATCAAAATCAAAATTAGGTTGCAGATTACAAAGATGCGTGACTAGTTAACTGGTGATCCTACTAGGGATTCAGGGCTTCCAAAGAGCTTCAGAAAAGGAGTAAAAGGAGTCTGTGAATGTCATTTTTAAAACTTTAAGCCAAAAACAAAAACAAAAACAAAAACAAAAAACAAACCATACAGAAAACCAAAAAATGGGGAAGAATGAGACAAAGGGAATACATGTTGCCTCCCTCCCTCCCTCAGAGCATGTTATTTCCCCACCCCCAAAGCCATGTCTTACTATATTTCTAAATCCTTTTTGCAAAAGGTCAATAAAGCAGCACTAATCCCACTGTGTCACTTCCCAACACACTACTAAAAAAATTCAGCCACCTAGTAAATGTAATAAAGCAGGACTGTTGCACCCATAAACCATCCAAGAAACTGATACCCAACCAGAGCATTCTAATTTGCAAAGATAACATATAATCCTGCTGCTCCAGGTGTGGCTCTATGGAGAGGGTTGGAGAAACTGGAATACGGAGAGCTGTCTCTAGCATCTCATAGATGAGGGTGATGACATCTGAACTAGGGTGACGAACAGGGCTCCTCTAATTGTTGTCTGTACTCAGAGCCCTCTAAAGAACCCACTTCCTTGCACAGGGAGAGAAAATGGGACGATTTGGTAGAGATCCTGTGGGACCCCAGGAAAAGCAGCAGAGATGAACTTGAAAGAGCCCATTTTACGGTATGGGGAAAGGAACAAGAGGCATGTTTTAATAGTCTTGTGTGGTTGCAGCTCGCTTCTCAAGAACAGTAACTTCCGCAGCCACTTCATTATATTTCTACTGTATATGACACAGGCCTGAGCCAAATCTACACCAAAACATCCTCCAGAATTCAGTCAGGGTTAGGTCATCTGCAGTCGTTGACAACTGCTGAACTTAAAACCCCTAACGAGGCATCTCAGCAACAGTATATGTCCTTCCACTAGTGACACTCTTTTTTCCATGAATAATGAGTAAGAACATCATCTCCGTTGCCAGGTACACAACATAAACAAAATTCAACACAAAGACCTTGGTATAGTGAGTTTGTCCATTTGCAACAAAGGAATTCTGCAACGTGTGAGCCAAGTTCTAGTGGAGGGTGGGACGCTGTTGTAACAAATAATGTGAACATATGTTATCAGAATCTAATAAATCAGCTTTTGGTTGTTGTGGAACAGAGGCCGTGCAATGGGATAGATAGAGATGACAGAAAGCTCCAAATGAGTTCATTTTTTTATTTTACAATCTGTCTTATAACACAAAGCTAATAATTTCTGTAATGAACTGAGATCTTCATGAAAGGAGCCTTAAGAGATTTCAGATCCCAAAGGCTCTATTGGTTAAATCCTTTTTTTAAAATCTTGAAGTACCAGGTTGAGTACACGCAGGCCCTGGGGACGCAAACACTGGAACCTTGCTGGCACTGATGGCTACACGGTGGCATCTGGAAAAGTGCATGGTCACAGGAACCCAAATGAATGGGACTTGGTTCCTTTCGTACAAAGGCCCTCAGTGTATGAGCATTTTGCCTATAAGGTAGTCTTACAACTTAGATTCCCAAAGTCAGCCAAACGGTGAGATTCCAGCACGTAGACACAAAACAAAAGAGAGCTATGTGAAGCCCAATCAGTCTTTATTTACTATAAATGCACCACAAATACTTTTCTCTTTTTCTAAAATCAGTTTCATGCTAAGTAGAATACATCTTATTACTTAGGGTGCTCATGTTTGCACAAGCCAAGAGATGCCATCACTGGCTAAGGGCTTTTAGTTTCCATCATCCGTGTGAGCAAGAATTAATAACAAAAAAAAAAGAGTCTCATAATGCCTAAGTTCCTCCAACTTTAGGAGGTAAAATCTTCAAGTTATGTCAAAGATTACTTATGAAGAATTGTGTATCATACATAATTCTTAAAAAGTACACTTTGCTCCATATGTTTAATATTTTGAGGAAAGAGTCAATAAAATAAGGCAGAACAGTATGAAATTCTGCATAGACTTCAGCAACTAGGTCATGGCAGGTAATTATGTGAATAATTTTTGTTCAATTAATCATATAGTGTTTCACAGACAATGGAACTATAAGCAGAAGAGTTTTCAAACATCTAGGATGTGTCAGCTTATTTTTATGGTTTATTAAGAATAGGCAAAATGGAATAAGCTCATGAGTGAGAAACCAGAATGGCAAAGGGACTTCAAAGTACCTCACGTGAAGAAACAGAGGCATTCCGCTAATGAGGAGACCTGGAATGAAGGGGACATGATTTTATCTTCGAATAGTTACTGAGCTGTCACAAGGGGCTATAGCAAGGGCTACTAGCTGTTCAAAATTGCTTCAAAGGATCAACACGAGCAAACAGGTAGTGGTCACGGTCAATGTGGGGTTACAGCAGAAGCTCAGCACTGTCCCCACAGGGTATGTGCTGCCTGCAGAGGTTCTGAGTGCTTCCAGACCATGGAGGTGATAAGGCAGAACAAGCATATCTCTTGTTGACAGGGAAAGTGTGAAGGGAACTTGAGGGGAGGGAAGGAGAGGAATGTGGCGCTGGCCACTCAACAATTCTGGCCCCCACTAATCATTTAATTCTAAGATTCTATAAAATGCCATCATAAAACTGTAGGTGAAAAATCTCTAAGAGAATAGTTATCTAAATGCTGTGTTATTTGAAAAGATCCTTCCAATCTAATCACTGAAATATATCAGAAAGAGGAATATTCAAGTACGTAAAAACACCCACAGACTCACCATCATACTTTGCTAAGACTGCCTGGACGTCAGCGTACGCCTGCAGTTCCAGAAGCGCCTCTAAGAGGTTTTCGTGGATGTTGAACATGCTCAGCAAGGGGAACTCCTTCATTAACTAGGAAAGAAGAAACCAAGGAATGATTAATATATACTTCTCACTTTTAAGAGTATAACTAATTCTGAATTACAATGTTTATGTATTATGAAAGTATAATTTTTAGAAGTATAGTTAATACTGAATTATAAGCATTCACACCAACTATTATTTTGTAAAGCATTCAATGCTCAATTTTCCTGCTATTTTGAAAAAATGGCGATTTGAATTTGTGAGAACTTAAGGTGGGAACCTCCAAAAGAGAGGGGGTTTCATAAAAACTGAGGAAGATAATTAGAGGTAGTGCTCAGTGATGTGAAAATACCAGAGGCCAAATAAAGAGAAGATTGACAACTACCTCTCAGGTGTTAACAGTTAAACTTCATCGAGAGTGGTTTAGATGGAGCCACAGAACAGAAAGCTAAGCAAGCAGGCACTACTCTTTTGAGCAGCCTGCTGACAAAGTTAAGGAGAAAACGCAGAACAATAATGAAGGTGATGTGAATTGAGAAAATATGTAGGTAGTGACGAGGAGTGGTAGTAAAGGAAGTGGATGTTCAGGAGTCCTACCTGGTGACCTCAATAAAACAGGTCAGGATCATTGTCTGGGATGAGGGAATAGGTAGCAGGGAGGGAATTTGAAGATGGGGGTGAAAGCGCAAAATAGCCACAAAGGAGAGAACTGCTGAGGGAAATAATCAAGGATTACTAAGGCTGTCTTGGGGGCCTAACGAATTAGACACCATGAATTTACAGAGGCTACAGTTGGCACGACTGTCAAGTTTTAGCTGACAGCAGCCCAAGTACAGTAGCAAAGACATCAAATGATTAGGTTGAGCCTGGGCAGATTGAATGAGATTCAGTGAAAAGTAAGGTAGCTAGAGAGTTGACAAGAATCATTAAAGAATGAATAAAGGAACGATCTAAAAGTGCTGGACAGTATGGGGTTAAAATATATAATACTGAATTTCATAGGAAAGCGAAGAGAAAGAAGAAAGGACCAAGATTTCAGAGTAAAATCTTGTCTCAGAGAAAGGTAAATCTCATCTTAAGAAGAAGATAACTAGGTTCTTTATAAAGAAAAATTATATACATATAGAATATGTATATTCTATATGTATATTCTATATTACATATAGAATATGCATATATCCTCTATTTAATCTCTTA
Source organism: Rousettus aegyptiacus (assembly GCF_014176215.1). Taxonomy (NCBI): domain Eukaryota; kingdom Metazoa; phylum Chordata; class Mammalia; order Chiroptera; family Pteropodidae; genus Rousettus; species Rousettus aegyptiacus. The sequence continues at coordinate 71,360,210 of NW_023416288.1, forward strand.
CATGGATAACTGTTTTCTATTATAACACAATAACCTCTAAAAAATAACTTTCTTTGACATCAACATTTTTAAAGCAACTGTGGTGAGAGAAATACTACTCAAAAATAGGCTAATTTGCCATTAAGCAGGAAACCAGTGGATAAAATGCATAGTAGACTACCCACTTTTTCTTACATTGGAAACATTTGCCATATTGTTTTTTTTTTAAGCCGAGAATCATTTAGCATATCTCTAAAAATAATTTTCTGCAGCCCCAAAGAGCATCACATTACCAACAAAAAACACCTATCAAAATGATTATGTGTTCAATAAGACTGTCTCAATCCCCTAGAGGCAGCCTGTAGTATTTTCGGTGCTAGTAAAGGAAGTGAATAAGACCACCCCACACATTGCTGATGTTCTGTAATCAATAAAAGTATTTCTTGTTCTGGTTCACTTTGATTCTGGTTGACATCACCCTTTGATTTTTTTCTCTTTCTAATTAGAGCTTGTTAGAATGAAATCTCTCCTCAGTTAGCATTTGGCAAAACAATAAAGACGTTCACTAAACTGCAACATTTAAACATTTTCCATTTTTGATCAATTCTCTAGTAAAGGTCAAACTTCAAGGACACAAGTCATATTTTGTAATTTTGAAACTGCAATCCCAAATATTAGTATGCTGAAGCTTAAAAACTGGAGTCTTATTGAAGTCCAATGAGGCTGTGAGAGCGAACATGCGGTCGTGGCTTGTTTACACGGAACTCGAAGATGCTAGGAGTCCAAGCAGCACTGCTTTCATTAGAAGCTTGAACAAAGTATACCGTGCCCAAAAAAATAATCACCAATAAAAGGATTTTAAACACGGCAAATAGCAAATGTTGGAGAGGTAATCAAAGTCATTTGAGAATTTGGAAATCTAGCTTTCCTTGTTTAATATAAACAAGAAACAGTGAACCTTCTGTTGCCCCATCTCACTCCGCTCTTACCTTGTCCTCTCCAGCTCTTCACAGAAAGCTGTGTCAGACAAAAGCCATTCTTTTAGCCCCCTTGACTCCACACCACATAGTTACAACCTGGCTTCCAGACCCACAATTCCTCTGAATCTGTTCATCCCACATCTACAGGTGACTTAAATTGTTCCCACGGAACCCTCCGCAGTCCTTTTCTTGCTTGACCTCTGCAACACTTAACAGTTTGATGACTTTTTCCTTGAAATTCTTGTCTCTCCTGGCTTCCTTGATGCCATTCTCTTCTGGTTCTATTCATACTTATCTCCTGGCTCCTTCTCTGGTTTCCCAAAGAAGTCTTGCTACTTGCTACTTCTCTGCTACTTAGGAGTAAGTAGTCTTCCTGGTGATGTCCCAAGTCTCATAAACACCCTGATCTCTAGGACTACTTTTGTGGGGAAGGCTTCCCCATCCTCACATCTTGCTCTGACCTCTCTCCTAAGCTATTGTTTTAGATCAATTTATAAACTATCTCCCTGACAGTTTTATCTGATAAACCTAATCCTGGGCTCATAAATTCCTCCTCCCCAATCCAACCCTTCGAACCTGTTCTTCCCCTCTGGTATTTCCTATCTCACAGAAGAGAACCATTAACCCCTGGTATCCTCTTTGTGCTACCCACTACAGCCACCTTAGAGGTCCCTAAACCTACCTCTGAAGTATTGTGTAAAAATTGATGACTGCTTCCTTCATGTTTGAGGAAAGCTGTTATATAAATAAACAAGCAAACATGATGGTAAGAATCATTACCATCTCCTCTTTTCTCTGCCCTTACTGCCAATACTTTAATGTATGCCCTCATACTTGGCCTACATTGCTCACATAGGATCTTTCCTCTGCTTGCCTCTGGATTACCTCTTTCTAATCCACCCTTCACACTGCTGTCATAACAGCTTTTCAAATATACGCACTCGAGTCCATCACACCACTGCTTAAAAGGCAACTACTGACATGGCTGGACCTCTCCCAAGGAAATAGGCAGATGTGAATACAAATTTACAAACAAGTCCGCTTTTCACAGCATTATTTATAATAGTGAAAAATGCAAGCAAATTAAAATTTAACCCATTATGAAGTTTTTAAGTGTAAGATACAGTCATTCTGGGACTATTACATGTAGTCATTTGTAGTTAAATTCTAAAATAATTTTTAATGGCACAGCCTGAGAAATGCTGACATACAAAGTTACATTAGAAAAAGCAGTATGCAAACTATATTTTGCAAATAAGATCATGCTTTTCTTCTCTATCTATGCATAGAAATGCACTTGCTAAAAAAAGGAACTAAATGTTTTAATAGTAGCTATTTCTGGTGAGATTAAAGGTGAGTTTTATTTCTTTCTTCCTATTTTCTATATGTTCGAATATTTTTAAAGGCATATATATATATATGTATATATATGTGTGTGTGTATATATATTCTATATAGATTGGGGAGGGAAAACTATATATAAGAATATTGGTTTCTCATCAAATTCAAGATATAAAATCCCTAGCATGACAAACACAGCCCCTCATGATGAGTCCCTGTCCACCGCGTCAGCCTCTCCTACACACATGCCATGCTCCCACAGAGAACTGTTTACAGTTCCCTAAATAGGTCACATTTGCTCGTGTTTCTATCTCCACACTCCCCCTTCCCCTGGGTGTTCTCCCTTCTGCCTCCTTGGTCCATCTGGCCAGCTCCTCAACTTACCCGCCCCTTGACTCTGGCCTCTCATCTCCATCCGCCAGGTTAAGTACTCCTACCTGGAACTCACAGAGTCGTCGTCACAGTGGTCTATTGGTCCACCCTCCATGAGCCTGGTAAGACTGTGAGAGCAGGAACTCTTTCTCATCACTAGATTCTTGGTCACTGACTGACCCATCAGAGGTCCTCAGTACATATTTCATGTATGGAATGCTTTTTAAAGTTCTCTTCCTTTGGAGTACATATTATCAGCGTGCTGCCACAGGCCTAATTCAGGCCCTCAGGTTACATGTCTCTGAACATGTTCCTCTACCCTTTAAAATCTTCCAGTGGCCTTCCACTATTTACACTTGGTAACAATAAAGCTAGAACCCATAAGCTTTGACTCAATGTAAGGAAGAATCGTCTTGCACTTAGAGCTGTCTGAAAATGGAACAGACAGTCTAGAGAACCCTCCATCACTGGAACTATTCACATACAGAGTCGAGTCACTGAACAGGGATGCTCAAGAAAACACCCAGGATGTTTCCACTCCTGTAAGTCTAGGGGAAAACTTCCAAGCTCCTAAGCATAACTCTCAGGCTTACCCTCAGCTTAGTGCCAGACCCCTCTAGCCTCTCCTCTCTTCTATGGAATTAAAACTCTAGGCTGGTCAGACTAGACGATTACACATCAGTCTCAGAGTTCTTTCTCTAGTTACCAGCCATTGTGTTTTTGCTTGAACTGTTCTCACCACCTGGAATACCTTTCCCCTTCACTGACAAGGCAGCCTGTCAAAATCACCCCACCCTACAAAGCCCATATCAAATGCCACCTCCTACGTCACAGCATCACAGAAAGTGAGAGCCAGCAGAGCCCATGGAGATCATCCAAACACCCTCCTCCATTTACAGACATGGTCCCTCCCACCCCCAACCCTACCAAAAAACAATGAAGACTGCATACTGAAGCGATTCAGCCAAAGTTAGTGCTGGGACTGTGATTCAAACCCAGTCATCAGTACTGATTCCAAATTTCAACACGTCAGAACCCCAGTCTCCGGTTTGCCAAATCCAGGAGAACTAAACCATTTTGCTTATGCTTCTCTGCTGTAACACTTACATATCGTACCTGCTTTGTATAGTTTTTATGAGAATAAAGGCAGCTGAGGAAAGAGCCTTATATTTGGAGTTATTCCTGAGTTTAAATCTCACCTCTGCCACTAAACTACCTGTTTGACCTTATACAAATTACTTAACCTCTCTGAGCCTTGGCTTCTTCATCTCCTGGGTCTCAGCTCACATGGCACCTTCTTGGATTCTCTCTATCACCCTATCTAATGCCATCACCCCACTCGCATCACTATTTTTCATTGCTTCTATCACATTCCAAAATCATCTTGCTTATTTATTTGACTGAATATTAGATAATTTAATAAGCAAAACAAAAAAGACTCAACAGAGTGATAGTAGGTAATACTATTACTATTATCAGAAAATTTTTTTTCTGTAAAGAGCCAGAGAGTAATATTTTGGTCTTTGTGAGCTATATGATCTGTCTTGCAACTATCCAACTTTGACACTGTAGCATGACGGCAGCCATGAACAGTACCTGCAGAATGAGTAAGGCTATATTCCAATAAAACTCTACTTACAAAAACAGGCAGGAGATCAGATTTGGCCTGCAGGCCTTAGTTTGCCAACCCCTGGTTAACAAGGAAAAATTTTTTTAAAGTCTTCCTAGAAAGAGTTTCATAATGATATTATATTTGAAAAACATCACACCTCTTATACGCAGCTGGTTTGGCAGACCACTATAAAATTGAAAAAGACCTACCCTCCAATCTGACACTTCCTCTCCGTTCTGTTCCCTAGAGAGCAATCACAGGTTTCTGAAGAGTCTCCTACTAGGACACCCACACAGGTGGGAAGCACTGATATAAACAGTGGAATGCATACATCAAATGGGGTATACTTGCACGGCAAAATGCTACGTAGCAGGTAAAACGAACGAGTTAAGCTTCATGTATTTTAATGTAGACAAATATCAAGCAGTTTTGAGTGAAAAATACTCTGTAGAGAAATAAATAGGTTACACAATATGATACCATTTCATTAAATTTTAAAATGCACACGAAACAATTCTGCATATTGTTTATGGGTATGTATTATATAAACATACAAAAACAAACTAAAAACGCCAACTTGTTGGTACCTCAGAGGAGGTAAACGGGGTTAGCGGTGGTCACATGGGGCTATGACTTTATGTTGTTTTATTTCTTTTCAGTAAAGAAAGAAAACAAAGATGACAAAATTTTAAATTAATTATTAATTAATTACTATTTATTATTAATTCTAGGTAGTGAGGCTGTTTTTAATGCATTATTCTTTTTTATGTATTTTTAAAAGTCATTTTTTCAAACATAGGAAGTTCATTTGATGTGCCTTTTAATTTGTAATTCTTCCAGCCAAGAAGAGTTCAATTTTTATCACTTAGATTTTTGTTTTCCTATTTTCTAAATTCTTTTTGAGACAAAATTCTTTTTTTCCCCCAGTGGGGTTTTGACTCTGTAGCTCCTTAAAGTATTGCTAGAGTCTAAAAAAAAGGTTAATGTCTGACTAAACAACATTTTGGGAATTCCTCAAAAAATAATTTGATCTAATAGATTTTAATACACTGCACTGGAATTCTGTAATGATATCAAGATAATAATTGCTATTCTCAGATGAACAACAGTTTTGAGTCCCACTCTTTAATTCTCTTCCATCTGAGTTCCAGAGAGTGGGTATACTGACAGATGTGGAGTGAGGAATTATAAGAACTATTATTTCATCTTGAAGGAAGCTTCAGAGTTAAACTGACTATAAGGTAAATTCCTTCCTCTCTAACCCTTAGCACTGAGTTGGGGTTAGGCTATGATAAGACTACCTAATAAGAAAACTCTTCTATCATAAAATTCCTACTTGTTTCCTAGCCAGAACCACTTCAAAGATTCCCATGGCACATTGTGTTGAAAACAAAAGAGAAGGCACTGGTTCCTCATGGGAGAGGTGTCACGTATTGAAATCGAGAGCACCACTGCCTTTGGAATCATATGGACCTGGGTTCACAGCCAAGGACAGTGGAGTTTCTTAGTCCCAGGTCAGCTGGCTTTTCTAATGTGCAAACACCCAGCTCACAGTGCACTCGCACGTAATATGGGGGCTTGATAAAGGGGGGCCATAACATTAATACAGGTAAACTACATTTTTCAAAGTGCTATTTGGTTTGTTATGTGCAACTAGTTTCCTTTTTGGTTTTAATTGTACAATATAGCATATTTCACTTTATTTATTCTAAAATAACATACAAAAAAAAAGGCTTGGTGACATAATTGGCCTTTCTATTCAGAAACTTGAAGGAAGGCATATGATAAATATAAAGACCTGTTTTCTATAAGCCAAGTCATTCTAAATAAATCTTTAAACTTATTCACTATCTAGCATAGTTCTGTTTATTTATTGCCAGCTATCTTCTCCATATTGGTAATTGCTTTTTCCTGGCAGTAAGAAATTTATATACCCTGTTTTGCCCAAATATTTCAGTTCACATACAATGAAAACACGAACTCTCCTATGATTCCTCTAATACCTATGGGGAAGAACATGGGATGGGCCAAGGATAGGATTTCAGTTTCAATTTTACATCATCTGGCTATTGTCAGTTCAAGTTTATTTCAATGGAAGAATTTGAGGCAGTTCTGAGGTTAACATTTATGAGCTCAAATAGGAAAAAAAAAAAAGGAGAGTTAATTCACTGGATTTGAAATACTCTACGGACATAATTTAGAACTACAGTGTGTATGCTTTTTCTCAGCTGACTTACAGGGTGAAAACAACAGTTTAAACCTTTCGAGTTTGATTTGTATCTATTTAAACATTTTGTTAGTTTAGCTCTCCATGCATTGTTCCTTGAGTGAGAAAAAGCAATGTGAGAATTCTTACATATTTTAAGAAAGAGGTAATTAAAAGAGATCCTCAGCCAGATTCCTACTGAGGTCAGTGCAAGCTTGGCCTAATTAAAGTTTATAGAATTTGGCCTGAATTATATTCAAACAGCAAATACTATTTTGTTATAGTTGCAAGCTTGACATTATTTAATTATAGATAGGTCAAATAAAAGCATAAACAGAAAATATAAAAGATATTCTGTATTGCATGGTTATTATTTTGCTTGTGACTTTTACTGACACCAAGGGCCATGAAGGGAAAGGAAAGAGTGAGTTGTTTACCCGAGTCCTCAGAGGCCCATGAGCGTTCCATTTACAGAGACCACTATAAAGTGCAGTCCTCAGAGGCTTATGTGTACATTAATAAGAAAATGTCTTTTTCAGAACTAATCTAAAGAAAAATACTAAGCTGCATCTATTGAAAAGTAACATGATCAATATATGATCTACATGAACAGTTAGTTAAATTACAAGTTAACTAGTTCTTCACTGAACTGAGCACATGATGTAAATACATCTATAACTGAGAAGTGGAGAACTAACAGTTGTAGGCACAATGGTGAATTACCCAATGACAGTTCTGTACTGCTTGAAGATCCAAAGGGCTGGAAGCTTACCTGAATAATTATCTACTTTTCCTGTCAAAATTATGCTCATTTTATTCCAGAGAGAGACATTTTCCTGAAAATTTTCTAGTGAATAAGACAAGCTTTGCCCTTATACAGATCCTAACCAAAATATTTTCAATATAAAATTTCTTCCTCTACTTGGTCCTCAATCAGTTCCTTAATCAGTCTATCTTTCTTAATCAGAAAAAATAAGCATAACCCCAATCAGAATTAGAAATCTTCAGATTCTCTTCTTCAACCTTTACCCTCCTCAGTAACAATGCTTTACCTCATTTCAAGACATTTAAAAACCTTCCAAAAGCAAGGCTCTGCCAGCACCACTGTTTTATCTGTATTATTCAATAATGGTAAAATTTTCCTACTCTAAACTCCATGGTAAACTGCAGCTTCGAGAACCCCAAGGGTGAAAGTGGAAAAGAGGTCAGGGAAGAAGTCAGTTTCATCCTGCCTTAAGGAAAAGAATGATTTATACCCTCTTCAAAACTGACGGGTAACACTTTGAGTACATTCGCTTTATCATCTTAAATAGCTTCAGCTAGGGCTGTGCCCTAGCCCTGAGATCAGGAACAAATCTGAAAAATTTGATGCAGATTTCAAATGGCTTGGAAGCAGGCCCAGTAACGAAAACAGGACGATAAGCATCCTTCCCTCCGTGATGACATGGCATTGCTCTCTTATTCCAGGAGTGCTCTCAATGAGCAGCGTAAACATGCCGGCCAACAATTACTGTCAGAAAGGACTTTTTATGCCAAAACCACAATAACTGTGTTTGGCAGACACCCTTCCACATTCACATGGGTTATGGTAAATAACCAATCAGAATTAGAAATCTTAAGTTATTCTACTAAGGAGATTAACTCATTTGGTTACCTGTGGCACAGTTAACACTCACCCTGGCAGGCATCTCACAATAGGGTCATGCTAAAAGTTAGCTACTATGAGATTCTTTTATAGCAGTGAGCAGAAGGTCAGTACTTCAACCTTTGACATTCATCCCGACACTGCTCTGTAATCACTTTGCCTTCCAATGTTCTCTTTCTTCCCTGAGTCTTTCTTCTACACTCTCCTAGAATCTGACTCCATGATACACAAATTCCCCAACACATTCATAAACTATTTACAGAACACAAGCTGAGTTCACCGCTCTGCTCAGCTGTCAAATTCCCCCTCAAAACTTGTGCCTACCAGGCAAGGTGAAGCGCTGGCTTCTCCCAGTTCCCCACAGCATATTCAGACCATTACTGCTCAGCCCTTGGAAGGCAGTTCCTGCTCCTGTGAAGCTCATGACATAATGCTCCAACATCTGCCACCATCCTTTGACCATGTTTTGTATCAGGTAACAGATCCACATATACTAACAATTTTGAGACCTGGCTCCAGATTCTTATTCTTAACCTCAAGCCTTACTCTCAAAGCAGATGATCAGAGTCTATATAAACGTTCCATCTAATATCCTAGACTGATCTTTTTACTGCCTCAAAACAAACTACTGTCAGTCCACTACAATTATGTAACCCAAGGTCACAGCTAAACCCTAACCTTGACATCTAGTCATGTTCCATCTAAAATGCACAACTCTCTTGACCATACTGCACCAATCTCCATTTATCTTATATCATTATTAATACTAAACTTCCTCTTTAACTTCACTAAGACAACCAGTGTCTTATCCTCTCCACTTATTTTTTGTCCTTATCTTTTTTAAGCCACTCTCATTGCTCTTTTTTTTTTTCTTTTAGCTTCTATGATACTATATTCTCCTGGTGTTCCTCTTACCTTTCCAAGTGCTCCTTCTCATAAGCCATTGATGCCTCTCCTCAATGTGGGAGACCATTGGGGCCCACTTATTAACTTTTTTCCTTCTGTATCTTCTTTTCTACATACATGGTCTAACTCAATACCATGGCTTTAAATCTTGCAAAAATACTGGTAACTTCAAAACTCCCCAACTATGAATTCCAGACATGTATCCCACTGTCTTCATGAAAGCTCCAGAAAAAGTAGGCAAAACAATCCCTGCTTTGCCCTGAAAATCTGTTCTTCTTCTTGTTGTCCTCCTTTCTGTAAATAGTATGACTGATATCATCAAGCTGTTCAGGCTGAAAACCTGTGGAGTCCTATCCAATCCATTCAGCAATTCATTTTTTAATTGGTTATTGAAAAGCTACTATGTGTCAGGCACCATCCAACTTGAATAAAGTGATAAACATATTTTTTTAAAAATTATTTCCCATCTAAAAGTGACATTATAGCGAAGGGAGAGAGAAAACAATACACAGACTGTCAGGAGAAAAAATAAAGCAGGGAAAGAGGTTACGGAATGCTGGCGTGGTAGGTAGATGCAATTTTAAATAGAACAGTCAGCGCAATGGGATAGGGAAGGCAGGATTGAGGAGAAACTGAAGCAGCTAAGGGAGCAAGTCATCAGAAATGTCTGGAAGGGGAGCATTCAGAGAGGATCCTAGCAGTGTCAAGATCCTGAGGTGGGAGTGAGTCTGGAAGGTTCAACACACAACAAGGCCAGTGTACCTGAAACACAGTGAACACAGCAGAAACCAGGGCTAGATTGTAGGTCATGTTTAGAATTTAAATTCTGAGCGAGATGAGAGACCACTGGAAGGTTTTAAGCCAAAGAATGACATGGTCTAATTTATGTTTTAAATGATTCATTCTAGCTGCTCTGTGTAGAGTATATGCAAGGGGACAGAAGTACAAGCATGAAGACCAGGTGGAAGGTTATTATAACCCAAGTGTGAGATAATGATGGTTCAGACCAAGAGGCTGGCGGTGGACATAGTAAGAAGTGGAAGGATTCTAAACACATTTTAACGATAGAGCCAATAACATTTACAACAGTCAAATCCTGTTGATTCTATTTCTAAATATATCTCAAATCCATCCACTTTTCCACTGCCAGCCCCAGTTCCACATTGTTCATTCAGCTCTTGCCTGGATGACTGTTATAACTGCTTACCTGGGCTCCTTGCTTCCATTCTGGTTCTCCACTCTCAACAGTGTATCCAGTAATCTTATAAACACATGAGTCAGATCATATCCTTCCTCTTTTTTTACATTCTTTAATGGCTTCCCATTGTACTTAAAATGAAATGTACACTCCTTACTATTTCCTGTGAAGTCCTCAATGATACACTTTGTAGGCACTTAACATCCTTTCTTACTTTCCTTCCCTCCCTCCCTCTCCAACCCAGAGCCCATGGTTCATCACCTCACTACTTCCTCGACAATCCCTCATGTTTCCAACTTCCTTGTCTTTCTGTTTCTCTCACCCAACATCTAACCTTGGATCAACCCAGATGTCTATCAACTCTGCCCCAAAATTCAGGCCGAAGGACACAACTGTGAGGTTCAGAGGAACAACTGAAATAAAATAATCTAAAGTCTCTGCTGGGCTGATACTGCCCAGTAAACCTCTAATAAATTTCGCTGGTGACTTCTCTCCTCCATTGCACCACTTCCTTCATACTTCTAACCCATTTTCTCCCAATTAGCTCTCAGCAGAAAATGAAATTCAGTGGGCAGGCCCCTCTTTGATTCTTCAACCCTACCTTTCTACTACAATCTGCGTCTGCATCCAGAAACATCTTTGTATTCCTATCAGCCACACACAGAATCTCTCCTTTAGTCGATCCATCCCTTTTGTGCCCCTAATTATCCCTATGCACTTCTTAGAAACTCATTCTATCAATGACCCCTTCTCTTTTGTAGATATGTACAACTTCTATTTTCTTCTCAGTCTTTTTCCAACAACATTTGAACATGCTCAGGCCTTCTCCTGCTTACATGATCCCTTCTCGGAACTATCACTTCTCTCTTTTCTTCTCATATATAATATAAGCATACTAAAAGAGTTATCTCCAGTAGACACATCACCTCACATTCAGGAGACAATATGATACAATCTATTTTATAATCTTTGTATCCCACTGATTTTTCTTTAGCCAAATTACCAATCACCTCTTTGAAGTCAACTGTAACAAATATTTTCTCCATAATAAATATTTACTGAATACTTACTGTCTGACAAGTGCCGCATTAAGGATTGTTTAGATATTATATTCATTTTCTTCTCTTGCTATGGTTTTCATAACATTCACCTAGATTTTCTTCCTACTTCACTGGTTACTTCAAGTCTCCTTTGATCAACCTATTCTGCACTGCCCAATTCTCTTTTTCTTTTTTCCTTTATTCATTCTTCCCTGGATGAGCTCACCTTCGTTCATGGTTTTAATCATCTTCCATGCTAATCATTCTCAGAACTTCCTCCAGCCCAGGTCTCCTGAGCTCAAGGTGTGTATATCTCACTACCTATTAGATACTTACACAAAAGCAGCAAATCTAAAATTGAAATAATTCCTGCTGCCCCTCACCAAACAAACAGTGAGTTATATTACAATCTCAATCCCCATTACAGTACCATTTTATCCTGTTTCGCAAGCAAGAAATCTGGAAGGCATCTGTGACTTCTTGCACACTCTTGCGCCCGTGTGTGCTCGTGTGCACACGCGCGCACTCTCTCTCTCTCTCACACACACACACACAATACTCAACATCTGAAAGGAAAAGAAAAAAAGAAAAATTTATCTAATTGGTATCCAGTTTCTCTCAACTCTGCCTCTTAAATTTCTCAGATTGGACCTAGAATCCACTTGAGGTTGTTTTACCAGAATCCATTAAATTAAACTCAGAGCATTTGGATGTGACTGTCTCTCCATTAATGAAGAGTAGAGGGCAAGATTGAAAAAAAAAAAACTGTACAAGACACAAGCGATGTTTCTCTTTATGAAAGGGACATGTACTCTGTTGTAGCAGCACAAAATGAACTCTTAACCTTTAGTGAAAAGTCTAAATAAATTACTGTGCCTGTAATTAGGGCTATATGAGAACACCTGAGTTATTTATTAGCATGTAAACTCCAAGTCTACTCAACAAGTCCTTATGCATCTCAATGCTGTAGAAAAAGAACTCAGAAAAGGACTTACAAATTAAGACGGGAGACTGAACAAGCATGTCTACCTCCTCTCCGCCCTGCCCCCCACAACATCCTGAAATGACTGGAAAGTGGTACAAAAGAAGACAAATATATACCTGCGATGAAAACAGCAAAAGGAGTGAGAGGAATAGGCTGGTAGAGTCATTAAACAAGAGATTTCGAGAAATTTCTCTAAGACAAACTGCAAATAGGACTCGATTAAACCATAGCAAAAGAAGCTGAGGAAGCTGCAGCTGTTCTGAGGAGAGTCCCAGACAGGCTCCATATCTGGAGTTGGCAGACACAGAGGGCAGGAGTGGTGGTCAGGCAGCAACTGCAAGTAACTAAACACTTGACTACAGTACTACTGAGCTGAACAGGCCTTCTCATCCCCTGGGTTTAATGAAATAAACTGACTGCCTACTATATAATCAGACAAGTGCTTGCTAAAAGAACTGAAGCTTTAATCTGGGTGGAAAAGAACTTTTAATGTTGGGGGTCATAAGTTCTCCGTCAAGTCTTATTTTTGCATTTGGTGGGGGGTGGGGGGGGACGTGCTCTTTCTACTCCTCACTGAGGCATCCATCCATCCATCCATCCATCCAACAAAACTTAAATTGAGTAGCTATCATGTGCCAGAGAACAAGATGAAGTCCTTGTGGAGTTAACTTTCTAGTGGAGGTGGGACATACATAATATATAAGTAAGCAAATAAATAAATGAGATAATTTTTAAAGTGAAAGAAAAATAAGACAATAATATGACTGAGAATGATAGTATGTATATGAGTATGTGTATGTGAGTGAGAGAGTACACAAATATATATGAGTGTATATTTTTGTGTATAGTGCTCTGTCAGCTGGGTAATGTGGAAAACCCTTGAAGGTGTTATTTCAACTGAGCCCAAATGACAAAAAGGAGCCAGTCAAGTGAGAATTTGAAACAGAATATTCCAGGTGAAGAGAGGTGTCTGTGAAAATGCCCTAAGAAAGGAGCAAACAAGCTTGGCACACTCAAAAAGAAACTCAATGTGGCTTCAACCTAGTATGTAAGCAAAAGAGTAGCATATGCTGAATTTAGAAGCAGGGAACAGATTATGTAGGGCCTTGCAGGCCATATAAAGAGTTTGCATCTTATTTTAAATGCAATAGTAAATCACTGAAGGCTTTTTAACAGGAAAGTGATACGATCTGATCTGAATTTTTAAAAGTTACTTGGTTACTTTCTATAGAAGGGACTCTAGAGAGCCACAGAGGAAGCCCAGAAACTAACTGCATAGTTTAGATGAAAGATAATGGTGACTACAATGAAGATCACAGCAGTGTAGCTAAAAAGAGGTGAATAAATTTTGTGTCCATTTTTGGCATTAGAGCCAACAGAGCTTGCACACATTAACTAAATGTGGAAGGGAAAGCAAAGAGAAGAGTCAAGGGTGTCTGGGACTGGGAAAAGAAATGCAACTCCTTTACCAAAGCAGTAAAAATTTTACTGGTGGGAGAGTCTACCAAGATGCCTACTAGATATTAAGCTTGCATTTACTGGGCTTAAGAGACTCAGATCTCAGAAAGTAATCTTGTGTACCAGTGGACTCTAGAGTCACAAAAGTAGAGTCCCCAAGTTCATGGAGAAGGGGAAGGCTTATCAGAGTATCTGCTCTTAATAAGTAGGATAGACAACTGCTCCGGAAGGAGATACTTTCAATGGTTTTGCATAGGTTATCTACAAAGGAAACCCAAGAGAGCCAACTCATTGTCCTCTCTGGTCATCACATGCATTGCTGGCTTTGCCTGCTTTATGGTTTCTGTTCCTAGCTCAGGTCAGCCAATATGTTTGTTTCCTGTTATCATCTATCTGTTCACTAAAGAAGTCAACAGTTTCAGTGGTTCTTGGTTGTAGAAGCAGCCCAGCCAGGAGAGCAGAAACTCAGACATCAGTGTTCCCTGCATATCGCAAAGAAGGAAAATCTGTTTATGAATTTCCCTGCTTGCTGTGTGAGTCTATACAGAGGTCAGGCACACGGTAAGTTAATTATAATTTGGGAAGAACATATACATATTGTTAAGCTTAATAACTGACCAAGAAAAATAAATATAAGTATGGATCTTAGTAAATAGAGACCATGAGAATAATAAAATAGAATTTTTAAACGTTAAACCAGCAGATCTATTCAGTAGAAAAGAAAAGAAGAAGGAAAATACAATAGATACGAAACATGAAAGACAGCAAAAATGACTAAACAGAATAATAATGACAATAAAGACAAATGGGAAAACATACTAACCAGAAGTACAAAACTCTCAGATGTGAATAAAGACAATATTCAGCAAAAACTTTACAGATCCAAATAGTCAATCAAAAAGTTATAGAAGTATGATCATAATATTTGATCATAATATTTGGCAAAAACGAATCCAAATAAACTAGAGTAGCCCATCTTACTAATACAAGAAAAAAAGAAAATCAAGGCAGAAAAATACAAGGGACAAAGGAGGAGCACTATATAGTCTTAATAATATATCATCAGGATAATAATCAACACAAATGCACCAAACAATATAGCCCGAAAGTATATAAAGCAACAATTAACTGAACAAAGAACGAAGCAGGTAAATAAACAATTGGAAGTGAATGTTCTATCATATCTCTCTCAGAAACTGATAGAACAAGCAAACAAAATAAGCTAAGACACAGAAGATTTGAACATGGTTAATAAATTCAAACTAGTAAACAAATGTGTGTGTGTATGTGTATGTGTATGTATATATATATATGTATGTGTGTGTATATATATATATATATATATATATATATATATATATATATAGAGAGAGAGAGAGAGAGAGAGAGAGAGACTTTTATAACCAACAGGGATCATGTTCCTTTCAAAAACAGATATAACATTTATAAAAAGTGACTATGTACCAAGCCTCAAAGGCAGCCTCCATAAATTCTCCCCAAATCAATATCATATGATCTATTTTCTCTAAGCAGGATGAAGAAAACAATTACAAATTAATGACAAGGGGCTAAAAATATAACATAGGATAAGATGAAATTACTAGGGAATAAAGAAAAACTTCAAATAAATGAAGTTAAATGTTTGACTTAAGAAATTGGTAAAAAAAAAAAAAGGCAACAGAGAATGGAAGGGAAGGAGAAGAAACAAAATAGTACAAATATGGGCAGAAAGACTGGGGTAAAAAAAAGTTGAGAAAATAAACAAAACCAAATGTTAGTTCTTTTGAACATATAATAAAATAGATACATCTCTGGCAAGATTAATCAGAGAAAAATAATTAAAAAAGGCAAATAGAATATAAAATGAAAAGGGAAAAGAAATAATATTTTTTAAATTATGAAATAACATTATGAAAGCTACGTGCAACAAATTTGAAGAGAGTGTGTGTGTGTGTGTGTGTGTGTGTGTGTGTGTGTGTGTGTAAAATACACAATGTTCAAAAAAGCCTAGTACTGAGATGCATGGCACAGTCATGTACTGCTGATGAGAATTTAAACAATAAGCAGCCATTCTGGAGAGTGTACTGGCAGGGCATACTGAAATCAAACATGCATATGCCCTCATAGCCAGCAATCCCACTCCTAGGTACACACACCAGTGAGAGCTTCTCACATGTCTATAAGGATATTCACTGCAGCACTGCTGGGATAATGGGAAGTTGGAGGCAACCGGGGGTCTTTCTTTAGGGGAAAGGTTAAGAGAATAAGAGCATAATTTGAAATATGATATAGCAGTTAAAAACTAGGAACTGTATACTAAAGGTACATAGTGCAAAAATGAATAGACTTGAAAAAGTGTTGAGTAAAAATAAGAAAAAGAGAAAATCTATAGAATTTAAACTAAATATATGTATGCCACAGCATTATGTATTTTGTAAGGCTGTTATGGTCATGGTTTCTCTGAAATCAACCAAGTTTTATCTGCCTGGCATTTTAAAAGCAGATGGTCCTACAATGGGAGTGCCTCACCAAAATATATTTAGAAGAATTCTACCTAATCCAGATGCCTCATTACATTTTTTGGCTTCATTGCCTCAACAAAGCAAACTTTTGTTAAGGTCCACAAAAAAATCAAGGATCCCTTATTTAAGATAAAAATGCATATGTGCTTACTCAAATACAGCCTGTTCAAAGCTGAACTCCTGACCTCCCAAAACACCTGTGCCACCTGCAGGTTTCCACATCTTAGCCAATGGAAACTCTTCTCCTCCCAAAGAAAAATCCTTGGAACCATTCTTGATTTCTCTCTTTCTCACACTACACACTGATTGATGAGCAAATTGTGTTGGTCCTACCTTCATAATATATCTAGAATCTGACCACTTCTCACCACTTGTTTTGCTATCTCTCTGGCCTGAGCCACCACTGTCTCTCACCAAGATTAATACAAGAGCGTTCTGATTGACTTCCCTTCTTCTCCTTTGCCACACAGCAGCCTGTAAAAATTAAGAGTGGGCATATCACTCCTCTGCTCAAAGCTTTGCAAGGTTCCCATATTTTACCCAGGGTAAAAGCTGAAGACCTTACTAGAGTTGATAAATCCTACATGATCTGTAACCCACCCCTCCTCCCCTGGGGTTACTCAGTGCCATCTCTCCAAGACTCTTTTGCTATTACCTGAGTATACCAGGCATATATAATCTTGCCTCGGGGTCTTTGAGCATGTATCACATGACCAACTGCCACACTACACCTCCTCAGTTTTTGGTTAAACGACACCCTTTCTCTCACATATACCTACCTGATCATCCTATTAAAACTGTGATTTCTATGGCCTACTCACTGTCTGCACACTGGCTGTCCTAATCCTCCTCACCTTGTTGTACTTTATTATTTTCCCACAGCACTTACCAATAGACTATAAAAATACATGCTTATTATGTTTATTGCCTTGCGTCTCTTCTCCCTGCTAGAACATAAATTGTATAAGGTCAGGGGTATCCACTGATTAGACCAATCGCTTAGGACAGGGATTGGCATGGAACGCACGTTCAATACATTTTCACTGAACAAATAAATATATGAATGACTAGATGATCTGGTGTAATGGGGTATAAGAAGATCTAAATCAGGGTTGTGAGGTAAAAATGAAAAGAAAAGATGTGAAATCAGAGAAACAGTGGCATGACTGGAGCCACTGAATAAAACCAGGGTAAAGTCCTAGGAAGGTAAATACAGAACTGCATGATGAATCCAAGAGAAAAAATGGTTATAGACATAGGTGAGAAGTAGAAGCCACAGACCAATACCAGGCAAAGGAGGTCAAGAACAGGAGTTTGGAGAAAGAAAGCTAAATCAATCTTCTAGATGACAGGCATATGTCTAGAACTACTCATGAGCTAGCCATCCACACTGAAGGCTCTACTCTGTAGTGGATACTACTCAGAACATTAAAAAATGTGGGCCCAGAACATAAAAATCCTGACAGTGACAGTTCAGGTTATCGGTTGTTACTTACTATGCCACAAGTAAGACTTTCGTGTGAATGATAATACCCAATGGTAAATAAAGTAACTCTATTTCTAGCTAAAACTCTCATCTGTATCTGGGATTATTTGACATCTGCTTTTCACTTTATATAAGTAATACAATAGAGAGTACAATGCTGATAAAACCATTCTTCATGATGCAACAAGGTAAATTAATTAATAAATCTTATTATTTGCTATATTAACTAAACACTTTTTCTTTCTATATAAATCACTAATTGCCAATGCTTTACTAAATAAATCAACATATTTGGCAAATACATAAAAGTAAATTATGATAAAAAAGAAAGCAAGTGTTCGCATAAAATCTAACTTTGAAAGTCAGTGAGTTATTATTTATAGCATTTGTTTTCAAGGTACACTTCTCCTTTATTTGTAACCATAACAAATACAGAATCTAGAAACATGCCAACAATCACTTCAGGAACACTTACTAGGAATTAACATAATTCACTGTATACTTTGTATTTAGTTCAATGATACATTTGATTATCTTAAAGGCTTGAAAGTAGTAACAGCTTGAAGGTATGAGTATATTACTCTTCTCATCCCCCATGCCTACATAATGGTACTTTACTTCCTTCAGTTATCAAGCTTAACATTTTCTAAATCAATTTATCAACCAAGTTATCCATAATAATTCACAACAATTTTAAGAGGAAAAAAAGAAATATTGTATACAAGGGAAATAATGTGACTTGTGAAATAGAAAAGCAGAGGGAAGAAAGGAACAAAATTAGAGGATTTAAAAATGAGCAAAAAGAGATTAAAGGGAATAGAAATTAACCTCCAATATATTTAGTTAGAATTTTCCTTTTAAAAAGATCTTTTTTCTTTTTTTTTTCTTTTTCAATTAAAATTGCCATTTAATATTATTTTATATTAGTTTCAGGTATACATCATAGTAGTTAGACATTTATATAATTTACAAAGTGATCCCCCCCACCCTGAAAAGTCTAGTACCCACTGGGTACCACACACAGTTATTACAATGTTATTGACTATATTCTCTATACTGTACTTTATATCCCCTTACCCATTTTGTAACTATCAATTTACACTTCCTAATCTCTTTACTTTTTTCATCCAGTTCCCCAACCCCCCTCCTATCTGGCAGCCATAAGTTTGTTCTCTGTATCTACGAGTCTGTTTCTGTTTCATTTGATCATTTATTTTACACCATATGACCCAGTAATTCTGCTCCTGGATATTTAACTGAGGAAATCCAAAACAATAATTTGAAAAGATATATGCACTCCTATGTTCACTGTAGCATTATTTACAATGAGGAAGATATGGAAACAACATAAATGCCCATCGATGAATGACTGGATAAAGAAGATGTGGTACATACATATAATGGAATATTACTCAGCCATAAAAAGAACGAAATCTTACCATTTGTTACAACATGGATGGACCTAGAGAGTATTATGCTACGTGAAATAAGTCAGAGAAAGACAAATACCATACAATTTCACTTATATGAGGAATCTAAAGAAAAAATAAATAAACGAACAAAATAAAAAGATCTTTTCACCTGTGCGATGAGCAGAATTTATTTTGTAGAATATTACTTAAGGTGAATTTTAAACTTCCAGTCAAGATGGCATAGAAGGTAGATGCTTCTTACTACCACATAAGAATTACGATAAAATTATAGGGAGCCACCTGAGGTCTAACTGAAGAAAAGTCCTACAACTGGGAACATACATAAGAGGCCAACTCAAGACTGGTAGGAGAGGCAGAGATTTGGGAAACCCAGTCAGTCCCATACTCCTGTGTGTGACTGAAAATCTGGAGGGCTATGGTGGCTGTAGAGGTCCCCTCAGAAAAGTGAGGGGTCCTGGTTCCACATTGGACTCCCCACCCAAGGGTTCCAATGCCAGAAAGAGGAAACCAGTGGAAATGGTGGCTGAGTGAGACAGAAGGCTGCAGGAATTGCAGAGGTTCTCTTAAGGAGCCCACGCGCGGACTTACTCACAGATGGACTCACTCGCTCTGAGCTTCAGTGCTGGGGCAGCAGCTTAAAAGGAACCAGGAACATATGGGTAGGAACTGAATTGCTGGCTTCAGGATGGAGGCTGGAGGGGCAGCTTTCTCCCAGACTGATGTACCAGCAGTTTCCACTGTTTCTTTGTTGAGCTCTCCCCTGCCCCATGTGCAGATGCAGGTGGCTGCTATATCTGAGTCTCCTTCAATCTGGTTGACGCTAGTCACCCAACCTAGGTGATTCTCTAAGACCTTGCCTCTCTCAACTTGTGGGCTCACCTAAGTTGCCTCCAGTGGTGTTTTCCCATACAAATGGTCTTTATTGGCTTATGCTGTGGACTTTCCTAAAATATGTCAAAGGCTCACAAAACCTGAAGCAGCAGCATCTAGCCTTGTACCTCTTGCGCCATACCCCTTTGCCCCGTACCCAAGCCTGGCACTAGCAGCAATTGGCCTTGGTTCATGGCTTGGCCTCTTGAGGCACTTCTAAGCCCAACACAGGTAGCAGCCACCTGCAAATTCCTTGGTGACTCTTGCCAGGTGACAATGGAGGTGCATAGGCTGAGGCTGAACTTGGCCTGTTTGGATCAACACACCCAGTGGCCTGCTCCAACCAAAGCAGGAACTGGAGTCCCACCCAGGATGGCATCTGAGGAGGACATATCTAAAGGGAAACCTGGGCAGGCACCAGAGCCCTGCTAAAGTGAATCCTGCTCTATATGGTCAGTCCTTCACCTTGCCCAATCAGCCCAAGGGTCAATCCCTCATACTGACATGCAAACAGCAATCAAGGCTCAACTAAAACAGGAAGCCACACACATACAAGGGGCACTCCTTGAGCATGTGGCTCTGGTGACCAGGGAAGACTGTGCCATTGGGCCCCAGAGCACACCTATTACGTAAAGCCCCTTTACTAAGACTGGGAGACATAGCAGCACTACCTAATGCACAGAAACAAATACAAGGAGGCAGCTGCAATGGGAAACAAAGAAACATGTCCCAAATGAAAGAACAGAACAAAGCTTCAGAAAAAAGAACTCGACAAAATGGAGACAAGCAATTTATCAGATGCAGAGTACAAAACACTGGTTATAAGGATGCTCAATGAACTCAGGGGAAGAGTAGATGAACTCAGTGGGAACATTAACAAAGAAATAGAAAACATTAAAAAGAAATAGTCAGAAATAAAGAATACAATAACTAAAATGGAGAATATATTAGAGGGAATCAATAGATTAGATGAAGCAGAGGATAGAATCAGAGATTTAGAAGATAAAGTAGCAGAAAACACCCAATCTAAACAGCAAAAAGAAAAAATAATCCAAAATAATGAGGAATGTTTATGAGGCCTCTGGGACAACATTGAGCGTACAAAATTTCACATCACAGGGGCATCAGAAGGAGAAGAGAGAGAGCAAGAAATTGAAAACCTATTTAAAGAAATAATGATGGAAAACTTCCCTAACCTAGGGAAGGAAGTAGACATACAACCCCAGGAAGCTCAGAGGGTTCCCAAAAAGAAGAACCCAAAGAGGTATGGAAAAAGATATTTTATAAATATGGAAACAAAAAACAAAAAAGCTAGGATAGTGATATTTATACCAGACAAAATAGATTTTAAAACAAAAGCTACAGCAAGAGACAAAGAAAGACTCAGTGATCCCACTTCTAGGTATTTATCTGAAGAAACCCAAAATACTACTTTGAAGTGACATGTGGATCTATATATTCATTGCAGTATTATTTACAATAGCCAAGATATAGAGGCAATCGGGGTGACCATCAATGGATGAATGGATAAAGAAGATGTGGTACATCCATGCAATGGAATATTACTCAGCCACAGAAATAAATAAAAGAATGATACCCCGCCATCTGCAACAACATGGACTGCACCAGAGAGTACTATGCTGAGTGGAATACATCAGACAAAGAAAGACAAATGCCAAATGATTTCACTTACATGTGGAATATAAAGAACAAAATTAAAAAAAAAAAAATAGATACTGAGAACATTTTGACGAGTGCCAGAGTAAGAGGAAGTGAAAAAGGGGAAGGGATTAAGAAGTACAAATTGGTAGTTAAAAAATAGTCATGGGGATGGGAAGTACAGCATAAAGAATATAGTCAATAGTATTATAATAACTATTTAGGGTGTCAGGTACTAGATTTATCAGGGTGATCACTTTATGAGTTATATAAATGTCTAATCACTATGTTGTACACGAGAAACTAATATAATATTGTATGCCAAGTATAATTGAAAAATAAAAAATATTTTCTTAAAAGTGAAAAATCAATAAACTAAAGATGAAAGCATGTTTCCTTGGCTTGGAAATCTTATTTTAAAATGTTGTTTAAAATACTCTTTAAAAAATTAGCCTTACACTAAAATATCTTTAATAAATTAATAAATGAATTTTAAAAATAATTTGGGACGGGCATAATGTTCTCTTTTACAAATCATTGATTTCATGAAGATTTTTTTCATGAACATAAGTAGTCGAAAATGCAAATCAACAGTACTTAATGCTCCAAAGGTTTTGATTAGTCCCTGAAGTACATATTTTCTAAAGTATGTTTTCATCAGAAGTGCTCCTCTTCACAAATCATTTAAAGGGCACCCTATTGCTATTATACTGTTAAACTAATTCCCAAAGGTCAATTGCTCACACCCTAGGATACCTCTAATGACCTTACAGTGATATATAATGAACACCTATAATAATTTTCTAAATAGAACTCATTCAAATTTATATTAGTTTAAAAATAAATGGCAGTACTTCTAAGGAAGGTAGAAAATCAGTATAATTAAACAACTAACAAAGTGCCCTAATCAATAAGATGCTGGGAATCAAAGGCCACAGGTACAGAGCTCTAACTGGGAATTTGTATGCCATCGCTCTGAGTCACCAAGTCAAATATTTTATTAACTGTGTCTATCTACAAGATACCGTGTAGTGTACTAGAAGGGGACACGCAAGAAAAACAAGTATCATACCAGCACTCAAGAAGCTCAAAATCTAGTGGACTTTATCCTTTTGCATGCTTTAAAATTCATCTCAAAGTACTTGTCTCTCTCTGTTCATTTAGCCCTAATCGCTCCTTAATGAAGGGATCAGACGAGTAAATAATTTGAAATTAAAAATTAAAAATAGGAATAAAAGTAATTGTGGGGAAAAAAGAGGCCAGGAGAAATGGCACCATATAATCTAAAAACTTGTATGTTTTCTTTGGTGAGGGAGGCCTTGCAAAAGATGCTCAGATATTGAGCAGTCCCCTGAAAGCTTAATTCTCACATGGAAACGTGTAAGATACAAATCAACTAGGCTCAAAATCCTTATGTGATCAGGTATGTACTTGCAGGGGCAAAGAAAAGGAGGTGGACCACGAGTGCTGGTTACCTCAGTGAGATGGCATGGTAGGAGTGGAGGGGATATCATAACTTCCTTACCCTGTGATTTATTACAATGATTATAAATTATTTCTGTAACTTAACAGGACACCTGTGGTCTGTGTGAATTAAACAAGATGGTCCACATAAACTTCTTATCCAAATGTCTGGCACTATAGAAATGTTAATTTGCATTTAGATGGTATTTAAAACTCAGTCTGAATGCAGTCTTCCTGGGAGATAGAAAGAAGGCTCAGGACTGGCTAGGGGATACTTCAAATTTTGGACGTCAGGAAGATGAGGAGAATCTAGCCAAGAAGACTGAGATTTTAGGAGAACAAGAGAACATGGTTTCCTGAAATCAACTAAATAAAATATTTCTAGAAGGTTAGATGATCTATGTCAAATGAGAAGACAAGATATTGCGAGAGGCAGTGTTGCAGAGACAGAGTGAAACGATAATGAAGGGGAATGACTCAGAGGTCCGCAGAAAACTACAAAACGGTAGGAAAACCGGTGATAAAGTTTGAGAGCCTATCTTCAACTTTCAAAGGAGCTGTAGAGTTTAGGGAAGAGAAGCAGACAATGACCTGAAGCATTCACAAGAAGCAGGGAAGACCCCTCCCCCACACAAGCCTTCACATCCTCCTCTCTCTCTTTCCCATCTCTCCAACCAGGACTGCACCAAAATCCTGTAGTTCCTTCACTCATCATACCCAGGACACTCTTCAGGGAATCATCTCAACTCCCCCAACTATCCTGGTCCCAGCTCAAGGGTTCCAGTAGAAACTGATCACCTCTAGGGATGCTTTAGAGGCTTGTTTCCACTGTAGGGGGAGCTCAGACTGCAAACAAGTGGAGTGAATAAAACCTGATGTATGCCTTGAACAGATCTATCACTTCAATATTCTCTGGACCAGTAGTTCTTAATGGGACAATTTTGCCCACAAGGGGACATATAGCAATGTCTGGAGACAATTTTGATTGTCACACTGGGGAGTGACAAGGGGGCAGGCTGCTATTGGCATCTAATGAGTAGAGGCCAGAAATGCTGCTAAACATCCTACAGTGCAAAGTACAGCCCTCCACAACAAAGACTCACATAGTCCAAAATGTCAGTAATGCCGAGACTGAGAAACCCTACTCTAGACCAAATGACCTGGGGCAAGAGGAGCTTTTGGGTTCCTTCATATAGGCAAAGAATCCCATCTACACCAATTATCTATGCCAGTTCTGACCAGGTACAGCTAAGGGGCCAAACAAAACAGTCGGTCTTATGAATTCTATTCCAAATCTACTCAAATAGGACCAGGGAAAGATAGAGGAAAAGCTTGAGGCTAGCTTAATGGTAACAGTTAAAAAGAAAAAGAAATTGTGTCACATATTAAACGTTCAGAGGAACCACCACCAAAAAATGGAAACACGCAAAAAGACTTTTCTTTACACTTAAGAAAGCAACTCTTTTCATCCTGAATAATAAAAAAAAAAAACACCTTAAAAGCTAGCATGTCTCTTAGCCCTACCCACTGCCAAAACATTCCTTCCATAAGGTGCTTCCATGTTCTTGACTGCAAAAAGAAGCTAAGTAAAGTGAGCTTTTGGGTAAAAGATCTTGGGAATTCAAAATAATTAATGTGTTGCTTTAAAAACTTAGAGTACATGAATCTTGATATTCAGAAAACTGTTTTTACCTCATCAATATTTCACTTACACTCTCAATATTTTATTAGACCCATAACCATCTACAGCTGGACTTCCTGGAATTTCCTTTCATTCTCTTTCAGGATATCTCACCAAGTAACGGTTTTTTCTTCCTTAACAGATTTCCAGAGAAATTTTTTTAGAGAGTCTACTCTCCACATGGAAGGCTTTCTGACTCTAGCATTTCTACTGCCATTTTAAAATCTGCTCTAGGAAAGTTTCAACCAGGGCATATGGGGAGAGGATGGCTGTGTCTTAATAAAAAATTAGATACTCCTGCCTAAAGGCTTTATCAGCAGGGCTGCCTGGAATCCAGTGTGCTCTTTTATCAGAGGAAGCTTCTCAGCAAGATGGTTTATGTGCATGTTGTTAAAGAAGTGAACCCCTCAGTGAAGCCCTCCTTTATGCATGACCCCGTGACCTGAGAGGAGCGAGGCCCAGCCAACAACTCTCTCCTGCAAGGCTGGGACAGGGACAGGGAGAGGTTCTGTTTGGGTGCCAGGAGTTTCTGAAGGAAAGAGTACTTTCAACATTTCTCTTCAAAACACACCTCCGGCATATCTGAAACTGTCCTTCGCAGGACTATGAAGACAGTAGGGCCCACCTCTACTGGATGCTTTATAAACCCAGATAGAAAGCAACATGTACTGGTATTCTAATCATGAGATTTTTTTTAAAAAAAGTAACACATATAAATACAGATACATGCATACATAAATATGTGTGTACATGTATGCAGAAAGAAAAAAATTGCTTGACTGACTGATTCATTCAAGAAAAAGAAATCAGAAATATTCTTATATGTCCATCAGAGAAATGGGCAAGCAAATTAAGGATTTGTAGAAAAAAATAAGGGAAAAAGTTGTAAGCATGTCTACTACATGCCAGATGTTTTCATATTATCCAATTTCATTCTCCCCACCACTCCCTCAACTACCCTTTTAGGTAAGAATCATTATCCCCAATTAACAGAAGACAAATGAAAAGCCCGTAAAAGGGAAGCAAGTTTCTCTGGGTCACAAAGCTAGTGAAAAGCAAAGCTGAGTTCACATCTAGGTTTTCTGACTCCACTGCATCCCAGACTTTCCCCCAAGACCTATATTTGGACTAGGTCAATAAATGGAATTGTAAATATAAAATCATGTCCAACAAAAATGGAACCATAGTAAAGATGCATTGGTTTTATCATATGAAATTTTATATATAATACTAAAAATGATAATCAGAATGAGATTGATAGGAAAAAACTGGAGTTAAGATGATTCAAGTTCATTTTCCTATGAAGTTACTTAGGCATATAATAAAGAAAATCACCAAAATCTGCTCCTCCATTTATGCCTTGTCAAGGTTAAGAACAGAATAAAAATAAAACACCTTTATTAAAGGCTGAGCCAGGTTAAGTGAGAGAAATACCCTGTCCTTCAAAAAATTTTCAGCTCTTTCAGAGCCGAAGGGATGGGTAGTTCCTTCACTATACCAAGGAATGAAATTTCTGCAAGTTAAAAAGTTTGAGGACAAGTTCATGTCTCTGCAGAAATCTCCTTTTCTTAAAATTAGCACATATATTTTATAACAAACTTTTTTAAAATTCTTCCTGCAACCAAAAAAATTTAATCTTGAGAGATCCCCTTTGTAGTGGCTTTGTATAAGGAGCAACTATCACCTTCAGTCAAATAAAATGACTTCAGAATCTTCCTCCTCTTTTTCCTATTTGGGTATGGAGACGACAATACTGCTTAATGTAGTAGCCAGAATCCAAGCATGGATCTTACTTGGGCCCTCACATCATGCTACAACTTGCAGAAATCACGAGGGGTGGAACTGGTGCAGGCCTCTGCCCTCCACAGAATAACTGGGACTTCACGTGAATAACTGCCCTTCTAGAGACAAACTGAGAAAAGACCTACAAGGTTTACACAGTCCCGTTCTCAAACCCAAAAACTGAGAACTAGACAAGATGCCACTTTTACCTTGCCCTTTGGTTCTTCCATTTTTATAATGGGCAATTAGTTGCCTAGTCTCCTAATTGGAAAGATAGCAAAGAATGAAATGTTTTCTGAGATTGTTTTTTTTTTTTTCTTTTAAATGGCTTATAAATGCAATTGACACTGGTGTCAATTTCTTTACAAAAAGTATTTCTTATTTTTAAAAAATGTAGAAGTAAAGTTCCTCAACTGGTTTCCCTTAAAACACTATTTTTATTTAAAACTACATAATAATAACCTCCCTTAGTTCTCTTTCATTTTAAAACTCTATTTCCTCTCTTCTGTTGACTACTACTAATAAAACATCCTGATTTGAGAAATCTAGTGAAATGCTTGACAAGACTACAATAAGATCAGATTATAATACTAAATTTGAGGGTAGCAATTTAATATTGCAAATGCAAAAAATATCAGTTAACTAAAATGGCTGATTTTATTGTTGGCAGCTGGCTACAGCCCCAAAGGTTTAACCATAAGGATATCTACTGAGATTTCTTCAATATGCCAGTCACTATACTAAAAGCTTTGCATGTGTTATCTCATTTAATATTTGCAACAATCCTAAGTAGTAATTAGTATTAATATTTTATTATTCTCATTATCCTCATTTTACAGATTCAGAAACAAGGCACAGAGAAGTTGAGTGACTTGCCCAAGATTACTCATCTAGTAAGTTGGGTGCTAGAGCTGAACCCCACACAGTCTAGCTCCAATGCCCATGGGACCACCACACCATCACTGGCACTCTGCTACAACCATTCAGTGGGCTCTTCCTTCTCTAAGTCAGGTGCATTGTTACTGTTCTCAAACACAAATTCAAACTCACATCTCTCATCATTTTCACTGCTTCTCTGGTCCTCCCGAGTCTTCTGGCACACATTGCTAGCCTTCTTTTGATGTAGACCAAGACATTGGTGTCTCGTCCTGAAAAGGGAGATATAAAACACCAAAATTTAAAAAATAAGAGCTTTCAGCTGAGCAGCAAGAACTACTGAGGCCCATTTTCCATGCCCTTAAAGGAAACCCCTGGAGAGAAGGCCTGCCCCTTGGATCCTCCTTACTGCCAGGAGCACTGCCAACTTTGCTAGAATGCATACAGAGTATTGTCAAAGTACTAAGACTTTCAAAGGTCAAATCATGTGACTGATTACCTAATCCATGCTTTTGAGTTAGGATGTTGAATATTTGGTAAATAAAATCATCTGCCACAAAGTGCTAGGAAAATGAACATATCCACATTGCATGTGGTTTACAAGCAAGAATTTTACATTCTTCAAGTGTGCATGCTTTTGGTGAAGATGCAAGAGGTGAATTTCAGGTTGCATCCTGATGAACTATTTTTTTTCCTTCTTGACATTAAGTCTGGAGAAGCCTCATCTTGAACTTCTGTTTTATATTATTCTTTCTCTAACACTAGTGACATCATAATCATCTCCAGGTCCCCAAAGCAGTCGATTTTAGATGGCAATATAACACATTCCAGATATGACAATAGAGTATGCAACAAAATGAAAAACTACCCTAGTGTTAAAGAAAGCATTGACAAGCTAAATAGTTATAATAGTAGTCACCAAAATGGTTCTTAAAAAGTACATTAACAACTTTTTATCTTAATCTTTTATTTAATTATATGTCTTTTTGGGTATATTTCCAGAACAGTGAGAACACGCATATGCTTAATCCTTAATAAAATTACATGTTTGAGAAAAACATGACACACCTGTTATAGATTAAGTACATGTATAATATGCAGCTATTAAAAGATGTTAAGACTAAAGTCCTAACATTTCAAGTTTTAAACAATGAGAACAAGATGTGTGCTGAAAATCTGCCAAGTGCCTACAAATTATTTTAAAGATGTTATTATATTTTGGGGGTAGATTTAGGCAGTAGGTTGAAAAGATTTAATTTTCAGAAGAAAAGAAATAAAGAAAATGTCTTAAATTATACTATAGGTTATGCAATTTTATGTACTAATCCTCATTTAGTTCACAAAATAGACATTTACTAATATGTCTTCAAATTTATTGTTATACATATTTTTTAAGAAGCAAGATATAGATGGTAATTAGAGTCTTGATTACACATGCTTACTGCAGAATAAAAAAAAAAACCTATGTATTAATGAGTTGTGTGGATCTCTCACGTACACACAAGCCATAATGCAAAGATTTCACTGCATCTTAGTCATAGGGACTAATGCACTCAGTTTCTGCACCAAATCCAAGTTTAACACTAAAATTTAATTGTATAATCTCAAATATGAAGGAGATATGCTCCTACTCTCCAAGTGGCAGAGGGAGAGAGGAGGTGAGAGAAATTCTACCTTAAGGAAACAACTCAAAATTAGGATGAATGATGAAAACACTCCCTCTCATGAAGATTGCTAAATTTCTGCTTAAACAACCAACAAACTGAAAAGTCGGAGGGCTCAGGGAATTTCAGAAATAATAATTGTCATTCCCCCAAAATACCACTGACTCTCAGTTTAATGCACTAAAGTGAAAGGCCTCATATTAAGGAGTTATCTTAATAAAAGAAGCCATTATTTTTAATGTAAAAAGATAAATAATTAGGAACTCATGGCTCTTCCTCTCCGGAAACAACACCAATGCTTCCTAAATAAGAGCTAAATGCTGGGACAATCACTAATAACTTATATTTTTAATTGTCCTCTTTCAACTCGTGTCATGGAAGACCCATAAGATAAAACCTTTGTTAATGTTAACACTAATTTAAGGCCTATTTCCCAATTAAGACTTAAAGTTATAGGGCAGAGAAGCAACTGATAAACAGAAGTCTGTAAGGATTCTGGGGAGAAAAAAGGTTACCACTAAAGGTTATTACCATTTATTTCTGGAGCTAGGAATCTATGGGCAGAAAAGAGCATCTGAACATTTTTGTGAACAGTACGTTAACTACTTATTGTGTTCTTATGTGAAGGAAAAAATTAATAAAAGCAAAGAAAGGCAAAAACCAGTATTCCTATCTAGGGGAATCACATTTTGAACTAGCCTGAAAATTGGCTCTGATTAACCCACGTTACAATTCTGACCCCAGTGCAGCAACCTGGAGGAAACCTTACTGTGTTGGGCTTCATATTGGGATCCATGATGCTGGAGCTGCTGAGAACGCCGGTAGCAGCCGTCTCCAGCCTTCAGGGCCTGTTTAAACAGCTTTTCTGCTTCAGCAATGGTTGTTGCTTCCTCTTCGGCCAAGAGAATATAAGCAGTTGCACACCTGTCCATTCAGATAATAGCCACCATCAATTACAAATTCAAGAACATCGTAATAGCTATAGGAGTGCATGCAGAAGGGCAAGGAGTTAACGCCAAAACATGCAGAGTAGCCAACTGGTTCATGCACCCCTGTGTATAGTTGTTGACACAAAATAATGATACAAAAGAAATGTCTGGATTTTAGCTTGAGAGGTAGGATGCATGGTGTTAGGCGCATGGGGCTCACACATGGATTCTGCCCCTGATTAATGTGTCACTCGGGGCAAGTTATTACTCTGCCTCCCTGATGGAGAACGACATGGAATCTGTTCAGTGTTGTGAAGGTTAAGTAAGGTGATGCATGTAAGTGCTCAGTACAGTAGCCAGCAAGTGGCACATGCTCTATAAATGTCAGCTAATGATGGTAATGATAACAGCTGTTCTTAAATATCTCCTTCCACCACTCGAAGTTAGAGGGACTATATATAAGTCGACTTCTGTTTACTAAACACAGAGGATCCTCAAACACAGATTCAGTAAACCAAGTATGTCACTCATTGAAAAAAAAGCAGTGCCTCAACAGTTAGCCCTGATCCTCTGTCAGGGAAGAACACTAGAAGAACCTAGACAGTGTTATTTCTAAAGAACTCAAAATTTTATTCAGCCTCAATAGCAAACAAGAGTTAAATCTCATGCCTTTGACAATAACAGATGACACTTGTTGCTTAGTATATATTAAACACTGTACCAGGCACTTAACATATATCATCTCATTTAATCCTTTCAACAACCCTCGACGGTAGGAAGCCGGAAAGGATAAGCAGTTAACTAATGAACCAGGGGGAACTCTTGGAAATTTAAACCTTCCAAATCATATAAGAACAACCCAACTGCCAAAGAGAGGGAATGTGACAGGGAAACGCTGAGGCCGAGGAGACCACACAGGTCCTCATTCACACAGACCCCTTTGGTTTCCTTCTCCACTGCCTCTCTTGTGGTCATTTCCCTAATTAACAGAACCTCCATCAGACCACAAGAGAGAAAATACACAGAAAGTAATACCAAATGTAACTGCAACAGCCAGCTAGGAAAAGGAGGCTGAACTTATGGCTCATGTGAGGTTTGGAGTTACTAGTTAATCTCAGCCTTGAGGAGGGTTCTTATAAATTCTTTAGTCAATCCCTCTAATTTCAGGCAGGACTGATCAATAGGGCTTTAAACAGAATGTGGTGAGGTAGGGAGAAAAATGCCCAGAAAAAAAGCTGTAAACCAACTATTAGGGAGGGCAGTAGATATGACTTGAAAGAACAGTAATGATACTGAAACTGCCCAGTAATTCACTAATCGGTATCAGGAAGCAATATTTAAGGCTTCAGATGCCGACATACAAACATGGGTCAAGGGTAATGAAGTGAAAATCGAGATTATAATACTGAGTGGTACCTACAGTGTCAGAGGAATTAGCTATAAGATTATAGTTGGTGGGGTGGGAACTCAAGACAGGTTGGGGCTAGCTTGCTTGCTTTATTTATATTTCATATAGTATCTTAGGAGAGGCAGAGTAGCACTAATGGCCAAGAAAACATACATCTTGTGAAAACTCATGAGTCTGGGGTAGAAACATGCTAAGAGCTTGTGAGTGAAGGAAAAAGGAAAGAGCAATAGAAGTGCTAATGGTTGGGGAGTACAGAACAGACTGCTCAGCTCGATGGAAGATACAGATGATGCATCCTCGTCACAACACAATACACATACAGAAGCAAGAAAGTGTGGTGATGGGGGTGTCAACCATCCAGATATCTGCTAGAAGTCTCATTTGGTTAGAAACAGGGCACCCGACAGATTCTTGACTTACTTTGGTAACAATTTTATCTCCCAGATGGTAGAGGAAGCAATTAGGGGAACTTCAACTCTGGACCTAATTCTGACCAAGAAGAAAAAAATAGTTGGTGAAATGAAAATTGATAGGAACATTCAGAGAGAGTTACTATGTCATTTTGGAGTTCAGAGTAATCAAAGAGGGTAAGGCAGACTTCAAAAAATTCAAAGAAAAGAGGCATGATTCAATGGAATGAGAATCAGAAGGGAAAATGGCTTAAGAAGGTTGGGTAGCTACCAAACATCAACTGTAGTGGCAATCGCAATAATCCTCTCAGGAAGGAAAGAGGGGTGACCATTAAGTAACCAATAGAGCTGCACAAAGATCTCTCACAAGGGCAGATTTTTAAAGAACATTTGAAAAAAGATAGAAAGAGGGCATGTAATAAAGGACTATAGAAGAGTGGAATAAGCTTATAAGAATAATGTCATGAGAGCTAAAACTCCAAATCTGAAGCTTGCAAAACAAAATAAAGACAAAACAAAACAAAATGCTAAAGATGATTATCTATTTCCTGTTCTTATGTTTAAGACCCTATCACTACTCCCATTTCTCCAAAATCATCACAAAAATAAATAAGCAAAAGAGACAAACAATACAACAACAACAATATCAAAACAAGGAAAGTTTATAGTTAGCAGTGGCAGATAATAAAAAGAGAAAGCAAAACTCTCTAACTCCTATTTGTTCCTAGCTTTTCTATCAAGGAGAATGACTGTCAGACTGAAAAAAACGATAAGAAATTAAAGGATAAGAAATTAAACTCTAAAATGGGTGAAAAGATGTAAGATAGCAAATAACTGGTCTATTCTAAATGAATTACTGTACTGGGATGGGTAAATCTCAGGAAGCCAACAAATGTAGGCAGGCCAAGAAATTGCTTTCTATGGATAGTTAAGGACTCACAAAGAATGGAGAGGACCCAGAAGATGAGATGACAAATAGTTTGTAAATCTTGAAAAAGAGGAAGAAAGCAGGCTTTCCAAACTTTAGAACAGTGATTTGGAAACATATTCCAATGATTATTCAAGGGATGGTCTCCAAGCATTTTAAAAAGAAAGTAGTGAACACCAGAGCTCGCTTAAATTCATTCAGACTGAACAAATCAGTTTGTGCTAGCTTCATTCACTCTAACAGATTCACTATCCACTAAAGATCCATAGCTACAACTGGCATTCTGAAGATCAAAATGGAAAATTTGGGCTGAATCACAGGGCAACTGGTGACCTAGTAATTGGCTGAACAATACCGAAGGACAATTCATGAAGACATGACCCTGGAGGGTGGTTTCTATATGTCATGTCACAGAGATCTACCCTTGACCCTGATAGTTTTATCAGAAACATGGATGACACACAGAAGGCAGGCATATCAAATTTGTAATGACAAGAAACTGAAAAATAAATATGCTTTATGACAGAATCAGAAACCAAAAAGATAAACGGGTTACAATGGCAGGACTTCCAACTCTCAAGCGATTCTTTTTTTCTAAGACCGCTGAAGAAGATTCTGTAACCTTCTTCAGAAAAAATCATAAAATAGTTTAACAATGACCACTTGGCAGGGAGAGTGTCGAGGTGATTCAAGCACCAGATGGGTGGCTGAGCTAAATGACCTTTAAGGTCTCTGCCAACCCTGAGCTTTTATGACTCCAGCTTCAAGAATCCGTCTCATTTGCTGAGCTCTCCAGAAGAGATTTCCCAGCCCTCCTTGGTAACCCACAAAATGTTTAACAACACTATGGACAGCATTTCCTCTTATCTTCGTCTTGAACTTGACATATTTTTAAAGTGTAATTTTTTTAATCTTATGTTTTTATGTTTTACCCCGAAAGCAGCACTATCCAGAAAACGTGATGGCACAGATGAACATTCTATATCTGTGAAAATGTCCCTGTCAGAATATTCTAGACATGTAAAGAAATGTTTTTTACTTTTTTTTTACGTATTCACAATATCCCATGGATAGCCCTTGAAGGATTTAACTTAGGGGCATAGCAAAACCACTGAACTGTTCTCTAAAATGGCTAAAACCACCTTCACCTGGGTGTCATTCACAAACTTTTTTTTATAACCTAATTCCCCCCTCAAATAATCCTCAGGTTCAAATGCACAGTTTAATGTCAGTATCGCATCAATGGTAACTGAATACATTTAGCAAAGAAGGAGATTTCCTTTTTAAGAGCAAGATTTTACCCCACTTACTCATTTATTTCTAAGGCTTCATGAGCTGCAGAAATCCTAGCTTGGGGGTTTCTCTCTCTCCAGGCTTTCTGCATTACTATTTTAGAAAAAGAGGGAAAAAAGCAAGTCAATCAATGCACATAATTAGAAGATTCAATACAGCACAATAGCTAAATTAATAGCTTTCAGCTTGAATTACAAGAGAATATTTCACTTACCCAGAGAGTCAGCCCAAACCTCCAAAGCCACACATACACATTCTAATTTGCTATTCAATAGTCCTTCAATTGCTGATATCAACTCTTTCTTCTGCTCATAAAACTACAGATCTAAATTTCATAGACTAACCTATAATCTATAATCTTAAACACTTAGTCTTGATTAAGGTTTTTAATCAAAAAGAAGTACTCTAACAGAGATTTAATATTTCTCTTGCTCATTAATGTCAGTTATTGTTAAAGAACAAATATTATTTTACACATTTTGAGATGACATTACTACTACTAGTCTCTTCTTTCTGCTTAGACACGGCATAATTTCTATGTTCATTTTTCCCACCACTTGCTACGGGCTCTGGGTATTAGAACATTCTAAAAGCATTTGAAGAATTAGGACTGGGGTCAGAAAAAAGTGCTTTAGGCTTTTGTTTAACATGTTCACAAAGTTTGTTACAAACCCAGTTTTTACATACGGGAGCAATGTGTGAGAATTTTGTGTGAACCTTGATGCTTGGAATATGTGTTATACATGTGTTATGATGTTCCACCATGAAAAGAGTGCTTTTTAAAAAGAGTAATAATCCCATTTGTTTTATAAATTTGTATCTTCTAAGTTAGTTTCTTAGGAGCATATATATTCCTTTTCTTAAAGATTTGTTTTCACCTATTTACTTCAAGTTTGATAATATTAAAAGTATCAGTAGTATTATTTAGAACTCGAGAAGTGTCAAATGTATTTCAACCAAGTCTTTTCTAGAATGGAAAACAAATATGGATTCCAACAGCCAAGGATGTGCCCCCTCTCAGTACTAGCAAAGCCATAAATAGGCACATAAATCACTACAACATATTCAATAATCATTTGGATTCAACGAATCCCAGCTTCTAACTAGAATATCATCGAGAAGACATGACCCTTTATTCAATCTCAACCAAGGATTTAATTAGCTTCACATAAAATTTATATTTCTTCAAAACTTGTAAATTCAACTTTAGTATTTTTTAAAGTATTTTAAATCATAATGAGGGTACTCATTTCTACATTGATGTCATTGTGATAAAGGCTTTATTTAGATATCGGAATTCTAGGTTCTACTAGTCAATCTCCAATTTAATATTTTATTTATTAGGGTTTTTATAGAGCAGATATTCTAAAAGTAGTAACCTTGATACTTAAAATAGACCAAAAGGCCCTCCCATTTGGCAACTAACTACACAATTTTTCCATACTTGCATCTGCAGGACGTAGATGGTCCGAGTCACAAGTAAAGAATGTCTGGTGGTCCTGGGCAGAGAGATTCATGTCATAGTAAGTTAGAGGCTCTCGTCCTGTCACCCAAGTGTACCTGTAAAGGCAAAATAAGATGGTCAGACACTTTTGAAAGAGGAAAGTAAGCCCTATAAAATATTAAGCTGCATAGGAGTTGAACTATGAACCATTAACTGAGCCAATGAATAAAAAAGTATATATATGTATATGTATAAATATACATATATAGTGAAAATATATGTCATCCTATTCTCCCTTTAGGAAATATATCAGCAGGAAAGATGTAAACATTTTCTCCTATATTTTTATCATAAAATTTTACTAGCACTAACTAATGAAAACCTTCCTTGATTGGTATTAAGATTAGACATTTACCAAAAGCTATGACAATTCTGATTTGCCCAATTACTCTGCAAAACTAAACTTCTGTGGCATCTTTATAACCATGTTCCAGGTAAGCTTTGAAATATTTTGATTTTATAATGAAAAGAATAACTGTTAATAGAAAATTTCTAAAAACTACACATGTTTGTACATTATCCCAATTCAATGCTAAAATATTTATAAAGTGGAAAAAGCAAAACATTTGAGGATAGTATCAAAAAATGGAAGCCCTAAACAGCCTCTTACAATGACCCCTACATGAACCAGCAAAAACATTTGCTGCTGTCTTTGCTCTTTGAACTAGACCCATTTTTTTCCCAAGCTGTCAAAATGCTTACCGATTATATTCAGCACCCCGAAATAAATTTAGTGGATTTCGCCATACTTTGCATTCTGAAACAAAGAGAAACATAAAAATGTTACACATAGTTCAGAGACACTACAAGCTAATTAATTCAACAAAACACCCTTCCTGGCTATTTGATAAGATAATTTTATTCTCTATCCTCCACACGGGAAGCAATGTAGAAAAACTCCGGGTGGTTAATCAGGAAATGTAGCTCAGGCAACAGGGCTTAGGAAAGTTTCCCTTAATCTCTCTGGGCCCAGGTTTCCTCATTTATTAAATCAAGGTACATGCCAAAATCTGCTAATTCATAACTTCTACAGTCATTTCAAGAGGACTAAACAGATTCTATGAATTTATTTCTAAAATTGTAGGCAGATGGTATGGGTAGAAGTAAATTTACTTTCTGTTACTCTAAAATATATCTTCCAATAATTTCATATATGACAAGCTAAACTTAAGCTCTATAGTATAATATGCAATGAGCTTTAGATTCTTAATTAGGGTCTATGTCAATATTGATTTTTTAATAATTCACCAAAATGCTTTTACATTGCCATAAGAGTGATAAGAAAATTTATAAAGTTGCCATTATTGTAAGGAGAAATGCTATGAAAATAATTGGTTTTAAAGCATTTAAAACTGTTTAT
Source organism: Rousettus aegyptiacus (assembly GCF_014176215.1). NCBI lineage: Eukaryota > Metazoa > Chordata > Mammalia > Chiroptera > Pteropodidae > Rousettus > Rousettus aegyptiacus. The sequence goes on from NW_023416288.1 coordinate 71,397,201, forward strand.
TTACGCAGATACGTGTATTACTCATCATACTAATATCATGATGTTAGCAGGTACTAATAGATTATACATCTTTGTTATACAAGGACCATAAAAATTTAGAGCCACAGGACTTTACCTTAGAAAGGTCAATTAGCTTTTAAAAGAGTGTTATGTAGTGTGTGACTAATAAGCTATAATTCTTTTCAAACAGCCTATGATTAAGACTTTCTACTGATTCAGACCACTACATTTCTTCAGATGAATAATATTTTATTAGAAAATAAAATCAGTTAACAGTACTTAAAGCATCAATGTGTGTGTAGTCAGCCAAAAAACACACCCAGAGACATATACACACAAAAGTGAACAATTATTGTAGAAATCAAAAGAACATAATAGGCCATGGGTGATTCATTAAGATTCTACTTTCAGTCCTGTTATATATTCAATATCCATCCTTCCACCCACCCAGTCGCCCAGCCATCCAGTCACCCAGCCATTCAGTCATTTGTCCAATGAGTACTCCACATCCGGTGTGGGAAACAAACAAGTAAGCCATCAGTTAAAATACAGTGTGAAAAAAAAAGAACATAAAACACTATGGAAACACTGTGTAGTTTCAATAAATATTTGTTAAAATAGTGAATAAGAGTGTACACATAACAGGAAAACGTTTTTATTTAAAAAAGATAAATTTATCTTTAAATTAGGTCAGGATCCCACTTAAAATCTGCTCAATGTTTATAAACAATGGCTCTAAGTTTTCTGTCATTTAGCTTAACTTGTCATTTAGGAAATGACCTTTGCTCGGAATTCAGCGTCTTTTAATTTTATTCTTGAGAAAGTGAAATTCAGTGGCTGTCATTTCATGTGAACTAACAAGAAAATTATGCATTCCCTAAATGATTACATTTCGTCCAGAAATAAAGCCCCTCAGGTGTCCCTAATGCACTCCAGATCATGGCTTGAATCACAGTTGAATTCATAACAACCATAATTGCTGTTCTTATGGCTACTATAACTCTTAGGTCCTTACCACTCCCAATCCCTCCTCAGAGGATGTTGTTCAAGATTCAAGTGCTCATCCTAAAGCTTAATGAATTTTGCAAGCTTTGTACTTCGCTCACAATAAACATGCACACAGATTTATGTACAAAGGAAGCTCACGATGGCATAATTTTTAATAAAACAGGGACATTTGGGGAGATGCCTCTCCCACACTGAATTTCATGTGAAATATTAGTAAAAAGGTTATGGCAAATAATTTGTCTCCAACAAATATAATATTGTATTGCCTGGAAGGATAAGCATCATTCAAATATCAACACACAAATTACAAAGCAAATTTCATCCAATTAAATTTTCAATCCAATTTTACATATTGGATTCAAATGAAATTATTTCCAAAAACAAAAACAAAGAGAAATGGTGTGTATAACCTAAAGTATTATTCAGCAGCATTGAAGATGCTCTTTATTTCAAGTGTCACAATATAGCCAGCAGGGGGTGCTACAAACATTTTGAAATTTTGTTTTTATGAGAATTGAACTTTTTTGGAAAAAAAAGGATTAAGAAGTACAAATTGCCAATTATAAAAATAGTCATAGGGATGTAAAGTATAGAATAGGGAATATAGTCAATAATTTTGTAATAACTATGTATCGTGTCAGATGGGTACTAGATTTATCAGGGGGATCACTTCCTAATGTATATAAATGTCTAATCACGTATTGTATGTCAACTGTAATTAAAAAATAAATTTTAAAAAAAGGCATAGTAATATAATTAACCAAAACCATGAACTTTGGAAAGGGAGATTGGCACAGTCTTTTTACCTTTCATAAAAAAAATAAGTAAATAATATTAAACTGAAATAGCAGTAAAAAAAATCAAACAACAAATGAAAAACATCATTATTAACATTAATGTCATACATGTGGTCAGTACTTAGTTTCTTCAACTATATCTGAAACTTAGAAATGAGAATCTAAGTAATTGTAACAGATGCGAAACGTTCTGAGTGAGAAAAAGCATGTGATGAAAAAATACGTAAGAAATGTCTTCATTAGCTATTTCCTTCAAATTGAGGGTACAAGGCAGATATAATTTTCCTTTAAGAAATAACCAATGTAGAAGTCAAATATGAACACATGTCGAAGTTTCACTTCAAATTAGGTCATACGTACATGAATTTCTTTTTTGCCGCTCTGTTTCATAAGCTTATCTTTATTACAAAATCTTTTAGTCTGGAATCAGTCTAGAGAACATACACCATAAATATCAGACTGATGGTTTCATGATATGGACAAAGGTTATAAATGCCAAACATATTAGAATGTGAAGATTTAAGTCAAGAAATTAAACTCAGGTCTCCAGAGGGTACAAGTTTTTCCACATGACTTCCAGTTTCTTACCTTATTTGTGCCTTGAGGACTAAATTCTTATTTCAAAAGGAATTTTCCATTCTCCATTAATAACAACAATTTCAGTGCTCTTTAGAAGTGCTCAAAGTTGACTGGGACTCCATCAAGGGCTTGCTAACGTCATTAATAGTTTCAGTTAAAAATACGCCTGATACAATAAACAAATTTCTATGGTTTGAGTCTCTGCCCCCAAATGCTGACAGAAATGTTCATACTTCGGCATGCAGGCAAGAATACAATTCAAGAGAAAGAGCAGTATAATAATGGAATAGCACTTGTTTAGTTCCCAATGATTTCAGAACAGATTTCCACCTTTGTCATAATTGGATGATTATTAGTTTCTATGTAATAGAAAAAAAATTAAAAAAAAAACTTATTGACACCAAGGACTTGTAAAATCAGGCTCCAATCTTTTCTTCAGTAATCCCTCTCACCATTCCTACTAAAATTTTCCATCTCAGTGATCCTTATTTCATGCCTTTTCATACTCGGTTACTTCTCTAGAATGCCCACCCATCACTCATAAGACTGTGTGGTTTAAACATGTTAGAGCTATAATGTATTAGTCCCTGCACTAGGCCCTGGGTTACAAAAAGAGATATAGGTTACAACTGACCTAGAGGAGTCGATAGTCATGGCAGAAAAGTGAAAAGGACATTGAGCTATTATTATCTGGCATCCAACTGAAGAAGCTCTATAAAAGGAATAAATATTCTGAGAGAATCGCAGACTTTCCCTTTGTCACAGTCCTCAAGCTAAAAAGAGAACTTAATTCTCAGGAAAATAACAAAGTCACCAGTGTCACATAGTTTTTAATCACATGAAAGAAAATATTATTCTACATCTAACTTATTTAACTCTGAAAACTTTTTTTCCCCCTAAAATTAAAAAAAATATATAGAATTCCCACTCCCGGGGCCCTCAAATATATAAATTACTAATTCGTAGCCTAGGAGAATTTCTGATACTAAAAAGTTACCACCTCTCCCCAGAATCTAAAATCTGACGATGATGGTAATATTATTATTACAAACAATAGCACTAACAACTTTCATTGTAGTTATAAGCTTGATTTTCATTGAGCCTTCTTCCCACAAAGGGGCTTAAAAGCTCAAGTCATCTATATCCCTTACATAAGTTAGTGAGGGGCATATAGTAAGCCCTTTTTACAGAAATAAAGAGTAAAGCATAGAAAAGCTACATAATTTACTCAAGGTTCATATTAAATGAGATTAAGTCTTGGTATCCAGACTGCCCAACAATTATGTACTACATACAACAGACACGTTACCCTGCAACATCTTGTTTTAAAAATCTTGTGCTTTCATCAATTAAATTTTCCATGAAAGAAATAGTTTTGAAAATTCCTCTGGAGAAATGTTAGGTATTTTTTAACAGCACTTTCAAACATTTTAGTTCCAAAGTACAACAGAAAAGGGCCCCAACTAAAGTTTCATCATATGTATTAGAACAATCAAGATTAAACCCAAACCAGTCAGTTTCTGACATGCGATTCTATATCTTTATTATCTTTTATATCTCAGAAATGAACATCATATAGATTAATTTTAAGCATTCATTAAGAGTAACAAAATATTCACTTTCTTAAATAATTAAGCTTTGTTATTAAAAATAACTTTTTGAAATAACTATTGTAAAAAATATTATTGAAAGAAACAAAGTAACATGTAGATAGCTCTAACTCAACAAATGTTACTCTCTCAATTCCTTTTATAGAATGAGAAAAGGGGTAAATAATTAAGAGTTTTAAAACCATTATTGGTGATTTGCTTTATGCAAGATACTGTATTACTTTCTTCAAGAATACTGCCAAGATAGTTAAATCTTTAATTGTATCTCTCATACATTTTTCATTGGTCATTTCTGACCTAAATCAATCAACTCTACCAAGCAATGTAGGAACTGTGAAATAAGTTTGTTAAGTAAATGCTCACCAGGGACTCAAACTGTTTCAGGAATTTTCACCATTCAACTGGAAATCTAATCTATACTGGAACATAAATTTTAGTGGCAAAAGATTTTAAAAGATGGAATAAACATTAGCTCAGAGAATCATTTTCAACACATACTTGGATTTGCCAAGTACAAATTGGGTTTGCCCTGATTGAGACTATTAGAGAGCAATTCCACGGGTCCTTGACATGTGGCAGTTCGCATTTTTGCTGAGGGATGTATTTGAAATGCAGGCGCTGAAAGGCCCGAGTATAAAGTGAGTCACTGAGCTAGTGAATAAACCTTGCTGACCCCTTAGCCATACCTCCATGTGGCAGTGCCATCTTTCCCATCACATGCACAGAGAAGTCAGTTCACCTGAAGGACACTGCCAAATGGTTGTCCTCTGACCTGATATTCCTGCATAACCTCATTTAATCCTCAGACCATTCTATGAAGTATATAAGATCATTATTTCCATGTGTACAAATTAATATATTAAGGAAAGTTAACGTGGATGGCCCAAAGACACAAGACTAGGGCCACATCTGCCTGACCCCAGAGCCAGAGCTCTCCATCATCGGCAACCCTGCCACTGAGCTATTTCTAAAGTGTTTGGCTAGCGTCACTTGAGAAATAATGTTACATACTGTGCTACAGGGTTTTAATAAAATTATTTATTGTAACTGCTAAATAATTACATCAGTCTTGAGTTTATAGACCCGATAGAGGATCTGGACTAAATTTTTCAGTTAGTGCTTAAGACCTTGGACTCTGAAGTGAGACCACCCAGGTTAGCAGCCATGTGGCCTGGGGAAGATAACTTTACTGTGCCTCAGCATCCTCAACCATAAGATAGGTATATAACAGTATCTGCTTCATGAAGTTACCATGAGGATTAAATGAGATAATGCACATAAAGCTGACAGTAGGCACTAAGTGTTAATTATTATTATTAGAACTATATGGCTTTCTATAGAGAAAATCATTTCCTCTGGTGTTATGAGAATTCAAGGATCCACGAAGGTCTTTGGATATATATCTTTGCACTCTCCCTGAATTTCTTCATCTCCATTGCTTTTCTTTACCTTGTTTTCTGTATTTAATCAGGGCTTGAACTGCCTCTAGCAATGTAATGAACATTAACTTAGAATTCATGGTGAAATTCTTTTTTAAAGTTTTTTATAAATGATATAAAATATATATGTATATATCTTATATAGATTAAATGAGATTAAAATGAGATTAGTTGCAACAGAAAGCAAAATGACTATAACCAGAGTTTGTCTAAAAATCCAGTTCTATGCAAAAGGCTATTAAAATGTCTCAGAGAATTTAAACTTAACTTTGGCAATGATACATCTCACATGATGGAACACCCTGCACTTTTCCAAATATCTTGAAAAAACTGAACACAGCAAACCTTGTCTTTATGGCATCTTATTTGAGAACAGGGCAAATTATCAAACAGATGTTTCCATAAACCCAAATTTAGAATGTTACTGGGGCCTGAGAATCTATTCCCTTAAGCCAGGGAGAAGTTGGCCACGTTTTACATCCCTGTGCATCATCAACTCAAAAGCTAAGTTGAATTAAGAAATGACAACAAGAAACATGGTGACATGGCAAATATATCAACAGGATTTATCAGGAACCGTATATTTGTGAGAAACATAGCAGTTTAGTTCCCCAATAAAGCAAAACAAGTGAAATGTTCATAAATGTTAATGTAAGTAAAAGTTTAGATAGTTTAGTTAAGTTTAGATAGTTAAGAAAGTGTGTAATTAACTACGTTTCTCCTCTGGCCCACAGATAAGGATCACTGCAAATTTTAAGAGGGTCTGCCCTCAGGCCAATCCACACAGATGCAAAAGTTAAACAACTATATGAACAGTCTGCCCTGTGACAATCACAACCTCTCACTCTCCATTCCCCCAACCCCATATTATTCTTAGGTAGGCTGGGTCTTTTAGCTTTTAATTGCAATATATGATTCTTTAAGGAAAGAGCTACACTATGAGTTTTCATATAGACCAATGTTTATAACTGGTACTTTCAGTTTATTTTTAGCTTTTTCAATGATTTTCTCAAACAAGCAATGTCATTAAAGTGCCTTTGCCAGTGTTCATGGGACTTCATTAGCCATATTGTAGTTCGTGTAAGATTCAGCAAAGAACTGTCTTTATGATGCTCCAAGAAAATCAATAGATTCACCCTTCTGCTTTAAGGTGACAGTCATTTTATTATTAAGTTAATAGGAATTTTTAAACAAATTCCTCTTTTTTAAGAAATTTTTTTGATTACCCTCAGCTTTGACCTTGTTTTATCTTTGTAGTCAGCAAAAAAACAAACTATGAAATAGAAAGTGCTTAAGGGTAGAGATAAACACAAAGTACTTTTATAATATTTTTATGACTAAAAAATAAAAACCACCATAATAAAAAAGAAGTGGAAAATGGTATTAGCCTCATGGCACCCGGTATTTCCATACTAGCATAGGTGTTTGTTGGACTGATTGCACCAAATATTAGCAACCCAAATGTTAAGAAGAAGTAGACAGATTGAGCCCTAAAGATACTTAGGATAATTTCCATTTGTTTAAATGTATCTATTTGAACATTGCTATGAGATCAGATCATAAATGCTATACCTATTATAAATAGAAATGAATAGAAATACTGCTGCATAGTAGCAGACATTCGGTAAAAACTAGGGGAATTGAATTAATAATATTTAAAAGCTCAGTCTTAGCCAGGTAAAAACTCAGTACAAATAGAACTGAGAATTTCCATTATTATGATAGTTGACTATATTTTTATAAAGGGTATTCAGTGCATAAAGTTTACTCAAGGCATCCACAAAGAAAGACAGCAAAATAACAGTGACAATTAAAAGAGCATGAGCTCTTCACTGCGTTAAGGAATGATGTCAAGAGATTTAAACTGAAGAGAGAGTGAGAGAATTTTAATGAAAATAAAAATGTATTCACAATAAAGAATGGCCTCAAATGAGGCTGCCTTCTGTTTTCAATCTGTTAATTTTCTACAATGTTCTGTGTCATTCAAAGACTACAGTAATCAGACAAGAGCACTTTTAATCTGTGGGATCTTCACAGCAGATGCCAATTATCCACAACTGCTTATGTGATGATGACTGAATGATTAAGATTCCTCATTAACATAACATGCCACACTCATGAGAGTAGTTGGTTAAAGTCATGGTTCACTTTGCTCAGTTCTTTTTCTGTTGTTTGCACAAAGTAGATGAGTTTACAAAGTCCCAGATGATTTTGTAACCTGGGTGATGCCATTACTCACAGGTGTACTCTTTAGGATACAATACCTAGAGGTGTCCATTGGCACCCACGGCCGACTGGCAAAGGGTGTATTAAAAGAGCATTAAATCAACATCAGGAATAAAACATATACACAGTGCTCCTTGATGCTTATCACTTGGCCAGGCTGTTATGAAATGTGAACTGAGTTATTCTAGGGAAGAAGAAAAAGCCATCTAACTTAGCTCTTTAATTTCTCTTCATCCTTTAAGTCTCAGAATTGGTGCTCTCTCCTTTAAGAGGCAAATGACTTCCTCCAGTTCGGTTGGGAGCCCCTCTGCTGTTCTCCACAGCACTGTGTTTTCCTCAAACAGGCAGAACACTTATCACTTTGTCTCCTTCGGTAGATAGTGGGAGTTCCATGGGGACAAGGACTTTGGCTTTTTTTTTAAATCATAAAATTCTTAAGAACCTGTACAAGGCCAGGTTCATATTAGGGACTTAGGAAATGTTTACTGAGTTGATGAAGAGACTCAGCTAGAAAATTATATTCTTCCCTCTTCTTTTATAGGTGGAGAAAGCACTGGCTTTGCATGTGCTCATTCATTCATTCACTGAGTTTCAATGATGTAGCAGACACTGCAAATGCTACTGTAAAAATGCTACTGTAATGAGCAGTAAGTTTAAAAATTACAGCGCAAGTTGATAAATGTTGCTAAAGACAACATAGTGAGAGTCAATGGAAGTGGAGAAACATACAACTCAGGAAAGAAGGTTACTTCCCAGGAAGTAACATTTGAGTTGGGTTGTGAAAGATGAGCCAATACAGGAAAGAGGGAGGCAGACTTCTAGGCAGAGGGTCTTGAGAAAATATGGCATATTCAAGAAATGAAAAGGAAAGGGACTGGATTGTGACAGAAGCCAAGGTTGGCAAAATAAGTAAGAAGCAGCTTACACTGTGCTAAGGAGCCTGGGATTTATCTTCAGTGGCTCAAGAACCAATGAAGCCTTTTAAGCAGAGGAGCCATGCGATCTGCTCTAGTCAGACATAGATTCTGTAATTAGCATGGAAGAGAATGAATACATTCAACAATGTCTGAGAAACCTGGGACAAGGAGGCTGGAGACTCAAGGTGGAAACAGCGACCTAAATGATCATTAGCTAAATTAAGTGAAAAAGAAAATTAAACAAGATAAACATTTCATTTTTCCAGGAGGCTGACACTCTACTTCTCTGGTAGAAAGTGTCAAGTTCTTGGGAAAATGAACTGAAATTTTCTCTGAGTCTAATATTTAAATAACAACACTCTTACTGTCATATGGTCATTATAATTCAGTAAAGGTAAGCAAATAATGTTGCAAAAATGGAAGGACACTCCATACCTGAGACGCTTTGCCTATTGGCATCTGAGTCCCCATTACTGGAGTTAGAATTGTTGGAGGAGTTGTTGTCAGCCCCTCCCAGAAGGGGGCGCAAGTGGCTTACTGAGACTTGCTCAATGAATGATGTCCCATACTTGCGAAAATACCACCATTCAAATATCTAAAACAGAAAAACAATAAGTGTGATTATGGTCCTTGTTGCTGTTTATGATTGTGTACACATGCCTATAAAATATGTTACATTTACAAATTATATCTACCTTAAATACTTAAGCAATTTTTATTCCACGAAAATGTTTAATTTATTCTAAAAATTAAAGAGTTTAATAAATTAAAACACCAGGTTACATTTTAAATTCTTAATATTTTCTCTACTTAATATTGGTTTTCAAAAAAAAATCTATAACTACAATCATGGGAAAAAAAAACTGTCAAGAGTTGCTCAATATTATTTTCCTCCAAATTTACATAATAGTCTACTAACAAAATCATCACAGCTGAAAGAGACCTCTAGAAATGTATACAAATAAGCCAGTTTTGGAAGTATGACTTATGAAATATTTTAATTTTTGGAACTTTACATTCTGATAAAGCCATATCTGCATAAAATTTTTAAGACAGACAAAATTCCATTAAAAAAAAAAAAGTATCTCCTTAGAGAAATGCTGGTCTTACAAAAAGAGTTGAAAAGTATCCTATTTCATATATGATGGAACCCAACTACTGAGAGACTCGGCAATGTTCTACCAGCTAAGAAGTTCTTTATAAACACAGGTGTCTGTTTTCCACCACTAATGTTTCTTAGTTCACAAGCTTAACGACTGCTATGTATTGGGGATTGCAAAGGAGAAATGAAATTACTTTCCTTAATAAAAGGAAAGAAGAAATGATTCTCACATGACTAGACTGAACTTGGGACTCCCTAAGCACTGGGCAAAGCAAGCAACCTCTCCCAACCCTTCTCACCTGGCCCCCCTGCAACCTCTAGTGGATGCTTTCCCACCACTGTTGCAAGTTGTGCTCCCCCACACCCTTTCCCCTCTTTCCTATCCTATTTGGAATTTGCTCCTTAAGCAGTCACAGAAGAAATTTAAGAATTAACTATATCCCATAGTCTCAGAGGATAACTACACTATATTTTTATAATATAATACAGAATGTAAAATTAACATGGAATTAATTACCTTTACCCTTATTTCATAAAAACAAGATTTTGATATCTACTCTGGAATGGGCTTTGGGGCTATTATTTAAAAATTGATGTTTTCTCTCTTCTGCTCTACCAAAAATTTTTTTTAAAAAAAGGCAGAAAGAATATCTATGAATGAGCAAAAGGAACTATACACCAAACCAAATGTTTCCAATCCTATAATAGGACAACTGATTTTAATTCCAAAAAGTTACCTCTTCTGACTACATGAAATTTTGCGTGATAACAGTTCAAGTAATTTCAATGGGCTAATGAGAAAATACAATATGAAAACTAAAAAGAAACGGACATTACGAATGCTATGAATAATATTTTGCTTGAAGAACGTTTAAGGATGGTAAATTTATGAACCATGGATCCAGAAGGGAGTCTGTAACCTCAGGAGAGTTATTTAATCTATTTGAACATCAGTTTCTTCAATAAAGTGAAAATCATATTTATTATTTATCATAAGTTATATTTATTATTAAAAATATATTTATTATTAAGGGCCCTCAATAGTCACAGCCAGGTAAAACACCTAGTTTCAAACCTCACGTAAAAGACTTAATTCAGTGCCCACTGCATAGATGGTTCTCAAAAGTGACAGCAAAGCTATATTTATTACATGGATGATACACATGCCTCCCGTGGACAGCATACCTCATACACCCCTCTGATGCACCCCTCTTTTTGCCAGTCTACAATTCAGGCTGTACGGTATCTTGTCTTGTTACTAAGCTGTTGGCTGAAAGCCCTGGAAATCATTGTGAAAAAGGGTATTTCTCACTGTTCAGTCCTGAGCACCCAACAAAGCCCTAAAGAGATTAGAAGAGGAGGGTTCCAAAGGATTCAGAACTTCAGTCAGAGAAATGACAGGGGCTCTGTCAACCTGGGGGAGAGAGCTTTCTTTACCCCAAGTCTTCCCTCTGCTTCCTATATTATGCTGTGTGGGAGCCTGCCTGGCCTTAGTCCATTCACTCAGTCACACAGCATTAATCACACCAGGCGTGAACTGTGCTCCGGGGTTACAGAGCACAGACATGGCCTCTGCCACTGCCAGTCCATGTCACAGACCCACAATGCCTCTCACGTGCCGTTCCTGGCATGGCCTATACACTTCACGAAAACAAATAAACAAACAAAAAACATTTTGGGATGCTTCAGATTTCTTAGTTCCTCCAACAGAATCGCAGAATGTCAGCAGTAAAATTACGGGAATTTAAAGGACCACGTATAGTCTCCATTTAGAGATAAGGAATGAGGGTTATACATCAAGGTTCAGTGATCTGACCAAAATCACATGGCTAATTAGGTAGTTGCTCCAGCTCTGTGGCACTAATCTTACCACGGCCCTAAAACAAGATATCCTCTTATAACTCTCTTGGTTATTTAAACACAGGCAGATGTAGCGATCTATCATTTTTCTCTTTTCAACACTTCACTTCCAAGTGTCCTCCCACTCTACTGTCCCTCAGAGCTTTCTTAGCTGTCAAAACCAATCCAGAAGTAGTCTATCAACCAGACTATTCATCCTAAGGTGTAAATGACTCATATTAACAGGATATTTACATTATAATAGGAGACAGACCTTCCACCCAGTACTCTAATGTAGGAATAATGGACCTCATTAAGACTGGGTTATTTTTGCAGCTGTTTGGGGGAGAAAAGCAGTGCTTCTCAGGCCTGCCTTATCACAGCAGTAGAGGGCTTCTTATCCTACACTGTCTCTTTTATACTAGTGTCCTGGACACCCTAGAGTAGAGGCTCCAAAACTTACTGACTGAACAGCTAGTGAAAGGAAGAAGGAAGGAACTTGAAGCCTTTTTCAACTTCAAACCAAGTCTTCTAATTTGGGGTCTTAGTATGATAATCTGCTTCTTATCTTGCAACATGACAGGCTTTGGGCGGGCACCTCACAATATTTTAAAACGCTGCACTGATCCAAATGGGCAGATGGTGTTCTCTAACATGCACATATTTGGTGTCACTTTGAATTCTTCTACCTGGTGCATAACCTAAAATGTAAACCACAAAGCTCTCATAAGCAAATTTAGATTTTAAAACTAGTCTTTGGACAAGCTCGTAGCTTAATGGGCTTGCCGCAGTAGAATAAAACTGTTTAATTTGACAAATAACCATAAAATTCAAATATAAATTTATGCATTTCATAGTGTTAAAAACTATCTAGTACTTTTTTTCCTACTCATGCTCTACCCCAAGGATTATACAGATCAAGTAAGATGAAAACTAATTGGGATCAACTGGGAAGCCAATAGTGACCCTATTATCTAGCTGAAAGATAAAAACCCTAATACACTTCATGGTAGTTGAGTTGTATAACTTTGGTTAGTTCTCTTGATTCTCTGGGGCTCTGTTATCTGGTGTGCAAAATAAGGTCACAGTAAGCAATAGGTTAATGTTGGCTGGCTGGCTGGATGGTTAGATGGATGGAAGGATGGATGTTACCGCTGGGGTGATCTGAACTTTGGCATTGTGGGGGTGGGAGTGGGGGGGAATGGCATAAAGTATAGTTAGCATTTTTCCTCAGTTCTTATTGATGCAGTGAAGAATCACAGGCCAGTGAGATTTAGAAAAGGTTTGTTAAACGTATATCTTAGACACAGCATGCCCCAAGGAGGCAAATGATTTCAGCGAAGAGCTGTAACCAAGCGCTGTAACAACCACCACCACAATAACCAACACAAAAAGGCCCAAGGGAATTTCTGCATTATATTTGGGTCGTGATGGGTTGTTCCAAAGGTGTTCTTAGGTAATTGACACTTGGCTGCTGTATAACTCTTTGACTAGTGCTCATGTGCTCACCCAGAATTCAATCTGTTATAATTAGATTCATGAACTTCCAGACATAAACACAGTAATATAATGACAGTATAATGAGCACTAAATTGTGGGCAAATTAGGGTAGTACCTTCTGTGCTGGCATCTGTGGCTGGATTAGGCCAGCTAATGACCCTCCTGCCCTTTGTCTCTGGGGATGCGGGAGGGATTCTATAACTACCAATAGGGTGTTCTTTGGGCAGTCTCTAGGCTGGGCCTATTCCTTTGTTTCCTCTGTCACTCAGTCTGACTAGCTACCTAATAGTTAGAAGACTGGATGGATGAATGGTTCAAGGTTGAATGGATAGATGTTAAGAACTGACCTGGTGAGTTAATGGGATATAATCTAAATAAATAGCAGGACTGGGTTTGTGTTCATTGTTTGTTATAAAAAAGAGAGGCTTGCACGTATTTGTGGAAGCGGAAAGAATCTAGTGGAAAGACAGAAACTGAAGATACAAAAGAGTATAAGTAACCAAGAGGCAAAAGCCAGGGTCCAGAAAGTACACCCACCTTGCCTTGGAAATGGAACCTACCATTTCTTGCTCTGAGACAGGAGAAAGGGGAAGGATTGAATGAACAGAGAAATATATTCTATTTCAGAAAATGGGGTGCAATATGAGCTGTTTCACATGTAAGAAGGCAACAAAAGGATAAAAACTGGGTGACACTGATCTCGTTGGAGATGCAGGTAAGGTTTATCTTCTGAGCACAAGAGGAGTAGGGATGGAATTGGGACTGTGAGGGTGGAGGAAGTGGCGTGGATCTATACACAGAGGGGCCATAAGCTATATTCAGGACCCAGATCATATTTTTCAAGGCCTCGGTTACCAATGCCTTGCGACCTCCTCCATTACTAAGTGACAGAAGCAAAGAGGATGACTAAAGGAACACTGGGTCTGGCATGTTGGGACTGGAGATCCAGGTGTACAGCTGGCTTAAGGTGCGAACTTGTCTCATCTTCTCCCACAGAGAAGGAACAAAAAAATCTGACAAAAGGATAATAGACAAGGCCCTTCCATATTTCTTGCAGACCTAAAAGCTGAATCTCTCCTGAAGATGCCTTAATTCTTCCTAGCCAATAAGACCTTCTCTTCTGAATTGCATGTTCATATATAGAATATTTCTCTTCATGAATCAGGGACTTCATTATACCCTATATGACACTCGGAAATACTTCAAGATTCCCATATGGCAGCACCTTAGTAATTCTACACCAATTCCATTAAATCCATGGGAAAGACAAAGACAAAGACAGTTTGAAATTGACTGAATGCTTCCCAAGGATTAAAGTAGATGATGACATCACAAGAGCATAGATACAGTGACAGTGGAGATTAAAGAGGAAATGTGAAACTTTTTACTCCTATGGAAAAACTGCCAAATTGGCACCTGCTCTAAGTCTTCAGAAATATATCTGGTGGTAAACAGCTTTTGACAAGAGAGGATCTTTGGAGCTTAAATGGAATAAACCAAGGCCACGTTGCTATGGGTTATAATAAGATCCATTACCTTTTAGTTTCCTGCTACTTTCCATACCCCAGGCACCCTTCCAAGTTTCCCTGAGTATATTTTTCACTTTTAGGTCCAGAATCACTGTAATTTGGGTGCTCTGTATGCCTATCAATTAAAGTGCCACCTCGTACACAGATTAAGTCCTTTAGGTGAATCAAAAAAAGCTGAAAGGAGCCATAAAAATCTACAGTCCTACGTCCTCGCTTTTGAACAGGAGGGGATGAAGGGCATGGTCAGAGAGATCTGGAATCAAATCTCACCACTTGTTTGCTATATTATCTTTGCCAAATTATTTAAATTTTTTGTTTCCGTTTATACTCAGCAGCACAAAGTCACTGACTATATCTACCACTTAGAATTTCAATGAGAATTAAATGAAATAACATGCAAAATGCTTAAAACAGTATCTGGCATGGAGTGGGAAACTCAATAAATGGACCTTTTGTTACTACTTATCCTACCTTGTCATCATTTCTTCTACCATTTTCTCTAAAACATAATTCTTTTACATCTAATCCATGAACTAATTATTTTATTTACTATTCTAATTTTCTCTCTACTTTGTTCTTGCTTCTCACTTTTTAAAATTATGCTCTGGATCCCTTTTTTATACCTATTTAATATATGTGTGTAAAATGTAGGTGTAGGAGCATGTCTACATACTATGTTAACCGATGATACCAGGGTTTATGTATGAATGTCAACACAACATACAGCGTATTTTCTATTCTACCAACATTTTGAAAAAGTTAAGTGGAGCATTTTCTCCACACATTTACCTTGCAAGTTATAAAAGCAAAAAAACAAAACCCAGAAATTTTCTGCATTGAAACAAATTCTGCCCACAGAGACTACTTCAAGTAGACTAGATATGTCCTTGCTAAAGCCAAAAAAAAAAAAAAGATGAAATTGATAGGTTTGGGCTATGACTACAGGTGCAGCTCCTGTGGCTGGAGCGGACTGAGATGAAAAGGCTTGTGCCAAGTTGTCAGAGAGGCAGGAAAGGAGCCTGGATGGTTACACAGGCACAGGAACCAAAAGGGAAGAATAAGAGGGAGGTGCTATAAGAAGCTCACTGCTGGCTTTCAACCTGTGAAATTAAGAACTAGCAGTGACATCTAGTAAAATGCACACTGATTAATTCTCATTCGCTTGGCAAACATTTTATTTCTATGTTTATTTGTTCAGTTAATTGACTGTTTCTTCACAAGAGAAATACCACGGTTTTTTGTTTCTTTTTAACCTCTTTCCTAAGACGTCATATTATATGATAATTTTAGTCTCTAGGATAGGCATCCTGAGGTCCCCAAACAGTTAATTTCCCCAGGGGCAGCCCTAAACTATGCATGTTCACTGCCTGGCTCTTCTAATAATCATCTCCTTGGTGTCAGGAAACACACCGCTAGGCAGTTCTATGCACACAGCTATTTTGCGAAGCATCTGATCCTTTAGCTCCACGCTGCTTCTCCATGAAATGGACTTGGCAGAAAAGAGTTTTGACTGAATAGAAATGTCCACTATGGGTATATTTCAAGGTTAGCAAAGCTGAGTCCCCAAAGGCTGGACAACACCTGTGTCAACAATCTAAAGCAGGAGCCTAATGCCATCAAGAACATCGTAGTTACTTTGCCCTCAGCATAGGCCAAGCATTTTTGAGAAAGACTGTTCAAAATCTTCATACATTATTTTCCTTTGCTCAAAATTTCACGTCAACCAAAAATATCCTCTGCTTCCTGAGAATGCTGCAAGGCAAATATAACATAAGATGGCACAATAGTAATCAAGTTTCAGCATGCCACAAGTAGGGAGAAAACCTCACTAGCCTGGATCTGTGAAAAATGGTCACGGTCCAGGGAAATCCCTGTATCTGGTGGACAAGAAAAGCATGCTGTTGGGATATTACCATCCCTGAGTTAGAAGGAAAAAAACGACTGTTTGGGGCATAGCTTACCAGTGTGAAATAACCCATACTTTCATAATTGATTTAAAGTCTAATGCTCCCACACCAATATATTGCTAGAATATAATCCAGATCTGCCATTTGTTCGACAAGCTAGAAAAACAGCTGAGAACTTAGCCAGAGAGGCAGTGAAATCAGTGATAAAAGCTCAGGTTCTGTTGCAAGACCGCCTGGGTTGAAATCCTGCTTCACCATTTGCCAGCTGCGTGACCTACGGCAGGTTACTTAGTTGCCTATTCTACCACTCAGCTCACCCATGAGTAAAATGGGAACAACACTAGCAATTACCTCACTGTACTGTTGTGAAGAGTAAACGAGTTAGCGCGTGAAGTGCTTAGATCAGTGCCTGGTACACAGTAGGCGCTACGTCGGTAATGTTTCCAAGTGAACAGCCCTGAGAGAAGAACACACAAAAACCTACTTTTCTGCATCAGAATGATTTACTGGTTTCAGTATGAAATTGCTATTCAAACTGTATCCAAAAATGTTCACTTTCTTTTTTTTTTAATCAAAAAAGATTTCAAAGACCTTTTGAAAAAAATATTAAAATATTATTTTAAATGTAAATGATAATTTAGATGGAGACTTGTAATACCCCTCCCTCCTCTCCAAAATGTATATGCTAAAAGGTTGCACGTACTTATTAACGATTTGTCAAGCACGTAAAAGCAGTCTCTAAATTTGAAGATTCTTCAGTCCATTTAAGAATATAAAGGTGGGAATCTGAAGATATGTTTCTAGGCCTGGCTTTGCCATAAACCAACATGAGCTTAGGCCCATCACTTACAGCTTGATAAACTCCTTATGAGGTCTTTATTTTTCTCACGTCCCCACAGAACAGGGAAGACTTCAGTGACGCAGATGGGTGTGCAGATCTGCGTTTAAGCAGCAATATGGGATTCATGTCAACCCACTGTAAGAAGGAACTTTAATATGCTCCGCATCATCTTGGCTTGGTCTCTGCAACCCGCGTTGGGCTTTCTATCTGGATTTCCACGGACATAACTATCTTGGAGTGCCCCTTGCTGATGTTCTTCGAATTCCTGGTCCAATAGTATCAACTTTAAACATCTCTTCCCTTGAGCTAGCAGCTATACTGAAGCAAGGTTAACCTGAATATGCTCTGACCATAGAAAAAGCTGCTCCCCACGCCACCACCATCCCTTTCGCCTGTCTGCAGGTTTCTGCCCTGCACACATTTCTCCACCTTTTTATTATGGCTCCTTATAAGCTCGAGCTTCTGAAATCTTCCATTAATTTAGGTTCACGTATGCTCTTGCTCTACATTTTTTGTGCCCTTCTCCCCTAAATCTTTTGTTTTTCTACAGACCTTCTCTTAATATAATCACAAGGTTATGTATAGAGAGAGAAAAAAAAACTTTCTAAAACCACTTTCTCCTTAAAGGCCATTTAATTATATTAGAATGATCCCACTGAGTTTAGATGGTCCTTTTTAAGGTCACTAAATGAAAGAAAGCAACTTCAGGTGTTATAATTTATCATACCGGTGACTATTTTAGTACATAAGGTAATGGAATGATAGAGATGATTATCATATTGCTTTTTGCCTATTTTGGATTTTTAAAGGAAGCAATAGGGAAATAAATGTAAATTTTGAGAGAAAAAAAGATGAGGGGGGAAGCTTAGAATTGTCACATTCATGTCAATAAGTTTAAAGAAAGTGAGCTATATTTCTACTGATCTTGATTATGTCTAACAATTTATTTTGAAAAGCACAGTTAAAAACATTTTTAGTTGAACTGAGTCACAATTATTTTATAGTATCTACACAGAATTGTTTTTCCTTTATTTTCTATTTTATTAACATTTTGTTTTTCTCTTTCAACAAATTAATTTTTTTTCAAATACTTTAGAAATATGTACCTAAAAGGTGAAAGGCCTCTATAAGTGCTGCACTCAGCATATACACACATGCAAGATAATCTCTGTAAACTGCTGGTGTATATTCTAGATTTTTTTCCCGTACATATTAACATATATATTAGCAATCGGCATGTTTTTAAATAGGAAGGATTCCATCACTTACCAAAATAAGCCCTGATATTAGTGAGGAAGTGCCTGTCAGGGCCACATAGAACTTCGGTGTTAAAGTGTTCAAAAACATGCTCACTGAAAAAAAAGAGAGAGGAAAAAGAATAAGGAATACATCAGTATGCCAGTAAAACCGACTGCTTCATTTTTATTTCAGTTGAAATCATTTGTTTCTGATGACAAAAATTCTCAGAACCATAATAAAACCCCATTAAAATGGTTCAGTATCACACAAGGTCAGTCAAGTTATATATCCTGAAAGAAAAAAAGCTACATACAAGGGGAGAAAAAGCAGCTTTTTAGTTTTTGCTTCCCAAAAGTATTGTTGTGAATGGTTTTCATGGATCCATAACCACTGAAAAGTCTAATCAGAGCTGGTTATAAACTGTCAGCCTAGAAGAGAAGAAGCCCACTCTGATGTGGGACCCATACATCAGAGTCCTTGAACCAACAAACAACATTTCAGCCCTAGAACAAATGGAAAATAACTATATAAAATAATCATTAAAGGTTATAATTTACCTAAGAAGGAAGGACAAATCGACAAAAGTTAGCATACTTTAGTAAAAGTTTTTTCAGCTTACTCACAAAGCCACTAGACTAATCATCGAAATAATTGGATTCAATAAAAAATAAACCACTAAAAATAAATGTTTACTGCCAGGCAACTTCATGATCAGTTCTTAGCATTCTGTTCATGTCAAATATATAGTTGATCTGGTTGCCCATTAAGAAAGGCTCACTTATACATTTTATAAATATATTTTAGTCATCATTTGTATCTAGATATTGCCCAAAACTTTAACTATTACCAAAACAACTGACTTAACAGGCTTTTTTCACACATTTGTTTACTGAATTTGTTTGTAGATCACATCCAGTCCAGTTTTAGAATGAAGGATGTTAGAATTAGAAGTAGGACTTTGATGTCATGAGGGATAAATCTGTCCTGACCTCCATCCAGAAAAGCAAAGTTACAACCATGAATGGGGATCCCATGCTCATTCAACAAATACTTCTGTTTATGAATGAGACCATGTACAAAAAATGGAAACATGAATCAGATGCAGTTCCCACCCTATAGAAGGTCACAGTCCACTTGGGAAACAGACAAGTAAATAAACAATTAACAAAGTTTGATAAGTGCCTATACAGGTCCTATGCATAGAATTTTATGAAAACATGTAAAAGGGATGCACCTGAGGCTGGGTGTCAGGGAACAGGTCCAAGAGAATAAGCAGGCTGTAACCAGACAAAAGTGGGCAGGGGGAGGGATGGGAAGACAATGTGATCAGAGGAAGGGGGGCCTGCTCTGAGGTGCTGAGCTAACAGCACAGACTCTCTAAGCTGTTGCATGGGTTGAGAAGGAAAGGAGCTTGAGTTACGGACCCTTTGCAAAGATGCAGATATGGAAGGGTACACTGAGCCCATCCTTCCTGGCTACCAGGCGCCCTCTCAACAAACTCTTCTCCCCCTGTACCCATTCTTAAAATGAAATTGATTTATGGTCTGTCATCTGAAATTACAACAGTCTTGGACTAACACAATGTCCTTGGTCAACAGTCACAACTTCACCAAGTGGACTTTTCCAGGAGGTCAACTTAGAACTATAAGACAAGAGGAGGCACAGTTGAGGTGGCTTTGCTTGGTCATCACAAAAGAAAAACAGTGATTTGTCATTTCCCATACAACAATCAGCAGAAGTAGGCAGATTTTTAAAAAGGAAAAAAAAATCCAGCAACCCTAGTTAGAAACCTAGAGCTTGTAACTGTCAGTCTGATTTTGCAGTGCCTAAAAAATTCTCAAAATTTCTTCTCATACTATTAATGATCCTACATTTCCCATTATTAAAAAAAGTCACCGAAATAGTGTATTTGTTTGTTATTCTGTAGTTATGAATACTCATATCTGTGCCATATACTTTTTGATAAGTTTTTAGGGAAAAACAGCATAGAATTCAATAAAATCCACATTTCTAAAAGAAAGAGAAGATTTGTCTGAATTAGAAGTGCTTAAGTAGCCTTGCTGCTAATTCCCTAAGCAACGAAGCATAAAGAAATGGAGAGGAAAGGTTTTCTACGAAGAATCACTGATCTGCTGATGTATTATCAAAAATTAATTGATAAGTTGGGAAAAAAAATGAGTTTTTAAAGAGATTAAAATAAACACTCTACTTCTTTGGTTTTATTTAATTAAGATTAACAACAATAGTAATTAATAATTAAAACATACTTCTCTATTACATCCAGTTATAAAAAGCTGACCAGAGTTGACAGATGATGATGAGCATTTATAGAAATAGAGACATGAGTAGAAAAAAAGAGAAAAGCAGAAACGTAAACATTTAGAGAGTGGAAGGTGCTCATTTAAGAACCTATTAATCTTATAGTTTTACTAGATATTCTGGCTAAAATCATTAAGACATAGCATTTGGTAATTCTAGGCATAAATATCAATGCTTCATACTTGCCCTTCAATCTATTTACCTATGCACTTAAAGTTTATAGCAAAAGCACTTCCACATATTAGAGAATTTAATTCTCACTTCACCTCCGTGATATCAGTATCATTATTCATCTTACAGCACAGATGAAGACAAAGACCTGAACACCAGTGGTCCTGTCCCCAAGGTTCGGGCTCAGGTATCACAGGGCGCACATGGAGATGTTAATGAAAACAGTAGCTTTTCATTAGAAGGAGAGGAAGCTGTAAATAAATAATACTGAGTGATCAATGTTTTTAATACTATACTTATTTTTATCTCTGACCTTTAAAAAATAAGTCCACTGTGAGCTCGTTGTGGGTGTGTGCACCCCAGGGTGGAATGGCAGGAAGCCACACTGGCAGAGGGAAGAATCTAGTCGGAGTTTCCCATTCATTAGGGCTGCACACTGCAGGCCAGACTGCCTTAAAGCCACGGAATATCTTGCCTAGTTTCATCAGGTTCACTAGCAATTATTTTGGAAAATATATGAAGCCTGATAAAGTACCTAAAAATTGTACCGATATCTAAAAATTGGGGTGTGTTCTTTGAAACATAAACTGGATTTTCCTGAAAGTACATCAGTGAAACCTCCACTCCCGCTGGGGCTAGGAAAACAAACTCAAGAACAAACAGGTAAAGACTAATCTAGCTTTGTGAAGAATAAATTCACAAAATTTTCCTAATGTCCTATTTCAATCCAGAGACAAAAATTAATAAGTCAGAAGGCTTTTCATCTGATCCAGTTGGGCACCCCTAACAGATCACTGCTCAAAGAGTTCTGCAACAGTTAGTGAGTGCAGCTTCAGGGGCTGCATCATGGAGCAGTCTGCAGATGCTGAACTGCAACTTGGCACCGTCTTCTCATTTAATTAACGAGTAAACGGGAAGGAACTGAGTATGGCCCTAGAAGAAAATTGGGTAGGAGGTATCGATACAAGAATTGAAAACTAAGTGGCCTCTAGGGATCCCATAGGAGACGGCAATAAGAAGGTAACAGAAGAGATCAACTATGAGAAGTAGAGAATCACTCCGATGAGCAGGGAACCAGAATACCAGAGGGCTTACTCAGGAATCACGCGGAATGGCCCTGCGAGGCCCTGCCCCTCAGGAGCCAGCTGTATTTCTGGCCCTTGTGACAGTAAGAGCCTTCCTCCATGTTCTTCAGA
The DNA here is from genome assembly GCF_014176215.1 of Rousettus aegyptiacus. Taxonomy (NCBI): domain Eukaryota; kingdom Metazoa; phylum Chordata; class Mammalia; order Chiroptera; family Pteropodidae; genus Rousettus; species Rousettus aegyptiacus. Next base: position 71,419,420 of record NW_023416288.1, read on the forward strand.
GCATAAGCAACCCCCACTTTACACTTCTGGATAGGACTTCTGTAAAACAAAGTGAGCGCAGAACCCTGTGTGTTTGTCTCCTTAGACATAGTCCACCTCACACAGAGAAGCCCAGAATGAAGAGGTTAAGGCAGCATCAAAGACTTGGAGGTACTAACTAGAGAGAACTGAAAACGCAGCATAATAAAGTTTACAATGCCCAAAACTATGGGCGTGCTTTGTCCTGTGGTCCTTTTAATGCCTGGCTAAAAAATGGTATGTGAGAGAAAAAACTAAAAAGTTGTAAAATAATAATCAGTAATCATTTAAAAAATAAGAGGAAAGAAAGTCCCTAGAAAGAAAAGCTAAAGAAACTGAGCTTATTTAGGCTGGTTGAATGAAAAAAAAGTGAAGAGGTTTTATGTAAAAGTATTACGCCTGGGAAAAGGACCAGGGTTAGGAGATTTGGTCTCTAAATGGGAAACCAGCTGTGGCGTGGTGGCCCCAGGAGAGCCCCACACCCCCACACCCCCACACCCTCCCAGAGCTGCTCTTCCTCAAAACTGCAGTATGTATTAGCTGAGTGCCTACCCTGGGCCAGATGCTATGGATATAGCAGCAAACAGAGGACTGTCCCTGCCCCCAAGGGTCCCACAACCTAATGGGTGAGCCAGGCAAGTAAATGAATGAGCGAATATCACACAGGACACCTCAGGGACTTATGAGGACACAGGGAACCCAAAGGGATTAGGAGATCAAGAAAAAATTCTGTCAGGGAAAAAGCATTCCACCAGAGACTTGCAGAATGACCAATCAGGAGTCACCCACGTTAAGTTACCTGTGGCTGCGGGGGCGAGGGAACAGTGAGCGGCAGAGCTGTGGCGCTGTGTGCGTTCCAAGTGGAAAACTGCAGGCCAGGGGCCTAAGGGTGTGCGCCGTGGAAGGAAGTGTCACAGAATTATATGTGCAAGTTGAGGTAGTGGTGGGGAATTACTATTAAATATGTGAAATTACTTCCTAAAGTGGCTGGTATACAAGCACATGAAATATCAATTGACTAGAAGTGAATGGCTACTCTCAGATGAGACACATTAGAACAGTTCGAAATTGTATTTCTAAAAATGAAAGGTGTTTCCTGCTATTTGGTCTCCAGAATCATTTATGGAGAACTTCTCTCTGACGATTTATACAATGAGTTAGATGTACAATGCAGCCTAACCAAAAGAATACTCAAAGAATAGGGGACTCTGGTTTACTTATTTTTCTTAGTAAATAAACATAAGTATTATTTGTCTAAACACAGGTGAAATTCTGTACCTCTGAGGCTGTTTCATTGTTTATAAAATAAAAATAATAATAATATGTATCTTACAGGGCTGTTGTGAGAACTGAATGTGTTAACAGCAGACCCCATCAAATAATATGAATTATTTATATTTATGCTAGTCTTCCTTTGGTGATCTGGCACATCACTATAGTTGTAGAAAGCAGAGGAGACCGATCTGAATGTATACATAACAGTAGTAGTAGTAGCAGTAGTAATAGTAGTAGCAGCAGTCATACCAGCATTTACCGACCACCTTCTACGTGTCAAGCACTGTGGTACAGACTGCAGTCCAAGGAGCGTATCGCCTGCACTGTGATTTTCCTTATGCTAAACATGGACACCCCACAAAACAAATGATGAATCAGTTAACAGACAGGCTCTTTTAACTTGGATTCTAGTTGCCTGAGATGGTATTAAGCTTGAGGATGAGTTCGAAGGCAGCCATTTTAGGAGGCAAAGAAATTACTGGATCCACAAAACCATCATATGATCTGCTAATTCTCTGATCTCTGCCTTACGAGATGTTGTAGGAACAAGCAATACAGCTGCAAGCCACATGGGAACCACCTGCAATCCTGTTACTTAGTGTTCTTCAGGTTCCCTTGTGGCTTAAGACATAAGCTATATTAAACCCTAAATCATAACCCTAGCATGCTGGTTTGCAAATGTTTTCATTGGACGGGACAAATAATTAAGGCCACAAAACCTTTCAGGCCCTGAGACAGGGATATTAAGATGGACAAGGAAATTATCCATTTCATGTAAAGCAACATATCTAATTGAGTTAAAGAAAGCACACACAGCATCCCACGTCCACAGAAAGTGCATTAAGGCAAATGTTAGCACTGCAGGAACCTTCTATCAAATCGTTTGCTCAGACCTCCAAAGCAGGTTAGGGAACATACTGGAATCGTGTAATCCACCATTTGCAATTTTTCCCTGTGAGAATAGGAAATATGATTTTCTTTCATTTTATTGTTTTTTCAACCCTCCTAATAAACTTCTCTCTTCCTTCCCGTTAGCCTCCGTTGTTACAACTTCACTTCTGTCCTTCCTCATTTACCGAAGGGTAAAAGGGTGAAAATGGAGGTTTTAACAGCTTAGCTTGCACACATGCTAATTTTGAACAGATTTCTAGATTGCACAGCTTTATAGAACGTGCCCTTTTTCTAAGAATGACATTGTGATGGACAAACCCTACAGTGACCCCTGACGGCCTCCTGGTGTTCATATCTTTACACAACTCCCTCCCATTGAATGTGCATGGGACATGTAACTTGCTTTAACAAAAATATGTAAGAGACCATCTTGGTAGGAGACATGCAGATTCTCCTTGCTAGTTCAGGGCCATATTGAGATGCTCATGTGGCAATGGACTATAAGCAGCCTTTAGGGTCTGAGGGTGGCCTCTTGACAATAGTATATGTGAAATTGAAGCCCTCAGTTCTACAGGAATGATTTCTGCCAATGGCCTGAGTGAGCCTGGCAGTAGAGCCTCCCTCAGTTGAACTCATAGATAAGATCACAGCCTGGTCGGCACCTTGTTGTAGCCTGCTGAGACCCAAGGCAAAAGGTTCAGCTAAACTGTGCCCGTATTCTGACCCCAGAAACAGTGAGATCATAAACATGTGTTTCAAGCTGCTGTATCTGATTATTTGTTATGCGCGAATATAAAACTGATCCAATCATGTGTAATTCATGAAAGTGAAAATCAGTGTGAACATCTGACAACTCTGGCTAACTGCAAGATGCCAGGAAAGGGTGTTAAGACATGCCAACTGTATCTGCCCCAAGAGCTTCTTTCTCAACCGTTCATAAATAAAATGCACCTTCAAACTCTGTTGCCGTGACTTGTTGTTCTACATGCTGAACTGTAATTGTCTTGGCAAATCCATAAGTGCTAAAGTAGAAGCTAAGACATTTTTTAAAATATGGAAATCAAGTATCTTCATTTTACCTCAGTGAAACATCATTTTCTCCCCTAGGCACATTTTAAATATACGACATTTGCATGTTTCAAAAAAAAAAAACCACCCTGGGCACAGCATCAGTCCAACAGAAGACTGACAGCACACCATGAGCACTTTTTCTCACTGGTTGCTTCTGCTTCCCCTCTCCTTGCCCTTCGCCCTGGTTTCCCTGGGCTCTGATAAGGTCTCAAGCTTTTATGCATCGCAATTCCCTTGACAAATTCTGTGGCATTTATCCTTGTGAGGAAAACAACATAGAAGTGTATTTTTAGACCCGTTCCTATGGCAAGAAACGCTCATAAATCATTCTGCCTACTCTTCCCCCTGCCCTTGATGTTGCCTTGGCAACTTTACAGGTATACTGTTTCTGCTTTACTGGGCATATGGCTTTACTGAGTGGAGCTGGGCACATTCTGTCTTTCTTTTCTCAACTATGATCTGGGAAACTATACTGAAGCAGTATTGGTCATTGTGGCTCCTTGTCCCTTGCTGGAGGGAGGCCATCTGTCAAGTCATGAAGGGCTGTCCAAAGCCCGATTACCTACAAATCTTGGTTATCCTCAAGGACAAGTGAAGCAAAGTTTCAGATTCTGTCCCCTTTTATTTACCAAGAGGCTGACAATGAGGAACTATATCCTGGTCAAGAACAGGATAAAGGCTTGTATAAGTCTTACTACAGTCTTACCTATTTAAAATATATTTTGATTTAGGGTCACAGACCATTTCTATAATCTTTCTGTTTCTCATAAACTGTTTAACATTAGGGGAAAACAAAATAAAACAAAAAACAAAAAACAAAAAAACAAAAAACAGATCTGTCTCTAATGGGAAAAGACCTTCCCTACAGTTATTTAGCAAAGAAACAGAAGACTTGTAGTCTCTGGGCACTCTAGCCTACAAGCACTCAATCCTCTGGCACCCAGCACAAAGCCGAGGCTAGAGAGGTACTCAATGTTTGATGAACACTGAATGACTACGCAAGGGCAGAGCGCTGGGTGATAAAGTTGTAACAATCATTCCCTAGGACTTCTGATTTGGAAAACAAAAAACAAAAAAACGAAAAACAAAATTTCCTATATCTAGCAAAATTGAAAGTCTTTGATGGCTGGGATCTTGTCTTCTTGGGGGTGGGGGGTGTGCGTGTGCATGTGTGCGTGCGTGTCTGTGTCTGTGTGTGTGTTTCTAGCCCCAGAGTACCTGTACAGTGTGAGATGCTTATTAGGTAGAATGAATGACCACTCCTTATTGATAAATAGAAAAGGTTGCAGACATACTTATATTATGCTCACACAACAAGACCCTGACTAAAGGACCCCAGTAAATGAATCTTTTGGGATAATAAAAGACTTATCCTATTAAACACTAAAAACGCTTTTATTTTTAAAGCAATATTACGAGGAAATCTTTCCGAAATACATAATACATTTGACTACATCTTTAAACAATACCACGAAAATATTTCAATCTTTAATTGATGGCACTAAGTCATCAAAATGAACATTAACTTTAGTACTAGGCTGACATGGAGCAATTCTTTTAGAAACTGTTCACTCTATGCTTTTTCCCTTCAAAGCAAAGTGATCCCAGACTAATGTGTTTTTTTGAGTCTTTCTCATATCACTTCTGTCACCTGACATGCTGCTATCAAGTATTAATTATTATTTGTTGTTATTGTGTACCTGCTCCAAACTGCTCTCTCCTTCTTAATATGCTACTTAAAAATCTATTGCTATTTCACATCTATTCCAACTTTGGTCATTTGATAAATATTTATTTTTGTGTAAAATACAGGAGATACAAATGTATATGACACCTAGTTCTTGTCCTAAAGAAGTTCTGGGTTTTGTAAAAGAGGCAGAAAATGGAAATAAATTAACAGGCAATTATAAGTCTGAGTGTTGCTCTGGAAATAAGAGTTTGTACTCCTAATTCAGCCTTGGGCTGGGCTAGGGGACAGAATGTGCATCAAGGAATGTTACTTTGAGAAGGCTGCTATGCAGAGCCCCAAGAATATGCACTGGAATATGTAAAATAAGACCTGTGGTCTCCCATTGGTAACTCTTTGATGCCCATCTGTATGTGCTATGTCTGCTGGCCTTTTTTCCTCAGATCTTGGTGGTTTGGGGAGTTAAAATGACTGGATTGCTGAGTTCCAAAATGGTCAGTTATCATTGTTGTGAGCTGGCTGTAATGAATGTTGTAAAAGAGTACTCTGGGTAGTTCTTGTGTTCACACTGGAGTGCTCTAACAAGTGTTTCGCAGCATCAGTCATGCAAAATGTGCTTGGACTTTTCCATTGTCTGGAGGAGAATTTGGTCACCAACTTCTTACTTACCCCTCCTTTAATGGAAGTTATTTAAAAAAAAAAAAAAAAAAGACAGAAGCCTTAAAATGTTTGCAAAGTAGCAATTCTTTACCTAATGGGCCAGGATAGAGATAACTACCTAAAAGTTCAAAATATTAAAAGGTTTAAAATATTTGTGGCATTCAGCTGTTTGAACAGATAATTGTTAAATCTAAAATGCATGGAAATAACTGAGAAAGGTAAGAAGACTAGTAACAAGAGTATGATACCCATCCATATTCTAAAAGATTTTTCAGTAAATGCTCTACATTTATTGATATCGACTAGCTCATTCATTTACCCAAATTTACTTAACATAAAAATTACAAGACTCTTAACTAGATCATGGAGTTGAAAAACAAAATGATAATGACACTGACCCTCCCCATGAGAAGGGAAAATAAGATTCCCACACAAATAAACAGGACAGAATGTGAAACTATCGGACGAGAGGTATAGATAAAATCTATAGGAAGAAAATATTACTTTCAGTTAGAAGAATCAGAGAAGCTTAATGAATGAGATGTTTTTCCTTCTGGGCTTTGTAAAAAAGGATTAGCTCTGAACATGAGACTGGAGAGGAGAAAGAGGGGGTATGGACTCCAGACAGATATTACAATGCACACAATGGAACTGAGTTGAAGTATAGGGTGGTTGAGGAGAAGCAGTGGGAGAGAATGCTGGCTCAAACGCCAGGCGGAGAAAATTAGACTTGGCAGACAGTGAGAAGATACTCACCATTCATGAACAGAGAGGTGACTGAGACAGTAATAAAGTAGTGTGGAAAATGTACAGCTTTGGGAGTTATTTCAGAAGGGAGCTCCTATAATACCACTCCCCAGGGTGGGGAATTGGGTATATCGTAAATTACAAAGGTAAACTCAACAGGATGTGGCTCTTAACAATGTGACATAAAGGGAGAGCGTCTGGAGAATGTTAATGAAGTGGGGCCAAAGTTAAATTGCAAGTGATTAAACATAGTGAGTGGTAAGGAAATTATGGCAGCAAGCACAGGCTACTTCTACAGGAAGTCTAGCAGGAAAGAAAAGAGGGTTTATCATTAAGTGTGACTTAAGTTAAAAGAAAATATAAATAGCACTGTATGAATTAGTAAGTGAATTAGAAATAAAACTCAAATCTTTATTCCACTGCAACATGATCAGTCATCCTTACAAATCTAATACTGGTTCATTCTTACACCAAACTTCTAAAGACATATGGTTAATCATCAGAAATTTGTTTACTTTTTCTGAGGTTATTTTTATACATGCCTTAAAGAATGATTGAAACAGAATGAAGCACTTTAATTGACGGGATTTGAAACTGACAATTATACATATATTCTTGTTTTATCAATGAGAATAAATTACAAAATGAAAATAAATCTATTTTCTATTCTGATCTTTGCACTTTCTATTAATTTACTTGTTCTGTTTTGAAACACTGATAACGACTGAAGAGTCTGCCTCAAAAGAAGATAATAGTTTGGGCCAGAGAAGCAACTAGGGACTATGGGGTAGTAAAATTCAAATTGGATTTTAAGTTAACTGCTTCTTTGATTACATTCTCCAAAAGCTCAATAACTAACTTCCCCTTTGAGTGAAACGCTGCTCTGCAACAGAGGTCAGCTGGAAACTGCGAAGGCTACTTCCCTCTGGGTGAGGGTGCATAGCCCACAGAGATAAGAAGCCACAGGGGAAACCACTAGGCAGGCCAGTGCTTTAGTAGTCAGCTGCTCCAACTGCCTAGCTGTCCAAAATAAGCCCTTGGCCTCATTATTTTCAATTCCAGTAACTACATTTGGCTTTTCACTTGCATCCAATGACTGATTACTATTCCAGAGGACACCTAGAATTAATTATCTGCACAGGTCCAGGGCTGGCAGCAAATTCTAAGTGGCAAATCACAAATGCACCCCACTTTAAGTAATGTCTACAGTCAATGGGAACTGGAATACTAATATTTTCAAATATTCATAAGCCAGTTTTTAAAAAATCTATTAAAAGATGCATCTGAATTCCAGATGCCCTATGTTGTCCCTAATACGAATGCCCAATCTCTGTGGATGGGCTTTTTCTCTTTCAAATTTATTCTGTCTCAAATAGTTTTTTGGTATTGTCATACCTCACTGCAAATGATCCATTCACCTGTAATATATACATATTAAAAAAAGAGAAAGCAAAAAGAAATTTGCATGTTTTTAATTAGCAACTGCCTAATGCACTACATAGATCCTTAGGGCCCAGGTGGTTTACCTCCGGGTAGATCAGTAGCTGGTTAAAACCCAGGGTTAAGGAAGCCACAGTGCTGGGTCTGAATGAGTCAGTGAAGCTCATACCAAGAAATCCTGTGCCACAAAATAAGAAGGCACTTTTTACCAGTGGAATTACAAACAAGTATTACCCCTGGGAGGCCAACCACCACATTACTATAAAAATAGCCCCATTTTAAAAGAAAAAAGTGAATTCATTTTCAAAGTCGTTTTTCCAAAACATTCTAAAACATACAGAAAAATATTTTAAATCACCCCCCATTCCCACCACTGTCAAAAGAAAGAAAAAGGGAAACCAGCACACGCAGCACTGCTAATGATAACACGCACCGGCTTTTTTTTAGGAATAATTGCTAAGATAACATCATTAAAACTGGTGTATGGAAACTAAAGCACAAGAAACATTTAACATGATTACTAATAAACAAGTACAGTAAGTGATCTACAAAAATTCCACCTTCAATATAATTCAAATTACTACAAAGTGACCAACACCATAGTTATAGAGACAAAAAAAAAAAAAATCTTATCAGGCCATACTTTTAAATACTTGTTTCAGCTCAACAAACACACACTGTGGAAAGGCTAATATTTACTGACCAGCTACTGAAGACTATAATATGTCAGGTGCTGTTTTAGGTGTTTAGCGTATATTTTTCATCATCTGATTCCCACCACATCCCTGCAGTTAGCATTATTAGCCCCACTTTATGAGGATGAAACTGAGGCTTGTTGAGGTTAAATGACTCGGCTAAGGACATGCAGCTGTACGGGCCGCACGCTGATGGAACACAGCTCTGCCTGACCCTGAAGGCTGTGCTCTTTACTCTTGAGGCATACCTTTCTTTGTGGTAACTGACTGTTTTCTCTGGAGAGAGAAAACAGAAACACTCAAGTTTCAGATTTTCTGTTTGAGGTGTCTAGTGTTTGCTGCCCCTTTTGAAACGGCAATATGGTGCTTGCTCCAGAGCCAGGCCCGTGGGTAGGCTCAGGGAACCCTCTGGGATCTGAGAGCAAGGGGCTGCCCCAAACCACAGCCTCGATCTGGGGCAGGCAAGCCCTGCAATGACTTCCTCCTGAGTTGAAGGTAAGGGGGGAAGGAGGCTGATTACTGAGCCATTCATTACCACAAACCTCATGTTAGAGGCCTATGACTCTTTCAAGGCTATCATTAGCAATAAAGGATGAGGTCTGAACATTCTGATGCATTCCATTCTGTATTCTATCTCCTTCTCTAGTCTATCTCATTCTGTACCTTGTTCATTTATCTTATTGTGGGTCAAGATAAAATCCAGGGCCAGGTATTTCACACAGAAAGAGGCAGCACTGTCTAATGGTCATGATGTAACTGGGGACATTGGAAGATCTGGCTCTTTTCTCTGATTCTTTGTCAGGCACCATTCATTCTTCTTTGCATAAATTATAGTGTGAACATTTTCCAATGTTATTAAACATTTTTTGAAAACATGATTTTAATAGTTGCATAATAACAGCCCCCCTGAAGTTTTTTATAATTTATGTAACCACTTCTGTCACTAGAAATGTAGTTGGTTTCTAAAGTTTTTGATGTTTCCAATGCTATTACAAATGACAGTGAGTATCCTTATATGTAACGCTTTGATGACACCACCAATGGTTTCCTTAGAATGCATTCCGAGAAGTAATATTAATAGGCTAAAGGTTTTAAATAAAAATTTTAAAGTCTCAATTCCTATTGCCAAATTATTTTCCAATAGTGCTACTTTCCATGCCAGCAGTGTTTGTGAGCACCTGCTCATCAAATTAAGTATTGTGTTGTTAATCTTTACCGAATTAGGAGGGAGGGAAGGAGGGAAGAACAGAGAGACATAGAGAAAGGAAGAGGAAGGAAGGGAGGAAGGTAGTCATTTCCTTGGTTACCAGCTAAGCTAAAATTCGTTCATGTTTAGTTTCTCTAGCTTTTATTCTTTTGAAAACTATAGGTTCATGTTGCTTGCTCATTTTTCTACGGGAAGGTCACAGATTTACAAAAGCTTTCTCTAGTATGTTAACATTTTATCTGTCATAGTTGATGCAATTTTCCCTAGGTGGTCTTTTAATTTTGTTTCTGAGTTTTATTTTAGTTCTAGGATTTTAACAGAATATTTCCTATTTAAAGATAGGGCTTGGAAAGAAAACATTACGGGAGAAAAACCACTAAATACAATTTGCTAGAAAGTAAAATTTACTGGAATGTTTTTTCCTATCTTCTAATTGTCTATGATCCAGGAAATAGAGGGGACACTCCAGAAGTATTTGATGACACGTGGGGGAAAAAAAGAAAGAAACCACTACACTGAATACAGTGAGCTTCACAGTGCTCCAGGCAACTGCAGAGCAAATCGCTATAACAGACGCACGCACGCACACACACACAAACCATAAATACTGTTCACTAACAGAAGGGAGAATATGCGGAAAGGCATGTAATTACAAGACAAAGCATGACTGTTGGTTTAAGTGACTCCTGAAGAATGAAAAACAAACAGCCATAAAACACAGAAACCATTAAAATGAGCTATTTCACAGGCTTCATCGCAGACAAAACCAAATTTAGAAATGATGGGAGTATAACATGAGACAAATCAACAGCTGCAGGGGAAAACCAAACAATTTCTCAAAACAGGCAGGCAAGAAACCTAGCTGCTGAAAGGAAATATTCAGGAAAAAAAAAAAATCCTGTTTGCAGAGTATTGGGTTAAAAACACTAATAAACTGTCTACTTCAGTTTAAAGCACTTTTTGTCATAGAGCCCTGAGGACTTGAAGTACTCCTTTTTCTACTTTTGGTGTTTCCTTCCTCCCCTTCTTCTTTTCCTTATACAGAATTGCTATGCACTTCTCATTTCCACTGACTTCCTTAAGAATAAACAGCATGACTTAAACATTACTCAGATGTTCATATCCAAACTATACAGAACAGGTACTTAGGCTCTACAACCAGGAAACAAACATACGAAAAAAGACAACCTAAAATTAATTTGCTCCTAATACTTTTGATCAAGGTGAAAACATAAAATGTATCTTTATTTCCATCAAATTAAAAAAATAGAGCATGTCCTACATCCAGAAAATAAAAAACTTCTATAATCACAATTTTCAAGTGACTGAAAATTTTCAATGGCATTGAATCTTGATTTTTCTTTGACAAATAATAATGGCAGCAAACATTTATGGGACCTTCATACAACTCCCAGCAATGGGTTAAAGGCTTCGCATTCATTGCCTTTGCTAACTTTTACAACTGCGTAAGTGTTATTATTCTGTCTATTTTTACAGATTAGACTAGTGAAGATTAAATCACTCAAGTCACTTGCCCAAAATCACACAGCTAGAAAATAAGAGACCCAGACACAACTTGCTCTGAAGTCTGAGTTCTTAACCACTGTCCTCAGGGCATTTTCCACTGAATGGATCCCACAGGAGCTCACATTCAGTCATTCAGTCTTCAAATGGATCATTCCTCTCCATCTGCACTCCCCTCAATGGTCCCATCTTCCTTTCATTTACCGCTATCACACCCTCCAACCTGGCTCCTTGCTGTCATCTCTCACCTCTGTCTAACCCATCCCCTACCCTGCTACCTTAGTCCTCTTTTTAACACATGGGAGCTGATAGGTTCTAGCTTAAATATCACTAACCAAGGCAAGACTAAAAACCGATGAAGAATGCCCAAAGATGGTAATAAGTATCATTCCTTAGGTCATATCTCTAGATATCAGCAAAATCTCCAGATCCCTTATTTTGTGCCTAAACTATATTATCTACTGTTTGAGCAGAAGGTATCATTTCTGCTACTGAATTTAGAATCTCAAACTCAAGTATTTGGATGTTTATGATAGTTTACAAAATGCCTATGTCCTCTATATATATGCTCAAATAATTCTTGAGCTTCCTTTATTATTATTATTATTATTAACTATGCAATGTAAAGAATATGGTGGGAAGAACCAAGGTCAGGAAGCTGGCAATAACCCCTACATGCTCACAAGGAAATCTCCACACCTGGCTTAGTTTCTGTGCTGAGACACAAAACAGACACAAATATGTATTTACTTTATGATTTTCTTGAGTGTTCGGGGAATATACCTTATTTCATATATATAATAGAGAAGTCAATATATAATGTTATACAATCATACATATACAATATGTAAAATATGTCATGTAACTCTATATTATTACACATTGTTTGCTAATAATTTTATATATAATAATCTTAAGTCCCTAAAAAGGCTCGGCACTGCCCCATTCCTAGACTTGCTCTGATTCTTCCATGGTTCTTATTAAAACAGCACAAAAACAGAAGGTGTTTAATAAAGTTGATCAATTCCTAACTTTTTAAATTGGGTTAAAATAATCCTGTTACTAGGCATGTATAGTGTTATATGCAGAGTAAGTGATTATTTTAACCAACACACCAGAGCTTCTACTTCAGGAACAGGCAAATCAGGGGCTGGCACACTACAGCCCATAGGCAAAATCCAGCCCACCACCTGTGTTAGAAAGTGAAGTTTCACTGAACACAGCCGTGCTCATTCGTTTATGTATTTTCTATGGCTGTTTTCATACTAGAGCAGCAGAGACGAACAGTTATTACAGAAACTCTGTGGCCTACAAAGCTGAAAATAAGTATTATCTGGCTCTTTACAGAAACAGTTTGCTGTCCTTTTGTCTACATTAAATAAAAGCAGTGCTTCTCTGGTATTTTCTAATGTTCCTCTAATGGCAGAAGAGAATTAAGAACCCCAGTCTGAAAAGCACATTTAAATAACCACTTGCCCCATCATTGGCATCACTATGCCAATGATGTTGCCATTCCTCGAAACTTTGCATCTGGATTCCTCACTTCTGCCTGGCAAACCATAAATGCTAAAAGAGTAAAATTAAGCTAAACAAAAACTACTTGAAAGCATAGAGTACTGAGTGGTAATTTAAATCATACAAGTCTTTATGTCTTAGATAAACCATGGCACTAAGAAATAAGAAGATGGAGAAATGATTAAAACTTCTGCTGCATGTTACGGCAAATCACACCTAAAACAGTTTCTATGAAAATGCTGTGGTCTAAGGAAAATTTTAATAAACTGAAAATGTCTAATTATAGAAAGACTTCCAAACATTTTCTCAATTTGAAAAATCAAAAAGATGAATAATTTCAGAAACATTTAAAGTCGAAGCACTCAGGCCTGCCACACCTGTACTATTATCCTGGCCTTAGGGAGGACTAGTAAGAGCAGCAAGGAGGTCCCAGGGCTGTGCTGGGCACATAATATGAGCTCTCTATATAGCAGCTATTACAGCTACTACAGTCATGAAACTGTAGTTTTTTTTCTAATCATATAATTATTTCTTTAATCAACACTTGAGGTAGGATCTGTTTATTACATTTTTCAAGTTATAATAATTATTTCTTTTATTTTGAAACAAAATAATATAATTTATTTTCTTTCCCCAGAGTGAGGTCTGCTAAGACATTTAAAGTATCCTAGGAAGTAATCATATCCTTTCTCTTCAAGAAAATCCAGATACTTATTACCGAGTATCCCATAAAACCTGAGTTTGGCTGGTTTTCACTTTGGATTTGGGTTTTGGTGTGATATACACAGTTGCAAACATGCAGTGGACATAAAACTCAGCAACATAAACAAGAATGCTATGAAAGCATGAAAAATAGGTTTCCTTTGCACAAATGTGGTGATTATATATTTACCTACAGGATTTGAATACCTAAATCCAGAATATTTAATCCTAGAAGATTATTTACATAAATTAAAAGCCTGGAATTTGGAATATTCAAATCTATTTGCTAAAATCATTCTAAAAATATAATGAGATCTTGCTCATCTTCTTGTCAATCACAGCAGTCTGTACACAAGAATTGGGTACACTGTCATTTTTTAAAAATCACTATACGTCCATGAATTTATCCTAAGGAGATAATAACAAATTTTTGCATATATTTATCTTCAAGGATATTCAGCAAAATATATTTACAAATATATGATTTGTAAAAGAAAAAACCCACTAATATCCAATAAGATAAATGTTTAAATACTCTTTATGGCTATGATAGAATAGTATGCAGCCATTAAAAAAATCACATTATAAGTGACAGGGAAAAATAATCACCATATTTTAGTTTTAAAAGTATATTATGTAACTATGTATAGTTTGACACCTTTGTAAATAATTCATAGATGATACATATGCTACCTATGTAGGTACATAAACATATGTACAGTTTCTGAGCACAGAAGAGAAATGTGGAAGCATACAAAACATTCCCATACTGCTCACCTCTGAGTGGTAAAATTGTGTGTGTGTATGTGTGTATATGTGTTTTGCTTCACTATAAACTAGAAATATTTTACTATATGTGTTGTTTTTCAATTGGGGGAGAAAATATTTTCAAAGCATGACATAAAACTAGAAACGAAGTTGTGAATCCAAGTTACCATATTACTTTCAAATTCTTTCTAATGGAGTTATTATGCTATTATCAACTTGAAAACTAGAAAACCATAAAACCATCTTCACAGAGTGGGATTACATGGAGCTTTCATTTTATACTTTTTACATTCTCTATAGTCTTAAATTTTTTACACACACATGTATTATTCTGGTAATCAATAAAAGTATTCATAGTTTTTAAACGACCAATACATGCTAACTTTTACTTCAATGAATAAGACATTTTCTAAAGTGAGAATTCAGGAGATTTTTTAAAAAGAACATTTCAATTTATTTCAGTTTAAAATGTGGTACTTAAAGATAAATTGACAGATTAGTAGCAACAGCAACAACAGAAACAATAAAACTCTCCTACTTTTTATGAAGAAACTTTCTAGGAGAACTAAATATGAAAAGATACACATTTATATGTATCTGAACTCCAGTTTTAAAAAGGTAGTACATGAACACTGAATGATTTTTAATGTTTGCAATGCTACAATCACAAAATGTTGCATGGACTTATTTGTTTCAATGCATTTATAGTTGCAGATGGCTAACAAGCAGATTTATTCAAGAACCTAAAAGACTGTTTCCAAGCCAGAGAAGGAGAGGCATTTAGGAAGCCAGCAACTCTCATTTAATATGCACAGCCTGCACTGAGCAGTACCACCCACCCACGCACTATCACCATCCTTCAGTGTGGCAGTGGGCTGGTGACATGACTTAATTGCTAAGCTACAGCTAATTATAAGGCAAATGAAACACTCAGAGAGAATTCACTTCAACCAATTAACTAACAGAGTGGACATTAATTGCCTTAGAATGTCCTGCGTATGCTAATTCAAACTTTATCACCCATAAAGGCATCCTTACAACCATGACTCTTTTTTGTTCCATTCTTTTTCAAGCTTTATAACAGTAGAAATGACCCTGATGCAGAGCATCTATCTTGCTGTCATTGTAGCTGGCACTGAGCTTTTTCCAGCTGGGCAAGAATTTCTATGCCTCATCCTGGGCATTAAGCAGTGCTGTTTAAATAATGTAAGTTACTGCACGGTAATAAGTTGATAAGCACATAATAACTCCATTCGAAAGAAAGTAACATCATAACTTGGATTCATGATGCTTATAACTCAATAAGTACAATTAATTTGTGCCACCAAATGGCTGGATTAATATATCTAATCAGCAGTGCTCCTTAAACTAAGATTGTAAAAAACAATGATTATAGTTCTTAAAATCCTTATTTTTTCTACTCTACCATTAAACTGTTGAAAATACTGAGTTGTACTTTCCCAACATTAAAAAGCCTCAAACTATGTTTTTGATTCCATGTCAATGTTGTATAAAACTATTTCATAAACAGAGCTGCAACTAAGAGATTTTCCCTCTGTCCTTCAATGCCTTCTACTCACATGGAACACTACTCCCTAAAATAGAAGCAGGGGTCAGATTTGCTCTCTTGAGCCAATAACTAATGTCTCTGAATGAATTTCTCTTGTCTATAAATTGAGGGATTTGGGACTATAAGGTCCTTTTCAACTCTAAGACTAATGACAAATCTAGCACAGGGTGGATTTAAGCTAAAAATCATAAACTTTTATAACTGATATCACAAAGGACTAATCTCACTAATAAATAAAGAGCTCCTAGAAATTACTTCTTTCATAAGAGAACTCAAACCCACATGAAATAACCCCTTTTCACTGATTAGACTGGCAAAAATCCAAAAGCTTGAGAACATGAATTTTTTTTAGACTTGTTTAAAATGAGAGAAGCCCACATGTTGTCTATAATAAGAAGTTATTACTACTACTGCTGCTGCTACATTTATTCACTCTAAGTAGTTAAATTCTATGAAATCCTAATCTGGACTTATTATTGGCTTACTTTATAACACCCATTTAACCTAGTGTCTTCAGGAGTATGAAGGCATGAGCTGCTGGGCTCCCGAATGTGACATGTACTCGGGCAAAGGGTAGTCCTTTAGGGTCTTGAATAAACTGGTGTGCTAACCAAGCCCAGTCATCGATATTTTATACTTTCTCTGAGGACTTTATAGAAAATAATGAGGCAATATTTATAAATCACTCAGGATTCCCAGTAAGAAATACTTATACTAAAGGGGTATACACACATATATTGGATTAGTTAAATCATGAATTGATCATCTGGAAATAAAAACTATACTTTCAGTTTTACCATAGTGTTATCAAGATATTTTCTGCATCTTTGTTTTATGATCTATTTTTAAAATAGGATCTTCTGAAATTCTCTCATTATTTCTAAGGAAGATGAGAAGAGATTATTTAGTCACAGAAATCCCCTGCAATTCATGTAACAAATGTTCTAGAAAACCCTAAGGATGAGTGGATGAGTGTCGCCCTCCAGCTCTTGGAGCACTGGCTCGGGACTCACCCCACTGGACAGGCCAGGCAGCAGGAGACTGTAGCCAGCAGGGCCGTGCATGGAAATGCACCTTTCCTTCCCTTACGAGCCGGTATAATTTCTCACAAACAGAATAGATTTGAATAGATTTGCAACATGTTTTACAGTAATTATTTTCATCCTAATTCATCATTAAAGTCCTCAAGAAGAAATAAGAATTATTCTCACTATATTAGCTTATCACTTCCCCAGGGATAATTTTAAAATATTGTTTCTTGGGATTAAGCTAGAATAAACTAATTGTACTTAAAATTACTAAATTTAATCCATAACCCTAACTGTAATATCATCTCATATTCAGCTGCAATGCTAATTCATTTGAAATCATTAAATAAAATTTTGCAGGGGTTGCAGGCGGAATACCATTACTTATTATCTAGTGCTGGTTTCTTTAACTTTGTCCGATGGCATCACAAAGGTTACAGAGGTTTAATCTCTCAAAGCTTTATTAAAATAAAAGCCTATTACTCTACCTCATTAATTGAAATCAGTGTATCTATTGATTTTTCTTTTCATGCACCAATCGGGCCTGGTCATTCACAATGTGCAAACTGCCTTTCCTTCTGTCAGACTAGCTCCTGGTTGGGGCCAAGGGGAGAGCCCAGAAAGTTTTGGTGTAGATTACTCTCCCTAACTGTCAAAGCACTACCCATTAAGGAAAAAAGCCCAACCATCCAAACCAGATTCTATAATAATTGTATATCAGAAATCATGTAACAATATCTAGTACTTACTATACCATTAGAGTACAAATGCATAGAACGGCCCAGTTTAAAGTAACTAGCATGATTTTTTCTTAATTCCAGAAAGGTTAAGTTCAAAAATCCAATCCAATGATCTGTTGACAAGAATTTTAACTATACTTTTCAACAGTGTTTGAAAAAATACTTTAAAAAATTTTAATGTCCTCAAAGAAAGACATGTAAGTGAAATGGAAAGACAAGTTTAAGGTTAGCTTCTGATGGATTCCTGAAAGCTGAGAAAGTATGTGTTTGTTTATTTGCTTAACAAACATTTGTATAGAACTTAGTGTGAGACAGACACTACTATTAGCTCATTTAATCCTCAAAACTGCCATATGGAGTAACTACTGATATCATCCCCATTTTACAGTTGGGGAAACAGGCACTGAGAAGTTAAATGACTTGAAATCACACAAATTGTCAGTGGTAGAAGCAGGATTTAAACCCAGGGCGTCTGGATCTGGAATTTGTGCCCTGACCATTCACACACTGCTCTACACAATATGCTTTTCTTCAGGAGTACCAGCAACATTTGGTCGCTTTTGGCATTAATTATTCAATAATGTAGACCTTCACAGAGGAGGTAGAAGGATGAAAACAAAAGGCAAACAATTTATCTGTCCCCATAAAGTATGCCTAAGGTGTTTGTATCATTCATCTAATAGAGTTCTACCTTACCTTGTCCTAAGGCTCCTTCCACTGAGATCGTACATTTTCCCCCCAAAATACATGCTTCATAATGTACTACATAATTTCAGAACATCTAGACCTATCTCATTCATTTAAAATGCTATGAAGCATTACATTGTGTGGAGGCCTAGGGATATGGTTAAATAGCCTACTGGTATCTCCTAGTTTCTATTACTGAGTTTCTTCCACTTTTTTCCCCCAAGTCTCATTCTAGTAACTGGCTTAATATCCCACCCTTTTCAATCCTGTACTTCAAAGACTAAACCTCAGTCTCCATGCTCGCTGGTGGATTCCAGCACAGCCTGCCTGGACTTCTAGGAATTGTAAGCCTGAGATTTTGAGTTACTACGCTCTCCTTTCGTTAGCTCAAACTCCCTTTTGTATTGTGTCCCACAGTCTGAGCTCCTCTTTCGCCTCTTGACTGGATCCGACATCCTTCACTTCATTCATCCACACCTGAAGTGGGACCAGTTGCAGTGGTTACATCTCATTCCCAATTCTAGCTTCTGTCCACCTGCATTGCTCTTCTAGAATGAATTAGCTCTTCCTGGACAGATCCCAAAAAGTGAAAATTCAAGCTCAGGGAATACATGGTCATTAAATTTCTGCCTTAAAAACCAAGAAAGGGGATGGGAACGGTATAGATGATAGAGGCTCTGTTTATCCCTCTGGTGACAAAATCAAAGTTGTGATGGAAAAGAGGAACAGCAGCAAGGAAAATTCGCCTGGGATCTAGATAAACAAGCCATACAACCAAGAAGAAATCACCTTGCAATGGCAGAAAGTAGAATGGAACAAGGACGTGGGGCTGACCAGTCTTGAGCAGCTAAGTGGGGCAGAGGCTGTGGCAGCGGCAGACGCCTCTTAAAGGGCCCACATCTGCAAGCGGATTTTCACGATGATGGACCTGCTCACTCTGAGCACCAGTACCGATTTGGCCGCGCACAGAAGGCTCCAGGGACTTACGGGAAGACACTGCTGGAGTGAGGGCTGAGGAGAGACTCGCTCTGTACAGAAGTGCCGTCAGTATCCACTGTTCCCTGTTGAGCCCTTCCCACTGCAATTGCGCCAGTCATAGAGAGGCCATAACCATTACATCATCATTACAAAAGTCGCTCTGCCCTGAGGATTCCCTTAAACCCTGCCTCCCCCAATTTGTGGTCCCACACAAGCCACATCCAGGTATATTCTCAGCTAGTCAGGTGCTCCTTGCTGAGCAGCACCTAGACTCACACTGGAGGCAGCTGGCCTTGGTTTGTGGTGTGGCCTTTTGAGGCAACTATAAGCATAGTATCTGTGGATTGCTTGCTGAATCTTAACAGGTGACCCTGGAGGGGTAGAGGTTTGGGCTAAATTTGGCCTGCAGCCAAACCCCTCTCAGAACTGCACCACTGGACACCTACAAATTCATGCTAATCAGACCGGGAGACTTAGGAGTTTTGCTTGGTAGATAGAAACAGACATGGAAAGACAGCCAAAATGGGAAGACAAAGAAGCAGAAACCATATGAGAGAACAGAACAGAGATCCAGATATAATGGAGTCAAGTCATCTAACAGATGCAGAGTTCAAAACACTGGTTATAAAGATGCTCAATGAATTTTTGGGAAGTGCATATAAGTTCAGTGAGAACTTCAACAAAGAAATAAACATAAAAATAGAAATGGAAATTATAAACAGGAACCAGTCTAAAATGAAGAACACATTATCTGAGATGAGAAGTATATTAAATGGAATAAACAAAGTGAATAAAGAAAAGGATCAAATGCCCCCTATCTAGAGGATGGGAAAGCCAAGGACACGCAATCAGTATGGCAAGAGATAAGATGCCAGGACTATAAAAATAATTTAAGGAACATATAGGACACTAGTAAGGGTCCAAATATCCATCTGATTGGCGTAACTGAAGAAAATCAAGATGTTGAACAGCTGTTTGAAGAAATAATGATGGAAAACTTCCTTAAGCTGGTGAAGGAAATAGACATAAAACCCAAGGAAGCCCAGAGAATTCCAAAAATTAGGGATCCAAAAAGGCCCACACCAATACACATCATAATTAAAATGCCAAAGGTTAAATACAAAGAAAGAATATTAAAGGCAGCAAGAGAAAAACGGATAGTTACTTTTAAGGGAAAACCCATAAGACTGGCAGCTGATTTCTCAAAAGAAACTATACAGGACAGAAGAGCTTGGCAAAAAATATTCAACATCATGAAGACCCGGGATATACAACCAAGAATAATTTATCCGGCAAAGCTATCATTTAGAGTTGAAGGACAGCTAAAGAGCTTCCCAGACAAAAATAAACTAAAGGAAGTTATCAAGCCAGTATTACAGGAAATGTTGGAGGGACTTCTTTAAGAAGAAAAAAGATGTACCAAAAACATGAATAAAGAATGGTAACAACCACATTCCTTTCAATAAATACATCAAATGGAAAAGAATTAAGTGCTCCAACTAAAAGACAGAGTAGATGAACGGAAAGGAAAACAAGATCCCTAAGTGTTGCCTATAAGAGACTCACTTCAGATTAAAAGACACACACAGACGAAAAGAAAGGGGATGGAAAAATATATTGCTTTGATGGACTTAGCAGGTATTTAAGTCAGACAGATAAAGATAAACACTATATGATTTCACTTATACACAGAATCTAAGGAATAAAAAAAAGAAACTAATCAAAAACAAACTCACAAATATAGTGGACAATTTGGTGACAGACAGAGGGGTGGGGATTGGGGGGTGGGGGCTGAAAGGTTAAAGAAGCACAAATTAGTAGCTGATGGATGGTCACCATGATGGGGAGAACGGCATAGAGTATGCAGTTAACATTAATATGTTGGCTACGTGGAGGGTCAGGGAAGGGAGAGAGCAATTGGGGGGTGGGGCCTTTTATTAACTATATAGATGTCTAACCAATGTACTGTATATTTGAAACTAATCAAAATAAATTTTTTAAAAATCCGATGGGGGAAAAAAAGTTAAAAAAAAAAATAGAAGAGATTGTCAATCAGATTCCTCGGTGGATCCCTGCCACTAATAATAAAATTGCAAAGATGCAATTTTATGTTTATTTTAAAAATTGAACTCTCTCCAATAAGATTCTCAGGGAAAACCATAAAGAGTAAATAAAGCCAAAAACAAGAGTTGTTTTAAGGGAAAAATGGCAAGGAGTGCAAAAGATCATCCGAGAGGATCTGGATTTCTGAAACCAAAACATCTGTTACTAAGTGTGGATTGTGACTATTCTCCGTATCTAGCTGAGCCAGATAAAAACACTAACTGAGCAATGATGTAGGTCATTCTCAAACTTAACCTATTCTCTTATTTTTTCCTTCAGCCTAGAATGTTTAAGTAAGCCATTCAGAAGATATAATATTACAGAATGACACCAACTGAGGGAAGAGGGAGGGCAAAGGGTGATTTCAATAAGAAGCCTTAAGTGTGAAAAGTTGCTTTTGCTCACTGACCTGTGCCATACTTCTTTTAAGAATGACCTAATATGAATACATTTTTCTCCCCCACATCAATCCATATCAACAGCCCAGACAATTATTCCTCTAGGAAATGTGAAATTGAAAAAAGTTTCTCCCATTAAATGAGAACTGTTCTGCTTATGACCTCAATATGTACTCCCTCACTTTAAAAATCAGAGGCTGTTGAATTAATCACTTAAGAGTATCAAACTGTGGAAGAGCACTTTCCTGCTGGAAAACTCTCTCCCCTCACTCTCAAACAAAAGTAGATGTTCAGTTACATCTAAAGACCAGTAATGACCACAGCCATACAGGCAGATGGTCAGGAGAGTTTCTGGTTTATTTAGAGTAAAAAACTGTTGCCAAGAAAAAGCAAATGGAACATAGGTTAGTAGGTTCTGCCTCTAGTGCCTCTTTCTCAGGCTGAACATGACATCTGAAGAACAAAACATTTCATGTAGTTTGATTAATAACTTTTTAGAGATCTTATTACCAGATCTTTACCCAAGTGGTATGCTGATTAGGTTACCGAGCTCCCAGCCCTGAGCCATCTTGCCTGTGGACCCCAGGGTACTATTCAAATATTATTACTTTCTATGCCTGCCATGATGTGGGAAAAGTTGGAAAACCTTGAATTAATATTTGTCAATCAGGCTCTTTAGGTCTTACTTTGGCATAGCCCATATTAACATATGGCGTCTTTCGAGAATGATGAAATGTTTGAGGGGAAAAAGACCTCAGATCACCACGTCCCAAATGGGGCTCCTCCAAATGGAAGTTGCATGGCATATGAAGTGTTGTTAACTGGGATGAGGCAACTTGAGAAATGCTGGGTTAAATTTGGGCAGATTTTTTTTAAGTACAGCACGTCTCAGAAGCTTCTGTGTGCTGAATGCACTGTGACTGCAGAAGAGGAGCATAACACACAATTTATGTTTACTCAATGGTGGAGCCCTTAGAACGTCTTTTTTTTTTTCAGTTGTGGTAAAACTCACATAACAAAAATTTATCATCTTAAACATTTTTAAGTGTACTGTTTGGTAGTCCTAAGTATGTTCGCATTGTTGTGCAACCAACCTCCAGAACTTTTCATCTTTCAAAACTGAAACTCTATACACATTAAACCATAATTCCATATTTCTCCCTCCTCCTTGTCCTTGGCAACTACTCTTAGAATATGTTTAGCAAGTAATAATTCACAAAACTCTCTTTGTAAAATGAAAGTTCACTCCCTCATTTTATAGATGAGAAAATGAGCCTGAAGATGTTAAGTAACTGTCCATGTCACAAGTCACCAGTGAGCCAGGTCCAGACACAGAATGCTGGGCTTTCCGTCTGACCTCTTTTCACAACACTAAAGGTGACAGAAAAATAAGCTATTAATTATCCAAATTCTACCACCATATGCTCTGAAAATGCCTGGTATCTTCCAGATGTACTTCAGATAAAGGACTATTAGGTAAAAGAATTTTCCCCAAAGTCACATTTAGTACACAATTCTCCAAACTGGGGTGCACATAACATCAGGAAGCCCCAATTTAAACATGCCATACCTTCCTTGGGTATAAATTTTACTCGATGACTAAATGATAATAAAATATTTTGACATTAAAATATCATGAATATACTGCAAAGCAGGACACAAAGGTAACCTAATTTAAAGCACTTTGAGGGGGCCTTATTTCACTTGTGAACTACAGTGGCCTGTGGCCATCCTTTCCCATATCTGTATATAGGACTTCTGACAGGAAAGCACAAGAAGCACCACACAGAGGAGAAGAGCCTAAAATCTATAGAAGGACCTGGGACACAGCTCAGGAGGGGCACCCTGTTAACCCGTGAAACAAAGTGTACTTCCATGTGCACCTGGAAGGTTCACATCCACTCTAATGCTCTTATGCACCTGTGTCTCTCAATGCACATCCTTAAGGCCCCAGAGAAGGAACAAGTTAAGGGATTCTCCCAGTAATAATAATCAATCAAAAGAACACAAAAGGAGTGGTATTGTCTACTGCTAGACATCAAGTTTAGGAGAAGTGGGGGAAGTTGGTAGCAGAAGAGAAGGGCTGAATTACATGCCACACTCCTATTCAGAAGGTCCAGTAGGGATGGCATTTAAATTCCATTAACTACTTCCTCTTTCTGCAAATTCTAAATCCATGAATTCTAAATTCCAAATTCTAAATTCTAAAGGCCATGCAGTATGGCCTTTCATTTTTTGCAATGTACTTATTAAAATTCGATTATAACTAATTGCATTATAAGAGTGAAAATGAAAAATGTTTTCCCCTGTCTTCTGAAAATTATCCAGAGATAGAAGATACAACCTTTTAAAAATAATTCTGCAGATGCAGGAAGGATAAGTTATTCTCTTTTTGGATCTCTAAGTTTTTAGCTTCATCCATATGCTACTGCCAACATTCTAAGCTTTAGAAATCACTGGCGGATTTTCAAACATAAAATATATAGTGATAATTTTCTTGCCTTTACTTGAGCTGCACCTAAGCAGCTGGCCTGAAGCAGCTGGCAACCCGAGAATGAAATGCAGCAGAGTGAAGCTGAGCACCTCCTCCACTAGCATCACGTGCCAGGCCAATGCGGCTTCAGCTCTACTTGGCGTTCCCTTTTAACCTGTCTCAGAGGATCCCTTAGATCCCTTCTCAGAATAACTGCATCAGTATGTTAATCCTGGCACTGGGTTCTGAGCTGCATTCTTCCCTCAGCTGCTTTCTGCTTTACATCCCCTAAAACCACAGTTCCCCAGACCAAAATGAAAGGCAACATGGTGCATTACTCAAAGAAACAGAATGAGCGCCACATAAGGTGAGACGCATGTGCCATGAATATTAATGTAACCCAAGCAATTATAATCGTTACAATGACAGCCAGCGCACATTAGTTACTGACCACACAGAAGAGGCTGCAGTTAACCTTGCTGAGGGTTAGGAAGAGGAGGCCTTCATTTTTCTAACTGAGTGAGTAACAACTTGGATTCCCGGCTCCCCAGAACAGCCAATTATTTTAAAGAGCATTGCTAAATTCTCAAAACAAATTTGAATTTCCATTAATTGAAGATATATGACATACTGCAGATGAGTGGTTGGTAAAGCAGAAAAACATAGGATGAAACAGTTTGTGAGAAAGTTAAAATCATTCTTAGCAGTTGCTGATTAATTTATAAACAAGCTACTTTAACAAGGTTTCAGTGAGATAAAATAATAATAGTAATAAAAACAATTCAATACTGGATCAGAGCCACCACCTACCCTGAAGCATAAAAAAGAAAATGCTTTTTATATAAGGAAAGAATAGTAAAAAAGGAAAAGGAAGAAAGAAAAAGATATTCATTACACTTAAAATGTACATTTATGGTGGGAATAGTAATTTATTTAAATGAGACCAGCGTCCAAAACTGTGAACCCTATAATAATATATGATGTTGCCTTTTACTCTTTACAGCCTAAATAAGATTTCCAAAGAAGCCTAAAGTATCAGATTTGTTAAATGTTTCTATGTAGATCTAAAAAAAAAAAAAAAAAAAAACTAATTTATAAGCATGAAGTTGAAAATAAAGCAGCTTTACCACCTTCAAGAAAATACTCTACATGCTGTATCCGAGCTCAGCCAATACCATATCAATAAATATCTGTTGGATGCTGAATGAAATGTAACTGTGTTGAATTTAAGGGAATTTAAAAGAATTTATTGGAAGCTTCCTTGCTAATATAGTCGAGGAAAAGCACTGACAAGGTGATACCTGAATATCTGGCTTCGGTCTGACAAAGTTTCTCTTTGACCAGACTTTAATCGGGCTCCTCTGAATCCTCTCCCCAACTAAGTCTCGACTTTTAGTCTTACCCACCTGTCTCTGCATAGCCCCAGTTTTAGCAAGAATCCTGTTAAGTAGCGTTAGCCAGAATCCTCTACCATTAATATCTGATCACCCTCAACATCTGACCGAGTGATAGCTGAGCACCCTGGCCTGTCTTTGGCAAGAATCCTGTTAGGTCAGTTTAGCAAAAACTTATCCAACTCTCTTAGTAATTCCATCCACTGATCCCCACTCCCTCAATTCCCACCTTGCTCCTTGGCTATAAATCCCTACTTTTGCTTGTATTCAGAACTGAGCCCAGTTCTAAACTGTCTCTTTCTCCCTATTACACAGTCCTAAGAAAAACTTTTTTTTACTGCTCAAACAACTGTCCAGCTCTGGTTTTCTTTAACAGGTCTTAGTCCTTGTGTCACTCTGGAAACAGTTTGGCATTTCTTCAAAATGTTCAACATAGAGTTATCACAAGACTCCCATGAGAATTGAAAAAATATGTCCTCAAAAAAACTTGTATACAAATGTTCATAGCACTATTAGTCATAAGGCTAGCAAGTAGAAACAACCCAAATCCCCATCAGATGATGACTGGGTAAACCGTGGTATAACCATACAGTAGAATTACATTCAGCGACAGAAAGGAATGGAGCACTGAAACATACCCCAATATGGATGTGCCTGGAAAATACTGTGCAAAATAAACGAAGCTAGTAACAAAAGGTCATATGTCATATGATTCCATTTATGTAAAATTTCCAGAAGAAAATCCATAGAGGCAGAAAGCAGACTAGTGGTTTCCGGGGAGTAGGGGTAGGGGTGGGAATGGAAGTGCCTGCTTATGAGTACAGAGTTCCTTTTGGAATGATGCAAATGTTCTAAAATTAGGCAGTGATGATGGTTGCACTACCCTAAAAACCACTGAATTGTATACTTTAAAAGGGCAGATTTTACTGTATGTGAATTATATTTCAGTAAAGCTATTATATAAAAAAAAAAGTCATATGCATTTGTTAAGAGCCTACTATATGCCAGGCACTCTGCCCTCCTAGAGTTTATAGCCCATGGAGGAAGTCTGAGTTTAAATCCTGGTTCATGATTTACTATAGTCTGGGAAAGTATCTTACTTCTTCATCTATAAACAGGGTTAAAGGTGGTACTCAGTGAATGACGAATTGGAAGGATTCCCTAATTGTTAGTTACTATTAAGTTGATATAAATGCCAGTAGAGAAAGAATATAAATAAAACAGGAAATCTTAGATTGGAAGGTTAGAGAAGGTATCGCTTCAGGAAATGACATTTGGACTGACACCTGAAAGATCGATCAGCTAAAGGTAGTCACAGAGAACTTAAAAGAACTACAAAGGAAAGTGCAAGTGCAAAGATCCTAAGGCCAGGAAGGGTGTGAGGCCTTCCCGGAACTAAGTCATATGGTCAGGAGACACTAAATAAGTGAGGGAAAGATAAGCTGAAGCCAGAACATACTGGGTCTTACAGACCAAAATAGGTATCTTGGATTTTATTCTAAGTACAACGGAAAATCACTAAAGGCTTTTAAGCAGAAAGGATGACATGATCCAAATTATATTTCAAAATGATCACTCTCTGCTGCAAAGGGGAAGAACATGCAGTCAGAAGCTACTGCTGTGTTCCAGGGGAAAGATAATGGTAGCTTAGATTATACTGTGGGAGAGATCTCAATAATTTTGACTGGGCTGAGACACAGAAATGAAAACGAGGATTTGCGGCAGAATCCCTTCCTTTCTGTTCTACATATGCAGCCTGATAGAACACAAAAGAGAGAGCGAATACGATATAGAAAAACGTGTACCATACCAGACGAGTCAAAAGCCCTCAAATTCCTAGTTCTACTCCCAATCAGCCATGGAATCTTGGCAAATAGTTCCTCCTTGAGCTTCAGTGCATTATTAGTATAATCAGAATTAGAGTTCTATCACACAGGGTTACTCTAAGACTGAACTAACTTAACGTATGTTAAAGTACCTGCAGAGGATCAGGCAGTGTGCTCTGTAAGTGCCAATCAATTTAAGAGATATATCCAAAACAAAAACAAAATACAGATTGTAATTAGTTATTTGTTCCTCTTTAAGGCCAAGTTGTTTTTTGTTTTGTTCAATGAACATGCATTAAGCTTCTTAATATACTCCAGTGTAGAGAACAAAGCAGAAATCCATCTACTTTTGTTCTATTTCACTTACTTCTGGGAAAACCTGATAGTCGCTGCAGATGAAAGTCCTCTCCCAGAGACCCAGCCCTGGGGAACAAGTATTATTTAAAAAAAGCTTTTCCCTAAAGAATCCCAAGCCAAGGGAAGGAATGACCTGGAGAAAAGCGGTAAATATTTTGCTATAAAATAGATTTATGGAGCAACCAATAAGAGGATTGATTTTTAGGAGCTATTCTGGCAAAGTTCATGACAAAATTATCTTGTTTATATGTTTAAACATCTGCTGAAGTTTACAAATTATACCCAAATTCCATCTGAAAAACACAGCACTTTCGTCTTGCTGCTGGTGGAGAAATCTCTGTACACATTAGAGTCATTGCCTTTTCTGAAGCATATTTGTAGTAAGGATACACTTGGCACTTTTCTCAAGATTATTAAATAATTGTGAAAAAAAGCAAATTCCTCTGAGACTTTTCTGCAAGCCCCTGACAAAAGCCTATAGGGAAGTATTTTTTTTAATTACCTTGATATTTCATTAATGTTTTTGCTGACTTTTTATATTATATCACACAGAAAAGCAAAGAGATATATTTACTTACCAGTACATTGAGTCAGATAATGAAAAACAAAAGAAAACCTTTCCCATGTACACTGTACCATAAATTTCTTCAATAGAAAAAGACAGGTTTTGTTCTATGGCTCAATAAAATACCATATTAAAAGCCAAAGGTAGCAAAACAGAAAACATCTTTAAATAAATGCCATATTATGTTGTCATAGCTATAAAAATTATCAAATAAATATGATGAAATCTAATTATTTCCCTGTTGGGCTTAATGTTCTGAAAATTACTGTACTTCAAATCTTATACATTGATACAGATTAACATACATAAAATTGCTATAAGTGGCATATATTGGCATAAAATTAGGTCCCCTGAGTAAAGGAGACACTGGAGGATAAATACTACAGGTATTTTTCAAGTTAGTGTGTGGTTTTCAAAATCCAGCTTCCTTTAATGAACCAAATAAACTATACTTCCATAGAAAAAAAAGTAGAGAAAAACAAAACACCAATAAAGCAGCACATGGAATTATTTTATACAGATACATATATAAAAATCTTTCTTCATTGCCTCTTAATGGAAGGAAACACAAAATGAATGAAAACAAAGCTTTTTCATTCTGAAAACTTTTATCCTTGTCCTGGGCTTAAAGCAAAGGAAAAAAAAAAAAAAAAAGAAGAAGAAGAAGAACTGGAACTATATTTTATCATTTATATAAAATCATGAAAATATTATAAAAAGAAACTTATCCATATTTTCTTTCTAATTTAATTCTGCCTAGGACCTCAAAAGAGAACTGAATGACATTAAAAAAAAAAAAAAAAAACAGAAGGAAACAAAAAAAGCAAACACTTAAGATTCTATTTTATTTTTTTATTTTTTATATTTTTCCATGTACAGAATTATGCTCCTATTCCAGTCTGCTAAAAAAAATCACTACCGTAATCTATATCATTATAGATTAATGAGAGAGTTTCAGCAGAAGTCAAAACCAAGGGATTTCTTAAATTTTTCTTCCTCTTGAAAGATGTGAAAAACTGAAGGAAAGTTCCCATTTTGTGTTCTACTCTTTCTGCCTATGTGGGAGATTAAGGCACCAATAATTCTGACTGAAATGACAGAAATAACCTATTACTTTGGCACAGAAGAGGTAGAATAGAATGGTCACAAGAAGTTCTGGCCAAGCTTAGGATGTACTGTTTCTTCTCTCGTCTTGAAGTCCATCCAATGTTTGATGTACAGAGAACACAAATATTAATTTTTTTCTACAAAGAACCTAAATTTAATTTAATTTACCTATGATAAACTAATGTAATTATATCCTTTGAGATCTCACAAATTGATTGTATCCTAGAAAATTTGACACATATAAAATATGTTAATGTTCTAGAAAAGAACACAATTAAACACATGAACTGAACTGTGATTGTTGCTTAGCATTCTAACAGATGGCTAATTCATTGAAATAAATTCCACAGATTACTATCAAAGTATGATTGAATTTCCTATGACATGAACATGAGATTAACAAACTATCACCTTTAATTAAGCAACACTGATTCTGATCTCCATGGCAGCACATGTGCAACCAGAATAAGCTCTCTGCTTAGAGTTTTAAAAAGTATAGGATAGAGTCCCCGTTAGCAAGATTACATACTACCTGCAATGGACTGAATTGTGTCTACCTAAAATTCGTGCGTTCAAGGCCTAAACTCCAATGTAATGGTACTTGAACACAGAGCCTTTGGAAGTTAATTAGGTTTGGATGAGGTCAAGAGAGCGGAGCCTTCATGATGAGATGAGTGTCCTTATAGGAAGAGATGTCAGACAGCTTACCCTCTCTTTCTGCCATGTGAGGATATAGCAAGAAGGTGGTTGTCTCCAAGGCAGGAAGTGAGCCATCACTAGGGAAGTAAATTCACCAGCACTTTGATCTTGGAGTTCCCTATCTCCCGAACTTTGAGAAATAAATTTCTGTTGTTTAAACCATCCAGTCTAAGGTATTTTGTTTTGACAGTCTGAGATGACTAAACCGCCATCAAATCAGTGACAAACAGGGCAACTTTTTGAATAGAGGACAAAGACAAACCAGAAATATAATTGGAAAACGTGCTTGGATTCTTAAGCTTTGTCCTACTCCTAATTTTCCAAGTGACAACTACAGTAACTATTATTTTGTTTTTCTAGCATAGCAATGACGACACATTTCCTTTTAATGTCAGCATCACCCTTCAGTAGCCACTTATATGTAATCCTCCACCTCTGCTTTGCCTGTTGATCCAGAGCTGCCATTTACAGTACTACTTCAACTTATAGTTTTCCTCTGTAGTTTTACAGAAGTAAAATTCAAATTCCCTGATTAATGTCTGGAAAGCAGAGCATTCACATCTAATTTTTTTCTTAGCACTAAATCTGGGATTCAGATGATTTATATAAGTTGTTCCTTGGGTATCTAAGTACTTTACATAATAAATTACTCGTAAAACACATTATAACTTATTTATACTACCCCTACCCCCCTTCTCAACACACACACACACACACACACACACACACACACACACACACACACACGTTGTAGAGAGTAAAGTTCAAATAAATTTTAGCAAGCTGGCCAGAGAAAAAGTCTGGGCTAATGGCTCGAATCTTGTGAAACCTGCCTTCCCTGCTTCTCCTGTTAGAGCTGAACTGCCTAATTTGGACTGTAAGAAGGCAGACAAACAGTCAGTCTCATTCCCTACCACCCATTCACCTCAGGGACCTAAAACTCCATGTTCTGAAATTTCAATTCCATGATGCTTACAACTGGCTTGACGAGTGAAAGAATTATATTTCTTCTCCTGTTTTTATGTTAGGAAAGTAGTATTACATTAAACATGATTTTAATTATTTTTATAGATCCTGTAAACTGTTATCATGATAAGAATTCCAAACCTATAGAAAAATTTCATGAGTTTATTAAAGTGTATTTGAGCCAGAGGACAAGCCTGGAAGCAAGATATCAACAGACTAAGAAAAATGATTCTAAGAATGACAGTTTTCAGTTTCTTTTATATATTTGGAATTAAGGAGGGAATATAAGGAATATTACACGAAAGTGGGAGAAAGCGAGGCAGGGAAATCTCTGTGGTTGGATTACAGGATAGTTAACAAGATTATGTGATTTCTTAAGGGTAGTTCCCCTTCTGAGTGGTCCTAAAAGAGACTGTTTCGAAAATATGATACCCTAGATGCACAAAACTAATATACAGGGCTTGCTTAGGCAAAGATAAAGCTTTTACAGGCCTGGGGCATGACTACTCACCAAGACCTACCCAGTTAGGAATTTATGATCAGATCGCCCTGTGAGGTTACTTTTGGTTAGATTTATTACAGAGCCTCTTTTTCATCCATGCTATCATTTTAATAGAATTATTTTCATTATTGCCTATTAGCTTTCACACACACTTACTATTGTTGAAATCATATTGTGTGTTCCAGTCTATTTAACATTACACCTTAACTGTATCACTCAAGTATTTATTCTTTATACTTTTCATTGTAATAACCTGAAATTCTGTCATGTTGATGTAGCATCACTAATAGACCAGTTCCCTTTTGATAAACAATAAGGTTATTTCCAATTATGCTGTTGTGGGAAAAAACAGAGTCTGATCATGATGTGCAGATGTATTTCCTTGGGATAGGTTCCTAAAGGATGGAATTACTAGGCCAAAGGGTTTGAGCATTTTTACTTTTCCTATGCTTTGCTTTTTTCCCCAAAGCACTGTGCAAATTTTAATGCAAATTTGCCAACATGAGATGTTCTCTTTTGATATGAAAAGGTGATTACTTCAATAATTATAAAATGATATCTATGTGTTAGAAATTTGAGGAAGACCTCTGATCATGAATTATGATAAACATTTTTTCATGTTCACTTTACTAATTATATTTCCTTTTAGGTAAATTATCTGTTTTGTCCATTCATCTCTAAAAATTTCAGTGTTTGCAGGATAAAAATGAACAAGCACGTTATACTTTTGAGATATTCTTTTTCAGTCATGTTGGTGTAAATCTCCTTTCCTACTTTGCTGCTGTCCTACTAAAAACTCATCGTAAGTCTATATTTTTACTTTTCTATTTCTTTAAAACCAAAAAAAGATATCCTTTCATGGTTCTATTATATATTGTATTCTATTTTCTTTTGGTCTTTCTAGAACATGACTTTTTTCATTAATTCATCAAGTTTGCCAATGTAATTCAAATTTATACTGGTAGATAGTAAAAGATGTTGATATAACTATTTTTTTTAAAACTGCCAGTTGGCTTCCAATATTACTGTAAACCTTCCTTTTTTGGAGAAAATATATTTTACAATACTGTTTATATATTGTTGAATCTATTTCTATGCTCAAATATTGTTCCATAGATCTGTGTTTATACTTTTTAATCATTATTACTCATTGCTCTTCTTCTTGGAAAGTTCCTTGGCAAGCTCTCATGTTTATTTTTCCATTAGATTATCTTTTCAAGTTCCTTCCAAAATCTCAGAATGGTTTTGGCTGAAATGGTATTACATGAATAAATTAACTTTAAGAGATTAGGAGTTGATTTATAAATTAAAATGCTACACATACATACAATACCTAACATTCCTAATAGAAAAAAACCTCTAGCTTTCTAATACTTGTTTTCAGTTTCTCTCAAGGTAAAGAAGCTTCACACTCATTTCTTAAGACTGTTGTTGTTTATAACAAGTTCTCTGTAGTTCTATTTCCACATCCAGGCTTTACTTAGTTCAGAATATACTTAACGGCTCACAATACTTCTAGCTACAAAACACCTGGAAAAAGGCAAGGTTTTCCAATTAGCTGGAATCATGAAAGAGGCAGAGAGAAATCTGTTTCAGCACTGTACTTAGAAACCCTTCCCACATACAGTGGTGTCAGAGTCGAGAGTTGGTATTCTACTGAGAGTTGACATTTCCTGCTTCAAGTAACTTCATAGCGTTCAAACCTTTGTTATCCACGAGCTCTTTTTCTTTGACCAGCCAGTGTCTAGCCCCATCCACAAGCTGTCTCTCATGACTCTATACTCCCCTGCTAAGCTGCTCGGCCACCCCCAGCCCTTTACACCAAAGAATCCCATTGCACATGTGGCAACTGGCTACACTGATCAAATGGGTGTGAAATTTCAAAACTAAATTTTAATATTTAAACAAATCCTGAAAACTGGTGGAAGCCTAAGGCCCAAGGTTGGAAATCAATTAAAATATAACGAACAATTAGTTTGTATATATAAGAATTTGATTCAATATTAAGAGTACAATCCATAGTACTTCTAACCAGAGGCACCACTTCCATGAAATTAAGTGTCTGAGGGGTGACTTCATTCTCAATTCCTGTCTACATCTATATGTCTAAAATTAGCAGAAATTTCACATATATACATATATATGCCAGAAATACTACAGACACACACATACACACAGACGAAAATTTTGCCATGATTTGTGTTCATTCTACCACGTTATACAAAAAAAAAAAAAACACACACAGTTTTTGATTTGAACCCTCTTTCTTTTATCCCTTTAAATAATAATTTATTAAAAAGCAGAAATTATATTTGCTATTTCTTTGATACCATCACACAGCAGTTGTATAAATATCACCAATCAATTGACTTAAAAGCTGAGTTCAAATTTTTCTGTATCATAATTTCTTAGAAAATACAGGATAGATATGAAAAATAAGAATTATAATTCTTAAGTATTTCTCCTTTTTGATATTTGGCTTCCTCTTAAGAATAATGACCCTCAATTTCAACACAATGAACCAAAAAATCAAATTTAGCCTTTGAGTAAAGAAGTACAATGTGCCTTCATCAAAGAGAGATCTCCATTAAAAACCAATAGAAAAGATATGTCACAACTGGCATTAAATAGAACATATTTTAAGCTTTCCACATTAACTGCTTGAGTCACAAAATTTGACTCTTTACTACATCACCGTCTTTTTTTAAAAAGTATTCTGTTAAGAGGAAAAACAAATCCCAGTAAAGAAGTTCCTTGTGTTATATTCAAATTCATGATTTAGCATAGTTCTTAAATAACAAAATAACTGGTTGATGTTACAGGTTTTCAATTGGGTTATTATTTGCTAGGTTTAGGCATTTGATGTCAACTCATCAAGCACAGACATATTAGTACATAATTCAATCAAACAATCTTTTATCAGGAGAAGCCCTAACTCGAGGCAGGTAAACAAATGTCTTACAACTCCCTAAAGCTTCATTCTTATTTTTAAAAAATTCATATCAAATCAACAGTTGGAAATAGCGTCAGTTACATCTAAAACATAATGTTGAACACTGTATGAAAAACAAAGAAGTAGAAGAAACTTCTGGCCTAAATTTCTAGTTTTAATTTTATCCTGGGCCAGCTATCATTCATAGATACAGGCAAAAAGAAAAGCACACTCGGACAGACATATTAAGAATGAATGTACATATATCAAATCATTATGCTGTACACCTGAAACTAATACAAGGTTCTATGTCGATGAATCTTCAACTTAAAATATGAATATAATTCTAATGAAATTCAGCTCTAAGCATGTTTATGAAAACCTTTAAATTAGATGAAATTTTAAATCATATTTTAAATCACCTACCTTTCAAATCATTAGAGAAAATAAAATATGAACAATCAGTGAAAACTAAATCTACAGCTTTTGATCATCCACAAGTGGAACATAAGTATTCCCTCTCTTTCTTCATCCCAGTTACTGATACACTGCTGAAACAGGCAGGAAGTAAGTTAGGATCCTACTTATATCACCAGAATCGTCCCTCAGAGTGATTCTGATGTAAAAGAATCCCTTATCCATGCCAATCTCTTTCCAATTTACACTTTCTTCTATTTTATCTCATTTATTCTCACGTAACTTTCACGACTCTGAGCAAGAAATACACTATTCAGTAATGCACTGAAACCCTTTTTTCACCCGCACAAATCAACATTCCCATCTCTCCTGCCTGATTAAGCTGACATGAAAAGTCCTACTGCCATTTTGAACATAGAGAAGAAAGAGTACCAGAAAGGGGAGACTTGGAATTTATGGAAATATGAACATCAACAGCACCTGATATTTTATCAGATAAATGAATTCCCAGTACCAAACTGAGCAAACTGAGACTTAGGTTAGGTACAGAATAGTGGTTGGTGCGTGCACTACATAGTCACAATGATCTGAGTGCAAATCCACACCCAGCAACTGCGAGCTGCATGATCTATGATTCTTTGTTCAATTTCTCTGCATCTTAGTTTCTTCACTTATGAATTGGGGAATATTATGCACCTACATTTCACAGAGGATTAAATCAATTAGTAAAGTGAATTACTTCCTAGTAACTGGGCAATTAATGAGTAAATATTAACCATTTCTATACATAATTATGATTATCACTATTAAACTGTCTATGGCCATATGACTAATGTGAGGTAGAGTAAATGTCGACTTAGGACCAATGAATGTGTGTCTAGGGTTCACTGTATCACATCATCACTAAATACAATACCTAATATTTCTAATTCATATGTTTTTCCTTGCATCTAGCCCATATTTCTTCACTTTTGTAAAGGCATATCGTGAGATAGCTATGTTGCTAAAATCCACATTTACATGTCTGCTGCATATCCCTGCTGTGTCCAAGCAGAGGATTCCACAGCAGTTACAACTGTCTTACATACTGATTGTTTTCTAAAAAAATAATGTGCTAGGAAAACACTCACATAGAACTTAGCAGATGAAACCATTTTGTTCCTCAGCCAGGTAGATGTATTGGCCAAACTATCAACAAACCAAAACAAATAAAAAACCACAAAGTGGTGCCCTGTCCTCAAGCACAGCACATTTATAGTACTGACCCAGTGTGATAAAGGAATGACCAAAGGCAAAACTCACTTATATTCTGATTTCATCCTGTCCTTTTAAGAAGAAGGGAAGGAAACACACTAAGAATAAATGTCACCTTTTAGGTACCCTTCAAGCTGAGCTCTACCCACCTCCATGTTTAACAGGGGGCATGCATCTGTCATAGGTACTGCGGGACTAGTTCCTGAACCTTGAAGGACTATAACAGACTTGCACTGTGGCACCCAAGGGTCTAGCCTTATCATTCCAATAACGCAAAAAGGCCAAAAGACAGACGCAGCATTACCAAGCAATGTCTCTGTTCCACTGTGTTCTTTTGTCTTCTTTTATAGTTTTTACAGATGCAGGCATACCTAAAGGTATGTGTGCACAGGTTCTAAAATACAATATGTAGAGATTGTTCAGTGTGTGCGGGAAAACTAGCTAAGGTCAAAACTATCTAGAACACTGTTTTTGTACATTGGTCTCCCAAACTGTACATAACCTAGTCCCTCTCATGCAATTACTTCCTACCAAGCATAAACTATGAGGAGAGCTGTATCTGTCTTACCAGCATATCCCCAATTCTAGCCCAGCACCTGAAACTTGGTAGGTGCCCAATAAACAGCTATCCAGTGGATGGATAGTTAGAAGACCTGCTGGGACCTGAGGGATTGCCACAGAGGAGAGCTGGGCTGAGGGGGAAGCAGTACAAGTTGAGCAGCCCAAAACTATGGTAAGACAGCTGTACCTATCTCTCCCCCTAGTTCTGGTAGGTGTTGCAAGGCAAGACCCTGAGGGGCCAGCTACAAATGGAAATACAGAGGTTTCAAAAAATCAGGATGAAGTTCCCAGTGAGCAATGGTGTTGATGAGCTGGCACCTTCCAGGGCACAGAAAAGCACTTCAAGAGCAGAGTTCAGGACACGAGGGCTTCTACTGCTATTGCTTGGATGCCCCAATCATTCTTCTAAAGCTGCCTGGAGAAGATACCGGCTTTTACAAAAACTTTGGTTTGAGTAGAAGGTTGCTTCTTGTGTTAAAGCACTGTGTTATGTAAAATCTAACTTTTTTCTTAATTTAAAATTTTTCTACAAAGAACAGAAAATAACCTAAATGCTAAACAACAGGAAAATGATTAAATGTCTCATGCCATGGAATAGTATGAAGCCATTTAAAATGTCATTTTTGAATAGTAGTTAATAAGATATTGAAGAGTCACAATAGAATGTTAAATGAAGAAGTGGAGGATACAAAGCTGCATATAGAATAAAGCATTACACTGATTAGATTTTTTTAAAAGGTGAAGAAAATATTACTTTTCATTATTGGGATTACATATATTGTATAACTTTCTGTATTTTCCAAATTATCTACACTGAAGATACTTTATTTATAACAAGATAAGTTATTTATTATTAAAAGAATAAGACCAAATGAAGATAATTTTCTAAAAAAGTAACTGCCAATGTCAGATGGAAGGCTACAAAGCTAAACCTCATAAAGACTTTCTGATGTTACATATAGTACAAAATCAGCTGAATGCAATCAACCTGTTTAGTTTCCTATAGGTCAGATGCAAGTGTTAGTACAACAGGTCCTGGAAAAGGATAACCTTTACAGTTAAATTACACATCGACGAAAAGGAGAGTGACCCTGGGCAAAATTTAATTATGGCCTTTTACATTGTGCCATACTAATAAATATGACAATTTTTCATTTTAAATTTCCCTTTTCATATCTGTCTTGTGAAATATTCTGAGAAACCAGATAATCACAAGGCCTTGGACACTAATGCTTTTACTTGAGAACACTGCATAAATTATTGATGACACAGAGGCTGCACTATGTTCAAAGAGTCTGCAGCAGATAAAAAGCTTTTATTTTGGTAAAAAGCAAGAGAATGGGAATAAAAACATGTGGGTGGCTAGTCTCTGCTAAGCATTGCCAACCTTCACATTTCCTTTGGTCTTTGTTATGTGTCCTCCTCTATTTCCTTCAGATAATTTCCTGTCAGTTAGCAGCACTCCCACCCATTCAGTTCCTCAAACTAGAAACTTGGGAGTCCTCTGTGAGTTCTCCAGCTCCCTCACGCTCCACGCTCAAGCCAACAGACCCACTAGTTCTTCCCCCCAAATACATCCTGAATATCTCTTCACTAGCAGCCATCCCTGATCCATGCCATCACCACCTCTCACCTTACACAACAGCTTCCTAATAGGTCTCCCACTACACCACTGCAGCCACACTGTCCTCTTTTCTGCACCGGCAAGGCCCAAGCTCTTACCCCATCAGAGCCTTTGCACAGCCTGAGCCCCTCCCTGCCTGAATTGCTCTTCTCCACAAGGCTGACGGCCTGGAGTACTGCATCTTAACTCTCAAGTCCTCAGAAAGGCTTTCTCTGACAACCTCATCTATTGTAAAAATCTGATTATCTTCAACCTCTGTACTCTGGTAAATATTGATGTTATATATTTGTTTGATGTTTGCTTTATCCATCAAACTATATAAGCTCTGTGAAGGCAGGGACCATTTTTATCTCGTTCACCGTTGGATCTCCAACAGTTAAATACAAGATGTTTTAATGAACTGAAGAATACTCTTTCATCTGTAATTTGTGGTATTTCTACAAATGATATAAAAGCTCTAGTGGGACAGGGAAAATAAATTTGACTTCCTAGCTAATTGCTTAAGTTATTGTTTATTTCTATATTTGTTTTCTCAGCATGCCCTCTCAGGCCAGTTCAAGAATAAACATTTGGTATGAGACTTAAAACCACAAACAACATCCCCAGTCTCCAAACAACTGGTATTAAGCTGGCTCCCCTACGCTCAGATGTCACAGACTTCACATTACATCTATTTAATCCAAATGCTTTAATTATTGCCAGCCTAAGAAGTTTTCTGACAATGTACAGAGATATAAAGTGGCAGACACTAAATTAATGTAAAATCATATTGTGGTGGGCATGTACATTTGCTTAGTTTTAAAATTGTCATAGAGGACTCTCTAAACATAATTCTACCATCTGGACACCACATCACAGGGCCCACCACACAGATTCTAGGCAAGCTTCAGTTCTTGCAATCAAATGCTCTTCTTGGTAAAACCTTTCCCTAACCCATCTCATAAACAACACTACGACTGTCACATACCTGGAATTAAATTATTCTGATGAAACACACAACTCTCAGGTTCGTACTGTTTCCCCTGCAATAATGACCATTTCCAAATCGCCTTCATTTAAATGTTTAAAAAATTCAATTTATCACTTCAAATAAGGGCTCTATGTAGGAAAAAGAA
This sequence comes from Rousettus aegyptiacus, assembly GCF_014176215.1. Classification (NCBI taxonomy): domain Eukaryota; kingdom Metazoa; phylum Chordata; class Mammalia; order Chiroptera; family Pteropodidae; genus Rousettus; species Rousettus aegyptiacus. Next base: position 71,458,916 of record NW_023416288.1, read on the forward strand.
AAAAAAAAAAAAAAAGATGAGTGTCAGAAATAAATCCGAAGGATGACTCTACAAGGTAACATAAAAAAAAAAGACTTGCTTTTTTTTAAAAAGACCCATGTCCTTAGTATTTTGCTCAATCTATTGAATGTAATTTAAATCTAAGACAATATAATAAAAATATTAACTCCTCCAGAAAGCTTTGTTGTAATTATTATTTATCTAGCACTTAATATATAGCAATCTCCTTATATTCATTGTCATCATACCTCCCACAGTAACACTTAAGTATGCACCAATATTACTCCCCATTTCGTAGATCATGGAAGTTCAGAGAGAAAAATAACTTGGCATGGTTGAGCCTGAAGTAGGAGTCAGGGCTGGACGCTGAAGTCTACATACTTAATAGCTACCTTATGAACATGTGAATGAGAGCTTCAGCTGCAGAGCGTTTCTGAGATGTGTACTAGACTTTTCTCAGATTATAACTGTGATTCTTCTGTTTTTAAATGCAAAATCTCTAGGTGTTTCTATTACCAATTATAGCTCATATCTCTATTAAGTAACTGAAGAAAAACATTTACTTAGTATACGGTATATTCCAAGCCCTGTCCTACATATCGGTAAAACAAAGAATAGAAAAAAGCTCCATTCCTGGGGGGCTAACGAAAACATAGTAGAAATGATAGGCAATCACCAGCTGATACATGGAATTCTGGGGAGCAGTGTGCAGTAATTAACTACCTCCACAAGAGAAGCCAAAAAAAAGGCTTCATGGAGGAAATAACTCATGAGCTGGGATCCTAAGAACAAGCAGAGATTCCTCAGACCAAAAAAAAAAAAGGGAAGAAAGTGTTTCTGTTAATGGAGAAACACTTTGCAGAAGTATAAAACTACCAGCATATGTCCTCTTAGGTAAAAAAAAAAAAAAAAAAAACAAGACTTTAAAGTGAAGCTGGAGCTGGCAGTGCCCTAGAAGAAAACTAAGGCTTATCAGACAGGTTGCATGCAGACTGAAAATGTCTTACATGCCATGCTTAAGAAATGGGGCTCACCCCATGGGTGATGGGGAGCTATTAGAGAGGCAGTGTGCAGAGTGGGAAAAGCACAGGCACAGGCAGACGGGGCTTTGACTCTTCTTTATGTCACTTGCTGGGTAGCTGGTTTTTATAGTAGGGTAGATAATATATCTCTGGACCAGTTTCCTACAAAACACAAGTAATATCCCTCGTAGGGTTGTTGTAAGGTGTAAATGAATGCGTTCTATCTATCTGTATGAAACAACTGATACAAAGCAACTGTTGAACAAATGCTGGTTCCTTTCACCACCGGGAGTTACAACTTTTCTAGATCCTGATTATCCTTTAACTAAAAGTTAACAGGACTAAAATTGTGGAACCAATTAAAAGCTTGAGAACCAAGGATGGCCCCTGTATTCCCTCACTCTTAGCAGAGCTTGCTACATGTTCGTGAAGAAATTTTTTCATCTCACAAATTTCATTGGTCACTAACATCGTGCCGGGCTTTGTTTTGTTTGCTAGGCATACAAAACAAACCAAGAAAACCACCACAACAAAAATCCCTGCTCTTACGGAGCTTTCAACTGGGGGTGGGAGAGTCAAGGTGGGGGAGATAGAGAACACACATTAAAAAATAAACTTTGTAATCTATTAGAAGGTGATAAGTGGAATGAGGAATACTTAAACAGGGTCCAGGGAGAAGGGGGTGTGTCAGCAAGTGCAGAGGTCAGGGTCAAGCCTCACTGAGAAGCTATCAATTGCCCAAAGACGTGAAGGAAACGAGGCAGTGAGCCAAGCAGATATCTGGAGGGAGAGCATTCCAAGAAGGAGGAACATGAAGTGCAAAGACCCAGAGGCAGTTCTGTGCCTGGTATGTTAAAGGAATAGCAAGAAGGCCTCTGTGGTAGAGTGGGCCACAAGAGGAAACGTAACAAAAGGTAGGTCAAAATGGTCACGGGCCAGACCCTGGCATTCAACTCTGAGGGTGAAGGAAAGCTATTTTTGAACGTTTGCGCAGAAGAGTGAGCGATCTGACTGAAGTTTCCAAAGGCTCTCTCTAGTTAATGTGTTTAGACTACATTCACTAGGAAGCAAGGGCAAAAGTGGGGCTGCCAGTCAGGAAACTTTTGCAGTAATCCAGGCTGAAAATGGCATCTTGGATCAAGGAGGTAATAGCAGGTACAGTTTGAAAGTAAAGCCAACAAGGTTTTTTGACAGAGTACATTGTGGAGTCATCAATGACTTCCAGAAATTTGTGCCCTGAGCAATGAGAAGGATGGAACAGTCATAGTCTAAGAAGTGAATTGAGTGAGTAGGAGGTGGAGGAGGCCCTGAGAAATCAGGCATTGGTGCTGTGCTGAGTTTCACATATTCATGAGCCATTCATGTGGAGATGCTGACCAAGCCCTGGATGAACAGGTTTGGAACTCAGAAGAGAGGTCTGGATGAGATTAAAGTCTACAGAAATCCATATTGGATTTAGAGACCTAGAGATACACATTCAGGAGATATGTGCATATAAATGGTATTTAGAAATATAAGAAATAGATGAATAAACAAACATCAAAGTCGTAGAGTTCCAGATTTGATTCTTGGCACTGTGTCACCTAAGACCAGCTTCTTTAAAGCTTTTCTGAGTTCATTTCCTCTTGGTAGGTGTCAAGTTTTCAAATGGTAATGGGCTTATCAGGTTTTTCAGCAAATGAGTGAAGTTATCCGATTTGTTTTGTTAGACAAGGTTCCTCTTTTCCTCTTTCCCTTTCTCCCACCTCCTTCATGCTTGCTAATGCCTTCCCTGAAAAAGTCCAATCAGAAACACAGATCAAAACTGCAACAATCCACTTTGCTTTCTTAATGAACCCAGAAGACATCTGAGAGAGAAGGGAAAAGGAAGGCATTTTGCACCCATCCCACAGCTGTGTACTGTGAAAGAATAACATATGGTGACACTTAAATAAAGGCAAGGGTGGTCCAAGAGGTAGAGTATTATAAATTATTTTCGTCGGAGTTGCTGCCATCACTGAAAGGAGTGTGTTTTCTCTCAAAACCTCTTTGACCCTGAGAAAGGCAGCCCCTGAGAATTGTAAATGTAATTAAGGAAAACTGGCTAGAAAGTTCAGAAACACAGACTGGCATCTTCATCCTCGGGTGAAGGAGGCACTAATACTCACTCAACTGGAATCTCCACCAATTAAGAACAGGAATAATATTTGCTATCTCACAAAGATGTCATGGTGTTGTTATTTAACAAGTTTGGACTTAAAAAATAATAGCACTAGTTTTAAAATCTGAAGAACTGAGATAACATTTATAGAATATTCTGAGAGATTTCACTGAATAGCAACATTTATGTATTATGACAGTGTAGACAATCACTTCATCATCTGGGGACATGAGGTCAGGCTCCCTTTAGACCCCACTCATGACAACCCTTCATTGCCTAAAAGCAATTGAATACAGGAAACTCCCAGCCTCCTGAGAGGTCCTCTTGATCTGGGAATCCAAAGCAGTTACCACAGAAGTAATATATGTTTAATCAAGAAAAGATTTCTTGATCTAAAAATTGAACTTGTCTCAAACACATGATTTCTTCATATAGAATGGAATTTTGTTAGGACACAATGGAAACATTAAAAAGGAATAGTCTCAAATACCCAGTGATGTGCATCAATGCTTGCTGCATTAGTCGCTATTTTTATCAACGCCAATTTCAAACAACAAATGGAAGACTATAAAAACCATAAATAATTCATCTTTATTCCCCTGCTGGGAAGCGCAAGGCAAAATAAAAAACTACTAAGACTGAATATATTTTCTGGACTCAAATTACCATAATCAGACATGAGAATACAGTAGAGCAAGATAATAGCAAGGTGTTCCAAAGATTGATTGTTAATAGCATGTATTTTGTGATGCTTCAATAATAACTCGTCCTTGAATATCTAATTCTTTATGAATTGCTATGATAATTCCAAAAGAAAAAGGTGACTTCATTTGTGTGCTGCAAAACATTACTTATCCCGCCCCTTAACAGTTATACTCAAAAGGTTAAAAGTAGGAAAAAATTATTAACTCCCAATATTCATGAAAAAATATATACTGAATGGTACCACTCTGCTAAAATATATTACATATTTAACAGAAAGACACTATATATTATGCCAAATCTCATATTTAATTGCATGATTTTTCTTTGAAAAGGGGGGAAAATCCATTAGTAGATATAAGATTCAAAAGTAAAGAAGAAAAGTATAAAAGTCCTAGAAGGAAATATGGAGATTTTAATATATATTTTTTAACCCTGGAGACGGGAAGGCCTTTCTAGGCAAGACACAAAAGACATGAACAAAAAAATTTATAAATTTGACCATATAAATATTAAAAACATTTGTATGAGAGAATACCTTAAATAAAGACAAAAGACGAAATGATAAAATGAAAAAAATTATTTGTAAAATATATGGCAAACGAAATATTAACCTTCTTAATATAAATTAAACAATTATACATCAATAAAACCAAATTTTTATAAACATTTAACAAAGTCAACCTCATTCATAATTAGGTAAAGACAGTATATGAAATATTATTTTCAACCATCAGATTGACAAAGATAGTAATAATAGTAAAAAATTATCATGCTTCCTATATACTATTATCCTCATTTTATAGGTAAGAAAATTATGTAATCTTCCTAAGATCACAGAAGTAGGAAATGGTAGAACTGTCATTTTTTAAAGTTTGTTCATCCACAACATTGGTGAAAGGGAGGTAAGCAGGTATTTTCATTCATTATTGCCAATAAGGTCTATGGAAGACTCCTGAAGGAAAATGTCCTTCACTCCATGTTCATGACCTCTGAAAATGCTACCTGATTTTTCCTGCTCATGAGATAAACATCTTATCTGTCATTGAAAAATTAAGGTATGACAAAGTCTTGTGCCCCTTCTAGAGACAGGCTATATAATTCCAAAACAGAAAAACTATATGCAGGAGTCATGTGCACTAGATAAATATTGTGTCTCTATGTCTATCAGTATCCCAAATAAGGGAAAAGACAAGGTTAAATGTCACACCACCTCCCCACCCTGTGTTAGAGTTGCACTGTCGTCCCATAGAAACTAGGTTGCAGGACACGGGCACTCCAACTGCTGTCCTATTCTCAACACTGCCAAAGGAACCACACTGGCTCTAAGACCCAGATCATCTTGGCCATCGGAAAACAATGTTTAGCATTGTATATAATAGGAAATAAAGAGAGTGACAAGTGATATTCTGTCTGATCACTGACTCTTAGTGTCTTGCACTTTCCACTTCATTGTGACTGAGAATCAAAATACGATCTAGCCCAGACAGAGGCTATAAAACAGAGTACAGATTAGACGGCCTCTTTGGAGAGTAATTTGGCAATAAGCGTGAAAACTTTAAATTTAAGAACTTACCCAGCACACAAGTTTTAGGGATTTATGCTGCAAATATACTTAGCAAAAGACTGAATGTTTTGTGTCCCCACAAAATTCCTATCTTAGATCCTAACCACCAAGATGATGGTATTTAAAGGCAAGGCCTCCAGGAAGTGATTAGGTCAAGAGAGCCCTCATGAATGGGATTAGTGGCTTTATAAGAGACTGGAAAGAGCGATCTTGCCCTCTTGCCATGTTAAGATGGAGCAAAAAAAACAGAGTCTATGAACTAGGAAGTGGGCCCTCATCAGAACCAAAGGATGCCAATACCTTGAACCTTGGACTTCTGAACCACCAGACTGTGAGAAATAAATTTCTATCATTCATAAGCTAACCAGTCTATGTTATTTTGTTATAGTTGCCAACTTACAAGAGCCAAACTATACACAAACAACCTAATAGTTCATCAATAGAGGACTAATAAATTGTAGTTGTCATACAAAAGAATACTATGAGGCTATTTTTAAAAAATAATGCAATCAATCTAATCAATGGTCTCAATATTTCTTTTCAACACTTGATTTAAAAAACAAAAACAAAAACAAAACCCTCAACATAAAAGTACTGGACAAAAAGCTCCCATTTGTGTAAAATAAAAAGAGGAAAACTATACATGCTTTTATTACGTAAGAATACTTCTGGAAGGTTACATATGGCTACCCACGCTCCTTGTCTCGTGGCCCTCTTCCTCTGTTTCAAAGCTACCAACAGAAGGTGGAGTTCTTGTCACATATTACTTTGGCCTCTTCTTCTGCTCCCACTTCCACATTTAGGGACCGTGGTGATTACAGTGGGCCCACTTAGAAAAGTCAGGATAATCTCTGTATTTTAAAGTCAGCTCATTAGCCACCTTAATTCCATCTGATACCTTAGTTTTCCACTACCATTTAATGTAACATGTCCACAGGTTACAGATATTAGGATGCAGATATCTTTGGAGGCCATTATTCTGCCTACCATGATATGGACATGCAATTTAGGTGAAAGGACTTTCTTATTTTTAAGGCAAAATGTACTTTGCTAAAATTGCCTATATGGCTATTTCAGGAGAAAATGAAACACATACAGACAGAAGGAGCTTTTATGTATGAAAAGACAGTAATCTTTTTAAAAGAAGATATATATGAATACACAGTAATAATACAATCAGAAACCACATATAGGGAAATGTATGAAAAAGAGGAACATTCCAGTTAATCAAATTCTCCCAGTAGCAATAGCTTTGTGACTTTCATACTTTGCAAATATTAAGTCTTTAGAAGTATTCATACCACTGTCTTACAGCTCTGGCTAATTTAGTGACTGTAACATGAATCCTTGGCACATAAACATCTCTAGGCTTCACTGGAAGAGAAAAGCAGAACACTCCAGCAACAGAATTCGCAACAAAAAACCAATCTGCCTGCTCACCTACAAAAATTACATTCATTCTCAATGTAGAAAAAAAAAATTAATATGCAGTAAAAATTCAATCCTGCATTTCAGGATGATGCATTTCTAAGCCCTTAACTGGAAATCGAGTAACACACTTGCACACACATCACCAGGCTTTCTTGCTCATGTCCAGAGCCTTCACACAACAAGGCAGCTACAGCTCCTGAACACTGTTCCCCAGACAAATCCTTGAATATTCCAAAAGGTGTCTTATACTGAAGGTAACTGACTCATTCCAGAGAAAGGGGAAGGGGTAGGTAGGTAGTAGAGAGAGGCAGGAAGAAGAGAGGCAAAAAGAAAAGTGAATAATAGGTTTGATGGGGTGTGTGTGTGTATTTCCAAAAACCAAGTTCAATGCAATGAAACTAGAGAAAAGTATTTTTCAAGGCACTGGATTAATTCAGAGTTAATTTTAGATCCTTTTGGCAATCATATTATTGCATAGACTATATTAAATACGAATATGAAAATCTAAATATATTAGCCACCTCTCCTACTAATAATAGTTTCCCAAAAGGAACTGATACCTATCAACATTCCTCAGTGATAAAAAACAGGTACACCCAGGCCCAGGTACATCTAGGCTGGTAATGGTTTCAAGACTCTGCATTTGTCAAAACTCATCCAATTGTACTTTATTATATGTAAATTACCTTAATAAATCTGACATTTTAAAAGGCCAAAAAAAAAAAAAAAAAAAAAAAAGATCTTCCTCTGTCTCAGGCTCCTACTGCTACCTTTCGCTTGCTCTCATCCTGTGAAGCATAAGCCGGCTACTCTTAGTAAAGAAATGAACTAAATCAGCAATTAAGACTCCAATTTTTAAAGTAGAGTTTACCTAGGACCATTCCCTAGAGACATATTATGAAGCAACCTGCTCAGTTTAAACGTGTCACACAGGGAGGGAATTTACGATGCACAGAGTAAATATGCAGTTACTCACCAGCTGACAGTGTTTGAATTTTTTATAATGAATTGTTTTTCACATGCAGGGATGTTATTGATGAACCTTCTTGGACAATTCTAGTTCCCATAACATATTATTTGGGACTACTGTATCCAAGATTTGCAAGATGTTGACCAGGCCAGGCAGTGAGGTCTGTGACTACAAAGAGGTAGGCCAACTGGCCCAAACTGAGCTCAAGCCAGACTCATCAGCTAACCAAAGGTCCCAACTATCCCTAAGGTGCTCAGGTCCAGAGTGGGCAGGAGGGATTAATTTCAGCCTTGTTTCTGTTACATAAAAACATAAATTTAAAAAACTAAAACTATGAGCATTCTCCCAGGACCTTACGACTTCTGGGTTTACACAAAGATATCTTAAAATATATACCAGAGAAGTGCAAATTTTTAGGGTAATCTGGTACTAGAAATCAGGTATTACAAACTTTGGTATGCCTTCTCCAATTCTATTTCTAGGAATTTAATCTAAAGAAAAAAGGCATGGCTATGTGCAAAGACAACCACAATAACGTTTACCACATCTTTATATAGGAGAAAAAAAAGGTTAAATATTAGTAAAGAATTAGTTAATAATGTTTCAACCTACAGCAAAATACTCTGTAGCTGTTAAATTCGGCATTATAGCAAAATATTCATGTTATTGTTAAATTTTTAAAAATCAAATTGCAAAGTAGTATCTATAAAATGACATACTTTTATACATATCACTCAAAGACTATTGTATGTCAAGACAGATTAAGAGTAGTTATCTCCGATTGGGAGGATTTGGAATATTACTAATAATCATAAAATCTCCCATTTATTGCCATTTATTAAGACACTCTACTTTTAAGAAAGGGCTAGAGATGTTCTAGATTTTGTATACACAAACACATACTCACACACATCTTTATATAGTGTAAATACTTCAGTACATTGTCCTGCAAGTGTCCAAAACATTTGTTTATTAATACTTATACTTGTATAACTACATATTCCATACTTACTTTATGTGGAGCACTGTTTTAAGCCATTTACATATACTATGTCATTAACCCTTTCAGCATGGCTGGGTGTTATCCTCAATCGAAAGATTATAAAATTACCAACAATCATTAACCCCAAAAAAGGCAGAACCAGCATTAGACCCCAAATCTGTCTGGCTCCAAAGCAGAGAACCTTCTATTCCTTTGCCCTCTCTCTTTTCATTATTTTTATTATTTAAAGTTTCTACAAAGAAAATAAATTCTGGTGAGTTAAGGAAGCAATATGCTATTTTAGATGTAGACCAAAAGAATCAAAATAATTTCACCTTTTAAAAATAGCTCTCACAGTAGCCTTGAGATATAAAAATGTCATTAGGTATCAATCAATATTCACTGGGGGAAAAGCTTACCTATAAGAAAGACCAAAACTAATGTGCAGAGTTAACACAGGGATCTTCCCAGCTGTGGGAACTGCCTAACCCTGCCATTGCTGCTGTGGTCCCCCTTAGTTAGCATACTGGGACTCTCACAATTAGCTTAGGAATGATCCTTAGCAATGAAGAGGACTCCAAATAAATTACAGAAAATTATCCTTTAAAAAGTTATCCCATTAGATCTACCTATAATTATCTCTTTTAAAAGGTGTCACATTAGACTACCTTTTCAACACCTAGCATCTATCATCAGATATTTTTCATTTAAGGCTGTAGTGACAGAAAGGCTAGCCTCCTCCCCACTCATCATCCCCTACCCCTAAAAAACACAGAGCACTAAGAATTTTATCAAAAAATATTCCCTTCACCTCTCCACACATTGAGCACAAGTATCTTAAACACTATTTCACTACAGTCTGGAGTTGCTCTTGGTCCATTATAGACTAACACTAACATCCCCAGAAGCTTACTGCAACAAATTATTTTCCAAAGCGTCCATTTACCATGAACTAGACAGCTTAATATTGAAAGTAATAAGCTAAACCATAATATCAGATATTGGATTCAACATTATCTGGAAATAATTTCAAGAAATTCAAGATTATGCTATTCGTCATATAACTAAAAGTCTCATCTGATCCCTCCCTCACACATTCGGAAGCACAGGCTGGCAGTGAACTCCCTTTGGGAACATAAGAATAATTTTTAAAATCTTTAATAAATGCAACACAATGTGCTAAACATGTAGTAAATAATTTCAATAGTTTCATGACAACTGAAAAAAACATTCTCTCCATCTCCAATGGGAAAATTTGAAAAGATCACAGCACACAATTATTTCGATTCTGGGAAGAAAAAAAAAAAAAAGACCTATTTGTAACTCAGGCCTGATCAATGCGATTGGTGATAGTCCGAGGCTGCATTCAACCTTTTCGGATCAGCCTGTTTCCACAGGCTTGCCTGTTTTTCACCTTATTCTAATCTATTACATTTGAGTGCCTTGCTCAGCTTAAATAGCATCATAAAATCTCTGCCTTTTCAACTTGAAATTGGCTCTCTTCCGGAAGCTTTTGTGGCAGGACTTAATATTTAACATTTTTATGTTATGTTAAGGGCATAACATAAAAACGCAATGCCATGTCTGTTCATACAAAATATAAAGTCACAGGACCTTGTTCTCAAATGCCAAATTCTTCTAATCACCAGCATAAAACACTTAGGGGGGAAGGCTGCCTCACAAAACATGGCACAGGCAATTGCTCTGGCTGCCAACGAGGCTTCTTCCACAGCAGCTGTTCAGGGCAAAGCCGATCACTCTCTTTGCATGGCCAGCATTCCTACAGCCAGAATGACAGGTCCAACCAACAGCTTTTAAATCTGGTTAGAAGGACTAAACATATTGTGAAGTGACCTGCTAGATTTTGTAAGAGTGTAACGGGCCTTTAGGCTAAGTGACTAACAACAGCAAAGAAAACAAAAAACAAAAAACTTTTGACACTATTATTATGCCTGCTCCTACACCTAGCAAAGAATTTTAAACTAAGATTGGATTGGGAGATTCAAGCAATTGGGATTTTTCTACCAAATGTATGACATTTTATTATGCAGCCATTTCAAAATACAAAATAAGCAGCCAAATCCTAAAGCATATGATATATCATTGCTCCAGGGAAAGACATAATTGTCACCTAAATGCTTCCTTTCTATGTTGGACAGAGTTCTATAAAAAGGCAGTTTAAATGATCATGTCTCATTTTCACAGTGGCTGGGAAGGAAACTAAAAGTATAAAACCTAGCACAGCTGGTACTTACCCTTCCTTCTGCTATCAGTTTTCAAAAGCAAAAATAAATAAACAAATAAAAGTCCAGTCACCTAAGTGAGTAAAATACTGAGTAATTTCCTATCCAGTCTAATGATTCATGATACATGTCATGCTCTCCCTTATTCCAGATGCAATTTTGGAGCCCCCACAACACAAATGATAAAATGGGCTGCACTATTTGGGCTGACATCCAATCACTGATAATAGTGACTTCATTGCTGCAAAGAACTGTTCACTCTTACAGAGGTGGCTCAACTGCGTGACAGGTAAAACAAAAACTTCAGTGCTTCAGAAGTGAGGAGCTCTAATAAAACACAGGAAATTCAAGTCCTGGTGCATGGAATAAGCTTCCCAAACAGTAATAAACAATTCCCAGAGTGATTTATTAAACAGCAAGCAACTATTTTAGTTGTCAGCCTGGGACCTCCACAAACGCAGTTCAGGTCAGAAAAAGAAAACCAGTATCTCAGGCTTAAAGTGCTAATATCCTAAGAAATCTCCAGACCAACGTGTGAAATAAGCAAAAGCTTTATACTTCTTTCCATGCTTCTCAAGAATTCCCAATCATCTAGTTGTTCATATTAGATAGCAGAAAATATTGATTCAAATTAGATCTTGAACTAATCTATTCTTTGAAATTGTCTATTCTACAAAGAATTAACTCAGAAAAAAAAAAAAACAGGACTAATTTTACTTTTTGAAGCTACAAATGACCGTACTATATTCAAAGTCAAAAAAGGGGGGGGGGGATTAACTCCATAAACATAATTCAGTTTTATCTACTTAAAAATATCAGGTAGAGAAAATCCTGAAAATATTCATGAAAAACCTGTTCTCATGCTGGCAAAAGTAGTTAGAATGAATATATTCCTTTATTATGAATGAAAAAGCTTAAAAAATAATATTCGATAAATAATCAAGTTTCTGTGAAAAGGTCTGACAGTTGAAACTGACTGTTAAAATTTCTACTATATATGTGTTTCCTTCCAGCAAATTAGACATACTGAATAAAATTTGAATTTGCAGTTGAATTATTTGCTTTTAAAAGAAATCTACCCCCACTAAAAAAAACTAAAAATAGAAAACATTGCTTCGATGCCTTTGAAATAGTCTACTGACAAAAGAAATCAATGCACAATTTCAGGAAACAAAGGTGAGGCACACTCAGCAACCCTAAATTATTGTTCCATTCTGACACCACACACAGCTGGTGTTGTGCAGACTCCCACTTCCTCAACAAGAGAGCCTGGAAAAGGTCAATTTAATATTAAAAACAAAAGGACAACAGTCAGGTGTGAAGCTGGTGATAACTCAGCAGATGATGACTGAAGGATTCAGGGACCTGGGTATTTTATATCTAAAAAAATTTCAACTCTCCAATCCTCACCGTGGAATCAAATAAGTACATAATGTCTTTGCTTGGTTAAGAAAGGAAACTAGGCAAGTTGTAACACCACAGTAAAAGTCTTTCAAATATGCACAAATACTGGATAAGAGTAGCGATGCTGCCGTCAGTTTACCTTTGCACCGCCAAAAAAAAATCTGATACATGCTAGTATAAAACCTAAAAGAAACAAAATTAAATAGCAAACTCATAGCTCTTTTCTTTCCCTATTATCCCTCCTTTAATCATGATGATTTTGTCTATCCTAATTAAGAATCAAGAAGAGTTTAACAAATTCCTTAGAGGAGAAAATGCCACTTAATCCATTTAAACAATGCAAAACATGCTGCAGCATCTACATCAAAGTATCATAAAATGTTAAGAAATTACAGGCATGCATGACTTTAAGAAAATCAAACAAAAATGCAAACATATAAACTAGATAAATTAGGGAATGATTATTAGTACTTGAAAGGTTCTCCTTAAATATCAGGCTCGAGATAAGTTAAATATGGTACCACTACAAAGGTATGAATTTCATTCACATTTTCCTTAATGTCATTATTGTATTTACTTCAATAAGCAAGACGCCCTGAGAGATCAGATTAATTAAGTACAGGTGTTGGGTGAAGTAAGCAGAAAACTCCATAACCACTAAGGCTTTGCTTTAAGTAACTGTCTCAAAACATCATAGACTTTCACATAGAAAACTATTAAAAGGATAAATTACATTTAATATTTAGTTTGGTAGGCACTAAAATGAGTAAACCCAAGTCCTACAAAAACTGCAATGCAATTGGAAAGGTAAGGCAATAACCTAAAAGACTCTAATATAATAACACTGAATAAAAATAGATAATATTCAGTAATCCTCTACCAGGTAATAAGCATTTTATGTCATTTAAAACTCACAGAAGCCCCATGACATAGTACTACATGTAAGCCATCTTAAAGAGGAAGAAAATGAGATACAGAGAAGTTAATTAATCTACTCAAAGCCACACAGCTGGTAGAATGAGGATTCGAGCCCAGAAAGTAAACTCTAGAGCATGCAAGCCAGGAACTGTGCACAATCCATTATAAAGGGCAATGGGGTATTCAAAATGTGGGATGCTTTTTGGTAGGGGGCAGTGATTGAAGTGTTGGGGACAAAGGAAGGATGTTGGAAAGGAGTTCAGAATAACTGTTCTGTTTGTAAAAGAGCTGTCTATGATGATACTATGGGCTGAAGGTTAAAAAAAAAGAGTTGAGAATCACATTAGGAGAACCAGGAAAATTCATGGAGTAAATGGTATCTGAGATGAATTTCAAGAGTAAAAGACTGGTTAATATTTAAATAGTTGAAAATAGGGATAGATCGAAATAGGCGTTCACTTGAGAAAAGGCACTCAGGAAAAAGCAAGTAATACATACAGAGTAGTAGTAGTGGGAGTTAAGCTGGAAGAGGAAAGTTCATACCATAGTGTCCAGTTTTGAACACCTGGAGAAAAAATTTATACTTAGTTCAAAAAACAATGAAGATCTTGTATGTCAACTATACTTTAATAAAAAAAATAATTAAATAAATGAGAAAAAAAGCAATAAAAAGTCACTGAGTGTTTTAGACAGGTGGTAGGCATTAAACAGCAAGGTAGATGACATCAAAAAAAATACAAGCTGTATAATTCCATATACATTAAGTCCAAGGCAAAACTACTTTTCAATTATAAAAATCAGAAAGTCATTGCCTAGCGAGGAGGAAAACTGGAAAGGGCACAATGGAACTTTCTAATTGATAGAAACACTCCAGCATATTAATTGGATGGTACATCCATCAGTCTGTACAATTGTTAAAACTCAAAAAATTGAACACTTACTATCCATGCATTTTATTGTATGTTAGTTATATCTCAATTTTTTTAAGGCAAAAAATTCTCTTATAGAATGATCTAGGTATGGAGGAAGGGGAGCTAGGAAGACAAGTTAGAATGACTATTATAGAAACCCAGGAGAATAATACCAACAGTGAAAAGAATATGGATGTAAAGAGAAGCAAGAAGAGGACTGATCATATGTAAATGTATCTGCATAAAAACATTTATACCAATCAATATCAATGTAAATAAAGTATATCTGCATGAATTATAATTCATTCATCTTGTCCCTTTAGAGTGTAGGCTGCCAGAAGGCAGGAATCAAATTTAATAAGTTTTTCTCATTCTTTTCAACTCATATGTGTTTCTGCTGCCATTTCTATCCTCAATTATACTTTATTGTATATCAAATATACATATAATGTATAGTGTTTCTGGTATGGAAAACTTTAAAAATAAACTATTCATTTTTTATCATGTGTCATTAAGGGCTTGCCACCTTACCTACCCATTTCCTTTCAGTATTGCAACAACTCCATGAGGTTATTAATATCCCCAGTTTACACATGAACAAACTGAGGCTAAGATGCCCAAGGCAACATAATAAAACTAGGCCTCCTTGTCTGCCTGTCTCAAAGCCAAACTTCTGAACCATTGTGCTACATACTTACACCAAAAATAACAAAGTTGGGCTACCTGGAGCTAACTCTGAAAAAAGGTTACAAAGTCAGTACAGATGAACTCATAATCCATTACATATACCCATCCCTATAGTTTTCAGGACTATACCAGTTAACTAGGAGTCATTATAGAATTACCATTTTTAAGCCACCTAAAACAAAGATGGAAGATTTGATGTTAGCTACCTTAGCCATTAGATAAATGTTTACAGATTCATATTTGTAACACATATACATAATGTACACTTTCAGGTCAGTTAAATCTATCAAAATTGGCTTTATGTAGTTTGTAGACTAGAAATTATCACAACTAATGTCAAATAATTAGAAAAAGTTCTTTAAAAAATAAAATCAATTGAAGTTCAATTTAATTTTTAAAGGCAACAAGTGTCATCCCAAATCTAATTTTTGAGAGCAGTTGGCTTCAAATCTCTAGAAATCATAAATCCATAGATTTATTAGATTTTTTAAAAGGTTAGTCTAACAGGACTATAGAACCAGTTTTGTAAGAAGGGGGAATCCTATTTCTAAATATAAAAATTGATAAATTCAGATCTTTCTAATTAAAGAAATGTGAATATTTAGGCAATAACTGGAGTGAAGTTACTTCTAAAATATAATAAAGTGATTTCTTAAGATATAACAAACAAGAGGAAGAAAGAATTAGTTCAACTTGTTGAGAGAGCAAATGTTTCAACGGCATTTTACATGAACATAATTTTAAGTGTTCTGGTTACAAACCATTCTTATCTATTTGTTAAAATATAACCCCAAAAGACCTCTTCATGGGAATATTTGTTTAGTGAAGTCTCATTTTTCAAGCTATTTAAGACTTTTCACAAGTTCAAACAAGTCCTCCAAATCTAAACAACAACATGGCAGAAAACATTACACTGAACAAAAGAAGTCAATTGAAATAATCCCATTTATATGAAATTCTAGAGACATGGAGAATGACTGTAAAAGTAACACAAGGGAACTTTCAGGGGATGACAGAAATATGTATCTTGAATGTAATAATAATGGTTACACATATGTATACATTTGACAAAATTCATCAAACTGTACATTTCAAATGGATATATTTTATCATATGTAAATCATTCTTTAATAAAATTATTTAAAGAAAAAATTGATTTCCCTTGATATATTTTGCACATTATACAACACTAATTCCAATGAAAGCCAATTTTTTCTTTGAATCATGGGCACTGGTGTCAAAAATAATCTCATCTATACTGCTTTAACAAAATGAGAAACATAGTTTTACTATTATTACCCTTTCTGTTTTTTCTCACTGCCACACTCCCATATTCATTCACTTGAACTTTAAATTTCTTATGTCTTGTCACATGCAACTACTCTGCATTCAAAAAATATCTGTGAAATTAAATCAAACAGGTCTCCATATCCTGTTTTACTTTTGTCATGTAGTGTTATTCTGAGAACAAACTAGAATTAAAGCCTTCAAATGTCCTAGGAATTTGCTTTTTTAAAAAATTTTACTCATTTTAACACAAACCTTTTTCAAACAAAATATTATGCAAGAGCCCAATATGTAAAGCACAGATACATTTAAAAGTTCAAATTTATAACGTTTAATATAAAAGTCAACCACTGAGAACATAAGTTCATATATCAGTAGTACTCAATAGATCAAAATTTGTCATTTTCAATATGTAAAGGTATCTGACGTTCTTTGTTTTAGTTTCTTAGCAACTAAAAATGAAATTGAAATCAAATATTAAGAGCAGAGGGCGGCAAACTACAGGCCCATGAGCCAAAGCCTGCCTGCCACCTGGTTTTGTTATGACCCTTCATTTAAGAATTTTTTTTTTTTTTGCATTTTGAAATGGTTGAGGAAAAATAACATTTTTTGATATGTGAAAATTACATGAAATTTCCATGTCCATAAATAAAGTTTTATTGTAACATAGCCACAGTCATTTGTCTATGGCTGCTTTTGTGCTACGATGGCAGAGTCAGGTAGTTGCAAAAGTGACTGTACAGTCCACAGGTCTAAAATATTCACTATCTGGTCCTTTATAGAAAAAGTTTGCAGACCTCTGATTTAGAGAATCCCCACAGAACCAACTTAATGAAGCAGAGTCCAGACACTACTTATGGCAAATTGTATTTTTCAAAGATGGCCCATAGAGTATTTGTTACCCCACTTGTTCTTCTGCAATGTGACCTTGCCACCCCCTCATCAAAAGGAGTCTAATTCTATTCCCTTTGAATCTAGGCTTGTCTTACTAATTTGCTTGGCCCATATAATATGGTGGAAGTGACTTCTGAGGCTTCTAGGACTAGGTCATAAGAAACTTCACAGCTTTCCCCTAGGTCTCTTGTAAAGTTCCTGTAACGCCTGCCCTAGCATGCTTCCTCTGAGAACCAAGCACCATACTATGAGAAACTTGAACCTCATGGAGTAGCCAAATACAGCCATTCCTGCCTACAAGCCCAGCTGAGACTCAACAGTCGGCCTCAACTGATATCCATGTGAAAGAGCTACCCTGGCCCTCCAGCCAAGGTGAGCCTTGGGATGGCTGCAGCCCCAACAGTCCTCTGACTGCAACCGCATTAAAGACCCTACATGAGAACCACCAGTGTGTCCAGTCAAACCACAGAACTGGGAAATATAATAATAAATGCTTATTTTAAGCCTCTATGTTTTGAGGTGGATTGTTATATAGTAATAGACAACTGAAACATCATTATACTAAAGTAAAACTAGGAATGAATCAGATGAGAAATTCCAGACTTCTGAGTGAAGCCTGGCCTTGGACTATCCATGTGTATCACCAGGCCAAACCTGAACCAAAGTCTCCCACTAATCCTAGGTATTCTAGAAGTAGCAAATTATGAAGTCAGTGGTAAATAATACTCTAATAGAATCACCATGACTTTCTAATCCATATGCATTCCAATCAGGCTCATATTCTGCCAAAATATGCTAATAAGCCTGAATCCTAACAGTCTGGAATTCTTACAGAGAAATGGAAAATAGTTTTTTCAATTCCTGAAATTACATCAGAATTGGTAAAGAAATAATTCTCAGTTTTCATGCTGTAAAGATATCTTTAAAAAATAAGTGAGCTTAGATGAGATGTAGTCAAGTTATCAGTATATAGCACAGTATCAGTATACAGCACTTTACCTCTAACACACATGGACTTAGTAATAAAAGTCCATATGCTATCTCATTTGTGTCACTTGCTCCTGCTCCAAACATAGGGTGACAGGTAAGAGTTATTCACTGACATGTTTCTGATATGTACCAGTTATGTGTGATAAATTCCTTAGACTATAAAATTTAATTAAACTCAGTATTAACCCCCTATAAAGCCCACACATCATACTACCTTAAGCGACAGCACATTCAAATTTTAAAGAATGACTGTTTAGTATATGTTAGGTACCCTGCTACACTCTAGGGATATATCATCAATTGGTATCAATTTCATTCAAAAGAGATCAGTGGTGTCTTGAATTATTAACCATTGACATTACTGAGAACCATAATGTAACACAGAATACTGTGTTTCATACCTTAACAGATATTACTGAAACACTTAAGATTCCTAATTTTTTTCTTAATTCAATAATTTATTTTAATATATGTTTATGAGACTATTATGGGAAACACTTGCACAAATAAAGTGTTTTAAGTGGAAAACGTTCCAACCTTTAGTGGCTTAAGCCAATCCTACAAGAGTGCTGTGACCAATCAGTGATGCCTGCCACAGAGGTGACTAGTGGTGAGAAATACACTGGGTACTTACCAATCCTGGCCTATTTCACCTAGTTTCATGCAGTCTCCTCCCTGCAGATCTCCTACTATGTCCCTTAAAAGATCTCCATGATGGAATTTCTACCCAGTTTTAGCAAGTGATATTTTCCTTTTGTTAGCTAATCTTTCCCACTGCTGGGGTCTACCAGTCACAGATAACCCTTGAAAATCCCCACCCTGGTACAGATATGCTGGCCAAAAAAGACATATTCCCCTAATGCCAAGAGTTCACTGGATAAGCAACAACTTGGGCAAGAAGAGCTTAGTTGGTAGAATATGGTAGAGCCATGATTTGAATCCAGGAAATTGAGTACCAGAGTCTCTGCACTTAATCACAGCACCTGGCATGTGGTTGCTGCCATTTCTACAATATGTATTAAACTGTATCTCTGTCTTTCAGTTCACAATTATTTGAATCCATTATTAACACAAGTAAAATCTCTATAGAGACAATATCACAAGTTATTATTCTAGAACAGTAAATGTGACTACACTACAGGACTTTTAAATAATTCAAAACATACTTGTTTTCTAATTAAAAACATTAATAAGTATGCTTATAAATGCTTTATACTTATTAGAAAAAATATAAGATAGTAATACTCTTCTAAAACCAATTTAAAAAATGACCATATATTTCATATCCTTACATTCCATATGGTCTCATATTAAAAGTAATAGTATTTGACCATAATTTATTGCATTGACTATTATTAATGTTAAAAATGCACATTATCAGTGACTTTTCTGACTCAGAACCCATAACAACAATAAATCCTATTCACATCCTGTGTAACTCCATGGGATTCTATGGGGAAAGTTTCCATATATGGTAACTTTTTTCCAAAGACTCCCCACAGTTTAGACAGGATATGAATCTGCTCCATTGTAACAATGAAAACAACAGATCACTGAAAACTCATGTGTACTTTCTGCTGAACAAACTACAGACTGACAATGAGGGAAATTAATACTCAAGTGAAAATAAGTAATCGGAGAATTTAAAATTAACCACTAGTATTTTTATTCTATTTCTAGACTACCAAATAAGTATATAAATATCTAGAAGAAAAAAATCTCTTATCTTATTTTAAAATATTCTCTTGATATTAAAGATTACGATGTCAACTATTAATAGGCAAGAAACCCAAAAGGAAACTTCACATAATAATTTACATTGCCAGAAGGAGAGTAAAGATGATACACTAAGACAAGTTGAAAATGTTATATGAGCTTTAGCTTCCCAGGCTCCTGTATGACCACATCCCATGTAAATCTCTATGACATATAATTTTTCAATATTTGTGACTTTAGCAATATGTGATATTTTATTTATTTAAAGTCATGCAATTTTTTTACATTCAGTGCTCTGAGTATAGACTAAGAGGGAAACTTTTGTGATTTTTGTGTATAGACTTAAGTATTTGTATTTTTGCTTTAAGTAACATGAAAGCATTTAAAATCCAACACAGCCAAATACTACCAGCCAGATTAAAGTTATAAGGAAAAAAATGGCTGTTTTCCTAAATTACTTAGTTTCATATAAAAAAACTAATAAAGGGTGAAACAAAATATAGTACTAAAATGCCAAACATACTAAGCAAAAACATACTAAGCAAATAACTGATACATTTAATAAGTATTAGGGCTTGTATTGAAATGTTACCCAGTTGTGAATAGTCATTTTTGAATGACCATAGTTACTATTAATATCTCAACCAATTTACCGAAATTACACCAACAGAACCAAGGTTAATCTTATATTATGACTGGTTGTCAAGAATGGCCCTAAAATGCACACAGAGAGCGTGACTCATTTGCTTCTCTATAAAAGAGATGCCCGTTTATTTATTAAATTTCTTGATGAACTAATATCGCTAGAGCATATTTATTTGACTACCTCCCACATAATGGCTCAAAATTTGAGATAATTCTGTTGTTCTTAGAAACATGGCACCACACTCACTACTAAAACTGAAAGCTATTCATTTTAACTTAATACACTCATTAGTAATGAAAATAAAAGGCAACAGCTGACCTTTTGGTACCCATCAAAGACAAATCACATGGGATGTCACAAGTACCCAAATCCTTTTCAGCATCTGGTTACCTACCCACGGTGACGTACGCATCCAGAGAATGGCGAGGAATACCTGTGGGCCAGCCACACCAGAAATGAAGAGAACGGACAACCTAACACATGTGTCCACCAATCCCCTTCACCCCTCAGCTCACTAAACATTACCATTTTGCTGGTACTTTGGTGATTTCTTTTTCCCTTCCACAGATGTATTAGCTATTCTTTTTATTATTACTATCACAAAAGTTTGGGGGAAAGATTAAATGACTATTTGTCCCAGGGGCATCCTGTTTCTCAAAAGGTGATGTGTTGTTCTTTTCACTGGACTAATAAAGCAGGTGCTTTACAAGGCACATTAATATTCCCAGCACAGCGCATCTTAAATGGTACCCTTGAGCCCTGAAAAATTAAACAGGGGAGGGGAGAAAGAGGAGGACTGAACAGGATAAACACTAATTGAATAACTGTTCATCATACTTGAAATATTTACTCTTCGGAGAATAACTAGCGTTATCAGAAAGAATGTAACCAAATGGCAACAAAGCAAAAACAGTTTTTCTTACTCCACAAAAGATTAAATTTGTCTCTTCCTTTATAAAATTTTAAGAATAAAACTTTTTAAATTTTTGTGTAATTCAATTTATCGATTTAAAAATATGCATTTTAGTGACCACTCCCCCCAACAAAACTTTATTGATAGTACTTTCTTCTTAAAACTAAATTATTCTCACCACAGAAACTAAAATTTCATTTCTTGTAAGCATATAACGAGCAAACATACTACTCACATTTTTAGACATGGGAAATTTCAGTAAAGGAAAAACTCAGTGAAATACATCACAATGGTAACATAGCTATAGAAGTCACTCTTGCTGCTTTTTAATGATGAATCTATACACAACACAGAACACTCCTCTTTCAAAGTGAGCTAAAACAAACTAGACAGCGATTAGATTCAGATTCTCTTAAGTCAAGAAGAAATGAGACTAGCACTGCTGGAGATAGTCACTATAACGATATCAAAAGATATTCACTAAAACAATGTCAGAGCATTTATTAATTCTGTTGCCATAACTATGTAAGTCTTCAACTTGAAGGTATAAGGGTCTACTCTTCCAGGTAAACTTTTTTGGTCATTTTCAAGGCTGTGTGGTAGGGGTGGTGGCAGGGAGGGACTTTTTGGTATTTAAGTCAAGCGATACTATTTCAGTGAAGCAGAACATGTTATAATGTGATACCCAGACTACTGCAAATTCCTGACCTCCAAGGTCTGAAACATAAAGTCAACTTAATCAATCCAGTATTTGAAAATGAAGACATTGGCATTTCCTTCTCTTACAGGCAATGAGCAAGGAAGAAAGAAAAAAAAAATTTTAAAGAGCCATTTATACATGGCTCTATCCACAGAACTCAGAAAAGTGAATACTTTTGATGAGGAGTAACTGGGAATGGTACCACAAGTGAACTTCCTGGAACAACAGTAATGTTCTGTATCTTTATCTGGGTAGTGGTTCCATGAGTATCTGGGTTGTGGTTCCTGGGTAGAGGTAAAAATTTGCTGAGCTATGCACGTTGACTTATGCATTTTACTATATATAAACCACACCTCAACTTAAAAAGTATAAGTATCCAACAGAAGTAAAGTGCTGTAACCAGAATCAAGGGTAAGAATCATGAAATCAATATGTTAGAAAAAAACTGACCTTTCTAGGATGTAGCACAGCACTGTACCCAGAATATATAGTTAAACGAGTATTTACTATAAAACTTTAGTAAGAATATCCCAGGTGGTTTGGAAGATCCCTTTTGAACTAATTAGAGGTTCAAATGAGACTATTTTTACTGAATATTCTAAATATAGATAGTTTCAGCCTATATAATAGCCTTTAAAAGGTGGAAATTAAAGGCCTACAAAACTATGCTCAAGAAATAAAGAAAATACACTTTCTTAATTCTGAGTACAGGTTTAAGGCATCTCCATATGTAAAGAAGACAATCCAATCTCAAAACTTAGCCTCTGACAGTACAAATCAATCTACGGCCTTCTAGTGACAAACAGGAAATTTAATACTCAGTAAAGTCAAAAAAATGCCAAAAACTTGTATAAGTGTTCTATTTTCTGAATGGTACTCTATTCAGTAATCTAGCAGCTATGTAGACAAAAGGCAACCAACCAGCAGTTTTCAAACACAACACATATCACATGGGTGATATTATCAAAAGATCATGTTTGATGATCAAAAAAGGCTATGTCTGCTTGGTAAAACTGGCCAGACTAGAATCCTTAGTCCAAGAACCCAGAGATACCCACCCTGAGTTTCAGCTTCCACTTTCGGCTACACAAATAAGACTGATTTTTCTTTAGTAGATAAATATTTCTGTCCATACCTAGGTTCCTACATAAACAAAATTCCATGACTGAAATGAAACTGTAAAGTCTTTGCCTCTAATAATCTGTTTCTATTTCTGTGATGACAATGAAGGGGACCAAAAGTTTAGCCTTTGGGATACTGATTTTTAAGCCGAGTAATAAGAAACAAAAGACTCAGAAAGAACATTTGACACTCTCCTTTTCCTGCCTAAGAGATTTGGAGGAAAAGACCACCTCCAGTAAGGAAATCTTAGTATGTTGGCAGATTAATTTGAATTGATATAGTGGATGGGGGGTGGGCATCAAACAGGGGCTTGTTTACTAGAGTACCTCGTGTCTCATTGTTTCTGGGTTGCATATCAAAAATTTACCTGCCATGTGTGTTCTGCCTTTCTTCAATTACCTGTAAATCATCCATTCTCAGTTTTGAAATCTAAGATCCTGTTCAAATGTCTTATGTACCCAATTTCACCTCTACTGTCTTTGAAATTTTCATGCTTATGTGAAGTCCCCATGCACATGTATTAAAATTAAATTTCCTCCTGTTAATCTGTCTCTGGTAATTCATTAGCCCAACTAGAACTTAGAAGGTTAGCCCCAACAACAATAATTCCAATGTACCATTAAGTGAATTCAAAAAATTTTTAAATTAATAGAAAATAATATTGACACGTGCTGAACAGGACGCTGCATCTCATTATTAATGTATCTTGATCTTGATTAGGCAATGTGGTTAATTTCAGAAATAGAAAGCTACCATGCGAAACAGCAAAAATAATCAACCCTGAAAAAAAGCCAATCAAGAAACAAAAAAAAAATGGGGATTATTAGCGCCTTTGAAATACTAATATTCTGGAATAATCACCAGCTGTGACAAACACTAACCACCTGAGATCAGAAATGGTCAAATTATATATATGAGAAATGTGTTGCTTAAATTTATGCCTAGCCCCCTACTCCTCTCAAAGACAGTGTCTTGCCAATTTTTTAATGTTCTAGGCCAGCAAGTTGAGTCTCTATAGAAATTCTTAACTGTCACCTCTGCTTATGGATAATAACCAAATATTCGGCAGAGCCTATACAACTGCATTGACAAGTTATATTATTCTACATCCAACATTAAATAATCCTTAAATTACTTAGGCCGGTTATCATTTTATAAATACCAATTTTAGCTGTCTACAAGTACCATCCAGCTCAGCCCATTGTGCAGGGCCTGCTCTGCACCAAAGCAATTTCATTGAATAAGTTTTAAGACAGCTATGAGGCTGCTGGATTGTGACGCTAGCCAGCATATCGAAATTGAATCCATTGTATTAAAAAAATTTTTCAAAAATAAAGCATATTTCTTATTCTTTTTTTAATCCACATAAAATGTCTATGCCTATGTTTTTATAAAAATATAGAGGAAGGGGTTATAATGCTACCTTTTATTCTTTTAGATAAAAAAATGCATTCATAAACCCTCGTTTCTTTTCAAATAAACACTATCATCTCAGATCCCCCCCCCCATTATTTATTTTAGGGTTTAAGGACCATTATAGAACCTACAACAATAGATCAGTGACAGACCTGATCCCATCAATTAACACATTCTAGGGAGGCTGCCTGGTTCCTGTGTCCCTCCCTCCCTCCTGAAGGCCTGGTTTTGACCACAGTGACATCCCTGGACTTAAGGATGAATAACCCAGTTAAGGGGGAGTCCCTTCTCTGAGACCAATTCCTTTGTAATTAGAGCCAAAACACAAAGGCCGTTAATGACCTAAGGCAAAGCGATATGAACTCTAAACCAATGAAACCATGACAGCAAGCAGATTTCTAAATAGCAAAGAAGTGGGATCCATTTACTTACATGAAGATTCAGTGCCAAACATGGCTGGCTCCAGAGGCTGCTTTAAAAAAAAATTAGGAGAAAAGGGGGGAAAAAGAAAGAAAAACAGAGGAGAGTGTACGTGTGAGAGTGAAAAGATGAGCCTCT
Source organism: Rousettus aegyptiacus (assembly GCF_014176215.1). Classification (NCBI taxonomy): domain Eukaryota; kingdom Metazoa; phylum Chordata; class Mammalia; order Chiroptera; family Pteropodidae; genus Rousettus; species Rousettus aegyptiacus. Next base: position 71,484,135 of record NW_023416288.1, read on the forward strand.
ACACAGCAGGGGTCATGAAGACAGACAATGCAGTCCAAGCTGTGTCCAGCTGCCAGATTCTCCTCTTACAAGCTTCAGTGTTCTCCCGCGTAATTGAAAAGCAAGTTCTCCTACAGCACCAAAACCCAAAACCGAAGAGCTGCTTTTGGAAATCCAATAGGGAAAGGCAGGCCGATGTGGCTCTTCTGGGATGCAGTGAGGCAGGGCTAGGTAGCAGCAGAGGCAGGGCTGGGAACAGCAGCAACAGAGGATACTGCAATTCCTAGCCCTGCTGTAGCAGTAAGACAATAGCAGGGCTTATGCATACACTGATGACGTCAGAGACACTGCACAGACCGACTGCGCTGCTGAGCCAGAGAGGCTCCAGGGCCTTCAGGGGGGCAGGCAATTCAAAGGGGAAATCCTTTGTCACAAAACGTACAAAACCAAGAGCCACATATATATTCCCCCTCCTGACAAGATCTTCATCCTTTGATACCAGGCACTAAAAGGAGACCCCAGAGAAATTTAAATATTGGCTTTATAGCAACCATCACAAAAATATGCAGATCAAGGTTCTTGGTTTTATGCAGCAAGTAGAATTTATTAAGAATATCAGAAGTGAGAAGAATAATCTATCTTAAAATAACTACAGAACTCACTATTCTTTCTCTAGGCTTATGCGAGAACAAGAGAGGTTGTACACTCAGTACATGTGAAAACATGTATACTACTACATACACGTTCTGCGCATTAAATACACACACAAATGTTAACAGTAAAATAATAGTGTTAAGTTCTTAGAACACTGCTTCGCACACAGCGAGCACTCAAATGTTAGCGATTACATTATTAGTTATTTTGCAACTATTTTTCAAATGTGAAAACCACTGCTCTAGGAATTTCCCCTATCCTATTCCTTTTGCCTTATTTTTTCTCATTTTTCCTAATGAGAATTCCCGTCATTTTCCAGAGTAATTCAGTCATTTTAAGGCTCTGGGCACACACCTCTGTACACCTGTGTGCAAGTAGGCATTTATGACCAAGAAATACATTTCTTTTTAGCCTGCTCATGCAGAGAAATAATTGAAGACATTAATATTTTGTCTCTTGACTCACTTGACAAATAACAGTCTTCCTGCATTACCTTTACTCTTAGAAATCTAGTTTAAAAAAAAAAAAGCTAGAAGTGTATAGACTTTCTTTAGAACGTCTATCTGACACAAAGAAAAACGTCTTATTTTAATGTTTTTTAAAATACTGAAATGTACAAAATGTGTGTGTATGTGTGTACATATTCCCATAATCTCACACTTTCTAAATAATATAAAGTAGGAAGTTCAAAAGCTCAAGTTTCCTCTCCATCCATTCATCCAAAGTATATACTTTTCCCAATATTTTCTTGTGTTTGTAAAGACACGTCTTTATGTGATACAGCTTTTAAACATTAAATTCTGATATGAATGTAGAACTGAAAGTTACTATATAAAATATCATTAATAGCTCTTCCAGTCAGTATATGTAGATCCATCTCATCCTCTTAATGGTTATATAAGTTCCCATTGTGTGACTGTAGCATAACTGTTCGAGGTCATTTGAACTTTATCTTATTGAAAATAAGAAAATGCAATGATGCTATATAAGATAAAGAATAAATATTTTGTTGTAGAAAAGTATAACAATAACTAATACTTACTGAATCTTTACTATGTGCCAGATAGTATTCTGGGAACTTTACATATACTAACTTATTTAATCTTCTTAACAGCCCTATGAGGTAGATACCATTATATTCCACATTTGACAGATGGTGAAATAATTTACCAAGGTCACACAGGTGGTAAATGATAAGCTAGGATTCAAACCTATGCAGTCTGGTTCCAAAATATATGCTCTTAACTACTCTTCCATAACACCTTTTGAGAAATCAATAAATTAGCAAAATTTTATCTTAAGAATTCAACTAAAATGAAAGGAAAATAGAAATCAAAAATGTGGAGAAAAAAATTCTTAAAAGAGAAAGGTCACTAGAAAAACCTAAAAATGAAGAAAAGGATTGTACCAAAAACTGCAAGAATTAAGGATAATTGGTCAACGACCAAGTGAGATACACCTGTAGGTAGTAGGAAGGGACAATATACTTCCAAAGGGTTGAAACCAGAATATTATCTTATGTAAGATCTATTTTAAGTTGCATACCAGATGTTGTACATGAATAGTCACACCAACAATAGATGGATGTGGCCAACAGAAAGGCAAGAGGAAAAGCAGAATGAGGAAATGGTAAGAGATATTTTCCACCAAAAGCCACAGTCTATATACAATAACTGCTTTGCCAGCTCATTGATAAAGCTCCATTTATCAGCTCATAAGTGAGAGTGTATATATGCATACGGAAATGTATTTTTCTCCATGCTTACATTTATTTCTTGGCATAGACTATCAAGAGTAAGTAAAAGGCTGCAATATTTTTCAAGAAGTCTACTTTTTAGATAGCTATAACCATGTTAAAATATTAGGTATCTCACTTGCCAGCAAAACCAGTCACAAATGACAATCTCTGACTCTTATTAAGGTTCCATAACATCTGGAGGCCCGAGATAATTCTAAACACTTCAGAAGGTTGGGATCTACATCACTGGAACTTCACATTTGACAAAATAGATTTTCAAAACTTTAGTTTGTGCCAATTCCTTCCTCTAGTTAGGTGGTATGAGCTCAGAGAATAAAGACAAATTTTAATGTGTTGCCTAAGGAAGGAAAATATAATGAAAGAATAAAACTGATCTGATGTCCCCCAGGACACACCAAAAATATTACACAATACATTCCAAAACCAAAGTGATCTTTGGATTATCAGTTCTACTTATGCCTGCCTGCCTGCGACTTTGCCATTCCACTTAGTAAAGCAAGTACAGTTAATTTTAGGATAAAGCTGGCAGTAAAAGAAAAGATCAATATTCAAAACAATCAGTGGTCAAATAATTATTGTTAAATTAGAAGGGTATTGATAAAGAAAAATAATAGTGTAAATAGTAAAGTAAGTCAAGAGGGCTATCAGCAGAAACCGCATTCATGAGTTCACTCAGCAACTACTTCCCGGGAGCCTACGATTCTGCACTCCAGGGGCACAGCTGTGAACTAAATCTCTCCTCTATGGAGCTTACATTCCAGTGGGGGAGACACCCAAACAAACATGCAATATAGAAGTGGGAATGTGTGTTATAAAGAAAGATAAGAGGAATTAAAGGACGAGGAGTGATTGAATGGGAGGGTACTTTAAGTAAAATTATCAGGTAATACCAGCCTTTTAAAAAGATGACATTTCAACACAGACCTGAAAAAAAAACTGAAAGGAAACTGCCATGGATAACATGGAAACCACATAGGAGAAAAAGCATTCCAGGAAAAAAAATTAAAATAAATCTATTCTTGAACCATCAAGAATCAGTTTTGCACTGGAAGATAACCACTTCAATGCTGAGACAATGCCATTAAGACAAAAGTAGTTGTGCTAAACTGTGCTGATAGCAGAATAAATTATCTTTTTTAATCCAAAAGATGTCACTCTCCCATAAACTAGAAACGTGTTCTTCTCTTTAAACAGACTAAATACACATACATTTGCAAATATATAAATGTTTGCAAAAATCATCATAGAAGACAACATTCAAAACAGCTTCCTATAACATCAAACACTAGTTTAATTAATGTATCTATTAATGTGGTAAGAACATAAACCACATTCCCTTTAGAGTACACACAATAATTTTGAAAGTGTCAGATCCAGAATTTCTCTGGAGCCATCTCCTTTGTTCACATTAAAGTTTTATTTTCTTAGCATTCCTTTTGAGGTCTATGCAGCATGTTAAAGTTTTGCCCTTTAGGGTACCATCTATACATTTATAAAGCATCACTGAAAAATAAAGAAATGTTTTAATGGCAACATAAAAACTAGAAAAATGAAAGAATTTATTTCTCTGTTCTTTGGTAAAATAGTACAAATTTATAATTAAAAGCATACTCATAGTAAAGCTTCCAGGTATAATGTTATAAATTTGATTTTTGCATATGGTATTAAGTGTGTTCTTTCCATCTTCAACACAGTACCACACATACAGTAAACCTTCTAAAAAGTAAGTATAGTTTATTTCAGAGACCTAGAACAAAAAATTCTGGCACACTAATCTTATAAGGAAAAGAAACAAAATATACATATGAGAGAGAGACAGAGAGAGAGAGAGAGAGGTACTGGTATACTTGCATTAAAGGAACTCTTAAATAGGAAAATATAGATTTGTAAAAAAATATCTGAGGTAATTAATTACTTTAGGCTGTTTTATCTTTAAAAAATATTTACCACACTGCTCACTTCAGCAGCACATATACTAAAAAATATTTACCACAGAAGTCCTTTATATAGCAAACTCCTAAAAGTTACATTTTAAATTATCAATTTCACAAAAATTTGATTTGCATACCATAATTAGCTGTCTTGTCAAAGGTCCATCCACTGGGATTTTGTCATCACACTGGGTATAGAAAGTGGATCTCTGCTCTAATGAAAAATTTTCCAAAGGCCTTTGTTCCTTAGTTAAAAAGGAATCTGTCAGAACACCATATCACCATTACCCATAAGTTCAAATTCAGGGTAATATAATTTTGAATTAGTTGCATAAATTATGGGCAAAAACTCATGTCCTCATTTCCTTATCCACCATCTCACCTCTAAACCCACCCTCACCCCATCCAACTAAAAGAATCCCCCACTTAACTCCAAACAACCACCACCCATGGTTAATCTAACCTTAACTTTATTCCTAAATCTCTACCAATTTATCTTTTGGTGAAACTAGAAATTGAGAACAAGGCTATGTACTTTTAAAAAGAAGCTAGTTATCCATCAGAAAAAAATCTATACGTATTAACACTCAGAAAACTTAGGGTAAAAACTGAAATTCTCCAATTCGCTTTATTATGTTACTTCCACAACAAGATCGAGCAGCTCACATGCACAAAACCACCACAATGCCAACGTTTGACAGAAGCCGCACTCTGCAGACTGTGTGTATACTTTATTCTCTATGTGGCACAGTCTGAACTCAGATGACTTTATTTTAAACCTTCTGGCCAGGAAGGAAGAAATGTGGATTAATTATGGGTTGCAGCTTATTTATTTATTTAATATTTTACATTTTATTATTAGTTTCAAGTATATAGTACATTGGTTAGACATTTACACAGTTTATGAAACGACCACCCTGATTGCTCCTGCTCTCCTACGGCTCTACACCTAGGACTGCAGTTTATTTTAGGTCTGTTTGATTGTGATCCAAATTGAAATAGGAAACAACAAGGGTATATCTGAGAAAATCCCTTAAGTACTTATCCTAAATTATCACAATTTGTATATAACAAATTCAGATGTATTCAGGAATAAATTCATGCATAATATTTTTTAAAGTGCAAACACAGCCAACATAATTTTTAAATATAAATGCATACTTAAATTATAATTTAAGTAATTCCACATGGCTGTAAAATAATTTAAATTTAATTTTACCTATATAATAATCCATAATGAAGCAACAGGCAGGAAAGCAGATATTTTCCAAGGTACAACTCTATCCGACACAAAATGAAACAGCTCCCTGGACCGGCTGGGCAGTCTGGGGAAAGCCTCCTGCCATGTGACATTAAGCACACACACACTTCTGCTTATCTCGACACAGGCCGCAACAGCTGTGGCTCTTCCCTCCCTTGCCTGCTCTTTTCATATCATCCTTAGAAAAATGTCTCTAGAAAAGGACCAGTATTTCTTCCCATTTTATTCCTGTGTTATTAGTTTAAAACTCGGGGTGAAGGGGGAGGGGGAATACACTCTCTTTTTTCTCTAAGTGAAAACACAAGACATCTATACTTTCATCCTGGTACTCAATGTTACAAATCCACTTAACCTGAAAGGAGTTGGCAGCCAAAGCTTTAGAAAGAATATAACAGAAAGCAAGTATCACAATAGAGTCACATAAATTTTTGGTTTCTCAGTGCATTTAAATGTCATTTTTATGCTATATTAAGTGTGTGATAACATTATATCTTTAAAAAATAATGTTCATACTTTTCATTAAAAATACTGTATTACTAAAAACTGCTAACTGTCATCTGAACCTTCAGCAAATTGTAATCTTTTTGCTTCAGTGTTGATAGCTGTTGACTGATTAGGGTTGTGGTTGCTGAAGGCTGGAGTAGCTGTGGCAACTTCTTAAAATAAGACAACAATGAATTCTGCCTCATCAACTAATGCTTCCTTTCATGAACAATGTTCCTGTAGCATGCAATGCTGTTTGATAGCATTTTACCCACAGCAGAACTTCTTTCAAAACTGAAGTCAATGCTCTCAAACTCTGCCATTGCTTTACCAACTAAGTTCACGTGATAGTCTAAATCCTCTGTTGTCATTTCAACAGTCTTCACAATATCTTTACCGGGAGTAGATTTCCATCGCAAGAAACCACTTTCCTTGCTCATCCATAAGAAGCAACTCCTCATCCATTCAAGTTTTATCAGGAGGTTGCAACAATTCAGTCACATTTTCAGAAGGGCTCCACTTCTAATCCTTGTTCTGCTATTTCCACCACAATTGCAGTTACTTCCTCCACTGACATCCTGAACTCCTCCAAATCACCCATGAGAGTTGAAATTAACTTCTTTCAAACTCCTGTTAATGTTGATATTTTGACCCCTTCCAATGAATCACAAATGTTCCTAATGGCATCGAGAATGGTGAATTCTTTCTAGAAGGTTTTCAATTTACTTTGCCCAAATCCATTAGAAGAATCACTATCTACAGCAGCTAAATAGCCTTATGAAATTATTTCTTAAATAATAAAACTTGAATATCTAAATTACTCCTTGATCCATGAGCTGCAGAATGTATGGCGACTTAGAAGGCATGAAAACAATATTAATCTCACTGTACATCTCCATCAGAGCTCTTGGGTGAAATCTTTTTTTTTCTGAGCAGGAGGTCTCAACAGTGGTCTTAAAAGATTCAGTAAACCATATTCTAAATAGAAGTGCTATCACCCAAGATTTGTTCCATTTACAGCAGAGTACATTCAGCATAATTCTTAAGGACCCTAGGATTTTTGGAATGGTAAATGAGAACTGGTTTCAACTTAAAGTCGCCAGCTGCATTAGCTCCTAACAAGAGAGTCGACAAGTCCTTTGAAACTTTGAAGCCAGACACTGACTTCTCCTCTCTACCTATGCAAGTCCTAGATGACCTCTTCTTCCAAAATAAGGTTGTTTCATATAAATTGAAAATCTGTTCCTGAGTATAGCCACCTTAATTAATTTTCTTAGCTAGATCTTCTGGATAACATTCTGCAGCTTCTACATCAGCATGTGTTGCTTCACCTTGCGCTTTTATGTTATGGAGATGACCTCTTAAGCCTCATTAACCAGCCTCTGCTAGTTCCAAACATTTCCTCTACAGCTTCCTCACCTCTCTCAACTTTCGTAGAACTGAAGAGAGTTAAGGCCTTGCTCTGGAATAGGCTTTGGCTTCAAGGACTGTTGTGGCTGGTTTGATCTATTCAGACCACTAAAACTTTCTCAATATCAGAATGGGCAGTTTCATTTTCTTATCGCTTGTGTTTCCTGGAGTAACAACTTTTAATTTCCTTAAAGAACTTTTCCTTTGCATTCACAAATTGGCTAACTGGCAGAAGAGGCCTATATTTTGGCCTCTCTCAGATTTCCACATGCCTTCTTCACTAAGCTTATCATTTCTAGTTTTTGATTTAAACTGAGAGACATGACTCTTCCTTTAACTTGAACACTTAGATGCCATTGTGGGATTATTAACTGGCCTAATTTCAATATTATTATTTTTTTTTTTTTTGGAAATAAGGAGTCACAAGCAGAGGGAGCGAAATGAGGAACAGCACATCAGTGGAGCAGTCAGAATACATATTTATTGATTAATTTTGCCACCTTAAGTGGGTACAGTTCATGGCACCCAGAAACAATTACAGTAGTAAAGGGGATCAAAGTTTTTCCACTCTAAAGCTGCCTTTTGGGATACTGATTTTAAGCTGTTTATTAAGAAACAAAAGACTCAAAAAAAAAAAAAATCTTGACCCTCCCATATCCTACCTAAGAGATTCAGATGGAAAGGCCTACTCCAGGAAAGAAATCTTAGAATGTTCACCGTAACCTAATATGACTAAGTATGGTTAATAGGAAGGCTTCACACAGTAGGTAAATTCTTGCCTAGCAAGAATTTACCTACTGTGTGTGTTCTGCTCTTCCTCAATTACCTGTAAATCACCCATTCTCACTTCTGAAATCTAAGGCCCCGTTCCCACTCTTACCTCCTTTGTTTACAATGTCATATATACCCAAAGTTGCCTCACTGTCTTTGGAATTCTCATGATTATCTGAGTTCCCCATGCGCATGTATTAAAACTTGATTTTCTCCTGTTAAGCTATCTCTGGAAATTTGATTATTATCCCAGCAATAAAAAATTAGAAGCTAAGAGGAAAAGTACTATATATTTTTTTAGCCCATACAACAGTAACATCAAAGATCACTGATCACAAGGTTCCAGTAAAGATGGCAGGGCAGGTTAATGCTGTGCTCACCTCCTCCCACAACCACATCAAAGTTACAACTAAACTACAGAACAACCATCACTGAGAATCGCCTGAAGTCTAACTGAACAGAAGTCCCATAACTAAAAACATACAGAAGAAGCCACACCCAGACTGGTAGGAGGGGCAGAGACAAGGAATAGGCTGACCCCACTCCATGTGAAGAGGTTAAAAATATGGAGGGCTATCTCAGCAAGAGAGTTCCCCCATGAGAAGCAAGGGGTCGCACCCCCAGATCAGAGTTCCAATGCCAGGAAGAGAAGTCCCAACAACTCTAATCATGAAAACCAGTAGAGATTGTGCTGAGATGACCCTTCCTCATCCAAATTGCAAGACCAGCTAAGCCACTTCTAGTGGCTATTCAATACAAACCTCCTGCAGGCATTCTTAAAATCTCTTAAAAATTCACAAACACGAAACAAGCAGCATATGGCCTCGGCTTGCCCCATACCTCTTGCCAAGCCCAACACTAATGGCAGCTGGCCTCAGTTCATAGCTTAGCTTATCCCAGCTACGTCCAAGCCCAGTACAAGTGGAAACTAACTGCAAACCACTTTTTAACCCATACCAAGTAACCCTGTGGCAGGACACAGGCAGCAACTGACTTTGGCCTACACCAGAGACCCTCCTAAAAGGCCCCAGAACCAATGCACTAGGCAGCCATCTTCAGACCACATCAGAGCACCACCCAATCACCTCCACAAAAAAACACCCAAAGGGCAGACTGAGCAGGCAGCAGGACCCTGCCAAACCAAACACTGGCCTGTAAGGTCAGTCCCTGAACAGAAGCTCTGCTACGTTAGTCACAGTTAGTCCTCACAACCAAGCAGCCTGAGGATCAATCTCTCCTACTGACATTCCAACAGCAATCAAGGCTTAACTACAACAGGAGGGCACAAAAAACCCACATAAGGAACACACCTGGAGCACCTGACTTAGGTGACAAGGAAGACTGTGCCACTGGTCCCCGAAGGACTAAGAGACATGGCAGCTCTACCTAATACATAGAAACAAACACCAGAAAGCAGCTAAAATGAGGAGACAAAGATATATGTCTCAAATGAAACAGAAGACCAAAGCTCCCCCAAAAAAACACAAACAAACAAACAAACAAAACCTCATAAGATAAAAACAAACAATCTACCAGATGCAGAGTTCAAAACACTGTTTATAAGGATGTCCAATGATCTCGGTGAGAACTTCAACAAAGAGATAGAAAAAAATAAAAACAGAGATGGAAAACATAATGAAGAACCAGTCAAAATGAAGAATACAAAAAAGAATACATTAGAGGAAACCAACAGCAGGTTACATGAAGCAGAAGATTACATTATTAATTTGGAAGATAAGGTAGCAAAAAATACCCAATCAGAACAGCAATAAGAAAAAAGAATCCAAAATAATGAGAATAGTTAAGTTTATCTGTCCTTCAATTCTGACTGATAGTTTTGCTGGGTAGAGTCATCTTGGTTGTAGGTATTTACTTTTCATCACTTTGAATATTTCCTGCCAATCCCTTTTGGCCTGCAAAGTTTCTGTTAAGAAATCAGCTCATAGACTTATGGGAGCTCCCTTGTAGGTAACTGACTGCTTTTCTCTTGCTGCTTTTAAGACTCTCACTTTGTCTTTAACCTCTGTTATTTCAATTACAATGTGTCTTAGTGTGGGCCTCCTTGGGTCATCTTGTGTGGGACTCTGCACTTCCTGGGGTTATATGTCTATCTCCTTCACCAGGTTAGGGAAGTTTTCAGTCATTATTTATTTCTTGAAATAGGTTTTTAATTCCTTGCTCTCTCTCTCTCCTTCTGGCATCCCTATAATGCGAATGTTGGTATGCTTGATGTTGTTCCAGAGGCACCTTAAACTATCCTCATTTTTTTTGACTCTTTTTTCTTGTTACTGTTCTGATTAGGTGTCTTCTGCTACCATATCTTCTAAATTAATGATTCAATCCTCTGCTTCCTCTAATCTGCTGTTAATTCCTCCTAAGGTCTTCTTCATTTCAGTTATTATATGCTTCATTTCTGACTGGTTCTTTTTTATGTTTTCTATCTCTTATAGTTCTCACTGAGTTCACCTATTCTTACCCTAAGTTCACTAAATATCCTTATACCCAGTGTTTTAAACTCTGCATCTGGTAGCTTGCTTGCCTCCATTTTGTTGAGTTCCTTTTCTGGAGTTTTGTTCTGTTCTTTTGTTTGAATCATGTATTTTGTCTTCCCATTTTATCTGCCTACTTGTGCTTGTTTCTATGTATTAGGTAGGCTGCTATGTCTTCTGATCTTAGTAGAGTGGCCTTATTTAGTAGATGTGCTGTGGGGTCCAGTGGCAGTCTTCCCTGGTCACCTGAGCCAAGGGCTCCAGGTATGTCCCTTATATGGGTTGCATGTGTCCTCCTGTTTTAGTCGAGCATTGGTTGCTGTTTGCTCATCAGTGGGATCGTCTTATTCTCAGGCTCACTGATTTGTTGAATGGCCATGATGAGTGGAGGAGCTGTTGTGCAGGGGCTGAACCTACAGAGCAATATTTGCTTTAGCAGGGTTCTGGTGCCTGCCCTGTCGGCCTTTTGGGTGCATTGTCCTTAGCTATGACCCCAGGTGGTGCTTGGGCTCAGACCAAATCCACCCACTGGGCATGCAGGCTGGGGCCTCCTGGGAGGGGTCCTGCCACTGGCCAAGTTCAGCTACAGCTTGTGTTCTGACCAGGGTGTCCTGGCAAGAGCCATTAAGCAATCCACAGATGGCTGTCACTCAAACTGGGCTTGAAAGTGCCTCGAGAGGCAAGCCACAAAATGAAGATGGACACCACCATTGTCAAGCTTGGGGCTGCTCAGCAAGAGGTACAGGGCAATATCTAGGCCAGATGCTGCTTGTTTTGTGAACTTTTGAGAGATTTTAGGAAAGTCTGCAGCAAATGTCAAGACAGGCCATTCCTGTGGAAAATCCACTAAAGAGGCTTGGACGGGCTCGCAAATTGGAAGGGAAGAGTTCTGAGGGACTCACTATGGCAGGGGGTGGGAGGTGACCAGTGTTAGCTACGTTGATGGGAACTCAGATAAGGCAGCCCCCTGGTTCTACAAGCCGGGCGGGGAAGAGCTCAATAAAGAAACTATGTCCTGTTAGAACTCCTGTCTGGGAGAAAGCTGCCCCTCACCCTGAAGCCAGACAATTCATTTCCTCCCTATAATGTCCCTGGTGCCTTTTGAGCTTCTGCCCAGCATTAGAACTCAGAGCGAGTGAGTCCATTACAACGTATGTTCACGCAGGGCCCTTTAAGAGAAGCGTCTAGGACTCCCCCAGCCCTCCAACTCACTCAGCCACCATCTCCACCTGTTTTCAGAGCCAGAAGTTGTAAGGATTTCTCTTCCTACCATCGGAACCCTGGGCTGGGGAGCCCGGTGTAGGACTTGACCCCTTGCTCCTCTGGAGAGATCCGCAGCCAAGATACTACTCTCAATTTTCAACCACCACACATGGAAGTAGAACCAGCCCATTTTGCATCTCTGCCTCTCCTACCAGTCTCGAAGTAGCCTCTTCTGTGTGTCCTAATTGTAGGACTTTTGTTCAGCTAGACTTCAGGAAACTCCCAATGATGGCTATTCTGTAGTTATAATTGTAATGTAGTTGAGAGAGGAGGTAAGTACAGCATTTATCTACTCTGCCATCTTGACCAGAACTCCTCAATAATTACTTTAAATGCAAACAGATTAAATGTGTCAATCAAAAGACATAGGGTGGCTGAATGAATAAAAATGCCAGACTCCTACATATGCTGCCTACAAGAATCTCACTTCAGATCAAAAGACAAACACAGACTAAAAGAGATAAAGAAGATATTTTATGAAAATGGAAACAAACAAAAAAGCTCGGGTAGCAGTACTGATATTAGACAAAATAGACTTTAATACAAAGGTTATAACAAAAGATAAAAATGACCTAGCAATTCTATTTCTGGGTATTTATCTGAAAAAAACAGAACACTAACTCAAAAAGACATAAGCATCCATATATTCATTGCAGCATTACTTACAATAGCCAAGATATGGAAGCAACCTAAGTGTCCATTAATAGATGAATCAATAAAGAAGTGATACACACACACACACACACACACACACACACAGGAATATTATTCTGCCTTAAAAAAACAATTAAATCTTTCCATCTGCAGCAACATGGATGGATGGACCTAGAGGGTTATTATGCTAACTAAAATAAGTCAAAGATAAATACCATATGATTTCACTTATATATGGAATCTAAAAAACAAAATAAACTAACAAAACAGAAACTCATACAGAGAACATTTTGATTATTGCTGGATCAAAATGGGGTTGTAAGAAAAGGTGATAAAGAGGAAGGGATTAAGAAATGCAAATTCATAGTTTCAAACAGTCATGGGAATGTAAAGTATAGCACACAAATATAGTCAATAATATTGTAATAATTATATATGGTGTTGGATAGGTACTAGCTTTATCAGTATGGTCACTTCATAATTTATATAAATGTCTAATCATTATGTCGCATACCCGAAACTATCCTATATTGTATGTCAACTGCAATTGAAAAATAAAAAAATTATTATATCCACAAAAAAGATCACTGACCACTGATCACCATTAACAAATATAATAACAAAAAGTTTGAAATATTGCAAGAATTAACAAAATGTGACACAGACACAAATGCTCTTGAAAAATGGCATAGACTTGCTCTACACAGTATTGCCACAAACCTTCAATTTGTAAAAAAAAAAAACAGTATTTACGAAGCAGAATAAAACAAACTAAAATGAGGCAGGCCTGTATGTTCATTCATTTGATAGTATGCACATTTGATCCATTTGAGATGCATTCGATTAATTTTAAAACAAACTTAATAAAGGTAATTAAAGAACAATCCTTTAATGCACATCTAAGACTTTCGATTCATTTATCTGACTCCTGAAACAGACATCAGACGGAAAGGACATAATAACATTTCTGAGACAGACTCTATCAGATATAATCTTTAATGTCACATTGCCACATACCCTGAGCCATCGTTTCCTTCACTGCCAAATGTTTTGATCTTGAGTGTGTCCTGGCTAAAACTTAAAATAAACTTTAACAATGGCTACTTCATCTTGATACAATTCTTTACCTTGCCCAGAAACAAGATATAAATAAATTTTTAAATTTTTTATCAGCTTTCTTTTTTCAAGCAGCCTGAATGGTTGGACAATTTTCAACTTAGAGATATATTAAATACTCCCTCCCCCTCCCCCCCCAAATTGCAGCTACTTTGAGGAAAATACGATATTGGTTATTTAGAGTGGTTTTGTTGGTGTGGGGATGTTTGTTTTGCTTTTATTTTGGTACTTTCCTTTACACTGAATAAGTTTCTCCATAAGATAATTACGAAGTTGACAATACTATAAAATATAATTTCTAATTTTCAATATAATGTCAAAACTATGTATAGTGCAGAAAACTAAAAATTCTGGGTTCAGTGTCATCATTGAACAGATCTCCCCAATAATTTTATTAAACAAGTGAGAAAGCATTTCACTCAGCCATGTAGTCAATGCTCCATTACCATAAGCTGCTCCCATTATACCCCATTCTGCTAACAGTCAAAAGCTGTTAATTGTTACCAACCTCACCTGTCACTGTTGTTCAGCAGACCCTTCTCACTTCCCAGGCATTAATTCTCTTTATCTTACTCTAAGGTACAGGTTGGGAAGCTTTCCATAAGCTATAAAAATTTTATATAGTAGTTTCTTCCTGGAAATTAAGATGTGCAAATAGTTAAAATGTTAATGCCATGGCTGTTTTACAATGGTAAACTCAAAATGGCTAAAATTAACTGCCCATACTACTTGCAAGTGTGTGGAAACACTGATAGCCATTATCAGATGTCACATGAAATGCCTTTCATGAACAGTACTATTAGAATGGATTTTTAAAGTTCTTATCTAATTATTTATAGAGTAGTATTATTTTGAGAGCAATTGTTTCATTTTTATCTTTAAGTCACAGATATTTTAAGGAAATGCATTTTATAACAATATTAGAACATAATGAAAAGCTAGAGATATGAGATAGATGAATAAATGGGTAGATATCTATAAAATCTAATCTACAGTTAAGTGATCTGTACACCTCAGAAATCCAGCAGAGTGTGGTTAAGAGCCAGGTTTTGAGTCAGACAGAGAAAGTTCAAGTTGCACCTTAGCCACTTATTAGCTAGATGATCCTAAGTTTTTAAATCTAAGCCTCAATTTTCTCATAAATTAAGTGACAAAGGTCCTAGATAATGCCTGGGGCATGATAACAGCTAATATGTAAATAGCATTTAATGTATACCAGGCATTGTTCTAACTTATTTAACCTTCACAACAACCCTATGAAGTATTACATTACCTTCATTTTATAGATGAGGAAACTGAGGCATGGAGGGTCGATAACTTACCTAAGGTCACACACAATACATAGCAAACCCAAGATTCAACCCAAGTAGCTAGCTCAGAGTCCTGTGCTTAACCACTACACTGACAATCTCTCTACAGAGGGGAGATCAATAAATGGAAGCAAACAAGAAAATTCATTTCAAAAAATTAGGTTCATTCTTTCCAATAAAACCAATCTTACAAGAGTGCCAAATATTTCAGTTCAGAGATTATAAAAATTATCTTTTTATATTCGATGTTTGATTCCAATATTTAGAAAAATTAAGAGAAATAGAATGAAAGAGATGTTTACAGTCATTGTGATAGCATACAATGAGAGCTGCATTAACCAGATAAGCAGAAGTAAGTACTCAAGGACAGAAAGCCATAAACCATACAAGGACCTATACTACCCCCTGTATTCCCAGTGACCACTAAGTCCCTCCCTCTCTGATTTTCAGTTCTCCAAATGTCACTGTAGATACTAATAGCCTGGTTTCTAAAGAGTTGGAACAGGTTCCTCTAACTAAAATCTCACTCAGGAAGAGAGCCTTCAACTAGATCTCCCTAACTTTCTCCACATGGAATCTTCTTTATTCCCATCTCACTATCAGCAAAGACTCGCTGGTACCTAGATGTACCCCTGTCTACAGCAACAATCAAATTATAGCCCTCCCCACCACGTGGTAACAAGTTACCAGAGTTAAAGGTTCTTCTTGGGTCACCCATTATAGCCTACGGCCCAGAGACCATTGCCCTAACTGCAACTTACTGACACAGCAGCAGCCCACACTGCACCCCAGAAACTCAATCGCAGATTCCTGTTATAATTTAACCCTTCATGATCCAAGCTAGAAGTATAATTGTTTAATCAAAAGACCTGGGGTCTACCCTCAACATTGCTACTCATTACCTCTCTGGTCTAAGTCCTGGAAACTCCGTAAGTGTCCCTCACTGATAAAATGAAGATAACCTGGATGATGCCTAAAATCTCATCTAATTCCAATGATCTAAGATTCCACTTTAAACCAACTACATCTGGATGAGAAAACTCAAGTAACTATCTGCAGGTAACTGCTCCTCCCCTTCTAGCCCATAGCATCCCCTTCTCCATCCTGCTGAGGCTTTGAAAACAGGCCACCTCAATTGTGCAAAACCAGGAAGCCAAGGTACACTGTCCATATCCAGCACATTTACACTGAATGGCTGATGCTCCGAGGGAGCCTCCAACTGTTTACAAGTGCACTCTTCCTCATTAGACAGGCCCCCAGCCTAGGAATGAGTAAGCAAATGCAAACACATAGCACACATAGAAACAACTGTTGGAGGCCCTACCTACTGGCAGGTTCATGGCCTGCTGGGTCACACCTTTAGAACAAAAAGGCCTGGGTGCCAGTAGTAAAGCTTCCAGGACATGATGATGTAGGTAGCCTGAACAGGGAGTGCTGAGTTTTCTGTAGATGACAACTTAGGCGCTGAGACAATGCATTCCTCTCTCTCCCTTTCATGGCTTTCTTACCTGGATCAGTTCTTGCTCTTTGAGTCCACAGCCCCTTACACCTTCCCCAGAGAAGGACAATGAGTATGGCTCCCACTTCACTCTTCTCTCTTAAACCCCAAAACTATAACTTTACCATAATATTTTATATCATATTTCCAAAGCATACAATAACTCACTTTATTGTACATTTTAAAACCCAAGAGTTGGAATTTAAATGCTCACCCTGTTTTTCCATATTTCAGAAATGATAATATGGGTTTTCCCTCTAGTCTCTATTCTCACCCTCCTCACTGACAAGTCAAAGGTAAATCAAACTGCAACTTCCCTTTACTCTAAGTCCAAAGAAACTTTAACTAAGACATTGCTGCTCCCCCAAGCTTCTTACCACCCACTCCAGGCTGCATTTGCCTCAGCATTTCCTTTTTAGGTTCTGCCGCTTACAGAGCCCCAAGACTACGTCATGGCCTGTCCCATAGTGTTAGAAGGCTCCCTTGCAAAAAGGAATCTCTGAATGAAGATGATCTGAAGAGAGTAAGCCTAACTCCTCCCATGAGTGAGCTACACATCTCTTAACGCAACACTTTTAAGTAAGCTAAGGCAAGAGAATCTAGCTCCAACCAGGTAACAATTCTTTGAAATAAGGAGAAATCTCAGCTGTTCAACTCAATACCATGACCCAGACCAGTGCTATACATTCTTCAAGGCAGAGTTGAGAGTCATCTTCAGCAAGCACAAAAGCACAATTATAACCAAAGGCATGGTAAAACCTGAAAGAAGATCTACTTTTCCAATCTTCAAACCTGATAAGGCCTCTTTCTGGACAGACAACATCTATTTGTTATGCTTTAAAAGAATGATGGTAATGGTGGCAATAGTGGAAGAATCCAAAGTTCTCAGTGGCTACAAAACTCAGGCCTCTTAGAAAGTAGCAGGGCCACTCCCTTCTTACATGAGCCCCAAGAGGACTGACATCAAGTAACCGCAGCTGGAAAGAAAGGGGAAATAACTTTCATAAGAGATGGAATATAGTCCCCCAACCACTGATACTTTTATTTTTTACTCCATCAGAAGATGACTATGAAAAAAGACAATGGTTTAAATGCTTAATGCTAACATATAAATATATATATACATATATATGTGTGTATATATATATATATATATATATATATGTGTGTATGTGTATGTGTATATGATCCTTCCAATTGCTCCCTCCCTGTTCCTCCACCTAGCCAACATTTTTTCCTCTTTCCAACGAGGGAAAAAAAAAAATGGCATAGATGATAGAGGCTCTGTTCATTCCTCTGGTGACCAAATCAAAGTTGTGACAGAAACGAGGAGCAAACAGTGTGGTAAAATCTCATGGGATCTAGATGAACAAGCCATACAACTAAGGAGAAATCCAAGAAAGCAGCCTGCAACGGTAGAAGGCTGGACAGGGTGAGGGCGCGGGGCTGCCAGGTCTCAAGCAGCTGAGTGAGACCGAGGCTGCAGCGGCGACGGACGTCTCTTAAAGGGAACTGGTCCACGAGTAGATTTTCACAGTAACGGACCTGCTCTCTCTCGGCACCAGCGACAGTTCGGTTGCGTGCAGTGGGCACCAGGGACTTACAGGAAGACATTGTTGGAGTGAGGGCCGAGGAGAGACTCGCTGTGTAAGAAGTGCTGGCGGTATCCATTTTTCTCTGTTGAGCCCTCCCCTCTACCAGTGCACCGGACACAGCGCTGCCACCGCCTAGACATCATCAAACTGGATAACAGAGGTCACTCTGCCCAGAGGATTCCCTGAAACCCCACCTCCCCCAACTCGCAGCCCCGCCCAAGCCACATCCAGGGGTATCCTCAGCGAGTGAGGTAGGTGCTCCTTGCTGAGCAGTGCCTAGACTCACACTGGAGGCAGCTGGCCTTGGTTTCTGGCCTTGGTTTTTGAGGCAACTATAAGCACAGCATCTGTGGATTGCTTGCCGAATCTTAACAGGTGGCCTCAGATGGGTAAAGATTGGAGCTAAATTTGGCCTGCAGCCAAACCCCTCTCAGGACTGTGCAACTGGACACCTACTTCACAAATCCACACTAATAAGACCGGGAGACTTAGCAGCTTTGCTTAGTACATAGAAACAGACATGGAAAGGCAGCCAAAATGGGAAGACAAAGAAGCAGAAACCATTTGAGAGAACAGAACAAAGATCCAGATATAATGGAGTCAAATAATCTAACAGATGCAGAGTTCAAAAAACTGGTTAAAAAGATGCTTGACGAACTTTTGGGAAGTATAGAACAATTCAGCGAGAACTTCAACAAAGAGACAGTAACATAAAATGGAAATGGAAATAATAAAAGGGAACCAGTCTAAAATGAAGAACACATTATCTGAGATGAGAAGTATATTAAATGGAATAAACAAAAGAATAAACAAAGTGAATAAAGAAAAGGATCACGTGCCCTATCTAGAGGATGGGAAAGACAAGGACACTCAATGAAAATGGCAAGAGATAAGATGCCAAGACTATAAAAATAATTTAAGGAGCCTATGGAACACTCTTAAGGCTCCAAATATCTGTCTGATCTGCATACCTGAAGAAAGTCAAGATGTTGAACAGTTGTTTGAAGAAATAATGATGGAAAACTTCCCTAACCTGGTGAAGGAAATGGACATAAAACCTCAGGAAGCTCAGAGAATCTCAAAAATCAGGGATCCAAAGAAGCCCACACCAAGACTCATCATAATTAAAATTCCAAAGGTTAAATACAAAGAAAGAATATTAAAAGCAGCAAGAGAAAAACAGATAAGGAAACACCCGTAAGACTGGCAGCTGATTTCTCAAAAGAAACTTTGCAGGTCAGAAGGGCTTGGCAAAAAATATTCGACAGGATGAAGACCCAAGATCTATAACCAAGGATACTTTATCCAGCAAAGCTATTATTTAGAGTTGAAGGACATATAAAGAGCTTCCCAGACAAAAATAAGCTAAAGGAATTTATCACCACCAAGCCAGTTTTACAGGAAATGTTGGAGGGACTTCTTTAAGAAGAAAAAACATGTATCAAAAACAGGAATCAAGAATGGTAACACCTACATTCCTATCAATAGGTACCTTTAATGGAAAGAATTAAGTGCTCCAACCAAAAGATAGAGTGGCTGAAAGGATAAGAAAACAAGACCCCTACATGTTGCCTATAAGAGACCCACTTCAGATTAAAAGACACATAGAGACTAAAAAGAAGGAGATGGAAAAAGATATTGCTTTGATGGACCAAGAAGGTATTTAAGTCAGATAAAGAAAGATAAACACTATATGATTTCACTTACATGTGGAATCTAAGGAACAAAAAAGAACAAACTAATCAAAAACAGACTCACAAATATAGTGGACAATTTGGTGACAGACAGAGGGGAAGGGGGCTGGGGGGCTGGGATAATGGTGTGAAGGGGTAAAGAAGTACAGATCAGTCAGTAGCTGATGGATAGTCAAGGGGATGGGGAGCATGGCATAGGGAATGAAATTAGGATGAATACGTTGGCTAGGTGGAGGAACGGGGAGGGAGCAATTGGAAGGATCATTTTACAAACTATGTTGATGTCTAACCAATGTACTATATTCTTGAAATTAATTTCAATAAATAACATTTTTTTTAAAAGAAATAAAATTGAACTGAAAAAAAAAAAATTCAGGTTTCTATGACAGAGAGGCACCCAAGCCAGACATAATCCCTCTGTGGAATGGTTCTGTATGCAAACTACAGACTTTCCTATGTGATTTTGGTCTGTTCACCTGGCTGGCAAAAGGAATCACTGGAAAATAAGCAAAGGAGGTCAAGAAAAATAGTATGAATGGACTATTGTGAGTTGTTCCAGAGGCAAAAAACAGTGGAGAAACTCTTCAAGAAATATAGTAGTATTCAGCTAGTTTTCAGAACACAAAGAAAGTCACAATTTCCCTTGGTACTCCAAAATATAAATTATTCTTGATGTTTCATAACAGATGTCAACACACTCTTTCTATAAAGAACCAAACAAAATATTTTAGATTCTTTGGGACCATTCAGTCTCTGTCACAACTACTCAACTCTGCCATTTTATTGCAAAAGTGACCATAAACAACACATAAATGAATAAATATAGCTATGTTCCAATAAAACTTTATTTATAGACTGTGAAATTGGATTTCTTATCATTTTCATGTATGGTGAGATATTATTCTTTTGAATTTTTTCAACCATTTAAAAATACTTTTTAAAAACCATTGTTAGCTTGCAAGTCATACAAAAACAGGTGGCCTTTGGACTATATGTTTGTCAATCCCTGTTCTATAACTTTTACTGTAGTTGACATGACCTTTTCTCTGAAAGAGCTCTGATCTTCAATTAGATCTCTGCCACGGACAAGACTCACAAAAATTATGAATTCCATCAACAACTGCTTGGTAAATGGGGGCTAGGAATTCAAGAAAACATTCACCCCAGTTGCCTTCATTTCTAATGATACAATAAGCAACACCTAGTCTTGATAGCCCACACAACCTTGTTCATTCCCTATTGATTAAAATTAGTGGTAAATATGAAGTTGACTTGTGAGAAATCAACTACTGTCACACAGAGTAAGAAAAACATTTCCGACACACATACATCTCTAGCCTTTGTAGTGTCTATAAAAATGTAAATCATTGGTTAAGATTTCCAAATCTCCTCAATTATACTATAAGCCAGGAAATATTATACAAAGTACACTCAGTATAAAATACAAGTAACAGCTAGTTTGTTTTGAGAAAACCTGGCCTGTTCACCAACAATAGCTGAAAGAGAATTCTTGAGAAACAATAAACTAAGATTTCAATCCTAACTGCACAGGTAACTACTTGGTTAGCCATTTCAAAACAACATCTCATTTATGAAATTAAGAGGTAGATTTAGATTATTTCTGTGGTCTTTTCTAGTTCTAAAATGCTTGTAATGAGCTGCACTAATCAATGAGCTGTCCTAGACCACTGAGAATTTCCGCATTTTTCATTTTGCATTACTTTCAGATAAGAAGAAGGTAATTTCTACTCTGCTCTTTTAGCTCAGGCTTTTTGGAAGGCCATTGAAAATATATTTCTGATCAGGACAATTGCTGCCCTCTTAGAAGTAACCCAGTCTTGACATAGATATAGGTGATTCAAGAGAAAAGGTAATACAGTATAATAATATTTGGAAGATGTTTCTGGAGACAAACATTTGTACCTGCTGCAACCATAAAATCCAAGTTGTAGATTTTATAACAAAAGCACACAATCAGGTCTTTTAGCCACCATAGAAATCTGTCTTCAAAATTACTTCATTTTTCCACAACAACTACATCCTTGACCTATAGAGACCACACTACAGTCTGACTCTAGAATCAAGAGGACATAGATTTAGTCCCTGCCATTGGTACTTATGTATCAAAAGTTATTCACCTCCAAGCTTCATTTTACCCATCTGTAGAATAGGGATGCTATTCCTGGTAGCAATGGAGATTATTTATGTGTATACACACACACACACACACACACACATAGATACATACATTTATACATATACATATATACACACACATACATACATATATGTACATACATATACACATATACACAAACACATACATATGTCTTTGGGAAAAAAATAATTTACAAAGCAACAGGAATAATATGATAGCATTTCAGAGTTGTTTTAAAAAGCATACAGTGGGAAAACAAGAAGGAAATTCTGACACATGCTACAATATGGATGAACCTTGAGGAAATTTGATAAGTAAAATAAGCCAGTTATAGAAAGACAAATACTGTACGATTCCACTTACATGAGGTACCTAGAATGACCAAATCATAAAGACAGAAAGTAGAATGGTGGTTCCCAGAGGCTGGGAGAAGGGGAAAGGGGAGTTTAAAAACATACAGTAGATATCTCTGGCAGTAGAATTACTAATGATATTCACTTTAAAAGATACTCTACCCAGAAAAAAAAAAAAAGATATTTTCAATTTATATGTGAAGTAAGCCTAAAAGAATAAAAGTTATAAAATCTAGCAGCTAAGGGCCTAATAAGTCTTAAATACATAAAAATTGAATACTATAATTAGAAACTATACATATAATTAGGGTTAGAATAACTGCCTAAAAGAATGATGTAGAACTGGTAAGACTAAAGTATATTTCAAATCTTAAATTTGTAGAGAAATATTAACTTTAAATGGCATTTACACAAAGTTTATTTAACATTTTATTTGGAATCCAAAGCATTATAAAAATATAAAAATAAAGAATTAAAACTTCATTGTTAATTCTAGTGCCTACCAATGCTTATTGAGTGAATAAATAGACAAGCTTGAGTAGAAAGCAACTTTGAATCTCAGAAAATGTACAAACCATTCAGAACAGATAATTAAACTACACTGCTACCAACCGGTGGCAGCATCCCGAAAACAGAAGGACAATAACTAGGAAAGGAAAGAGTTTGTGACTCAAACTTTAAAAGATGTAAGTAAGAGGGTGATAGACTTTTGACAACTTTTCTCCTTTGAAAGCTTTATTATTTCCAATAAAATATGGACAGTGTCCTTTATAAAGGCACATTGACTCTGCTATAAATCAACCATTAAAAAGGTATGAGGTGGGAAAATTACTGGAATTAGAGCAAGTTCCACTTTAGAATCCTGCTTTACGCAACACTGTGCCTGTTTTCACAGACATAGGTTGCTGTGAGGTTTACATGAGATTCAGGTGAAAGCTCCTTATAAATGGTAAAATGTTAGGATGTAGTATTATTATTAATTTAATTACTATTGTTGACCTTTTTGCTTAAATAAAACATCTCTGAAACATTTCTATTTATGATCTCTATAATTAAAGTTTAACAAACAAAATGCATCGGTTTTTTAATACATTAAATGTCTAATTAAAGATAAAAGAGTAATAAATATCTGTCCTTTGACTGAGTCGTCACAATCCAATTCATATTTTTTTCCCAGGACTTGTTTCACTGGGTTGGTTGGGTGGTTGGTTGGTTTAGCAGAAACATGCCCTACATTCTTGCATGAACATAATTTACTTTTAAATTG
Source organism: Rousettus aegyptiacus (assembly GCF_014176215.1). Classification (NCBI taxonomy): domain Eukaryota; kingdom Metazoa; phylum Chordata; class Mammalia; order Chiroptera; family Pteropodidae; genus Rousettus; species Rousettus aegyptiacus. The sequence continues at coordinate 71,507,780 of NW_023416288.1, forward strand.
ACGTCTGGAATTCGGCATCCTGGATCTTAAAACAGGGCTCTATGTTAGTCATTGTTTCCACAGTCTATCAGCAGTTAGGCAGGAAGTTTGATATGCAAAGAAGGAATTGAATCTCAGGGTTCTAGCACCTCATAAAATCTGATACATACGACTACTCATGAAAACTAGAAATGTCTTTATATTAATGGTAACAACCAATGTAAAGACAAGAAAAATGGGGACCATTTATGACTTATTATCACAGGAAATAACTGAAGGTGAAATGGATTGAAACAGAACTAGACTTAGGATCAACAGCTTTTAGATTTTCCTTTCTGTACAACATGAAAACAATATTAGATTTTACTTTTACATAATATGAATTACTAACATCAAAAATTTGTCCTCATAATAGCATAGGAAAATTAGATTCAAAAGACTGATGTCCCGGCATTTCATTAAGAATGTAAAAGATTCTAGAAATATATGTGTGTTACTTTAAAAAAAAAAAAAAACTATACTTTAAGGGTAGATGATACAACAATGAACAAAATACAAAGGCCAGTGGACTTTCAGGTATTCTACAGTAACAATACACTTAAATATGACCATGTTTCAAAATTTTTTGAGGGAATCAAGAGACAAAACATGTTATGTTCTCACGTACTACGTACCTAAAATACTCCTAATTCTACTTGTATCAAGTCTTTATAGAGATATAAAGTATCATAAATGTTTTCTTTTTCCCAAAATAGTCCATGAAAGATAAGTCACCTTTCTAATTGTTTACTGTAACATACATATTTTTTAAATTAGATACTATTTTTAAGTTATAATAATGAACTTATCTCTAATACATTGTAAGATAAAGTGGATATAAGTATACTAAATTTAAAATAGAAAATAAGTATATGAAATAAGTTTTGTTTCTATCATTGAAATTCAAATAATCATCTAGAATCATTGTTTATTTGGAGACAGATTTCTTAAAGGTGAATATTTAAGTCATTTGGGGGACAGTTCAATGACAACTTCTGCATTTTTCTCCTTGAGCACAAAACAAGAACTTGGTTGCATGAGTTCTTTGAGTATATCTACTCAGAGAATTAGGGATAAAGCAAATGGGAAGCATGGAATTTTTGAATTTGGAGTCAATGCCTTCAAACTGAGGCATTCTTGTTTGGTAGTTCACTTCAGTACTACAGTATAAATGTATTTGTATGAATTGAAAGCTGTAACTATAGAAATTATATAATATTATCCTAGGAATGTTTATATTTTCAACAAAATAAAAGCCTTTAAAGAAAAAAAGAACTAACATTTAGTGATTAGTATGTGTTCAAGACACTGAAACACTATGATAGAAACTTTCATATATTACATTACTACAAACATTTTCTCCATCTTTGCCATAAAATAATTGATTCTATGTTAAACAGTATAAAATAGTCAATCAAGGGCTCTAAATTATTAAAATGCATATCTTGCCAGAGTTAAAATAATTCTATAGACTGTTCATTTCTTTTCAACATACATAACAAGTTCCTGAACTAAGAGATTCAACAAGCTGATTATTTCATGCTTTCTCTCCAGAGACCATGCGCAACATGATGAAATGGTAAAATTCTGAGCCAAGTTGATAACATAAAAACAAGGTCAAAGAACCCTTTAGCTATCTCTCTAAATCTCTAATTATCATGTCCAAGAAATCTTCAGAGCATTAGGATATTCCCTCCTTAATTTAACAGTTTTACTGCTATATAGCTAAAAGGCAATCATTTTCTACCTGGATCAAGTTATCCTGTCAAAAATATATTACCCATACTATACAATATTCATCCATATAAACGTAAAGAAACTAAGATTTTTTTAAAAGAAAGAAAAAAAACCTAAATAGAATTTATAGTAGGATACCACAAAAATTAGTCTTCTCATTTTACTTTTTAAATTGAATTTATTGGGATGACATCTGTTAATAAAATTATATAGGTTTCAAATGTACAATTAAGTAATACATGATCTGTATATTGCATTGTGTGTTCACCACCCAAAGTTAAATCTCCTTCCATCACCATATACTTGACCCCCTTAACCCTTATCTACCTCTTCCCTTCCCACTTTCCCTCTGGAAACCACTGAACTGTTATCTATATCTATGTTTTTGTTTGTTTGCCTACTTTGTTTATTGTTTTCAGTTTTATATCCCACATGAGTGAAATCATTCATGTTGTCACAAATGACAGTACTTCATCTTTTCTTATGGCTGAGATGTACCACATCTTCTTTATCTAACCATCTCTCAAAGAACACTTCAGTTGCTTCCATGTCCTGGTGAATAATGTTGCCATGAACATCAGGGAGCACATATCTTTATAGATAAATGTTTTCACATATTGGGGGTAGATACCCAGAGGAGTGATTGCTGGGTCTTATGTTGATTCTATTCTTAAGTTTTTGAGTTATTTATATATTATAGATATTAGTCCCTTATCAGAGGCATTGTTTGCAAATATCTTCTCCCACTCAGCTGATTATCTCTTTGTTTTGTTGATGGTTTCTTTTGGTGTACAAAAGCTTTTTAGTTTGATATAGTCCCATTCATTTATTTTTGCTTTTACCTACCTTTGAGGTCCAATTCATATTCTCTCTAAATCCAAGATCCATGAATTTAGTACCTATGATTTCTTCTATGCAATTTATTGTTTCAAGTCTTACATTTAGATCTTTGAAACATTTTTAGTTAATTTTGGAGTATAGTGACAAATAGCAGTCTAACTTCATTCTTTTGCTGTGGCTTTCCAGTTTACTCAACACCATTTATTGAAGAGGTTTTTCTCTATTCTGTTGGTCTCTGTGTCTTTTTCTGCCAATACCAGGCTTTTTAAATTAGAGTCACTTTGTAGTATAATTTAAAGTCAGACAATGTGATACGATACCTCCAGCCTTGTTCTTTTTTCTCAGGATTGCTTTGGCGATTCTGGGTTTTTTGTGCTTCCATACAGGTCTGATAATCTTTTGTTCTGTTTCTCAAAAATGCCATTGAGATTTTAATGGGGATCACCTTAAATCTATACATTGTTTTGAGTTATATGGCCATTTTAACTACATTGATTATTCCAATCCATGAACATGGAAAATCTTTCCATTTCTTTGTGACTTCTTCAATTTGTTTTAATAGTGTCTTATAGTTTTCATTTCCTTCACGTCCTTCATTAAGTTTAGTCCTAGGTATTTTATTCTTTTTGTTGCAATTGCAAAAGGAATTTTTTTCATTTTTTTCCCTGTAATTTCATTGTTAATATATAGGAACACAATGGGTTTTTGTACATTGATTTTGTATCCTGCAACTTTACTGTATGTGTTTATTGTTTCTAATAGTTTTTTGGTAGCGTCTTTAGGGTTTTCTATATAAGGAATCATGTCATCTCCAAAAAGTGATAACTTGGCTTCTTTATTCCCACTCTAGATGTCTTTTCTTTCTTTTTCTTGCCTGACTGCTCTAGCTAGGACTTCCAATACTATATTGAATAAGAGTGGTAAGAGTAGACATCTTTGTCTTGTACCTGATTTTAGAGGAAAAGCTTTTAATTTTTAATCATTAAGTATGATATTAGCTAAGGGTCTGTTGTATATGGCCTTCTAAATCCATTTTATTAAGTGTTTTAATCATAAATGGATGCTCTATTTTGTCAAAAGCTTTTTCTGAATCTATTAAAATGATCATATGATTTTTATCATTTTATTTTGTTTATGTGGTATATCATATTCATTGATTTGCAACATTGAACCATCCTTGTGCCCCTGGGATAAACCCCACTTGACCATGATGTATAATCTTTTTAATGTATTGATGTATTTGATTTGCTAGTATTTTGCTTAGGATTTTTGCATCTGTATTCATCAGAAATATTGGTCTATAGTTTTCTTTTTTGTTATCCTTACCAGATTTTGGTATCAGGATAATGTTGGCCTCATAAAATGAATTAGGAAGTATTGCCTCATCTTCAATTTTTTGGATGAGTTTGAGAAGGACAGGTATTAAATCATCTTTGAATGTTTGGTAGAATTTACTAGTGAAACCATCTGGTTCTGGACTTTCATTTTTTGGAAGGTTTTTGATGGTTGTTTCAATTTCCTTACTGTTGATCAGTCTACTTAGATTTTCCAGTTCCTTGTGATTCAGCCTAGGAAGGTTATCTATTTCTTTCAGTTACTGAATTTAGTGGCATATAGTCTTTCATAGTATTCTTGTATGATCTTTTTTATTTCTGTGGTATTCACCATAACTTCTCTTTAGTTTATGATTTTGTTTATTTGCGTCTATTCTCTTTTTTCCTTTCTGAGTCTAGCCAGGGGTTTATCAATTGTATTGATCTTTTCAAAGAACCATCTCTTTGTCGCATTCATTTTTTCTACTGTCTTTTTGTTCTCAATTTCATTTAATTCTGCTATAATTTTTATTACTCCCTTCCTTCTGCTGACTTTGGGCTTCATTTGTTCATCTTTTTTTATTTCTTTCAGATATAATGTTAGGTTGTTTATTTGGGATTTTTCTTGTTTCTTGAGGTAGGCCTGTAATAATATAAATTTTCCTCTTATAATTGCTTTTGCTGTATTCCAAAAGTTTTGATATGTTGTATTTTCATTCTCACTTGTTTCTATGTATCTTTCGATCCCTCCATTTATTTCTTCTTTAACCTATTCATTCTTTAGTAGCATGCTGTTTAATCTGCATATATTTGTGGGTTTTCCTGATTTCTTTTTGCAGTTGATCTCCAGTTTCAAAGCACTGTGGTTGGAGAATACGCTTGGTACGATTTCAATCTTCTCAAGTTTGCTGAGGCTAGTTTTGTGTCTCAACAAATGGCCTATCTTCGAGAATGTTCCATGTGCACTGGGAAAGAACGTATAATCTGGTGTTTGGGGACGAAAGGCTCTGTAAATGTTGATTATGTCCAATTGGTCTAATGTGTCATTTAAGACTCTTATTTCCTTATTGATTTTCTGTTTGGATGATCTATTCATGGCTGTCAATGGGGTATTTAAGTCAGTTTTCTCATTTTAAAATGTAGACAATAGATAACGGCAGAATCATTTTGAGAGACCCTGACCTCAAATTTGTTGAGACAACTGAAAATGGAAGAGAGATATTTAAAAGAGAGATTGCAGTCACCTTGTAAAGCACTCTCAATGTGACATAAATCAAATCAACAGCAACTATGGCCTAAAGACAACCCACTCAGAACCCGTTCCTCCGGGGGGGGGGGGGATGCCTTGCAGTATATCATGGAGGAGGGAGGGAGCACATTCTAAAAAAAAAAAAAAAATAGAAAAAAAAACCTAATTCCATAAATGCATCTGGCATTGTAGAAAAAAGAACAGATTTTATGGTATTGATTTACATTTTTTTCATCTAACAGTTCATAATGAGGGTATTCTGTAATGCACATGCGCGCGCGCACACGCATACACACACACACACACACACACACACACACACACACACACACACACACACACACCACTGCAACCCTTAGGGAGCTAGCAGAGATTCTATGTACCTAATCAATTTGAAATAGACTGCATTAAAAATATAGCATGCTAGCAACTGAAAGTAATTAACAAAACCTGTAAACATAATCAAATACTATTACAAACAATACTGTATTAGAAACTTGAAATTCCCTCCCCCACCAAAATTGATATTCTTGATCTCCAGCTAAAATTACTTAGACAAATGTCAATGTTTAAGAAAGTATGTTCATAAAACATGAAGCCTTTTTCAATTTCCATACAATTTTATTATAATTTGCCTTAGGGCAGAAGAGACATCAAATTTATATTTTGCTAGAACAAGACAGAATCCTGCTGTTACAATGGCATTGAGGGGGAAAGTAAGGAAAATTGGTCATCTCTTCTTTTTTTAATATACTACCTATATTGATATGAATGCAATTATCAGCCTACTTCCCAGTTATCCCCCACAAAAAAAAAAAAAAAGCGTAGTAACACCAAACTGTATCGAAAATGGTCTCCAGTTATTAAGACAGTTACACAATTGTACTTTCTCAAAAGCTGGGCCCAGGAACAATCTTGAAGACCTGTCAGCTCTGTGTAACAACCTGCATGCATTACTTCTGAAAGCATCATTTACTGATTAATCTTTACTAACTACTAGCCCTTTCTGTAACTCACACAGGCAGAAAAGCCTATCTTTCCATCTCATTTATCAAGTGAAAAATTCCTTTCCAGGGAAACAGACACCTGAGCCCAAGGGACTCTAACAAAACACAGCAGAACAATCATTTGACTGCAGTTAGCACTGGTAGTTTCTTTCCTACTACCAAGTTCTTACAAGAAGAAAGTGACTTTCAAATACGGAAATATATTCTATAAACACATGCATTCTTGTACATAATACCAAAAATAGCCTGACTGGTGAATACCCTTTGGTGAGGTTTCAGCTGATGATGATTAGACCTCCCGCTTTCTTTCATTCATTTGTAGAACAGTTATTTAATCTTCCCTGTGGATTTCTATGTATACTGGATAAGGTGCCAGTTTGACTGTTTCTGCTCTAAACAAATAGCTTCATCAGTGTTTTCAGACATCAACATTCAAATGTTCTAATTGGTTGGTGCTGAAAAGGAGTGCTATATTCTCAACACCACAGGCTACAGAACAGAAAAACTTCATAGCCAAAAGCTTTAAAGAATGTCTTCCAAGCGTCTTAGTTTTTCAAAGAAGAGATAACCCTTTTGATGCTAGGATTTCTAAATTTTAATATAACTCTTACCATCAAAGGCTTCCAATGGCATTTCTCAATGAGGGTGCTCTTGGTATTTAAAGCAGGATAATATTACAGTTAACATCGCTGGCCCTTAGGCATTAAAGTCCAGTAACACTGACCAGTTATTGTGACAACACAAAGTCCACACACACATTTGCACATGCCCCTAGTAGGAAAATGCTGCCCTCCCAACCTTTACAAGGTATTTCCCTACTATCTCAAACAAGTCACACAAAGCTCCAAAGCAGCTTTCTTAATAACTCAATTATTTTGACAGACCACAGAAGTACAAATGAAGATGATAAGGAATATGGGACTAAGCCCTAAAGAAGCTCCTAACATGCTATTTGAAAAAGTCTCCAATCTCCCTTTGCTTTTTGGTCGCTTGTTTCTCCCTCATACAATTATTTAAGTTACCTCTAAGACTGTGTTGTCCAATATGGTATCCACTAGTTATAGTATAGAGTGATTTAAATTTAAATCAATACTTCAGGTCTAAGTCACACCAGCCACATAGGCTCAACAGATGCTTTATTATAGAAAATTTCCAATTTCACAGAAAGCTGTATTAGACAGCACTGCTCTAAGGCTTCTTAAGCACACGAGGAGGCTCTTCATTGCCATTTTGAGGGTCATTCACAGCAAAGATAAAATTCTTCAATGGCAGAAACAGAAAGTCACAGTTAATCTCCAAACTCTTTTTAACATTTGGCTTTGGAACAAAATTCTGGACATGAGCAACATTAAAACCAGAAACTTCCGTATTAGACCAAGTTGATTAGTATTACAGAATGAATCAGCTCTTATAATACCTGCTAAACAAACTGTTTTAGAAGATAATATTGATCAGCGAAATAATACTAGGAAGGCTAGCCTGCCTTTCTTCTCCTGCTATCATCCACTGAGGGCCAAACTTTGTTTTATTAACCAAAAAGAACTGTCCCGTGGCTGGCATGCCCTTCAGGAAGCTCTGTGTAGGAGGAGGCCCCCTCATCTGTGGTTTTATTTTCCATAGTTTCAGTTCCCAGCAGTCAACTACAATCCAAAAATATTAAATGAAAATTTCAAAAGTAAACAAATTGTGTGCTGTTCTGAGCAGAATGATAAAATCTTGCCCATCCAGTGTGGGACGTGAATCACTCTTTTGTCAGCATCTCCATGCCCGTTAGTCACTTAGCAGCTATCTCAGTCATCAGACAGTCTCATAATGGCAGTACTTGTGTTCAAGTCACTGTAATTTTACTTAAAGCTTCCAAAGTACAAGAGTAGTGATGCTGGCAATTTGGATAGACCAAAGAGAAGCCATAAAGTACTTCCTTTAAGTCAGGGGTCCCCGATCCTCTGCCCCCGGCAGCGGACTGGTACCAGTCTGTGCCCTGTTAGGAACCAGGCTGCACAGCAGGAGGTGAGCAGCAAGCCAGCAAAGCTTCATCTGTATTTGCAGCTGCTCCCCAGCGCTAGCATCTCTGCCTCAGCTCCACCTCAGATCATCAGGCACTGGATTCTCATAGGAGCACCAGTCCCTGTTCCTAAAAGATTGGGAACCGCTGCTTTAAGTGGAAATGTAAAAAGTTCTTGACTTCATAAAGAAAGAAAAAAAACATATACTGAGGTTGGTAAGATCTAAGGTAAGAACAAATCTTATATCTGTGAAACTGTGAAGAAGAAAAAATAAATTTGTGCTAATTTTGCTGTTATACCTCAAACTGCCAAAGTTAAAGCCACAGTGCTTCGCTGAGATGGAAAAGGCATCAAATCTATGGATGGAAGACATGAACAAAACTGGGTTCCGACTGATGACAATGAGTTTCACCAGAAAGCAGTAATTATATATAAAGATTCTGGCAAGGAATCGCCTGAAATAAGTGACACCAAGACATTTACTGCAAGTTAGGGGTAGTTTCACAGACTCAGGAATAGGTTTGGCATTTGATCATTTCACATCATCACAAGAAGGGTGAGTACAGTACAACAAAATATTTTAAGAGAGAGACCATATTCATGTTGTTATAATCATTATAATATCATTATATCGTTATAACAATATCACTGTAATCATTCTATTTTATTTTTAGTTATTGCTGTGAGCATCTTACTGTGCCTAATTTATAAATTAAACTTTATCATAGGTATGTATGTATAGGGAAAAAAAATAGTATATCTAGGGTTTGGTACTGTCCACAGATTCCGGCATCCACCGGGGAACTACTGTATAGACATCTATTTGCTCCTCCTAATTCAGACCAGTTCCATCTTCTCTTTTATCTGTCACTGGAAGCTCTTTCTCACAGGGTTTGTAGTCTGCACACTTACCACACCTTTTAATTGTGCTTGAGAAGGGGCTCAGAAGGCTGGACTCCAAGTATCTACAATGTTTAGTATGTAAATTCTTGAAAAAGCATTTGATAAGACTATAAAAATATTTTTCTTCTTCTCTACTATTTGAAATTCTAAGACCAGGGTAGTAATTCTATTATAATTCCTAGTAAATCAGAATTTTCCAAATTGGTATATCAAAGTTTAGTAATAGGCCTCCTATAAAAGGGAGGAGGGGGATATTTCGATCTTAGCTAATTTGGAAGGCAGTACAGCACAGGCATGCCTGAGTTTCATCCCTGTTCCACTATAAACTGACAGGCTACAAGACCTTAGACAGACTGCATGGTAAGCCAAGGTTCTCCCCTGTGAAATGGATAAGAGATGATCTACCATGCCAAGTGTCTAGCATACAGTAGGGGCACAAAGCACTTCATTAATGTTACTTTTGCTCATGCTCCTCCTTCTGCCTGAAACACTTTCCTCCTGGTAGATCACAGAGCAAGGTCCTTCTCCTTCTTTAGGTCTCAGTTTAATAGTTACGTTCTTAGACAGGCCTTGCCTGCCCATCAAGTTAGCATACGCCTTTTTATTTTCTATGATAGCCTCCTGTTTAGTTCTTCCTTGGTGCTTCTCACAATCTATGAAGAATGTATATGTTAGTTATGTTCTGGTGAGAAAAACTAATAAAGAACTAAAGTTCCATGAGGATGGCATATCCTGGGAGAATAACACTGTGTCTGGTGCATACCAGACTCTCAGTAAATGATAGATGAATGAATATCTGGATTAAACAAAGTCCACTGTTTCCTTCACACCAGCCAAACACTGTATGATTCCTTTTATGTTAGGTTCCTAGAATAGTCAAATTCATAGAGACAGAAAGTAGAATAGTGGTTGCCAAGGGCTAGGAAGAAGGGGAATAGGCCATTTTAGTATTGGATTGGTACAGAGTTTTGGTTGGGAAAGACAACAAAGTTCTGAAGATGAATGGTATTGATCATTGCACAAAAATGTGAATGTACCTAAAATGCCCAGAACTGTATACTTGAAAATATTTAAAATGGTAAATTTTATGTTATATGTACTTTACCACTAAAAAAAAAATGAAATTTGGAAATTATGACATCCATCTCCTGACATGTACCTTACACTAAGGCAAAAAAAATTTCATTTAGTATCTCTGCTTCATGCTTTCTCTACCTGAAAATACCTTTTTCAATATCATCAAAAGGTACTTACTAATTCCTTAGCCAAATTTCCATCTTCAATGTATTCAGAACTGTTGTTGTTGGGCTTAAAGTATCCACACTGTAATTCTCAATTTCATCTGTAAGTCTTTTAAATAAACTCTATTTCTCTTAGCCCTAGTATCCATCCTGAGAATAAAGTTTATATGATCCTTCAGAAGCAGTCTTTAGATTACTGTGTGCCTGGCCCATGCTAGGTACTGAAGTTTCAAAGATAATTAAATTGTCAAGATTTCTGTTGTCGAGAAGGTCAGGACACAAACATGCCTGGATAGTATTTCCTCTTTCCCCAAATTCAAGTAAGTAATCAACCCTGTTTACTGCTTCAGAGAAAGAATGTGTCTGGGTAGGAAAAGTGGTAGCCTAGGAACCTTTTAGGCTTTTTCAAAACAAAAGACTAATTAACTACTTATAATAGCCACAAATGGAAACCACCCAAATATACATTAACAGTTAAACCAATAGATAAATCATAGTAATGTAGTGGAGTACCACATAGCAATGAGAAGGAACACACTGTTAATGCAACATCATAGATGAAACTCATAAATATAAGGCTGATGAGGGAAAGCCAGACAAAAAGAATATGTACTCTATTATTCCATTTACATATAATTTGAAATAGGTAAAACTAATATATGATGATAAAGGCCAGAGAGCAGTATCTTCTGAGGAAGGGCTAGCAATGTGAAGGGGCTTAAGAAGGCCTCTGGAGTACTAGTAATGTCTGTCTGTCGATCTGGAGTGACATGGTATTGTCTTTTCATAGAAATGCATTGAACTGTGAACTTTAATTTCTCCTTTTTTCTATATGAATGCCATAGTCAATTAAAATTTTACTTTAAAAAGAATTCTGCTCTCATTTTTTTTTTTTTTTTGCGGGGGAGACAGACAGAAATACATAGTATGTCAGGTGACGATAAGTGCAATTAATATAAAGGGAAGGGCATAGGGAGTGCCAGGGCATGTAGATAGGAATGGAAAGGAATTTACAGTTTTAAAGGGTCAAGGAAAACTGGACTGATAAGGTGACATTTTTACCAGAAACCTGAAAAATGAGGGTGTGAGCCATGCAGCTTTCCAGGGGACAATACATAGAACATATAGTTCAACCTCTGCTTATATATGGTGATTTATATAACACAGAGAAAACTGTCTACCTATTTTCTACTTTTCTTTCTTATTTTAGTGGAATTATAATAACCTAGATTGTAACATTATTTTTAAAAAGATTATTTCCCTATGTGTATATACAACAGGACAAACAAAACAAGACTAAACTCTTAAGAAGAAGGGGATTCTCAAGCAGAGACACAGCTAACATGCTGAACAAATGCCAAAAAGATAAGTTTACCCAGACTGGAAAGAAACTGGTCCAAACCGAGAAAAAAAGGAAAGCTAAGAGAAATTGCTCATTTTCACTCAGTCACTCTATAATGCAGTCAAAGGTTAAACAATTTCCAACCTCCCCAGCCCTGAAGACATCACCCGCGCGCGCGCGCGCGCACACACACACACACACACAGTTTCTACCAGTCAAGAACCACTAGAAATATGATGAAAATTTCTAACAGACTACACAGTGACAAAAACAACAAATATATGAAAGAAACAGAGGCAATAAAAATTTTAAAAAATTTATTTAAATATATATCCTCAGAGATGATATTAGATCCCTGGACAAGAACAGATGCTATTTTTAAAAAGGGGGTGACGGAATCAAACTTACAGTGAGTGAATTTCTTAGTATATAAATGCTACCTCAACAAAGACAGTGACACTATAACCAAAATTCCCAGGATGCAGTCTGATGAGAGTGCTGGGAACAAGAGCTGTGCTGTCCAAAAACGTAGCCACTAGCTGCATGTTTTACTGAACACTTGAAATATGCCCAATCTGAGATGAGATGTGCTAAAAGTATAAAGTACAGATGGTATTTCTAAGTCTTAGTACAAAAAATATATACCGTAGTTATCTCAATAATTCTTTATATTCAATACATGTTAAAATGATAGTATCTTGGATATATTGGGGTATATAAAATACATTATCAAAATTAACTCCATCTGTCTCTTTTTTACTTTTGCTCTAGTATTTATTTTTTAATAATTCTATCTTTTAATTACAGTGGGCATATGATATTATATTAGTTTCAGGTGCACAACACAGTGATTAGACATTTATGTAACTTACAAAGTCATCACCCTGATGTCTAGTACCCATCTGACACTGTACATAGTTATTACAATATTATTGGCTATATTCTTTATGCTATATTTATATCCCCATGACTAGTTTGTAGCTACCAATTTGTACTTCTTAATTCTTTCCCCTTTTTCACCTTCCTCCCATACCCCCTCCCATCTGGCAACCCTCAAAATGTTCTCTGTATCTATGAATTTGTTTGTTTTGTTTATTTTGTTCCTTAGATTCTACATGTATGTAAAATCATATGGCATTTCTTTCTCTGTCCAACATACTCCACACAGCATAATACCTCTAGGTCCATCCATGTTGTTGCAGATGGCAAGGTTTCATTCTATTTTTATGCCTGAGTAATATTCCATTGTATATATGTACCACCTCTCCTTTATCCATTCACCCATCGGTGGACATCCAGGAGGCCTCCAAACCTTTACCACTGTAATCTTACTTTTTTAATGTGGCTTCTAGAAATTGTTAAATTTTATATGTGGCCCATGTGTTTCTTGAATATTACCTTTCTTTTAATTGCACTACTGTAGATTATACATTTGTTGAGGACGAAGGATGTATCTAAATAATTACTGTGTCTTCTAGAGTACCCAAAGCATAGTAGACTCTCAGTAAGTATTTGCTGAAAAACAAATTATGGATGTTTTTACAGCATTAGCCTCCAAGCATACCATTTTGAAAGTATGCATTTTGAAAGTGCATCCTAAGGCAAGGAGGACAGTCAATTCAAGTTACTTGAGTTGTCTATTCTCATCTTTTGTGTATTACTTTAAAAATTTTTGGTATACTTTATATATCATGATTTATTCTTTATATACTTTATTAGAATACAACTACCATTTTAATCACTAGACTAAATTATTTCAACAGTTACAGTCACAGAGATTTCCAAAACCAGGAAAAGAAATCTACTGCCTTTCCCTTGTAGAGCCTGCCCTCTAGGACTCACATGTTATTACAATAAACACATTTCCACAAAGATCAATTTGCTTTACAATAAAATTTCAAATAAATTTAACTATGAAATCTGCACATAATATGTTAAAAGACTCAGAAAAACATAGTAAAAACTAAATGTTGCAGATAGCTAACATACTAGCCTCAAGTTAACCAGTTTAATGAAAGGAAGCTAAAGAGAAAATATCCTTCAGTGTCATTTTTAAAAATATCAATAATATTCCATTTTTAAAATTTTTATATATTTGTTTTCAATTATAGTTGACATATAATATTACTTCCAGGTGTACAGCACAGTGATTAGACATCTATATAACTTATGAAGTGATCACCCTGATAAATCTAGTACCCATCTGACACCATACATACTATTCCAACACTACTGACTATATTCCCCATGTTATACTCTACAACCCCATAACTATTTTGTAACTACAAATTTGTAAATCTTAATCTCCTTCCCTCTTCACCCATCTTCCCCCAATGTGACAACCATCAAAATACTCTCTTTATCTATGAGCTTGTTTTTCTTGTTTATTTATCCTGTTCTCTAGATTCCACATATGACATTTGTCTTTCTCTGACTTACTCCACTCAGCTCAATACCTTTTAGGTCCATCCACATTGCTGCAGATGGCAAGATTTCAATCTTTTTTATGGCTAAGTAATATTGCATTGTATATACAGACCGCCTCTTCTTTATTGATGGACACCCAGGTGGCCTCCATATCTTGGCTACTGTAAATAATGCTGCAATGAACATATGGATTCACATATGTTCCTTCACAGTAGTGTTTTGGGTTTCTTCAGATAAATACCCAGAAGTGGGATCAATGGGTCCCTCTTTACCTTTTGTTACAGCCTTTGTTTTAAAATCTATTTTTTCTGGTATAAGAATTGGTACCCCAGCTTTTCGTTCGTTTGTTTTTATTTTCATGAAATACCATTCCTTTACTTTCATTTTGTGTGTGTCTTTCAATATGTCTTACTGTTGAATTGTATACCTGAAACTTACTAGATTTCATTAACCGATGTCACAATAGAAATAAATAAAATAAAATAAAAATAAAGTGAGTCTCTTGTAGGCAGTATATGTAAGGGTTTTATTTTCTTATCCATTCAGCCACCCTATGTCTTTTAATTGGAGCATTTATATTTAAAGTAATTGTTGATAAGATATATAGTTATTGCCATTTTATTATTCATATTTTTTATCTTTTTTCCCCTTCTTTTTCTAAAAGAAGTCCCTCTAACATTTCTTGTAACATTGGCTTGGTGATGATGAACTCCTTTAGCTTTTTCTTGTCTTAGAAGCTCTTTATCTGTCCTTCAGTTCCGACTAATAGCTTTGCTGGGTAGAGTCTTCTTGGTTGTAGGTTCTTGCTTTCCATTACTTTGAAAATTCCCTGCTAAACACTTCTGGCCCACAAAATTTCTGTTAAGAAATCAACTCACACTCTTATGGGAGCTCTCTTGTAGGTAACTGACTGCTTTTCTCTTGCTGCTTTTAAGATTCTCTCTTTTTTTTAACATTTGGCATTTTAAGTATAATGTGTCTTGGTGTGGACCTGTTTAGATTCATCATGTTTGGGGCTCTCTGCACTTCCTGGGCTTATTTTCTTCACCAGGTTAGGGAAGTTTTCAGTAATTATTTCTTGAAATTGGTTTTTAATTCTTTTCTCTCTTTCTTCTCCTTCTGGTATCCCTATGATGCAAATGTTAGTAAGCTTGATGTTGTCCCAGAGGCCCCTTAAACTATCTTCATTTTTTCGAATTCTTTTTTTCTTGTTGCCATTCTGATTAGGTGTTTTCTGATTCAATTCTCTGCTTCATCTAACCGATTGTTAATTCCTCTTAAGGTAGTCTTCATTTCAGTTATTACATTCTTCACTTCTGACTTTTTTTTATGTTTTTTATGTTTTCTATCTCTTTGTTAATGTTCTCGATGAGTTCCTCTACACTTCACCTAACTTCATTGAGCATCCTTATAACCAGTGTTTTGAGCTCTGCATCTGGTAGTTTACTTGTCTCCATTTTGTTGAGTTCTCTTTCTGGAGCTTTGTTGTTCTTTCATTTGGGATATGTTTCTTTGTATCCTCATTTTGGCTGCCTACTGTGTTTTGTTCTGTGTATTAGGTAGGGCTGCTGTGTCTCCTGGTCTTAGTAGAGTGGCTGACCTTATGTAGTAGGTGTGCTTGGGGCCCAGTGGCACTGTCCTCCCTAGTCACCTGAGCCAGGTGCTCCACTTATGTTCCTTGTATGGGATGTATGTGTCCTCCTGTTTTAGTAGAGCCTTGTTTGCTGTTTGCTCATCAGTAATATGGACTGACCCTAGGACTAACTTGTTATGATGACTGGCCGTGACTAGTAGAAGAGCTATTGTGCAGGGGCTGACCCTACAGGGCAGGATTAGCTTTAGCAGAGCTCTGGTGCCTGCCCTGTCTGCCCTTTGGGTGGTTGCCCTTAGATGTAACCCCAGATGGTGCTCCAGCCAACATAGCATGTAGGCCAGGGCTTCCTGGAAGGGTTCCTGCCCCAGATCAAGTTCAGCTACAGCCCGTGTTCTGACTGGGTTCACCAAGTAATGTGCAGATGGCCACCACTCACGCTGGGCTTGGAATGCCTTAAAAGGCGAAGCGGCAAACTGAGGACAGCTGCCACTAGTGCCAGTCTTGGGGCTGCTGAGAAAAAGGTAAGGGACATGCTGAAGCCAGATGCTACACATTCAGGTTTTCTGAACCTTTGAGAGATTTTAGGAACATCTGCAGCATGAGCCAAGATAGGCTGTTTCTATGGAAAATCCAGTGGAAGCCACTTGACTGGGCCCACATGTTGGGATTCACCAGAGCAGGGCGACCAGTGTTACCTACATCGGTGAAGACTCAGACATGGTGCCTACCTGGTTATTCAAGCCAGGTAGGGGAAGTGTCAACAAAGGAAATATGCTCTCTGTCAGCACTTCTGTCTGGGAGAAGCTGCCCATCCAGCCCTCTCCCTGAAGCCAAACAATTCAGTTTCTCCCCCTCCCAACCCCCCCGCCCCTGATGCCATATGTCCCTGGAGCCTTTTGAGCTGCTACTCCAGCGCTGGAGCTCAGAGCAAGTAAGTCCATCTGTGAATAAGTCCGCGTGCAGTCCCCCTTAAGAGGAAATTCTGCAACTCCCTCAACTCTCTGTCTCACTCAACCACCATCTCCGCTGGTTTTCAGAGCCAGAAGTTATGGGGACTTCTCTTCCTGGCACTGGAACCCTGGGCTGGGGAACCCGATGTGGGGCTAGGGCCCCTTGCTTCTCCAGGGGCACCTCCGCAGCCGAGGTACTTCTCCCAGTTCTCAACCGTCACACACAGGAATGGGACCATCCCATTTTGTATCTCCACCCCTCCTACTGGCCTCTTTCGTGTATCCCTACTTCTAGGACTTCTGTTCAGCTGGACTTCAGGTGACTCCCAAGGACGGCTATTCTGTAGTTTAGTTGTAATTTTGATGTGGTTGTGAAAGGCGGCAAGCACACTGGTCACCTACTCCTCCATCTTGACTGGAAGCCCTAACAAATATTCCACTTTATAAAAGTGGGAAAACTTGCAATCTAATTTGCTGCCACTATCACTCCAAATACACCCAAATAAACATTCTGACTACCAGGTTCATCAAAGCAACTAATGAAATTAGGAGGTGCAGTGATTCAGAAAAATATTTATGAGGGCTTCTACAGAGTTATAAAAATGTCTCAAGCACTTTGGATTTTTACAGGTCAAAACAAGGGTTAAATAGCCCATACTCCTAAAACAGCATTTGAAAGAAAGAATACTTAGGGACTGGTAGCTCGGAGGTTGGAGACTGGGAAACATGGATGGACAGTCTATTTGAAAAGGGGCTGAGGATGAGAATACACACACAAATTCTCAGTAAAGCTCCAGCTGCAGGAGAAGCTCTTAATCATCCTTGTCAGTCACCTTTTCTGGTTCCTCCTCTTTTTCCAGACCTCTTTGAGTTAGAAAGCCCCAGAACTCAATCTAGGGACTCTTTTCTTCTCTCACTTCTCAGCTTTTCATTAGATCCTAAAAATTTTCACTTCTACTTAAATTGGCCAGGGTCAGTTTCTGTTGCTTGCAACTAAAACCCCTTAGTCAGTATAATCCCCAGCTCTCAGATCACTGACTCTGCTTTACTATCACCAAACCCCAATCTGCCACCAAATCCTGTCTCCTGTCCTCCTTTCCACTGATAGGGTAAAAATACAGAGCTATCTCACTTTCAGTAATAACAGACTCTAATCACACATGCCCAGAATTGTTTTGTATGATATCTGAGAAACTCTAAGAATTAAAGTTATTTTTTACCAGAATATCTGTTACCAAAGTGGCTTTGTCCAGCTATCATGGAAATAGACAAAGAGTATGAAATCTCTCACAGGACTTCCCCTGCAGCTCCTCCAAAATAGTCCCTTATCACAAATTCTGTTAATCCCTTCCTTTGATCCCACACAATCTCCATCATAGCAGCTAACCTCAGACAAATACAATTAATTATTCATGACTTCATGAAAGTAAGAGACCATGTCTCCTCATCTCTATATCTTCACTTGAGTCAGACTTGATAATAGTTGAATTTTATCAGAAAGTCATACAGGAAATGCTTCATATTTTTAAAATAATCACCATACTTCAAATGATATGCACTCTGAGTTGAATATGATGTTGATTATCCACTACCAATACATGAGTATAAACTGTCTATTAATTAAGCCTTTCTGATCATGTTGAAAAATCAAGAGGGAATTATACATGGGCCTACGAAGTACTTTATTATCTTTATATTTCTAACTAATTCATGACTTAGCCTAGGTCAAATTTTGTGCACATCCAAAAAATATGAATATCAATTCATTCACGTAATTATTCCCATCTCATTCTTTTTTAGCAAATATGTTTAAACTTGGGAGTTGGGAATTATATGGATAAAGAGAATGACCTAAAAGGTCTTTAAAACTCCCATTCAATTCTCCCCCTGCCCTCCACTTTAACCTAAAGATATCTAATCAACAGGTAGTGCATGAGTACAAATACCACATATACAATTCTCAAAGGGGCACAAGATGTGGTTTCCCCCTAATAACGTAACTATATAGGAGAGCCTCACAAATGCATAGACGAGCACCATCTAGTGGGAAGAATTACTCCAGGTAAAGAGTTAACTATTGATGGTAGGTCTAAATTAAATTACCTACCAAAATCTATATCATAGACATTTATTATTCAGGACCCAATTTTGTTAAAATGTTTAATAACCACGTAGCTACTAAATCAAAAGTAATATCAGTTCTAAAATAAATAGTAAGACTAAATAGTGATTAGGGCAGTTCAGGTTCAGCTGTTTTAACGTTCTCTATTAAATCTATTAAAATTAAAATGGAAGGAAATGAACTAACGCCTATAGTGAGCACTCACTCTGCCATGTGTTGGGCATATTCACATACGCTACATCTCATTTAAGCCCACAACAACCCAGTAAAAAAGTTATTAAAATTTCCACTATACAAATACAGGAACTAGCCCTGAGGTATTAATTTATCTGTAATAAATTATGTAACTATTACTGGGTCTTTGGGGAAAAAATTAAGTAATACAATAAGTGAAGTGTATACAAACTCACTAAGCCAAGCTGACTCCAACATGAACAAGAGAGATGTGCCCTCGGATAACAGATAATCTCTCAGATTTGGGGATTAATTAGGCTGCTAGGTAAAAGGAAACAGAGCCCATCTTAGTCCTGAACAAAGTGAGATGTTTTTGAAAGATCATGGACTTTGATGTCAGGCCTAAGTACAAACCAGTGTTAGCAAACTAATATTAACTGAGTGCCTCCTACATAGAAGAGCACAGAGTTGGAGCTGAGGACACAAATGTGTCCATGCAGACACAACCTGCTCTCGCAGAATCTGTGATCCTACCCTTGAATAATTTTCAGTCTAGTGGAGAAGATGACAGATGAGTAGGTCCTTTGGGCACACTGGGAGAGGCCACATAATCCATAACTTAGTTTGGGACAGAAGGCAAAGTTTCTTAGAAAATTTTTAATTTTGTAAAGATTGTTCCCTTCACAAGAGTGACCTTTATAAATTAGTCTTCCCAACTTTCAAAACTCCTTTCTCTCTCTCTCTCTCTCTCTCTCTCTCTCTCTCTCTCTCTCTCTCTCTCTCTCACACACACACACACACACACACACACACATACACACACACGTGCATATTTGCAAACTGGGGCTTTATTGACTTAACTTCAAATTTTTGCTTTCCAACAGAAATGCTCTCTACAACAAGGCTTGGTTCTTCAAATCCTTACACTGTCACAGATTTGAATCAATTCCATTTTAAGAATAGAAGGATATAACAAATAGATGATGCAACACTTAATCAAAAAGGACAATACCTTGGAGCCAGATCTATTGAAATTGCAGGTTTGCAGTAACTGATTAATAACTAATTAATATGGTTGCCAGATAGGAGGAGTTGGGGGGGCGTAGCTGGGTGGCAAAGGTGAAAAGGATTAAGAAGTACAAAAAAAATTGCCACTTATAAAAATAGTCACAGGGATGTAAAATACAGCATAGTCAATAATGTTGTAATAACCATGTACAGTGTCAGGTGGGTACCAGACTTATTGGGGTGATCACTTTGTGAGATATATAAATGTCTATTCACTATGTTTTGTACACTTGAAACTAATATAAGATTGTATGTCAATGGTAACTGAAAAATAAATTTTTAAAAATAAATTAACATTCCATAAAATTCAAAAAACAAAAAATAAAACCTAGCTAAAAAAAAAAATGAATTAATACATTATTTGGATTTTTTTTTTTAAGTAAGAGGAGAAGGAGGGGACAATCATAAATGTAGGTCTGCCTCTTCTCTTTCTCTTCCTAAATAATTCAGTTCTAAAGTCATAGTAGGGCATCTGTGCTGGAACGGTAACACACAGGAGGGGGCGGAGGCAGCACACAGGCTCAAAGCAGGGTGGGGACACGTCTATGTTCGGGAGCAGTCTAACTTGGGGTGTCTGAGCCCAAGCAGAGTAGGGAGGGTAAAAGAACCCCACATGTAGTGTCAGAGCTGAGTAGTGTGAAGAAAGTATCCTTTTGAGAGAAGAAGGAAAGATGTAGAGGGCACTGGGTGCTGAAGCCCAAACAGCTTGAGGAGGGCCCCTGAGGAGGGATGCTCAGTATATGGTCTAGAACTCAAGCATGTCAGAGCCAGAGTGAGGTGAGAAGAGATCTTAGGAGATACTGGTTACATACAGGTATATTGAGCAAATAAGTAAATATATTATAGATAATAGGACTCAGGTTCTCACTGTGGGTGAAAGAATAAATATGGAAAAAAAGAAAACTAGAATGAATCATGGAGGGACTAGGCTGGAATTTGAGGTATCATTGTGAACTCATGATTTCAAGACAGACAGGGAACAGATAAAGAAATATACATGTAAATGTGCATATAGATTCCTTCCCTCACTGTGTCCTCTGAGAGGACTGTGAGGAGCAATGCCTCAAGAGCAAAAACACACCTTGTGCCCAAATCTCGACTTCTAAATATTTTTTTCCAGTAAACAGAAAAAGAGATTCTTAAAAAAAAAAAAAAAAAAAAAAAAATCGCTGATTCTAAGACTGTAGCAGGTAAAATACAATTTGAGACTGAAACATATTATAAAGTAATCAAGTTTTCAAAGAATGACAGGAACATACCAAAAGGATACAGAAGCCAGCTTAAAGGTGCTCGCACAGACCAAAGCTAGGATAGTTTAAGTATGAAAATTAAATGAAGATAGTAACCAATTATAGCCCACTGAATAAAAAAGGAAAACAGGAATCCAGGAGTTCTGATATAAAGAAATAAATACCTTAAAAGTCTGATAAGGAATTTATAGTTCCAAAGCATTTCTCCACAGAATATTTAATAACTACAAAAGGACTAAGAATAACTCCAGAAGGGAATCCTTGCAGGCACCACCTTAATCAGGTCATCAAAATGAGCATCATCAGTAATGGGACAAATAAAAATCATACCTGATAGGAGGCAAGGAAGAAAACATGGAACCACTACTGTGGTATTCCAGCCAAGGATACCCACATAATCTGGCTTAATCATGAAGAACCACATCTGTTCCAGACTAACAGAGACTGGAACACAGCAACTAAATGCAGTGCCCGACTGCAAACTGGATCCTTTCATTATAAAGCACACTATTGGAACCATCGGTGAGTAAGATTTGAATAGGGTCTAAGAACTAGATGGTGATACTGTACCAATTTCTGAATAATTAATCAATCTATGTAATTTCTGATTTTGATAGTTTTACTCTGGTTATGCAGAACATCCTTGTTTGTAGGAAATACACACTAAAGTATGTGATAACACATCAGTAATGTATACTCCAATAGTTCTGGAAGGAAAAATAACTGCACTGTCCTTTTAAATTTTCTGTAAGTTTGAGATTTTAAAATTAAAATTTTAGCTAAAAGAAATTGAGTCAGGGCTGTTTAGAGGTGCTTCCACATAGACTATAGACTATCAGTTGTTCCTTGTGACCAACATCAAAAAGAAGGGCTCGGCTTCCAGAGGAACATACACTGAGGGGAAGACCTGGGCTCCCCAGAGTCCACAGGCTGACAGGCCTCAGTGCACATGGTGTAGAAGTAAGACTTTAGGAGGAAAGGTCAAGGTCCTTGGGACTACAGGACAAGGAGATTAAGGAGCCAATAGGATATACAGGTTATGTGGAGCATTTAGAATTTGAGGTACTTGGAACCATTTGAACTCGGGTAAAGTAGAGGTGTCCAACTTGCAGATAAAGCATCTGGCCCCCATGATAAGAAAAGTGAGTAATTTAAGATGGTTAAGAGTATGAGCATGAAGGAAATGATGTATATGAAGTAAACTTTGAGTAGAGCATAGAATATGAAGGTTAGTATTTGATGTCAAACTAGAAAATTCACTGGAGCTAATGGAGGAAGGCCTAGAATATTAGGTTTAAATATCTCTATTTTATTTGCTAGACAAGAGAAAGACATTAAAGGATTTAAAAGCAAAATCTCAGTACCAGGGATTAGAGGCAGGAAGATCAACTGGGAGATTATTGTAATTAGATTAGGCTGAAATACAGGCACAAGTAGAAATTGAAGAGAGACTCATGAGGCACTATAAGTTTGATAGGATTTGCCAACTGAACGAACACATGTAAAGCAAACCACAGATGAAGATTATTATGATCCTCGAATGTGTTGAGATCCTTAAGAGAAACTGAGCTTTGTTGGGAGGAAAAGAGATGGAGCTAGTGATCTGCAACTCAATGAAAATATCCAATAGACAGAAGTTAGAAGAAAGAGAAGAAATAGAGTTCTGACTTTTATGTATATGAGATTATTGAAGGATATAGCATAGAAAATTGCTAAAAAGAGAACCTTGAGAAATTCCTCCTGTTACGAAAAGAGACTATTTTTTCAAGTGGTTCAAGGAGTCAGAGAAAAATGCCTTATGCTAGGTACTTTCCATTTGCTCCGCCAAGTCAGCTTCTCGCTTTCCCCCACCCTGCTTCCTCTGGCTTCTGGTTGGATTCGGCCTATGGGAGACCCCCAAAAGGAATTAAGAGGGCGGGAGGAGAACAGGGCCAAGGCGTTTTTCTATTGGCTTCAAATGCAGTGTCATCTCAGAGTCACAGATTGGCCTTGTCTCTCCAGCAGAGGCCACAGCCCTCCTGTACAGCTACCTCTCCAGTTTCCAAAAACTGCTGCTTCCCCCTGTCCCTTCGGACCTAAAGATGGCAATGGCTCTCTGCTGCTGCTAGCTCCAGGGTATTGTAACATCTGATATTTGTAATAAGATTATTAAAATTTATTATTATCCTGCCTACATCTTTGTAGACAGTCCTTTAATTAAACTATTCTCAATTAACAGTTTGAATGTATGATGTTTCCTGCTGAAACCTTCATTAACGGAGTACCCTGTCTTTTGCAGCAACAATTATCATAATAATACATCAAAATATTTCATTCCCCCACTCAAAAATCCTTACATAAAGTTCTAGTCAACTGCCTTTTCTAAGATTGGTCCGTTCAATCAATGGTCTCCTCTGCTGCCTTTCAAGATGCTAGATTCTAAGACATCAGAAATGGGATTCATCTTCATCAACCCTGCAGAAGCCAGTACCTCCAGAGAACAAGGAAGTCTGGAGACATCAGAAAAAAGCTCACTCCTGCAGATCAGGAAGCAGCCTCTACTTCCCTGGCAAAGAGGCTTGTTGTTCTATATACACTGGCTCAGCCTTCCTGACCTATCGTTTCTCTCTTTGGAGATGTTTGTCAATAGCCAGTAAGCCTACTTGTCTTATCAAAGGATATGAACAAGGCAGAAGAGGCCAAGGGATGACTCAGATAACTGGTACCAAAAATTATACCCTTTCCCAGCTTACCTAAAAGGATAAAATTTACTGATGCTGAAAATGTTGCAAGCTACCAACACTAGCCTGTCAAAGAGAATCCTGGAACTGCAACCTCAAGATTCAAACCGCATTAATATTCGGGGTATGACTGGTGCCCCAGTCAGTTGCAATCCAGATTAAAATCACCTAAAATCAAGTGGGAATGCTGCTATGACTGTGCAGCAGTGAAGACAATGGTGCAAAGGAGTGGGGTTGACGGGTGGGAGAGAATTCACAGAAACTAAGCCATGGGAGTTCTAGGAATCACACTGAAAAGTCAAAGAATCACCCACGAAAGACCTTAACATCTGAGTATCACGTCCCATGAGAAGTGCTCTTCTAGCAGGAAGGGATGTGTCAATTCTGGATAAGGAGGTGGCCTTCCTTCCACCTGTAAGAGAAACATACTGAAGATACTGTTGTAGAACAGACCTGCCCTGGCAATACCAAGCTCTAACAGCCCTGCAGCAACTAGCAGCACCTTAATTGCATGTCCCTTTGAAGGCCCTGCCTCCTATCCATATTCTTCTTTCTGAAGGGTGGCTCCTGATCAGGGGCTCCTGGGTACCAGGAAAAACTGGACACACTCCTAGAGCCAAAATTCAGCCTTTCTTTCTGTGTGTGACAGCACGAAAGGTATTAATGTTAGCATGTACACAGATGTGATCACTCCTGCACAGCCTAAGAGAATTCAAACTGATATTCTACCCAGACCTTTACTCCATCACCCACCAATCCAAAAAACTCTCCTAGTTTAAAAAATAGGTAGAGAAGGATTAGACCCGAGAGGCAGGATGGTGCCTGAGAGAGTAAGAGGAGGCAAAAGGCTTACTGGAAAGTGGCTGAGTCAAATCTCTGCAATAAAGCTCTGAGGCAAAAAAGAGTAAGAGGGTAAAAGCCAAACTGTCTGGAAACGGGTGAGAGAACTAAGAAGGGTAGTGAAATATAAGAAACAGGAGACAAAGGGAACACCGGAAATGCTGCTAGGGTTATGAACTATATCTCCTTTAAGATACCACAGTATTGAATAAAATTCCTTTCCAATCATTGTTTTATTGTTGTTAATGTCTTGTGCTTCTTTAAAAACACCACCATTCTGGGACCAACCCGTCTGATCCGGCATAAATGAGATTATATGTACAAGGCAGAAGCTCTGTGGGTGCCTTTCTTCCTTCCCGCCCCTCCCTCACCTGGATGGAGCTCTCCCACAAGAGCTGCCCCTACATCAGAGGAATGCCAATAAACAGGAAGCTCTCTTCCCAGACTAACACACAAGAAATCCATTTATTGAAACACGCAACATCTGCATATTGTGGAATACAGTCACATTTTGACAAGAAATAGTTTGGAATGCAAAACCTATACCTTACTTACTAAATGGGTTCAACAGATTTAGAATAGGAAAAAAATGTGAATGCATAATAACATCCAGAAAATCAGAATGTTAGAACTAAAAGGGCCTTTCAAAAACAGAGTCTAGACATTTTTAATGTTCCTTGGAATACTGAACAACATGTAAACATAAGACAAACAAATTAGCTGGTCACTAAAGCTTGTATCTAAATATAGCTATCATAATTTCAGAGTCCAAATTTTTTTAACCACAAAAAGTCTCACTCGTCTCACTACAATAGAGAAAAAACAATCCTTTCAAACAGATACATAGTAAATATATATGGTAAAGATGTTAAGAAACTGCAGCTTGCATATAGCAGTGGTAGAGTATACAATGATAGGACCACTTTGGCAGAGTATATAATGAAACGATCATATAAACTGAATCACAGTTCACAATTCTTCATACTCCACTGTATTAGAATCATGATCCATATATTTTCCAGATGACTTTGCAGTACCACCCACTAGAATGAACAGAGCGTGTTTCCCTACCCCCGCAAGATGATGTTCTTGCCATGTAACTTGCTCTGGCCAATGGAAGGTGGGCAAAAGTGACAGTGAACCAGTTATAGATATGGCCCACATGAAGTTTTATCTATTTTTACTTGCCTTCTTTTTGCTCTTGCCATTTCCCATGACAAGAATGGGTAGTTGTTTATATAAAAAAATGAAAGACATGGAGCAGACCTAAACCCAACCTTAATCCAACCTGCAACCTGCACACTAGAGTCTGGAGTCTGGAGTCTGGAACCTAGCCTAGCTCATTTGAGTTGCAACCAACTCATAGACTGAAAGGGAAAAATAAATACTTACTGTTTTAAGCCACTAATTTTGCTTATTTTTATTTTATGTAGCATTATTTTAGCAATCACTGCCTAATACAACCATCTCATCTATAAAGTTATCTGCCAATATCCAATTAAGTTGAAAATGCTCCTACGGCCCAGAAATGAACAATTCCAAGTAGGTGCCCCAACTAGTAGTTCTCAGCCCAATCAGATCCAATACCTTTTTATAACAAATAATTTTAAACACCCTCTTTCTATATGGTAACAAATTTAACAGATAATCTATTACTCTCACATACACATTTCAAATATATATACGATATCTGAACTATAATATAAAGAAGAAATAAAAAGAACACAATTTGTAATCAGGACTATGATGGAGCAAGCAAGGTGTCTAAGGTACATTTAAGGAGGCAAAGCTATACGAGTACTGAAGCAAGACTGAGTATTTTCTTAAATTCTGTACCTAGGCAACTCGCTTGCCTCACCCTAGTCCTGGCCCTTTTTAAAATAATACAATTGGATTCAGAAAGCAAATGTATTCATGACTTTGTTAGAAGACTTAACGCAGTAAACAGACACTTGCATCCATATAGCATCAGCATAAATGCAAAATCGACAAATGCGGGCTGATATAGTATGTTGTATTAGTGGCTCAGATACTACGAATGGTAGTGCTTATTAAAGTTATGAGTTTCCAAAATAGTGAACAATTCTTGGTAAACTTCTGAACAAAGTAAAGTCTTCAGTCAGTTTAGATGGTTGTTTGAATTCTTAAAAAGAATAGCATATACTACAGCCATGACAAAAATACTTTGTTTATATGCAGAATGGAGTTTCTGAAGTCAGATCATTATAAACAGAATTTTTGTCTATATGAATACCTGAGAAGGATATTTAAAAATTATGTGGGACACAGGCAGACACATACATTGCAGATCGTCAAGCATCTCTTGTCCTCACCCTCTCAATGCCAATAATTGTGATAACTGAAAATGTCCCACCAACCAATTTTTCCCAGTGATGTGATAACTAAAAATTACCCTACGAACATTTCCAAACTTTTCCTAATTCATCCTATCATCACTGATAACACCTTCCCTAGAAAAAGAGGGCACAGGTATAAGGAGAAGTTCATGAAGCATTCACTGTCTATCTGGTGTGGAATAGATATGCCATGGATATTCACACAGTGGAATACTATACAATTAAAATAAATAGAGTAAATCTACAACAAGGAAAAAAATCTCATAAACATAATGCCCTATCACAGAAGCAACTGCAGAAAGGTATATGCAATAGTCCATGTAAAATTTTCAAACTCACAAGAACTACTATACTATATATTGTTTGTGAATACGCTAAATACAAGAGAACAATACCAACTTTAGGAAAACAGTCACCAATAAAGAGGGGAGGGAGAAAAGGATGTCATACAGCTTTACTTTTATAGGTAAGAGATTTAAAAAAAAAAAAAACCCACCATGATGGGGATACATCAAAGCGACACAGGAGCCAACAGAAAGAGTTCTCAAAGGTCAAAACTGGGATAACATAAGAAACAAAATAAAGCAGTATGAGCAACAAAATAAATAAAGTAATACTGGATTATAACCCAAAATATAAAAAATATCACAGATTCCATACTGAAATAGATAGATTAGAGAGATGATGACAGATGATGATAGAGAGATGACAGATGACAGATAGATAAGAGAAGAGACATTTTCTATGCAGAAGAATTCCAAATAATTGCTATAGATACTCCACCCTGAAGGTGGGTGAGAGACTGACCAAACAGAGAGGCAAAGACCAGACCATATGTAAAAACAGAACTCTGACCTACAGCCTGCAACACCAGTCCTGAAAGCCAAACCACAACTTCTATAGTATCAGCCCAAAGAGTCATGGCTTGATCAATAACTAGCAGTTTCTCTAATCTTTGTCCCAATTTCTATTTAGGACTGACCCAAAAAAGCAAAATTTGCTCCCTTAACCAATGATGTATGATGTCCTGCTTCTAGTTGGCCCGCCTCAGCTTCCCACACCAACAGCCTCCAATCGGGGCAGACCTGAAGCCTTCCCTTTTTCCTACTGTCAAGCTTTCCTACTTCTCTGCTTGCCTTTGAGTCTCTGCCAAAAACAAGTGATGGTGGCTGACTCGCTCCCTTGCTATATAGCAAGCTGTGAATACATAGTTTTTACTTATTCTCATTGGGTGGCCTTCATTTATTTCCACAAGGGGAAGCAAAACTCTTCCTTCCTCAAGAGTGGGCTATGCAAAGTGACTTCCATTCTAAGTACAGTATTTGAGTGGTGTAGGGAGGAACTTTACAGTGTAGAGCCTGACAAACACTATCCTAGCAAAGTGATCAAGGTCAACATCAACAGTGATAAGTCAAGGTATTAGTTTGTATACCTGATACAGCATTTTACCTGTGCAGTCTTCTTCCCCAAACCCATAATCCCCAAAAAATCATAAGGGGGGGGGGGGAAGACAGAAAAATCCCAGTCTACAAAACACCTAACCAGTATTCTTCAAAACCATCAAAGTCATCAAAAGTGAGAAAAGTATGAAAAACTGTTAACAGCCAAGAAAACTATAAGGAGACTCAACTGCTAAATTTAATGTGGCATCCTGGTTGGAATCCTGAAACATAAAAAATACATTCAGTAAAAGTTAAGGAAATCTCAATAAAGTATGAACTTCAGTTAATAATAATGTAGCAGTACTGGCTCATTAATTTTAACAAATATATCATACAAATGTAAGATATTAATAATAGGGGAAACTAGGTGTGAGGTATATGGGAACTCTATACTGCTAGTAATTTTTCTGTACATCTAAAAGTGTTTTATAAAATATAATTTATACAGTTTAAAAAAGAAAGGAAAAGTATCGTAAATATTTATAACAAAGCATTAATATAAATAATGTTTAAATATGAGCAGTGGATCACATTATATTCTTATTTTTTTTCTATATGGGTAAGAAAATCATAATTATAATTTTGTCAATCTTTTTAATCTCCAATTTAACCCCAATAGAATCTTGCTTTTCTCCCTTTTCACCCTCTCTTCAGCCACACTTTCCTTTTCTGAAGTCGCCAAGCAGTATGGCACTCCGCTCATGCAGTTCCACTAGCCTGGGGTTTTTGAGAGCAAGGTCCAGCTCAGTAACTACCACCAGAAAGGTAAAGCTTCCTTTCATCTCCTTATTTGGTATTTGTTTGTTCCTTTGTTCTGTACACATTTCACTTTGGATTTGAGTTCACTGTGTTTCTCTTTCGTTCTCTGCACTTAGTACTTGAGGGAAAAAACCACATCTTGGTCATCCTTCTATGCCTCTAAACCCACACCATGTACAGTAACTTGCTAACAGGATGACTCAATAAATGTATTAGTTGATGGTAAGAGACTAGAGATTCAACATAAAAGGTCCTTTTCTGAAGTGCAACAAAGCAATAAAACAAAATCTGAGAACAGATTAGTAAATTTGGCTTCGAAATTACCCACAAGGTTAAAGCAGTTGCAGGAAAAATAGGAAAAAGTGTAACAGAGTACAAAGAGTTAAAGAATAAAGGTAAGATATAGATAATAAAAAGCTTATTCATTTTGACCAGGAATGGTCAAAATTTATTACTACTGTGATAAATTTTTCCTCAAAATTGAAGGGAAACGGAAAACTTACAGAGGATAAATATGTAAATAACTATGAAGAAGAACAGATGCATGGAAGGAAGGAAAGAAGGAAGGAAGGAAGGAAGGAAGGAAGGAAGGAAGGAAGGAAGGAAGGAAGGAAGGAAGGAAGGAAGGAAGGAAGGAAGTTAGGAGGGAGGGAGGGAGGACAGACAGAAGGGAGGAAAAGAGGGAGAGAGGAAGGGAGGAAGGGAGGCATGGAGGGAGACAGGGAGAAAAGAGAACTACTAATCTAGAGACTGAATGAAGAGAAAAGCTGATTGTCAGGCACTGAGAATTATAGAATAAGGTGAATAGCATAGTACTAGCAGCAACAGTAGCTACGACTAAATATCTAAAATGTATTCGGCACTTAAATTGTGTCAGGCACTGTGCTAAGGCTTTCCTCATTTCATTAAACTTCCTAACGATTCCATTACCCTCAGTTATAGATAAGAGAACTAACTAGTACTAAGATCACAGAACTGGTAAAGGACTTGAATCCACATTGACTTTGTGCTAAAATGTGGTAAGTGCACCATCACGTTTTATTGGGAGTGGCAAGACTAGATACAATTAACAGAAAGGTCCCATGGACCTCCCAGAACACTTACAACCCACTGGACCTGCAGATTTGTCCACTGGATGATGACCTGCACAGGATGCCTGCACAAAGCCACACTTTAATGTCCCCAACAACGAGAACCAGTGAGAAGAGAAGATGGACAGATGTCCTGAGCACCAAGAGTCAGAAATAACAATAGTGCAGCTGCAACACTCACAAGCAGCAGTAGGAATTAACAGCTGTCACTAGGGAGAAAGGGAGACCTGCCGACCAGTTCCGGCCCATAACTGTTACTACTTATTCACACCAATATATCCTTAGTCTTACACCACCAGGTAAGTTCAGCCTGAGAAATTCGGGTTTCTCTAAGTTACCTTGTGATCAGTGGCAAAAAAAAAAAAAGAAAGCAGAAATATGAGAAACCCACAAATATCAAAGTGAATCCCTTAATATTCTGCAATATTTATCACATCATGGGTGGTTTGATTTACTAACAACCATCTTATTTCTAAAAGTAACATGGAATACATTGTTTTATTGATTTAAAATTTTTACCATTCCACTTTGGATAATTTTCTATATCCTGTGGTAAGAAAGCTAGGACAGGGATCATGTACATAAACATTGTGCTGCAAGAAGCAATGGTTACTTGTTCACTGGTACCTGTAAGAAAAGAGGGGTAAAAGTAACGTGCCAGGACTGAGAGTAATTTTCATCTAAATGCAATGTGAAAAATAATAATGTCATTTCACAAATACAGGTGGGCTTCCTCCCTAGGAAGGTATATGAGCTGCCTAAATGATGTAAAATCTCCAGTAAATAAATCTATTCGAAAGGACTAACACCAACTAGCTGACACTTTTCAATCCTCTGGTTGCTAGTCAATGCTAAAAAGAAATTTCTATAAAGCTAAATATCAATAGCATGTGCATATCAATAGCCTATTTTAATATAACATCAAAATAATAAATGACTGCAACAATGCCTTAATGTCTAAATATTTTTATGTCTTTTATTTTTACAGATGTTACGAATAGAATATACATTAAAAGGAGCTTTACATTTTACTTCTAAATCATGTTTACTACTAGAAAGTGAGTTAGACATGAAACAATGGATGGCCGTAATGTTCAAGACATGGCAGGGGGAAAAGCGCTTGCTGTGACCACCGTTTTACAATTCAATTTTGATCCTCTCCATCCTAAACAGGAACGTGTAGACTTATCTTTTATAAGTCTTTTCACTCTTCTCCATCACATATATTCTCATAGTTAGTTAAAACTAAAAATGCTCCTTTTTAAGAATTATAGTTCCTTTGTTTTTAAAATCTACCAGATATTGTTATATTATTTCCTGTTGGCAAGCAATAAAAAATAACCATTCATGCAAAAACAAAATATTTTTAGAAACACTTTTATAGCCAAAACTAATTAATATCTGCATCTTTGCTCAAACTTAATTGATATTATATGGTCATTTCCTCTGTACTTTCCCTCCAAAAATTTCATTGTTCACATAACGTAAAATAAAAAGTTTGTTAAAATAATAGCTTTCTCCAACTGATTAGATTTGCTATTAGATTTCTTATATGTTCAGGCTTTCACAGAATGATAATACACACACGACTTCTAGTTTAGAGAAAAAAACAATTGAGAAGCAAGTTTCTAAAATTTAAAAATTATAATTTAGCCTCTCACACATCATCTTTCAAATGTAAAAGTGCAATTTAAAACACTCTTTGATAAAAAAGCCAAATATGTTAAGAAATATTTTTCTATCTAACCCATAATGTTAAATGTTCTGAGCCTAAACTAAGAAAAGCATAATTTATTTTATTTTAAATGAAAGATATCAGTGATAGAGAATAGGAATTCTCCTCCCCCTTCAGCAAAGCCCAAGGAAAAAGTACAAACCAGCTCACACAAGTTCTTATTGACACTACAGTAATCTAAATGTATGTCACAAAAAGGAAATTAATTGAGTCAAGTGGGTGTAATAAACTGCAAAACACCCAAACAGCATTATTTTATTAGTTCTATTCATAATGCTCAATATACAGTACTATTTAATAAATGAAAATGATCAATTTGGCAAAGAAGTAAATTTCATTCTCTCATTCCCAAGAGAAGGAACCTAGAAAATGGACAAGTTAGTTAACAGAGGGAAGAACTGTAAGCATTCTACTATTATCTGTTGCTAATTAAATAATACTTTAGAATGGTATAACTGACTTTCAAGCAAAACAAAACCATAAAACACCTTCTAACTCTAGATCACAAAAAGCCACTTCTTTTCTAAAGACTATTTTATGATTCAGTGTTTCACTGTTTGCGCCGTTTTAAATTGTTAAGCTTTTTACTAAAAAAAAAAAATTTCCTTGCTCAGAAATTCTTTAAACTCCTCTATAGGCTTGCTCAAAACTTCATAAAGACTGACACTTCACCAAGACCTTTTATTAGATTTGGAAGTCAACTTAAGAAAGTTAAGTTAGGGTTCTCCACAGAGTATGTTCATAACCAGTAAAATTTCAGTTTCCTAAAATTCAGAAAGGGAAAAAATGCTATCTCAGATAAATGTCACCTTATTTTGTGGAGAGATTTAGTAACTGCCATTAAACAGTGACTCCTCTGGCCACAGCCACAGCTAATACGAAATACTGGTATAGCAAACTGGGCCTGTCAGTTTCTTATTTTAGCACAGTAGGTATTTTAGCACAGCAGCAAAGCCTGCTATATTTGAACAACTGGTAATAGTAACACATGGGAAACTGTCCTGCACCAATGTAACATCTAAAATGAATCACATTACACATTCTCTCTCTTCCCCAAAACTCAAAACCCTATAACTCATTGTTCTGTTTAGAGCAATTTTGGGATATTATTTAGAAAGAAGATCCAGGATGAGATCCCATTATATATTTTAAACTGTCATTTCATGATAAGAGACAAAGCTCCTAGAACACAAACTTCTAGAGAAACAAGCTACTATAATGCCCTGGATTTAAACAGTAGTTTACAATCTACAAAGCACTGTCTCATTGATCTTACCACCTCCTATGAAGTTGTGTTCCAGTCAAGGAAGCCATTCTTCACCAAACTAGAGAGCCAAAGGCAACTATCTCAACCACAAAGATATTCATGGAATGCCCACTTCTGTGCCTACTATAGTTATTTAAGAAGTATAAACACCTCTTAAGTAATATTTGTGCAATTGCACACTTTCTATCATTCCATCCCGGCCCCACACCTAGACAATGTCTAAGTCGTCCTAACCCATCTGACCAGTCACGCTTATACCATACTATCACTTCTTCCTTAGGGTTTTCCTGTTCTGAATTTCTACATTAGTCCCACCATGGGCAATCACCTCCTCTTAATACACTGGAACGCTCCTTTGTCTTTCATTGTCTTCAAACTCTTGCCCCTGTTTCTTCAGAAGGATCATTCTATCTCTCTGAGTTTCTTATTATTGTGGTCCAAATAATAAGCCCAGCCTTGATTGCTGAGTATTAGCAATAACCCTCTGAACCAAGGAAAAGAAAAATCTTAGGTGGTGAAGTAAAATAAGAACCACCAGTGCTATCAATCTTGGAAAGCCCTAAAAACACCCGAAGTAATCCATTCATTCACCTTTTCACATACCATCACTGGGCAATGACCACAAATGGAAATTCAAACATGAAAAAGTCATGATCCCTGCTCTCATGCTCTTCTGGGTATACTAAGGAGATAGGCCTTTACAAAAATCTCCACCAAGTTCCCATTCTCATTCACAAATTAGGCTGCTTTCTCATCAAAATACAACTTTAATGTGTTCACTTGTATTGCTTCCTTTAATAGGACAACTAGTATTATACCAATACCAGTTTTGCTTTAAACAATGTTCATTCCACATGAATATGAAGAATATCAGCTATATAGTTGTTTATATGAGATATAAACGAACTTGTGAACAAGCTCAGGGAACCTAACAGCCAATGATAAAGCAGGCAGCACAGTGCCTGACTCATGTAAGAACTCGATAAACATTAATTCCTTATCCCTTCCTAGTTCCAATCAACACATTTATACTCAATCTTATTTTTAAGATACAGTTTGCTTATAGGAAACAGAATATACTTAGAAGCATTGGTGAACCTGAAAGTATATTAGGGAATGTTAACTGTTCAGCACAGAAAACAAGTACAGAAACTGGGAGGAATATAACTGATATGAGATTGTATGTCCCAATAATAACTGGCAGGAATAATGTACCTGCCTCCTCAAATAAATGAATAAACAAACCAGTGGATGAATGAATTAACTAATGAATGAACACTGTTCAGAGTCAATGAAATGGACTAGAATAACCAGGTATACAATATATAGTTGCTAATATTATTTATGTGCTATGCTCAGAACTCGATGCTTAAAGTCATTTCATTTAGAGTTCAAAATCAAACTATAAAATAGAGATCACTGTCTTTGTTGAATAAATGAGGAAAGAGTCTTACAAAGTAATTTGTTCAAGTTACCCAGCAGATCACAAACTGGGATCTGAACTCAAATATTCTAAATCCGATGCTCCTTTTCATTCCGTCACTGCTGGTATTTCTTTCAGTAAATATGCAATGGTTTATGGAGAAATATTCAGTAAAATTGGCAATAAAGCAATTTCCATAATTTTAAAACTATTTTCACTCTGGCTTCTCATATAAACCTAGAAATGGTTTCTATGGTTAGAGGTGAAAAATGCAAATGCATGAACTTAAAATTATGCTCAAGTACTTCTTATCACTTCAAATTATGTTTCTCTGTTAAATTTCATGATGACTGACAATATCGTTGTGAAAAATTTCCCAGCCAAATCTTTCTTCTATTACCCCATCATTCCCCACAGATAATAACTTCTTCCAGTTTGGTAGAACTTCAAGCTCCATTCTTACAGATAATGTGAGATACTTAACTCTGCAAATCTCTACGTCTAAAGTTCCAGGTTATATTACACAAATTGTCTCCCAATGAAATCAATTTTGACTCAACATTCTTTATATTAAATTTACTTTACAATAAGAACCAGAAGAATAAGCATTCCTTAAATTCTACCCCTTAAGAATAAATCAAAATATATTAGTATTTTGGAACATCAGTAAACATTTCAGAGTAATCTTCACAATTGAGTCAGTAAACACAATTCTCAATCTCATAAGAAATGACTACATGATAGAGTCTAAAATCATTTTCTAAAGGACAGTGTTACTGCTGAGTCACTACAATCAACTGAAACAGGTTTTCATTTTTATTCAGCAAATACATACTGAGCACATGTTAGGCCCAAATACTCATCGTTCGAGATCCTAAAGATACACAAAAAGACAGGGGGAAAAAAAAAAAGATAAGTGAGGTCCTTACTTTCATGGAGTTTAAAGTCATATGGGGACAACCATAAGAATGCAATAAATACATACATACATACATACATACATACACACATATGTAAAATCAAACCATGCTAAGTGCTATGCAGAGAATTTAAGTCTGGTGATTCAATGACTGGATGGTCATTTTAGATTGGATCATGATGGAAAACATCTCAGGAAGAAGTGAATTTAAACAGAGGTGTGAATACTAAGAAGACTACCATGCGAAAATCAAATAGAAAGCATTCTGGTGGTGAGAACAGCTAGTACAAAAGCTATATGACAGGTACAAGCAAGACATGCTTAAAAATAAGACAATCAAAACACGTGTGGAGGGTAGCTACCTCAAGGATGCGTGGCAGAAATTCAGATAGAAGAGGTGGGAAGAGATCAGTCAGATCATCAGACTTTGGAAGTCAGGGTAATATTTGGATTTTATATTCAGTGAGGTGAAGCCACTGAAGGAAGCCACATAAAACCTGAACTTATATTCATTTACTAAGAATAAGAGTCCGAACTAAAAAAAACATATTGAGTCCACATAGTCACTTGGTTCTATACTCTGCACTCAATGAAATTTATGCCAAGATACTGAAACAGAATCCTAGAGCTAGAAAGAACCTTAAGGAAAGTAAAGCTAGCATTATACACGTACAGAAACTGAGGACCTAAGAAAAAAGCATCACTCGGATTGCTTCATTAACGGATGAGAGAAACATTTCCAAAACGAGCCCAAGCAACTAACATGTCTGGGACATATCCTAAACTCAAAGCTGACATTAATCATATAATTGTCCTTTCATGTGTTTATAAACTGGACCTTCATGAATTAGATGCAGATGATCCATCAGAGAATTTTTTAAGTTTTTATGACAGTTTTTGACCTTTATCTAAAGATGAAAACTTAGATGAGGCATATACCTTCAACTGTGTTTGATCAATTTCATTGTTCCAATCACAACTCAATGGA
This sequence comes from Rousettus aegyptiacus, assembly GCF_014176215.1. Lineage (NCBI taxonomy): Eukaryota > Metazoa > Chordata > Mammalia > Chiroptera > Pteropodidae > Rousettus > Rousettus aegyptiacus. The sequence goes on from NW_023416288.1 coordinate 71,544,562, forward strand.
TACACAATAACTTACAGATTCATTCATCTGGTGAATGGTAAGGACCTACTATGTGCAAGGAATGATACTCGAAAACAAAGAACTAGTCTAGTAGAAGCCATAAAACATGTATACAAAAAAGAGAAGACACACACACAAACACTGACATATTTTTTTACATACACACAACTATAATTCATGCTAGATAAAAACTGCCAATGTGACTCTCAGATAATGCACTGTGAAAGTTAGAGGAAATATCTCTTTCAATTCAAACAATTAAAGGCAGCATGCGAGCTGGCCCGAGGAGGATGGTTGGCATTTACAGATGGGGAGAACATTTTAGACAAGCACAGCAGCAGCAAAAGACCTAGGTAGACGCAAGCAGGATCTCCAGATGAGAAATCCATAATGTGAATTAAATTTAGAGCAGCTTTTCCCAATATGAAAATACTCAAAACCAAGCTGTACCTAAAGTTATATATCATTTCGGTTAAGTCATGTGAGCATTCTGCACCACCTTAAGGTTAGTTTTCACCTTAATTAACACACACACACACAAAAAGTTTTACAATATAAACAACCTTAAGCCCAGGTCAGACTTTTAACATTTGTTTTCCAAAGGGAATGAAATAGGATTTCAAAGATCTTTGAAAACTTGATTTTCAAGAAACAGAAAAAGAATTGGAAAATCACTTAAATTGTATGGTACAAAAATGGCAAAGGTGCACATTTTAAGAGATGTTAGCTTGCAGTGTTTTAAATTCAGCATCTAAAATCTCAGAACACAGGGTAGGTGAAAAAGTGCAATCAACACAACAATATAAAGTAAGTTATGGAACTGTTTTTTTTTTTAAATAATCTATTCTATTGTTTTTCTTGAATAATATCCTCCATGACTACTTCTAGTTATTAATTTTCTGCCCTTCTGGAAAAGTATTGTTTTAGGATATTGAAAATTAACTCAAAAACTAACTTGAAAGCTAACAAGTAATGTTATCACTTGGAGGTTTTTTTGATTTTGTTAAAAGTTCACTGTATTTTCAGTAAATCGTAAAACTATTTGCACACACTCCTATCCAGCTCAAGGGCAGAGTATCAAAAAAATCAATTATCAAAGCTAATCAGTGTGTGTTATTCCTAATATGTGTGTATTCTCCTTTCTTTCTTAAAATTCATTTTTCATTATAAGATTTTGTTTCCTAAGTGAACTTTTCTCTGTGTGGTCTAACAATACTGTGGAACTCTTTGAACTTTATCCCTACCCTAAATGGCACAAGCTCAATGCCATAAAGGTCAAGCAAATCCAAATGATAAGGGTAGGAAAGAACAATGAAACTAAGGCACACCTTAAGGTTAGTTGAAAAGAATCTTGAAGGTATTTTTACATGGATAACTACACATGACAGAATTGCAAAAGAGAAGCTCCCATCGCCTTATCCCACTCCACTTTGCATTATGGGAAATTGCACTCATGTTGTAAATACCTTATTTAGCTGAGTTTTACAAACCTGTATCTCTCAACATAGAACCTGACACAGTGCCCTATACACAGGAGGCATTCCAGTCATTTAAAAAAAAAAAAAATGGATTTGGCTCATTTACCACAAAATATGATCAAATGAGGTTAAAAATATTAAAGATGCCAAAATATTGAGAAGAACAAGCCAAGTAGACATCCAGAACTCTGGACCATTTTTACCAGATCCTACAACCTCAGAACAGCAGAGCTGGGTCTGTGTCATGGAAGCCTTGGCTCCTATCTGCCTCACCCATCTGCCTGCTTTCCTAAGGAAGAAGGCCTGCACCACTCACAGCTCCCTAAAAGCAGCTCTAGGTTCAGCGGCCTCTCCAGGGACACTTGCCTTCAATTCATAGGAAAAGTAAACACCACAGGGCTTAGGAACAGCAAAATGAGTCCCATTAGAATCCATTTAGATCTCCCTGCAAGAGAATGCTCCACCATGTAAAGGTCCCATATCCCTACCTCCCGCTACTTCTCACAGAAATAGCAGAGAGGTAGTTGCCAGTGTGCTTCTCCTTTTACCTTCCTTTATGACTAAAATGTGCATAAAACCACACTGAAAACAGAAGTCCAGCATCATTGGGGAAAACAGCCTCAGGCTCCTTCTATCCCATGTCTGGTGAGGTTCAGCCCATATGGCCTGTTCATCTTCGTATTTTCTCTTTGATAAGCCCAAATGAGAAATGGCCCTATACAAGTTATTTGAGAGAAATGCTAGATTTAAAGCTGCTGGGAGAAAACATAACAATTTCTTCTTTAAAAACTACACACATTCTCAGTGGGCATTTTGCTTCTTGCCTGTTCTGGATGTATAGCACTTATGGGGATATGGGAACATAAACACATATACACAAATAGATGATAATTTAACCTACATTAAGAAAATGTAGTATACGAACATGTTCTGAAATAAAAGTTTTAATATGTACTAAATGAGAAACATTCATGTTTTTAAAATACAATTTGGGGAAAGAAAAAAATCAAACACACCAATAAATATAAGATTTCCTTACCACATATATTCAAACAACTGCTTAAAATTATAGGACTCTGGGACTAGATGGTATCTTAGAGATAAAATTGCCTAAAGCAGGGAAGATAGTATTGTGATTGTGAGAAGCACACACTCTAAAAAGAGGAAAAGCCAGAAAGCCATGATCTGTGGAATGACTGAATCTAAGGGCAGAGCAGCACCTATTAAAATAGTAAGATGATTCTAGAGTGCAGAAGCCTATCTGCCTTGAGGGGTGCTAGCCCAAGGGATACTATGAAACCAATGTAAATATAAACGTGAGTCAAGTTAAAACAAGATGTCTGAGGTTTATATTTAAAAGTGTAAGTACCTAACACACTAAGTACATTATCTCAAGTGTTCTAACAATTTTGTTGGTGCAATTAACACCACACAGGAAAATGTATTTCCAGACCTGGACTCCCAAAGTATATAAACTATGCACTAGGTTAAAAAAAAAAATACACACACACGTACACAGAGACATATATACAGATATTACATATACATGTATTCAGGATTATAAGGATCTCCAAAAGCACTGAGACATTAAAAACAGAATCTAATCTCAAAACGACTTCAAGGACTGTAACCTTTCCAGCAAAATATAATTTTTGTTCCTGAAGTGTTACTGTTAGATTGAGGTTTTTGTTTTGTGGTTGTTTTTTAATGATTCGGTTGGCTGGCTGCACGTTTATTAAGATCCTGTTCTAATTACTTTCTGTATTTGCCACGGATATGAGCCATGCGGGACTCACTTCTTAGCATGTGGTGCTTTACCTACGACTGGACTTAACTAGCTACCAGACCTTATGTAGGCGGGGAGGGACAAGAGTAGAGGATCACAGATCTCCCCTTCGTCCCTTCGACTTTCCGTTTGGTAACGTGACACGTCATCCACAATAACAGTACCTTCGGGAACCCCTCTGCCAGCCTAAATTCGAGCGACGTCCCTTCGCCGCCCCAGACCCAGGGAGCCCAAATCTGGGTGGGTGGAGGGAGCCCCCAGGCCGTCCCGGCCCCTTTTAAGGAGGGCTTCGCCGCTGGGCACTAGAGGCAGCGCCCCGGGGCCGCCCGCGGCCAGTCGAGTCCCGCTGGCGTGGGGACAGACGCCTCGCCCGACTACACTTCGGACGTTCAGCACCCCCGCCGAGCGTGAGGGAGGACACCGTGTAACCCTGAAGGGCCCTCGGAGCTCACGCGCAGACACCCAGGGGGCTTCCGCGGGAACTCCCTGGCGCCCCAGATGCGCCCCCTCGGTGGCCCGCCGACGGGCACCCGGGAGGCGGCCGGTGCGGGCCGAGCTGTCGTCGCCGCCAGCGAGCCTCCCTCGCGGCGTGTACGCGGCGCCTCCTCCGCGAGGGCGCGGGGCCGCGGGGCCGGTAAGGCCGCCCCCGCCCGCCTCGCCGACCAGCCGGCCCGCCCGAGGCGCCGCGTCCCCGCCGGGTGGCCGCGGGCGTCCGGTGGGCGGGCCCGGCGCGGCCCCGGGCGCGCGCCCGGCCGCCCGCCCCCGCCGGCCGCGGCCCCGCGCGAGTTGCACTAACTTTCCGGGCGGGGGAGGGGCGAGCGCCGCGGCCCGGCTGCCCGGGCCTTACCTGTGCTCAAATTGTCGTTGATTTTCAAGGGCACCCGCAGGATGTAGACTAGGAAGAGCACGATGAAGAACCACACGGTCCAGAGATAAGTCCAAGACCAAACTATGCAGGACTTGAGCTGCTCCAGAAAGCCCGTGCCCGCTTCAGCCATGTTTCAGCGCTGCTCTCTGCTGCCGCGACTCTCGGTGTCTGTCGGGATGATTCACCGGCCCCGAGGCGCCGCTCGCGCCGCCGCCGCCGCCGCCGCCGCCGCGCTCCGAGCGCCTCCGGAGCCCGCCCGCCGCCTGGGACACGGGCGCGGCGGGAAATCGCGCGCGGGCCGCAGGCACGCTTGCCTTTCCTTTTCCAGCCGTATTGCTAATTCTCAGAAGGCCTCTACAAGTGGCTTTCGTGGAGAAATCACGTGGCACCTGCCCCCTGATGGTCCGATGCCATTTATATTTATTACGGTCATATTTAGAACGACAAGCCAAGGGAGCACTGAGGGAAACTCTTGACGTAATAACTCACGTAAACTAAGGGCTTCGTATATGCCAAACACCGTTTCAGGGTCTATGTAATCTCATTTAATTCCTTCAACAGCCCTCATTATATAGATAGGGAAACTGAGGCACAAGACCATTGAGCATTTACATTAAACTCGAGTCAGAATTCAGTTGCAGTACGATGGATGAAAGGACCCGAGGTCTTAAACCTTGCACTCTTATCCTTTCTCTCAGAATTCAGGCTCAGGGGGATGAGTCTGGGTCAACTAAGAAAAAGATTTGCTCCTGTCACCTGTTAGTGGGCCCACTTGTTAGCAAGATTTGGGTTGCACACGCTGTTTACCTTTATTTTATCTTCCTTGAAACAACTTGAGATTGTCCAAAAAAGTCGTGACAAAAAGAATATTTATCCTCCAATTTTGGGGGCAATCACGGTTCAAAGGACTCTCCACCTGTTTTTAATATAAATGATTCTCTTGAATAATTTTGGCTTATTCTAAACCAGCTACTTTAAACAAGAAGTAAATCATAAACGTTTTTTTTCCTGTGCTGAATAAAATCTTGCCTTTACTAAATGAAATTTAAAGTGTTTCTGTCCATAAATCCCCCTTTGTATGAGAGGGTAATGAAGCAATTGTAGACAGGTGACCCTGTCTACACCAAGACTTTTAGAATTCTAAGCATTCAGCAGAATATTTTTTTTATAAATTTTGTTTTGCTTACTTGTAGTTTCCTCCATAATTAAGCCCCTTAAACGTTTACACGTAGAACCGACTTATGTCATCCTTAATAGAACTACACTCACATTTTCACTAATTCCAACCTCACTCTTGGCAACTGTTTTTTTCATATGCTCCATCTGCTAGAACAGTGAGATACAGGACAGGATAAGAGAAATTGACACACATACTTTTTTATACTTTTTATAGTTATTTATTGTACCACACTACCAAATAATTTTGGTATCTAACAATGATGCCTGGATTCTAAGTAGAAACAACATGAGCACATGAACCAGCTATTTTATGTAATGATTAAGTAATCCATTATATTCTCTGCGATAGGATTTCCCAGTTAATTTAAATGAACATTCTAGGGCCTCTTTTTGCTATCAGTAAACCTCTAAGAAAGGACATAAATATTACTCATTTGAGCCACAATTTTCTGATTGCTGGGCGCTCCTGGAGGGTCAGCCTTGTGTTACTCATTGCCTCTCCCAGGCGTGCAGCCAGGAATGGGGGTTGGAGTTGGAGACATGTCTTGGTGCCTGGACACAAAAGCTACAAGAGCATGATCTCTTGGGAACTGCGGCTGCTTTGGTGCGACAGGAGTGCAGCTCCTGCATGGACTGGTGTCAAGAGAGGTTAAGCTGATCTGATTTTGAAGTGCCTTATACAAGCACTAAGGTATTCACAGTTATTTGGCATTGCACGAACTAATCCAAATGACCAATCCAGAGATTTACGTAAGTGGGGATTAAAGAAATATTAAGGAAGTAAAATTAACAGGTCTTAGTGACTGATAGGACAGATAGGGTAAAGATAAAGGGTGAAGGGTGGCTCTTGAATGGGACCGTTCATTAAATAGTGACAATCCAGATATATCTAACTGCCTTTTGACCATTCCAAATGGAATGGCCCACAGTCAACTCAAGCTTATCACATTTAAAACTGAACTCATTACTTCCTAACCCTCAACTCCTTCCAGAGTTCCATCAGGGAATACACATAACCCTTCCAGCTAGCTCCTTCTCTTGCAATCACCTCCTTTCCTCTCCACAGTCAACTAGGCATTAAAACTTTAAGGTATAAAGACTCCACAAGAACACTACTAGAAACAATAAGCAAATACAGTAAAGTTTCTGGACGCAAAATCAATGTTCAAAAATCCATAGCTTTCCTATACTCATAATGAAATGTCAGAAAAAGAAGTGGAAAAAATAATTCCTTTTGCAATTGCAACAAAAAGAATAAAATGCCTCAGAATAAATTTAACAAAACATTTGAAGGACCTAAATAATGAAAACTGTAAGACACTGTTTTAAAAAAAATCAAAGATACAAAGAAATGGAAAGATATTCCGTGTTCTTGGATTGGAAGAATCAACGTAGTTAGAATGACCTTATTACCTAAAGCATTATAAAGATTTAATGCAATCCCCATCAAAATCTCATTGGCATTTTTTAAATAGATAGAACAAAGAGCATCAGATTTGTAGGGAAGCACAAAAGACCCCAAATTGCCAAAGCCATCCTGAGAAAAAAGAACAAGGCATCACTCTGCCTGACTTCATATTATACTACAAAGTGACAGTAATCAAAACAACATGGTATTGGCAGCAAAACAGACACACAGACCAGTGGAACAGAATTGAGAGTCCAGAAGTAAATCTATATTTATATGGGCAAACAATTTTCGACAAAAAAAAAAAGCCAAAAACATATAGTGGAGAAAGGAAAGCCTCTTCAATAAATGGTGCTGGGAAAACTGGAAAGCCACCTGCAAAAGAATGAAACTAGACTGTTGCCTATCACCGCATGCCCAAATTAACTCAAAATAGATTAAAGACCTGAATATAAGACCTGAAACAATAAAATGCATAGAAGAAACCATAGGAACTAAACTCAAGGACCTTGGACTTAAAAAGAATTTTATGAATTTGACCTCGAAAGCAAGGGACGTAAAAGCAAAAATAAATGAATGGAACTACATCAAACTAAAAAGCTTCTATTCAGCAGAAGAAAATGCCAACAAGGTAAAGAGAGAACATCTGAATGGGAAAATGTATTTGCAAGCAACACCTCCAATAAGGGCCTAATATCCAAAATATACAAAGAACTCATACAACTCAACAACAACAACAACAACAACAACAACAAACGATCCAATCAAAAAATGGGCAAAGGACCTGAACAGACACTTCTTCCCAGAGGACATACAAAAGGCCAACAAATATTTGAAAAGATACTCAACATTGCTAGCTATTAGGGAAATGTAAATCAAAACCACAATGAGATACTATCTCACACCTGTTAGAACAACTGTAATCAACAGGGCAAGTAATAACAAATGTTGGAGAGGATGCGGAGAAAAAGAAACTCATATACTGCTGGTGGGACTGCAAAGTGGTACAGCCAATTTGTAAAACAGTATGGAGGGTCCTCAAAAAAACTAAGAATTGATCTACCATATGATCCAGCAATCCTTCTACTGGATATTTACCCCAAAGACTTGAAAACCCATATCCAAAAAGATATTTGCACATTGATGTGCATAGCAGCATTACTCACAGTGTCCAGGACATGGAAGTAGCTGAAGTGTCCTATGATAGATGATTGGCTAAAGAGTCTGTGATACATATATACAATGGAATATTACTCAGCCATAGGAAGAGATGAAATACTGTCATTTGTGACAACATGGATGGACCTCGAGATAATCATGCTAAGCGAAATAAGCCAGACAGAAAAAGCTGAAAATCACATGATATCACTTATGCGTGGGATATAAACCTAAAAGCAATAAATGAACAGGACAAACAAACAGGGACTCATAGACATGAACCAAAGACTAGTGGTTACCAGAGGGTAGGGGTTGGGGGAGCAGGGGAAAAGTGGATGGGATAAAGGGGGTTAAATATAGGGGATTAGGGGGACAGTGAAGTGGGTAAAGGGGATCAAATATATGGTAGCTGAAGGAAACTGGACTTTGGGTGGTAAACACACAATAGAATATACAGATGTCAAATTATAACGTACACTTGAAAATTATATCATTGTATTAACCAATGTTACCCAGTAAACTTAATTTTTAAAAAGTTAAAAACAAAAACAAAAACTTTAAGGTATGTCTCAGATCTGTCCTTTCTCTCTATTCTCCTAAAATAGGTCTGGGCTCTCATGACCCAATCATACATTGTGCAAAGCAATGCATTGGGCTCCCTGTCTCCAGTTCCCCACAACCAACACTACCATCACCATCAACACACCAGCAATTCAATTCATTCCCCTCCCCAACAATTCACCTTCTTCCACACTTTTTTGCTAAAGTTTCCTTTAAAAGCACAAATTTGATCATTCACTCCCTGCTTAAAATCTTTCAAGTCCCCACCCACTCCACTCCTACTCCACTCCAATACCTATCAAAAGGATAAAATCTAGATAGCACACAGGCCCTTTGCAAAGCACTCCTACCAAACCTATGCAGGCTCATATCTCACTCTTGGAACTCTTTATACCACTAGCATTTTGATAAACATATCCGCAGTATACTTCTTTGTGCTATATTTCCCATTCAAGCTTCTCTCCCTGCCACAAGTGCCTGAGAATAGCTTATTTAAAGATGCACTTGATATAACACCAGCTCCCTCCTGCTTGGAGTTCATTGTCTCTTCCTTGAGATGCAGCACCAGTAAGCTTATTGTGAGCTGTTAAAGCATAGGCTTAGAGCCAGACAATGATTGGCTCTGTTTCTGATCCTGCTATTCATCACCTGGGTGCTCTTTACAAGTCATTGAGTTTCCCAGAGCCGATTTCTTCGCTTGTACAATGGGGTATACTTGTACCTGTTACATGGGGTTGTTAGAAAGATTCAATGAGATTCATATTAAAAATGCTTAGCATATAGTTGATACTTTCATCTCTGTTAGTAAATTGAGAACTTTAATGTTAAGTAATTTTTTATTATTGTTTATTTAGTCCTCTGTACCTACCTCCTAGTATAAACAGTGTGTTTGGCACATGGTACATGCTCAATAAATACTTACTGAGTGTTGTAGGAAGGGGAAAAAATCAATTATATCAAAAGAAATTCCAGTTTTATGGACAATATAGATGTCTTAAAAAAAAAAAAAAGAATTTCCCTATCTTACCTTTTACAAAAAATACTATAGTTAGGATTAATTCAGGGGTAGAATTAAGATTCAGTCGTCTACCATATGCTGAGTTTTCCTGAAGTTTGCTTCAGGAGGTGTAGCCACCTATGGATGGTATAATAGGAGATAATTGACCATTAATTTATGGGAAATATATAAAAGCAATATACTCTTAAATTGGTTTACATCTTTAGTTAAATGTATATCTTAATCTAATAAAATATCTGAACAGAGTAAGAAACCAATAGGTAAGAACTTCAAAATTTCTTTAAAAGTAATACTCCATTGTTTCTTGTTTTATTTTGTAAATAGTGTTTGGAAGTATATATGTATATATTGGCTGTCATAGTCTCTAGTTTTATACTTTGTTATAAGTTTATTACCATTTTTATAAATTATTTTCATAATTCATCTGAGATTTAAATGCAAGAAATAACCTCTGACTTTTTGACTTTTGTTTAAAATAAAAAAAAATCTCATGTTCATTAGTTAAATATATGAATTAGTCAATATCCTATGTTCATGGATAACATCCTAACTAACTGGTTATCTTTATTTAGTGACTTACCTAGAATTGGATAAGTTCAAATTCAACCTAGATTAGTTTTGAGAACCAATAGAGCAGATTGTTTTGAAAGGGAATTGTCCATTTCTTACTTCTTCAGATAGCATACTTTCTTACAGAGTATTGAAGAGATGGAATTTCAACATCCATATATAGTTGAAAAGATGATATAGACGGTAAAAGACCAGGGAAGAAGGTTCTCAAGATGTAATATTGCATGAATAAGGAAGAATGCATTTCCGTCATTGACATATATATATTACAATCTTACAATGAGATTCACAATGACTAGATTTAAACTGGGAAGATACTCTAAGATGGGTTAGTTTTTCAATTGTGCTTTAAGTAGTGTAGAAATATTAATAGTATACTTTTTATTCTTGAGTCTTGAGTCCAAGAGTTTTTATTATAATACTTTTAATCAAAATAAATTCATTGTCCATAATGTAAACCATCAATTATCTTGATTTTATTATTTTATTTTTAAACTGCATATTTTTGGTCTATTACTGTCTAGAATCTCAGAAACAAGAGTCACAGCTAGATATTGCTTTTCTAAAAATTATGACTGCAAAGATAAGTGGCACTAGTGATAACTATCACATAAAAAAAATCCAAGACAAGTACAAAAATAATATGTTATCTGTTTACTTAATGTGCACATAGCATGTTATTTTGTGATTTGGGCTTCACATTTCAAGCTCTTGCATACACACCATTAAAGCACCTAACAAATGTAGACGTATCAGTTAAACAATTTGTTGCATTGAAAAAAAAAAAAACCAGAACTCAGGTCAGACTGATGTTACAGAATTATTGATAAAATTAAGAAACATCTGATCGTGGCACATAAGTTTAAATTTACTTTTATTTACAGAGGATTTAATTTTTTAATGTTCGAGAATTTATTCCATTATTTAAACGAAATGTATTCTCTTATACTTTATCAGTTACATTTTATTTTGTTCTCATTTCTAATGTGCAAGACCATACTTAGGCATGCAAATTAAAGTGGAAATTTCACAATCATCTGGTATATTTGGCTTATGTCAAAACCGAATCTAAAAAAGGGAAAGGAAAATCAGATTATTTTTATCTTAAAGCTCATTTTGGGCTAGTATTAAATAATGTGCCTGGCCACTCCAGTTAAATTAATTATATTTCTAATATTACTGAAGGTCCTCGGATAATGTCATTTCATCCAATGTCGTTTCATTTTAATGTTGATGAGAAAAAAAGATTGATTCACAGGCATGGTCACTGTCTGTGTGAGGTTTGCATGTTCTCTCTACATCTGCATAGGTTTCTCCAGGGACTCGGGTTTACTCCCACCTTCCAAACATGCATACATGAAGTGAACTGTCTACATTGTCCCAGTGTGAATGACTGTGGGTGTGGGTGTGGGTGTGGGTGTGAGTGCACCCACTGATGGAGGGGCTTCCTACCTGTGCCCACCTTGTGCCCTGAGCTACTAGGATAGGCTCCAGCCACCAGAGACCCTCAATTGGAATAAATAGATTGGAAAAGAATTCTCTTGTTTTTATTAATCTCTCTTAAATGTATGTACAGCTCACGTTTATTTCAAAGTTTAATATTAGAAGTGTTTTGGGTTTGTATTTAGAAGTTTGCTGATGTTTCTATGACTAGAAATATGATATAAGAACCTAAGTCTTGTTCAGATTAACTATCCTGTGGCAAAATTGATATAATCTTTTCACTTAGTTTCCAAGAACCTCTCCACAACGAGGTTAACTTAGGACTTATTGTATTCTAAACGAGATTCCTTACCTTGTTTTGCAAAACTTATTCCAGGTTTTCCTTCTATCCTGCATTTCAATGCTATTGCACAGCAGCTAAATTTAGCACCTTATGCACATTTACCTATAATGGAATTTATCTCCTTGTTAATAATGACAGTTAGTGAATAGGGATTATAATTGAAACTGTGGCTTCCCTTAACTTTTTCTTCTCCCAAAAAAATTATCTTTATAATATTAATTTTACAGTATTCTCTTTGATCAAATTTCTCATTCAAACTTTGAGTTGAACATGTCCACATAATCAAGCCAGTATGAATTAACTTATCAAGTTTGACTGATTGGACAAACTGTAGGAAATAACTTCCTATAGCACAGATTTAATTATCCGTACTTCTATTTCTCATATGCATTTCATATTACACTTTTATCTTGGGCTATTATGTTTAAACACATTTATCAAGAATCCTTTATAGATTTGTTCATTCGCCCATGTTCTTTTATTAGATACCTTCCTGGGCCTAGCACAGGCCTTGCGTGCAGAATTGAACTGAAATGAATATGTTGAGCTGGGGCGGGGAGGGGGGGCGCGGGTGGAAGGGTAAGGTTGTTTGATTTTTTGACATCTCAAACAAATTGGTTTTCTAGACTTAGACAATTTAAGTTCTATGTGATTTTCATGTAAGACAGGACCAATGCATGTAAATGACAGGGGAAAATATTTAAGCTGCTAACATACCTTAGCTTCCCATCACTGAGAGCATTTAACAGAGCTTTGGCTGCCCTCCAGCGTCATTTGTAAACTGGGAACAATAATAGCATGTTTATCAGGTAGGAAGGGATTCTTACAAGTGCTGGGAGGTTGCATGAGATTTGCAGGGACCCAAGTTTTAAAACTGAAAGTGCTCTGCTTCCTGGGAACCCTGTCAGTACAGCTGGGCTAAATGACTTCCTAGTTTTATAAGAGTCTAAGATGCACGGCTTACCTCTGGTGAAACTGGAAGCTGGGGGAATGTGTTTTCCACACTTCCTAGTGGGCCCTCTCTTTTCCTCAGCCGCCTAGCGCTTTTACTTCCTTCCCTCGTCCACTGTCAAAATCTGCTCTTGCAACTATCTATTTACTTATGCATAAATAAATTTATGTCAGCTGAAAAAGTTACTCTTCCAAGTGCTTTTTACAGATGCGAGATATCAAAGCCATAAAATAAAATAATGCTTTTCAAGTGTTTGCAGGCAACAGCATATCTTGGGAGTCGAGAGGCCCTTACCCAACCTTAATATGCTGATGAGTTTAATTCCATCATGTAAGGTAAGAATAAATATGTGAGTATATTATACACCTGCAATTTTAAAAATCACTAGCTAAGAGCATGTATCCATAAAAAAAAGCAGACAAGCTAAAAAAGTTCATACCATATTGCTTTTTATTGCTAATTTACTTTTTATTCATTCATTTTATTATTTACTAGGATTCTGGAAAACAAATAATAGCAATAAGCAAGGGTTTAATTAAAATGTACAGGAAAGAAACAACTTGGAGAAAACTATTCTCCTCTCTGCAAATTAAGATTATCATTTTAGTCTGGTTCACAAAACACCGAGTTCCAAGAAATTATAGATAGGAAAACTGAGATAAGCAAATAAATTCAGATATTAACCATATGTGGTAAGATTCGAATCATGATATAGTGGAAGCAACATGAAGTTTAGTAAATAAATATGTAGGTTTAGAGAAATGGTCTCCAAGCTTTGGCTTGCAGTAAAAAGAATTTTTTAGCTCACTCTCAAAGTATACATATCTATTTATTTATAAGTTCATATGTTCCATAATACCAATATACTATGTACACAATAAAGAGAAATATATGGGCACTTCAAAGGTGAGCTGAATATAAGTTTAGCAGTTCCTCCCTAAAAACTAACAGATCATGAATGTACTTCTCTACTGCCTGCACCCCACTTTAGGGACCAGCACTTTGGAGAACTCATGCATCGACTATTGTTCATTACTGTCAAATTCCCTTAAATCACACAACAATGTTGCTGCCTGTGGCAGCTAATTCTGCAGTAAGTTGGGATGGAGAGCTCATTTTGTTGGCTCATCTGAGTGCACTGAGCAGTATCACTTATATTACAGCTTCTTCCTATCTCTGCACAGCTTCCTTGTAATGACTTTCAGTTCATCAGCATATGACCGCTTATGTCTGAATTTCCATACTTACATTTCTAGAAGTTTCCTTAGCCTATGTGTAAATCAATGAATGCAAATAGATATCAGGAGTAGGGAAGATTGTTACCTAACTCACGAAAGTTTTATCTTTTTAAATTTCAGCTCACACTCAAGGATTTTTTTTTTAATGTAACACTATTATAATGGCAATTTACTTCAGCTTTAAAATTTTTATTTTGTGCTTTGTTTAGATTTTAGTTCTTAAGTGTAGAATTTCTTTTTAGCTCTTTTTCTCTATTAAACATATTAACCATAGTTATTTTAAAATCTGTATCTGTTAACTTTAATATCCGAATCATTAGGGAATCTATTGCTATTGTTTATTTCGTTGTTTTTTTTTTTTTTCTTCCTCTCTTGGCTTTATCTTGAAATGTTTAAGATTTTTTTTAATGGATGCTTACTATTGTGTATGAAAAGAGTTACAGAGGCTGCACCATGCGATGTTATCTTCTACTAGAGTGGGGATGTTAAAAAATGAATTTTCATTTATGAAACTAGTATCAGTCAAGATATGAGATTGGCTAAAGTATTTAAAGATACATTGCCCAAGACACCAAAAAGAACAAAGCAGGGAAAATGATGCAAAAAGCATGATTCCTAAACAGTCTGGGCCCAGTTGGTAGTTGAAGGCTTTCTGATTACCTCAAGCCAATCAACTTTATAGTTAACCTAATTCTTTTCTTCCGGGCATTTTTCTTTCATGTAAACGTGGCAGAGCACCTAAAATTTCAGAAAGTGGGAACTTTATCCAGTTTACAAAACAGGTTATATAAACTCTTTAAGTATCTATTTCTAATAAATGCTTGAACACATGTCAGAATTTGGTCTGAGGCCCGCTTTCATTTTAAGATATTACCTGCTAGAGAGGTGTAGAGGCTGTAAGGGGAGAAGACCTATAGCTGCATACTACTATTTATAGCTATTGACATCACCCCCACCCCACTCAAAAATAAAGCCGGCAGTTACACAGTACAAAATTGGCACCAGTCAGTTCACAACGTGAGCCAAAACAATTACAATAACATTTAGAAAGTTAGATAAAAATAATGAAGAACCATGACCCACCCTAGATATCTTCTGTTAGTTAACTTTTTAGTATATTTCTTTTTATTGGTTTTTCCATGCATAATTTTTATACCATTTTAATCTGTCTCTTTGTTCACTTTTGCAGGCTCCTCTTACATATTATTATTAAAAAATTTTTCCCTTAGGATATAGTCTTCAAAAACATCATATTTAATGATTTCATGATATTCCATAGGACATAAAACATTCCACAACTATACCTACTAATATTTTATTATTGTAATTCCATCATGAATATTATTGCATTTATAAATTTTCATCTTTAAATTCAGGTTATTTTATTGAGATAGATATGCAGAAGTGGATTTGGGGTCAAAACATTTTAAAGTTCCATGATGCATGCTGCTCAGTTGGTTTTCGAAAGCAATTCTTAAAACTCCTCTCATCCTGACTGTATAAACTCCTAAATAACCACAACTTCAAGTTATTGCATGGTTGATAATTCTACCACTGAAACTCCCACGCACCGATATAGTATGGTTGAGAATGGTTGTGCAACATGCATTATGAGTTTTGCCCCTAATTCAGCTAAACCAGATCCATCGTCCTGCTGTAGTCCTGCTGGTGAGATAAATAGTAAATTAAATTTTATTGTAACTAATTTTCTTTTCCATTTATCTACTCAAAGCTATGTAATAAACATTTTCGGGGTTAATCTGGGGAAATCTGACTGTGGACTTGGTAAGAGGAAAAAATGTCCCTTCTAAGTTTCTCACAAACTTAATAAAAAATAATTTAATCCTCAGGGAACAAGTTATCTTCTACCAATCTATTAGAAAAATTCCAAAATTTCCAAACTTAAATCACCGTACACTACAAGCAACATTTAACCCTGCATCATCAAAATGACACATTATCCCTTTGGAAATTGCATTTTACTCTCAAGAGTCTTCATCTATTCATTGGCGAGGAAATAGTCAACGAAAATTCCTTCTTAACAACCCTTTGCAGAAACAAGTTTTACTGGTTACACAGCACCTTATCTCTATTAATTTTCTAGGGCTGCTTTAACAAATGACTACAAACCTGGTGGGTTAAAATAACACAAGTTTATTTTCACGGGCCCGAAGGCCAGGCGTCTGAAATCAAGGTGAAAGTGGGGCTATGCTCCTCCCAAAAACTCTAAGAGAGATTCCTTCCTTAGCTCTTCCAGCTTCTGGTGGCTCTCCCTCATTTGTGGGAAAATCACTCCAGTCCCTGCCTCCATCTTCACATGGCCTTCTCCTGTGTCTTCTCTTCTGTGTTTGTGTCAAATCTCCCTTTGCCTTTCTCTTATAAGGATATCTGTCATCGGATGTAGGACCCATGTGGATAATCCAGGATGATCTCATTTCAAAATCCTTATTTAATTACATCTGCAAAGGCTCTTATTATTACTATTATTACTTATTATAAATAAATTAGTATACACAGGTTCCACAGATTTAATTGAACATTTTGGGGGGTGGGGGTGGGGGAGCACTATTCAACCCACTATACAATCCAATCTCCATTTAATGAGCAAGAAATTACGTTCACCCTGCAGATTCCTGTTCTCACATTTTGAATCCCGAACGACAGTCTCAAGATGTGAAATCTGTTTATAATGAAGAGCTATTATGCTTGACTTAACCTTTAGGCTACCAAAGAAATTAGGTTATTATAACCAAAAACCAATTGAGATTTTTCGGTTTGGTTCTTTAAAAGCTCTTCAGATCTTCAGCGTCCATAGATGGTGTATTTCAATTAATAAAGAAATATAACACAATACTATTTATTGTGTAATTATTTTCATTTGTTAATCCTGATATTTCCCTTGAGTTCTCCTTTTAAGTATACCTGAGAGAACTCGTAACTTCAAAATAAGTTTTACTTTTCTTGAATATGATAGCTTTCCTTGTGATATTATTTACTTAATTGATGTTATCTTCTTTTGACATTAGTTACTTAAATTGCTAAAAATATATGTATATTTGTACAAAATTTAAGAATTTTTAAACAACTTATAAATATATTAATTTTATATTTATAGTTAAAAAATAAAACACATTCGAGGTAATTACTAAAGATAGACTCTTAAATAAAATTTAGAATGCCTCACTTTAAAGAGTTTTGCCCTTGGTTTTTATCTTATCTGAAAAATCTAAGGATCATTTAAGTGGGTAGAACATTGAGGTTATCTACTGTGTGATCTTGGGCAAGGTACTTTACTTATCTGTATCACCATTATTTCCTCTGTCAAGTTGGAATAGCGCATCCTCACGGAGTAAGTAAGTTCCTTATGTAAAGCTTCTAGCAGTGGCTAAGTGTTAGTTCCCTCCTCCTAAAAAGTTTAACCAGATTAGACCTTAATAGTTGACTAATGCCTTTTTTTAGTGCCTTGTTTCTGCTGTTTTTCTATTTCCATAGTTTTACATTGTGAGTTTGCCAAGACTATCCGTAATGCAGGTTAGGCTAAGAGTAAGCAGCAGACCCTGAAAAGCCAATAAGGGTGTCCATTGGCTCAAAGCAGATGCTGTTAGAAACCATTTTCCCAGTAAATCTCCTCAGACATGTAAAGTCACCATATATGATCTAGCCAGCTCTCTCTCCCTTCCAATCACTCACCTGGAAGACATACAAAACAAAGAATCATGTCTGCCAAAACTAATTTGTTGTACATTAGATTATTTTACATGATATAATGTTAAAAGATGAATAATCAGAATCCTAGCATAAAGGGATTATACTCTAAGTCTAACAGGAAAGACAATACAGGTACAAATATAGCTATAAAATGTATAAGGATCTTAGAATAGTACACTTATATTTTTCCTCTCTTAATCTTCATGATATCGATGTCACACATCTTACTTTATATCAGTTATAAATCTGTTACAAACCCCCACACACTACATCGTTATTTTCATTTGAATACTCAATTACCTATTTTTTCCTCTTTGAAATTTTTAAATTTTTCAATTAGCGACATACAATATTGTTTTAGTTTCAGGTGCACGACAGAGTGATTAGACATTTATACAGCTTGTGAAGTGATCACCCCGGTAAATCTAGTACCCATCTGAGACCATACACAATTATTATAATATCGGTGACTATATTCCTTATGCTATACTTTACGTTCCCATGACTCTCTTGTAACTACCAATTGTACTTCTCAATCCCTTCTCCTCTTTTGTCCACACCCCCCCCAACACCCCTCCAATCTGGCAACCATCAAAATGTTCTCTGTATCTATGAGTTTGTTTCTGTTTTGTTTGTTTATTTTTTTCTCTAGATTCCACATGTAAGTGAGATCATATGGCATTTGTCTTTCTCTGTCTGACTTGCTCCACCCAGCACAATACCCTCTAGGTCCATCCATGTTGTTGCAGATGGAAAGATTTCATTCTTTTTTAGGGCTGAGTAATATCCCATTGTATACATGTGCCGCCTCTTCTTCATCCTTTCGTCCATTGATGGACACCCATGTTGCCTCCATATCTGGGTTATTGAAAATAACGCCGCAGTGAAACGTGGGTTCACGTGTCGCTTCGAAGTAGTATTTTGGGTTTCTTCGGATAAATACACAGACATGGGATTACTGGATCCTTCTTTGTCTCTTACTCTAGCCTTTGTTTTGAAGTCCATGTTGTCTGGTACAAGTACTGCTACCCCGGCTTTTTTTTCTCTCTCTCTTAATTTCCATATTCATAAAATATCTTTTTCCATCCCTTAACTTTCAGTCTCTGTGTGTGTTTCAATCTGAAGTGATTCTCTCGTAGGCAGCATATGAAAGGGTCTTGTTTTCTTAGCCATTTAGCCACCTTATCTTTTGCCTGGAGCATTTGATCCATCTACATTTAAAGTAATTGTTGATAGATATGTAGTTATTGCCATTTTATTATTGGTTTTTTATCTTCATTTTTTTCTTTTTCTTAAAGAAGTCCCTCTAACATTTCTTGCAATTCTGGTTTGGTGGTGTTGAACTCCTTCAGCTTTTTCTTGTCTGGTTAGATCATTATCTTTCCTTTGATTCTAAATGATAGCTTTGCTGTGCAGAGTAACCTTGGTTGTAGGTCCTTGCTTTTCATCTCTGAATATTTCATGCCAATTACTTCTGGCCTACAAAGTTTCCGTTGAGAAATCAGCTCACATTCTTATGGGAGCTCCCTTGTAGGTAACTAATTGCTTTTCTCTTGCCGCTTTTAAGATTCTCTCTTTGTGAACAAGCCCGATCCCGCCTGATCTTGGAAGCTAAGCAGGGTTGGGCCTGGTTAGTATTTGGATGGGAGACCACCCAGGAAGACCGGGTGCTATGGGTGTAAAAAATAAAAAGTAAGGGATTGTAAACTGACAACTGACAAGGTCCTTGTAATCTGTGAGGTTAACCAAGGGTGGCCTTGCCGAAAAATAAATAAATAAATAAATAAATAAATAAATAAATAAATAAATAGATAAATAGATAAATCTCTCCTTGGGCATTTTAATTATGATGTGTCTTGGTGTGGGCTTCTTTTGGTTCATCTTGTTTGGGACTCTCTGCATTTCCTGGGCTTGGTGCGTCTGTTTCCTTTGCCAGGTTAGGGAAGTTTTTGTCATTATTTCTTCAACGGGTCTTTAAATACTTTCTCTCTCTCTTCTCCTTCTGGTACCCCTATGATGTTTATGTTGGTATGCTTGATGTCCCAGAAACCCCTTAAACGATCCTCATTTTTTTGGATTCTTTTTGCTTGTTGCTCTTCTGATCGAGTGTTTTCCGCTATCTTATTTTCTAAATTCGATCCTCTGCTTCATGTAACCTATTGCTGATTCCTTCTAATGTATTCTTCATTTCAGTTATTGTAGTCTTCATTCCTGACTGGTTCTTTTTTTCTTGTCTATCTCTTCATTAAAGTTCTTGCTGAGTTCATTTACTCTGCCCATAAGTTCATCGAGCATCCTTATAACCAGTGTTTTGAACTCTGCATCTTGTCTCCATTTTGTTAGTTGTTTGCCTGGAGCTTTGCCCTGTTCTTTCCGCTGGGTTATGTGTCTTTGTCTCCCCATTTTGGCCGCTTCCTTGTGTTTGTTTCTATGTATTAGGTAGGGCCGCTATGTCTCTCGGCCTTAGTAGAGTGGCCTCATGTAGTAGGTGTCCTGTAGGCTCCAGTGGCACAGTCTGCCTCGTCACCTGAGCCGGGGGTTCCAGGTATGTCCCCCGTATGGGTTGCGTGTGCCCTCCCGTTGTAGTTGAGACTTGGTTGCTGTTTGTATGGAGATGGGAGGGATTGACACTCAGGATGATCAGTTGTGAGGACTGGCCGGTGACAACGGTGGAGAAGCTGTTGTGCAGGGGCTGACCCTAATGAGCAGGATTCACTTGGGCAGAGCCCTGGTGCCTTCCCAGGCTGTCCTTTGGGTGTGTGGCCTTTGGACACGGCCCAGGTGGCGCTCCTACTTTTTCGCAAGCCAGATACCAAGTGTGCCTCCCTGGGGCCTCCTCGGAGAGGCCCCGCCATAGGCCAATTTTAACGGCAGCCTGTGCCCTGCCTGGGACCACTTGGCACGAGCCACCAAGAACTCTTCCGATGGCCACCACTCGCACTGGGCTTGGAGGTGGCTCGAGAGGCCAAGCCGTGAACCGAGGCCAGCTGCCTGTGGTGTTGGGCTTGGGGCTGCTTGGCAGGAGGTACGAGGCATGCCAAGGCCAGATGCTGCGTGTTTGGGTTTTGCAAGCCTTCGAGAGGTTTTAGGATCATCTGCAGCATGGGCCGAGACAGGCCATTTGTATGGAAAAGCCACTGCGAGTAGCTTGGGTGGGCCTGCAAGTTGAATGAGGCGGGGTCTCGGGGAATCACCCGTGTAGGGCCAGGTTTGACATCAGAGAATATCCCACTCTGAGTTATAATGTCCTAAAGGGCAACATAGATCTGACATTTTCAGTCACAGAGAGGTAGCCACATAATCCACAAAAGGTAGGTGCCTCCTCTGAGCACTTTTTATAGCCCTGTGCATTTTTGCTGTCATATAGCTGTATAAATTTTAGAGACAGAAAAATATGCTTTCTTGTGCCTCCCCTTACTAAATGTTCAGCAGCTTCCAAGTTAGAAGCCAGCACAGTTCAGTCCTCAGCATGGAAAGACATTCTCCTTTCAGCCACAGCATACCTACCAATTAGCACAACTTATTTCTTCACTCATAAAGCCCTATTCATCTACAGTATAATGTAAAACTGCATTTGAATTCTAAACATAAGCTTAGAGTGTACAGTATTTTTATTAGGTACACTTTTAAAACAACTCTTTCTACCCCCTCAGGGCACCTATGAATATATACAAGAAATAGGTTGGTATAGAAGTCACTCAGCGGTTAAACCATTTACCTTATGGAGTTTTGTGAAAGGAATATGGGAATTTCCTTTAAAAAATGAAGACAGTATGTGGAGTCTTGAGTATATCATGATTATTGTTCACTGTCTCCCTTCCCTCCGACCTCCTGCAGCCCACCTATTCTAAGATGTAAGCTCCACAAGGGCAGTGGTCTATGTTTTGTTCACCAATGTAGCCCATGCACCTAGAACATTGGCTAGCACTAAATAAAGATTTTATGATGGAGAAACAAATAAACTGAAAGAGAAGGTAGTGTAATTGCATAGTGTAGAGCCAGCAGTCTATAAAGAATTGGTGTTTGAAGTATTATAATAACTATTTCATCTATAGAACAGGAATACTTCCTACTGTAAGTTATAAAATTGTGGACAAAAAAGGGGATTCTATGGAAAGTAACCTCACAGGATGATTGGATCATAAATTCCTAACTGGGTAGGTTGTGCTGGATAGTCCTGCCCCAGATATATAACTTTTTTTTATCAAAAGATTTATCTTTGCCATAAGTAATCCCTGTCCATTGTTTCTGTGCATCTGAGTTAACACACCTTTGAAATAAGCAGTAAACACCCTCAAGAGATCACATAATCTTACTAACCATCCTGTAATCCAAACCTGGCTTGCTTTTTCCCACCTCCATGTATAAAAGAAGCTGCAAAACTTACTTTCTTGACCATTTAAGATCTTGTTTATCATGAGCGTGGCTTAAATAAACTCTCATTAAAATTCTTTATAGGTTCGGACATTTCTTATGTTGACAGAATATACACAATTATTCCTAGAAGCATTGTTCCACAACTATCTATATGGTGAAAAAAGAAAAGAAAAGAAAAGAAAGACAACTTTTACCCATACTTATCCATGTGCTGAATTGCACAAATTCAAGAGAAACAAAATTCTTTTGTTTCTCTTCCTTCTACCTATATGCCCTTTTTACAAGTCAAATTCACCCATACCTTAAAGCCTGCTCCTCTAAAAAAAAAGCTTTTCGCAAGCTATTTTCTCTCTTTCTTTACATTCTTATAATACTTGATTTGTACTTTTCTTTAAAGACTCATTCTATTATAAATGTTGTTATAGTTATTTGGGGGGACATCTTAATAGACTGTAAGTTCATTTTCCTTCACACCTGAAACAACAACGAACAAAACTGATTAAACATCACCGCCTCAGCTCCACCTCAGATCATCAGGCATTAGATTCTCATGGGAAAACAGGTCTCTGGTGCCAAAAAGGATGGGGACCACTGCCTTAGACCATGTATTGAGAGCCATTTACCAATCAAGATGGCTGAGTAGGTAAATGCTGCGCTTGCCTTCCCTCAAGACCACATCAAAATTACAACTTAACTACAGAACAAATTATTGAGAGTCGCCTGAAGTCTAGCTATAGAGCAGTCTTCCAACTAAGGACATACAGAACAGAAGAAGCCACCTTGAGACCAGTAGGAAGGGCAGTTAAAAATTGAGAGAAATATCTCTGTTACAGAGGTAGACCCTGAGGAGCGAGGTGTCCCAGCCCCACGCCAATCTCCCCAGCTCAGGGCTCCAGCACTGGGAAGAAAAGTCTCCATAACTTGTGGCTATGAAAACCAGTGGAAATTGTGGCTGAGTGAGACAAAGGTGGCTGGAGTTTCAGGCAATCCTCCTAGAGGGCCAGCACAAAGACTTACTCACTGACAGACTCACTCTCTCTGAGCCTCAGTGGTGGGGCACCAGCTTGAAAGGCACCAGGGACATATGGAGAGGAACTGAGTGGTCTGGCTTCAGGGAGAGGGCTGAAGGGTCAGTTTTCTCCCAGACAGAAGTGCAGAGCCTGCATTGTTTCTTTGTAAGCTCTCACCCTGCCCAGTGTGCAGATGCCAGTGGCCACCATACTGAATTTCCATTAAATTGGCTGACACTGGTGGCCCCACCATGGCGATTTCCCAAGACCTTGCCTCATTCAACTTGCAGGCCCACCCAAGCTACTTGCAGTGGCTTTTCCATACAAATGGCCTGTCTCAGCCCATGCTGCAGATGATCCTAAAATCTCTCGAAGGCTTGCAAAACCCAAACACGCAGCATCTGGCCTTGGCATGCCTCGTACCTCTTGCCAAGCAGCCCCAAGCCCAACACCACAGGCAGCGGGCCTCGGTTCACGGCTTGGCCTCTCGAGCCACCTCCAAGCCCAGTGCGAGTGGTGGCCATCGGAAGAGTTCTTGGTGGCTCGTGCCAAGTGGTCCCAGGCAGGGAACAGGCTGCAGTCCAAATTGGCCTACGGCGGGGCCTCTCCGAGGAGGCTCCAGGGAGGCACACTTGGTATCTGGCTTGCGAAAAAGTAGGAGCGCCACCTGGGCCGTGTCCAAAGGCCACACACCCAAAGGACAGCCTGGGAAGGCACCAGGGCTCTGCCCAAGTGAATCCTGCTCATTAGGGTCAGCCCCTGCACAACAGCTTCTCCACCGTTGTCACCGGCCAGTCCTCACAACTGATCATCCTGAGTGTCAATCCCTCCCATCTCCATACAAACAGCAACCAAGTCTCAACTACAACGGGAGGGCACACGCAACCCATACGGGGGACATACCTGGAACCCCCGGCTCAGGTGACGAGGCAGACTGTGCCACTGGAGCCTACAGGACACCTACTACATGAGGCCACTCTACTAAGGCCGAGAGACATAGCGGCCCTACCTAATACATAGAAACAAACACAAGGAAGCGGCCAAAATGGGGAGACAAAGACACATAACCCAGCGGAAAGAACAGGGCAAAGCTCCAGGCAAACAACTAACAAAATGGAGACAAGATGCAGAGTTCAAAACACTGGTTATAAGGATGCTCGATGAACTTATGGGCAGAGTAAATGAACTCAGCAAGAACTTTAATGAAGAGATAGACAAGAAAAAAAGAACCAGTCAGGAATGAAGACTACAATAACTGAAATGAAGAATACATTAGAAGGAATCAGCAATAGGTTACATGAAGCAGAGGATCGAATTTAGAAAATAAGATAGCGGAAAACACTCGATCAGAAGAGCAACAAGCAAAAAGAATCCAAAAAAATGAGGATCGTTTAAGGGGTTTCTGGGACATCAAGCATACCAACATAAACATCATAGGGGTACCAGAAGGAGAAGAGAGAGAGAAAGTATTTAAAGACCCGTTGAAGAAATAATGACAAAAACTTCCCTAACCTGGCAAAGGAAACAGACGCACCAAGCCCAGGAAATGCAGAGAGTCCCAAACAAGATGAACCAAAAGAAGCCCACACCAAGACACATCATAATTAAAATGCCCAAGGAGAGATTTATCTATTTATCTATTTATTTATTTATTTATTTATTTATTTATTTTTCGGCAAGGCCACCCTTGGTTAACCTCACAGATTACAAGGACCTTGTCAGTTGTCAGTTTACAATCCCTTACTTTTTATTTTTTACACCCATAGCACCCGGTCTTCCTGGGTGGTCTCCCATCCAAATACTAACCAGGCCCAACCCTGCTTAGCTTCCAAGATCAGGCGGGATCGGGCTTGTTCACAAAGAGAGAATCTTAAAAGCGGCAAGAGAAAAGCAATTAGTTACCTACAAGGGAGCTCCCATAAGAATGTGAGCTGATTTCTCAACGGAAACTTTGTAGGCCAGAAGTAATTGGCATGAAATATTCAGAGATGAAAAGCAAGGACCTACAACCAAGGTTACTCTGCACAGCAAAGCTATCATTTAGAATCAAAGGAAAGATAATGATCTAACCAGACAAGAAAAAGCTGAAGGAGTTCAACACCACCAAACCAGAATTGCAAGAAATGTTAGAGGGACTTCTTTAAGAAAAAGAAAAAAATGAAGATAAAAAACCAATAATAAAATGGCAATAACTACATATCTATCAACAATTACTTTAAATGTAGATGGATCAAATGCTCCAGGCAAAAGATAAGGTGGCTAAATGGCTAAGAAAACAAGACCCTTTCATATGCTGCCTACGAGAGAATCACTTCAGATTGAAACACACACAGAGACTGAAAGTTAAGGGATGGAAAAAGATATTTTATGAATATGGAAATTAAGAGAGAGAGAGAAAAAAGCCGGGGTAGCAGTACTTGTACCAGACAACATGGACTTCAAAACAAAGGCTAGAGCAAAAGACAAAGAAGGATCCAGTAATCCCATGTCTGTGTATTTATCCGAAGAAACCCAAAATACTACTTCGAAGCGACACGTGAACCCACGTTCCACTGCGGCATTATTTTCAATAACCCAGATATGGAGGCAACATGGGTGTCCATCAATGGACGAAAGGATGAAGAAGAGGCGGCACATGTATACAATGGGATATTACTCAGCCCTAAAAAAGAATGAAATCTTTCCATCTGCAACAACATGGATGGACCTAGAGGGTATTGTGCTGGGTGGAGCAAGTCAGACAGAGAAAGACAAATGCCATATGATCTCACTTACATGTGGAATCTAGAGAAAAAAATAAACAAACAAAACAGAAACAAACTCATAGATACAGAGAACATTTTGATGGTTGCCAGATTGGAGGGGTGTTGGGGGGGGGGGTGGACAAAAGAGGAGAAGGGATTGAGAAGTACAATTGGTAGTTACAAGAGAGTCATGGGAACGTAAAGTATAGCATAAGGAATATAGTCACCGATATTATAATAATTGTGTATGGTCTCAGATGGGTACTAGATTTACCGGGGTGATCACTTCACAAGCTGTATAAATGTCTAATCACTCTGTCGTGCACCTGAAACTAAAACAATATTGTATGTCGCTAATTGAAAAATTTAAAAATTTCAAAGAGGAAAAAATAGGTAATTGAGTATTCAAACGAAAATAACGATGTAGTGTGTGGGGGTTTGTAACAGATTTATAACTGATATAAAGTAAGATGTGTGACATCGATATCATGAAGATTAAGAGAGGAAAAATATAAGTGTACTATTCTAAGATCCTTATACATTTTATAGCTATATTTGTACCTGTATTGTCTTTCCTGTTAGACTCAGAGTATAATCCCTTTGTGCTAGGGCCCTGGTTATTCATTTTTTAACATTACATCGTTTAAAATAGTCTAATGTATTACGAATTGGCCAATCAAAACTAATACGATATTATCGTCAATTGAAATTGAAAAATAAAATATTTTATTAGAAATTTTTAAAAATCTATTGCCTCAAGGCTTTAGTGCTGTATTTGCATTGATGCCTTTATTCTACAAATGATTGCGCAAGAAAAAAGGGATTCTGTGGAAAGTAACTTCACAGAGTGATCTGATCATAAATTTACCTGGGCAGGTCATGGTTGGTACTCTGCCTCTGGCATAAACTTTCTCTAGTAAAAGGTTTATATTTGCCTTAAGAAAGCCCTGTCCTCACTTGCTGGACATCTGGGTTGACACACCTTTGACATAAGAGGTAACCGCCCTCAATAGAGTTCATAATCTTGTTAACCATTCTGTAATCTTTCCCTCATCTTGCCTTTTCCCACCTCCATGCAATCTTTTTTATGATTCCTCCTTAATTTCAAATGCATGAAAGAAGCTGCAAAACTATTATCCTCAGGGACATTTGAGATCTTTCTCCCCAGCATATATCATCAGTTTGGCTCATAAACTTATAAAAATTCTTTACAAGGTTGGACATTTCTTACATCTATATGAGTACCCTCTACAGCAGCCCCTTTTTAGGGGCTCAGGTTCAGGTTTGTTTTCATTAAGACTGTGGTCAGCTGATATAACAAAAAATTTAAATGAAGTAGGTTAGCCATCTGGTGGTGGGGGAAAGTCTTTTTTCCTCACATAACTAAATGTTCAGAGTCTAGGGTTCATGCAGGTGCTCCAGGAAGTCACCAAAGTGCAGTTTCCCTCTGTGGTCTGCTCTGCTTCTGGTACAGTATGCAGCTTCTACTCCCATGGCTGCAAGATGGCGGCAGCATCTCCAAGAAACAGGTCCACCTTCCAGGGAGGAAGGGCAGAGGGCAAAAGGCCAGAGAGCAAATCAAAAGAGTTTGTTTCCTTTCAAGAGCATTTCCCGAAGCCCCACCCACTTACTTCTGTTTACATTTCATCACTGGGCCACACTGCAGCCTTCAAAGGAAACTGGGCAAATGTGTATTTTAACTGGGCATATAGCTACTCCCAACATTCTTAAGGGACTGTTAGGGAAAAAGGGGGGAAGGGAAGGAAGGAGGGAGGAAAGGAGAAAAAAGTGGTATAAAGAGACAGAAGGAGGAGGGAGGGGGAAAGAAGGAAGAAAGTATTCTGAGTAGGCAGCCAGAGTATCTGCCACAGCAATAAAGAAGACAGACAAGATATCTGCCCTTGTGCCGCTGGCACGGTATTAGGGAAGACAGATAACAAACGTCTTTATTATCGTTAACAACTTAATTTCTATCATATTCAGATTAATTTCTAGTCATGTGCAGATTAATTTGGTCACAT
Organism: Rousettus aegyptiacus; assembly: GCF_014176215.1. Taxonomy (NCBI): domain Eukaryota; kingdom Metazoa; phylum Chordata; class Mammalia; order Chiroptera; family Pteropodidae; genus Rousettus; species Rousettus aegyptiacus. Next base: position 71,572,424 of record NW_023416288.1, read on the forward strand.
TCAGAATTTTCCCCCTTGTTTCTCACTGGTATAAATTCTAAGCCTAGGGATTATGCCGTGCTTCACTGTTTAACGGGGAGATCTCATCTACCTCCCATTTTCTATCTGGCCTGTGCTAACCTTGGCAATATTTTACAATTGTCTAATCCTGGTCTTTTATTGTCAGCATTTACTTGACACTGGCTCAGATATCTTATCTCTAAATGTACAATCTAGACTTCTTTCTTTTTATCAGCTGCAAAGCTTGGAGCTGCAGCAGCCATTCTGTGACTATAGAAGACTGAACAACGAAACAACAAAATGCCACATGTTACAAATAGTGGAGCATAAAATAAGAAAAACACTGAGCTGCTGAACTAACCCTGGAATCATCTACATCTGGAACTCTTAAGTAAACTATAAGTGTCTTTGTGGTGGTATTGTAGCCACCAGTCCCCGAAAGACACCAGAACTCAGTGAGTTATAGGAAACACTCTTTATTCAGCCAGCTGGGTCTGCCAGAGGTATGCAGACCCCAAATTAAGCAGCCCCAAAATGTAGAGGTACGGGGTTTTTAAGCCCCAACTCCCATTCTTCATTCTGTCTAAACACAAAGGTCTATTTTTCTTCTATTCACTACCTGTTGACCCACAGGTCTGGTGCGTAAGCAGGGTTACAGAAGCAGAAAGCTTGTTTAGAATGTTATGTTCCTATGGGTAACAGCCTGTGTTCCCATGGACATAGCCAAGCAGTAATTTTCCAGCCAGCACAGTGTAAAGCAGAGTTCTGCAAACTTTTTCTGTAAAGGACCACATAGTAAATATTTTAGGCTTTGTAGACTGAGGGACAAAATAGAAGGTATTTTGTAGGTATTTACATATGAACAAAAAAAACTTTTCACATTCTTTTTTTTTACCGATAAAATCCAAAATATAATAACTAAGTACAATAAAAGCCTACTAATGAGAAGAATGAAATTCTTTTGGGGAGAGGTAGATCAAATTCACTCAATTGGGATTAAAGTTAGTCTTCTCTATCATCCTGATAGAAACATAATGTCTTTGGCCTACAAAGCCTTTTCTTGCTTCTCTGAAACACAGCGAACTTCCCTCCCTGGAACTCACCAGAATGTGTCTTCCTCCTCTTTTTTTTGCCACTCATCTATCATCATCACTGTGCTGGATACCTTTTCATAGGGGGCAGCAAGTTAAATGCATAGGCTCTGGGTTCAAGAATAGATTGAGTTTGAATTCCACTTGAACTACCATTAGCTGCATGATCTGTACTTACTGAACCCATCCAGAAGCTTCAGTTTCCTCATCTGTAAAAATAATAATAATAACTACTTTATAAGGTTGTTGTAACAATTAAATGAGCTAACAAGGACAAAGATTTATAGTTCACGGCATAATTTAAAGCATCTGTTTTATGTGTTATCTTTAGATTTTTTCCAACCACTTAACAATGCAGAAACTCTTCTTAGCTCTCCAGCTGTATGAGAACTGGCTAGTTTGGGTCATGGTCATAGTCTGTGGACCCCTGGTTTGAGCCACTGTTAGGTGACTTGCCCCTGAAATCATGACTGATTGTACAAGAGTAAGGAATGGGGTGCAGGATCCTCCACATAGCATTTAACTGTCTTATTTTATTTACAGTTTTTTCTACCTCTACTGTGTGCCCTCACTAATGTGCCCCCCCCCTCACACACACACACACACACACACAGAGTTTACAGGTCTTATTTAGCATCGAGAGCAGGGAGAAAACCTCACTCGGCCAATATTCTTTCAATACATCTATTATCTTACAACTCCTAGATCCAGGCTGCGAATGTAAAATTCAAAACTTTTATTTTTTTTGTTCCCTGTTCCCACTTTCTTTCTTCTTAAGCAGTTGTAGCTTTGTGTCTTCTGGTCTGAAAAAGATTTGGGAAAGGAAGGGCAAAGAACCATGAATAAACAAAATAATCAATACTTCAAATATCATCCCATCCCAGAAATAAACAAGATAATGAGCTATTGTTACAAGTGATGTGAATACAATAAACTGCTTGACTGGCTAGGAAATAAATAACTTGGGTGGGGGTAGCAGTGAAGACTGCTTAAGACGGATCATTTAGGAAAGACCTGACGAGATGGTATTCGATCTGAGACCTGAAGAATAGAAAATACAAGTCATGTGAAGGGTGAAGTCAGAGAAGGAGGTGGGGTAAGGGGAGAACCAGAGGAGAAAGCTTTCTAGAAACAGAAAGGAGGCCAGTGCTGAGAAGCTAAGTGGGGAAGAAGAGAGTCGGAGGATGTGAGACTGGTGCAGGCAGAGGCCTTGTTAGTAAGGGGTGGTGAGGACTTTTAAGCAGGGAAGGGAAATGACAGGACATGCATTATAAAAAGGAACACTCCTCTGGGGCTGTTATTTAGGGAATGGATTGGTGAGAAACAAGAGTAGGTGGTTTGCATTAGGGCAATGACATTGGGAGAGAGAGAGAGAGAATGGGCTTAAGATATATTTTGAAGTATAATTGACAGGACTCGCTGTCAGCTGGATGTAGGGATGAGAGAAAGGGAAGAATCGAGGAAAATGGCCACGGCTCTACCCCTGCAGCCGAGCTCCTTGGCTGCTAGCGGCCTTTGGAGGGGCTGTTCCCTTGCTAGGAATTCTCATACCTGAGTTGGACTCCTCCTTCCTTTGTAGTTTACACGCCGTCTCTTCAGCTAGGCCTTCCCCGTTTTGTTTCCTTATACACTTATCACTATCTGGCATTTTCTTGTTGACATGCTTAGTGCCCGTCTCCCTGGTAGTGAGTAAGGACGTTCACTGTCTGATTCACTACCACTCTCCCAAGTACTGAGAACAGTGTCTGGCACTGGGAGGAGTTGGAAAAAAGTTCGCCGAATAAATAAATTATGATTTAAAAAATAATTCAAACTCAACAGCGGGGTTCTGCAATTTTTTCCTGTAAAATATGTCTGCACTTTACTCAGATCAGGAGACAGAACATGAACTCCCTTAAATTGTATTAAGTATGTGTGTATTGAGAGAGAATAAGGATTATAGCTTTCTTCAGATTTTTAAGAGTCCTTGACTTCGAAAACAGAAATGTTTTATTCTTGGCTTGAATATACTCGGTTTTCTACAAGTGTTAGTGGGCACAATCCTAATTGATCGCTAAATATTCCCACATCATAACGTCTCTTTCTTAGGATGCTAACTATGAGAAGTTTCTTTCCCAGAACCAACAAGGTCCCTCTGCTGAAACAGCCAAGACTTGACAAGCCCATGTGCCCCACATGGTCAGACAGAGAGCATGATGCTTCATTCCAGCCTTTCAACGTCTCTGAAACTGCCCTTACCTTGAAATGAAAACAGTGACACCTACTGGCTTCTCTTAGAAACTGCCACCTGAACCTTTTCTGGTTAAAATTTCAGAAATATGATATCCCACTCAAATAATGCTCAGAAACACAAACTGCTTTCTCTTTTAAGCAGAATTTTTGAAGTGCCCAGTGGTACACATAGTGATAACATTTCTGACCACAAAATATGCCAAATATGAAATCGAAAGGTAAAATACAGATGAAGAGAAAAAGGTTTGCAACAACTATTAATAATTTCTTCTGTGATCAGAAATGTGAAATGTTTTGGGAGGAGAAATATGTCAATATTTTCCTTTATGACTTCTGAGTTTTGTCTGTTTTTTAATAAGGTTTTCTCTAACTCAAGATTATTAGTCCCCCTCCCCACCCCACCCCCCCAAAAAATTCATTGTTTGGTTTTGGCTAGCCAATATGTTGCTTGATTATGGAGGTATTTATGGCGTGGGGGGAGGAGGGAGGGAGGGAGGGAGGGAGGCGGGGATGGAGGGAGGGAGGGATGGAAGGGGAGGAGATGTGGGGGGGAGGGTGGATTGGGGGGGAGGAGGGAGGCTGAGGTTAGAGGAGGGAGGGGAGTGAGGATTCGGTGAGTGAGTCTTTATGAGGTATTCGTGTATTATGGAGGAATTACAGATAACCTCACTCCTCCTCCTCCTCCTCCTTCTCCTCCTCCTCCTCCTCCTCTTCCTCCTCCTCTCTCTCTTTTCCTTTTTTAATCAGATGGAATGCAGGCTCTCTCTTTTAAGATTAGGTTAAGTTACAGATGACAAAAAACAAAACAGCAGTAGCTTAAGCAAAAGAGAGGTTTATTTCTCACTCATGTAAAAGTCCAGGTAGATAGTTTAAGCTGGTATGGTGCTGAGTGTGAAGGATAGGGTTCATACATACATCATATATATCTGGAGCTTATGGCCCAAGATGGTGGCATCCAGGTTTCAGGCAGCAAGAAAAAGAGAGAAACAAGGGAGCACACAGGTTCAGACTCCTAGGGAAGTTCTCAGAAGTTATCTGACGACACTTTCGCTTATTCAATTAGCCAGAACTTAGTCCCATAGCCACTCCGAGCTCTAATGTAACTGGGAGATATAGTCTTTGTTCTTGAAAGCAGGTAAGCAGCTAAAAATGGATTTTGGGGGGCAACTAGCAACTTCTGCCACAGATTATCCCTTTGACATATATGAAGGCACCCTACTTCCCACGGGAATGGTATATTCACTGCCAGACCTCTCCCTTTACTGCAGTCAGTTCCAGGTCCAAGACAGCTGAATAAATTTGTGGTTCTCATGGAACAAATCACCCCATTGTCCAGTAAATCTGACCCAAAACACTCAACATAAAAATGGAGGTATAGGAACAGAATAATCGCAATTCAGAAATGGAATAAAATGAAAATTACATATCATCATGTCATTATTTATCAAATACGGCTCTGCAGGAATTTCAAGGTCTCCCTACCCTACAGTAGAGCGTGTGCCTTGGTTAGCCCGTGGAACATCCCAGTTCTGCTATTCAGAAGGTACTCCTTGTCTATTTTTTTCCCAAGAAGGTTTTTCATTTTCCATTATCCTTCTTGGCTATGACTGGGGCCGCACACCTTTCAAATCTCACTGTAGGTGATTAGGGTGACCACAAATAGCAGTTTTCCCATAATAATACCTGTTCACGCCTGTTACCAATGTAATTATTAAAAGTTCTCCTTTCTCAAAAGTACTCTGGGTAATAAATTACATACTCACTGCATTACCGAATTCAATTCACAAGGAAATGAATTTGGCCGACCACCACAAACCACATGAGCTTGGGAGGGATCTCAAGTCTCAGATGAGATTGCAGACCCAAATGTCACTTTGATTTTAGCTTGGTGAGCCCCTGAACAGAGGACCCAGGGAATATGTGCCTGGCCTCCTGACCCATGGAAACTGTGATAATCTACTTGCATTGTTTTTAGATGCAACTTTGTGGTAACTTGTTACACAGCAATAGAAAACTAATACATGCTCTGGACTAATGGGCTTGGGTGGGAAGTGTGGGTCCCAGGCCTGGCTGACAGTTGGCATAGTCTATGGGATGAGGTGAGTACGCCTGAGCGCTCAGGACAGTTCCGGGGTGGCTGCTTCGGCTATGGGTTGATGGGTCCGAAGGGACTGAATTATCTCCAGAAGAGATGGCTCAGCAGTCCTCCCAAAATGGTGATGCTAGGCAGCGCCTCCAGAATGCGGCGCATTTGGCGCAAGGTGCAGACAATCACTCCTTGATTAACTGGCTCCTGTCTGCTGCAGGAACAGTATGGACTGACCCGCGGGAGCTGCCAGAGACTGTGAGCAGATGGACCATGCCCTTAGATCTGGTCCAGATAATTCGGGAAATGGGCATGCAACAAATAATGTTTCCCGCCAAGTATACAGGCCCGGATGAAAAGGTATTTACAACCCGTATAGACTTGATTTTGACTTCTGGCCCGGAGTACTTTTGGCACCATGGAGGCACTGCTGGCCCCTTACGAGGATAGACGGAGCCATTAGGTGACATCCGCTGTGGCTAGGTTGGGGGACGTGGAAGTGAAACACAAGGAGCGTTCCACTCAAGCGCGCCGTTCTGCCCGCCGCACTCCCAGATCCGTCCGTGAAGGGACGGAGGCGTGGCCAAAATGGGGGCGGGGCAGCCCCAGGCCGATCGGTGAAAGAGAGTGCAGACAGATGTGGTTTATTCTTCTTGTGGCAGGGGTCGCTGCGGGAAGAATGGAGCAGCAGCCTAATGCAATGCTGCTGGCGCTGTGGAACCAGCTACGCCCTGACCAGCAATTCATTCTTATCCCTGGGAAAGCCACAACCTGTAATGTTGTGGCTGGCCGATTATCTCCCTGATCAGGCCGGGGCACCTGGATAGCGGGAGAGCGGTTGACCTGAGGCCACATGTGGAATTGACTATACATTGGTCCTCCTGCAATGTACAGAGAGTATTAGCCCTCATTGACATGAGTGCAGACAGCACCCTGCTTTATAGGAGTCTAGAAAAGTTTCCTGGACCCACTGCAACTATAGAGGGCTATGGGGATCAAATCGTTCATGTGCAGCAGGTCCTTGTGACACTGGGTATCAGCAGATTGCCTCCTCGGACATACCAAGTGTGTATATCCCCTATAGAGGAGTACATTTTGGGGACCGATATTTTGCAAGGCTTGACTGTGAATACCACTCCCGGTGAATTCCACCTTCACATCCAGGGTGGTGAAAACTACATCTGGGTAGTGAATGCAAAACAGTATTGCCTGCCTGGGATCCATGAGGAAATAGGACATACTATAACAGAGCTGGAAAAAGCCAATGATATTCATCTTGCTCATAGCCTGTACGACTCCCCCCATGGCCAGTGAAGAAGGCTGATGGCTCCTGGCACATGACAGTTGACTATTGGGAACTGAATATGGTTACACCGCCCTTGCATGCTGCCGTGCTGAATGTCACGGACATAGTCTAGTTGTCACATAAACCTGGACGATACCATTATGTGGTGGACTTGGCAAATGCTTTTTTCTCTATTGCCATAGCTCCAGAAAGTCAAGTACAGTTTGCCTTCACCTGGGAAGGGTGACAGTGGACATTCCTCATCCTTCCCCAGGGCTATCTGCACAGTCCTCCCTGTGCCTTAGTCTCGTGGCTCAAGATTTAGCCACGTGAAAATGACCGCCCACAGGGCACTTGTATCATTACATTGATGATGTCAACCTTTCTCTTACAGAACTAGAAGCCATGGTGACCAGCCTGTAAGAAGCTCTCATCGACTGGGTTGTTGGGTAGTCAACGAGGACATGGTCTAGGGGGACTTAGATTCTCTGTCAAATTGGGAGGTGTCTGGTCGGGTAAGACAAAAGTAATGCTGGAGGTGGTGATTGACAAGGTATAGGGATATCCCTGACCTGAGACTCTAAACCTATTTGGGACTGCTGGGGTTTTGGCGTTTTCATTCTTATTTGGCCTCCTTGATGTGACCCCTGCATCATCTAGTGTGACTGGCCCTAATCCCGTGTGGCTGCAGTCTTAAGGAAGACTCCTTGTACAGGAATTGCACAGACCTCCTACACTGTCCAAGTGGAGGGATGTACTTGGAGCAGCGAGCACAGTTCTCTGTGAGCCCTCTGTCTGGTCAACTGCACCCCCTATTGGGATATTTGCAGTTCTAAGCAGAGCTCCTGGCAGAGCCTGCTGAGACGGGAGATGTACCAAGTCCCTATGTAGAGGGTCGGACTCCATCCCTGAGGATGTCTGGTACATAGGTGGCTCATAACATGTAACAGGTTGTGAAATGATGTGGGCTATTGTTGACCCAGGCACAAGCACAAGTTGCCATGTCACGATGCCTATGGTGTGCTGAGCCACCCAGAGAGACGGTGGGTAGAGTACCCAAGGAGTGATGCCCTACGGGGCTAAGCCACTCCAGGAATGGCAAGTGAATTGTGGGCCCAAGGTAGTGCCCTCCAAGCCAGATCATGCACCGTGACCCTGTAGGGATGGAGCGTGGTTCTCAGGCCTGGCTGGTCCCAGGTCTGGCTGTGATCCGGGCTCAAGGCTAGGAATAGGACCCAGAATTAGAATGTTACAATAGTGTAGTAGTGCATCCGCACCTAATATATAAGTATGCCTCAGCTTATTGTATCACGCATGTGTTTCATCAATGGTTTTCTTTTTTTGGTGCTATTCCTGTTTAAGGTTATGCTAGTTTCATATAACAAATTCCCATCTTTTTTTACCATCTAGGATAATTTCTGTAAGATTGAAATCTGTATGTGGAAAGTCTGACAAAATCTATTATACAACAATATGGGCCTAATAACTTTTTGTATATATTTCCTTCTCATATAGTTCCAATGTGTCTAAGTTGTATAATATTTTAACTTACAAACTATATCAGATATAAAAATTGAGAATGTTGTAGTGAATACTTCTATCACCCAGTTTAAGAAATATTCTTAGATATAATTGAAGCCCTCTGTTCTGTTCCCCGATCCCATTCCTCTATTCACCCCCACACATATACTATCCTGATTAAGTTTTTTCCTCTACCGCACGAATCATACATTTGCTATTAAAATAAAACTTACACTCAAAATATTGTACTGTACTTACATTTATAGCATGTCACTATATGAAACTCCGGCTCATGAGTTTTTAAAAAGTTTTAAGCTTTATCTTTTCTATTTCATTTTATACTGTGATGTATTTAATGCTATTTGACTAGGATGTGTATCTATCAGAAGGAGCTATACTAGAAATTTTGGTTGCTTCATTGAAATACAAGAGAATTTCCTGCCTACTAATTGCATACATGCATACTTAATCCTTTGCACGAAACCTTCCTTGGCCTGACATCCCCTTAAAAGCTACCTTAGTAAGTTAGACTTGAAGAATATCTTGTAAAAAAATCTGAAGTATTTTATATGTGTTATCCACAGCACGCTACTCTAAAGGTGTACCGAAGATACTGGTCCCCTGAGCCTGTAGGGTAGTTGGCAAATTGCCTCATCCATCCCTCCAGAGTACCTTATGAATATCATTTTCTATCTATTTTGTGATGTGAAAAAGTTTGGAAAACACTGCTATATAGTCCCATGACTACTTTGTAGAGAACTTTAAGTAAGTTTCATATTTTCCTGACTCCTCAGTGCCTAGAAGCGGTCCCCTGAACACAGTGTGATTAATCATAAACAACCTGACATTAATTTCTAATGCCAATTAGACCTTAAAGTTTAACTGGTTATTTTAACTGGTGAATATTTTGCATCTTTTCTAACCGCTAGCACTAATAAAGCTTTTACATAATACTAAGTTTTGTTTCAAGGCCAAAATTACTATAATTTAGAAATAGCAAGTACACTGCAATTCTTTTAAATAATTTACTGTAGAGAAGTGAACAGAAATACATTCTTCTCAGGATATTTCACAACATGCACGCAAGTATGAAACACGTGTTAACTGCTGGCAAAATATGCCTTTATATTTTACACCTACTTGCTGGCAAAGGCACAACTGATTATCAGTATGGAAGATCTTTTCAAAGGATCTTCTTGCATTCTTCCAAAGCTTCTGATGTGATTAAGTCAAAAATGATTTTAACCACAGAAAGGACCACCCAAATGCTATAGAATTATCTATAGTTGTGCTTAATCATTTTCCTAAGAATTTCACTTTTCAGGATCATTCGCAATGAACCAGAACTTCTAGGACACCTTTCTTCGAATGCACCTGTTCTCAGTTTAGTTTCCAAATTCTAGAATGAGATTAAGTCTTGTGGATATCTGTATCACAGATTTATCTAACTCATATGTGTATAGAAATGCATATCCAGGTATAATCTGCAAAAACAGCATTCACATCAGAACACTTACCTCAATCATCATTCTTTATTTCAATATTCTCAGCAACCTCAGGCTTCACAGTTGCTGAATTCCTTGGTCACACATGTCATTACCAATACCTCTAACTCTTCAAAAATCTTATTTTTAAGCACACGTTAGCCACCATATCCTACATTTCTAGATCATTCCTTTTTAGTATCCCAACTCTCATATACCTATAATCCTGTGGATGAGAATAGTAAATCAAAAACTCCTGTAATAAATTATAACTGCGAAGGCCATGGTGGGGAGTCATGGCCCAGGCCTGTGACTTCTTTACTGAAAAGTTAATTTTAAGATTTTAAGTCAGCCCTGCCCATTGTTCTTGTGCATTTAGGTTAACACACCTTTGAAATGCTAGAATAACCACCCTCGAGAGCACATAATCTTAACTATCCATAATACAATACCTGCCATGTAATCATGTAATCTTCCTTAAGTTCCCTCATTAATTTCGAATGCATAAAATAGACTGTAAACTGTCATTCTCTGGAGCATTTTAGATCTTGCTTCCTGGCAATTGTCAGTTTCGCTCATAAACTCATACAATTCTTGTATTTTAAACTAGAGAAAACAATTTAAGCAAAAATGTCATAATTTCATAATTACAATTCTTTATAGGTTTGGACATTTCCTACGTCAACGATCCATTGGGTGGGCACCATTTTCACCCTCTCTCCCCTCCCGTCACATCTTCACTTGCCTGCTTACCTAAATTCCACAGACTATCATAACCTTGTCCCCTCTTTCCATGTGGTCAGTCAAGTTTGTGAAATCATACTCTCTTGGCAAAAACCAAAATCTTGGTTAAATTCATCTACTCTATGCTCGTACACATGCCAACTTTATATGGCTAAAGAAAAACAAAGCCATACTCATTGGTTTCACTTTAAATTCATTATTACTAGCCTTGAGGAACCCTTTATTTTACCTGGCATTCAGACTGTTTCCCAGACCCATTTGCTCTCCCATTCTAGAAGCCTAGAACACTCCTCGACCAGAAGTCTCCAGTATCTAACTACCATATGAAATTTCCCCTTGAAATCCAAGATGGGGCTCCTGATCTATTAAAACAATACCCTGTGCTTTAGGATGCTCTGGGTTTCCATTCTTCCACATTAATAAAATGCTATTCTTAGACCATAGAAGACTACTATATTGTACAAATCTTATTTCAAACTGTGTTCTGAATTATTTTCGTAAATATTACCTTTCACATGCACATCACCTTAAAAATAACTCTGTATTTTCAAGAAAACATTCCAGCCATAAAAGCCAAAGCAATTAATTGACCTTCAGGGGATACAAACTCATGACAGCCCATTTGATTTGACAGAGCTAATCAATTAAAGATTCATCTAGTATTTAGTTCAGAATCATCATCAAACTTTTGAAAATGACTTAAATTTTCCAATTCATTTTCTTTAGGACTCCCCATATGGAAAAACTTGTATTTTAAACTAGAGAAAACAATTTAAGCAAAAATGTCATAATTTCATATTATATTCTCAATGCTTTCAAAGCCCAACAGTGATTTTAAAAAAGAAATTAAACATGCTTTCATTTAGAGAATTTTAAAAATCTATACAATTCAAGCTAATGGAAATATTTTATTGTACATAAAAGTTGTTTTTAAAAAAACATTTCCAGGCCCAGACATCTGCAGGAGTATGTGAGGAAAGGATTCCACTGGAGTATAATAAGCGATACTCGATTGAATGAAACTGTAATCCACTCCACTCCCTATTAATACTAACATTCACCACAGGCTTGAAATTCCTGTAGCATCAGAAAATGTATTTTTTTTTTTAAATATTACAAACATGCGTATGATGCATAGGAAGATGGAAAAATTTAGACTGTAACTGCATACCATATGTATTCCCAGCTTTTCTAATTTACAACCAGTTAAGAATCACAATATCCAAAGAAAAGTATTTTAAAATAGTATATGACTCATTGGTAAGTGATTTTCTACTCAAATAAATAAAAAAATTTTCATTTTAATGTTACATTGAATTTCAGTACTTTTCAATCCAAGAAAAAAAAATAAACTGAGACACGGTCATGAGTTCAGGATTATATATATTACAATTTGCCTTGTTATAATACATTTGTGGCTTTATGATAAAAATAACTCAGGGACATACGGAATTCAAGCTAATTTGCGTAACTGTCACAAGAAAAAAGCATTAAATGCATTTCTGAAATAAGTATTCTCATTTAATTCCAGAATCTCAAAACAGCATTAGACATTGGCCTTGTTTAAAAAAAGTTTAGTTAAACACTAAGCTAGCCAAATAATCTTCTTGAAAGGTTTAAACACAATTGATATAGAAAATGCTTTTCCTCTAATCTCAATCTTACATAAATGGAAGAGGTGAGGGGGAAAGGTAGGCAATTTCTTTAGCAGCATACAGAGCTAAATCCATCAACCACCTTAAACTAGAATGTGTGTTACTGACCCCATTAAAAGAACTGAGCAAATATCAAAAGTTACCCATTTCATAAACCAAAAGACAATTTTAGGGTTACGGTAAAATATTTTTGAAACACTTCAAAAACAGCATTAAACTAGATAAATCATCTCTTCATCGTAAGAAAGGCATAACAGAAAGTGAAGACATTTAAACTAAACCGATTTTCAATCCTCTTTGAACAAAAGAAATGAAAAATAATGGTTGATTAGCTAAGCTTTGTGCTCTAACCAAACTAATTAATTACAGTGATTTTAAATGGCAATAGCCCACTGGACTGGGCAGCTTGACAGTTTTGAATACGTCTGCAATGATTCTTTTAAAACGCAAAGACACTAAAATGATCCGATCATGCAATGTTCATCTTATGCATTCTGCATCTCTTTGCCAATCTTGTAGCTAAGGATCTTGTTCCAATCAATCTTAGTGCGTGTCACTGGCAACTGTCGACGTAAGGCTTTGAAAGTAGTGTCCGACATTGTCTGATAATTCTCACTGATGGCAGTCTATGAAAAATAGTAGTTAAAAGTTTAAAGGCATAAAAGAAACACAACAATTTATAAAACACGTAGATGTTTTAAGAAAAAACTTTATTTAGCAGCCTGTTTTGTTGCTTTTAAAAAGTCAAATAAAAACCCCAACCTGGTTTTAAAAAATTATTTAAAAGCAGCTAGAATAAAAAGCTTATAATCATTTTGAATAATTAAATTCAAGGAAATGAAATTGTAAATGAGGGTTAGTATTTGTGTGTCCTCATTTTGAATCTATTTTACTATTTCTCACAGAACAATTCCATAGTAATTTATGTTTACAAGGATTGGAAACTTGTCTAATCAACAAATTAAATCCTTAAGTTCAAGAGTGCATGACATAAAACGCAGAACAAAATTGAATATGATCTAATCAGATTACACATAACCTAAATGCTTCGGGAAACACAGCCTAAATGAAAATTTCTAACCAGACAGAAAACAACCATTTAAAATTTTGGTACATTTTGACAAATACTCTGAAATTATAGTTGGCTAAAACTGAGTTTTGGCTACACTTTCACACGTTTGTACTTTACTGAAATCAAACAAGCAAACAAAAAAGACTGTATCTTATTATAGTGAAAAAATTAAATCTTATAATTGAAATTAAAATTTCAGTGCCATTATTTGTAAGCAAATACAGATTATAAAATATTTTTGAGAATCGTACCTGGTATTCATTTTCTGCAGCTTCTACAATCTTTATAAATTCTTTTGCTGTTTGCACCTCATTCTGAATAAAAAACAAAACCAAAAATAAAATAGTAACTTAAAACTACTATTATTTTTAAAAAAGTATGTTGATGTATATGGATAATAATTTGTTATACTTTAATAAGTAACAGATGAAAATGATAATAAATAAAGGGAAAATACTGTAAGATCAATTGTTCTAAGTCCAAGGAGAACCAAGTAAAAATATTTTAAAAGTCTATAGACTGAGGCTGGTCTCAGTCTTCCACTGGTTAAGGAAAACAAAATTTTAATAATATACATTGCTGAAAAATTCAATTAAGACTCTTAACATGCACTCTGATATAAAATCTTTGCAGGTAAGTAGTCATAGATTCCTAATAAATGAGTATATTGGATTATTTTTGAAATTTACTGAACAATATTTACCACCGTAATGATACATCAAAAAAACTTACCAAATAGGATGAGCATATTTTAAAGTTTAAGGTGAATTTTAAGTGTTTAAATGTTTATTAGAAAACATTTTTTAACTTTTTAAATATGAGTTTCTTTGCTTTTTTCCTAACAGTAAAAGTTAATGAAAATCTAGATTCTTTTATAAAACAGTGTTAACATAAAATTCTCAAAGACCTTATTTTATGTACATATTATTTGTAGCTGATCCTTGAGTAACATGGGTTTAAACTATGTGGGTCTATTTATATTTGGATTTTTTCGATACATACATATAGTACTGCGATGTATTTTCTTTTCCTCATGATTTTTAATGTTTTCTTTTCACTAGCTTACTTTACTGTAAGAATACAGTATGTAATACATACAACATACAAAATATGTGCTAATCAACTATTTATGTTATTGGAAAGCTGCCAGTTAAGTTTTTGAGGAGTCAAATATTATATGTAGATTTTTGACTGTGAAGGGGTTCGTCCCCTTAACCTCTACATTGTTTAAGGGTAAACTATTATACCTTTACAAATATATTTATATTTTGATAATAGGTGCATTTTTCATCTAAAAACAATAAACCAATGAAAACCCTACAAGATAAAGTGAAAAATATATTCCTAAAAATCTCAGCACAAACTGACATATTAGTCAAGTTTAATTATTATGACTTCTTACAACTCCGCAGTCTAAAATTTTATAGACAAATTTCTCTTAAGAATCTTTGCTCAATGTCAAACTCTCCAAAGAAGATAATACCAAGTACCCTGTTATACAAATAAAATTACGCGTATGCTCAAGATACAGAACTACACCGAATACAATGTCTCATAGAAAACAGATGTTTAAGTTTCTTTTACAGGCAAATTTATAAGAAGAGCACTACTTAACAAAAAAACAGAAATACACCTTTCTCTTCTTAGGTAGCATCTGACTTACCACATTCATACATGTTTCTTAATGTTAAATCAAATGCTTTCTTGAATTAAAAATAAACTTCTCCTTATTATTTGTAGGTTAGCTAATTTATATATTATCAGTTAATGTAAATATACTGATACTTTTAGGTATACAACACAAATGTTTATGGTAAAATGTCATTGTTAATGTTATATTATTAATATCCTTGGGGCAAAAAAATTCCACAAAGAAATAGTTGCACATGCAGTGGAAAGAATGTATAAAAGAACTCTGCAGGGAAATAAAACCAAGTTCAAATATTCTTGAATTTTACAGCTGAACGTCAGAAAAACTTTATTAAATCATAACCTAAATAGATAAAGAGGAAAAAGAGCATATAATACAAACAGAAGTTAAGTATAGGATCACGAATATAAACTTAAGAGCTAAAACTATAAAATTCTTAGAGAGATGTAAATTTTGGTGAGGATGTGGAGAAACTGGGACCCTCATATGCAACTAATATGTAAGATGGTGCAGCCGCTTTGGAAACAGCCTGGCTGTTCCCCAAACGGTTAAACACAGAACTACCACATGACCCAGCAATGCCACTGCCACCTATATGCCAAAGAGAAAGTAAAACAAAATCTACACAAAAATTAGCACATGAAGGTTCATAACAGCAAAAAGTAGAAAACACAAATGTTCGTAAATTAATAAATGCATAAGTAAAATGTAGTATGTAGACTATCATTCAGCAATAAAAAGGAATGAAATACTGACACATGCTCCATCCAACATGGATAAACCCTGAAAACATGCAAAGTGAAAAAAGCCAGTTACAGAAAACCTTGTATTTAGGATTTCATTTATAAGACATGTCCAGAATAGACAAATTCAGAGTCTGAAAGTTGACTCATGGTTGCCTAGAGATGAGAGAGACTTAGGGGAAGGGCTGGTGGGGGAGAGTGGGGAGTGACCAGTACAAGATTTTTGGGGGACAAAAATGTTCTAAATTAGATGGTGGTGATTGCTGTATAACCCTGTTAACATACTAAAAATCACTGAATTTCACACTTTAATTGGATGAACTGAATGATATATGACTATACCTTAATACAGCTGCTAAAAGAAAGTTAGGTACCAATTTCCACTACTTACCGTCTTTAATCTACCTGAAAACACTTTAATCTGAAGCAGAAATATTACTTAAAATGTTAATTTCAAAACTGTTCTGGTTTTATAGAAGTTAGGTTGTTTAAATTTTATTTTAGAATCAATTACTTACAGACACTGTTAGGGAATCTTGTATATCTTTATGACTCACTAGCTGAACATTACCATCTTCATAATAATGAACCTATTAGAAACAGAAATCACAGAAACCATGTTATAAATAGGAACCATCAAGATCCTCGTGGCTTCAACAGTCACATCAATGCAGATGACTACCAATTTCAGCTCTAACCTAGACTTTTCTGCTGAGCTCCTGACCTTTCAAACTCCAGCAAGACTCCTCCTGCCCTCAGTCTAGTGAAGAAACTGGTTAGCACTTCCCATGATTACTCAGGCAAGCCCTCCACTGACCTGATCGCTGGACATTTTTACCTCATAGATATTCTACTGATACCTAAACTCAAGATTTCCAAAACCCAGCTTACAATATTCCCTTTCCAACATGCCTCCTCTTTTGCGCATTTCCACCAAATCATTTAATTCCTCAGACATGAATTTATTCAATAAACATTAATTAATTACTATATATGCCTTTTACTAAGGTTCTAGGGACACGTAGGTTTTAAAAAGATAGTCTTTGACCTCATATTTCAACACAAAAGTAAGAGGCAGGTAAAAAGTACTTTAACAATACTCCAGACTCTCTGAGCACTGTAAACAAGGGCTTCAGAAAAGAGGCAACACTGTACTTACTGTACTTGGGTTTAGCAAAATGACTATGATGATTAAACTAGAGAAGATAAGGAAATCAAGCTTAGGGAAAAGCATACTTTAGGAAGGCTTGGAGGTACTTATGAGTGGAATGTACATGAGGTCAGGGAGGGAAAGGATTGGCTGGAGAAATATGTATAGGTAGGGAATAAGTCAACTTTGGGCTTTGTATGCCATATAAATGTCTAAACTATCTACTACATGAGAGTGTACTGCTAAAATAGTTTTAAATAGGCAAGTAACATAAGCAGATTTAAGTGGAAAAAAAAATCATCTTTCCTGATTGCAATGTGAAAAAAAAAAGGGGGATTAGAGAATGGCAAAGGGTCCAGCAAGCCCACAAAATAAAGTAACAATTATATGCCAAGCATGATGTTATGTGCTGAAGACTGACTTGTGAACCAGACAATCCTAGCTCTCAACAAGCTTTCGTCCAAGAGGGACACCATTTCAGAAATTATCCAGGTAAGAGCTGCTGAGGCCTAACTGAAGGAAAAATAATGTCAACAAAACTGGCTACTATTCATCAAGCACTTTGTCTATCTCTGTTCTAACCATTTTGCCCATATTAACTAATCTTTAAACAACCCATATGAGCTTATTTATTGTGGCTGTTTCCTTTTAGCTGATGAGGAAACTAACAAAAAGAGCTTAAATGACTTTCTGATGTCACACAACTAATAACTGACAGAGCTGGTATTCACTCAGGCAATCCATGCTCTTAACCTGATTTCCTTAGCTCCTAAGGAACAGTCACCAAGACATAAAATAATAGGATATAAGACTAGAAATGTATACAAAGTTGGATGATAGAGCAATATTATGATTTGTCTTTATTCCTTTATGGCTCTTAGAACAGTATCTTTCATGATAGCTGATCAACAAATGTACTGAATAAATTTGTGAACCAAGATAGAAAAATATTAGTCAGTATTTTTCCTTAACTTATTTAGTAATATTTATATTGAAATACGTGATCTTAGTTATCAGGTATTCTTCTATATAAACATTTGAGCCTACGTTAAAAGTCAAAGAATTCAGTTCTAATGGGTTTCATATAAGAAGCCAAATGTGGGTGCAGCAGATATTTGAGACATGTAATATGTACATATATTAATATATACATAATAATAAGTATATTTATACATCTAAACACACACATATAATATCATACTTCGCCCAACTCCACCCAACTGAGAAGACAGCAGCACAACCCAAACTCAGAAGATGCTTGTATGAACAAATTATATCAAGAGAACAGATGGTAGCATCTAATTTTAGCTGTGTTTTTAGAATCTGTCAGTTATCCTTCCAGATTTCTGATGCCTAGGGAATGAACTACAAGGTTATTTAAAAGAAGAAATCAACACTACTTATTTTTCCCATTACTTCAAAACAAAGATCTGAAAAGAATGTCTACTGCCTATTATGAAAATATAAACTTATGAATCAGCAATTTTTCTGTTCGGAATCATCCTGAGATCAGTAAAGAAATTACTTTTATTTTGTACCTGAATTTTCAAGATGCCAACCACTTGAGTGGTTGAAGGAGTGATTGTAAACTTCCACTCTGACCTCCAACGACCATTCCTTAAAAATAAAAACAGCAGCTGTAAATAAGGTAGGGAAAATAATTTGAATAAATTTTAAGTTCCAGATTTAAATTTAACACTACAGTATGAGAGAATGTGAGGGATGGATGCTGGACATTCATTTTTTAATCACTGAAATATTAAAAAGAATCAAAAGATTAATAAGTTCAGTTATAAACTGTATTTAATTTAATCTTCACCCTACTGATTAAAAAGGACCTATATACTGGAGGCAATATCAGAATTCTAAAGCTGAAGTTTAAAATATAGTTCAAAATTAAAATATCTAAGCTACTTTTGGAGAAAAATTTTAAGCTACTTCTTCGACTGACTCACTTATGCTTTAATTAAGAATAAATTGAATGAATGTTCAGATTATCAACAGCTTTCTCAAATACAGTCAATGCAGTTTAACATCCACTGAGTGATATAAAGTACCAAAAAATTTAAAAAGATTAGATAGTAATACATTATTCTTAATGAGGTTTTGATATCTGGAAAGAGAAGGGCTATAGAGAGTTTCTAAGCATCATATTTTTTTTCTTTTCCAATTTTAGGTTTAGAGTTTTTATATAAAAGGCACATACTCCTACTTCCCACCAAAATGATTTTTTTGTATCCAAATTAACACATATTCATCATGGTAGGAAACTGTGACATTACAAACAAGCAACAGGTACATTATTCACTTCTGTCTCCCAGATAATGAATTTTATCCTATTTTTTTTTCTGACAGCCTTTCACAGCATATCCTTTTCTTTTGACCTCTACTTGCTCTTTGCATGCTAAAGACATATACCCGTTAGTTTTTTTGACCAGCATACATTTCTAAAATAATCACAGGACTAATGGATCACTATACTGGCTTTGGTATAAAATTATTCCTGAGTTCAACATTCTTGTAGTCGAGCCAATCATGAAAATCTGTAGAATGATGGTAGTCTCATTCCCAAAGTCAACACTTAACATTTGAAAAGTGCTATTATTAGAACAGTGTACATGGTCTACAAATAAAAGAACTTTATAACATGTCTTGATTTTTAGTGACTCATCCAAAATTATCCATAGAAGCCTGACTAGAAAAAACCTAGGTCTATTCGTTATTTCATGGTCCCAAAAGAAGTTATTCCTTTTATTTAGGTATCGGTATCAACCATTAGTGAGTTCTAAGAATACCTACTTCTGATTTATGGTAACAATGTGCATATATGACCACTGATTGTAAAAAGAAAAAAAAGAAATTCCAATTAAGTAATAGTACCAATTTGAGAATTATTTGAAAAGATCCTTCAAAAGACATCACTATATAGTAACAGTAAATGATGCTTAGTAGACAGCAGCCCTTTATTGAACAGTGTCAAGATGTCTTAATCTTTAATTATATTCTTCCCTTTTTTCCTATTAATGCTGTAATTACAAATGTGTATTAATTCAACAAACATTTGTTAAGCCTCCAATACTGCTAGACATTAAGAAAATAATAGAGACCAAGAAAAGAATGTCCCTAGTGAAATCTACAAAGCATCTATGACTATTATTTTTTGATTTTTAGTCTATCTCTATTTTAGGTATACTGAAGTATATTTCTTTGTACCAAAATATTTAGATTTAACTGAGATTACTGTGATATGTGAGGTGTAGCGCTTTGGACTACCATATTAATTTTGTCTTTTCCAAAAAGTGGAAATCATTTTTAACTTCAATGATTATAATGTTCATAGTGGTAGTTTAGAAAAAGATATTCAGATATATAAAGTGAAACAGTGAGAACAGAAAACTCAAAGACAGACATCATCTTCATTTTACATATGCTATAAAGCTCAAATTGTTTTTGAAAGCTAAATAATAAATTTACTATAACATCTCCAATATACTTTAAAGTAAAATTTATTAACAAGAATTTTCCTTTAATTGTAGTTCTATTTCAATGATCTGATTTTATTATACATGTTGTGGCACAAATAACATAAGTTGTGATTTTGTGCAGATATCTTTAGGATGCTGGCAAATCAATGCTACAAGTTTTTAGGATAAAATGGAGAAACTACATTAAATCCATAAAAGTAACCGTACACCAGACTGCAGCTTGCCATTAAGGCAGATGTTTACATATGCAATTGATTTTCCTTCAGTTATAATGTATCTGCATCCCTCCAAACGTTCTTCATTCACCTTGTAATCTTTCATTTATTTCTAAGATGGTTAAACAGTGGAGCAACCTTGAGCCATAGACCAAACTGGTCTGTACAGGTGATTGATGACCTGTTACTTTGCCGTTAATAGCACTGCCAATCAATCTGGTTAATAGGACAGACTAATCTCCTTAAAAGGTAAATATTATGACCATATTTACCCTGATGAGCTTAGCATGTACTAACTAAAAAGGAGACTAAAGGTAAAGATTTCATTATAAAGTCTTGGAAAGCCTCAGAAATTTATAATAGAAGATATCTCAGAAACAGTCTTATCTAAGAATAAAATGGCCTAACAACTTATTGAAGGTTAAAGATTAATAGAGCAAGTCAGTGCTTTGAGGGGCTAGACTTTTATAAAAAAACCCATAGTTCTTCATTTTATAATTAGTTATCTCCGTCCTCCTCCCCTGTACAAGTCCCATTCAGAAACACCACCACTTCAGAATAATATGGGCCTGCCAACTGGTCTGCTCACAGGCACACATATTCCCTTAGGATACTGTTTATTAGCCTCCAAAAACACTCAGTGCTCTCTCACACTCTTTTTCTGACTGTCAATGGATCTGGCACTATCTTTAAATGATCAGGCTGATTATGGAGCAGATATCTGTCTTATATCAAAAGTTCTATATTATGTTTAGATTGCACTTAGTCCATCATATACAAACAAGGAATAGACCCGATTAATAAAAGAACCTTTTACAAAGAATATAAACAATGTCAAAATTCCCCATATACAAAATTTTAACTTACCAGAAGTTTTTTGCTTGGAACTGATGGCTTTCTATGCATGCAATAATGGTTTGCTGTCCATCTATTTTTTTACCATATACCTTGATGGCAAAGAGAACAAATACAAGAGTGATGTTAGGGTACAGAATATCCAACTTTAAACATCTATAAAATACTTAAATTGTATGGCGCTTTGGCAGGAACATATAAAAGAATACAAAGCAAGTCATCATTCTAACATAGTTGCTAGAAAAACATACTAAAGTATTACACCTAATCACAAATGCTTAGTGGATCATGAAAGAGCTCACGATTAATAAAGTATAATTTATTGAGTAAAACTAATTGTATTCTAAAATATTCATAAACATCCTAGACATACTATACTTTTCATTCCAAACACAACATCATAAAAAGTGTAGATAATTTAAACACATAGATATCTGGTTGTTTCCATGAAATAAAAACTGGACCTAGATTGTGATTATCATCTTTGTTTACTTCACAATAGAGGGGTTGTCATTCCTCTAGTCATTTTTAAAGAGTATCTGGATAGAGGTGAGGAAGTTAATTTACTTATAACTAAAAAGATTGTTAATTAAGCGAATGCCTGTGATGGTATGATGATGTTATTTCACCCCCTGCTTACTGCTTTAAAAGTAAGGAATAAATAGTGCCTTTCGATTCCCCAGGAATAAAGGAGAACTCTTAACCTAACCTAACCACCTTATTTTTGAGTTATTCTTCCAAAATAATCCTAATCAACAAGGTTATATAATTCAAAGAACCTGTAATGTAGTATAGGTTATGTTGCTTTATTTTTCAAATAATTATTGAGAGCTAGATACTTAAGGGGACCATATGGGTTTCTGTCCTAACCAGGAAACTTCTGAGAATGAAATAAGGTGCAATTTAATAACTATGATGGGGCAACAGGTATAAACCAGAATGTATAGCCATCTTCGGTTGAAGAGGCAGGCAAAGGCCCAGTCCACATGGCCTTGAAAGCCATGTTCAGAAGCCTGGACTCTAAGCGCAACAGGAAATCTTTGAAGAATTTTAAGCAGGGGATTTTCATGATCTGATTGGCATTTTAAAAGATCACCCTGGCTATGGAGAAGATCATAGAAGCACAAACGAACCATGGGGGACTAAAAAAGCCTATCTGGGTACACACAATCTTATGAAAAAAAAAAAGAAAAAAACACTCCTACTTTCTAACATATTTTATCCTGAAAATATAAAAATAGGTTAAACCTATGAAAAAACACTAATGACATAAGAAATTTGACTGTAAAAGACACAAGGATATGATCCACTTCCAAATAATTTTATTTGTTCTAAGATCTCATAACTTAATAAAAAGTTTCATCTAAACTTACTGAGATAAATCAGGAACATGAGATTAAAGAATCTCATTCTAATCAATGCATAAAAATTCCTACTTGAAAATTAATTTAAGGTACAACCATTTTTCCATTTTGGGTATCACGATATACTTACTATTTAGGACTTCTTGAAAAAAAATTCATAGAAACATTTATTTCAAGAAAAAAAAGAATGGTAATTAGTTATGTCAGTTCTGTAAGTTACTGTAAATGTCAGATTATAAAAACACTGTTGAATATACATAAGACAGAAAAAAAGGTACACACTGATGACTTACAGTGCAGACCCCATTTGGATAATGTTCTTTTACATAAGCTCGCAGAGCAGTTTCTACTGAAGTTCTCCATGATTCAACTGCATTTTCTGCTTCATATGGTCTTGGATCAGTTGCTTCCTTTCTTAAGTGATCAAATTTGAAACAGATTCTGTTTTTTGGGTCCAAAAATTTTCCATTTCCCAAGTCACCATGTTCTGTTATCAATACCTTTAATGATGCAATAAAATTTGGAAAATAAGTATTTAAAATAACATGTAAGTACTGAAATATATTAATATATTCACTTAAGCCTTTTCTTTAAAACTATAAAATAATTCTACTCCAAGCAATTGGTTTAATTATATGGCACAACTATAACACTTCAAATGAGCAGACTGACTATAAAGACAATGCGGCTACTCTCATTCAGCTCAGAGTAGTGGATCATATCTAATAAAACTTCCAGCTACCAAGTGGGGGAAAAAAATGCACTGCATCTTCTAATACACTGCTGGAGTCGGTTTTTCATTTTTTGAGAACTATAAAGTTACTTTTTCTGTTATCAGTCTCCTCAGATCTAAGGAACTGGAAATAACCTTTGATAAGGACATTTACAAGAATGGTTTTGATACAGTGAGACTCCTCCTCGTTCTGCCCTATCCTGCTCCTGGGCTCACAATCTCATCTCCTATGAAGTGCCTCTTTCTAATTTTTTGTAAGCTAATCATTGACAGTTGTTTTCAATTGACTTCCAAATTTAAAAAATGTAATTTATTCTATGTACATTTATACCACACATGCATAAATTTAACATTTTGTGCTGTATTGAAAAAAATTTCTTTCTCCTTTCCTTGCAACTATCCCAATTTTTGACTCCTTATCTATGTCAGGACTTCTCTATCCCCTCTGATGTAAATCATACAAATATAAACGATTCCTTCTAATTTTTTTCAGTCATATAATCCTGTATATAAATATATACACATCTATGTCTACATATACATGCATACAGGGTTTTTATTTTAGTCACTGTTATGTTACAACAGAATAAAAGTGCACGCACACACTGATTTTCTGCATCTGGCTTTTTTCAACATTAAAACCTTATGGAAATCCTTCAAAGTTAACTGGTATACCTCTCACCATTCTTTTTTAATAGCTACATAATATCCCACGTTGTGGATACAACAGAATTTATTCTGCTTTTCCACTAATGATGGCCCATCTCTTTATTTCCAGGCTGTTTTCTTTTTGGGGGGAAGGGATGGACACATTAAAAATTTTGAAAGTATTACTGTACATTTATTTTAACAAACTGATGTTATTTCCATTGGATGATTCAATTTCTTCTCCTGTATGGAGTCTCAGAAGGACAGAGGTAAAGGGTTTACATATATTAATTTTTAAATACATAATTAGATTCCTTTCCAAAAAAGAGCTATGACAAACCATATATATACAAAAAATATTTGAGATCTCTTTCCGTTTACATTATCACAATTAAGAAGCACATAGTTCTTTTCTCAGTCTGAGGGATATAAAATATATTCCATTACTTTAATTATATTTCTTTGACTCCTGACAGATCTAAATATCTTTTCATGTGTTGTAGGCCATTTGCTCTTCTGTGAACAAATATCCTTTAATATTTTTACCTTTTCTTTTTCTTATTAATTTATGAGTCCTTTGTTTAAAGTATCTGTTTCATTCTACAGTTAAAATAATTATTATGTAGCAAATGTCCACTTTTTCTTTCATAGTTCCTGGGTTTCCAGTCTTATTTAAGATGATCTCCCCTGTCCTTATCTTGCACATGTAGACTTTCTTCTCCTAAAATTTTAGTCATTTTACAAATTATTAATTGACCTGAAATTTATTTCTGTATATTGTATGAAAAATAGGTCTGAATAACATTTTCTTGATAGAAGCCAGTTGTGTCAATATCTTTTATTAAATGTCTGTTTAAATTATAACCTTATCATGTATAAAAGTTTTCATATCTTGGAACTAAATCCTGGTTCTATACACCGCTCTACTTATCTAGTTGTCTACTCCATATAATACCATTATGACTTGATCTTACATTAGCTGTAAAGGATCTTTTGCTATCTAGGTTAATGTATAGTTTCACCACTGTTTAAAATGGAATTCTTCTCCCTCCGTCCATTCCTATTTTAAAGTACTAACTTCCCACAATGAGGAAAGCTAATAATGAGTTTTGTATACTTACCTTAAATTCAGCCATTTCATGGAATTCTTTTAAGTTTAGTAGTTTTTTATGGTTGGGAGGTTAATTTTACTAAAGTCTCTCAGTATTTATAAATAAATAAATAAATAAATCATATTATCTAAAAGTGTTCTTTTCCAAAGCTTTAAAAGTTCTCATTCTCTTGTATTTGCTACACCTCCATTTATTAGGAATGATAACGGTGATAAGTAGATATACCTGGCTGATTTTCTATTTTAACTAAAATTGTAGTTTATATTTATATTGGTTTCTATTAAACAATCTATTATATTTAACAGTTTTTTCCTATCTATAGTTTACTTAGGGTTGGACTAGTTGCTGGATTTCTCAAATTCCTTTATATTGTCTATTGATGTAAGGTTTTTCTTTTTGATGTGCTGGCCAATAACAACAATATATTGCCTTACATGAAACCACTGTTATAGTCCAGTAAT
This sequence comes from Rousettus aegyptiacus, assembly GCF_014176215.1. Lineage (NCBI taxonomy): Eukaryota > Metazoa > Chordata > Mammalia > Chiroptera > Pteropodidae > Rousettus > Rousettus aegyptiacus. The sequence continues at coordinate 71,598,011 of NW_023416288.1, forward strand.
ACGTTCTACTTGGTCTTGGCATATTCTTTTGATATATTCCTGGATTCTACTTCTTAATACCTAGTCAAAGTTTTAAAATCTATAGTCACATGTGAGATTACAAGTTTTCTTTTTTTTATTTATCTTTATTAGATTTAAGTATTAAAATTATGATAGGTTCAAAAAATGAATTTGGGGCTATCCAACATTTTAAGATGCCTTCCCTAAACCTAGCCAGTCTTCTTTTTAGGGATTTATCTTTAGAAAACAATCATCAATATACCTAGAAGTACAAAGTTTTTTAATACAGCAATTGTTTATAACATCAAAAAAAATTAAAAAAGGAAAACAATCTCACAAGAGAAAAAATAAATTTAGGAGATTAATAAAATGAAGCACTATATAGCTTTTTATATATGTGTATACACACATGCATATCTACATATATGAGCTTTTGTTTTCCTTTCAGTTACTAGTCATCTTCTGTCTAGTTTCTTTTCTCTCTGTAATTAGAAGACTACATATTACGTAATGAATAGCAAATATAAGTTCTGATATAATTAGCTATTAATTATACTCTGTATAATTAGTTCATAGTTACTACTATGAACGTAATTATTACCACTTATGTTCTACCTGCCAGTTTCTTCTTCATATTGTTTTATATATATTGTGCTTCACAAAGCATAATATGAATTAATAAAATTATTAGCAACTCTAAACCAAAAATGAAAAAAAAATGCTAGTGACCTTTTGTGGCTTTTCTTAGCTTAGCAATTCTAACTTGCACTTCGAAAAGAAAAGATTTAATAATTACTAAATGCTAAGTTACTCACATGAAGACTGTAGAATTCCAGAGCAACCAAATTATGATATAAATCTTACTAATATATATTCTAGATTTTGGATTAATATAGGATTTTTTTTCCCTATAAAAAACAAGAAAGTAGATTTAAAGCAATTATTTTCTAAAATCTTAAAATAATTACAGTTGAATATTTCTAAAAGGGACTTTCTGCTAATGGTATTATTGATTTCATCAAAAGAAACTAAATATTACTTTACCCGTAAATAGTTTTGATTAAGACAAACACTTTATCTTTAAACATACTACTTCACAATTCTTGCAGAATATTAACCATTATAAATTAAACAAAGAATAGTCAGATCCTGTGTTTACATGAAACATACCTGATCTTCATAACCTTCAATTTTTACTGGGGTAAACTGGTCCAAGTTATACTGTGCAAATGCACTAAAAAAAGAAAAAGGCCAATTACTTAAAATTACTTAATACCCTAAAAAAAATAAGTTAAACAACTCACCTTTCAATAAAAGTCAAATGGCAAGTTAAATAAAATTATAAAATTATAATTCTCCATTAGTAATCTTATGACTTTTTAAAACTGATGAATGATATCCAGCTTTCAATGTTTAGCAAAAGAAAATTAAATCAGTAAATATAATTAATCTTTTCATTCAAAACCCTGAAAGTAAAGGTTAGCCATTTATAAGATACATATCCAATTATTCAGGTATATATTTAGTATACAACAGACCAGGAAACAGAGTAGGTGTTGTGAGAGATGAAAAGACATGATCCTATGATCAAAGGGATTATGGTTGAATACGAGAGGTAACTGATAGATATAAGACAAAGTAGAAAGTACCATAAAAGAATGATTAATAAAGCATCATGGAGAATATATACATTTTTAAAATTACATTCTGTTAAGCCAAGGGAAGAAGAGAATAGAGGTGATTTCATAATGGATGTGATACTAAAAACTGGCCTTGAAAAAATGGGTAGTCTCTGTGGTCTTGCAGAAATTGGAGAGATGGAAAGAGAAGAGTATTTCAATTGGAGGGACCAGGATGAGAAAAACACACAAGATGATAGGTTAGGTCCAACATCACAGAAAGCAGCAAGCTCAATGCCTGACACATAGCGGGTGTTCGGTTATATTTGCTGGATTGAACTGAAAGGCTTAAATGATGGAATAGTTACTTCATTTGGGAGACAAGGCATAACCACAGCTTTCTGAGAAAGGAGAACCTAGAACTACTGTGAAAAAGATTAATATGGCAGTAGTGTGTAGGATAAATTAGGGAATGAAGCAAGTACAGCAAGAAAAAGTAGGTTATTGTTAGGCATGAAATTAGGTGACTGGATGAATTCTAAATACTCTCAGTAAGGCATCTAAAAATCAGTTTAATTTTATTATTTTCAAATGTGTAATGAAGATGGTTAGCCTAAAATATGGGTCCCCAGACTATTTTGGGAGGTGGTGGTAGGGAAGAGAATCAACCATTTCTGGTCACTGGTCCAAAGATGACGTACTGAGATTTAGAATTATCTGGTTCTCTGAATCACTCACTCTGAATCCGGTAAACACTTATTAGGTAAATATGTGTCTGATACTATGGTAGATATTTGTGGATGAATAAAATAAACTCCTAACCTTCAAAAATCCATTAGGGTCAAACATATAACCAAAAGTAAAATCTGTATAAAAATTTAAGCAATCACAATTTCAAAGACCAAAGTTTCTAAAATAATTTTACCCAACTTTTCAAAAGTAAAAATGTAGTACTGAGAATATAAGCCATTGCCAAACACAATAAATAAGAGAATTTCATGTTATAATTGTGTCCCTATGTCTGTGATCGAAAATATTTATCTTCTAGCCTAGTACATGTGTATAATTATGTGTAGTTACATAAATTTGAACTTGATATGTAAGTATCTATTTCAGGGATTAGTGCTTAAAAACCACCTTTAAAACATTTTCCCATATCACTTCTGTCGTGTAAATATACTTACTGGGCTGCTCCTTCCCTGAGAAGATTATCATTATTAAGCAGTAACCGAACATCTGCAAAACAAATATTATGTTTTCTGTATTACTATTTTTCTGTGTCTGAGATTTCTATGTAATAGATACAGGTTATTTTGGTCATGTATTAACATACACACACACACACCCCAAACACGTAAGCAAGATCAAAATATCACTTTGATGGCTAAAATAAGCACAAAACACACCACGGTATTAATTTGAAAAGTGGCTAAGAAACAGAAGAGAAAATGAAATAGAAATACAAGTTATTTTATATCCTTAAAAGTCAATACAGGCAGACTGTAATGTATCTCCAAAGAACTAAAGGGGAGATAAGCTATACCAAAAAGATGCTGTGATAAGATATGAAAACCCTTAGCACTATCCCTCTAGTCTGACAATACTACCATGAGTTTCAAATGAATTTGCTCTATAGAAAAGTGATTAAACAATAAACAGCTTGTGAACAGAGTGCACACACAGACATTTCTGTCCTCAGACAGCACACGTTCAAACAAAAGATAAGTACATTTAGTTTGATATACAAGCGCCTTTATTTAATTTAGTATTCTCACTTTGGTTGATTCTTAATTCTGTCCTATTATTATGTAGACTTTGCCTATTAATCATTAAAATATAACTTTAAAAATAATACTTTTTATTGGAAAATACGAGCACTCTGTAAAATATAAAGGAAAAAATTCACATAATTTCACCGAAATAACCAAATTTCTCCACTAGTGTTGGTACAGTTTCCTTCATTATTTTCCCTATGCACCTGGCTTTTTTACATAGTTATCATAAAGTACGAATGACAACATATCCTAATTTTTTCACTAAATTAAAATAAATTATTATTCATTAAGAAACTGGTTTAATTTAACGAACAGTCCATAGTTCTCAAAAACAATGTAAAATGGGACAGTCATTAAAAATAATGTAGATATGTATTTACCAACATGGAAATACATTCATAATAAACAGAAAGGGGAAACTCAGCATGGATACTGTCATATTTATATGTTATATATGTGTATAAATTGATATGTTAGAAGCATTTCATGCAAACAGAAGCATTTCATTCAAACAGGAGAACTGGAGGGTAGAATTTTGAATGGTTTTTTTTTTTTTTGGATTTTACAATACAAAATCGACTCAATAATTTTTACAAAAATAATAGTTATTCCAAAAGAAAAAATATTGCCTATTCACATACCTCTTTTCAGTAGTAGGACCTGATTTAAAATCAATCTCTTTTGCTTACCACTAAAATTTACTACTTTGATTCCTAAATTAACTCATTTTAGACGATGGAAGCTTCTTCCTAAAAAATACAGGCATTAACAATTATGGTTATTCCTATCTCACAAAGTAAACTGGGAAGTTCTGTTTAATATAATTCTTTCATCTTTAATATTTAAAACATAATCATGGACAGCAGTATTCCATGGAAGTGTATCTTTTCCAGTTCTAAAATGGGAAAATATTTAAAAGCAGAATCAATATGATCATTTCCCAGAATCTGGGAATTGATGTGGGGGAAAAAAGTTCATGTTTTTATCATAAGGAGAGTACAGTGTAAGAAATATAAAGACAAAGAAGAATTTGAATAAAATAAGAAAACACTACTAAAGAAGGGATTAGGCTATGGTTCCAAGCCAGGCTACATATCAGAATCATAGGGTAGTGGGCGGGAGGCTTAAAAAGAGTCCCGGCTCAGACAGATGAAACTGATTATCTGGTAGAAATCTATGTTTCAGTGATTCTGATGTAGCTAGTCCAGGAAATAACATTAGGGAACCACTGAACTGACAAAATTTTAAGACTGAAATTCTAAAATCTGTGGCAAATTCATGAGATTTCCCCCTCAAATATTTAATTCCTTTTTAACTCTTAAATTTAAACTCCTTGTCAAAACTTATATAACATCCTATAACCCACTTGTATTCCACAGCTCATTCTCCATTCCAGGCCTACTTACTGGCTTATCTTAAATGCCCAAATTTACTGTACCTCAATGCAGAACATATCAATTCAACAGCAATTTCAATGAGACTTAGAAAAGCAATTTCTAAGACTCCTATTGTAGGGCATTTTAATTCAGAGTAAAAACAGTCTGTGAAAACATTCTTAGTGCATAAGTCTATATGGGCTACTAACTTTAATGCACTTTTACCATTATCAATTTAAGTTTCATGTCAACTTTTGAACCTCACAAGAGGCTATATCTTCTTTAATGCCTCGACCATCAAATAAATTAATGTGTATTTAGGTTATAGAAGTTGAATAGTAAAGCACAAGTTAAACCCTGCAGGAAGAAGTACTTTTGAATTCTCCACAACTTCCCAATTCACTACTAGAGATTTTATTATCTTAAAAGGCAGAATTATTTTAATTTCCATTTTTTTTTTACAACGTAGACTTGCCAGTCTTCCTCTATTGTAGCTAGTTCAGTGGTTAAATTTTTAAATGCGTAAGAATTACCATATGTAATTGCATACACAAAATCATGTATTATTATAATTTGTGGATGACTTAAGAATTTTCTAGAGTAATTTTAACTTTATATAATTTTTGCTTCCTATTTTGACTTTCAAATCTAATCTTTTCTGAGATGAGATTCCATTATATCTTATACTATGAATGAAAATGAGTGATTAAACTTAATAGACATGTTTAAAAAATGAAACTGAAAAGCCCTGCACGAATTAATTTTAATTTAAGACATGGTGAAGGCCTAATATATATGAATTAGAAATAACACATTTACTATACTTGTGGTAGCTTATTCTTAAAACTACTTAAGTTTTGTTAAAAAAAAAAAAAATCACCACAGGCCATTTTCCTGGCGATTATTTGAACCATGTCATTCTTATTGTTAAAGTGGAGCTATTGTTATAGTTTTTACAGACTACAGAACAGTTTAATTTCTGATATGTAGATGAATAATTATTAAAATGTTTGTTGGTGAAGCTTAAAGAAAAGCATACTGTAAACTAATTTAGAAGATATAATTTAAATAACAAATTTAAATTATAGTATCGTCTTCTAAGCATGGTGAAACAATACTCCCCTTTTTTGACAGTTCATATTAATCCAGTATGTTTTTCTTTACAAGAAATACAAAAATGCATGTAACAATTCCAAAAAATAATTAAAACTGAAGTTCTCTTGTCTTTTTAAATGATTTAATATTATTCTCTTAAAAGTGTTAATTTAGTCAAACATAATTATCATATACACCATAACTGCATTATATTCTAGCCATTTGCTTATTTTGGTTATAAAATTTATTATTTAAAAAAAGAGTACTTGATATATCAATTAGTGTTATGACTTAAACACTCACCATTAAACACCTCATTAAATTCTCCAGGAGGGGCATGAATGATGAACTTGGCTGCTATACGCACCTAAAATAGAAATGAAGATATAAATGTTTCATAGCAAAGACCTCTGCTAAAATATCACCACCACCAATGATAACAAAAGCAAAATTATACTAAAGTTCTACTGAAAATAGTTTAATAAAAATTTAAAGAGTGACACTTCTTCACTTAAACACCTTAAGTTTATTATTATTTTAATCATTTAATATAATCACAATGTATAGTTTGAATATAGATAAAACATATGAAAGTCTCATCTAAACAACCTAACTTTTACCCTTAGGGAATTAGGAAAAGAATACATGAAGCCCAAAGTTAGAAGGAAGAAATAAGAGCAGAAATAAATTATTCTTAGACTAAAAAGACAATAAAGAAACCGAGAGCTGGTTCTTTGAAAAGATAAAATTGACAAGCCTTTAGCTAGACTTACCAAGAAAAAAAGAGAAGGCTCAAATAAAATTAGAATTGAAAGGAACTGTTACAAATGGTACCACGGAAATACAAAGGACAATAACAGACAATTATGAACAATTATATGCGAACAAATTGGACAACCTTGATGAAGAGGATAATTCTTAGAAACAAACAACCTGCCAAGAATGAATCATGATGCAATAGAAAATCTAAACAGACCAATTACAAGAAGGTTGAATCAGTCATCAAGAACCTTCTACCAAACCAAAGTTCAGGACCAGACGACTTCCCTGGTGAATTCTACCAAACATTCAAAGAATTAGTACAAATCCTCCTCAAAATTTTACCAAAAATAGAAGAGGAGGAAACTCTTCCAAAGTTTTATAGACCAATATCTCTGACAAACAGATGCAAAAATCCTCAACAAAATACTAACAAACTGAATTAAACAAATTACAATCCTTTTAAAACTGCAATCAAGTGAGATTTATGCCAGGATGCAAGGATGGTTCAACACCTGCAAATCAGTCAATGTGATATATCACATTAACAAAATGAAGGATAAACATCATATGATCATCTCAATAGAATCAGAAAAAGTATTTGACAAAATTCAACACCCATTTATGATAAAAAATCAACAAAGCAGAGAAAGAGGGAACATATCTCAATATAATAAAGGTCATATATGATAAACTCACAGGTAACATCATACCTGAGGATGATGATCTCAGAGGAAAAGCTCTAAGATCAGGAACAAAACAATAATGCCCACTCTTACCACTTTTATTCAACATAGTACTGGAAGTCCTAGCCACAGCAATTAGATAATAAAATGAAATAAAAGGCATCCAATAAAACTGCCGGTATTTGTTGATGACATATTATATACAGAAGACTCTCAAGACTATATCAAAAAACTGTTAGAATAAATGAATTCTGTAAAATTGCAGAGTACAAAATCAATACACAAAAATCATTTCTATACATTAGTAATCGACTGTCAGAAAGAGAAATTAAAAAACAACCCCATTTATAATTACACCAGAAACACCAGAAATAAATTTAACCAAGGGGTAAAAGACTTGTATATATTGAAAACTACAACTTTCATTCGTGAAAGAAATTGGAAAATATAGCAAATAAATGGAAAGGTATTGTGCGCTCATGGATAGGAAGAATCAATATTGTTAAAATGTCCACACCACCCAAAGCAATTTACATTTTCAATGCAATCCCTTTCAAAATTCCAATGTCATTTGTGACAATATAGATAGAGTTCAAGGGAATTAAGCTAAGTGAAATAAGACAGAGAAAGATAAATGCCTTATGATCTCTTCTGCATGTAGAGTTTAAGCCAACCAACCAAGCAAAAACCCAAGCCACCAAGCTCATAGATACGTGGTTGCCAAAGGTTGGGGATGGAAGGGAAGTTGGAAAAAAATAAAAAATATATTTTCATATATAATTTAATGCATTTAAAGATTCAAAGCTACCCTACATATAAATATTTCCTTGTAAGAAAATTTTTCTTTAAACAAAAGTGGAATAAAATGATTAAGAAAATTTCTCATGCTAAGTGAAATAAGCCAGAGAGAAAAAGTTGAAAACCACATGATATCACTTACATGCGAGATATAAACCTAAAAGCAACAAATGAACAGGACAAACAAACAGAAACTCATGGACATGGACAACAGACGAGCAGTGAGCAGAGGATGGATGGGGGTGGGGAGCTAAGAGGGAGGTAGATGGGGTAAAAGGGGTCAAATGTTGGTGACATTAAAAAGTTAAAATAAATAAATTTCTAAAAAAGGAAAGAAAATTTCTATGTATGAAGAAATAAGACGCATTTAGGCATAATGAAGAAAACAGACACATCTGTGTCTATGAAGTCACAAATTAGTAAAAAATACAGAAAGGAAGAGGGGAAGAATGGCCTAATGTTTTTAGTAACATGAGACTTGACTATATCTTAGCAAATTTTAGTTCAAAGATAAGTGAGAGAAAAAAATATCTCAGGTATACTGAGAGGCATATTTTAAGAGAATAAAGGCCATGTTTGATAAAAAGATCAATAAGTAATATATACCTAAGCAGATAAATAGCATGCCCAGTCTTGAGTTTTCCAGCCACTACACAGTAATCTCTGACTACGTTCAGGCAGTTTTCCTAAAAGCAGTACACCAGTGATTTCGTTGGAAATGCACAGTCAAAGGCCCCTCTCTGAGCAACTAAATTAGACTCTGGAAATGAGGCCCAGGAAATACTACTTAAACAAGCTTTCCAGGTGATTTTTAAACGCACAGTCAAGTATTTGCTGAATTAAGGGGTCAACCAGCAAAAACAAAAACTTCAACTTATTTTCATTTTGTCCATTTTACTAGCACTGGCATTTCTCTAATGTGGAAACTAAAATAACAGAAAGAAAAAGAAATAGTTATATGTGTTTGTGTATATATGTTGTGTGTTTGTGTGTTTCTAAACACACATTTGGTTTTCAGAAGACAGAGATGGATGAAAAAGAGGTACATATAGCTAGAACAAAGATGTTCCTCGGTAGAGGCCACAAAAATGACAAGGCCTTAAAAAGTTTAGAAAATGTCAATTTAAAAAGTTTTTATAGTCTGGAACATTAAAAAGTTTTAAGCAAAATCAATGATGGGTTGTTGGATACCAGAGAGATAACAGTGATGAAAATGGTAACAAAAACAGAATTAACTGAAATTAGTGTTTACTGAGCACTTTGCATGGATCATGTCATTTAAGTTTATAAGGTAGTTACTATTATATTTGCAAGTTTTTTAGATGAGGTATTGAAGCAGAAGTAACTCAGTCTGATTTCTGAGTCTTTTATTCACTACATTATGCTACTTCTTGTATTTAAAACAGTTTTGGTAAATATGGGTAAGATCCAGCAACCCAAAGATGAACATGGCAGAATGTAATAGTGTAGCCACCTACAACTGTCTCAATATAAACTTTTATTTTTGATATTTAAAATGTTATTAACAACTTAAGTGAAACGAATTCCTTGAAAGACACAAAAACCACGGTTCACTCAAAAGATAGATAACCTGAACGGTCCTAGATATATTAAAGGAATTGAATTTGTTGTTAAAAGTCTTTCAACAAATAAAACTCCAGGTTTTCTTACATCCAACATTCAAGGAAGAAATATACCAATTCTACACAAATTCTACACAGAAAACAGAGGTGAGAACACATTCTAACTCATTTTAAGAGAACAGAACTACCCTAAACCAAAGACCAAAATATTACCAACAACTCAACTGTAAAAAAAAAAAAAAAAGTATAAAAAGAGCCACTTTGAAATGGAGCAGGAGCTGCCATCCCAGAGGAACTGCCTTGTACTTATGTCTCAAATCTTTGGAATGTTTAAACAGGGCAAAATAACCTTTGGACTGGGCCTAAAGCAACATTGTGTCTCAAACAACTATTTGCAAAGATAACAAGAAAGCAGATATTATGACTACAGGACTGATGACTACCATACTGAAGATTAAAAAAAAACACTGTTTAGAATTAGCATCACTGTTAGCTTATCTGCACCAACGGAAATATCTTCCTTTTACTGATTTAACTGTCCCCTTTACCTTTCTCATAAAATATCCTCAGCCTCTGTCTCTTAATTGGAACGCTATTTGGGTTTCTGCCTGAATCAGTGCTTCCCAAATAGCTATTCTTTTTTTTATCTCAAATAAATGCCTGTTGCTGTTCACTTTGATCTTTTATTTTTAGGTTAAGACAATTCATAGACCAAAATCTCTCATTAACATAGATGCAAATATCCTCAATAAAATATTAGCAAGTTGAATCCAGAAATATATAGAACAGATAAGACATCATCATCATCATCAAATAGGGTTTACCCTGGAAATGTATGGGTGTTTCAATACTTAACAATCAATGATAGCAATTCACAATATCAAGTGATTAAAGATGAAAACCACGGATCATCTTAATAGATACAGAAAAATTATTTGATTGTCAACATTCAATGATAAAAACTCTGCCTACTAAGAAGAGAATATCCTTAATCTGATAAAAGGAATCCACAAAAAAATCTACAGCTAACATCACCTTTAATGGTCAAAGACTGAAGGCTCTACCCCCCAAAAGCCAGAACAAGACAAGAATGATCATTCCCACCACTCTTATTCAACATCACACTGTCTTGGTACAATAAGAAAAGACATAAAAGAAAGTTCATAAATAATATAAAACATTTTACTTGCAGATAACATGATTGTTTACAAAATATATTTTAAAAAAATCCCAAAGAATCTAAAAAAAAAAAAAGACCTATAAAACTCAAGTATAAATCTAGCAAAATAAGTGCAGAGCTAGTATGCTAAAAACTACAGAAAACAATGATGAAAGAAATTAAAGAAAGGCTAAATAAATGGAGAGATATATTATGTTCACAGACAGGAAGATTCAACATCATGAAGATAATCTTCCCCAAACCATTCTACAGTCAAGAGGCCCAATCCAAATCGCAGCAGGATTTTTTGGATATAAACCAACAAGCGGATTCTAACATTGATGTTTTCTACCTTACTTTTCTATGTTTGAAAATTGCAATGAATGCTGATTATTTTGGCCATGTATTAATACTCCTGCTCGAATGCAAGCAAGATAAAAAAAATCACTGATGCCCAGAATAACCACAAGTACATGCACATTAATATACATCATGCTAGTAAAAAAGATTTTAGTAAAGAGAAGAAATGAAATGTTATTTCATATCCTTAATAGTAAATGCAAATTAGTGAAGGCAAATGAACTAGAATATAAAGTAGTCAAAACAATTCTGAAAAAGAACAAAGTTGAAGATTCATACTACCTGATGCCAAGACTTAAAATAAAAAGCTACAGTCATAAAATAGTGTATTGGTGAGGGGACAATCAACAGAACTGGGTCCAAAAGCATACTCATATATACATAGGGCCAAATGATTTTTGACAAAGGTGCAAAGGCGATTCAATGAAGAAAGGATATTTTCCAACAAATGATATTCAATGAGATATTCATGAGCAAAAAAAGTACCTCAATCTAAACCGCATACCTTATTTAAAAAATTACTTCAAAATAGATCATAGGTCTAAATTTAAAATATAAAACTTAAAAAAACTTAAAAGGAAACAGAAGAAAATCTTCATGATCTGGGGTTAGGCAAAAAATTCTTAGACATGCTACTAAAACCATAATCCATTAAAAAAAGTTGATAAAATGGATTTAATTGAAAAGAAAAAGGTTTTCTCTGTTAAAGATACTGTTAAGAGAATGAAAAGACAAGCTACAAACTGGAGAAAATGCTAGCAAATCACATACCCAACAAAGGACTTGTATCTAGAATATATACTCTCAAAACTCAACATTAAGAAAACAGTAAGCAAGACTTGAGTAGACATTTCACCAAAGAGCATATATAGAAGACAGATAAAGGCACAGATGTACAATATTATTAATGATTAGGGAAATTAATATTAAAATCATGAAATACTACTACATATCTAATAGAATGGCTAAAATAAAAAGATTGGTAATAGTGCTGATGAGGAAACAAAACTGGAACAGCCCAGTGAATTACTAAATACATCCCTAGGCCTACCGTTAACCCAGTATAAGACAGTTTGGCAATTTCTTATGAAGTTAAGCACACACAATATGACACAACAATCTCACTCCCAGGTATCTACCTTAGAGAAATGCAAATCTATTCACAATTGCTCAAAACTGGAAACAATTCACAACCCAAATGTCCAAAAATGGGTATATGAATAAATGATGGTAGTCTACACAATGGACTACTACTCAGCAATGAAAAAGAACAAATTATGAATACTTGCAACAACTTGGATGAATCTCAAAAGGCTTATGCTGAAAGAAACCAGTCTCAAAAGGTTAAATAGTAATAGTATATGTTTCACTTATATGACATTCTCAAATAAACAAGATTAGAGCAATGGAGAACAGATCAATGGATATCAAGGGCTGGGAACAGAGGTAGGAAGGGTGTGAATATAAAGGGAGAAGTAAGGGAAGGAAAGAAAATGAACAAATTTTGGGAGGTGACAGATTTTGGTAGTAATTGCATGAATCTATACAGAGTTGAAAGTTATCAGAAAAAAGGGGGTGGGTACTTTTGCTGTATGTTAATTAAAAATATATTTTATGTATTTTCAAATCATTTTCTTCTAAACTATTTAAGAGGGCTATTAAAATAAGGCAAAATATAACGAATAATTACTTTTAAGCAGACAAGGATGAAATAGGTTACGGAAGATAGCACACGCTGAACATACACTGGAATCTATTATGATTATGTGAAAGTCTTACTTTTCTTCTACCCCTTCCCCATCCTTCCTATTGAGGTAAGGAGTTGTTAGGAAGGATTTAAAACAATGTCTTAAACTAACACAGGCAACAAATAAAATTGTGGTAACCTGCTGATGAATTAATGAAACATTTCTTTTGAAACTTTTAGAATTTAGAGGTAATTGTTTTTAATACTCCTAATGACTTACATACCACCTATAAAATTGCCAAAAATTAAAGTATTACGAGCAAGCAACACACACACACACACACACACAGCATGCAAGAGGGCACACGCATAGTGATGTGATAAATTAGTTGCTAAGCTTTAAAATTTCAGTTGTTTCACAAAAAGGCATAAATCATTTAGAATTTTAGTCAGTTCTATTTTGGGTTTTCACCAAAAAACAAAAACAAAAATGATCTATATTTTTATTCTACAGACTTAGTTGCAATTGTAATTGCAATAAATGTATAAAGTAGCCAAAGGAGTTAATGGACTGCTCACAACATCCAAAGTGAAAGGTGAGAAGCAGCACTAAGGGTTGGGAGGTCACGTGAACGGTCTGGTTGAAAACCCAAAATACAACTTGGATTATACCAGCTCTGTCTGTAAGTATTTTAATTGGGTCTTGGTGAATTTCAGCCATTAAGAAAGAATCTGATTTTTGGATTTCTCAGGTGCTTGAGAAGAGAAAATGTGTCAGTCATAGTAAAGGCTTACTTGTGTTTCTAGAAAATTGTTGAGTCATCAAGGTATTCTAAACACTGCTATAAGACTCAACATTACCCTACATTCATCCTTCTGGCCAACTTTTTTTTTTTTAATTAAAAAAATTATTACTCTAGCTCACTGTAAACCCAAGAAAGAAAAATGGCTAGACAAGTTAACAAGGAGGTCCCAAGAGTAGAATGATTTTCCTCAAAGTTTCTCTAACACACATGGCACTATTATCTACTCCTAGGTATATCAAAGATTTTCCTGGAAGAGCCCAGTGAATTACTGGATACATTCCTGGGCCAACTGCTAAATCTTTTGCATTAACCACCACCTTCCTCCATGACATTATTCGAAATCCAGCCTTTATAAACTGGAGTCACATTCAGGAAAGAGTTATTATTTTCATTGTATTTCTAAACTGCAATTCTAGATTGAGTGTGGGGGGAATACCTTGGTTTTGATGGGAAGGTGTGGCTTGATGGGAATCACTGTCAGCTGACAGGCATGCCTCATAACTGCACCAAGAAGTATAGTTTTGAAAAGTTAACCTTCTTAATGTATTAACCTGGGCTAAAAGCTGAAAGAATTATATTTCTCCTTTTCTTTTTCTTGGATCCAAACCTAATTTTCTATAAGCTATACAAAAGATAAACATAACATAAAAAGTATGTTCCATTCTGTTGTGCTTCTTGTAAAAGAGCAGGTACCACAAGTGACTATAGTTACTTATACAGAAGACAAAATAGTGTATTCAAAACAATATCCAAAATGTTAGCTCTGAGAAAAAAATCCTTCCCATCAACTGAGATAACACAAAAGTATTAATTCGCTGTCAAAGTTCATTTTTGTACTTTTTCTTATGTACTTAAAAAAAAAAAAAAAGCATTCTACAATTCAAGCAACAAATAATGATAGAAATAGTAGCCCAGAGAATAAAATAAGAATCCAAAGTCCACATTAATATAAGTGAATGAACAAATGGAGAAAAGGGAAAGCTCTTTGTTATAGCAGAATTTCAACTAATGTAGAAGGAATAACTGAATTAGAAAGTCAGCTTGGGCGATCACCACAGTAATTGCTGCAGGCAAAAAATTGTCTATGGATGCTAAAATTAGTGGCTAAAAGTAAGATAAAACAACAGGATATTTACATGGTCTGAAAATATCTTTCCACAAAATACTTAAAGGGATAAACAGTATTTTACATTGAGGAAACCTGCCACATACCATCTTCACTCAATGATCAGTTATCTTAATTCACAGGAAGAACTGACATCATGTGCCTCCTAAAATACATGACGATATATCACTTTTGTGATAGTCCTGCCAAAAATTCATAGGTTGAATTTAACCATGAGGAAATATCGAACAAACCAAATTAAGAAGTTTACATAATTACTAGTCTGTACTCTTCAAAAGTGGTACAGTTTTGAAAAAAAAAAATGCTGACAAAGTTTTCCAGATTAAAAAAGATCAAGAGATATTATAACAAAATTCAATATGATCCTGGACTGGAAATTGGTGAAATGTAAATTAAATAATAATATTTTGTCAATGTTTAATTTCTTGATTTTGATAACTGTACTATAGTTACGTAAGACAAATCCCTAAACACAGTGAAGTAGTTAGAAAGTAGGAAAAAATTCATCCTCTGTAGAGGTTGTGGGGATTTTCTCCTATATTTTTTCTAATTTTAAAGTGTTGCTCTTTACATTTAGGTCTTTAACTGGGATCAATTTCTGTGTTATGATGTGGGATGGAGATACGTTTTTTTATTACACTGTCCTATGCACAAAAAACCCATCCTATTTCTTAAAATGTACCTTTTTTCCCTCATTGGACCAAAAATAAATATTTTAAAAATATATGTTCAGCACTATGTTAAAAACATGAATTACTTCTTTAAGTCAGTTACTTCTTTAGTGATGTCATACATTTTAATAAATTCCAAAAATCCTTCTGAAAAGTGTGTAATGAACTTACCAGTCATCTAATCGTAAGAATGTAACTTGCTCAAGGAACTTTTGAATATTCAATTTATAGGCAGTAAGAAAGGATAACGATCCTGTTATTATAGAGGCATGGCTAACACTAAGAAAATATCAATGTAAGTAATGTGACATTAATATTCCATTTCTCACAAACAACTTAATTTGTTTAAAGACTTCCAATGGTTATCTCAGGAAGTAATGAATGTTCATTTTTGTACACAAAAATCCTAATAAGGTTATTTATGCATTGTTGCAGTTTACCATGAACCTTTGTCTCCTTAAAATCAAGTTAAGCAATTTTGGATTAAATAGAGGGTTCTAATTACCTGATTTCTAATTAAACACCTACCTAAATAGTGTCTGAGAGCTGTAACTGTTTAACACAAATTTTCAAATGACAAAACCTTGTCTTTATTTAACCTACCAAAATTGTTTACTTCAAAAGTTCTCCCTTATGACCAAGCAATTTCATAACTAGGTATTTATATAAATGAATGCGTATGTCTACAAAAAGTTTACCTAAGAATGTTCATAGCAGCCTTATTCATAATAGCCCTGAATGCTATCGAGAAGAAAATGGCTAAATAAACAAACTAGGGTACTGATACAAGCAACACCATGAATTTCAAAACACGCTGAGTGGAAAGAAATCAGACGCACATACAAAATACTGTGATTCCATTTATACGACATTCAACACCAAGGAAAATTAATCTATAGTGATAAAAGTTAAGAGTATGGTTGGAAAAAGGGTATAGGGAACTTTCTGAGGTGATAGAAAATATTCTTTTCAGTTAAGAAATGGTGGTTGCAAAGGTGTATACAATTGTGAAAACTCACTGAGCTGAAAATTTAAAAATTGTGCACTGTATAGTAGATAAATTATACTGTAACTAAAAAAATGCAAAAAACCTCATATACATGATAGCATTTTACAATTTTGTCTTTATGTATAAATGTTAATTAAAAGCATTCTAACAACGACAACTAAGAAATGAAATTATTTTATTTTCTAGTTAACAAACACAAACCTTTTAATATTTTTATTGCTGAAAACCGCAATAACACATTTATCTAACCTTTTGCTTTTCTAATAAAAATACAGTAAAAAAAAATTGAAAATAAATTTTAAAGAAATAAAAGACCTTAGGCTTTCATTCTGAATTACAGAGAGTACTATGTTGGCATAAACCTATGTATGGCATTTGCCTCAGTCTCCTTAAAAAATATTAGACATTCTGGAGGAAAATATAATGGCGTAGATGACAGAGACTCTGTTCATCCCTTTGGCAACCAAATCAAGGTTGTGACAGAAACGAGGAGCAGCAGCAAGGAAAAAATTGCCTGGGATATAGCCACACAACTAGGGAGAAATCAAGAAATTGCCCTGCAATGGCAGAAGGTAGGACAGGGAGAGGACACAGGGCTGCCCAGTCTCAAGTGTCTGAATGAGACGGAGGCTGCAGTAGCAGCAGATGCCTTTTAAAGGGGCCGCGTCCACTAGTGGATTTTTGCGGTGACAGGCCTGTTTGTTCTGAGCAACGGTGCCGGTTCTGCTCATTCTGAGAATCAGTGCTGGTATGGCTGCGTGCAAGGAGTGGGCAGGGAGTGGGGGCACCAGGGACTTACAGGGAGACACTGTTGGAGTGAGGGATACTTACAGGAAGACTCACCTCATACAGAAGTGCCGGCGGTATCCATAGTTCCCTGTTGGGCCCTCCCCAGTCCCAGGCACAAACAAAGCGCCTCCATTGCCGGACATCATCCAACTGGATAACAGAGGTCGCTCTGCCCAGAAGATTCCCTGAAACCCCACCCTCCTAAACTCGAGGTCCCACCTAAGTGACACCCAGGTATATCTCAGTCAGGTGCTCCTTGATGAGCAGCACCTAGACTCACACTGGAGGCTACCTCCGTTTCTGGTGTGGCCTTTTGAGGAAACTACAAGCACAGTATCTGTGGATTGCTTGCTGAATCTTAACAGGTGGCCCCAGAGGAGCAGACGTCCGGGTGAAATATGGCCTGTAGCTGAATCCCTCTCAGGATTGTGCCACTGGACACCAACTTCACGAATCCATACTAACAAGACCTGGAGACTTAGCAGCTTTGCTTAGTACATAGAAACAGACACAGAAAGACAACCAGAATGGGAAGACAAAGAAGCAGAAGCTATACGAGAGAACAGAACAGAGATCCAGATATAATGGAGTCAAGTAATCTAACAGATGCAAAGTTCAAAACACTAGTTATAAAGATGCTCAATGAACTTTTGGGAAGTGCAGACATTCAGTGAGAACTTCAACAAAGCGATAAAAAACATAAAAATGGAAATGGAACCAGTCTGAAACGGAGAACTCATTATCTGAGATGAGAAGTATATTAAATAGAATAAACAAAGTGAATAAAGAAAGGATCAAATGCTCTATCTAGGGAATGGGGAAGCCAATGACATGCAATCAGAATGGCAAGGGATAAGATGCCAAGACTATAAAAATAACTTAAGGAGCATATAGAACACTATTAAGGCTCCAAATATCCATCTGATCAGTGTACGTGAAGGAAGACAAGATGTTGAACAGCTGTTTGAAGAAATAATGATGGAAAAATTCCCTAACCTGGTGAAGGAAATGGACATAAAACCCCAGGAAGCTCAGAGAATTCCAAAACTCAAGGATCCAAAGAGGCCCACACCAAAACACATCATAATTAAAATACCAAAGGTTAAATACAAAGAAAGAACATTAAAAGCAGCAAGAGAAAAACAGATAGTCACCTTACGGAAACACCTGTAAGACTGGCAGCTGATTTCTCAAAAGAAACTATGCAGGACAGAAGGGCTTGGCAAAAAATATTCGACATCATGAAGACCCAGGATATACAACCAAGAATAATTTATCCAGCAAAGCTATCATTTAGAACTGAAGGACAGATAAAGAGCTTCCCAGACAAAAATAAGCTAAAGGAATTTATCACCACCAAGCCAGGATTACAGGAAATGTTGGAGGGACTTCTTTAAGAAGAAAAAACATGTATCAAAAACATAAAGAATGGTAACAACTACATTCCTATCCATAAGTACCTTAAATGAGAAAGAATTAAGTGCTCCAACCAAAAGTGAGAGTGGCTAAAAGGATAAGAAAACAAGACCCCTACATATGAAAAGGAATGAGATGGCAAAAGATAATTGCTTTGATGGACCTAGACGGTATTTAAGTCAGACAGAGAAAGATAAACACTATATGATTTCACTTATATGCGGAATCTAAGGAATAAAATGAACAAACTAATCAAAAACAGACTCACAAATATAGTGGACAATTTGGTGACAGACAGAAGGGAGGAGGGTTTGGGGGACTGGGAGAATGGAGTGAAGGGTTAAAGAAGTACAAATTAGTAGTTGATGGATGGTCACAGGGATGGGGAGCATGGCATAGGGAATGCAGTTAGCATTAATACTTTGGCTAGGTGGAGGGTCAGGGAAGGGAGAGACCAATTGGGGGGGGGTTGTTTTACGAACTATACAGATGTCTAACCAATGTACTGTGTACTTTAAACTAATTAAAATAAATTAATTAAAAAAATATTGGACATTCTTGCTTAAGCTGAGGACTCTGGTCAGGTGTTTTTACTCCACTCACCATTTCCTTTATCAGTACACAATTTATAAGGAAGAAATCAGTGCACACATTGAATAAACTGAAGCTGATCATTCTGAGTCAGCTTCCTAAAAATTCCCAGAGCAGTGAAATTTCTACATTTTGAACTTTGTAAAGTTTTTATCATAGGTTTCACCTGATTCTCAAGGGATATGATATCAAAAAGGGTCACTGCCTTAGAGATGGGTAATAAAGTTAAGAGCTATTATGCGTTTTTCTACTTCAACTATAAGAATTATTTGTTTCCTGCAACTCCCTAAAAATTGCCTATGCCTTTTTGAGAGTTACAAGCAAAAGAGGAATAGAAAAATACTTTGAAAAACTTTCTTATTCATTTATTTTTATGATGGTGACATTGGTTAACAAAATCCAGTAAGTTTCAGGTGTACGATTCAACACTAAGGCATATGTATATTGCATTGTGTTTACCACCTTGAGATTTCTTTCTGTCACCATGTATTTGACCCTTTCACCCCATATTCCTTCCCCTTTCCTCCCACCCTCTGGTAAGCACTATTCTATTGTCTATGTCCATGAGTCTCTGTCATGTTTATTTGTTGCTTTTAGGTTTATATCCCACATACAAGTAATGTCATGTAGTTCTCAACTTTTTCTGTATGGCTTATTTCACTTAGCATGATTATCTCGAGGGCCATCCATGTAGTCACAAACGGCGGTATTTCATCTCTATTTATAGCTGAGTAATATGCCATTGTATATATGTACCATAGTTTTATATCCAATCATCTATCATAGGATACTTTGGTTGCTTCCATGTCCTGGCCACTGTGAATAATGCTGCTATGAACATCAGTGTGCAAGTATCTTTTGGACGTATGTTTTCAAGTCTTTGGGGAAACTCGATACTGTTTTCCATAGTGGTTGTACCAATTATTTAAATAGTTTAAAATCAAGTGATTAGTATTGCATGTCCGTGTTACAGACAAATTTTCCTTAATTTTTTCCTTTATAATTATCATTCTGAATGGTAATTAAAAACAAGGCCAATATCACTTAATCTGAAACTAGGTCATCCACTGAATTCAACATCAAATTTTCTTTAAATATGCTTTTATTTTTTATTTAAAATATTAAAAAACCCACTAACCTAAAGTAGACATAAGCATTAAGCGAAAAAGTTATATATGCTCTCATTTATCTTACATTTTTTACTTCTTGCCTCTGAATCATTCCCCTTGGCCCACAGTCTTAAAGTTTTTCTTTCTTTAAAAAAAAAAAAAAAGTATCCTTAAAATGAAATAGCAGGAAAAAAATGTAGTAGTAATACCCAGTCTTTCTTTTCTGCTTAGCTACCAATTTTTTTTTTCAAGAATAATTTATACTTTCCATCTCTGTTTCTTATCCTTTAGTCAATACTTATTGAGCACCACTATACTGTGAGACTAAACCCTGGTGGCACAATCAAATCACCTACGAAGCTTTAAAGAAACAAAAAGCACAGAGGCTCTAGGCTTCTCCCATGAGTGAAGCCTGTTTATAAACTCTCCAGTTGATTCTAATGTGCAGGTAGAGCTGGAAACCACTCATCTAACATGTGCCAGGCACTGTACTGGATTTACAAAGATGAATAAAACACAGAGCCTGCCCCTGAAGAACACAAGAAATAAGAACATCAGGAAACTTATTAAAACTGGTAAATGTTATAACAAAAGTACGTACAAACTGCTGAAGGAGCAGAAATAGGCTAGGATACAAATGAATATGACAGAAGTCTTTGGGTCTGGTCATTGAAGAATAAGTAGTTTACAACACACACAAGACTAAAATACCATTTCTGGAAGAGAGAAAACATATATATACTTTTTTAAACCCTGGTAATCTGGCTTTTCTCTCTTTGCTTCCTGCTCCAAATTGTAGTAAAACTGCTCTCTTAAAGGCCACCAATAATTTCTAGTCCATTACTTAAATAGTTGGCCTTATCTTTAACCATTTCCAATCAGTAAAATAGAGATAATAACAAGATTACTCTGACAACTGAGAGACATAGTAGATATTGGATATACAGCAGCATATATAATTTGTTTCTCATCCCTTAAATTCAAAGGCTCTTCTCAATCCTATATTCCTTTTTAATCTCTCTGCAACACTGGCACTGCTCCTTCTGGAAATTCTCTGCAAGTTCTATGATATGAGCGCCTATTCTGTTTTAGGTATTCACTTCTACTTCAAGAGTCACTCCTCACCTTTTTTTCTTTTCTTCTTTAAATGAAAGCATACCCAAAAGTATATGCTCTTTGCCCTCTTCTCTTTGTTATGTCTAAACCTGTTCTCCTAAAAAGCTTATCCCATCTCATTCCTTTAACCTGCAAAGAGGATTTCCAAATCTATATACAATCTCTGGGCCTGACCTCT
This sequence comes from Rousettus aegyptiacus, assembly GCF_014176215.1. Taxonomy (NCBI): domain Eukaryota; kingdom Metazoa; phylum Chordata; class Mammalia; order Chiroptera; family Pteropodidae; genus Rousettus; species Rousettus aegyptiacus. The sequence continues at coordinate 71,619,719 of NW_023416288.1, forward strand.
TTCCCAAGCTCCATTTCTACATCTCCATATCTGCTAGGCATGTTCACGTAGACATTCTGCTAGAATCTCAAACTCAACATAACCTAAATCAAGTTTGCCCTTATTCCTCTCCCAGCTGTGCGTCCTCTTTCCTATGTTCTCTAGTTAGTGGTAGGACCACTTCCTAGTTACCCGATTTTAATGTTCGCAGTTATCCCTGATTCTTCCCTTTCCCCTACATTTACTCACCAACTCCTGTTGATTCCAACTCTGAAATCTGTTAGCAATCTTGTTTTTCCTCTATGTCATGTGAAAATACTTTAATTCAGACACTAACACTTAACCCAGGTTCCCAACTGTTCTCATTAGCTCCAATCTGTTTAGACCTGTGGTTTCCAACCAGGGGCAATTTTGTCCCACAGAAAACATTTTTGATTGTTATCACTGCAGGGATGCTACTGAAATCGCATGAACCAAGGATGCTATTAAACATCCTACAATGCACAGGACAGCTTCCACAACAGTTATCCAGACCAAAACGACAGTGCTCAGAGTGAGAACCCCTGTGTTATTTAATAGCACAATACATTTCGTACTTGCAAAATACTTGAGATATAATTCATACTCCCTGCTTCCTCCCATTTTCCTAATTTTTTTTCCTTTGTTGTACTCTCTGCCGTGACCTTATACCCCAACTGATGTCCACCATCCTCTTGACAGAAGTATTTTTCTGTCTTCTGAATTTCCATGAACTTACTATTTTTCGACCCTTTACAGTATGCATATATGTTATATATGTCTGATTAATCTCTGAATCTATAGTCTTGTGTTGTGTCTACCAAACAGGTAATCAAATCACCAACCTTCAGTCTAAAACTTAATCTATGGTGTCATTACTTCTATTCACAAATATAATTCTCTTCTCCTTCCCTGCACATCTGAAATTAAGTTTACAGATTTAACTTGCTTTAGTTAATTGAAATTTTAACAGAAGTGTAGTGAATCTAAGTGTGTTGGGGGTAGGGGAGAGGAGAGCTTTAAAAACCAGTGTACTATTCACTATATTTTCTTCCCCCTGCTTCCTGGACTATGAAAAAAGGGCTAAGTTTAGACTGGAATCCTCCAACAGCCTGAAATGATGTGACTTCTGCTGACCCACACTAGACATATATAGGATGAGTGAGGAGATGTCATCCAAAGCTCCCATTGCCAACTACCTCACGCTATTTTCAGTTGTTTGTTATTTTATTATATCCTTGTTTACCCTGATTCATTATTAATGTAAGATGTGAAATTTTGTGTGCCACTATAAAAGGGAATTTCATTTGGCTATCTGAATCTTTAAAATCTATAATACTATTTAGAAATAAAAAATTTAGGCACACCAAATTTATCCTCAAAAATTTGCCTTTATATGATACTTTTACTTTTCATAAAACTTTTCATAAAACTTTAACATTTTGAATTCGATTCCTTAGTTCCTTTACTCACTGAACCACTCATCTCATGCAGCATGACGACACATATTAAAGATGACATTATTCTGCACTTTGGAATCGCAATAGAAGAAAACAAGACAAGTAAATAATTATTACTGAAAATTGCATTTAATACTAATGATGTGTTTTAACATTCAGAAGAAGAGATTAAACTAGCCATGTAATCTGAGCTAAATCTTGAGGGATGAGTAAAACTTTCATCTTTCAAAAAAGGAAACAGTCCAGGGAGTTGGTAAAGTCATGAGCAGAGAAAAATAAGTACAACTGACTGTGTTTACTACATGCCAGGCACCACTTACAGCAACTTACTGGTTAAGATATTTTCTGTTATATCCCCACACAACAGAGGAAATTGAGGCTGAGAAATTAAATAATTTACATGAGGTGTCAGACGTGGACTAGCATGCATGTCTCTTTGAATTCACAGCATGATTAAATAAATGTATATATTGAAATATCAGAACTATTTAGGTTACAGTGGAATATAAAGCCACAAATACTATTTTCATGAGTTGTACTTCCTTGTAAGAGCAATGGAGGATCCAGCAACTGAAAAGTTTGTAACTAGAAAAACAACATATTAAAACATGGCTTAGAAACAGGAAATTAGAGGGATTAATCTAGAAAGTTTATAATAAAAGCTAGCTGTGGCAAAAATAACAGAAAGGAAAGACCAGATACGAAACATTCTTCTAACCATACTTTTCCTCTCTTGGCTTTATTTCTTACTCAACAAAACAGGTAAAATCAATTTGCATTCTTTTTGTACAGTAAAACTGTTAATAAACAACAGTAGTTAATATAAATAATATAGCTAATTTAATAGCCTGGTCAACTAATAGGTAATAAAACCAAATATTAATATAAATGAATTAACTTTTCAAACAAGAAATAAATTATTTGTATAAAATAAATTTGGATAATGGATGTGACAAGATTTAGAGACTAAGGTACAGAGCACAAGGAAAAAAAGTTAAAATAAAGCTGAAGTTAAAAACCTGAATGACTGCAATAATAGGAATAGAGAAATAGAGAGGAAAATGAGCAGGAAGAGATCGAGTTCTGCCCCCATTTGTGTAGGGGGAAAAAGAGGGGGGTATATGAATTTACTTTAAGACAGGTTCCGTTGGAAGATATCGTATTAACTGTCCTTTGTGAACAGGACCAGCAGATAAAAATGTATGGCCAGTGCTCAGGAGAGAAGTTAGGGCTGAGCTATGTACTTAAGACACATCAATAAAGATAATAAAAGTCGAAGCTATGGGAGTGGACCACTATAATCCCTGGGGGAAGGTGGGAGGGTCTACAGGAACAAAAAAAATCCTTTCCAAGTAAAAACTAAGTGCCTTCCTCCTGAGACTTGGAGTGACTTCCTGGATTTTTTTTACATAAGGAGGGGTTTGGGAACGGTTCTTCTCACTTGAGCCTTATATGATTTTACATAATTTCAAATTCACAAAAATGCTATATTGTACCAAACAGCTGACCTAGGAATGAAAAATGTGATTGTTTTTTGGCCTAGAGTTTCTCTATGTAAAAAGTATGTGGAACACACTATAGCAAATGAATAACTTTAAAGAACATTATGCTTTTTTGAATAGCTTATTTCCTATTATCCCAGTACCTAAAAGTAAAAAAGGTTAATAAATTTCATAGTGATATCCTCAGAAAATGGGTTCATGATTAAAAAAACAAAATACAAGTATAGATTTCTAAAATGCTTCCTGCCACAGTATATGAAACTATACCTGTAACATGATCTTTTAAATGTGTTAAACAATAATAAACTTTTAAAGAGATCAAAACACAAATTTATAACATTCAATGTTTAGTATTTACAATTATTAAAAACAAAAAGAATCGTTGTTCTTTTTCAAAATAAGCTGTTAACAAATTAAAAACAAAGAGATAAATCCAAAAGAGGGTCATATCATCAATTGTTTAAGGTAGTGTAATATCACAAGAGCATAAATTTTGGATCCAGACAAACGAAGGTTTAAATACCATCTTTGCCACTTCCTACTTAGGTGTCCTTGGATGAAATACTTAAAGCTTTTAAAACCTTATTTTACTTATTTGTGAAATGGTAATTGTAAAACCTACTTCAAATTTATAATAAACTAACGAATGTATTTTCTGAGTCAGGCATAGGGTACTACACAAGTCTTAGCAGCTTCCCTTCTTCGGATCTGCAATTAAAATGAAAATTCCAAGAGCTTAATAGCATGAAAAGCCCATTTTTTTTTGAAAATTACAAACAAGGAAACAGAAAGAGTAATATGATTTAAATATTAGTTTAAAAATATCACCTTTAAATATTCTCTATTTCTGATTCCATACTAAACGTCCTGCTCCAAAAAATTAAAAGAACATTTAGATAACTAAAGTGACAAGAATGTAGAATTTCACTTAACCAGTTACTCGAATTTAACTCAAAAATTTGGTCAGTATTTTTCTTAAATTACTAAATTGCAATGAAATCTATATGTAAAAAATAGTCTTTCAAAACTCAAAAAACAAGCACCACATTCCTTCAAATTAGAATTTTCATTCATTTACTCTTAAAACATTGTGTTAGGCAAGTTTAGAGAATAAGACACACACCATCCCCTTTATTGGGCTTAGTGCTCTGAGAGCGCCAGATAATTCAGCATCTTACCATCTTATTTTGAAAAAATTTCCCTATTTTAGCCCTTGCCAACACATGGCTGGTCTGTATTAACTCCCACCCTGAGTACTCTCTCAGCTAGCTTTCTAGCCAGGAGCCACTAATCACCACTTCAGAAAGGTAGAATAAAAACATGACAATCTCTTTAACAAACTTTTCAACACTACTTAATTTTAAATGTGTGTGTACACAAGCATACATTGTCAGTTACCAACTTAATAGTTATTAACCAATATTACACATGTGAAAACTGCGTAGCAACTTTCTGTATACAGGGATCTATCTATCTGTCTGCCTACCAAGAATCTTGTTGCTGTTCCCATTTTGTTGCTTTATTATCACTTTCACCAAAAGCAAAGAGAAAAAAAGATTTCCGAAACTGAAGATGAGGCTGACTTCTGCATTGACACAGGAAGAAGATGGAACATTACATTTCGGTTCAAGAACACAGACTATAGAAACACTTGGAGCGGAGAGTTCCAACTGAAAGTATCCTTAGGTTTACATTAGGATTTCTTAAAACACCATGATGAGTTTGAGTTTCCTACATGGCTGTACTGCTTTAGAACTTAAAAAAAATAAACACTGCTAAATTAAGACTGGACACTTCGAAAACTGCAACCATCTTATACATGTTATTTCAGTTACTTTTGAGTTTGAGAAACGTCAAGGTCCTTTCCAGAAAAAAACTCAATATTGGTAGGGTCCCTACTCCCCTTCCCTGGAGAATGGGCCTCACAGTAGCCAAAGGAAACGGCGAATAAGAAAGAACCAGTCTAATGATCAGATTTCTTATTTTAAGTGCCTGATAACTTAGTCGTTCATCTGATTCCAATGCTGTCACAGCATTTAAGATACTGTAAAAGTAGTGGCTCAGTCTCCTCTCTTCGGAAGAATTCCTAGCAGGACAATCCGGGGTAGCAAATCAGCCCCCAGGAGGGCTGCTGCCAACCTAGGAAGGAAATGACTACTGGGGAGGGGTCTTTCTTGTGAGCAACTCGGCAGCCTCCGAGGGAACACGGAAGCTGCAAAACCTACAGCTAAAGACGAAAAAAGAACAGGAAAAAGAGAAAGGCAGACTTTCACGGGGAAAGGAAAAAAGGAGTAGAGAACCAAGAAAGGAAGCATTTTGCTCCTGGGAGGAGGGATTAGAGGAAGAAGTCAAGGTCTGTTTCCTAAGCGATTCTTTCCTCTTACCCCTCACGCCAGCTACACTCTTCGGCCAGGCCATCGGGCTGGGCGCTGCCCTTGGGCCCCTCGCAGGCCGGGACTTAGACCCCTTTGCGACTAGTCCCCAGATACTGGCGCAGGGCCCCGCGGCCCAGGCGGAAGGACAGGGTCCCCGGTACCGCCGCTCTCCGCGACCCCCGCCCGCACGCCAGGCGCCGCCGCCCCGCTCCCGCTTCCTATTTTCGGAGCACACACCCTACAAGGAGCGCAGCGAGCAGCCCAGGCAGAGACCTGCCCCCGCACGCGGCCTCGGGTGACTGACAGGGGCAGGCACTTGGACGCCGCGAGAAGAGGGGGAGGAAGGGCAGCTGAGGGCACAGACCGATGCCCTTCCCCCGCGGCCAGACTCCGGGGTGATACGCTGGGGCTTTCCTGGCTCCCGGACCGACGGGCTCCGCCGCCTCCGCGGCTCTTACCTTCTCCTCATCAGACAACTGCTCCTCCAGATCCGCCATTTTCCTTCTGGCGACAAACCGCGGCGGCGGCGGCGGCGGCGGCCACCTGACTTCCCCCTTTCCGTGCGGTCCTCCACGCCGCGCGCCCCCGCCCAGGGAGGGGCCCCTAGCCCACACCGCTGCGCACGCGCCCTGGGAGCCCCGCCTCCCTCTCCACAGCCTGCGGGGCCGAAGCGCAGATGTGCGCCTGCGCGGGGCCTCGTGGGGCCTGGGAGAGGGAGGAGTCGCCTACTGCCGCCTGCTGCAGGCTTGTCAGCATCATGAGTATGGGTTTCAGTGACCATATGGACCCAGTCTGCGACAAGTACATTCTGAGCCCTTGATTATGTTCCCATTAAGTCCTGAACTCTGCCAGCTAAAATGTGAAAAGTGTACGAATAGAACCTTTTTAAACATTCTGTTTTTTAAAACATTACTGGAAAAATATTCAGCTTTCATTAAAATGTGCACAGACAACCCAGGTTATAATTGGAAGATTGCTCTTCATATATTAACTTATTTATTAAAGAAATGTTTATTGGTCTTTTACTGTGTCTCAGGCACTATGTTAGTCTCTGAGAATATACAATGGTAAGTAAAAACCAGAGACCTGTTTTCAGACATCCATTGAACAATGGGGAAGGCACTGTAGTATTGCAGGGGAATTCAAAGTTATGTTATACATGATCCTATGGTTGCCAGCTAAAATACAGAAAGCCCAGTAAAATCCGAATTTCAGATAAACAATGAATATATATTTTAATCATAAATATGTCTCATGAAGCATTTGAGATATACTAAAAAAGGTATTCATTATTTTCAAATTATATTGGATATCTACTACTTTTACTTGCTAAATTTGGCAACTGTACTTCTGAAGCATCAAGTTTAGCAAGAGAGCAACGATATAGTCAAAGCTGTATATATGAATTGGCTAGGATCTTGTTAAAATTAGGTCGCTGATTCAATAAGTCTAGGATGGGGCTGGACAGTCTGCATTTCTAACAAGCTCTCAGATGATGCTAATGCTATTGGTTTGGTCCACATTTTGAGCAGCAAGGCCTTAGAGCTAAATAGGAGTTAAGACTTTAATCATTATGTTGTACACTTAAAACAAATACAGTTATATGTCAATAAAAATATAATAAAAATATTTTGTTCAGTAGACAATTGACAACTTATGAACAATGACATGACATCATGAGAAATATGTTTAGCAAGATGAATCTGACAGCTGCATGTAAATGACGTGAGAGTACCTTAGAGAGTTTAAATAACTATTCATATGCAAAACACTATTAAATAATTTACTGAATGTTCATAGTATGCAAATCATTGTTTCTTGTGACTGGAAAATGAACAGAAACCATGTTATTAGTCCATTTGGGGAAAGAACAGGAAGGGGAAGCTTGCTGATAGATGCAGGAAAAGCAGGTGTCCTATCGAAGATAAACAGTACAGAGAACACATTACAGAGAATAAACCACACAGTTTAGTCAAGGGCCTCAGTGGATGTAAATAAACAGCATTTTTACTCTTTTACAGTTTATAAGACATCACTTCATTGATTTCTCACTGCAGCCTCATGAAGTAAGGTATTTATCAGCATTATTATACCCATTTTACAGAAGACAAAACTAAGGCTAAATATTTGTCCAAGGCTGTACAGCTCTGAAAAGACTGAGTTGAAATTGGAACCCAGGCATCTTATTCTACATCCCATGTTCTTTCCATTTTGAGATTTTTCTTACCCTCTAAATTCCAGGCACTCTCCACCAAATAAAATTTAATGAATGCAATTACTCTCCCTTCCCATCAATTCTATTCACCACTACATACTGCATCAACAGTATTTCTGTTTTTCTTCTTCTCCTACTACCTTTTGGTTTCTATTTACTCAGCAATGTCTAAAATTAATAATTTGAATACAGTGGGTACTCAGTAAATGTTATTTAACTAATTGGTTTCCTGCATCCTCTAAAGACATTACCCAAATCTGATAATGTTTTGCAATAATTTGAGTCAGACTATGTAATCTGACTTGGTGATCCTTTGCATGTGGTTTCCCATAGTGACACAACCAGCAATTATGTATAATTTCTGATTATCTTTTCAAAAATTTCCCAATACCATCCTCTTGATACAGTTACAAAGAATTATAGGATTCATATAATCTAGGAATTCTGAGAAGATTTCGAGCTGCCACAAAAAAATAGGTATAAATATGGAATGACCATTGTATGAATGCAAATAGAAATATGGTACAGGTATTCTTGATAATTAGTTATTTTATGGTTGAAAGAAACAAAATATTCCTCCCATATACAATTCTACTTACTCTGTGAGGATTTCTATTCCTTTATCATTTAATCTCTTAACTCACCTTTCTGCTTATTAGTGGTGTAATCTTGACCTTCCCAGTTAACTGCACCAGAACCTGATTTTTTAAAAAAGCTTTTCCTTTTGTAGCGTTAGTTTTTAAGTTACGTGTATGCTTTTAAATCTATTTTCCTGTGGATGTGCTATATGCCCTCAATTAGATTTTAAGTTCATCAAGGTCAGAGGTTACCCAATTTCATAGAATTACAATCTTAGAGTCCATCTAGTGCAAGACTCTCATTTGACAGGTAAGTCGAGATTTAGATAAATAATATGTCTTGATAAAAATTCCAAATCTAGCTGATATTATTTTATAACCCAAATGTCCTGATGGTCAGGTTCATGTTCTACCTTTCATAGAATATATTATACATACACATACATATGATATAACATATCTCAATCATATTATGTATAATATGATAAATGTTCGCTATTACTGACTGACCACTAAATGGTTACCAAATATAGCCTTCAAAATAACATATTATTTAATTTCTGTACTGGAAAACTAGTATATGTAGTTTAAAAGTGTGGCTTACTTCACTTCTGAGAAAAACTACCAGTGTTAGACAACTAATATTTTGCTAGTATTTTGTTTGTTACCGTCTCATATTCAATTAACATAACTGGTCTCAACCATTGTTGTTTATGGCAGTAGAGAAGTGTCAAAAACCATGTATATTTTAAAAGTAATTTTTTCTAAATCAAATAATTGCCTAAATTATGATTACTTGTAGTTAAGTGTGTTGTAATTATAGTCCATTTCCTCAGCTAGATTTGAAAGGCCCACACAAGCGACACACCTGGAAAAACCTGACACGGATCACTTTAGAGCTACAAAGTAATTATAGAAGAAGTTCGTTTTTTGATTCCTTCCCCCTCCGAAGTATGCTATCCTTCATATTAACCTCACCATCTCTGCCATAGCTCCAAATGCACACATCTCTGAAACACACAAAGTTACCATGCCTCTCTTGACACTCTATCTAAATTGTGTCTTATAACCTATCCTTTAAAATTCAGCTCAGTTATCCTTTTTTTTTTTTTTCATGAAACCTACACTGAGTCCTCTAGCTAAAGCTAGTAATTTCTTCTTCTAGATTTCCATAGAAAGTTTTCCGTGGATTTTTGTCATGTACTATAGTGGCAAGGTGTACAAATTTTATAAATCAGTTCTGGGTTCTGATCTCGGTTTTGCCTTCAGTTAACTTGGACAATTTGCTCTGGAAACTTTGGTTTCTTCATCTGTGCATTGGTGATAATAATGGTACTTCCTCATAGGGCTGTTGTGAGGATTTAATAAGCTAGTTCAGGTAAAGTGCTTAGCAATAAATGTTAGCTATTATCATCATATTATAATATCAACTGGTTCCTGGAGGACATGGGCTATGTCTTAATTAGCTATCTGACAAATACAGACTCTAGCTCCTAAGTGCTTAAAAAAGCTTTGTTGTAATACGTACTGATTGAATGACTTTTTCACTTTATATCCCTAAATGTTAGCTGAAAAATTGAGCTAGCCACCCATATGGGGTTTAGAGAATGCGGTAAAATGTGGCTCTCAGTCTCCAGAACAGGAGAGCAAACACTTCCTCCAGAAAACCCCCAATCATACAAACACTCCTACTCTTTCCTACTCCACATTCAGTCACCACTTACATTTCTAATTGATTTCTCACTCTTTCATTTCCCTGTCAATATAAGTTCAGGCCATCAGTATTGTCATGCCATGTCCCAAATGAAGTGCAGGATATGGGAAGTGCCCAAAGTGAGTCTTTAGGTTGAGGTAGGACAGTTTAAAGCTTCTACTTATTTCCATTAACTTATTTAAATTATTGCTACACAAAATGTCAGATATAGAAAAAAAAAATCTTGGTTTATCCCTTCTAACTTCTATTTCCTTTCCCATAGGCAACCACTAACCTAGATCTGGTGTTCATATTCCCATCCATTTCGATTCTTTCTCAACACACAAAATTGTTTATTTTTCATCCTTTTTATCCACTTCATATGGTACCTAATTCAAAAAGTATTTATGGAATGAATTCATTAGTATGATTTCTTTGTGTGGTCTGGAAAAACAATATGACTAGAGAATATTAGACTAATTTCTCACTTTTAAATAAACTCTCTATATGGCAACATAAATTACGGGGCATGAATGAAAAATTAAATCGGACTCTTGACCTGGAAAGGTGAAATAGCACAATGAACAGATTTTTTGGTAGTAGGTGAAAAGGTAAATTCAACATCTTTAATTTTTTACCATTAGTGTCTGACAATACTTTGAACTCTTATTCAGACTCATTAATAGCAGAATAGCAGTAGAGCAGAAAAAGAAGTTTGTCACTTGTGTTTACTCAAACCACTCAACCTACAATAAAATCACATTTCTCTAATTCAAGTCTAATGGAACAAATTGCACAGGTACCTGCCCGGATTCCTTCTCTTGGTTCTCTGGAGGTGCCGCAGTGATCCGTGTGCAGAAATGTTTACACTGCCATCTTTGATAAAGGCCTTCGTCCTTTGATATTGGCCTTTCTCACCTCTGCTGCTCCCTATCTCATCAGACCTCTCCCACTGTCATAGCTTTAACAACTTTCCTGATGCTCCCCTCATGGGACATATGTTTCAGTGCTCTTGTCTCCTCATCTTTTTCTTCTGTGATTTTAGCTACATCCATTGCAGGTAGGTGCTGAGCGATCCCTGGCCATTGTCCCAAGCTGTGTGGTGGGGCACTCAATTTTCTTCAGTTTTCTCCTGTGAGCTGCTTCTGATGAATAGAGCTGTGGCAGGCACTGTGTGTGGTCTGACCAGATCCTGTTCGATCACTTTTGACCCTATCTGTGCTTCAGCGCTTTTTGCCTCTGCTTCACAGAACCTACAATTATTCTTTGAAGGACTGCTCTTTTGCTGCTAGGGCTACTTTGTCAGCAAGCACTGAGCTGGGAGTTAGGTCCTCTGAAGTAGCTCTTAACCAATCAATGGCTGTCAAATGATGGGGTACAAAAACCCAGGTCTCTAGCCTCAGGTCAGAACAAATCTGAAGTGTAATTTATATTCCAGATTTCTCCTAATGGAGAAGGCCAATCTCAACTTGCCTTTTCCCCTTTTCCTGGGAGTGAAAGAGATGTGAAAAGTTATCAGAGTAGGAACACAAGAATGGCAGTAGAATAGAAGGTAGGTTTTGCACGTGAAGGCGTTTCGGTACTTCAGATTGTGGGGGACAGTTATCGAACTTGGAGAACCTCATCAGGCTTGAACTAGTCTTGAGGACAAGCCTCCAAATATTAATTTGGAAGGACATTAATCTACTCTTGCCTCAGTAAGATTAGCCCTGGGAATACAGTACAGCTAATTTTGCAGGTGACTTTAAATGTGGAGAGGAATAGAGTGAGCAAAGCCAGGAACTTGCCCAATTTGTACTTGACACTGTACATAGCAGAAATGGAAGAGAGAGAGCTTTAGACTACAGAACATGATCCATGTCCTAAAATAACTTACATTCTGGTTGTGAAAGGCTAGAATTCAGTACATAAAAAGGTACTCTACAAAGCAATATATGATAAGTGCAAAATAAATAACACATATGAGAAATATTTTCTTTATATGTATGAGATAGGATGTGTCAAAAGTTCAGAAATAATAGAAGTAAAACCAATGAATTACTGAAGTAGTAATTAGTAAAAGTTTATTGTGCACAAATGAAAAAGACAGTTGGCAAACTGGGTGCACTCAAACCAAAACATGGAATGAGGCTCAGGGGTATATTGTTATAAAGTAGCTTATCTAGTAAGAAAGCAAGGATTGTTAATTCTTCACAGCAATTGGTAATACTAGAATTTTCTTAAATTAAATCAACTTTGGAAAACACTTTAAGTTTTGCTTATGATTTCCAGAGGCATAAGCAAGAAATGACCCAGGTCAAGTTAGCCTTGCAAAATAAGCTAAATTAAGCTTTGCTTGTATGACAAAACTGGTTTTGTCTGTTCGGGGAATTTTCAAGGACGGTCTCTGTTTTTGATTTTAACAGATGTAAATCATATTGAAACAATGGATGAAAAGAGGAAATATAGACTTTCAAATTCTATTTCCCCTTTGTATTTCTTAACATTCCATGTTGCCTATGTCATGACTGAAGTGTGAATTTAAAGCATATTACAATGTCAAATTATTGTTTATTTATAATGTTAATACTTCTATAGAAAATCTAGATTCTACAGATAAGTGTACATGTGATGGCATCTATGAGTTGGTTTATTTTAGGAAACAGTTTCCTAATTTCACAATTTTTGACATAGTATGACAAAGAAATTAATGTATAGCAGAGCATATCACAATAGACTGTTTTGAATGGTAGTGAAGAAAGGAATGTCTGCATCAAGGGAAAGTAATTTCTTCCTATAAGCAATCATCATATCTTCAGTTTAACATTTTTATATTTTGGCTTTTGGAAAAATTAGCTGTATAATTTCTGCTAATTAGTGTAGTCATAGAGACTCAAGTTCATCATCCATTAAAAGGGAAACAATGGTAAGTAATATTTACATTATGTTCTTTATAAGGATAAAATGATGTATAAATGTTGCACACTTTATAAATATATAAAGCACTGCTATTTTTAATTCACAACCTGATGGAGATTGAGTTCTATTAGTTCATCTTCACTGTGATAACTGGAATGAACATATAAAATATTTTCATGAATATTTAACTTTTCATTTAAATAAAACAAAGATATTTCCCCTGGTTTGTTTTAACATTGTCCTACCTTGTATTGTTGTGGATAAAAAGGCCTTCTGAAATATAGGAAAGAGTATTGGCTTAGAACACACAGATTTCAGGCCTATTTTTTCACTTAAAAAGTCCGGTGATCTTAGAAAAGTCTCTTAACATATCCATCTAATTAAAAAATTTATTGTGAAACTTGCATAAAATAATGTATTAAAATTTTTTTTCTAAAATAAAAAGTGCTAGATGAATGTAAAGCGGTATCATTAAAGTACATAATACTTTACGATGTCAGTAACCTGTCATTCATATTTTTTCTCGTGTCTCTAATCTACTCAAGTCTAATAATCCATCAGCATTTCTCTAAAAACACTTATCGTGCTTCTATTATGTATTGACACTCTATTAGTCATTAAAAATGGAGCAATTAACAAGACAGTCATAATCCCTGCCTCCATAGAGTTTATTATTTAGAGGGGAGACATATAGTAAACAAATAATCACTTAAATAACAATGTAATTATAATTGTGATAAACATAATGAAGATTTGAGTGTACAGTTTAGGTGATAACTCTTAATGGGTATTTCACGTTTCTGTACATCTTGCAAGCTGACTGACTTTGTCCTTGAACTATCATTTCAAAGAGAGTTTGCACAGCAAGCAGCTTTGGAAGATAGTGTCTCCCTCTAGGGCAAAGCATAGGCATGCTTACTGTCCATTATAAAAGATTCTGGTTTCCTAAACTCAAGATCCCGCTTCTGTAATGCACCCCATTTCCTGTGCAGGCTTCCATCTGGATCCATTTGTGTTGCCATATGAGATGGGGACAAAGAGAAACTAATGCTGATGCTTTCGTTGCTTGATGTGCCGTGAGTGATAAAGACCTTTATTTCTGTGCCTGAGGTCTCATGTTTTCTGCCAGGATCCATGAAACTGACAGGCTAACTTGTTAGCTTGAAAACAAGGCAGAATCACAGACCATCATAAAAGGGGATCAATTCTAGAAAGCGACGTTTAAGCCTGTAGCCTATCTCCCTCCAATTCATTTTTAAAATAAATCCTATTTTACTATAAAATGCTTTAAATATGCAGATAAGAATACAGATTAATATATAAACATCTACATATCCACAACCAAGCTTTATCAAACACTAACGAGCATTGTAACATATTTGCTTTAAATGTTTATGAATAAAGTATTACATATACAGTTGAGGTTCCCTGTGTTTTCCTCTCTTGTCTCATTCTCCTCTGTCCATGCTTCCCTCCCTAGAGCTACACACTATCACAAATTCAGTATGTATTATTCTATACTGCTTATTTCCTTGATAAAATATTTTATTATTTTTATCAACAGTTTACATATAAATGGATGTGCAAGGTAATTAAAGAAACTTGATACTCAACACATATTTCCTGTGTAAGGACAGGATAATATTGCCACTGATAATGAAGTCTTCTGAGAGAAGATAAACTAAATTGCCTTTGGGTTACAATCTGGCTTCAACATTTCTGTAAATTGATAAGTGTTCCATCAGGAGAAATCACATGGCAAGGCAATGAGTAAGTCCCAGGAAACTCTAGTACAGTAGGTACTAGAATGTGGGCTAGGTTTGAGATGTCTGACAGGAATGAGATAAGGAAGTGGGTGGACATCTTTGTGTGTTTTCATCCTACATTCTCAATGGCCAACCTCCCACTCTCAGAATTAGGTTGAAGCAGTGTACTTCTACAGTGAGATGACCGTCCTCAGATGGTCCAAGCAGATGGTCCTTGCCACCTAGGCATGGAGGAAAGAGCAGGAGTTTCACCCCATACATAATCAAAACAAGCCAAATATAAACAAAGATCTGAGCCAGGCTCACCTTGGTGCTCAGCCTTCAGATTCCAAAGACTGCACAAGAACAGCAAGCATTTTTATCTTGATGACCCTAACGTGTCCTATTTCTCGATGCACACTGTGCTCCAATCTAGACATGTTCGCCTCTTTGCCAGGTGCATAGGTTTCATTTGGTGTCTCCATTTCTCATTCTGCTGGAGATTCTTTTTGCACTCTGTGCTGAATCTGAGATCTCCTATTTTGTGTCAGATCTCCTATTTTCTGTATCTAACAATGTCCTCTTTTTGATTTACTCTTGTATTTGTAGAACATATTGTCCAGGAGCTTCCTCAGAAAACATATCTCAGAGCTAAATTTTTACAACTGTACATATCTGAAAATATCTATTTAACACTTAGGTATGATTGATAGTTTGGATGTGTACAGAATTTGAGATTGGAATTAATTTTCATTCAGAATTTCGAAGGCATTGTTCCATTGCCTTAGAATTTTTTTTGTATGTGATCTCTTTGTCCTCAGTGTTATGAAATGTGACAATAAAGTTATTTTTGCGGGCCTATTTTCATCCATCTTATTGGGCCCTGTGGGCCTTTCCAATCTGGAAAATCATGTCCTTCAGTTCCGAGAAAGTTTCTTTAACTATTTCATTGATGATTTTTATTTTTCCACTGTACTTTCTTTCTGCAATTCCAGTTATTTGTATGTTCTACTTACTGTATTTCCTTTTTCGGCATGATATCTTCACTCTCCATTGTGCTTGGTATCCACCAGTCCCAAATCCCTTTATTTTACTCTCCCTAGAGAACAAACTTCTAGACTTCTACCAGGGTAAGGGGAGGGGCATTGGCTCTACAGCAGAGAGCAGCAGAGCGGCGCTAAGGATCTACCTACTCCTCAAACAACCTCGTCTGGTCCTTCTGATTTGGGGACCCCCTTCAACCTCATGTCCAGAGGTACTCAATGTGTCAAGTTATGGACCCTTGACTTTTGCTACCACCAGTTTAGGATTAGGCTTTTTGGGATCCTCAAGTCTGCTGTAAACCTCCATCTGTATTCTAGTTTCAAAATTTCTGGTGCTGTTGTTTCCTTTCTTTTTTTCCATATTGTTTTGTGTTTATTAATTAAAAACAACATTCCTTCTGGTAGGGTTTTGTAAGCAAGGGGAAATTAGATAGCTGTGTTTCTTTTGCCAATTTTACCTAGAATCTCCAACTTACTTATTATATTGTAGCTGGAAGGACATCCTGTTTTGGTTTCATGGATGTAATATCTCCTATGTGAGGATATTATTGATAGTTTTATTTTCCTTTTTAGTTTTCCAAAACAGTATATTTTAAAAAACATAAGTCTGTTAATATCACTCTCCTCATACTACTCCTATTTCAGCATCTTCTTACGTAGTTTTTAGATAAAGACAAAATTTTTAATCACGATTTTCAATACCACATCAGGGGGCACAAACTTATGGTGAAATGCATATTATTTTTGCAGTATGGAGTTGTCTTGTTTCAAATTGAAATTTGAATGCCTGTTGGCAAAGTTTATATTCTCCATTTTACCACAGGTTTTGCTGCTCCATCTTGTCATTTCACACATTATCTGCTCAGTCCCTAAGGTATCAGAGACATTTACCTCAGCCCTACATGCTTTGGCATTTCCAGCTGATCTCTTAGCACTTCCCTTATCCTCTTAGCCACGTTGGCTTTTTTGGGGGGACCTTCGTAAGCCCCATGATCACTCCCCCACTGTGCCTATAAATATACAACTTACTCTGCTTGTAACCCCCTTTTATCCCCTTTAATGCTGCTCTCCTTCAGTTCTCTACTCAGTTGTTTCTTCTGTCTTCTCACTTTCCTGCCAAGGCCAAATTCCCATCATAGGCTCTCTTAGCACCATGGAACTATTTTATATAGTTTTTGTATATTTTTTTGTGTTCACTTCCCTCAACTAAATTATAAGCTTCATGGGGTAGGATCCAGGTCCGTTTTGCCTTCTATTGCATTCATAGTGCCTACCAGAGAATTTAGCTCAGAGTAGATACTTAATAACTATTTATTAAATGAATGAATGAACCTGATACCTTAAAGATAAATAGGAATTATAAGATGAAGGCTGAGGAAAGTCTCCAGGCCAAGAAAACATATGAGAATAAGCTTGGCGTATTTGAGGAACAGAAAGGGCTGTGGCTAGAGCCATGTGAATCAGGGGAGGTGGTACTAGATGGAGCTACAAGGATCAACAGGGGCCTCATCACAGGGGCCTTTGAAACAATGATAAAACATGTGAACTTTTTTTAAGGGCAAATTTAGTAGGGGAGTTACAGATACCAAGATAGTATGTGGACAATGTAATGGAAATGGCAAAATGGATGAGAAAAGGCCAGTTAGAACTGATGGCTTAGGGGAAAAGATAGTAAAAATGGGGAGAAGTATCAAAGTATATTTTAGAAGGTACAAAATTTGATGATGTATTGGAGATAGGAAGTGAAAAAAAGAGAATTGTCAAAAGTGACACTCAGGTTTCTGGATTAATCAACTGGGTGAACACAGGTACCATTTATTAAGGTGGGAAAGATAAAGGGGGAACAGAATTTTGGGGGATGAGGAGGATATCAATTCTGAATGCTTGTGAGTCTTGAGAAGACTGTCGAACATAGAAGTCTGGAGTTCAGAAGAGAGGTCTGGATTGGAGATTTAAATTTGTGAGTTTTTGCCACATAGTTGTATTTAAACCACTTTGGTAGATGAGCTTATCCAGATAGAGGATGAGAAGGGGCTTGATGATAACCAACCTAAAGAAGAAGCTAAAATAGTAGTATATTGTGGTCCTACATAATGTCTACACTAGTGATTTTGATGTGGGAGCAGAAGTGGGGACAGGAATAGAAAAAATCTGAGGTGGATGTGACTTTAATGAAAGGATGACTGAGCTGGGTTGGAAAAGGTCACTTTGGGTGAGGTTAATTAGGTGAGAGGGCAAGATACTGAATGCTTATCAACTGAACACTGATGCAGATTAGGTTAATGACAAGAGTTGGGGTGGGGGTGGAAGGGCTGAGAGCCAGAGTGCTACAGAATGCAGAGAATGGAAGTGTTTTATTGCAAATATTTGCCTCCTTCCTTATGTAAATATTTAGGCTTTTTGTTAGAGTATAGCAACAACAAACACCCAATACTCCAAAAAAGTAATATAGTAAAATACAGTAATGTATGAACGTGAGGATATTTTTTTCCTTCGACATTTAGATCCACTATACCTGAAAATTCTGAAAAATAAAAATAGAAAGTAGAAACATTGAAGGCATATGTAAATGGAGTTCTATTTGCGATGATTAATTTGTTTTTCTTGTGTGATAAATATTTAAGAATTTACCACATTGTAAGTAAGTGTTATGTTGTCCTTATGAATTAGATACCCTAATTTTAAAGAAGATTTATTCAACTGTCAAACATAAAAGTAAATATTTACTTGTTTTGTATATTCTGTTGTCATCCTCAACAATTAGATAAAGTCACTGAACTATAGGTTAAATCGCATTGCATTATCAGTATTGTAATTCTGTCATATTATATGAACTTAAGGTATATGAGAACTTTGACTAATAGAATTATTACCCTTGAAACAGCTCACACACACACACACACACACACACATTATCACATACCAATTAGCACAAGTAACAAATTTCAAACATAGATATAAAAACAGGCTCTGTAACCAGTAACATAAAATTCTTCCTTGTAATCTTTTCTAAACATCAGTGAAACTGGTTTTATGTTCTATAAACATTTGGGACTTTAAGGGGTCACATTTTAACAAAGCAAATTCCTCAAAGGTCTCATCTGTAGTTAACTATATCTCACACTTAACGCACCAGCGATGATTACAACAGAAGGTAGTTTTTCTTTATTTTACGATTGTTTATTAGCTAAAACAGAATGGCTTTCTTTAAAAAAAAAAAAAGGAGCGAGAAAAATGATCTAGAGTGCTGTTTTTTGTTAGTTTCACAGTTGATCAATATTCGTCATGGCAAAAACTAAATTTAGTTTCTCTGCTAGTTATAATTTTTAGTTATATAGAAGAGAACAAATTGGAGCTACCTTGGTCTAGGTACTTATTACAAGGAAACTGGAGAATTAAGGAAGACGGGATCACAGCCAGGTGTGAGACCCAAGAACAGGAATTTCTCCTATTCTGAAAAGAAAAACAGGAACCAAAGTGCATCTCAGCGTCCTGGAGACCAGACTGCCTTCGCGACCCAGGAGATCATTTCAGACTGGAACAAGGCTGCTCTGGCATACAGGTTGTGTGCTCACCTCATCAATCCCTACTCCATGCTTAGCCATTAGTGTGACTCAACCTATTCTGCTCCTGCTGCTACCACTTCCAAAGTCGTAAATCAATGAACTCATTCTTACTTCCCCACCCCCACCCTGCAGTTTTCTGAAAAAGCAAAAATAAAAAAGATAAGCCACAGACAGAAGTGCAGAGACTGGACAGCGGCCTGAAGCCTCTGGGCGTGGTGGGCAGGTGGCCGTGGAGAAGGATCCTGTGAGCATGGGGTGGCTTCGCTGGCCACCCCTGGGACTGGGAAATCTAAGATGAAAACATTGCCTGAGGAAGATCTTATTAAGTTTGCCAAGAAGCAGATGCTGAAACAGAAAGCTAAATCATAATGTACAGATATTGGGATGAAAATATTTGTCTTGACCACAATATCATCGTTAAAAATTAGTCTTTTTGTTAGTACCTTAGCTAGTATAATGAAATCTTAGATAGTATAATGGAATCTATTATTATTTAAGATTCTAATTAATGTCTCTGATTTTATTTTATTATCTTACATCTCTAAACTGTGGTAAACTTTGAATTATTCAAGAAAAATCAGAGGGGAAGATTTCTAAAAACAATTTGTTAAAGTTAAGCACATTTTGGATTAAAGACTTAAATGTAAGACTTCAAACCATAATACTCCTAGAAGAAAACATAGGCAAGTAAACTCTTTGACATTGCTCTTAGTAATATTTTGGATCTGTTTCTTCAGACGAACAAACAAAAAATAAACAAATGGGGCTACATTAAACTAAAAAGTTTTTGCACAACAAAGGAAACCACCAACCAAACAAAAAGGTGACCTTCTGAATGGGAGAAGATATTCATCATGATACATCTAAAAAGGAATTAATATCCAAAATATATAAGGAATTCATGCAATTTAACACCAAAATAAACAATTCAATTAAAAAATAGGCAGCTTACTTGAATAGACATTTTTCCAAAGATGACATACCGATGGCTAATAAACATATGAAAAGATGCTCAGTGTCACTAACCATTAAGGAAACACAAATTAAAACCACAATGAGATATGACCCCACACCTGTCAGAATAGCTATTATCATTAAATAAACAACAAGTGTTGCCCAGGATATAGGAAAAAGGGAACTCTTGTGCACCGTTAGCAGGATTGCAAATTGATATAGAGACTTGGAAAACAGTATGACAGTTCCTTAAAATATTAAAAATAGAGCTACTATGTGATTCAGCAATCCAACGTCTGGGTATTTATCTGAAGAAACCCAAAATACTAATTTGAACAGATATATACACCCTTAGTTCACTGCAGCATTACTTACAATAGCCAAGATACAGAAACAACCAAAATATCCATCTATAGACAAATGGATAAAGAAGTGATATAGATATACAAGAGAATATTACGCAGCCATGAAAGGAACAAAATCTTGCCATTGTGACAACATAGAGGGACCTAAAAGGTTTTATGCTAAGTGAAATAAGACAGAGAAGAAATAAAAATATCATATGATTTCATTTATATGTAGAATTTAAAAAACAAACAAAAAAATGAACTAACATAACTGAAATAGTCTATGGCCATGCCACCCTGAACATTCCTGATCTCATCTGATCTTGAAAGCTAAGCAGATTCAGGCCTGGTTAGTTTCTGGATGGGAGACAACCTAGGAATACCAGGTGGTATAGGCATTAAAAACAAAACAAACAAAACAAAACAAAACAAAACAAAACAAAAAACAGAAACTCGTGGATACAGAGAACAAATTGACAGTTGTCAAATGGGAGGGAGATTGGGGGGCTGATTAAAAAGGTGAAAGGGATGAAATACAAATTGCCAGTTATAAAAATAGTCATGGGGATGGAAAGTACAGCGTAGGGAATATAGTCAATAATATTTAACAACTATGTATGGTGTCAGATGGGTACTAGACTTACCCAGGTGATAACTTCGTAAGTTATATAAATGTCTAATCGCTATGTTGCAAACCTGAAACTGATATTATATTGTATGCAAAGTGTAATTGAAAAATAAAAAATACAAAAACAATGTTAGAGACTTTTTTTAAGCCAAAACATAAGGATACTAATTAGTAATATGAAAACATATGAAAGTATAAATTTCATTGGTAAATGTTAAAATATAGTTATTCAGGTTATTCTCATGTTTAGTGATGGTGATTAAATTGCTTATAAATCTAGTATGAAGGGTAAAAGACAAAAATATTTAAAATAACTATAACTATAATAATTTAAGAGATATATAAGGTAAAAAGATATAAAATGTGACAGCAAAAGCATGAAATGGTGTAGAGGGAGTACAAATGTAGAGCTTAGTATGAGTTCGCAATTATCAGCTTAAAATATACTTGTAAATATAAAATGTTTTATATAAGCCTCATGATAACCATGAAGCAAGACCCTAAAGTAGATACAAAAAAGATAAAAAGAAAGGAATCTAAGTATATTACTACAGAAAATCATCAAATCACAAAGGAAGAGAGCAAGAAAAGAAAAAAAAAAGGAATTATAAAACGGCCAGAAAATAATTAATATAATGGCAATAAGTACATAACTGTTAAAAGGAAACCCCTGTGCACTGTTGGTAGAATTGCAAATTGGTGCAGCTATTATGGAAAACAGTATGGAGGTTTAAAAATTTTTAAATTAAAAAAAAATCTGCCATATTCAGCAATTTCACTTTTGGTTGCTTATCTAAAGAAAACGAAAATACTAGTTTGAAAAGATATTGGAATCCTCATGTTTTTTGCACCATTATTTACAATAGCCAAGATATGGAAACAATACAAGTGTCCATCAACAGATGAATGGATAAAGAAAATTTGGCATATATGTGTATACATATATACATATATATATACACACATATCTCTCTATATACATACATATATAGAGATATGTGTACACACACACACACACACACACAATGGCATATTATTTGGCCATAAAAAAGAAGAAAATCCTGCCATTTGCAACAACATGGATGGACCTTGAGCACATTGTGCTATGTGAAATAAGTCAGAGAGAGAAAGACAAATACTGTATAATGTCACTTATATATGGAATTTAAACGAGACAAAACCAAAATAATAAAAAACAAACCAAAACCCTAATTCATAGGTATAGAGAACACATTGACTGACGGTTGCTAGAGCAGAAGTGAGATGTAGGTGAAACAGGTCAATGGGTCAAAAAGCACAAACTTCCAGTTATAAAATAAATAAGCCCTGGTGATATAATGTACATCGTGATGACAATAGTTATTAACACTGTGTTGTATATTTGAATGTTGCTAAGAGAATAAATCTTAAAAGTTCTCATCACAAGAAAAAATTTCATTAGCTGTGTGTGTTGGTGTATGTTAACTAGGCTTACTGTGATCATTTTGCAAAATATACAAACATTGAATCATTACATTGTACACCTGAAATTAATACATTACATATCATTTATACCTCCATAAAAACATATAATAAAATAAAGTAGCAATTTTTGTACCTAAAAAAGAAAAAAAAAAAGATAAGCCAGAGGGGATGTGGTTGGAGGAAAGTACCTGCTACTTAACTTATTTCCTCCACTTCCTTGAGAAGCTACTTAAGAATTTTGCTCCTTCAGGATTACACTGGTTGACTATTCTCTGTGTCTCCAGTTCAAGCTTAGAAGAATCTGATTGATAACGCCTGTCATCTCTGCTAGGTAAAGATACCATTCCATACGGCCTCCTCATTGTCTACTCTTACCTGCCTTTCTCTGGCCAGGGAGTTGGTCAAATATTATTTCTGGGTCTGTCTGTAAGGTTTCTCTGGAAGAGATTAGCTTTTGAATCAGTAGACTGAGTAAAGATCTCTCTTGCCGATGTAGGTGGGCATCATCCAAACCCTTGAGGGCCTGAACAGAACAAAAAGGCAGAGGAAGGGTAAATGCACTGTCTCTGAGCTGACACATCCATCTTCTTCTGCCCTTGGACATTGGTGCTCCTTATTCTTGGGCATTCGGCCTCAGATAAGAGCTACACCATTGTCCCTACCCCTTCTCAGGAGTTGAGACTGAACTATCACCAGCTTCCTGGTTCTCTAGCTTACAGATGACAGATCAGCAGGTCATGGGACTTTTTGGCCTTCATAACCATATCAGCTAAATATGTCTCCTCTGTTTGTCTGTCTGTCTATTTTATTTTATCTTATCCTATCTTATCTATCTCTCTCTATCTAACTATCTTATTGATTCTGTTTCTCTGGAGAACCGTAACTAATACAGTAATACATAAAATTTTCCCTTTATCGATAAATAATAACTGATTTTCATCTTGGGTAATCATTATATAGTCCTTTTGTTTTTGCTTTTTAAATCACAGGCATTGCTATTCTTCAGAGTGTAAGTCTAATAACTCTTTTGTTTTCTGGTTCGAGTACATTAAAGTAATTCATAGGATGATGAGCCTCCTTATTAAGTCCAGTGCTTATGGGAGGTAAAGCTAGCCTAAAGAAATATATGAAATTGTAAGGCACATTTTAATCTAGTTTAACCTTCTTTTGCCTTTACCTATCTCTTCCTGGAGCTAAAAAGAACTCTTGGGTTTCAAATTTACTTCTCTCCATGAGGTGATAATAAGTGCAAAAGAAAGGAAAAAAAGTACTGGAAAATGTACATAATTTAAGGTGTGTAAACACAGAAATATTCTAATCTTCTCCTTGAGCAAAATGCTAAATTTATTTTTGTGAATTTTAGTGAAAAAATAAGAAACACTATATTAAAAAGTTATGAAACTCATGTTGATGATAGACTAAATACTATAAATCAAGATAATGGCTCCACTGAGGTGAAGGATCTTGCAGTTTCAGTATGTATGGGGACTGATTTGGGGACCAAGGCAGTGGTCAGCCTGGACCAGCTCAGAAGAATTTACCGCAATTCAAATTTGCATGCAAATCAAGCAGGCAATTCCTGCAGGTCTGAGATGGGAACAAAATATTGTGTTTCTACCTTTACAAGTCATAGAGGTTATATTTCATAAAAATTATATTGCATTTTATTGTGCTTATCTTCACATATAAAATTCAATTGTGAGGTAAACAGAGTTTGGAATAAGCCGGGAGTCTATATAATTAGAACTTAACATCCATACCTTTGACTGCAAATTCAGAATTGTTTCAGTAGAGTTCAGAGCCCGCTGAGAGACAGAAAAGGCTTTCTGAAGCCTTCTTTAGCTGGGCAGGAGGAAGCTGGAGCCTGGGGTCAGGAGCCCTGGGGAAGTAGAGAGGAAAGAAGAGTGAGCAGAAAGAAGAAAAGGCAGAGTTTTTCTCCCCTCTGCAGCTCACAGAAAAGAGAAATTGGTTTTCCTAAGGCAGAGTGAGTGAATTTGCTAGGGAAACAGTTTCAGTGCTTAGATCAAGTCCTTCAGCCAACGAAGGCAGAAATGCCAGTGGCCTGAAAGGTCTTTAACCCCGGCTTGACACAAATCCTAGAGATCTGGAAATCTATGCCCAAACCCTGGGAGAGGTGTCTACACAAAGCCAAGAAACAGAGTGAAGGGTGGTGAAGCTTTGGAAACAAGATGATGACTAAAATGAAGAGTTGGTCAAACATTGGAGAGATAATTGTATCTTAGAATTTATTTTTTAAAAAGAGTTTTTGTTTTGTTTTGTTTTATTTTGTTTTTTCTTTTCTCTAAAAGTGTTATAAAAGGAAATAAACCAGGGAATAAGGTGGTAACTAATGGAGACCATCAAAGTGGCCAGGGAAAGGGTTCTCCAAGGAATGGCATTTGAGCTGAAGCCTGATGGTGAAAATGAGCTAGCCAAGTGATGGGCTGGGGAGCAGGAAGAGGGAAAGAAATGCAGAGGGAAGAAATGGTTCCAGTTCCTGGGTACAGTCTAATAGTACTCTGCAATTTTCCCTGATAGTTTACTACATACGTGGAAGGGTGAACAGCTATGAAAGAGTGTTATGTGTTAGAGAAATGGGTAGAATTCAGTTTCTACGAACTAAGACATGCAATAAAGTCACTTGTGACCTTGTCTTATCAGTTCAGTGATCATTCTGTTTTGCCTCATTTACTCGATTTCTACCAAACACATTTCTGACATCTTTCTTTCTTCTTCCAAATTCTCCTTTGCCAAACATTTTGTTTTCTCTTATAAGGAGTCTTAGACATGATCTAGACTAGTTTTTTCCAAACCTGACTGCAATTCAGAATTACCTGTGGGATTTTGTTAAAAAAAAAAGGATTTTTCTGGTCTTGGGTGAGATACAGGCACCTACATTTTCAAGCACTCCACGTGCTCCTGATGCAGCTGGTTTAGTACCCTAACCTTGATTAGTAATTTTCCAAACTATTCAGCAAAACATGGGTTCCAGGATATGTTATCAGTGCTTTAAGAACAAAGGATTCTCTCGTCAAATAAGTTTGAGAACCTATCTTAAATTATTCTCTTAGCATTTTACAAACCACTGTGGGATAAGGGCTTTGAGACACACTAAAGTGTCTAACAGCTAAAGAATAGAATCATATTAGATATTTTTCCTTAACTTTACCCAGAGTACTTTTCCCAAAACAATAATATGGAAAACATTGGTCTAGAAATATGTTGTTAATTTCTACAAATATATATATGTGTATGTTTATATGCATATATTGTTTATTACTATATTATAAATTCTATTAAGTCTAAGATACTTCTTTAGTTAAGAAAGCAGTCCCAAAGAAGGCATCTAGTCCCAGCTGCAGGTGAAGCTCTGACCAGCTGCACAGCTGGTCTCAAAGGCTCCATGCCTTTGCTCTTGTCCTTTTTCCAGACTCTATCTAAAACCTCTACATCTCTCAAATTACATCTCTAGGATCAGCCTATCCCACATTTCTTTCTGTTTATAAAACATCTCCACCTGGATGTCCCAGGCTTTCTGTGATTCTGACACCAATTCCAACGTGTGGGTTATTTCCCCCATATCACCAAGCCATTCTTCGATACTAATCAGGAGTCCCACAATTTAACTCAATGCTAACACTGTCTACTCAGACAGCATCAGATTCCACAGGTTAAGGGCTTAGTCCTTCAAGACTACCTCCCACCTTCACTTCAGAATTCAATCACAAGTCCAGTTGTCTGTGCTTCTGACTGACTGTCTATAAATCAGAGGTTCCCACAACTTCCTCCTCAGGTTAGATTAATTTGCTAGAGTAATTCATGGAGCTCAGGAAACCAGTTTACTCACTAGATTACTGGTTTAGGGCAAAGTCCTGAACAAAGGAGCTTCTAGAGTTTGGGGCTCAGCACAGTGTCCCATCTTTGTGTTCTGGTTTATCAACCTGGAAGCTCTCTGAACTCTGTCCTCCTGGGTTTTTATGGAGCCTTCAATACTTAGCCACGGTTGATTCAATCATCAGCTATTGGCGATTGCCCTGAGAAGTAACGAATAAGCTTGGTGAAATGGAGAGTCTAGTGGACATTCCATTCCATGGAGTTGGACAGTGAAGACCAGGATTCCTTCATTTCTTACTTTTCCCCTCCCTGCTATACATTATGTGAGTAAGAGAATGCTAGAGCCTTCTGTGGCCTCGTTATGTAATTAGACAATTAAACTTCTCCACCTGCAACTGACTGAAGACATTATATTAATTTGGATTCCTACGTTCAGGGAGTCAAAGAATGATGCAACCCCTATTCAATATTTGAAATAAAATGACTAAACCGAATTGATTGCTAATTATAGTAAGGGAGGCACAGTCTCTTTGAGCAGATTTCCCATAAAACTGCTGATAGGATTTTATAGGGGAAGTGTGAAGTTCAAGGACTGGCAGATTTGCAGAAGCTCAGAAGTGAAAGACGTCATCTGCAGAAGCCTGGTTACTTGGATGAGGTTGTCGTTGGTTGGTTGTCACTGTGGTGTGTTTACTGGGGTGGGTCTATGATTGGTTGACTTTTGAGTAAGGGACTGATACTGACTGGTTGCCTTCTAAAAGCGAGTCACTGAGGTGAGTTGCTGATGGCTTGACCAGGTTTCAAGCAGGCTTTGAGTGCTACTTATTGCTATGATATATGACAACCAGACTTTCCTAGAAGTCTGGGGATTTACTTTAATTTTCCCACTCAGCATCACCAGTAATAAAGTTGGTATTGTCCTTTTATCATATTCAGGCTCCTTGAGTGCATTTTTCAACTAATTAGAAGCTAGAAAGAGGAACGCTGTGAGTGGTGTCCCTAAACCTTCCTGGCAGGGCTGAAACAGGCCACCTTACAGCTGAAAGGAACTTGAGAGTTCCTTCAACCTAGAGTTTTGACCATTTTAAAATAATGCAACCACCTCTTTAAGGTGAAAACTTAGATGAAACCTTACCTAAGAGCAAATGTCTGCCTTTCTTTTATCTAAGACACAGTGGGAAAATAGATGTTTTGGTCTTACATCCTACTAAGATGGTTATGAGGAAGCCGCTTTTTGGTGTCTGTTCATCTGCACGGATTCTGGCTCTACCATGCATCATGGCTCCCTTTGCTGCTGGTCAGCTCTTCGAAGCTCAGGTCATAGGCCCTGGAGGGATGCAGTGCCCTTATTTGGGCCCCGGTCAGGAGGAGATTGTGGTGCTGGTAACTCTTGGTTCTACTGCGCTGTCCCCTCAGCCTCTGGAGCACCATCGTGCAGCCTGGTCAGGAGTTCAGACTTAGAATACAGGCGGAAGTCCAATGGGGGAAGCACCATAAAGGCAAAACCTCTGTTCAGTTCCCTTGAATTCCATCTCACTTCCTTTCTGGCTCTACTGACCAACCATCCCCATCATCGCCTCTCTCTAACTGTGTTGCTGCTCTCCTTTTAAGGAGATCACTACTTACCCTCAGGCATTAATTTTGCCGCAGGATAAGAAGCCATAAACTAGTGGCCAGTTTAATCCAGCTGCAAGCATGTGCGCAGTCAGTCCTACACTAACTTCCCTGTGACCTGGCCTCATGATACTATCATGCCTATGCCTGGATGTTCATGAATCTTATTAAAACAGACCGAATTCTGGGTAACTGCATGTGGAGTAGACAAAAGGTTATATAACAGCCAAATGTCAATCAAAATGACTTCATGTGCTAATCGTTTAGCACCACCTTTATAATCTCCCATCAGGGCCCTAATATAATACAAACCTCCCACTTCCATGTTGTTACAGCCCTCTTCGTTGTAACCTGCCCCTCCCTTGGAGCGTTTCTCTCTTGAAATGTACTTTAATAAACCTTACTTTTTCTAAATCTTGTTGTTCTGTAATTCTTTACTGCATCAGGAAAAAGAACTGAAGGCCCTTCAGTGCTATGGGGTCAAGGACGGATTTTAGATCACCCCAATGATCTTCCTGGACATTGGACCCCTGGCTTCTGAAAGAGTTCCGGTGTTCAAGTTTCTGGTCCTTTGGTTGTGTGTGTGTGTGTCAGGGAGTGGGGGGGGGGGGGCGGTGAGGCTTTTGTTCTGGTGCAGCTGGAGGCCAAAGTTCTCTCCTCTGTGCATGCTTCAGCTACATGACCTGTGGTCCTGGTGTGCTGTCCCTGAAGAACAACTCAGCCCCTCGTCAAATAGGATAGGACCATTCTGAGCTGGTTCTGTGATTATGGGCTTTCCTGTTGGACCAATACACACATCTGTCATTAGAAAAGTACTTCTCAGAGACAGAGCTATCTAAATTCCTAAGAAGGATAAAAATATTTTCTGTCTTGAATTTGCAAAGCATCTCCCTTTCTGTGGCACTACATTAATATTCAGCACAGGAATTAATTCAATTTGTTCATTCCCCTCCCTGCTGCTTTCCAAATTGTGCTCATTTGGATTTGTCATGAATTAAAGAAAAGGGTATAATATTTTAATGGCTGTGCCCTTAATTACAAAAAGAGGAGCTCTGAGACTCTTACTGTAGGAAGAACTTGATTACATTTTCATTCAAGGGCCTGTAGTTCTGCTCATTTCCATCCACAGGTATTTTGCTCTTACAGTTACAATGATATATAAAATAGATGCAAGTGGAGCCACTCTGGTTGAAGGAGGACTCAGCTTCTCCTCTTTCCCTCCTGGGAGCCCAGGACATCTCCGAGGAACACCAGGGCTCTGCAGGAGCCAGCTGCAATCACCAATTGAATGACAACCTCCACCACGCTTTACCTATGAGGAACCAGAGGGCCAAAGAGTACGGTTATGTCTTCTGTTTTTTAAATCATAAATGTTGATGTATTTCCAGGTATTACAACTAGCTTGCTAATTCTAGAAGTAGAATAGAATTAGCCAGACTGTTAACTGGAATACTTGCCTTCCTTCCAGACAGAATTGTTAGTCACTTTGTTATTCTGAATACTTTTGATCCCAGAACCACACCCCAATTTCCTGGGGAAAAAAAGAAAGGCTGGAATGGAATTGTCAAGAAGAACAATGTCCTGTCTACCCAGGAAAAGATAATAATAGCACATAGATACTTAGAACTCAGGCTAGGTCCAATCCTACACACTTGACACAAGTTAACTCTATATACTTTTCATGGCAGTATTACGAGGTAGGCACCATCTTATCCACCTTTCAGGCACAGAGAGTTTCAGTACCTTGTCCAGGATCCCTGCTTATTCAGTTGTGGAGTCAGGCCATGAACCCAGCCAGCCCAGTTAACAGAACCCAGGGGTCTGTTAAGGGGACAGCCCTAAAAGTTTCCATCTCACTAGTGACAGTTTTTGCTTTTGAAAACATTTTTTTTCCTTTCTTTTTCACTTAGCTTCTGCTGCTTCTTCAAGGAATTGAAAAACATTTCAATGTTCTTTCTTGTCTAGTAATGCTCACTTTATTCTCTCGAAATCCATCTGCAGACAAGAACTTCAGGTCGAGATCCTTATTATTCTCCATTTTTATGCTCATGGGGAATTATTGTGATATAGGGGTATAGGGTGGAGCTCATGAGGGCTGCTGTAGAGTCAGAGGCAGAGCCAAGGTAAGACGGCTCCTCAGAGGCCTTCTTGTCTGTCACCCCATACTCTTCATGCCTGGATGCTATCTCTGCATCTCAGCACTGAGCCCTCTCAACTTGGCCAATAGATCAAGATGTAATCCTGCCCCGATAGCTGTGCAATACACAGAGCCCCTGTTGTCACTGAGGTTGATGCTTTCCCATCTCTGGGAAGTGGCTGAGTATTCAGACAGAAGATAGTCTCTGGAGCCGAGACACTTAGATTCAGTGATGGTCCTATCACTTATACCTTGGAGGTTTTGAGTAAGTGATTTAATTCACTGGTGCCTCAGTTCTCTTATCAATAAAATGGAAATAATTATAACACCTACCTCATTTAGTTGCTGTGGAGAAAGAATGAGATAATACATCTGAAGCACTTAAAACAGTGCTTGGTTCACAGTGAGGAACTATTAAACAGTAACATTTATTATGATGAAATGTTTGGCAGCAGAAGAGAAGACAAAGTGACCTGTTATCATTTGAGAATATTTCAAGACTAGAATTCTCAAGATATCTTTCACCATCTTAGTGGACCTCTTCTATTATATAAGCAAAGGAATATAGATCTCTCAGACTCAGACTGAAAGCCCTTGTCCACATATGTTCCTTACAGTTGGGTGGGGGCAAAGCAGAGGCACAATTTTAAATATTAGCTTCCTGGGAGTTGTCGAACTAACTCACCCCATAAAACTGACTCCACTATGTCTGTTAATTGCTGTAGTCTGGGTTATACTACCAAATCACATCTGACTCACTGGTTTCATCTCCACCAGTGGAAACCCCATGTATTACTCCATGGAGAGACACTCCCAATTCTGTGCTCAATTTTCTTCCTCATCCTACGTTACGTTCCTGATTTCGTCCTGTCTTGTCTGAGATCCTTTCCACTCCTGGAGAATTCCCTTTTACATCTTGGCCTTCCTGTCTTACCCATTTTCTTTTCTTTTAAACAAATTTCAGTGTGAAAAATACTACACATAAACCAGTGTTGTGGTGGACAGTGCGATATGCTGCCCGATCCTAGGTGCTGGGAGCATGGGCAGCAAAAATCTCTCAGTTGTGAGCCTCCTGTGTGGATGGCCTTAGATGAAGAGACTTGCTTTGCTCAAGGTCAAGACCTTCTCCCAAGGGTGGGTTGCATCCAGTCACGAATCGACATGGGTATAGAAAGACCAGTTTCCTAACACCAAATCAGGATGACTTTGAAGAGCCATCCCTACTTCGAAATTCCCTATGTAATTGGCTGAAAACTCCACTGGAACTTGCATTGCAAGTCTCTCCATTGCAGATTCAATCCCCTCACTTGATCTCACTTCCTTTGATTCCCTGTCACACATTTTGGGTGTCACTGTCTCTCATCACCCCCAGATGGAGGAACATCTAGTTGCAGGAAAACAAGCCCAGGACTCCTACTGATTCTGTATTACGGTGAGTTGTATAATTATTTCCTTATATATTATAATGTATGTTGGGAGCCATTTTGAGGAAAACAAGACTGTTTCTTAAGCAGGATGTTTTTGCAGAGTCAGTCAACCGTGCAGTCTGCTGACTCAGGAGGAAGTTCACCTGGTGTGGGGGTGGGAAACGGAATGTTACAGAGTTTCCGTGATTGGTTGTTATTTAGAGGTGTTTTGCTGTTTACGCACTCAGTAGGGTATAAGTATGCGTTGCAAAATAAACTCGAGGTTGCTGCAGTATTGACTGTGAGCCCTCCCGAATCTATCTCTTGTCTCTGTCTTTTCTTTAATCCTCACTCTCCATCTCGGGTGCTGTCTGACCTAGGCCGGCGGGCTCCGGCAAATGTAATAATACTAGAAATAAAGAGCACAATAAATGTAATGAGCTTGAATCATCCTGAAACCACACCCCTCTCCCCCAAGGTCCACGGAAAAATTGTCTTTCTCCCCCAGGGTATGTATAACCCATATGCTCAGGGACAATGCACAATCAGGCCGATGAAGCCACATGGCAATTTCACTGGAAGACTAGTTGGGGTGGGGGGTGGAGGTAAAAAATATAATTTAAATTTCAAAGTAATGTATGCTTTCAGTCTTCTGGTCACACTCCTTTTGCCATTCAGGATACTGATGCATGAAAGTTTGAGAGGCATTGACATGTGAAAACAAAATTATTGTTTATAAATTAAATACATGATATATACTAAAAATGTATATTTACATGTTGCTTATATTACTCTTTGCTGAGAGCATGTAGATGGTGTTGTGATTAATAAAGCACACTTGCATAGAGGAAGACTTAATGCCGAAGACATCCAATCTACTGTCTCAGTTCCGAGTCCCACCCTTAGCGCCTTGCCTTAGATCTCCTGGTTCTGACCTCCAGCTACTCAACCGAGTTCCTTCAACCCAAGAGTGAATTCACCTGCCAACTCCTGTTGCCCCGGCATCTACTCACAGCCATGCCTCTCAGTCCCACCTGTTTGGAATTAGCAACTTCGATGGCATTTGTCCCTTCACAACTCATCCCAGCCCAGCTCTGCTAGCAGAACTCTTCTGTTTCAGACATTGGCTGCTGTTCTTAAATTTCCCCCAGAAACTGAAAATCTGAATTAGTACTTTATTTTTCCAACCTTCATGTGGGTTTATTTTGAAAAGTTGTTCAGGATTTTTAGACTGCTTCCTATTATTACAAACCTGCCAATACTGCTTTTCTTTCATGGTTGGGCCCATAGAATGTACAGAAAGAAGAGGGAAGCTATTGGGTACATTGGCTTTCTGTGACTTATTTCTAGGAAACTTGATTTTGGCAAATTGGCTAAATGAGGGCCACCTTGAACTAGGGCTGGTGCTGATAAATAGAATATTAGATGGATGGAGAAGACAAATGGAGGTTATTGTTAACATATTTGCCTGATTAGAAAGAAGAGAGATGCAAATTAAAACAATGGGATACCATTTCATACTCACCATTGGCAAAAAAAAAAAAAAAATGAAAAACAAAAAACTATCAAATGTTGGCAAGAATGTGGAATGTGGAACAATGGGAATTCACAAACACTCCTGGTAAAAGTGTAAACTTGTGCAGTCATTTTATAAATAAAGTGAATAAGTGAGTGGTAATCCATTCACACAGTGAAATGTTATTTTGAAAAAAAAAATTGAGGGGGAGATGAACTACAACTGAGCACATTTTGAGTTTGGGGAAATATCTCAAAAACATAATTTTGAACAAAAGGTCTAAGTACTGAAAAAATGTAATGGTATGAGGTCGTGCTGTCCAGTCTGCCCATAATCTCGTTTTGGTTGCTCTCACTGCAGAAAACCCTGCTTCGCAAAGATAAGATGCTGGAAATGGGAGCAGGCTTTTCCGTGCTTTTGTGGCAATCTCAGAATAGTCTGCCTTGACTTTAATCCAGGATGTATGGAGATTTGAAGTTGTTTTAAACATACTTTTAAGGCTACTGTCATTTGCAATCTCAAGCAGTTGATCCTATTCTAGCACGGAAAAAGTTGATTCACCAGGCTTATTCACAAATGGCTCGTGGATCCATTCCTTCCCAGTTCAGGGACCTTATGTGGATGGAACATCATACTCAAACTCTTCTGAAAGCTGAGATAGGTGATCATGCACCAGCTGGGAGAAAGAAGGCCTTGGCTCATTTCCTTCCAAAATCTCTGCTAATGTTTGAAACATGCCAAAATCCTAATGTTCACTCATTGGTCCTATAATTCCAGTTTGCCTTTGAATGCAGCCACTTTATCTGCTGACTTGAATACAGTTGTTGCTCTCCCATGAAGTGACAGGTTGTATTGGTTAAGCAATTTGAATATGCACACAAGTAAGCAAGTTTTGTGACCCATTCTGTGTCACTGAAATGTGCTGCCAGTGGTGATTGCTTTTCTAAAAGAAATCTCTGGAGGGGCTCTCATAACTCACAAATGCTGGCCAGTGATCTCTGTTTAGAAAGCCATCTCACTTCTGTGTATGAGAGAGGACGTGTGTGCTCTGTGTCCATCTCCTCACAGAGCTGCGTGAACAGATGTGAGTTAAGGGGATGTACTTTAATGTGGTTGATAATTTTAATCACATCCTGCAGGATGTTGTTAACTTCAGGTGACATTTTCCAGCTAGTCATCATTTCTCTATGGCTGACACAGTGTGTAGACTCACATTCAGAAGCGACCTCTTTGACCCAAGTAGTGAAACCAGAAAGCCATCTAGTCATGACAGCCGCTCCATCCGTGCATATACAGGCACAAAATGACCAATTCAGTTTTCCTGATATGTGATCATTCAAGGACTTGACTAGGTCTGCAACTGTGGTATTGGTTGGCAAAAAAGTGCACATTACATATCCTCATGCACATCCTCCTAAAAATATATCACACAAAAACAAGCATTGTGGCCTTGTTGTTAACACTGGTAGACTTGTCAATCTGAATTGTGTACCACGGGGACTCATGAATCCTCTCTAACAATTATGCCTCCATATCCTCTGCTATTTCATCGGTTCGTCTAGTTACGGTGCTAGCCAAAAGAGGAACATATGCCACCTTTTGAACTACAGCATCTCCTAAAATTTCACAACAAATGTCCTTCACAGCAGGCAGGATCAACTCTTCACCAATAGTAAAGAGCTTCTCTGCTTTAGCTGTGTGGTTAGTCACTAAGAATGATGCTCTCAGTGTAGACATATTTGATGAAGTGATGGCCTTCAATAATTGCTCTGTTCTTTGGGTTCACTTTTATTTATTTTTTCTTTTTTTAATAACTCCAAAGGCTTGTCTTTTAATGCAAGGTGCTTGGTCTATATATGGTGAAGCAGTTTCGAAGGTTTCATGGCTAGTTGGATAGCCAGTCGCCCACATATTATACAAAGCAGGCTTGGAGACGGAATCACCTGTTGCAATGAACCCCTAATTTAAGTAGGACTCTTGGTATTTTCTTTTAAATGCAGCTTACTTTTTGTTGGCAGTCTTAGCATCTGCTCTCTCGTCTTTCTCCCTTTTCAAAGAAGCTCTCCAGTGATGTGTGCTTTTTATTCATTGTGGATACGGTTAGCTTGTGGGTTTACCAAAACTAACTGAGACAAATATGCAGTGCAGGAAAGAGGGGCAGATGGAAGTGGTAAATAAAATAATGGGTGAGACATACGCAGACTAAAATAATATTAGATTCTGACTTAAAACCTACCACCAGATGCAGCTTAATTGTCACTTGCCACTTACTGATAGGGTTTTGATATGCATGTACAAGCAATTGATTTATTATGGTCTCTGTGCAGTCGACCTCTCTGCTAATGTTAATCTGTATTTGCAGCCGCTCCCTAGCACTAGCATCACCGCTTCAGCTCCACCTCAGATCATCAGGCATTAGATTCTCATAAGGAGCGCGCATCCTAGATCCCTTGCATGCACACTTCACAGTAGGGTTCGCACTCCTATGAGACTCTAATGCCTGATGATCTGAGGTGGAGCTGAGGCGGTGATGCTAGCACTGGGGAGCAGCTGCAAATACAGATGAAGCTTTGCTTGCTCGCCTGCCCTCCTCTCACCTTCTGCTGTGTAGCCCAGTTCTTAATAGGCCATGGACTGGTACTAGTCAGTGGCCCAGGGGATTGGGGACCTCTGGACTAGGGGAGCTCTTACTATTATATAGGGCCATTTGAAGGGTCTACAGACCACATATTGGGACCACTATGGGGTAATCAAATTAGGGAAATGATAAACAAAATGAAACTATGCTAATGTGCTGCTTTCCCCTGTTTACGTTAACTTTTCTGAGTGATATAATGGCTAGGCCAAATTAGCAAGAGAGATATTTAGGCAGATTTTTTTAAAGAATAAACTTTTTATTTTAGAAGTTGTAGATTTACAGAAAAATTACCAAATATACTACAGAGTTCTCATATATCCCATACTAACTTTCTCATATTATTATCTATTATGGAATATTTATGGCAATTAATAAACCAATATTGACTTACTATTATTAAGTAAAGTCCATACTTTATTCAGATTTCCTCAGTTTTTACCTGGTTTTTTTTTTTTTCTGTTCCAAGATCTTACCTTTAAATTTTGATTGACTTAACTCTCACTTTCCTACGAATCAAACCATCCAAAGAACTGCACAGACTAACCGGATGACTCATTTCCAGGTGGTAGAGTCCTATGATGAATCTTAGAATCACTGTTACAAAGCCAAGAAAGGTGACTAATGGTTGGTGACTAGGAGAATAGAACCTTTGGGGGAGTGATGGACAATTTCATTTTGGCTCTCTACTAAGTATTTGGCATCACAAGGAAAAGTATTACTAATTCAAGAAGAAAAGCTATCCTCAATGAAGAATATGAAGAACAAATAACACTGATGGGAGACTTTCTCCATGTGTAAAAATCCGTACATTTGTCCTAATGCATTCTATTATATACTGTGTCATTAAATATCTCTAAGACTGTGGGCTTTGAAATCACACTGCTTGCATTCAGATGCCTGGCTCCATCACTTATTTTAGGCCAATTCCTTAATATCTATGAGCTTCAGTTAACTGATCTTCAAAGTGAGGTAATAATATTAGGCTGAAATGTGAAATGATCATTTTTATAGGTTATAAACATTCAAATACCAGCAACTTCCTGAGATTTTATACCTCACAAGGTTCTTGAGAGGGTTACTTGAGATAATGATAGCCAGATGCTTGGAACATTTCTGGTGCTAAGAGATTGGGGGAGAAATTAATCAAAAACAGATCGGGTGAGGTGAAGATGAGAAGTATGAAGGACCAAAGTCAGACTTCTCACTTGTTAAGATTGCATCAAGCCAGCTCTTGGTAAGAATAGTCTCAAGAACATTTCTGTCTTTCAATACTTTGAATTCACTATATAAATACATTTCTTGGAAAAGCAAGGGAGAAAAGAAGAAAGGACAACCAAAAAGCAAAGCAAAAATTGCATCAAATTAAATTTTGTAAGGGTTACGGAGTGGCATTCAATTCTATCCTCTTTATGTAGCAAACAGTATTTTTAACATTATCTCATATAATAATAAAGTGGTTTTGAAAATAAAGCCACACTGTATATTTTTCTATTCAAACAGAAGGAAAAAGCAGCTCTACTGACCAAAACAAGGGCTGATTCATGCATACTTTAAATGTCGGACAGACAAAAATCACCATCAGAATTTGCTATGTCCTGGATAACAAAAAAAAAACCCCACAAACAAATATTGTTGTCTTTCAAAGATGATGTAGGGTTGTACATGGTATCTGAAATCTTATGTTGTGTGTGCTATAGAAAACTGGTTCATGTGCTCTTTTAGAATCTACATGTCATTTTTTCCTTCCTGAAAAACTGACATATTAACAAAGCTGACAAAAGAATGAGAATTTCTGCATGGGCGAAATCTTCCTAGGTGTTTTTTTAACAGGAATTTTATAAAGATTTTTAAAAGCTTTCTTTTTACTCCTTCCCCTATCCTTCCTATTTTCTCTAACACTAATATTATTATTATTTTAAACTCAATATTTCTATTTTCACTCTTTCATTAGAAATAAAATGAAGTAGAACAAAGAAGAAACAGATTGTCCAATTAGGCAAAGAGCAAACTGGAGTTGTTTAAGGAGGAGCATATCCTCAAAGGGTCATTTGCGGTCACTCAGTTTTCTTCCTCTTTCAATTTCCCTGCTTAAATAGTTTATCGACTACTCTGTAACCTGTAGCCAATACCACACTACTTATCTTTTCTTCCTGTAACTTTTGTTTATAACATGGCATCTTACCTGGGCTCCAGCTACCAGCTGCATGTGTGTGAAGTTAGGTAACAGGCTCCTGGAGTCCTCTGTGTCCTTGAGCAGATAAAGTTTTCCCAGGCTCTGTGAAATCCTGTATTTCATCACTTATTGTAGCTACATGACCTTGGACAAGTTACTTAATGGCCTTATCCATTGGTTTTCCTTATCCACGAATTAAATTAGGATGATAAAGTACTTACTTTATGGGGCTTTTAATGAGAAAACATCTGTCAAGCACTCAATAAATGTTAATGATGACAGGGGTGATTATGATAATGATGACAATAAAGGAAAAGGCCACTTAGATTTTCAACTATATTTCTTAATTTGCCTGAGTCCCAAAAGTGTTAGTGGAAAGAACTTGGTTTGTGGCCATATTTGGTGTTCATTCATATAGAGAAATGTTTGATGTACTCATGGCAGGAAGGGTTTAGGGAAGCCAGATTAAAGAAAGGGCAATAGGACCTCTGAAATAAAAATCCTTATAAGGAAGTAGGGAGTCTGTTACACTTAAGTCACTTGGGTCAAAGTCCAAGTTAGAAGATAGGAAAAGGTTCCCAATACAATGCGTGGCTGTATGGGAACCCACCCCGACTCAGTGTCAACCCTGCCAGGCTGCGCTATATAAAAGGAATTTATCTTTAGAGGTCCAAAAAACTCTGCTGTAGGGAATTCTTTAAAGAGCTTAACAGGAAAAGGGAAAAAAAAGCATTAATCAGTCACTGCTTTCTGGGAGCTCACCATCAGGAATAGACATAGAAGTAAGGGATATATAGATCAATGAAAAGAAACATGAATGTATAAAGTATCCATTTACATGATGTGTTTATCAAAGGTAAAGGTGCTTCAAAAATGGAACCCACAAGATTAATGTCATAAGATTATCAGGTGGATATTGGTTATGGCGAAGCTCTTATTTAGAAATGGGAGGGCTTGAAACAAATTTATTTTAGAACTTGGGACAATTTTATTTTCTGGCTTGACCTACTTTAGATTATCATTGAAGGCTGAATCAAGGGAAAGGACCTTGGGTGTTATTGGTTAAATGGTGTCCCTAAAAAAGGTATGTTGAAGTTCTAATCCTCAGCACCTGTGAATATTAGCTTACTTGCAAATAAGGTTTTTGCAGATGTAATCAAATTGACATGAGGTCATTAGGGTGGGTCCTGATCCAGTATTATTGGTATACTTATAAGAAAAGGAAAACATCACGTGAGAGACACACAGGGAGGACACCATTGATAATAGAAGCAGAGACCGAAGTGATACAGCTATAAACCAAACAACACCAAGTATCCACCACCAGAAGCTAGGAAGACGTAAGAAAGGAGGCTGCTCAGTCATGGAGCGTGGCCCTGCTGGCATCTTGATTTTAGACTTCTGGCCTCTACACTATAGGAGAATGAATTTCTGTCGTTTCTGTTATTTGTGGTACATTGTTATGGTAATCCTAAGAAACTAATATACTCTGGGGTAAGCTGGTGGTAACAAGTATCGTTATTATTGATTTACTATAGAAAAGTGTTTTTTTTTTTTTTTTCAGGCAGCTAGTTATAGCTTTTTTAAAACTCTGAATGTGTTTTTATAAATAAACCTTCACTAAATAGTTGTTCTTGATGACAATGTTAGAATCTTTTCTGTATCTGACAAACAGACTTTATTTAATATAACAACTTTTTGCTAACCAGCCTTTAACTTCTCCATTTCCTGCTTCCTATATTGCCACTTGTTTCTGCTTCAGGGGTGATTCGTCTTTGGTGGCCCATTCTAGTATATTTACCATTTTGATCTTGTTACATTTCCCATTGATTTTATGCTGTTCTTCCTGTAGTCCATTGGATGTGGTTTCTATTCCACTCTGGAATAGTAAGTATAGGCAGGTCCATGTTCACATTGTTTCTAGTGTTTCACATGCAAAACAGTTTGTTGCTGTGGGTTTCTTGCCTAATTCTAACATTTTAGAGCGGGGAGGAGGGAAGGGGGATTAAAGTTTTTTCACACTTCATTAGAAATGCAAATATAGGGTAGTCTTATTGAGTCAGGTCCCACATAAGGCACTATAAATGAAATCCACCACAATCTAGGAACCCTATATGTTGCTTTTAATCACTTTGTCACTGCCACAGAAGCCAAAAAAAAAAAAAAAAAGACTGCTTTTCTTTGGGGACTACAATAGTCTTGAGCCCCAGAGACTCTCAAGGTTGAATCCTAATTCTTATCAGGGCATCCATTAGAAAGCCATTGCTTTGCTTCTTTCAATGCAAGTTTTAATTACCATATCTTTATGTAAAAATCAAGGCCTGCCCTAGTCAAAAGCAGACTGAATTTTGCCTCCAGTTCTATCTTTTCCTTTTCAGGCTTCCTTTTCTATCAACAACTTCCTGTTTCTTATCCCTCTTAGAACCTCTTGAGAACTGATCTCTCTTTGAAAATCTGACAAACTAACACAGCTAACAGTAATGAGAATTAATTTTTGTTCGAGAGAAACCTTCCTGTGTCCTTTTAAATAGAGATTTTATAAAAATAATATGCTAACTTTAGGAAGAACAGGCTTTAAGAAGTTGAGAAGATTGTTTTGTTTTGTTTTGTTTTAAGCAACAGAGGCCTCAAGATACAGTTTAGATGTATATTCTATTTTAGTCTTTCAGATATTTTTAGGGAATTAAAGGAACAAGAGAAGCTTATATTTATAGTGCACTTCCACAGTTAACATTGATTTTATAGTGCAATGGTTTTTGCAATTATTAGTGTTAACAGTATTTTCAGGCCCCACCAAATGAACATTAAGCATCTCCCTATTGGCATCTGCTTGGTTGCTCTGTATTTCCAAGGACTATTAACAGAACTGATTTGGTTCCGGAATTCCAAAATAACCTAGAGTTATAATAATCAGACTATTGGACTTTTTAAAAATCAAACCAATTATAAGATGCATTTAAAGTAAAGGATTTTGTTAACTGGCCATTTTCAAAGTGGCAAATAGAGAGCAGAGGCATTGTGATAAACAGTTCTCAAAACCATGTAATTTCCAAGTTTCGGAGCTTTAACATAATTATTAGCAGGTTTTGAGAATATGTAATTTGTATTCTTTCATTACTTATTTCTGGTAAATACTAAAGAGTAAAAGTATATGACATCTTTCATTGATACTTATTAAATGATGATTTGGAAACACAACTTACTTTCAGCAATGAACGTTTACTGAGTGGTTAAATGCATTTATCTTTAGCCTTTTTATTTTTTCTATCAACAGATGTTTATTGGTGACATTTTATTGTATTAGAGATGCAAAGTACCGGAGATGCAAAGATAAAACATGGTTCTTGCCATCAAAACTCACAATATAGTATCAACCCAATTATTGTCATGTATCTTGAAGAGTAAAATAACAAAAATATGGCAGCACAAGAAAAAGGACCAATGTGGATTTGGTAGACTGGAAAAGATCTTACAGAAGAGGAGGTCCTTACATTGGGTATTGAAGGACAAGTATGAGTTTAGCATACAAATGCGAGGGGCTGGTGCTGATGGAAAGGCATTTCTAGCAGAGGTATCAGAGCCAACAGGTGAAATTTGGTGGATATTTAAGGGGACGTAGGTAGGCTGTAAACTTTGATGTCCACAGTAGGCAGAGGGTTGGGTGGGGGTGAGTGCTCAAGAAAAGAAAAATGGTGCCTGATGATATTTTAGTCTGGTAGAAAACAGCCTTTCCAGCTCTAGACCTAAAGCCAGATAATTCAGTTTCTCCTGTATGTTCAATGGCACTTTTTGAGCTGTTGTTCCCTCTCTTGAGCTTAGGGCGAATGTTTGTGAGCAAGTGCATCTATGTTCGGGCCCTTTAAGAGGATGCCTGGTTCTACAGCAGCCCTCCTTCTCATCTGAACTGAGTCCCTGCTGATTGTCACAGCCCAATGTTGTGAGGACTCCTCTTCCCAGCAATGCTGCTTGGAGCTGGAGAGCCCGGTGTGGGGATGGGGACCTGTCACTTCTCAGTGAGGACCTCCATATCCGAGATACCCTTCCTGATTATTTTTTAATTAATTAATTTTATTTTATTTTTTATTTTTTTAAAATTAAATTTATTGGAGTAACATTGGTTAATGTAATTATATAATTTTCAAGTGTACATTATCATTTGACATCCGTATATTATATTGTGTGCTTACCACACAAAGTCCAGTTTTCTTCAGCTAACATATATTTGATCCCCTTTACTAACTTCACCCTCCCCCTAACCCCACTATATTTGACCCTCTTTACCCATTATACCTCCTCACTCCTCCCCGCCCCCATCCTCTGGTAACCACTAGTCCATTGTCCATGTCCATGAGTCTCTGTTTGTTTGTCCTGTTCATTTGTTACTTTTAGTTTTATATCCCACATATAAGTTATATCATGTGATTTTCAACTTTTTATGTCTGACTTATTTCGTTTAGCATGATTATTTCAAAGTCCATCCATGTTGTCGCAAATGGCAGTATTTCATCTCTTCTCATGGCTGAATATTATTCCATTGTATATATGTACCACAGCTTCTTTAGCCAATCATCTATCATAGGACACTTCAGCTGCTACCATGTCCTGGCCACTGTGAATAATGCTGCTATGAACATCAGTGTGCAGATATCTTTTTGGATATGGGTTTTCAAGTCTTTGGGGTAAATACCCAGTAGAGGGATCGCTGGATCATATGGTAGATCAATTCTTAGTTTTTTGAGGAACCTCCACACTGTTTTCCATAGTGGCTGTACCACTTTGCAGTCCCACCAGCAGCGTAGGAGGGTTTCTTTTTCTCCGCATCCTCTCCAACATTTGTTCTTATTAGTCCTGTTAATTATAGCTATTCTAAGAGCTGTGAGATGGCATCTCATTGTGGTTTTGATTTACATTTCCCTAATAGCTAGCAATATCAAACATCTTTTCATATATTTGTCAGCCATTTGTATGTCCTCTGGGAAGAAGTGTCTGTTCAGTTCCTCTGCCCATTTTTCGATTGGATCATTTGTTTTTTGTTGTTATTGTTATTGAGCTGTATGAGTCCTTTGTATATTTTGGATATTAGGCCCTTATCGAAGGTGCTGCTTGCAAACATATTTTCCCATTTGAACGGTTCTCTCTTTACCTTGTTGATGATTTCTTTACTGAGCAGAAGCTTTTTAGTTTGATGTAGTCCATTCATTTATTTTAGCTTTTACCGCCCTTGCTTTTGAGGTCAAATTCATAAAGTCCTCTAAGTACAAGCTCCTTGAGTTTAGTTCCAATGTTTTCTTCTATGCGTTTTATTGTTTCAGGTCTTATATTCAGGTCTTTAATCCATTTTGAGTTAATTTTGGTGTGTGGTGATAGACAACAGTCTAGTTTCATTCTTTTGCAGGTGGGTTCCAGTTTTCCCAGCACCGTTTATTGAAGAGTCTTTCCTTTCTTCGCTGTACGTTTTTGGCTTGTTTGCTCATATAAATATGGGTTTACTTTTGGATTCTCGATTCTGATCCACTGGTCCACATGTCTGTTTTGCTGCTAATACCATGCTGTTTTGATTACTGTCACTTTGTAATATAATGTGAAGTCAGGCAGAGTGATGCCTCCAGCCTCGTTCTTTTTTCTCAGGATGACTTTGGCAATTCGGGGTCTTTTGTGCTTCCATACAAATATGACAATTTTTGTTCTATTTCTTTAAAAAATGCCAATGAGATTTTGATAGGGATTGCATTAAATCTGTATAATGCTTTAGGTAATAAGGTCGTTTTAACTGTGTTGATTCTTTCAGTC
Organism: Rousettus aegyptiacus; assembly: GCF_014176215.1. Taxonomy (NCBI): domain Eukaryota; kingdom Metazoa; phylum Chordata; class Mammalia; order Chiroptera; family Pteropodidae; genus Rousettus; species Rousettus aegyptiacus. The sequence goes on from NW_023416288.1 coordinate 71,663,292, forward strand.
CAAGAACACGGAACATCTTTCCATTTCTTTATATCTTCTTCGATTTCTTTTAATAGGGTCTTATAGTTTCATTATATAGGTCTTTCGCTTGTGTCATTAAATTTATTCCTAGGTATTTATTCTTTTTGTTGCAATTGAAAAAGGAATTATTTTTTCTACTTCTTTTTCTGACACTTATTTATTAGAGTATAGGAATGCTATGGATTTTGGGATGTTAATTTTGTATCCAGAGACTTTACTGTATTTGCTTATTGTTTCTAGTAGTATTCTTGTGGTCTTTAGGGTTTTCCGTTTAGAGAAACATGTAATCCACAAATAGTGACAGTTTGACTTTTTCATTTCCTATTTGGATACCTTTTATATCTGTCTTGTCTGATTGCACTTGCTAGGACCTCCAATGTTATATTGAATAACAGTGGCTATAATGGACAGCCTTGTTTTGTTCCTGATCTTAGAGGGAAGGTTTTTAGTTTTTCACGATTAAGTATGTTGGCTGAAGGTTTACTATATATGGTCTTTATTATGTTAAGGTACTTTCCTTCCATACCAATTTTGTTAAGTGTTTTGATCATAAATAGATGCTGTATCTTGTTGAAGGCTTTTTCTGCATCTATTGATATGATCATATGACTCTTATTTTTTAATTTGTTTATGTGGCGTATCGCATTAATCGATTTGCATATGTTGAACCATCCCTGTGCCTCTGGGATGAAGCCCACTTAATCATGGTGTATAATCTTTTTAATATGTTGCTGTATTTGGTTTACTAGTATCTTATTTAGGATTTTTGCATCTGTGTTCATGAGAGATATCAGTCTGTAGTTTTCTTTTTTTGTGTTATCATTACCAGGTTTTTGTATCAGAGTAATATTGGCCTCATAAAATGAGTTGGGAAGTATTGCCTCCTCTTCGATTTTTTGGAAGAGTTTAAGGAGAATAGATATTAAATCTTTTTTGAGTGTTTGGTAGAATTCACTGGACTTTTATTTTTTGGTAGGTTTTTGATGCTGTTTTTGATGTTTCAATTTCCATATTGCTGATTTCTATACTACTACTTAGATTTTCCAGTTCTTGATTTATTCTAGGAAGATTGTATTTTTCTAAGTACTGGTCCATTTCTTCTAGGTTATTAAATTTGGTGTTATATAATTTTTTCATAATATTCTTGTATGATTCTTTGCATTTCTGTGATGTCAGTCATAATCTCCCCTTTTACATCCATGATTTTGTTTATTTATGTTCTTTCTCTTTTTTGTTTAGTGAGTCTAGCCAGGGGTTTGTCCATTTTATTAACCTTCTCAAAGAACCAGCTCTTCGTTGCATTTATTTTTACTATCATTGTTTTTGCTTCAATTTTATTTATTTTTGCTCTAACTTTGATGATTTCTTTCTTTCTTCTGACTTTAGACTTCATTTGTTCTTCCTTTTCTAGTTTTTAAAGATGAAACCTTAGGTTGTTTATTTGGGCTCATTCTTGTTTTTGGAGGTAGGCCTGTAATGATATGAACTTTTCTCTTATGAACCCTTTTGCTGTGTTCCCAAAGTTTTGATATGTTGTACTATCATTATCATTCGTTTCTATGTATCTCTTGATCTCTCTTTTTATTTCTTCTCTGACCCAGTTATTTTTCAGTAATATGTTGTTTAATATCCATGTATTTGTGGTTCTTACTGATTTCTTTCTGCAGTTGATCTCTAGTTTCAAGGAATTATAATCAGAGAATATGGTTGGTATGATTTCAACCCTCTTATATTTGTTGAGGCTATCTCTGTGTCCCAGTATGTGGTTGATTCTTGAGAATGTTCCATGTGTCCTAGAGAAGAATGTATAAGCAGATGCTTTGGGATGGAAGGCTCTGTAAATGTCAATTATGTCCAGTTGGTCAACGTATCATTTAAGGATGTTATTTCCTTATTGATTTTCTGTTTAGATGATCTGTCCATATCCTAGAGTGGGGTATTTAGGTCCCTTACTACGATAGTGTTTTGGTCTGTTTTTCCCTTTAGTTCTGTTAGTAATTGCTTTACATATTTCATGGCTCCCTGATTGGGAGTATAGATATTAATGTGTTATGTCTTTTTGGTGCATGATTCCCTTTATCATTATGAAGTGTCCCTCAGTAACTTTACATTTTTTACATTTTTTAGTTTGAACTCTTTTTCATCTGATATTAGTATTGGTACTCCTGCTTTTCTATGAATGTCATTTGCTTGAAATATCATTTTCTACCCTTTCACTTTGAGTCTATATTTGTCTTTGGAGCTGAGATGTATCTCCTGAAGGCAGCATATGGTTGGGTTTTGTTTTTTGATCCAATCTGCAACTCCATGCCTTTTTATTGGTGAGTTCAGTCCATTTACATTTAGGATGATTATTGAAACACAAGACCTTCTTATAGACATTTTATCTTTTGCTGTCTGGTAGCTTGGTGTTTCCATTGCTTCCTTGTCTTCATGTTTCTATTTTCTTTATTTTGATTGGCTTTTGTGGGTTTTCTCTCTGGTTCTTCTTGTTTTATGTTATATACTTCAGTACTGAATCTTTGGTGTGGTTACCATTACGAATATGTAAAGGTATTTATATAGTCGTCTACTTTCTTCTGCATGTGCCTTATTTCCATTCCCCTTTGTGAATTCGTATCTTTGAATCCTTCCCTTTTTAGTCATTGTTATCTCAATTTGTCCCTATGTGTGCTGTACATTCATTACTATCTTGTTATAACAATTCTCTTCTTATTGTTTAAGCTTGCAATGCTCTGTTCTTAGTAAGGGTTGCACTCCTCTGCTTCTAGTTGCCTGATAGTCACTTTACTCCTAATTCTGGTTTTTTTTTTTTTTTGTCATTTTGTTTTAGGTGAACTGACCCCTTTCAGTATTTCCTGTAGTTCAGGCCTCACAGTGGAGAATTTCCTCACTTTTTGTACTTCTGAAAAGATCTTAATTTCTCCTTCATATCTAAAGGAGAGCTTAGCTGGATACATTATTCTAGGCTGGTAGTTCTTTTCACTTAATTGTTTAAATATTTGATTCCATTGCTTCCTGGCTTGCAAGGTTTGTGCTGAGAAGTCTGAGAATAATTTAATGGGTTTTCCGTTATAAGTTACCATTTTCTTCTATCTGGCTGCTTTGAGAATTCTGTCTTTGATCTTGATTTTTGATCACTTTAATACAATGTGTTTTGGGTTGAGATAATTGAGTGTTCTGTTGACTTCTTGAGTTCCAAGCTCCAGCTCATTCCTTAGATTTGGGAAATTCTTGTTAACTATTTGTCTGAAAATGTTTTATAATCCCTGTTCCTTTCCCTTACCTTGGATAATGCCCATTATTCTTATGTTTCCTCTCCTAACGATATCAGCTAGTTCTTGTTTTGTTTTTCATTATTTTTCATTCTTTGGTTTCTGTCGTTTTCCTTCTGATTTATTTCTAGATTTCTGTCTTCAATATCACTGATCCTTTCCTCCATTTGGTCAACTATATTTCTCAAGCTTTCTATTTCATTTTTCAACTTTTGTAGTGTTTATTTATTTATTTCTATCTCCAGAAGATCTATTCTGTTCTTTTTGAGGGTTTCAATCTCCTTGCTTTGCTCATCTAGTTGCTTTTTAAATTCCTAAAATTGTTGATATGACTCGTTTCGGAACTCACTGAGTTTTTTCAGAAGTACCATCCTGAATTCTCTGTCATTTAAGTTGCATAATTCTATGCCTGTAAGCTTATTTTCTGAAGATTTTTCTCTTTCTTTCTGAGATGCCTTGTCACCTTGGTTGTTCATGGTGTTTAATAGAATATTTCTCCACCTGGGTATTATTGGGAATGTATTCTGCTGTTTTTCCAGAAAGATTTATTATATAATGGTCTCTCTTTAGCCTGCTGCAAAGAAGGTGCTTTTCTTTTGGTTTCCAGTAGGTGGCGTCTAAGCCTCTTGGATCCTTGCTTTATATAAAATCTTAATAATATCTTTTAAATTTTCTTGTAGATATTTAATCACTCTCAGTTTTAGTACCTATCAGTGTCAGTGACAGTCTAGGCAGTGTTTCCTCAGATTCCCCTGGGGCTCTGTGGTGATCGGTCTTGGAGGATATCGGGGGTAGGGCCCTCTGGGTTAGCAGTTTGGGGCTATGTCTCTGCCTTGGTTTTGCAACTGTGGCCGGTAAAAATCAACTATTGTTCTGCCCTCCCATCCCACTTTTCTGCTTTCTGCCCTGATGACTTGGCCCTGCTGCAGGCTGCTTGGAACTCACAGCACTCCCAGGTAGGGGTGTTCAGGGAAGTTGCCACACCTTTTCCCCTCCCCCAACTCCTGCAGGGAGCTCTGATTGCAAGAGGCAACTTCTTTATTTCTCCCAGTCCACTGCTTGATACCCAGGGTTCTAACTTGTGGTAGCTCTTCTGGGCAGATCCAATGACGTACTGGCATGCAGTTTAGGTGTTTTTGTTGAGTTTTAGATGTTCAGCTTATTGTTGTTTCAAGGGGAGAGATCTGAGGATGTCTCTCAGTCCACCATGTTTCCCGGAATTGCCCTAATTAATTTATTTTAATTAGTTTCAAATATACAGTACATTGGTTAGATATCTATATAGTTTGTAAAACAATCCCTCCAATTTCTCCCTTCCTCCGCTGACCTTCCACCTAGCCAACGTATTAATGCTAATTGCATTCCCTATGTTGTGATCCCTATCCTCGTGACCATCCATCAGCTACTGATTTGTACTTCTTTAACCCTTCACCCCCTTATCCCAATCTCCCAAATCCCCCTCCCCTCTGTCCATCACCAAATTGTCCACTATATTTGTGAGTCTGCTTTTAATTAGTTTGTTCTTTTTTTTCCTTAGATTCCACATGTAAGTAAAATCATATAGTATTTATCTTTCTCTGCCTGACTTAAATACCATCTAGGTTCATCAAAACAATATCTTTTTCCATCCCCTTGCTTTTAGTCTCTATGTATGTTTTAATATGAAGTGAGTCTCTTATAGGCAACATGTAGGGGTCTTGTTTTCTTATCCTTTTAGCCACTCTATCTTAGTTGGAACACTTAATTCTTTTCCATTTGAGGTACTTATTGATAAAAATGTAGTTGTTACCATTCTTTATTCTTGTTTTTGATACATATTTTTTTCTTCTTAAAGAAACCCCTCAACATTTTCTGGAATACTGGCTTGGTGGTGATAAATTCCTTTAGCTTATTTTTGTCTGGGAAGCTCTTTATCTGTCCTTCAACTCTAAATGGTAGCTTTGCTGGATAAATTATTCTTGGTTGTATATCCTGGGTCTTCATGATGTCGAATATTTTTTGCCAAGCTCTCCTGTCCTGTATAGCTTCTTTTGAGAAATCAGCTGCCAGTCTTATGGGTTTTCCCTTAAAAGTAACCGTCTGTTTTTCTCTTGCTGCTTTTAATATTCTTTCTTCGTATTTAACTTTGACATTTTAATTATGATGTGTGTTGGTGTGGGCATTTTTGGATCCCTGAGTTTTGGAATTCTCTGAGCTTCCTCGGGTTTTATCTCCATTTCCTTCACCAGCTTAAGGAAGTTTTCCATCATTTCTTCAAATAGCTGTTCAACATCTTGATTTTCTTCAGTTATGCCAATCAGATGGATATTTGGACCCTTACTAGTGCCCTATATGTTCCTTAAATTATTTTTATAGTCCGGGCACCTTATCTCTTGCCATTCTGATTGTGTGTCCTTGGCTTTCTCATCATCTAGATAGGGCATTTGATCCTTTTCTTTATTTACTTTGTTTATTCCATTTAATATACTTCTCATCTCAGATAATGAGTTCTTCATTTTAGACTGGTTCTCTTTTATACTTTCCATGTTTTTTTTTAAATCTCTTTGTTGATTTATCTACATTTCCCAAAAGTTCATTGAGCATCTTTATAACCAGTGTTTTGAACTCTGCATCTGTTAGATTACTTGACTCCATTATATCTGGATCTCTGTTCTGTTCTCTCATATGGTTTCTGCTTCTTTGTCTTCCTATTTTGGCTGCCTTTCTGTGTCTGTTTCTATGTACTAAGCAAAGCTACTAAGTCTCCCGGTCTTATTAGTGTGAATTTGTGAAGTAGGTGTCCATTGGCACGGTCCTGAGAGGGATTCAGCTGCAGGCCAAACTTAGCCCAAGCCTCTGCCCCCTGGGGCCACCTGTTAAGATTCAGCAAGCAATCCACAGATATTGTGCTTATAGCTGCCTCAAAAGGCCACACCAGAAACAGGCCAGCTGCCTCCAGTGTGAGTCTAGGCTCTGCTCAGCAAGGAGCACCTGACTGGCTGAGGATACACCTGGATGTGGCTTGGGTGAGACCATGGGTTGGGGGAGGCAGGGCTTCAGGGAATCCTCTGTGTGCAGTGACTTCTGTTATCCAGTTTGATGAAGTCACGGCTATGGTGGCTCTGTGTTTGCAAACTGGTAGTGGGGAGGGCTCAACAGGGAACAATAGATGCCGCCGGCACTTCTATACAGAGTGAGTGTCGCTTGGGCCCTCACTCCAACAGTGTCTCCCTGTAAGTCCCTGGTGCCTCTTGCACACAGCTGAATCGGCACTGGTGCTCTAAGCGAGCAGATCCATCACCAGGAAAATCTGCTTGCAGACGTGGCTGCTGCTGCCACTGGCACTTCTGCAGCATCCATCTCATGCAGCCACTGGAGACTGGACAACCCCACGTCCTCACCACATCCTACCTTCTGCTGTTGCAGGGTGATTTTTTGGATTTCTCCCTAGTTGCATGGTTTGTTCCTTTAGATCCCAGGTGATTTTTCCTTGCTGCTGCTCCTTGTTTCCGTCACAGCTTTGATTTGGTCACAAGAGGGATGAACAGAGCCTCTATTATCTATGCCATTTTTTTTTCCTTTCTTCCTTCCTGATTTTTAATAACTACATGTGGGTATGGGGCCAGCCTCTTCTGTGTTTCCACTCTCCTACTAGTCTTGAAGTGGCTTCTTCTTTGTATCCTGTTATAAGAGTTCTTTAACTCCTTGATAAAAGAGTTCTGTTCTGCCAGTCTTCAGGCGGCTCTCAAGGCTGGTCGTTCTATAATTTAGCTGTAATTTTTATCTGGTCATGGGAGGAGGCAAGCACAGTCTTTAACTATTCTGCCATCTTGACCAGAAGTCAAGAGTTCTATTTTTTATCTTTTAAATTTGAGGTGCTTATTACATGAAGTTATCAAGTAGGTAGCTAAATATATGAATTTGGAGGTCAGGGAAAGATATAAATTTGGGGATCTATGGATGTATTTCAAACAATAGAATTGGATAATGTTATTTTGGAGGGAGTGAGGGAACAAAAGAAAGGGGGTTCCAGGAGTGAACCTAAGATAAATGAGTTTGAGTAGGTAAAAAGAACCCAGCAAAGACTGAGAAGGAGCTCTCTATGGTGTAGGCAGCAAACCGGGATGGCATGGCGTCACAAGAAACCAGGAGAAGAAAGCTAACCAATGAGGGAGGAGTGATCACCTGGGTCAGATGCTGTGAAAAAATAGTGCAAAATTGAGGACAGATTTAATACCGCTGATGACTTTGAAAAGAAGAGATCAAGTGGAATGGAGGGATGGGAAACTCAAATGAAGTCAACTGAGGTGAGAATGAAATGTGGAAATAGAGGTCTTTGAAGACATTTTATGGTGCAGGAAAGAAGAGAAATTTAATGTTGCTACTATTTATTGAGCTAGGTACTTTTGCACATGTTATTTGTAATTCTCACAACTCTATAGGGTAGGTATTTACATTTTTATTATTTAGATAATCAAACCACATGAAAAGAATAAGAAACTGTCTTAAAACCATATAACTAGCAATGATAGGATTGGAAATCAAGCCCAGGTCCTTCTCGGTCCAAGTTCTATCTCATTCTATTTTGCCATATCCCCACTAGAGTAGTAGATCAACCCTATCAACATGATTTTCCAGAGCCTAAGAATTCCCTCTGGCCATAAATATTTTTACTGAAACTTATAGTGTTATTGGAATTTCACTAGTAGGGATTAAAAAATATTCACTTTTGAAAGATTTTCAGACTTCTGTTATTAATTAAAATGTCAGTAACTGAGGGAAAGGTAACATCCTACAGCTTAATGTGGATTCCTATGTTGTAAGTACTGCCCGTTAGCTCATGACATCCCCTTTTTTCTCTTCAATCTAGATCTCTCCTTTGTGCTTTGGGTTTATACTTCCAACTTGATATTTGAATGGCTTATAGGCATTTAAAAATCAACATATCTTAAATAGGACTCTGCTCTTCCAATTGAGTAAGTAAATGGTGACATAGTTCTTAAAGCTGTCTACTGCAAAAACCTACTAGTCATCTTATAATTCTCTCTTTTCTTTTCCATCTTTAGCATCCAACTTTACTACTCCTCATCTGAAATGGATCTCTCCCACTCTATCATGTCACCTATCACTGTTAATTTTCTCCTAGTACTTATCTCATGCTATTGTTGTTTAGGTAATTTTTTTATTTGTTTATTTGGTTTATGTCTTCCCTCTAGAATGTAAGTTCCGTAAGGACAGGGACTTAATTTTGATTACCATTTTGTCCCCTGTGTTTATCATAATTAGCACAATGCTAGGTACATGATAGATGCTCAAATATATTGGTACTTGAATGAAAGAATTAGTGAATAAATAATTTCCCTGTTGGTGGCAGGGACTCAAGTCAAAGAAACAGCCCCACCCACTGTGGCTGGAAAACAGAAGTGACAAAAATCCATGGTCGGCAAAGTCAAACTCTTGAGAGGTTCTAAGGCACTGAGGTGATTGAGGCTGGCTCCCTGCCCATGGTACCCTTTCCTTTTCACTCTTCTGGTTAAGTTGTACATTTCTCTGACATAGTAGTAATACAAACAACATCTTATTGTTTGGTAGTTTACAAAGTATATGCAGGTATACTAATTTAATAATGTGTGAGATAGGAACTAGGTTTTACAGATGGGAAGTTTGAAGAATAAGAGAATATGCTGTAGAGTTAATAAAGGCTGAAATTAGTGTTAGTTCTGCATCCCCAACTCTGGGTCTACTTTGCATTCCACATGCCACACTTATATTTTCTATCAAAAAGATGTCATATGCAGTTTCAAAGGATGGCAATGTTGTAAGGTCAATGCCAGGTAATTTGACTAAGTAAAAATCTTCCTGTTGAAAAGAGACGTCTCTTTTAGAGTTTATCTAGAGTTTGTCTTGCTCATTTTTTAAAACAGAAAAGAAACTGTACACTGTAATGATTTATAACTTATTGAGGCTTTAACATAATGAAGTGATCTCACTTACTCCTCAAAATGACCTAGGGAAATAGGTAGAATAGGTTTATTATCCTCATGTTGGAAATAAGTTATCTGAGTCTCAGGAAGAAAAGAGCTCAAGGTTATCCACTTATAGAACATTAATTAAAAGCATGGGTTCTTAGAGGAACATTGCCTGTATTCAATTCCTGGTCCAATTATTTATTAGCTGTGTAATCTTGGCAAGTTCCATAACTGTTTGTGTCTCAGTTTCCTCATTTGTAAAATGAGAATAATGATACTATACATTTCATCAGGTTGTGAGGATTATATCTGCTAATTACTAGAAAGCATTTTGTGTAATGTTTGGTATATAGCAAGCTCTCAATAAATGCCAGCTATTAAAAAGTGCCTAAGCCAGACCTTGGACCTAGTTCTTCTGGCTCCAATTCTAGTGGTCTCCCTATCATTCAAGTGGATCTTATTCCTAGAAAAGCAAATTGAAATAAATTTCTCTTGAAATGCTCTTTGCAGGAGTATCTGAGGCCACAGATGTCTTGTTTTAGACTTTAAACTTACCTCAGAACTGGATTGCAAAGCAAAGATAAATACATAATGTTGCTTCATCTTATGAAACCACTGCATAGAATGTAATTTTGGCAGAGAGTATGCTGAATTTCATAATATCAGCATAAAGAGGTTTCTTTCTTTTTTTTTTAAATTTTAATATTTTTCTCCAGAATTTCAGACCTGGAGCAAATGTGGCCACATCTTTTTGTCACGACACATGCTTGGACTTATTGTGTGTCAAAGGAGAAATCTTTTCTTTCAACTTTGGGTATTTAACATGATCTTAGAGACTGCATCAATTATTTATTAATATTTCTGTCTCTTTGGGACAGTATCCTAGGAAAATAAAAAGCTGGCATATTAGATTATATGTATAAGAATTTTTGCAGCATTGTTTGTAATGCTAAACAAAACAACACAAAAAATCTGGAAACAACTTGAATGCTCATGAAGAGCAGAACAGCTAAGTGACTTTTGAAAACACCCATTGCCAGAATTTTTGGGAATGGAGAAGACTAAGTTACAAACCAGAGGAATGCCTGTGATATGCTGCTAGGTCAAGATAAATCCTGTTGCAGATTATGTATGTAGCATGACCCTCTTTTTATTTAAAAACCCTAAAATCAACATATAGGTATATCTTTCTATAAGCATGAGAGGCATACAAATGTGGAGGTGAGAGAATCTGTTGGAACAGGGTAGTGAGGAGAATGTTACAATTTGCAAGAATGACATCTTTAAAAAAATTATATCTTGACATTATTTTATACAAAGAAAGCATATATTATTTATGCAATGAAAAGTCTAATAAGAACAGAAATAAAAAATAGTTTCCTCCAGCAGTGGCCAATTTATACATTCACTCTCCCAAAACTTTTTTTTCTTCCAAAACTTTTTGCACCACTACAATTAACACAGAAAAATATTGTGAACTGTAGGAGAAAGCTGTTATTCATTGCTCTTTTGCTGAGACATACTTTTGAGTAAAAATGTCTAACAGTTCATTTCTTCTCTGCTGTATGGTCGTCTGATGAGAAAAACATCTCATTTCAAAATGTTTATCTTAATGTCTTAAGAAGCTTTGTGTGATATCTTTTCATAGTCGTTAATGGGAAGCAAATCAAAGAAAGTTGGGTAAAAGACCAACGAAGACATAGTGGCCAATTTATACATTCACTCTCCCAAAACCCATTGATCATTTTTGTTATTTTTTTTGACTTGTGAGCTATATTAGCATTTGTCTACAGCATCATTTCCTTATGAAATGAAATAGTTAAATCGAATGAAATTATAATCATCCAAAATCATCCAAATTGTCTGCAAAGTATTATTAGCTAAATTTATAACCTTGCATTTGCTTAGTAAAAGCCAAAGTTTTAAATACAGAAAACACGAGAATAAACCAACAGTGACATGTAGAATCTAGAAGATCATCTGGACAATTTAGAAGGTGGACTTTCGAGAAGTCTGAGCCACAATTATAGGAGAGAAAAATTTTTGTGCAAACTATAGTAAACATAGCAAAGAAAATTAAGATGCAAAAAACAAGGGGCAAGTTCATTGTAAAATATTATCAAAATATTTCTACATAAGATATTTTTCTTTTGTCTTTAGATCAGTTGAAGAGAAAAATCACTCATTTTAAAATAGAAAAAGCAAATATAGTTTTGTTTGATCTGTCTGCCAAATACCTTAAAAATTTTAATTTTTAATTGCAGAAGACATTAAATGTTAAGAAAAAATAGAAAAAGAAAAAATGGATATTGATCCCCATAACAAAAAGTCCCCAAGCACAATTATTTCCCTTAGTATAGATATACTTAATTGCATTGTCACTGAAGATACAACTAAGAGAAAACTTTTTTTAAAATCAGAGGACATAATAAAGCCCAAGTGAGGAGATTTTAATTTTGAGAAAAATACACTCTGAAAGTATTTTAAGCCATGATAAATTGCAAGTGATTAAGAACAATTATTTCTGCTTATGTCATACAGAAAAAAAAGCATTCATTTGCTACTCAGAAGACAATTTTATACAGGATGATTAAAGTTAAACATCTCATAGCAAATGTTGCTTAAATTCACAATGTGTCTGTTGGTCTTTTACCCAAAGAGAAATATCCTTCAGAAGCTCTCTTCGATTTGTTCCTCATTAATTACTATGAAAGGATATCACACAAAGCTTCTTAAAACATTAAGATAAACATTTTGAAATAAGATATTTTTCTCATCAGGGGAATTTCAAAATAAAGAAGTTTCCAACTAGTTTAACTTTTTATGATAAGAATCACTTTGACATAGGTTAACATAAACAGGTCAACTCCTTTTCTCAGATTAACATAAACAGATTGTTTCCAACTATTTTACCATGGTCTTGCCTCCACGCCTAAAGCTCAGGCAAGCCTAAGTAATCCTATCTTAAGTCAATAAACAGTTCATATTTGGAGATGAGAAAAGCAAGAGTTCAAATTAGGAAAGAAAGTGCTTTGTTATAGCTGAGATGGTTCTAAATGAAACAAATGGTTGTAAATAATGATAAATAGAGCATCTAATTTTGGGTTAAAATACTTTTTACCTTTAATTTCACAAACAAACACAGCCGTATTGTTCTTAAAAGCAATGGAAGGCATGTACTTCTACTGGTAGATTTAGCACTTTTGACCAACCAAGACACCGATTTCTTAAAATAATATGCTTCATACACTTTACTGGATTTTTTTTTAAGATGAATTTTTTTTAATTGAAAAGATTCTTAAAAAATTTTTAAATTAACTATGAGTCATTTCAAGCATGTAAACAAGTATAGAGAATAATAAAACTCAACTTTATCAAATGTTAACATTGTGCCATGTTTGCCTCATACTAAAGATGCACATTTTAATACATTATTTCTTTTTTGAGCTTGAATGGGAACCAGAATGGGATGACCAAGAAGATGACCTGTGCTGCCTGGGTGAAGCCGTGGTGTCCCAAGAGGGTTGGTCCTAGGCTCAGGGTTGTTTAGTATTTTCATCAATCACCTGGCTTTTGTGTGACTGTGATCTTGTTTGTCTTTTCTTCCCATCGCCAGATGAAGAAGATCTAGAACAATTTCTCTTTCTGTTCCTCTCAAGAGAAGATGACAAACTTGAATAAGATCTTCTTGTGTGGGGAAGAGGAGCCCTTGTGGCATCTGGAGCTGAATCTTGATTTCGATCCATGAGATCACAAACATTTTCTGGAGCTGGAACAAAATCTTAACTTTGAACTGGAAGAACTTTTTGAATAAGACCTGGACCTAGACCTTGAACTTTAGGGAGAGGATGCATGTGATGAACATCATGAATGTGAAGATTGAGACTTTGAATGACTTCATCTATTAGGTTTCTTTTTATTACTATCTTCTTCACTGGCATCAAGATTATGTTTTGAGAAATCAGCATCATCTTCATCCACATCCTCATCTAATTTATATTTAGAAAGATCTTTAGCCTCATCCTCTTCTTCACCCTCAGATTCTTTATTTTCAATTTCCTTTAAAATAGATGCTGGACCAACTGCCTTCCTTTTGTATTTTTTCTTTTTATGTCCAAACTCATCACATTTCACCATCAGGTTCTTGTCCTTCTATCTATTTAACATTTTCTCTTTCATTAAAACCACCACTATATCATGTTCTTTCTTCTAACTTAGCATACCTTGGAGTATTACACATGTTACGCTCTGATCTTCTGGCCCAATTCACACGACCGCACGTCTTACACAGTCAGTCATTAGCACTTGGCTCTTTTCTGCAGTGTCTTTCCTATTTTGGGGCCTCCCACTTCCATCATCTTAGCCTTAGGTGTTTCCTCCCGGCCACATCTATTGCAGCTGGTTCTTCTGGCAAAATTTTTATTTCCATATTCTTTGTCAGGGCAAATCCAGTCACTGTCACTGATACGGTCAACATCTTGAGTGTTACCACCACAGCCTCCTGCAGCTATGTCTTCCTGTAGCCCCTTGATCTTGAGGGAACATGTTGAAAAGATGTCCTGAGGCACCTGACGATGAAGCTGTCCATCCTCTTTAGAAATCAAACCTCTGACCTTGGTCTCAATAACACAAAGCTCCAACTGAACTAGTACCTCCTGTTTAATATACTTATAGCAAATGCAGAATCAGCTCACAAGTTATACAAATATACAGCGATACAGGGTCATATACCTCCCAAATCAACCATAATTTATTTAATTCTGTTAGCCTTTTTATTCATAAAAACTATGATACTTGAATTTTGGTGTAGTATGAAGCTAGAACTATGAAGCCTCAACCTCAGATATAATAAGTGATAAAAGTGATTGTCTTTTTTCTACTGATTTACCGGTGTTCTTTAAAATGTGTGTTTGATGTCATTTAAACTGTATCTGCTATTGTCACAACCGCCTATAGGTTTCAGATTAGTAAAGTCTTTGAAATATGACTCTACTCAGCAGAAAGGAATCCATAGCACTTGGCATAAAGATTATAATCTTTGGCCTTCCTGTGGCAAGATTTACAACTGTGACCTTAGACTCTATTTCTTTTGGAGTGTAGTCACTTTAAGTTACCAGTGATGATTGCTTTGAGTTACTAGGTCAGTGTGAATTGCCTAATATAATGTCAGATTCGTGCTTCCCAAGTGCTTGGCAGTATTAGGGACATGAAACAAAGTGAATTTTAATGTCTGGAGAAGGCAGTGCTCTGATATACGAGCCACCCTAGTAACAATGAATTTCCATAACAGAGATTTTAACACCAGTTCCTAACCTCTTCCATACTACCCATCCTTTAATTTATGAAGTATTATGAGTTCACATTTAATTAGATGAAATAGTGTGAAATGACCAGGTTAATGAGATGAAGAGAGTTAAAAGCCAGCTCTACCTCAAGGCCAACCTCTCCCTGGAACGATAAAAAGTAGGAGTTGTGTGAAGGATGATGCAAAGCTGCAAATAATGCACTCCAATTCTGTTAACTCTCTGCTACCTAGAATTGAGCTGAAGGCTTCCTTCAGCTGCAGTTCCAAGTGAACACTTTGTTTAAAATTCAGATCCATATTTGGATGACAAGCAGGAAAGGTAGTTTAAGAGATTGGTTTTTGCTAGTTAAATGTTGCTTCTTTTTTTTTTTTAATGTAATTTTATTATAGTTTCAAGTGTACAGTACATTGGTTAGACATTTATATAGTTTATAAACGGTCCCCCTGATTTTTCTTTCCCTTCTCTGGCCCTACACCTCTCCATGACATTAATGCCAAGTGCCTCATTTTTAACAGGAGGAGGTCCCACACAGTGTTTGAAACCAAACCTTTGTCCGATGCGCTGTTGAAATATGTTGCCAACACTAGATGGCACTCTAGGGTTGCTTTTCTCTTATGTTCCTCTGGTTCCAAGGTCCTCCACTATTAAATCCTCCCTTTAAAAAGAGCAAACATGCTATTTAAACAAAGGTCCCTGTAGTTGCTCTGTAGTTCTGTTTTTATATTTATAGTCATGTAATCAATATGTTGGAAGAGTAATTAATTTTTAACCTTAGTCCATGGGGAGATCAAATGTTAGTGGAGTTAATGGATGGAACAGGCTTCATTATTCTAAAGTAACACTAATGATAAAACAGGGAAGAAAAAGGAGGGTTGTAAACAATTGTGCCATCAAATACACTCATAAAGCAACAGAGCAATGTGATCATGGGACGCTGACCTATTGGCAGTCTCCAGCACAGTCGTAGTTTCTGCTTTAGTCAATTAGACTAAATTGAAATACAGTTGACCCTTGAACAAAGCAGGGGTTGGGGGCTGACTCCCCCCACCCCATCCCACTCCTCACATAGTCAAAAATCCACAGATAATTTTGATTCTCCAAAAACTTAACTACTAATAGCCTACTGATGACTAGAAGCCTTACCAGTAACAGAAACAGTTCATTAACACATATTTTGTGTGTTATAGGTATTATGCACTGTATTCTTACAATAATGTTATTGTTAGAAAATCATGAGAATGTACATTTACAGTGATGTATATATTTGTTGAAAAGAATCTACATATAAGTGGACCTGGGCAGTTCAAATCTATGTTGTTCAAGGATCAGCTGTTGTCTCCTAAGGGATCTTTTAAAATATTTTCTGTTCCAATCAATGCTGTTGAAGTTATTCCAAATAATAGTTCTCATTTTGTTGACCCTCTGTTTGCAAAGCTTCTTGTCATACCTCATTCCCTAATATTTTAGGGTGATTTTAAATGCCCTTTATGATTTGGGACCTCTGGATTCCCGGAGCATGTACCCAAGTCCAGGATTGCCATGCAATCCTTCATCCAACATTTTTGCAGTGCTGTGTCTGAAAGTGTGCTATGTTCTTCCAAGAGAAGTAATGACCCAGTGTAGCTTCTGAATGGCTTCATATCCATGGGCATGTAAGGTTCTGGACGAGCCCACTCCCAGGACTGGAGTGGGGTGGCATGGCCAGAGCTGAGGGGCTGGAAGCCAAAAAAGGACAAAGGACTCACTTTCTTCTATCCTGAATATATCCTCTCATTGCCCCACACCATCCTTGAATTTCCCAACCTACTTTCTAGGATCTTGAGAAAATAAGAAAGATCATTACGTTGCAGGCATGGGAGGCTCACAGTCAATTATACACAAAGGCTCATTATCTATAGACACATTACAATTTATTTTCCAGATGTTATTATATTCAGATTGACCTCTCTTGTTCCTTAACCATTCTTAACCTCTCTTGACTTCTTTGTTGAAGTGATTCTACGTGGAATGTTCTTTTCCTGTCTATTTGTCAGGGCCCGACTTTTGTGTATCTTCTTTTACGAAAACTTCATGGTGAATTTCTTTATATGCTGAACTCCCAAATTTCTTAATTTAGGTACCTATTACAATAACCTATGGCAGTTAGAATTTCTATTATTTTTCTTTTCTAATACAAGTGTAAATTATGTGAAGATTTGTAAATCTTTATATCTTCTACATTGCCTAACCAAGTGCCTCATGCAACACAGATGATCCATAATGTTGAATTTACTGAAATTAGCCAGGATAAATCTTCATCAAAGGACCCAGGAAGGATAGTTATATCAAGAACTGCTCATTTTTTGGACTAATTATTAAAAGAGGAAGATTCTTAAATGGTTTATCCCATAAAAATCTCTGGTCGATATTAGTCTTATATACACACTATAAATGAGCTTTTTCATTGCCCGTTGACATCCATTTCCTCTTCTTCCTTAACAGAACCCTGGTTTTTAGATGGGCATGTTGGGGCCAAAAATAAAGGACTACATTTCTGAGTCACCTCTTGCATCTAGGTATAGCTCAAAAACTAAGTTCTGGATGAATAATTAGAATAAAACAGAATTCTTCAGGATACAACAGAATAACTAGAATGAAGCAGAATATTAGAATGAAATAAAATTCTGTCACTTGGGATTACTAGTGATGTACTATGACTTGTTAGTGTATGATCTTTGAGCACTTACTACATTCAGGTAGGGCTCATATAAACTGAGCTCGAAGGAGGGTTAATTTCTAATTCTTTAGTATATATGGTTGCTCACTTCCCTTTTGTAGAACAAGAGATTAATTATATTTGGATAGTGGGAGTAGGTGAGCAGAGAGAGGGTTAAAAAAGATGGAAGAAATTAGCTAAAAATTGTTGAGTATCTTTAACCAGCTAGTAACAAACCATACATAATTTTATTTACTCTTTCTAGATGGTAACTTTGCATTTTATGGTGAAGTAATTAACTCCTTCTCAAACTCCTCCTTCTCCCTGACTTCTGAACATTGTAGTGCCCTTGAGTTTCATCCTTGGTCTTCTCTAGCTTCTGTCCCTCAATGATCTCATCTGGTTCCATGGCTTTTACCACCAAGTGCCAATGGTTTTGCCCCTTTAAGCTTCAGACTTACATATTTAAATGACTACTTGGCATTTCTACTTTCTGGCTAAAAGACATCTCGAATTGACCTGACCTGTGACTCCCAGCTTTCTCTCTCTGTAAGTGGTGACACCATCCATCCAGTTGCTAAAGCCAAAAATCTAGGAGTCGTCTTTGATCATTCCCTTACTCTCCTTACCTACATACAAGTCATCAGCACATTCCATTCATTTTGTCTTCAAAATGCATTTCAAATTTGTCCACTTATATCTGCCTCCATTCTACCTCATGTCCACCCTGATCTCATGCCTGAAGGTATTCAATAGCCTCCCTGCTTTTTCTGTTGCATTGCTACAATCTATTTTCACTCAGCAGCCAGACTGATCTATTAAAAATAGATCACGTCCTCTCTTGTTTAACACCCTTCAGTGGTTTCTCACTGCTGTTAGAATAGAAACCTAATTGCTTGTTGCTTACATTTCCAACTTTGCTTCATGCCACTCTTCCCAGCTCGACATATTGCTCCCCCGCAGGTCTGTTTCCTGGGCCTTCAACAGGCAAAGCCCTTTCCTGTCTTCAGAAACAGCCTTTGTACTTGGTGTTCTTGCTGCCTTGATTGCTCCACAGTTCACACTGCTGGCTCATTCTCATCTTCGGGTCTTAGCTCACGTTTTGCTTTCGTAGGCCTTTCCTGATTACCCTTTGCCAAATAGCCATTTAAATCTTTATCTTATCATCCTATTTATTCCTTTTATAGCACTTTTAACAATTTGAAATTAACTTTTGTTTATCTGTCTACACATCCATCCATCATCTATCCATCTTTATTCCTCCCTCCTTTCTTAACTCCCTGCCCCCCCCCCCCCCCCAGTCTCTCTCTCTCCCTGCTCTGGAATAAATACCATGTGGGGACAACAGTCTTATCGAGTATATTCCCTGCTGTATCTTCCTTTTTTATAATAGTGCCTGTCAAGCAGAAGGCTCTCAGTAATGTTTTAAAATTGAATAAATGGATGACCATATTTATCCACAGGCAAATGATGAGTAGATGGCAGAGATGAGATTGGAACTTGGCCCTTTCTTATTTCACACACTTATTTTCATTACAAGACCTTCCTACCAGTCAACCAGGACTCAGAGTTTTCTGCTATTAAAGCAAGGACTATTTTGACTAAATATATTGAAGAATTGCAGTAATGATTTGATTAATTTGTGTTCCCTCTAAATTATTTTACCTAAACTCTACAGATGCTTCAGTTAATCATACATTTTAAAAATGTGAATTATTTAAATGATTGCCTCAACTCTCATTTTTCTTTGCTGTGATGTATTATTCTTTCTATGTATGAAGAACCATTTCCTTTTAAAAATAATGTTGTCCATACCCTTATGAACTAGTTAATTTTCTTTCCAACATTTTCTTTTGGGTCGTTTAGATATGACCTAATAGTCACCGCAATAATGCTGTTGTTTCAAAGGGCAGAGACCTTTTTCTTATAAAAAATTGAATGTGAAAAAAAATCACTTTATACAGTGTGAGAATGCCTGTTTTTCTTGGTCATATTTCATTTCCTTAGCAAGACTATTTTCTTCTGCTTTCCATTGTCAGCAGACAAAAAAGATACAATTAAATCGAGGAAACCTGGCAGAGCCGATTTTGGAAAATAAAGTGAATTCAGTTTCTGATTTGAACAAAGAGCAATTTATTACGTTGGAAAAACACTGCCCTGATGAGATTCAAACTCAACATGTCTCATGTGAGCTCAGGACATCACTTCAGATCTGCATTCATGTTTATCTTTGAGAAGGGGCAGTGATTTCACTCCCAAACTTTAAACTCCAAAGAGGACGTGGAGTTGTTTAAGGGTCAGCTATCAGCGAGCACCCAGGCCCCCGTGCGGAGGCCCAGGGCCAGATCTGTGGCCTTCTCCTGTTCTGAGCTCATTGACTCTAAGTAGAAATTTCTGTAAACAACTCCAGCAATTATGCTGGAGCAAATGGAGTGCTCAGGTTGGTTACAGGGAATTTTATGAGTCAGATGAGCTCTATGGAGACTTTTGAAATAAAAAAAAATTTTTTTTGAGGAATCTAATAATTATAATAACATATTTGTATAAAACCTTATTATATCATTTAATATTTACAACCAGCACTGTGGAGATAATTATCTTTATTCTATATAGAGAGGAAAAGTGCAACTTAAAAAGATTGACATTGAGAGTCACACAGGCAATAAGTAAGACTGGACTAAGACCCCTTTCCTAACGTCAAAAAAAAAGAAGAAAACTAGCATCTGTTTTCTTGACTTCTACTTTCACATATTTCTGGTTTGTGCCAAACTTCGGACCTGTTTGGTGATAATTTTATTTTAGACTCTTCCACGTTGAGTCTTTTCGTGGAGCATGGCAGATTATAAATAATAGTGATGATGATGATGATGATGATGATGATGACGATGATGACAGTATTAGTAAAAATCAAGGTCTCTAGAAATAATTACTGTCACTTATTGAGAGTTTTGCATACATTGTTTCATTCAATCCTTGCACTATTTTATGAGGAAGCTGCCATTTGTATCTCCATTTTACAGATGTGGAAATTGGGGCTCAGGAGGAAGAAGCAACTAGTCCAAAAATCACACTACTGGAAAGTTGTGTAAATGATTCAAATTAAGAGTGTCTGATTCCAAAGTGTGTCCACCTAACCTCTATGTTACAGTGCTTCTTTCCAGAACTAGGGTAAGGGGTAGGCCTGCCAGGTCACAGGGCACTGAGTTACGACTGAAATAAGTAAGTAATATGATGTCAAGCGATTCAGGTTTCACATGTGCTCCTTATGTAACGGACAAAATTAGGTTGGGTGTGCTCCTGCCAAAAGGACAGTTGGAATGAAGGAAAGTAATTTTCTATAGTAAACAACCCATCTCTGTGGTGCATGTTTGCCACACATATGTTTAGTTCTGGTCAGTTAAAAGTCATCAGTCAGCCGAAATTCTGAAATTATCCCTCATAGAATGCTGCTTATCAGAAATGGGAGATTTGTTTTTATTATCTAAGTTGAAAACCCTTTATAATTTTCAAGCAGTCTGGTTCAGAATAATGTAAAAGAGAGAATTTTAGAAAAGTATAATATTTTACTTTTAGTATATTAATTCTACTTTGTTAAATGGAAATAAATAAATCTGTTAACTTTTTTTATTAAGAGAAAATCATTTTAATCTCATATTTAAATAAAAGTTATAAAAGTTGAGACAATATTTAAAGATTATCAGTTTGACAGAACACCAAATTATAAGCCAGTTTGGGAGTGATGGTGGTGGTGGTCTAGCCTTATCTATACAGCTGCGTGCACGTGTGTGTGTGTGTGTGTGTGTGTGTGCGCGCGCGCGTGTGTGTGTATAAAAGGGAGATATTTTTGGTGGAATTTCAAAGTCACAGAGGTAGAGAAACAGTCTCTTGACTGAGGAGATTTTGATGAGTAATAGTTTGGTCAATAAGATGGAGGCTTTTGAAGGATGTCTTCGAGTATCTAACTTAAGTTAGAATTGATTTAAGGTGAAAATTTCAGGAAGAATATTCAAGAAAGTGTTAACATTAGTTATCCTTAGGGAGTGAGGATAAAGAGTGTGGAGAGTGGTCAGAAGATATTTCCTGTTCACTTAATATCTTTTTGTCTAATTAAAAAATTTTTTTTCATGAGAATATATTTTATAATAAAAATAAAACAAAAGAAGACATAACATAAAGAACTAATTCAGGGAACAGCTAGAAGTGGGCATATGTTTTCAAGCAGGAAAACAACATAATTAGATATATTATATAATTTTGGCAGCTAGTTTTAGATTATAAGGAAAAGTCAATATGGAGAGAGCAGAATCAAGAGGTCAGTTGTTAGTATAATCTTGGAATAAGACATTATGTAATGACTTCTAAGCCAAGTATAATTTGTAGACAATATTCTAAAGCCCATGTGGAGGATCCACATTTTCTTCACATCAGAGTATTTAAAATAAAATGATTCAAAGCAATCATAATTTAACTTTGATATGACTGCACTAGAGGGAGTTACATTTTAATTAATAGATTAAATAAAATAATCTATAGGTAAACATATTCTCGGAGTAAAAGTAGGGGATAGACTATGAAAGGAAAAAATTAAGAAGAATATATATATCTTTCTGAATTACAAATAAATAAAAATGTACGAGTAACAGATGACAGAATTTTGCATTAGATTTTTTTTTTTTTCCCTGTGAATCAACCAGGTTTGATGGTGGCAGCACTGAATTTTTTGCTTTTTGTCATTTTAAGCATTTATTTACAGTTTAGTACAATTTAAACAGCATTTCATTAAGCAAGACTAATTCCTGAGAGTATTACCTTAGCCCATTAGCTTCCAGACAGTCAGTAATTCCTGTGACATATCTTGGGATGAGATCATTATTATTACCATTGTTATTTTTATCAATTAAGTTCATTTAAAAAAAATGTATGTAGTTTTAACACTGGATATTTTCTTTCCGAAACATATTTTTTAGTATCTGTGTGTTAGTGATTTCTTGCTTTGCCCATGTTTCCATAGACCCTCTGGCTACCACTGACGCTAAGCTAAATTCTCTAGGTTTAATTCTCATGGTTAACACAAAATTAGAAACAGCTTTTCCAAAGTATCCTGATAGGATATTTCAGTTTCTGTAATTTTTCTATATTGGGAATTCTGAAACAATCTCTAAAGGTCACATGACTAACTTCAGAAGTACAGGGTGGGATTTCGCAAAGGCTCTGAATTTGGCATTTCTTGTTTACAAGAATTGTTGCCACTGATGAATATGGTGGTTGTTTAGTCACAGTTCTGCAGAAGGAAAGGCCCGGCTTGACTATAATGGAAAGAGCAGATGTCACCAGAATACAGTGGCAAACGTCAAAATGAGGGCTTTGGCTGGCAGGGAGTGGTCTGTCCATTACCACTTTCCAACACTTTTGGAATTAGAGACAGAAAGAAAACTCATGAAACAACTGCGAAAATTATAAATAACCCCAAAAGGTAAATGAAAGATAGTGCTTGAAAATTCCAGGCTGCCCCATGAAAGTAGGAATTGATATTACAGATCTTATGGACCACAATGGAGAACACGAATGGGCGGGAGAGTTAGAGAAAAAGAGTTCTGACATGTTTGAATGCCAAAGATTTTTAAAGTTGATCTCTTTTGGCCTGGTAAGATTTTATGCATTTTTCTCATTCCAACCCAGAGGTCTGAGGATTAGTGGATGTTTCTACCAGCCTGGAACTCATGTGGTGAAGAGAATGTATGCATGTGACAGTGAAAAAGTGAATGAATAAAGACAAAAGGCTTCTTTTCAAGAATAAAATAAAAATTATCATTAATTTGGGTCCAGTGCTTCAAAATAATGTTAAATTAGTTTACTTAAAATGTTCTGTTTATGTACTCTAAATATGGCCATTTTCATCTCAGAGTTGCTTTTAATGCTACTTGCTTTTCAGAATCCTTAATCAGATAGGGTTTAACTGTTCAGGAGAATAGGACCTGAGCCCTATTCCAAATTGGTCTATATAGGGAACTAGCTGTTCATTAAAATAATAATAATATTAATAAAGGATTAGTAGCTATTTGGATGTTTGGATACTAAATTTATATGGGACTAATTCATTTATATCATTTTTTTTTAACCTACACACTTTATTGATAAGAAGGAAAATACATTCATTGGAATAGCTCAGAAGCATGCAATGGAGAAATTGGAGAAGACAGAGAAGTTCCTTCTGTTTCCAGTATTTGTTAAAAATTTACCTTCAAGCGAACACAGTACTAGCCGAACAGGATCGTAAGTTCTATTAATGATGGGCTTTTCATTACCATAGATATGCTTTTGCAATTTTCCTGGATTTCTGCTCCAGGGTCACATGGTAAGTCAATAGTAGTTATAAACCTCTCAGCATTGTGATCAATACCTTTGGCTGACGTAATCTAGATCTCTGGTGTAATTTACAACAAAGGACAGTTTGGGCAAGCCTCTATTTTATTACCTTCAATTCACCAACTGAAATATTTCACTGGTTTATGACTGAACTTATTTCCAATTTTTGATAGAGATTTAAAATAGTCCTGAATAAAAATGTCAAATATAAGAAGGGAAAAATATTTTTATGGAATTAAAAGGAATAAGCATTTCTTCTTTGGGGGGGCATAATGTCTGCACATCTTTCTCCTGAAGTTGTCTAAAGCACCACAAACGTGAATGATGTGTGACTGTGTGGATATCTGTTCATGTCATCAGACGAATTACAATACTAATAAAGTATTCCTTATCTTCCAAACACACAGCATATAACTAAAACAATATTGTACTTACTCTACTTTTTCCTAACTCTGAATAATCACTAACCATCCATTTGGGTAAAACAAGGGACAGTAATAATCTCTAGATACGAATACTGAGCATTGTGTCTCCTATCATTGTTCTTTTGTACAATTTTCCTATAATTTAGATGGACTGTTTCCCCCTGCCCCATGCCACGTTGTTTATATTCTAGGTCTGAAGGCTAAACAAGAAAAAAGGAAACTAAATTGGAGAGGTGATTAAAGGATAGTAGGGAGTTTAAAGAAAGAAGAAGGGATGGAGGTATTCTTCAGGGGTCCTGCACTAAAAGAAAAGGTGCCACCATCTTGTCATTGTCTTGTCATCATTCTCATCCCCCACTTCACTGCCATATCAATACTCAAGGATGAGGTGGAATCACAGCTCTGTTTCTACTGTATAAAGCAGATATGAAGTAAAGGATGGGATGAGGATTTGATTTTAAATATCTATCAGGTCCCTTTCAGTCAACTACAGGCTTGGATTTCCCTTTCAGTCAACTACAGGCTGCCTTTACATGGCTCATATTGTCTAAAACTAAAGACGATAATATCACAATGATTGAGCAATTATGTTGTGCCAGATGCTTTTATGCACTAATTTTTCATCCTCAAATAAGTTTGTGAAGTAAACAAGATTAACTTATTTGACAGATGAAGAAACTTAGGTTGACAGAGGTCCAGTATTTTCCCCAAAGTAAGTCAGAGTTTGATCTATTTGACAAGAGTCTTAACTTTGCTATGTTAAACTGTGATGCTCTCTCTGATTTCAAACTATATCACAAAACTATAGAAATCAAATCAGTATGGTTTTGGCATAAAAACAGACACACAGATCAATGAAACAGAATGGAGAGCCCAGAAATAAACACTTGTGTATATAGTCAATTAATATACAACAATGGAGTCAAGAATATACCATAGAGAAAGGACAGTCTTCAATAAATAGTGTTGGGAAAACATGCAAAAGAATAGAACTCGACCACTATTTTATACCATCTACAAAAATTAACTCAAAATGGATTAAAGACTTGAATGTTAAGATCTGAAACCATAAAACTCCGAGAAGAAAACATAGGTGATAAGCTCCTTGCAATGTCTTGGTAATGATTTTTTGAGTCTGATATGAAGCAAAGGCAACAAAAGCAAATAAGCAAGTAGGACTACAACAAACTAAAAAGCTTCTGCACAACAAAGGAAACCACCAACAAAATGAAAAGGAAAACTACAGAATGGGAAAAAATATTTGCAAATCATATATCTGATAAGGAGTTAATATCTAAAACATAGAAATAACTCAAAAACTCAATAGCAAAAATATATATATATATGTGATTAAAAATGGGCAGAAGATCTGAATAGACATCTTTTCCAAAGAAGACATATAAATGACCAATAGGTACATGAAAAGATGTTCAGCATCATTAATCATCAGAGAAATGCAAATTGAAACCATAATGAGATATCATTTTACACCTGTTAAATGACTATTGTTGAAAAGACAAGAGTAACAAATGGTGGGAATGTAGAGAAAAGGGAACCCTTGTGCACTGTTGATGGGAATGTAAATGGTGCAGCCAGTGTGGAAAACAGTGTGGAGCTTCCTTAAAAAATTAAAAATAGCACTCCCACATGATTCAGAAGTTCCACTTCTGGTTGTTTATCCAAAGAAAAAGAAAACATGAACTCAAAAGGAGCAAATAAACAAGTAGGACTACATCAAGTATATATGTAACGATATATGGATGTTTACTGAAGCATTATTTACAATAGCCAAGATCTAGAAACAACCTAAATGTCCACTGAGATGAATGGAAGGAAAACGTGGTATATTTTTATGATAGAATATTATTCAGCCATAAAAAAGGAAATGTTTCCATTTGTGACAATATGGATGGACTGAGAGGGCATTATGCTAAGTGAAATAAGTCAGACAAAGAAATACTGTATGATTTCACTTATATGTAAAAAAAAAATCCAAACCAAACTTGTGAATACAAAGAACAGATTGGTGGTAGCCAGAGGCAGGGGATAAGGGGATGGGGGAAGAAGGTGAAGGGGATCAGAGGTACGAATTTTGTTACAAATTGTGATGCTTCCATTACATTTCTTGGGGTAGGAGAAACTGTTTATTTTTAAATTCTCATTACCTAGCACAGTACCTGACATACATAGATGCTCAATAGATATTAATTGAATTAAATGAAATACTAATGTATTTATTTTATATAATACTAACTTGTTTTCTGAACTAGATCAGGTAAATTAACAACACGAGATGTCACCATTCAAACATTTGAATGGTGCTTATTCAAGTTTTATATCCCTTCTCCATATTTCTTTAAGGATGCAACCTGCTGTGTAGGTGAGAGAGCAAAAATATAATTGATGCCTACATTATGAAGTAAAAAGTCCTGTGGTAATTAAAAATCCAGAGCACTAAGCTAAACTTTGCAAAGGATTATTTTTTATTCCTGTCTCCCTAGAAAGGTCCCCCCTCCCCATGTCAGTGTTCATCAAACATCATGGAAGCTACATATGTAATAACTCTCTGTGGTGGCTTAAAGTGTTTGAGGATAATAAAATCCTGTTTCAGTTCAGCAATTACTTGAGAATCTATCAAAGTGCCAGATATTAGAGGTGTAAAGATGACAGGTCCTCATCCTCCAGAGACATGAAGTCTGACTGAACTTCCTATGAACATGCATCTTCTTGGCTGGGAGGGAGTTTGGCTGAATTCTCTCTCAGTAAAGAATCAGCCCCCACTGTATTTTATAGGTGTCAATTTAAACTTGTGCATTTTTTTTCTTATCAGATTGCTCCAAAGGGCCACATGATTTCAAGATGATTGAAATATCACCTTTGAATTCTCTTACCATTACAAGAATATTCATGGACATAACTTGAAGGTGGTTTTCTAGTAACTCGGGGCTCTGAGAGGTGGGATCCTGTGTAGTTGGAAAGGGTAGTTTTTATGGTGATAAGAAGGCCTCTCTCCTCCAACTCCCAAGTAGACATCTGTGCCAACTGCGGGGTTACAGGTCCATTGCCATATCCTCTGGTCCAAGGATGCACCATGCTGGAGGAAAGCATCATGCTAAAGTAGGAGCCAGGTACTCTAGCAGTTGAAAGATTGTCAGAAAAATGCAGGTAATTTGAGAACTCAGGACGAACCACTCTAGAAAGACAGACTTTCTGAGATTCAGAGATACAAATCCTTTTAGCTGCCCATGCATTAACTTGACTAAAGCTCTCATAAATGGATGCTCTTGATGCAGCCAGGTGAAATAAATCATAGGCTTCCTGCCATTATGTAAATGATAGTAATCAAGCATGACTAGCAATAACTAACTCTTAGTATACAAGATGATACATTATTTTATTTTAATTGTATGATTTATTACAACAACTATTAACATACAAAGTACCATTCAGCTCGACTGCAGGTATAGGCAGTGACAAGTATCTAATTCTTAGAAGATTCACTCCCACAATCAGTCCAGACACATTAACCTAAGGACACATTTATAAATAGCAAACATGATTTTCACATTGCAGCTTTCTCAAGCATATATACAGGTGTGTAGTCTTGTCAATGGGTTGTTTCCACAAGTTCTTTCTGTTCTTGATGCATTCATTCCCCTGATATCAGTAGAGATATTTCTTTCTGCAGAGGAGATTTATTTGTCATCCACCATTTACAACACTGTGTGAATTGGTATTACTCTTTACACTTCTGAAATAGTAACCTTTGAATTGGAACATCTCTGCAGTACAATTCCTTGCATTTTCTGGTAAGTTCCCCTACGTCAAACAACTTTTGGTTGTAATCACTCTCTTGCAACAACAGCCCAACTCTACTATTGGGTTTCAGTGTAACACACACTCTTATAGCTTGCTGTGTTAACCTTTGGCTTCAAGTCCTGATGATGTAATGAGGGTGGGATGTACTGGCAATCAGTATATTTCCTTATCACAATTTACAGCCATTTAAAATCATGCCATTATTAATCCAAGTCTGACATACCTTTTCTGAAATGTTCACAGTGCAGTATTTTTATGGCCTAACAAAAGTTTTCTATCATTAAAAATAAACATTTTTATAAAAATATAATACTTTAAATGTTTATATAGACAAAACCAGTTAGAGTATCCTGTGCCACATGCACTATACAGTAGTAAGCACAAAACCTCACAAAACAAAATATCACAAAAGTCCTGCCCAGAATAATTGTTCATTCAGGTGAAATGGACAGAACTGTCAATTGCCTTTTTTCCCTAAAATAGTTTTGCTTACACAGAACATGTCCTAATGCAAAACTGGGCTCCCCAAAAGTTTTATTGTCTCCACCTATTTGTTGGATAGGAAGCTGCCACCTGAGAGAGAGGCTAATATTTCCAGTCCATAGATCGTTTCTTTGTTCTATATATGAGCTGTGATTGGAACCAATGAACCTTTCATCAGATGTAGTCTGCTTTAAAAATATGCTAAGTTACCTTTAAAAACACTTATTATCACAAAGTACTTGTTTTATTCTCAGTTGTCATTAAAAAAAAAATACAGACAAAACATCTAAATATCCACATTCATTAGATCAGAACAGAATCATTTGCAAACTGTTGATTTTAAAATGACAATTAAACATTTCATTGTGACTAAAAACTGTTATGAAAATCTTAATGTTGTCTATGTACAATATGTAAATGTCCTTATTAAATTATGAACACATTTCTGTCCTGCTGTTTTGAAATGTTAACTCCATTGCCTATAGATATTTCTCCAATAAAAGGAATGTATATGTAAAAATTTAAAAGAGAATGTTTGCCTAATGGGCAAATGACAACATCAGTAATGAAAAACATTAGTGACCATACAATGTATAAAAGCTCTTTGAACACTTGAATTCTAAAGGAGTAGCCTGGTCCCAGGGCTGCCTTTTTTTGTCCTGGACGTTGCCACTTCTGAATTTTCTGTGATCAAGAAGCCCTTAAAATTCAATGCCTCAGTTTCCTGTATGAAATCAGGCAGGATCCTGATTTTTAAAAATTTCAACCCAGAATTCAGGTTTTGGCCTGAATTCGATAGGAGCGTCATCACAGCTGCAGGGTTGCCATTGGTCACCGGCCTGTGGGACCAAGCTTCTGGCTCTGATGCTTTGTCAGTTGAGAAATTCCTTAGAATCTGGTCATTTTAAATAACGATATTAGGTCCTATAATAGTGCAATTTTGGCAAAAGCAAAAAATATCTTGTGGCCTGTCAATGGCCAGGCAGTGAAAAAAAATATCAGAAAAAGTGTAGACCGTTGTTTGGAAAGTTCTACGAAGTTTCTCAGAAGGGGGCTGGCGGTGTATCCATCCATCATGTGTCTCCCTCACCATCAACGTTATCTTGTGATGACAACAGCGAAGGGTACGGAGCGACACATTTGACATTCACATACGTAGCGTTTACATGGACGTAGTGCTCCCCAATGAAAGTAGAGAATATGGCTGATATCCTGGAGACCAGTTCAGCAAAGGATGGACGCAGTTCAGCTTTAGGGTGCCAGCATTTTAGCATCACTTCATACCTGTTTCAGAAATAAAAACAAATGTTGTGAGAGACACTTTGAAGGAAAGCATTTCTGTAAAAGTAAAGAATATAAGAGCTGCAGAAGATTCTGTCGGAATTCCTACTTACAAGGGATCTGGGCAGTATTCGGGTTGTAAGAGCCTTCTGCCTTGCAACAAGTAAACTGTTATATCAAAGGTGTTGACGTCAGGATACGGTGGTGCTCCTCTTGTCATCAGTTCCCAGAGGAGTACGCCAAAGGACCACTAGTCAAACAAGGGAAGGGAGAATCCAGGTAAGACGCATGTCCACGCAAACATGAAAGGTGATCGGTACGTCTTGGTGACTAAACTTGGCTTAGTATATTCAATACTCGTGCTGTTTTGAGCAAAAATTTCCTTAAAGGCAATTAGTAAGCTATATATTTTGTGATTTGTTTAAACTAGAATTAGATAAAGTCTAGATTGTAAGTAAATGTAAAGTTCCAAAAAGAATATCTGAGGCCCACATGATGAAGATTTCATCTGTATTTAGTAGAGTAGGATTTCGAAGTTCTCTCTTGTAGGATCAAATCATTAACAGGTTGCTATCCTTCTCTTTTTCAATAGTTTCGCTACAATTTTAGATTATTTTTAAAAGAAGAAGACAAATGAGTGCTCCAAAATTTAAATCTGTGGGATTTCCAAATGATTGTAAGTAGTGTTTAAGAAATGTAACCATATCTAAAAGTTAATGTTAAAGAGGTCTAAATTGATATAAGTAAAAATTCATATTAAAAATTAGAAATAATAAAACTGCTAGGCAACAAGGCTCTCTATTGAAAACTAATTTCAATAAAATAACTAATTTGAAAATATTAAAGGAGGAGATTAATATAAAACAGCTGTATCAATTAATATAAAACTTTATAGGGAGATTGCAGGGATACGGAGAGATTAAGTGACTTGTTAAAAATCCCCCAATGAGTCTGAATTCACACTGGGATGAACATTTAAGAGTTCTTGGCTCTTGGATCTTGCTTGGTCTACTGAACCTCACCGAATATGCAATTTCTTGATTTAAAGCACTCTGCTTGGAATACATTAAGTCATATATTATCTCCTCCTGGAGATGTGCCAAGGTGAGAATGACACAAAGAGAATAAGTCAGCATGTACAGGTCAGTCACTTCTGGGAAGAGGACCTAGGAAGTCAGTTCTTGCTTAGCAACACTTCCAGGACAGTCAGAAGGGGTGGGGTGGGAATGAGGCCCTGAGAAAAGAAGCTTGGAGGAGGAAGAGAATACAGACTAGCCAGGTGGGGTAGGAGAACAGAACATTGTTCTGAACAGAACATTGAGAAGCAAATGTAGCTTGTAATATTTAGTAAGAAGGAGAATAAAGTACGCCTTTGAACACTGCAGCCTAAAGAAAGAAACTAGGTAGATTTTGTAATTGCTAATAAAAATCTCCATTGATGGCTCTTTCCCTTTGTCCAAGTGCAAGAAACCTGCAAGATCTTGATCCAAACAGAAAACAAACTCTTTCCCAGGTGGGAACTAGATAACTTTGGTGTCTTCTGTAGCCTTTAAAAATCAGAGTTTTCAAAGCCTGAAAATCATGAGTCACTTTTGACAACTTAATTGAGATAACCTTCGAGTTCCAGAATTTTCATTAAAATTTAAACCAATGTAACAAGTATTTGCTGACCTTTGATGGCACAAATTACTAGATAAGCCCCAAAGTTGATTTAACAAGGTTAATAGCATTATGTAATTAACTGTCATATAGAACAATATAATATAATAACTGTAATATAGAGCAATAATAGAAAAGAGGTACAAATGCTGTGAAAAGTCAAAAAGATAATTGTGGGGTACTGAGAAGGCTTCAGGAAGAAAGTGACAGTAAAATGGGTCTTGAAGAATGGGCAGAATTTGTTTTACAGGTACATGTAATATGAGCACAGACAGAGTGCTTTGGATGGAGGGAGTGGGCCCAGGGGCGATGGTACACGTGTTTTTATTGACCCGTAAGTACAGTAGGTCACTCTGTTTGGTGTATGGCCTAGGTAACGGGAAGAGAAATAGAAAGGGGACATGCTGTGGTGTTTGTGAATGTTGAAAGTGGGTTAAACTGAAATTGATGGGACACGATTGGAGTTGAGCTCCAGGAGATTGCATCTGTAAACACTATGCTTTATACAAATAGGAGAGGACGATCCACAAGGCAGAGGCCAGTTAGGAGGTTTCTGAACAAGAGGTGAGGGGTGCTGCTGCATGCTGGCAACATGGGATCCTATGAGACTGAACTCCTGAATTAGGGTGGTGGGAGAAGGTACGTGTCATATAAGGAACTGGGCACGGGCATCATGCCCTTAAAGAAAGATTATCTTATCTAATCCTTAAATAACCCTGTTACGACCCTGTAACGTAACTGGTTTTATAGACACTTTAAGGATGAGGAAATCAAAGTTCTGAGAGGCTGATTACCTACCTGATCGGGTCTCCCTAACCAATAGCCTAGGCTATAGGTTTGTCTGGAGGCAAATTCACCAAAAAGGGGACAGAGTTGGGTAAATTTCTGAGCAACAATTTGGATTCAGAGGACTCATGGGACAGAAGAGGTGAAGGAGGGCAGTTTCCAGGAGAAGCACTGTATTGCCTGCATTCTAAACTCTCTTCAACAACTTTGGACTGACAGGACAATAGGGGAGGGGCAGCAAAGAAGAATGATGCTGACCAAGAGAGGTTGGGGGTGGGGGAGATGTGAGGAGAGAGAAAGAGGAAGGTGGTAAGCAGTGCATGTACATCAAGATGACGGGAGCAAGTCAGTTTTAGTTTCAAGACAAGAAAGGTCTACTATTCACACATGCTGTGTTAACGGTCAAGCCATTTCTGAACACCTGAGCACCAGAAGTGAGCTTATCTGAAAACTCTCTGCTTAACTTTATCAAAGGTGAAGATCAAAGCAGTCGTTACATGTGAGAGACTGTTATAAGCTATATACAAAATGATAGAAAGGGTCGCTGTTGAGGTAAGCAAGGAAAAGACAGAGCTGAAGTTGATTATTCAAGAGTAGGTAAACTGGGGTGCAACACAATTTGTGAAAACCACGATTGATAAAAAATGGATAACTTGATAAAGTTTTATCAATTGGTAAATTGATAAATTTTCAATAAAATTAACTTCTACTCTTTGAAACATACCAGTAAAATAATGAAAGGATAAATATATTTGCCTTTAGAAAAATATATTTGCAAAAAGATGCATCTGATAACATATACCCATATCCAAAATATATAAATAATCCAGGAATAAAAAAATAAACAACCCAACAAACATCCCCTAGAAAATAAATTCTAAGCCTTAAAATATTGGGCAAGAATTTAAGTAGACACTTAAGAGAGGTATAAAGATGGCAAAAAAGCACATAAAAAGATGCTCAACATCATTAGTCATTAGAGAAATACAGATTAAAAAGAAAACAAGGTATCATTACAACCTATTCAAATGGCTGAAACCCCCAAAACTGATAATGGCAAATGCTGAACAAATGAAACTTATACATTACTGGTAGGAATATAAAATAGTACAGCTTGTGTGAAAAAACAGGTGGCAGTTTCTCATAAAGT
Source organism: Rousettus aegyptiacus (assembly GCF_014176215.1). Lineage (NCBI taxonomy): Eukaryota > Metazoa > Chordata > Mammalia > Chiroptera > Pteropodidae > Rousettus > Rousettus aegyptiacus. The sequence goes on from NW_023416288.1 coordinate 71,696,506, forward strand.
AAAACATACACTTACCTTACAACCCAGTAATCCTACTTCTAGATATTTACCCAAAAGAAATAAAAATTATGTTCACATAAAAACCTTTAAGCAAATGTTAAGGCCATTATAATTACATATAAATAATTGCCTAGAGCTGGAAAGAACCCAAATGTCCTTCAGATGGTAAATGGATAAACAAAATGTGGTACATTTGTATGATACTACTTAGAAATAAAAAGGAATAAATTACTCTGCAATGGAAAACATTAAAAATAGAATCACCATATGATCCAGCAATCGCACTTTTGGGTATATAATCAAAAGATTTGAAAACAGGATCTTGAAAAGATATTTGCACACCTGTGTTCATAGCAACATTATTCCAACAGTCAAGAGATGGAAGCAACCTAATTGTTCATCAAGAGATGAACATATAAAGCAAGTGTGGTAGATATACACAATGGAATATTATTTAGCCTTAAAAAAGAAATAAAGTCCATTGTATGCTATGACATGGGTGAGTCTTGAAGACATTGTACTGAGTGAAATAAGCCAGTCACAAAAAGAGAAATAATACATGATTCTACTACATGAAGTATCTAAAGTAGCTAAACTCTTAGAAACAGAAAGTTGAATGGTGGTTGCCCAAGAGGCTGGGGGAGGGGAAATGGGGAGTCATTCAGTGGCTACAGAACTTCAGTTTTGCAAGATGAAGAAGTTCTAGAGATCTATTGCACAACAATGTGCATATTGTTAACATTCATGCACTGACACTTAAAAATGGTTAACATGGTCAATTTTATGTTTTTTGTTTGTTTGTTTTTTTACCACACGAAATAAAAAAGATATGAACTACTGATATATTGATACTAATGACACAGCATGGATGACTCTCAAGGGCATTACGTGAAGTGAAAGGAGAGAGACTCAAAGGCTACTTACTGTAAGATTCTACTTAGATGATATTCTAGAAAAGGTAAAACTATAGAGACAGAAAACAGACCAGTGGTTTCCAGGTCCTGGGGATAGCATAGAGCTTGACCACAAAGGAGTACTAGGGCATTTTCTGGAATGATGGAAGTGTTCCACATCTTGCTTGTGGTGCTGGTGCGTTCTTTAAAACTTGAAGAACTTTACACCAAAAAGTTTGAAGAGTTGGTAAACTGCATAATGGAGATACTATTAATAGAAATAAAGAAGTGAGAAACTGAGAGTTGGAAGGAAAGAATTTGACCTCAAACATGGCAAATTTGTGATGCTGATGAGAACATCCAGAAAGAGAGATTCAGAGGTGGTTGTTGATGGGAATGGTTGAAATGACTAGGGAGGCCCACACTGGGAGGGAGACTAAAATCCTGGGAGATAGTTGCATGTAGGATGTGAGAGAAGGAAGAGAAGCCATTGAGGGTAGAAGACACACAACTGAGAAGCAAGAGGTAAACCAAATGGTGCAGTGTCCCAGAAATCAAAGGAGGAGGAAATTTCAAGAAGGAAGGAGTGGTCAACTGAGTTAATGCTGCAGAATGAAGCTGGCTGAACCACTGAGAAGTCATAATGACTTTAATGAAAGCAGGTGTACTAAGTATGAAACACTGTACGGTACTGGGTATGAGTAATTTCAAGTGTAGTGACACCTCCATTTTGTTTGAATGGGCTTGAAGAGTATCCAGACTTTAGCCAAACTCCATCTGGGCACTTGCAACAAAGTGGACCTTTTTACCAGCAGGCAAGTTTTTATGTGTAGATCTTAATATACATATAGCTTATCACGTGCTTTTGGAAATGTTCCATGTCAACATTCAAAAGATTGTGCTATCCTGGAAATAAAAAATTTATGCAAATTTATCCATGCAATCAATAACCATTTGCTAAAGCAGCACTGTGTATGGATTACTCAGGTTCACCCTTTATGTAGTACAACATCCTGTCTTCCAAGGAGAGGGAGACATAGTACTACATAGCTATAAATTTCCAGTCAAGTATTTGAGTGAGGGTTGATCTGTGAGAAGTGTTAGCCAACATGTGGTATATGTAAATTTGTGGAGGTAGGTGTGTGTTTGTATGGGTAGGTGGCTGGGTGGCAGCCTTGTCAAAAAGCTCAGGATCCTAACTCTTGCCTTGAACATCCAAAATTTCATCAGACTTTTTTTGCTTTGTTTTAACAGCTTTCATGATGTAAAATATATGTATCATAAAATTCATCAATCGTAAGTATATACTTGATAATGTTTACTAAATTTATATAGTTGTGCAGCCAGCAACACGATTCAGTTTTAGGTTGATTCCAATACCCCAGAAAGTTTCCTCATGCCCATTTCTAGTCAATTTCACTCACACCTTCAGCCCAGGCTCTACTGTTTACTGCCTCTTCAGTTTTGCATCTTTCTAGAAATTTTACATAAGTGGAATCATTCAACAGATAATCTTTTAAGTCTGCCTTCTTCCACTTAATGTTTTTGAGGTTCATCCACATTGTAGTGTGTATCAGTAGTTCTTTGCTAAATGGTATTATTCCAATGTATATAAATATATGCCACACTGTGTTTAGCCATTCACCCACTGATGGACATTAGGGCTGCTCCTGGGTTTTGGCTGTTATGAGTAGTACTACTGTGAATATTTAGGTACAAGTCTGTGTGAGTGTATATTTTCATGTGTTTATTAGCTAACTTATCATACGCCTCTTTGGTAAAATGTCTATTCAAATCTTTTGACTATTTAAAAAAATTAGGCATTCTGTCTTCTTGTTGGGTTATAAGAGTTGGTTCTGGCTCTTAATGTTAGTCTAACAGTTAAGTTTGAATGAACAGTATGCACTTTGAGGATGGGTTAATTCTCCCTATCTTATACTCCTACCTGCCATCATCACAAACATGTCCCCAGCCTACCTCTCTAGTATCCTCTTCTTTCATCTCTTCCAGAACTTTCAGGATCAGAATTGCAGGCATTACACTCTACCATGTGCTATCACATTCTCTTCTTGCTCTAACCCACCCTGAAGTCCATTTCTCCATCACGTCCTGTGGTAGAGTTATTTATTGAAATTAAACTCCCTAGCACCCTCAGCTTGTTTTCTAATCTCTCTCCCACTTTATCGTAACTGAAACTTGGCTTTCACCTGATGATCACAATTTCTTTGAAACTCTTACCAATAGAGGCCATACCTCTCCCTCTTGACTCACACAAAGGAGAGTAAGATGGCTTCTGCTTCCCAATGCCACATTTAAGTCCCTGTCCTTGTTATCTCTCGATAGCTACCAAAGCTTTCTCTTTTGAAGTCTATGTTCTCCATTAGCATTATTTTCTGCCTACTTTGTTCACTGATATCACAGGTTTGTGCTTTTTCCTTTTTCAAGTTGTTATCCTCAAGGACAGAAATGTCAATGTCTCTCTATGTGCAGATAGCATAGTCCTCTTGACTTATTACTTGCATGTAGAATAAGTGTGCTCTCTAGTTCAGTCAAAACCCAGGCCCCTCAGCATACTCTAGACCTCTGACACTGCTCAGCTTCTAAGACCCTCCTTGTGCACTGAACAGCAGTGGACCCTGTCAAGCATCCCGTTTCTTCTTGAAACGTTATCTTCTCTGGCTTTCATGATGGTCTCTTCTCCTGGATCTCCTACCTCTTTGCTTTTCTCCCTCACTTCGTATATGTAGATTCTCTCAAATAATTGCTTTCAGACTCTTAAAAGCATATTTCCAAACTTGACCACTGTCATGGACTGAATTCAGTCCTTCCCAAATTCATAGGTCATAGCTCTAACTCTCTGTGTGAGGGTATTAGCAAGCAGGGCTTTGGGTAGATAATTAGGTTCAGATGAGATGAGATTAGTGCCTTTATAGGCAGACACCAGAGAGCTTGCTCTTGCCCTCTCCTTCAGAGGAGGACACAGTGAGCAGGTGGCCATGTCAAGTCGGGAGAAGGGCTCTCCCAGAACTGGACCATGCTGGCACCCTGATCTTGACCTTCCAGCTTCCAGAACTGTGAGAAATAACTGTGTGTTGTTTAAGCCACCTAGTCCATTGTACTTTGTCATGGCTGCCCAAGCTGACTAACTCAATGAAAGAGGCTGTATAAGCTGCAGAGTGCCTGGCCAACCTCTCTGCCTGGATGTCCTACACTCAAGTCAAACTCAATACGTTCAAAGCTCAACTTCGTATTTTTCCTCCTAAACCAGCCTTTGCTCCTGAGCTTCACATATTTGTTTCTGCACTAGTGTATAACTTGCTTACCTTTAACTTTTATCAATTTCTTGCTGAATATTGTTGATTCTACCTCCAAAGTACCTTTCTTTCCATCTCCTTTTCCATTCTTACAGTTTCTATATTACTTCAAGTTCTGCCTCTTACTTTGTCTTTCTGTATTTAACTCCCCCAAATCATTTCACAGAATGAAGGAAGACTGTAGTTTAATCTGATTATACTTTTTAACATGGCCAGAGAATAAATGACAGACTCCCTAGCTTGCTTTCCAAGGGTCTAAATGATCTATTATGAATATATTTTTCTCAATTTATTCTCATAACTCCTCGTTGTGCCCTCCATTTCTGCTAAATCACCCATTATTTACTGTTTACTTAGAACTTTAAAGGTGGGTCTACTTTCCTGCTCCCTTGCCTCACCTGGATTGGTATTTATTTAATTGCCATTCCATTCTCCTTTAAGGCCCATTTTAAGCACCATCCGTCCTACCAGGTGGCAGGGCAGTGTGGCTGTCCAGGTCGATGTCTTTCCTACCCTTTGTACTCAGGTTCATGCCTCTTGCAGCTTGATTTGTGAGCGGAAGATGATCTTTGCAGATAAAGGAGAGTGTGTTCTAACTAGGTGCAAGAACAACGTCTTCACTGCTAAACCTGCCTCGGTTATAGCTTCCAGCTCTCTCAAGGTGGAATTCTTGTTGCCATGAATGATCAATGAATGGCTGGGCTAATCCCAGTGTAATCTGTGTGACAGTTTTTGATGGACAATGCCTCTTCTTCTCTGCTGAGTTAAAGCTCCTGGAGGATAGCATCCTCCTGGTTCAGCACTGGGCTTCGTAAGGATCCAGCATGGTATACTGCTGGACAAATGCTTTTCAATAAATGAATTTATGAAAACATACTATGGGTATCTGTTAGAAAATCAATCCATTTTTACTTATAAAGAAAACTGAATTAGTGGTGTTAAAGGTCTCATTTCTTAAAACTAGTAAGTAGCCATAAAACTACTAAAAAAGTTGGGTATTAAAGTAATGCAGGAACAGGTCAGGGGTGGTCAGTACATTACCACATCTGACTTGGTGGTAAACTTCTGAGTCTGCAGACTCTCTAAGGCCATCCACTTCACTGGCAGTTTTGCACCTGTTTTGTTGTGTACACTGTAGTATTCTTTGTCATACATGTCTCTGGCAAGACCAAAATCAGCAACCTTGACAGTGAATTTTTCATCCAGCCTACAGAAAGGACAAAAATTATTACTGGGCTGAAACAGAATAATTTACAGTGATGCTGCATACCTATCGATTAGAACAAACGACTTCAGTATTTGAAATCCATAAATCCATAACTTCTGCAGAGAGGGCTTCCTCTGGTCTCAATTGACTAACACTAAATTACAATGATATTCTTTAATAAAAATGCTTAACATTTACATTGCAAATTCAACAGGTCAAGGAAAGAGATCATGAATGATGTGGTGTAAGAAAATTCATTTGCTTTAGTAGATCTGGAGAAATAGTGAAACTGGCTCCTCTCTCTCCCAGCTTTCTTTGGTTGCTAAGTCAAGTATGCCAACTGACTAACCAGAGCAATTGCCAAGATTCACTTCTCAACTAATTAGCAGTACTTAGTGTAATGGGGGAGACATGCCAGGGACTGTTATTTTGCTTTTTCATTCTCAAATGAGCTAGGTTAGTACACAAAACTCATATATTCCACCACTGAGGTAATACAGAAACAGAATACATATTTAAGCATCTAAGGAAAACATCGAGGTTTTTCTCCCTGAGGCTATGTACCCCTTTGTTTAAGCTGGCTTTTATGTTGTTACATTGACCAAAACCAAGGTAGGAAATTAATAGCACAGTTCTCATTCACACATACCGTAAGTCATGAATCAGTGCTATGCAAGGGAAAGCACTGGATCAATTACAAACTGTTGACTGCTGTATTACACAGCCCAGGCAGCCAGACACAAAGTTCTTTTGTATATTCATTCCCAAATACCATTTTTGGTAGGGCTTCTACAGGCTTGACTTCAAATCCACTCTCGGGGAAGTGACAATATGTTGGTATTTGTGTTACCAGCCCTCTCCTTTACATTGTAAAAGGCTGAAGATCAAATTCTACCTCCCAACACTAATGCAGTGTGAAACCGCAACATGGGGCGGGGCTACTTTTGGGAAGGACAAAGGAAAACAAAAGCACACAACAGCTGTTAAGACCCCCCTCTTGAGAATCCCTTTTAAATTCTCCATTTGATAAAGCCTGAAAGCCACCTACATCTCCAGTGCTTACATATCTATTTAAAACTCCAATGGAAATAAAGAGCTTTTGCAGAAGAAGAGAAAACATCCTCACTAGCCTTAAACAGTAGGAAAAAGATTCCTCTTTGTCACTGAATTTGGTTTGCAGGAAAAGAGATTCTCATACTTACATACAGTTTCTTGCAGCCAAGTCTCTGTGGACAAACTTTTTGCTTGCAAGATATTTCATGCCTTTGGCTACTTGAAGACCAAAGCCAATAAGATCTTTGACAGTTGGATTCTGCAAAGGGAATTGGAAATGCATAAACTAACTATCGACTGTTTTAGCTAGGACCTCAGAATTCTGAAATGTTTATAAGAATTGATCTTGTTTATAAGAATAACTTGTGCCCTGTTGATAACAGCAATTACTTAAGTATCTACTGTTAGCAAAGCACCTGGCTAGATGTTTTTATACATTTTGACTAATCCTTATACACTTCTGTAAGGCAGTTTATACAAGCTCCATTTTTCAGATGGGGACTTGGAGGTGTTTTAAAATGTAGGTTTTATTATTATTCAGGTATGTTGAGGCCCATTGATGGGAGAATATTACCATTGAAAAGGCAGTTTGCTAAAATTCTCAGGAAGAGGGGGTCTGCCCCGCCATGCAAACCCACATAGGGAAGCACTGCAGTTGGTCAGGTCTCAGAGAGAGCCTTCACTGTGGTTTCTGTGGAAATGAAAGGGTAAGGCAGGTTAAGCAGGTTTAGAATTGGCTAGTTTGAATGATTTTAACTGCGAGCTTCAGAGTGTAAGGGCTGCCCCTGGCTGTCTGGTACTGACACTTCGGTGGTTAGGGCAGGAGGAGATGTTTGGGATCTGGGTTCTGTATTAGTTGGTTTGCATGCTCTTCGAAAGTAAGGTGTATACCATCTCTGGAAATCTGCTAGTTCTGGGGAGGGCAGTCCCCTCAGAGCCAGCAAGGCCCCAAGAGTCAGAGCATCAGAAGTACAGGGTTAATGCAGGAAGTTCAGAGAGAAATAAAGCACCTCAAACCACTTAGATGGTAAATGGCGGATGAGAATTTTAACCTAAACCCTGTAGGCTCCAAAGCCCACACTGCAGTGAAGCCAACCATACCAGAAGCCCTCCTAGTGGTACTGAGCACCAGCTTACAACTCCAGGGCCTGGTCCCACACGGAGATCAGGAAACCTCATTCTTCAGAAGCTCCACACACAAACTTGGGTGGACAGAGGAATGTCTTTAGTAACTGTAAGAACTATAACTGAAATTGCACAGATGTTACTGTGGCCAGCAGCTCTACCGACCCCTGGCCATCAGGAACAGGGTATCTCTTCTTCAGCAGACACTGGAGTTTGTGAGCCTAAGAGGCAGACAATGGGGACCCTGTAAGGACGGGCCGCAGCTCTGCCTAACGCTCACAGCATGTTGACGGGCCAGTTCTTTGCATTTTAGGATTCTCTTCAAGATACATCTATATCAGTGGTTCATCAGTACGGGCTCCTCGAGTTATAAAAGGCCATAGCACTGCATAATAAGATATTTCTATCGTGCTTTAACCCTGGGCGAATGCGAATAACACCCTAGAGAAGGTAGCATATCCAACCAGATGAGCTTAGCAGGGTAATGACAGGAGACAAAGTGAAAAAGTGGGATCTGTCAAGGTAGCTTTGTGCTTTGTAAGGTAAATTCACCCAATTTGCAAATATTCCCTGCCAGACAGCATTTTATTCTTTTGGGTGAACACAAAATATTACTTTATCATTCCGGGGTTTATTTCCTCTGAAAAACTGGTCCCATGTTTTTGATCAAGAGTAAAGCTACTTCATGAACTCCCACATGGGCCTGAACACAGTAGATAAGAAGAAGGAGCCTGAGGCCATCTGTAACTTCAGTTTTGGGGACTCCATTCTTCGCCTGTTCACTGTTTAGGTCCTGGCATAAATGTCAGTAAGAAAACTCTCACTCGCAGGAACCTGAGAACCTCTTTTGTAACCCTGAGCTGGCTTATAGTGAGTTCATCAGTTAGTAAGCTTGGTAATATACTTACATGAGTCTCATTTCTAATGAAATTTCGAAGATCTCCATGTTTCATATAAGGTAGGACCACCAGTGGGGACCCCTCACTTCGAAGGCAGATTCCCAAGAGTGAGAGGACATTGGGATGACTAAAATCTTTCATGATGATTCCTTCAGTCAGAAATTGGGAAACTTCTCCTATGTCAGTGATTCCTGAGAAATCCGACATAGAGACATTGATTTCAGTATGGAGCAATGAAGACTTCGTCATGTTCAGATAGGGAGAGCAATGGAATGTAAAACCCTTAGGGCCCCATCTTGTCCTGACGCCTCATCCTCAGAGTGCTTTTTTACAGTACACCTGAGTGAATGATGTCACCCTTCACTGAACCTTTGAGTCACCATCTACACCTATTTTTGTAAGAGAGAGTTTAGCAATCAGTTTGTCTTGGTATAGAACAACAGTTCGTCTCATACAGAAAAAGGAGAGGAAATCCATTCGTATAATGATTGTGTGGGGCGGGGGTTGACAACCTTTTTGTGAAGAGCCAGACAGTAAATATTTTTTGGCTTTATAGGCCATATAATTTCTGTTTCTGCAAATACTCAACTCTGCATTGCGGTAAGTGGCTAAGCCTCAATTAACATTTTTTAAGAAAATAGACAGCAGGCCACAGTTTTCTGATCCCTAAACTGTGAGGATTTGAAGACCGATGGTTGTTATATATCTAAGTAGACTTTTTTGGTTTCTAATAATTTCTAATTATTTCCAGAATCCCGAGGGCTGGACACTAGTCAGCATCAATGAAGAGATAAAACCTTTAATTTACATATGTGACTAGTATCAGTATCACTGATGCTATCCTTTTACAGATGCAACACACTCTGAAATCTGGAGGTCCATAGAGATCAACATACACGAGGGACAGAGAAAGATTTCTTGGCATTAGACTTGTTCTTGGTGCAACTGGCAGGGGGACTCTCTCATGAGGCAAACTGATTGACAATCATACTTAATCCATCACAGTTCTATATAACTGTCCCTTTAATTACCTCATAGTCAGACTTCCAACAAAATCAGCCATGTAGAACACTGCTCAGCATGGAGATTTAGGTGTAAAAATAGGATGAAATAGTTCTGACAATGATGCATCTGGCAGAACAAACTTTTACTTGGGCATTTAAAGCTTATTAATTCCAATATAAATTTTTAATATAGTTGGTTAACATTTTTCAGGATAGTGCAAATTATGAGTATAAATTTGGACATTTAGAAAAGGCAAGAACACTGACGTGACATGTGAGACCTGTCAGCAAAGGTGGAGCCAGGAAAAAAGACAATGATTTATGGCTCAGTTATGGCTTTGGGTCATCGGTAAAGTCTTAGTTTATGTTTGGAAGCATTCCCTATTTCTTAAACAGAGTATGCATTTCATTTAAAAAATATTTTCTCAATAATTACTAAAATTAATAAATGTTGTAGCATTAAAGGGGGAGCGGTTGAGTTTCATTTGTTTAGGAAGTTCGTTTATGTGCAATATGTTATTCCCCAAAAATGTGGATAAATGAGGTATTACCAGATTTTCAATTTTTCAAGTCTCTGCCAGCATATTTTTCTCCTGTTTGTGTTGTTTCACTTTTTATCTTTTTAATAGAAGTTGTGGTTAAATAATAATTATAGTAATGCCGCTGGGTAAAATGAGTCATTACTATTGTATGTGCCAACATGCTTCCAATAGTTTCCACAAATGTCATTTGCAAAACAAATATTATAATCCAAACACAGTTAAATGATACTCAGCTCATCCAAGAGCCTCGTTTGTCTTATATTCTAATTTATGAGGGCTCAGAGGGATAATTTTTGAGGATATATTTCAGTAAGAATTTAGACCAAAATTTCAGGATTAGATCCATAATTGTAGCAGTAGCTATTCCCCCCCCCCCCAAGGAGAAGTGTAAATCAACATTTTATTATGAACTATTAGTCTGAAAACCACAAAAGCATACTCCACTGTTAAGTAAAATGTAACTTACTATTCAATGATTTCACAGCACAGTGAATTTTCTTGTCGTCACTGTCCAACAAAGTCCCATGATATACGCACCCAAAATGTCCTACACGAAAGAGAGAACTTGGTTAGTGCTGCATTACTTTTAATTAGTAATAATTATTTATTAAGCCTTTTATGTTCTTCATTTCCTTATTTTCTACATGACAAAAAAAGTACATTGTTTATTCTACTTTTGATTAACAGTATCACTGTGTATGTGTGTGTTTGTGAACATATGTAGATGTAATACATTTTTCCCAAAGATATAACCAATGATTATTTAACACACGGTAAATAACTTAGATGATACAACTGTTAATAAGGCTAATATAATAAAATAGTCAACAGGTGAAAACAGAAGTAACGTTTGCCTCATAAAAAAATTTATTATTTTTAAGGATCAAACAGTATCTTTTAAATATGAAAATAAAGTTTTGCCTACATAAAAAAATGCAATAAAATAAACTGAAATGAAATAAAAATGTTACTATTAGAAATAAGATTAGCATTATAGAATAAGGATTTCCCCCCTTAGTCACCAGTTAATATGTAATCCAGGTTGGCTGAAGCTGAAAGGAAAATGCCCAAATGAAGCAGACTCACTCTGAGTCATTACATCCAGTTCTCTCCGGGTCTAGCCACATTGCTTTCCCAATAGTTGCCTTTCATCCAGTGGCAATAATTTTCCCCAGAGGTGCCAAACTCCTGATAGCTGTGTAAGTCATTCATTAATTAATTCCTCTAGCTAGCCAAGACTCCCTGAATGCCTTGTATGTGAGTGTCAGGTATTAGTCCACCCTCTACTAATGAAAAGATGGATAACATAAACCCTATGCTCTCAAGGGCTCACATTCTACTGGGGAAAACATCCATAAATAATAGTTAATGTTTATAGAATTATTAATGATTATTACTCCAGAAGAAAAACAACTGTCATTTTAGCACCTTTCATAATAACAAATAAAAAAATTCTAATTTTATAATGTGTAGAATTAGTACATAATTAGTGAGGCCACACACCCTAAAACTGGTGCGCTTACTGAAATTTATAGGCTGGTAACAGAAACTGTAGATTACTCTAATGCGAAACATGTCATTAACTGTGAAGCTGCTATTAGGGAAGGGGAGCCGGCTAATGATTAAAATCTGCAGTATGTTCATACAAGGCAAGTCGTCCCATCAGCTTCTTCTACATCATTTTGGCAGATGCCTGTGCTTCTTCTTGCAGCACATATTGAACAAAAGGGATCAGAGGCCACACAGTATTAAAGGTAAAAGCTTTTTAGAAAAAAGGGAAGAGTGGAGTTCATTTCCTGACTTCTGGTTGGTTTCTTTTCCTGATCACTATTTCCTCCAATACTGTGTATGCTAGCTAGCTATTATTGCTGCTCTTTCTGGCTTATTACAAATATTCATTCTGCTTTGTATAAGGAAATTGGAGTGCACTATAGAGATGATATATGTTGTTTCAGATCAGGAGAATGCTGTAAATTCTCTGTCTTCTGATGATGTCCACCAGGGTACAAACTGCTATAAACCAGGACTTCACAAAGTTAGTCATTGTTTTCAGAGTAAAGAAAGACTTGGAGGAGATGTGAATAAAAATATTGGAACATAAAAGAATGATGTTTTAGAAGGAAGTAAAAGGTATCCTTCAAGAAATTATAGTTGTCATTGTGAAAAAGGCGAGGAAGGAATGTGATTTATTTCTAGTATGTCTGGGAGATTATCAAACTGGCTCCAGGTACAGGGGCAAATCCCTATGGGATATGATTCGCAGGCCTGTTTTTATGCAGAACAGAAATCAAGTACGCTTATTATCAATGCTCTGTCAGTTGCTTTTACCATTGTCTAAGTTCCTAATCTGTAAATGCGGAAGATAAAATGCTTACTGGAAAATGGTATTTAACAAAAAGCTGAGTGGAAATACTTACCTCTTCCTATGACTTCATTGAAATGCACAATCAGGCTACTGGGCCCAATCACTACGTGCTGGACTGCCTGAACCAGCTCTGGATTTAGAGCGCTGAGGTCAATGTGGACAGTATTTTGCAGTAATGGGCTGGATATATCAGAGTCCCCACCAGTTAGGATGGGGGATAGGTCCATCAGAGGATACTGCACTTGTCTGCATGATCCGTTCTGAGATGAGTTAGGAAACTGGTCTGCAAGATAAAGCAAAATTATTAGAAAACAATAGTAAAACCTCACTTAGTGTGGTCTGCACCAGGGATAGCAAAGCGAATTAATAATAAAACCTAACACTTAAAATTAAAATAAAAATGATAGTTTTATCACTGAATGAGGTTAGGAAGAACCTTTACAAAGGAACTGGTTTAATAAAAATAGTAAGTTGGAAAAAAGTATTGCCATACACACAAACACGCAAATGTTTTAAAAAAATATTTATAGATTTTCTTTTAAATAGACTAAACATTAACTTTAACAGCCTGTTTACTCTATTTCCTTAGACATTTCTCTTTTTATATATTACAAAAAGCCATGTTTGAGGTTTATTTTTAATATACTGTATTTTTAAGAATGCGAAGCACAAAAGTAGTCAGCCTAGCGTTTATTAATGAAATTAGTATTACTCAAAACAAAGAAAAATATGCATAATGAAGTATTTTAAACAAATATGATTAGAAATATATGATGGTTACAATTTCAGAACAGAAAGGTTTCACATTAGCAGTAACTTCTCGATTATGTGATAATGACAGCAGATTTAGTGTTATTGCTGTTTAGAGAAGGCAAATTAGAATGAGGTTAGTGTGCCATCCCCATTGCTAAGTTGAGGGCACTTGCAAAGGGATCAGCATTCCTGTATAAGTTGTTCTTTACAACCAAAGCCCTGTAAGAGCCTCAGGCAAGGTTCTCTTCCACAAAGTGATTTTTTTTTTTTTCATTTTAGGGGTAAAAAATTGTGGAGTCGAGAATAAATTTCTTAATACCAAATAGAACAGAGAAGCCACCAGTTGCTTTCCCTTTTCTACTGGGAATCTATATATGTTAGAGAGAAGGCATCATGCCTACAGCAACAGACCTGAAGAGAAACCAGGCAGTGTAGGACAATATTAGCATATAGGGAAAGGGGAGAGGGTTATGTGGGGGATCCCCACTGGTACCAAAAGACAGTACTGTTTGTTTGAAAATGAGCAGGAAAATCAGAATTTGAGACATGGGCATAAAAGGAAAGTTGATAGTAACCTGACTATTCCAAACCCCACTTAAGCATTTTTAGTATTTTCTCCATTGGATAGTTTCATTAATAACAAAATCAATTTGGCTGGAGAAGTAAATCTCAATAGTGGTTCAGAAAAGCTGCTGGGCCACCTACAGTTACTGTACTCATTATTTGTACATGAGAGAGACGCAACCTTAAAGGAAGGATGTAGAATATCAGAATACTTGAAATGTTGGATGGGTAAGAAGAAGAGAGCCTAGCTGGCTGCCTATTCTTTTAATCCCTGAAACAAATTCTTCGAACCCTTCCCACAGGAGGGAAATGTAAATGAGTCTCTATAAACTCAGTTCCTTCACCTTTACTTCCCAAACCTTTTCTCCTGGAGGTGGGGAGATGTAGGGAAATCCTTGGTGAGATGGGGTGAAAAGTCCTCTGGCATAGAAATTCTACTGGCCCGTGGGTTAAGCTCAGACATGTGCACAAACCATTTAAACCGTTAACGTGTGATTCTGGTGTAACACTACAGAGCATTCTGGGACTTCATGAAAGACAGATGAGGAGGCTGTCCCCAGCAGACAGAGAAAACCTCTGTAGTTGCTTCTTCCTTAGGTGCTGGCTGTGCATTTCTTTTTTCCCCTCTGGGTGAGCTGTTTTAGTCTATTTTACTGTTCCATGTCTCCTAGGAGCAAGTTCAGTGTAGGAAAGAGAAACTCAAACTTCTTAGCAATGATGACAGGGGTTTGGTGAGTAATGAGGTTAAAAGAAGAGTAAGTAAGCTTTAAACAAATTTGTGAATTTTAATGATCTCAGATTAGAGCTATTAAATGTGAATATAGATAATAAAAGCTTTAAATTTCAAAATTGTAAACTGGATTTGATTTGTTCATGTTGTTAAGGGCATGAATTTTTAAAGATGAATGGAGTCTGGTGGGCAAAGACAATATTTATGTGTATCCCTATTGAACTAATATAAAGTTCAAAAAATAAGAGGCAGTAAGTGTTAAAAAAAAAAAAAAGTTAAAATGTTACATGCCTCTTTGCTCTTGTACTTATTTTGAGGAACAATTTCTAAGTTTTCCAGTATCCTCAACTATCTGTGACTCATTTTATTTGTCCAATGGTAAATATTCAACCAGGGAAATGCTTGTATTTGACTCATGTCCTGTAACTTCTAAAGATAATGGAACAGATATAATGTAGACATTTTGGTTTTACCAGGAGATTTTAAATAAAACAATGTGAAATGCTCTGGTTAACTTGACCATTATTAGGCCTAGTGTTTTGCAAAGCAGATGATGCTAACCTCTCCTTTTAAAATAGCATTACTGGATAAGACTCAAAATATATTAAAGTCCTGGAATGCTGTGGGTGAAAGGCTGTTTACTAACAGTTCATTGAGAATCCTTCAAAGAAGTCCTAAAGGTGTAATTTAAATATGTGAGGATCAACATTCTGAGATAAAAAAATGTAGCGGTGCCAACTTATATTTAAATAAATATAAGTTTTGTATCTTAACTCTTCTTGGGTTGTTAAAGAGAGCATCACATTTTTTAAAGACTCTAAAAATCTAATTCATATATGAAGGAGTTCATTTAAAAATAAGAGCCCTGTAATCCTGTGTCAATTTAAGTATTTCTTTGAGTAAATACTTTTTTATATTTTTATAAAAATATAAATGCAAAATCAAAAAATAAACATCAATGCCACAACCCACTGAGGTATATGTATGGGTATTTCTCAGAACAATAAACTGAAATATACCTTCTGGAAAAGTAGCTCGGTAGTCTACAGATTCATTTGAAACCATTTCTGTAGTTGGGCTTACACTTCGGGCACTTACAAGCCTATCCAAATGAGGAGTGTATACTCTTGCATCATAGCGAACTAATTCACTGCCCAGATCTTAAAACAGAGAGAGAGAAAGAGCTCGTTAAAGACTTGGCTATCACGGGTCCCAGCAGACTTTGACCGAGTGACGAGAATTTATGGGTTTTATGGATTGCACATATGACAGAGCACATGAATTTATGACAATTTTAAACGGTAATGATTGTATTCTTAAATTAATTTCTTAAAACAATTAAAAAATTGTACCTTTAATTTGTTTTCTCCTTTTCAGCCACAGGAAAAGCCCAAGTAATAATAAGAGTATTATTGATATTGAGACAACACCAACAATCAATCCTGTGAAATTCTGATGTGGTTGAACTATAACTTTTCCAAGGACAGTTGAAGACACTGCTTGCTTCCACTAAAAATGACAAAAAAAGCCAGAATTTAGCTGGCTATTTTAGATAGATATAAAATACACTACACAGGTTGAATCAGTCTCTCTGGGCTCAAAATACCATCTGGTTATTACTGTTCTAGTAGTGGCATGATTGCCTTCAGAGTAATAAGACACTTCTCAATTCTGCTTCAGTGTTTGAATAGTTAGGGGCTACTGATCTCTGAAGTACTTACATGATACTCAGCTGTTTGTACTTGTAACTAGGTATTAGTGAAAAAAAAGGACAGATAAGAAACAGTCTCTGATCTCGAGGAACTGAAGTATAGAAGTGGAGACAAATACATAAACAGATAATTATAATACAATGTGATATGACCCATAGACGTGTAGATAAATGGTAAGAAACACCTACAATAGGGCGTAAATTCTGTCCGGAGGGTGAGATAGAGGCCAAAGGAAAATTCCTATAAGAAGTAAATAATCATATTATTATGGGTTAATAAGATCTCAAAATATTTTAATTTCAGTTTTGATACACAGAAGAAATCTTTGAGGCCCTTTCCAGCTCTCACATGGCATAATTTTGAGGATTTATGGTCCTTCTGAATTCCAAATTCTGATCTCATAATTTGGCCATAAATTTCCAATTTTTTTTTTTTGTAGTTTTCCATTTCATTACTTTTTAGAAGACTTCAGGAAACCTTTAAAAAGCACTAATTCTTGGATAAACAAAATGTGATATATCTGTACAATGGAATATTCAGCCTTAAGAAGTAATGAAGTTCTGACACATGCTACAATATGGATAAACCTTGAAAACATGCGAAGTAAAATAAGCCAGACATATAAAAAACACATATAAATATTATATGATTCCACTATGTGAAATATCTAGGCTAAACGTATTCATAAAGACAGGAAGTAGATGAGAAACTACCGGGGGCTGGAGAGAGGAAGGAATGTGAAGGTACTGCTTAATGGTTTCAGAGTTCTGTTTGGGGTGATAAAAAAGTTTTCGATTTATATAGTGGTGATAGTCGCACAACATTGTGAATGTAATTAATGCTATTGAATTGTTCATTAAAAAATAGTTAAAATGATAAATTTTATGATATGTATTTTACTACAAATTAAAAGATAATAATGTAATATACCCCAAACCAGTGAACTGTACATTTTAATGTGTTAATTGTCTGGTATGTGAGTTAATCTCAATTAAGCTCTTCAAGAAAAAAAAAAAGAATGAAAAATAATCACTCACTCAAGTTATCTGATTTAGCTGTCTACATGAAGAAGTTATTGTAAAATAGTTTAATTTCTATTTTACTTTGTTCAGCGTATACATATTCTTTTACTGCTGAGGCCCATGCATTTGAGATCACTGTAGAAGGAAGGAGTATGTTGGCCCTGGCCTCTTGTGGTGGTGTGAGGTAGAATAAGGGGTAATCCTGAATGTGTCCTCACCCCTCCTGAGAATTATAGTAAATTTTGGCAAGAGTGTGACACGATGGTGAGGGAATGTTGCTAGGAAGGACTTTTGAGATCTATCCTCTCAAGTTTAGGAAGGAGACAGTGCAACAAAAAACTCACTATTTCTAAAATAACAACTAAGAATCAAGGCTTAGCTGATGAGCCAAAGCCAACACATAAATGAGCTTTAATGATTTATTTAAAGCCTGCAAGTGACATAATTACACTGGCATCTTTATTTACATTATAAGAGGGATGCAGGAATCCCACCTCTATATTTAGCTCGCTGTTCAATTTCAGCAGGTCATTGGGGACTGTACATGAAACAGCTTCAGAATGTGAGTATATATTCTCACAGCTCTTATTTCCAACTTTTAACACTTCACCTTTAACTGCTTCAGGGTCAATGTCATTTCCCTGGAAGGAAAAAAAAAGAGGTTGTTAACACTTCATAGTTTTGGAAGAATGCTAACAATTGTGAAGGAATATAAATATACTGCAAACACAGGCCATGTTGTTTGCCAAGGCACATGACAGTCAGTTTATGATACTCATTTTCATGGGAATTTAGATGGTTGAAAGAGAGCATGACCATTTCAGGGCACTAATTAGTCAGGAATCACAGCACACAGCTTTTCTATCAAATTGGATTTAAGAGAAAAGGAAAGAGAGTCTTGGTTCACATCCTAACATCGAATGACCTCTTACCCATAATCACCTTATTAATGTTTCAGCAGGTATTGATGGTTGGCAAAAAAGGAAGCAATTTAGAGCTTTAGTTGTGCTGCCTATTGCTGCCTACTGCAGGAAACTCGGCTTTGGCTTCACTTTCAGAATCATAATGACAGTCTTACAAAATACTGATGCCTGGGTCCCATCTCCAGAGATTCTGGTTTAATTCATCTATGTTAACACATTCCATTTCTGTTTGAGTGGGGCAGTTTCTTTTCATTCCTCTTGCACAGTTAAATGCTATACATAAAATGAATTCATTTTTAAAGAAATTCCTGTAAGATGCCATGTGACCCTTGTTATAATTTGAGAGCATGATTACATTATTTTGAAGATTTTAAAAAAATTATTCAATTTGATATACTTAGTTAACTGGTTACCATTAGGCATTTATGAAATATTAATGTTTTATTGAAGAAAGCAATAATTAGCCTTGTGAGAGAAGTGAAAACGGGGAAACAATTTCTCATATCAACACTTAATAAGTACAGTTATTTATTAAAAAGCCATTATTTGGAGGAAAGATTTATTAAAACATACTACTACTTCTCTTATGGACAAAGAGCAGCCAGTAATAACTACGGCACTGCTACTTTGTTTTAAATGATCTTTAATACTTGGCAAACTGCTTTTACATACATTGTCTCATATGGATCTTAATAGACTGGTAGGTCAGATGTGATTCTGTGGAAAAGAGCTAGAAGAAAATACTTCTTTCTAACATGAATCTGGAGTTCAAGAAAAAATAGGATTTAACTGTGCGAGAGGGATAAAAGAAACTGCCCCACTCAAACACAAAAGGAATGTGTTAACATAGGTGGACAAATCCTATCCTTATGATATTTCTAGAGGCAGTATGTGTACTCCATTGAATCAGGTCTGCCACACGGGGCTATTTAACATAGAAGCACATAAATCTGATAGGTCACTTTGGGGCTTCAAATGACAACTTGTTGGTTAGGTCTGAGGAGGGCCAAAGCACTCACTCACATATTGGAGAGAATTCAGGAAATGACAAAGAGATTAAAGAGCTGGAGGGCTTGATTTATGAGGGAGTGACTACAATGTGTCCTGTTTGCTTAGATAATAACAAAAGATGGGGGAAGGGATAGACATTCTGCATTTACATTCCCAAGACTCCTTCTAGGCTCAGGGTCTCCTGGATATGGCATAGAGGCTTCTCTAAAACAAAAGCAGATCACAGAGCCATCTAACTGAACCTATTTTCATTTGTGCCTTCCAAGGAACACATGATAAGCAGTGACTAACAGAAGAGATTACTATTTGCTTTGTATGTTTAGTAATTATATTAAAGTGATACTGGCAGCCCACTGCTACTATATAACAGAGGGGCCTGAGTCAGAAAGCATATAAATGAAATATAGGCTACTTTTTATCATTTAAAATAAATACAGCATTATGGAGCCGTGGGGAAAAAGGTATAATATGTTTAATATTTTTATTTACTTTCTCATTATTTAATATTAAGTATTATTAAATAGAAGAAAATATCTATAAAATTGGCTCAGTTCTTCAGTCATTGAAATGGCAATTATATCAGTTTTTAAATAAAGCAACACAGAAGAAACTTGCGGTCTTTCATCCTTTATACACAAAGAGCAATTTAGAGGTATAATTATCTGATTTTATCCTGTAAGGACACCCTCCTAAGGCAGGTATTATTGCTATTCCTGCTTTACACATTGAGCAATAAGGTTCAAGACAGGACTTGGTCATGAAGCAAATTAAAATTGATACAAAATCTCCCTACCATCTCTTTTGTGTAAGATACATTTGTTTTTACTGAGAATCTTATAAAGATGAATAAGAGTTGCTTTCTTTCACTGTTATGTTAAAATGAATACTTTTCTAAACTAAAAACTAATTACTCCTAATGTGTTATATCAGGATGTTCCTTGTTCCCCTTCCTCCCTAACTCTGGTCAGGTGTTACACATGTTTCTGTCTAGGATTCAGGTCCAGGGATCCATATCTGAGCTGGTTACAGAACACAGAAATTGGCTCACAGTCTTATGGGAGCTCCCTTATAGGTAACTAACTGCTTTCCTCTTGCTGCTTTTAAGATACTTCTTTCTTTGTCTTTAACCTTTGGCATTTTAATTTTGATGTGTCTTGGCCTCTTTTGGTTCATCTTCTTTAGGACTCTTTGCAGTTCCTGGGCTTGTATGTTTATTTCCTTTCCCAGGTTAGGGAAATAGTTTTTAATTCCTTGCTCTTTCTCTTCTTCTGGTACCCCTAAGATGCAAATGTTGGCATTTTTGATGTTGTCCCAGAGGCCCTTTAAACTATTTGAATTATTTTGGATTCTTTTTTCTTGTTGCTGTTCTGATTGGGTATTTTCTGCTATCTTATCTTTCAAATCGCTGATCTGATCCTTTGCTTCATATACCTACTGTTGATTCCCTCTAATGTATCCTTCATTTGTTACTGTATTCTTCATTTTGACTGGTTCTTTTTTTCTGTGGTCTATCTCTATTTTTATGTTCTCTATCTCTTTGTGAAGTTCTCACTGAGATCATTGAGCATCTTGATAACCCGTGTTTTGAAATCTGGATCTACTAGATCGCTTGTTTCTATTTTGTTTAGTTCTTCTTCAGGAGCTTTGCTCGGTTCTTTGATGTAGACATGTTTCTTTGTCTATTTTGGCTGCTTCCTTGTGTTCATTTCTATGTTTTAGGTAGAGTTGATATGTCTCCTGGTCTCAGTAGAGTGGCCTTATGTATTAGGTGTTCTGTGGGGCCCAGAGGCACAGTCTCCCTAGTCACCTGAGCTGGGTGCTCAAGGTGTGCTTCTTGTGTGGGTTGTGTGTGCCCTCCTGCTTGGTTACTGTCTGCATATCAGTGGGTGGGATTGACCCTTGGGCTGATTGGTTGTGAGAACTGGCTGTGACTACAGTGGAGGAGTTGTTGTGCATGAGCTAACCCTATGGAGTAAGATTCACTTTAGCAGGGCTCAGATGCCTGCCCTGGCTATTTTTTAGGTGTGTTGTTTGTAGAGGTGGTTGGGTGGTGTTCTGGTGTGGTCTGAAGCTGGCCACCAGGTGTTTGGTTCTGGGGTCTCTTGGGAGGGGCTTTGTTGCCAGCCAAGGTCAACTGCTGCCTGTGCCCTGCCTAGGGTCACTTGGTATGAGTTACAAAGTGATGTGCAGATGACTGCTAGTTTTGTTGAGCTCGGAGTTGCCTGGGAGGGGCTAAACTGTGAATTGAGGCTAGCTACCACTAGTGCCAGACTTGGGGATGCTTAGCAAGAGGTACAGGGCATGCTGAGGCCAGACACTGCATGTTTGGGAGTTGTGAACCTTTGAGAGATTTTAGGGAAGTCTAGTGCTTGAGCCAAGACAGGTATGGAAAAGCCACTGAAAGTAGTTTCGGTGGGCCCATAAGTTGGATGGGGTGTGGTCTCAGGGAATTACCAGGGCTGGGTGTATGGTGTTAGCCAGGCTGATGGAGACTCAGTTATGGTATCTACATGCTGGGTGAGGGGAGGGCTCAACAAAGGAACAATGTTTCTGCCAGCACTTCTCTCTGGAAGAAAGCTGCCCCTCCAGCTCTTGCCCTGAAGCCAGACAGCTCAATTTTTTCCTGTGTGTTCCTGGAGCCTTTAGAGCTATTGCTGCAGTGCTGAAGCTCAGAGCAGGCAATTCTGTCAGAGAGGAGGTCCAAGTGTGGGCCCTTTGAGAGGAATGCCTGGGACTCCAACAGCTCACCTTGTCACTTGGTCACAATCTCCACTGGTTGATTTTCATAGCCAGAGTAATGGGACTTCTCTTCCTGCCACTGGAACACTGAGCTGGGGAGCCTGGTGTAAGACTAGGACTCCTCAGTGGAACCTCTGCAGTCAAGATAACCCTCCTGATTTTCAATTGTCACAAAAGTGTGTGAAATCAGCCTGTTTCCCATCTCTGCCTCTCCTACTAGTCTCCACATAGTTTCTTTTTTATATTCTTATTTAGAGAACTTCTGTTTAGCCAGACTTTAGGCAATTCCTAATGATGACTGTCCTTTAGTTTAATTGTAATATTGACATTGTCATGAGAGGGGGGCAAGCACAGTGTTTACCTTTTCTGCCACATTGATCTAAACTTTAGTCTCTGAAAATTTTTTAAAAACAGAATGCATGTTAACATGTACAGGGAAATACTGGTATGCAATTACCATCAATAGAAATAGGTCTTGACACTGGGCCAAATGATCTCTAAGAAAAGAGCCCTTCACCTCTATCCTGCCTGAAGATAGAATTGGCCTCACAGTGGTTGTGGCTGGTATTGGACCTATAATTGCAGGTAAATTAGTTAAAAGTGGGGAAGAAGACAATCTCTGGCTGGCTTTGGGCGGAATAGACTGGGTTAGCTCAGAACTATGCTCCTTTCTAGATACTTCTTATGCCTAGACACCGACGCAGGGCTCTCCCTAACCTCCCAACCTTTGTTTTTGTGCTCACAGTGTCACAACCCAAGTCCAGGCCTTAACTGATCTTCCTGCCTCCTTTTTCCTGTTTTAGCTGACTTCTCCAGACTGGCTTCTGAAGCATCTCTATTACCATATATATCAGTATAAGAGATAAGATAACCCCCCAGGGCAGTGTCAGGAAGTCCCTGTTCCAGCATTAAATACTGTACTTCTCTTTCCATAAAATATGCTCATACACAAAAAATCCATGTAAGATATTTAGGAAAAAATGTAGGGCTTCTTTAAACAGAATTGATTTTTTAGCTATTTGTAGAGTTTAGAGCTATTTAACTTAAAGCACTTTTCTATCATGTGATAGAAAAGTTTCTCTATTATAAAAGATATTTTAGTACACATTAAGTGAAAGTTAATATGAAAATTCTTGTAATTTAGTGGAAAAACCAAATTTGGAATCAAGAAACTTGAATGAGTCCTAGTTCTGCTATTTGCCCTCTAGGTGACACACAAAAAATCACGTAATCTTTTTAAACCTTTGTTTAGTTATCTATAAATGGGGATAATCATTACTGACCTCTCTAACCTCATAGGTCAATCTCAGGTGAAATAAGATGTATCAAAGTACTGTGTTAACTACAATTCCACACAAATGTGAGCTGCCTTTGACATAAACATTATACCCTAATGTGTACTCTTTAAGAGATATCTACTTCTGATGACCATTGTCCACCATTGGTGCAGGCTGCCTTGAAGCCTTGGTCATAAACTAGGCTTCCCATATTGATGGGAGTTTCTGATTTGTTCTGAGGAGTGACTGATCCTTGGTCTCTATTACATTCTCTGGATCCAAACATGGCTGACCCTCTTGGCCACGGTGTAGTCACTGGGCCACTGCTGACTGAGGTGGTTTTCTCAACTAGAGCTGGAAAGTATCACAGTCTCTTTCTAGCCAAGGAATTCTTGTATGCATGAATTCTGAGGAGCATGAACTCTTCCTGGCAATAAGGAGCAAATCTCACTCCAAACACATGATTCTCCCCATAGTGCTTTCATTGATGGAATGAATACAAACATACTTCACACTCATATTTTAAACGGTAATTGAATAAGCACAACATGAAATAAAATGGTATTCTTTCTTTTGATAAGAACAGTCTACTGCTTGTCTAGAAAAGGTCTTTTCTTTTTTCATGCTTTGCTTTCCTTTGTTTCTGCCCTGAGACAAAGGTTTTAATGTGATCAACTTTAGAGATTGATAAAGGGTTTAGCTGCTGTCACACAAATATTCTTTTATACCTTGCTTTTCCTCTTCTGTATAAGCAAAATGAAAAGACTGAATCATAATACCAAAATACTCCCCCTAAACTAGTCGCTTTTCCCCCAAATTGCCACTCTGTAACATGACAGGTGTTATACACTCATTAGAGAAAGGAGTCATTCTGTATACGGGCAAAAGAAGACAGTATTTTGTGTCTGTTTCCAGAGGTCCCTTGGACCGTGTTGGAAATAGCATTGAAAGGCTGAGGATGATGTCAAATCATGTTTTTCTCAGTCCAATAATTTTGTAGGACACTGAAAAATGGGTACTTAATTTACAGAAAAAGTTTTCTCTATATAAGACTGCTTGGAAGGGTAGATAAAGAACCATTTATTTCTAGTTCTTCCATCACAGATACAGGAATGGAAAAATAGAGTTTATCTAGGCGTAAAAATACTTGCTAATAAACCTTTATTTTTATCAAGAAAAACCAAATGGAATCTTTCAAATGGCAAACACAGTAATTGTTGAAAGCAAAAGGTCACACTAGATTAGTTTTATTGAAAAAAAAAAAGAAGAGATAAAAGTCTTTTTCCCTTTCTAAAACTAATTAAAGAAGGAGATGAAAGAACTTTGCTGTGGTAGACACGCTGCTCATTGAAGCTGGCTTCCATTTAATTTCATGCTGGGCTTGCTTAATTACCTTACAAAACACACTTGTGAGATTAGTAAACTTGTATGAGTATGAATGTATGCATGAGTTTGGCTGTAGATAAAATCTTGTTGAAAAGAAAAAAATTTCAGTAAAGATGATCTATGAGATCTTATTTATTATATCTAAACAACAGATACTTTTATCTAAATGATACACTATCTAAACAAGGACAAACTGCTTCGTATTTGTTCATAATTGCACCCAAAGTATCTTTTAGGAGAAAAAAATTCTGATTGTTTAAAACAATATGTTGAAGAATAAATATTTTTCTCTTTCTAGTGAAAGGTTATAGATAATTAAAGTCTGGATAATTTGCCTGTTTTATTACTATTTGAAGTAAAAATGATTGAAGCAATATGAGAGCTATATTCTAGTCTCTGTTCTGCTGTTATTTCATCATTTGCTAAACCATTTAAATTATCTGGACTTTAGTATTTTTTGTTTGCAACAGGCTGGGGTAGAAAAGATGATCTGTTATTCTCCAATTGAACTATATTTAGAGGCTAATATATTCCTAAGGTAGAGGAAACCCAGCTCCATTTATAAACTAACTTAGAGATGACCACACCCAGACACAAAATTCCAAGTATTACAAGGAAGTACAGAACTATAATTGATGCATTTATTTTCATGGCTCTTACCTTTTATCTTATAATGAACACACTTAGGTGTTCAGGAAAATATATACATATCAGCAGGATAACTGTATCACAGGCAGCCTGTTTAATGGATTTGTGTCTCGCATTTGCTATTTCTTAAATATATACACAATAAAGAGTTGTTAAATGCTTCATTAAAAAGCAGTCCATGATTATACTTACCTTTTAGTCTTATGTCAATAAGATGTGTTTTTCGGAGCTTAGATATTTGCTGATGTAGTATAAGACCAATCAAGTACAAAAATTCTATTCACATAGCTATACAGTCAATTAAGTGCTAGCTGATGATTTAAGAGAGCATTTTAAGCATTTCTTACCTTAATTTCCAGTTTGTTTTCATTGCCTATTGAGATCATCACTGGCTTTTCAAGAGGCTTAAACACAGGATTATGTACATAAATGAGATCAAAGTATTTGGAATGGATCCCATCTAACATGAAAAAGGCTTTGGTTTTCAGAGGGAGTTGCAGATTCAGCTGTTGTAGTGAAGGAGTTGTACAGCAGATTATCTCTGAATTAGAGCGATGTTGACATGCCTATATCAAGACACAGTTATTCACTGTAAACAAAATATAGCTTGACAACATCAATAGCAACTTTCACATTTCATGGTTTCAATCAATTGAAAGATATAATTTTTGAAAAATAATCTGCATTTAATTTCCTAATGTTGAAGAACACATTTCTGGAAGCACGAGATACAAAATTATCTAGACAGTGTAGTCTTCAAAGAAACACAGAGCTTCACCTCCCTGGAGTAAGCTACATTGATTTATCTGAAGCTGGCTCACCCTCTATCACTTTATTTTCCTTAAGGAGATAGGACAGTCACCTGGAAGGACTATGAAACAGCTATGGCAGAGTGGGAGCTGAATTTTATGCTATTAGAAGTCCTTATTCACTTCCTAGCTTTAAACCAAGCTATGAGAATCAGGGCAAAACCTTTACTTGGAGACTCAGTTTCCTCATTTAGGAAGTAAAATTAAAATGTCATTAACAATGTGAGATATTACATGGTAGAGTGCTTTGTTAACTGCCAAGTACCATAAGGTTCACGTTATAATTAACTATGTTGCTAGGTCATTTCGTTAACATATTTTAAGCTATCAATTACTGAGTGCTGGGTTCTGTGCAAAATACTTTGCAACGTTGATCTCATTTAACTCTCACAACAATCCTGTAAAGTAGGTGCTATGATTACCCACATTTTACGGATGAAGAAACTGAGCTTTTTGAGCTTACATCATCAGACTAGGCCACACAGCTTTCAGTGACAGAGTATGGAACATAAATCTTAGGTCACTGGCTCCAAAATTCAGTGTCTTAACTCCCACACTGTATATATTGCTTCTTCCTCACTCTGTAGTCTATGTTGGTAAATCTCTTACTATACTCTCTATATTTACAAAGTCTCTGCTATTATTATTTTATGCTCTTTCATCTCTCATTTCAAATATTCTTCTTTGGAATTCTGATTTATGGAAGTTTGGAAAATGTGGTTTCCTCTTGATTGTGCTCAGACTACACCAGCAACACAGAGTGGCGCGGTTAGGGTTAAATGGTTGTGCTTTTTTCCCCAAGGAAAAGACAAACAAGGAACAACATCCCTTAGATTTCCTTTTCTTTGACAAGTAGAGCTGGAGATAAAACAATTACTTATGCCACAATAGAAAAAAGACTCAGGATATACATAAAAAGCACAAACAAAATTTGAGTATTTGACACTTTCTTTTAAAAATAATTTTAAAAATTATCCTATATTTTAAATGTGTATTTTAAATTTTAAAGTGTATGCTGTGCAGATTAAAAAATAATACATAGGTATAATATGAATAAATGTCACTTAGTTTTATAACAAATTCATATTATAACACTAAAAGCGATTTATTCCTATCATCTTGAAAAATTAAAATGATCAATTTTACTGCCATCACAATAATTCTCTACATATATATAACAAGAAATTTGAAAACTATACAATAAACTTCTGGCTTCTGAGACATAACACACATAATGAATTAATAAAAGTTTTATTGAGAAGGTGATTAGTGTTTTTATTTTTAAGGATTTGGGTTTATTGGACTTAAAGGATTGTGGCTGGATGATTATATAATGAATTCCTTAAATAATCATGGTCAGTTTTAAACTCTACAAGCAGCAGGAAACATGGAAGGAATATGTGTCTCTTGATGAGATAGTTTCCACACACAATAGTCAAACAGATCCACCAAACTTTTCATTTTTGTCCAATTTTAATGCATAGCTCTATTGTACTAATATATTTGTGGCTAAAACAATAGAAGTTTACATTTATGGATATATGAACAGATAAAATTTTTATCTTCTACCATTGTTTGAATCTTTCTTGGGAAATACCACTTTTATGTCTCACATCTAGGAGATTTTAATAAATATTTGGTTACAAATGAATGAAGAAAGCCAAGAGGTGTTCTGTATATTGTTATAATACTGGTGAGAGAGAAGGAAGAAAATTTAGCTATTTTTTTTTAATAACTCAAGCTTGGTGAGAATTAGATAAACTAATAATTTCTCATATCTCTACTTTAAAAAATCATATGCCAACACCAAAGAGGTTACTGTTATTCTTATTTGGATAATAAAACAATGTTATACTTCGTTGTGGAGAACTTGTCCTTTAAATTAATAGCAGTGGTATTCTAACTTTGTTTGTGGCCATGTATGGGGATTGGTTTCAAAGCTCTCTACTTCATACAGTGACTCCCCAGAGTACAATCTCTCAGGAATATGATAAAAATCTAATAATACTCTTTAGAGGTGATGCAATGTGGCTGATTGAGAAGGTCAAGAAAAATCTCATTTGAGGTGACCTTATTGTTTGGTGATTTGGCTTGACATTTTTAGCCCCAAATTGGTTTTTGTAATTAAAGAACACTGTGACCTTAGTCTTCTAGAAATATTGGATGGGTAATCTAAAAGAAAGTACTGTAATTCAATCTGTCACCTTCCTAGTCGAGACCCTGCTTGAGAAGGGCCACTGAGAACTTTCATTCTAAGTTGAGTGGATGAGTCCAACTAGATTATGGTATTTTATATTAGAGAAAAACAACAATAATATACAATCTTTGTAAATAACTCCAATCTTCCTAAGGTCTAAACTAAAACCATCATTTTAATGTGACCTATATAAATGTTAGAGCATAAAACAGGTCAATCACTTTCAAGCAGGCATTTCGTTAAATTTTGATTGACCTTGCAAATAAAAGAAGAAAAGATGGAGAAACACCAAAGAACATACACACTCTAGGACATAACAAGTACTCTAATGCTCTTTCTCATTACTTGATAACATTATAACAAAGGGACAAGAAGAATGGGAAAAAGTGGATGCAAGAAAACATTGTGTGCCTGCCGCTTAGAAAGACAAGGATGCTCCTTCAAGAGCAAACACTTTACTCATGGGTTTTATTTGAGCAAAAGGGTCGATGTTCTATGGTGCATTAAGAAAAGGGGGGTGAGGGAATATAATGAACTGAATATTTATGTTCTCCCTCTGAAATTCATATGCTGGAACCTTAATCCCCAATGCGAAGGTACCTGAAGGTAGGGCCTCTGGGAGGTACTTAAGTCATGAAGGTGGCATTCTCACTAGTGTCTTTATAAAAGTAGACATAAAATAGCATGCTTCCTCTTTCTCTACTCTGTTTGAGGTTTCAATGAGAAGATGGCCTTCTGAAAATGAGGATGACACTCAGATCTGCTGGCATCTTCATCTTGGACTTCCCAGCCTCCAAACTAAGAAATAAATTTGTTTTTTATAAGCCACTCAGTCTATGGTATTTTTGTTAAAGCACCCCAAAAATACCAAGACAGGAAATGATGTGGTTTTTATGTGCACTGTCTTCAAAAACACTGTCTCAAGTTGGTAATCATCATTTATCTTAACATATGTGTGTATGTGTTGTTTTTTATAATGTTAGCCTCAGACTAGATAATTTTAGTTGCTGAATAAAAAAACACTATTTGACCTACACCACAAGGAAGGTAACTAACAAATGTTAAAGGCGAATGAAAATGTCCTCTGAACCGTGAAAGCCGGGGGTAGAGGCAGAGATGCAGAAATTTAAGCACAACCATCACTCAAAGGACTTACCACTGTAAAGTTCCTTTCTGCTTCACGCACATTTATCACCATCCTCAGGACACTAACGGAATTTAGGTTTTTTCCAACACCTGTTATTGTGCTCCCACCACTGGCAAAATAAAAACAGAAAAATAGTAATACTGAGAGATTCTTTTCCTACCAAGTACTTTGAGAGAGAAGTTCAATTAAATCACATGTAGTGATTGCAAGTTTTAGCCATGGCCAAAGTCTTCTTGGGAAACAATTTATTTAACTTGAAAATATTTCATAAGTTGAAGAAATGCATTTGTCTTTTTATTCATCAAATAAGCAAAAGAAATATTTTTTCTCTCTGAAAAAAAAATACAAAGAAAAACAAACTATAGACTGACAGAATTAAAGGAAACAAGGCAGATTGAACTGAGTCCAATGAGATATTGATTCAAAGGGACTCTAGTACAGGGAAAAGCTGTGTGTAAAGCAGGCAGGGCAATAATGCACTGAGGAATGGGGGGAAAAAGGGTGATTCTACTTTTGGGCACTAAGGTTATTAGTATAGAATCAACATGTACAGAATATAAGTACATAAATAGTAGAATGTCATATTAAACTGTTTTACTGAAATCCATTCACAATGTAAGAGAATAAGATTCTTGGCACAAACTAGTACTGATAAAGTCAAACTGCACTCAGAACTAGAATGCACTCTTTACTCCTGAACTGGAAAGGCAGCCTTCAAAAAAATGCAACAGCATCAAAGCTGGAGATAGATCCTCATTTCCTCTTGACTATTTGACAGCCAAGTTATCCTTATGTTTGTTATTTTCTTCTATCTATTAGAAGGTTTACTTACCTAATAAAAGATTTGGTTGGATGAATTTCATAGACAATGGGGTCTTCCCGGTAACTGAAGCTGGTAGTCTCTCGGTTGGCTAAGTCAATTTTCAATTTAATAGGAAACTCAGTTGGAGTGGTTTGGGCTGGGGTATAACATTCAAGAATACTATCTGACACACTGTACCAAAAAAAAAAAAAAAAAAAGAAGAAGAAGAAAACGTACCTTAGCTTTTAAAGATACACATATTTAAAAATTATATCCATAAATCAAAAGGATATCACTCAATGGCTCCTAAATGGAAATTTTCTGATGTGGTCTAGAAAAAAAGCTCTTTTAATGTAGGTTGTTTACATTTGACTAGATTTCAAACTTAGTTTTGTTTGGGCTCCTTGGCATCAACACATTTAAGAAATTTTAAGGTATCCTTTTGGCATATGATTAAACTGAGCTCTTCTGACTCCAAGAAGCAAAAATATATCTTCCCTCCAAATCCATTCTCCCCTGTTTCTCACCTCCTCAAAATGATTTAATCTAATTGTAAATGTTGATGGAAATGTTTATTTTAATTTATTGTCAATTATCAGAATCTCACAGGTCATAGTATAGCTAGGATACTAATATATAATAGGAGAGAAGTGAATGGAAAGATAAAACTTAAAAACAGAATCAATAAACAATGAGAAGGATAGAAAAATGAGCAAAAGGGAGTAGATGGTTTGGGAAGGAAGAAATTTTATCAGGAAGAGAGTAAATGATAAATATCTTGACTTTTCACCATAAAAAAAGAATATTTTTGTCTTGATTTATTAGATTCTATATTAATGCGACATGACTGATGCAATGAAAAATAAATTTACAACACCTTTTCAAAGTACATGTTTTTCCGCCAACTGAAATGTGTCTAGAATTCCCACTGTTTAGGTACTTTCCAGTTAAAGTAAGTAAAGTGCCACCAGTCTTGGGACCATAACTTGGAGAAATACTTGTTATTATAGGATCCTGAATGAGAGATAAAAACAAAACAAAACAAAAGTAACTTGTTAATTTTATAATTTTAAGTAGATTAACAATTAAATATCCCACTTAATGAGATAAGCAATGCTTAGACCTACCACATAAGAAAATATACTATATTGCGCTGTCCCTCGACCATTTGAAATAATTATGGACATATTGAAATGCTCATTCATTGCAGGACCAACTGTGCATTTCAATCTGAAACAAAACAAAACAAAACAAAGTTTAATATGTTACAAATGCAAAGGCATTTTCTGGTTTGGCTGTTTTATATGAGGGGAACTTGACTCCAAATCGTGAACTGACCACTCTGACTAGCAAGCAGAGTTTTGTGGTAAGCATTAGGGCTGAAAGTTGTATAACTCTATTTCTATACTATTAATACTAAATTTCATATTGACTGTATTGTATTATTTATACAGACAAAACAGGAAATGTTCAAACTCATCAATGTAGACCTCGTCAATTGCAAAGTTCATAATCTAGGTCTAATTTTATAAAATGGTAGGCATAATATGTGGCGTACTTAACAAACGGTATGTCAACAGCATATAAAACCACAGCTGATACATGTAAGTCAAATCTCTTCATTCGAGTATGTCAATAGGGAACAGTTCCGTGGTTTTACTTGTCATATGTTTATTGAAATTACTTAAAAAATAATGAACTTGTGATAGGTTTTCTATAGGATTATTTTGAATAATCTTATAATCTTAAAACAGTAAAATATAATTTATTTTATTAAATAACTTTTTAAAGAAATGTTTCACTTTAACGGGTTCTAATTTACTCATGCAGTGAGTAAGAACTTACAAGGTAGATTTCCAGAATGAATTTGTCTTGCTATTAAGCTAAAGAAGCATGACATTAATGGATGTTTTGGTCTCAGTAAAAATGAATCGATTTTGACCTTTGTGTAAACTTGAAAGGTCTACTAGGCATAAAATAACCACTTGATAGTCTAGGTCCAAGCATAAAACTTTAAATGTCTGGTTGTTGTTATCACATGATAGCTAAAAATTTCTGGATTCTATTATGGGATTCAGATCTTATAAAAGGTATGTATAGAATATAGTAGAACAGGTCTTGGATCAGGAAAGCTAAGTTCAAAGGCTTGTTCTGCTCTTACTCTCTGGATTACCCTTGCTAAGCTACACTTTACCTCTCTAAACTTCAGGACCCACCTTTGTAAAATAGGAATGGTGTTGCTATCTCCTGGAATTTGGGGATGGCTAAATGAGATATACTCCTTACACTACACTGCTTATAAATATCAGTGAATGTAAATTTCAACTCACCAAAAAAATGTCCCAAAAATGTGATTCAGTTGCTCCATCACATTTCTGAGGTTTAAAAAGTCGATATAGAAGAGAAGATCTATACTCAGCTATTTACTGATTTTTAATAGAAAAGGCCATTAGATAATATAATTGAAGCCTATAAAGGTGGGGTGACCCCAACCAGTGCTTTCAAGGGTACTCAACTTCTGATGAGTTGCTATAAAAATGGCTGAAAAGTACTATACGCCAAATTCTTCACCTAGGTAATAACATCTTTCTCACTCATCAATCCTGGTAGTAAATAGGTAGTAAAACAAAGCAAAACAAATCCACAAAAGATGTGATAGGCCAAGACTCTTTCTAGTTTAAGAAATTAACTTTTAGGAAAAATTTTTAATAGCATTCATTTAAAAACAAAACTTGTCTTCCAACCACACCCCAACAAAGCATTTAAAAATCCTTACGTATTTGTTGTACTCTCACTTAAGGTCAAGGTGCAGCTCTCATTTCCAAGGAGAATTCTGGTTTTCTTTAAATCAAATTTATTATTCCTCCTGAATCCAAAGTCCCAGCCACATATGGTCAGCACTGTCCCTCCTTCCAGAGGGGCACTAGTTGGGAAAACCTACAAAGGACAACAAAGAACTTAAAAATCCCAATATATTATTTTTCATATGTGTTGAAAACAAAAAAATACCTATCCTTAAATAGTCTGAAATTTTACTCTCCCATTACCTAAAAAAAATTGAATTTTCCCGAAAGGAATAATGGTCACAAATTTCAGAGAATCTGGAACAAATATTAAAACTATCTGAAAGCAAACATTAAAACTATCTGTACAAGCCCAGGAAGTACAGAGTCCCAAACAAGATGAACCCAAAGGGGTCCACCCAGATACACCATAATTAAACTGCTGAAGGTTAAAGGCAAAACAAGAATCTTAAAAAGCAGAAAGAGAAAAGCAGTTAGTTATCTATAAGGGAGCTCCCACAAGACAATCAGCTGATTTCTCAACAGAAACTTCGCAGGCCAGATGAGATTGGCACAAAATATTCAAAATGATAGAAAGCAAAGATCTACAACTGAGATGTCTTTATTCGGCAAGGCTATCACTTAGAATTGAAGAACAGATAAAGATCTTTCCAGACAAGAAAAAGCTTAAGGAGTTTATCACCACCAAGCCAGTATTTTAAGAAATGGTAGAGGAACTTCTTTAATAAGAAGGTAAAAACTATAATATATTAAAATGGCAATAACTACATATCTATCAACAATTATTTTAAATGTAAATGCTCCAATCAAAAGACATAGGGTGGCCAAATGGATAAGAAAACAAGACCCATACATATGCTGCTTATAAGAGACTCATTTCAGATTGAAAGACACACAGACTGAAAGTAAAGGGATGGAAAAAGATATTTCAATGTAAACAAATAAACGAAAAAGATGGGGGTAGAAATACTCATGTCAGATAGAATAGACTTTAAAAGAAATGCTTTAATGAAATGATCACCAGATTAAGTCTAGTTAATATCCATTACCATTAAAAAAAAGACTTTAATAAGAGACAAAGAAGGACCCAGTAATCTCGATTCTGAATATTTATCCAAAGGAACCCAAAACAAAACTCGGAAAGGGCATATATGTGCATCCATATAATGCTCATTGCAGCATTATTTACAACAGCCAAGATATGGAGGCAACTTTTGTGTCCATTAATAGATAAATGAATAAAGAAGAAATGGCACATATGTATATATATAATGGAATATTACTCAGACATCAAAAAAGAATGAAATCTTGACATTTGCAATAACATGGATGGACCTAGAGAGTGTTGTGCTGAATGTAGTGAGACAGAGGACAAATGCCATATGATTTCACTTACATGTGGAATCTAAAGAACAAAATAAATGAACAAAAGAAACAGAAACAAACTCACAGATACAAAGAATATTTTGATGGTTGCCAGATAGGAGGCGAGTTGAGGGGATGATTGAAAAAGGGATTAAGAAGTACAATTAGTAGTTAGAAAATAGTCATGGGGATGTAAAGTAGAGCCTAAAGAATAGAGTCAATAATAACGTAATAGCTATGGAGTCACATGGGTATTAGATTTATTGGAGTGATCACTTTGTAAGTTATATAAATGTGTAATCTCTATGTTGTCCACCTGAAACTAATATAATATTGTATACTAACTGAAATTGAAAAATAAAAAAATTACTAAAAAAAAACCTATCTGACATGCTGATGAAACAAGTTGTTTTCAGGAGATCCAGAGATGAGATAGAGAGCAGATTCATCTTGGGTGTGAATGAAGGGTCTTCTTGGGCCACTCTGAAATGAATTTGTCTTCTAGGAAACTCCTGAGCTGAGGAAGACATACTCTAGACGCAGATTTCTACATGCTTGTAACTCTGATTATAGCTCCTTCATGGGCCTCCATATCACACTCTGCCCCAAACTCCTTCACGAGCCCTAGAAGCTAAGCTCCAACATAAGTCTTGCTTGTGTACCAGATGGGTGTGTGTGCTACATTCTTGAGAAGAAAGTCACATGGTAAAAATACCAGCAGCTTTCATAATATCAAACATATAGATGGTATTCAATACATATCTGCCATTCATTCATTATTTATAAATCATCTAGTATGTGCCAGACAGCAACATGTGAATAAGTAAATCTATTTTTT
This sequence comes from Rousettus aegyptiacus, assembly GCF_014176215.1. Lineage (NCBI taxonomy): Eukaryota > Metazoa > Chordata > Mammalia > Chiroptera > Pteropodidae > Rousettus > Rousettus aegyptiacus. Next base: position 71,731,635 of record NW_023416288.1, read on the forward strand.
TATATTTGTTAATTCACATTTATTGATTTGCAATTATTTCTTTAAATATGGTCACTATTCGATATATACCAGTTGATACCATTTAATACACTCAATATATTATTGCTATTAGAAAGAGATAAAAACAGAACTGGAGAGAACCCCAATATGATCTTGTAACTGCACCCAGCACTTACAGCCTTTTCTTTGTTTCGAGCTGCTTTTGCCTAGATAATGGCATTGTGACTCACTTGGTCTTTTTTCCCTCTGCCCTTATCCTTCCATCTTTGTACGCCTACTCCCTTAACCATTAAGCCTTAAGACATAAGATTAGGGCCACTGTCAAATATTTTAAGACTGAAGCCTCAGGCCTATCTATCAGGAAGACAGTAACTCAGTTGCACTAAGGATAACATCTTGGCTTTAGGTGTGTTTCAGCCCCATACCCATCCAGGAAGAACAGCCCCACAGGACCAGGACAGGACGGGGGACCAGGACTGGATGGGATAGTGCCATGGCTGATTCCAGAACTGGACATGATGATGAATTATTCCATCCCTGTTTAATCAGCAGCACCCACAACTAAACTCCTTCAATTTCCATGACTGAGGATTTTCCCCCTAAATAATCCATTCCCTGGAGACACCTGGGGGTGGGGTATCAGGTCTTTGAGTGGTAGCTCACCTGTGTCTCTGGGACTTGCAGCTCTTGAAGCCTTACTTTCTTTGCAGCAAAACCTGTACCTATCTCACTGACTTGCACGCAGGCAGATGAACTCCTTGCTCCGATAACAATCAGTATTATAGTACTGTTTCTAATTATCTCCCTTGGCAATATTTTACATCTCATTTCTAGGCTTGGACCCTCTCCCCCTTGTTCAATGTTAAATAAGTAATAGGTTCATTTTATCATTGCAGGTTCAGTTTTGGTGTGTTAGAAGCAAAATTTGGAATTATTAATAAAACTGCTAACTGTAAGATAGCATTAGACTCTTAGGAAGTCTATAAGACAAAGATTATTAGACTATAACTATTAAAACAAAACAAATTTCCAAGTTAAAAATAAGCTTCTCTTCAGCAGCTCTGTGACAATTGAGAAAGGAAATGCTCTTTTGGGGGGACATATTGTAAATTGTGCTGTAAAGCACAATGGTGGGAAAACAGCCCCGCTATAGACACAAACACCAGTAAAGGTATTTGTTTAAGGCTGGTTAGTGAAAGTCTAAAACTGTTCTTTCGTAATTTAGAAGAGCTTTTAGCAAAATTCAAATTTGCAAAGGTTCCCATCCCTCCCAAGTAAACAGTCGCAAACCAAAGCCTTAACTTATCCTTGTTTACCAAACCTCTTCAAAATCTTAGCTCAGTGCTTTAATAATAGCTATTTTTCCCATTAAGATCCATTATGCAGTCATGCCTTTCATGAAAACTTACCTCGTCTATGTCTAACCAAATGAGAACTGCTAGGAAAAAAAATATATTTATTATTATGTTAGAAATCCAGCAGAAGAATGAGACACCTAACCCTTCCAGACTATTCAGCCTGAGGCGGTCACATAGCTGCTGTTCTTTCTTTTAAAGAGGAAGTTTCCCCATAGAAAATAGCTGCCTAAGGCCTGATCCCACTGGCTAGAACCCCTTCTCTATGTAAAAACTGAAGTCTGTCACTCTACATTGTCACTTTCTACATAAGGTAAAGGGACCGGGTGATGCTTTGACAAAAGACACTGAGAGGTGTTCAGCTGGTGCACTGGCAACAGAAATAGCCGCCATAAAATCTCAGCTAGACCATCAGGTTTCAAAAGACTGACTCTACCTAGCTTTTTTCTCTAGACTGAAACACTAGAGGGGGACATCTAGGATTTCCCGTAGTTTATGGGGGTCATGTTTTCTCTTCCAGGGGAAAAGGAAGGAAGCAGAATTGGACTGCACACCTTTGGACAGAACCAACAATAGCTGGCACATTGAATTATCCTGAAGGGCAGAAAGACTCTGCAGGAAGGAATTGAGTGTCTGGCACAATTCAACAGCGGCTGGGTCTCCCACCTGTCTGGACTGGGGAGAAATAGCCACAAAAGTAGCTATCACCTCTAATAGGTGAAAATGCTTTAAATGGTCATGTTTTCAAACCTCATCATGCTAATACATAAGGAATCTAGAAATGACAAAAAAACTTGGAAAATTAAAATTTGAAATGTATCATAGTAACATAAGAAATGAACAATAAGGGAATCGGGTTAAGGAGTATATAAGGAAAACAACAACAACAAAACTTGGAAAACTAAAATTTGCCTCTTCAATAGGAAAAAAGTCACAAATATATTGGTGGTAGTGTATTGCCTGTATGATCCCTCCACCCACAAGATATTGTTCTTGCTTCTTATCTGAGTCTTCTGATCAATTAATAAACTGTTTTATTGTCTCACTGGTACTGAATTCAATCTGACAAGATATGACAATTTTATTTTGATAAATTCAGAATACATTGGAAAGTGCTCTCCCTTTGCAGAAGCATTTCTTATTGCTCTTTAAGATCAGATAACACAGTTTGAAACAAAATAATGGGCTTGCAATCTTGAAATCTCTCATATGCGGAAATGCAAAGAATTTCAGCCACTGAACATCACGTACCTTGAAAAACAGGTTAACTTACATTTACCAGAAAGTGAAACTTTATACATTAGCTGGGTTTTGTACCTATAGAGTTTAAGACAGATAAGAAAAAGATGAGTAATCTGTCTTATTTTTTGACAGTATGCTGAATGTCACGCTCTGGTGCAGCATGAAATCTTCCTAACAACGATGAACTGAAAGGGGTTTATGGGCTAAGCTGCAGTACTTTTTTTCTAACCATATAAACCGCACCTCCCCGACTGGTGCATGACACAATGCAACCATTTAAAATTGCCAACTAGAGTGCTGGAGGTAGGAAAGGTGAGAGAGGAGGAAGATTCAAACATTACGAGAGATTTCCTGGCTCCAGAAAATTCTGAAATATTTACTCTGTTTTTACCCATTTTAATATAGCTTTCATGACAAATAAAAAGAAGCACATGGGTCAAAATTCGATGTTTCAAATGTACAGGTTCTCAATCTGCTCTTTATTTAAAACACAAGCTTGGATATATTTGAAATAAAGTTGTGATTTAACTGTGCACACACACACACACACACACACACACACACTCCTCATATCTCTTTCATGGAATAGCTGAGCTCAGCTTTCTAGTGTCTCAGATTGCCAAGGCTGCGTGTTTAAAAAAGCATTAAATTGCATGTGGTTTTAAAAGTATATTAAAGAACAACAAAAAAAAAGGGTATATGAACACTATAGTACAGATTTAAATTTGTTTTCATACCATCTTCTAGTTTATTCTCTGGCCAATTAAGCTAAGTCTTAATACTTGTGTCACACCCAACAGAACATAATTTTGTTTAAAACCCAGTCACCCAGCGCAAATCTTGTCCCAAACCGTAACTAAATGAAAACAGCCATGCGCTTGGGGGTGGTTCCTGTTCTGACTTGTACACTCTATTTACTTGGGCTCGAGTCAGGCGACTGAGACCTTTAACTTGAATCTTTCACAAGAACCATTTACTAAAGTCCAAATGCTCTACAATGCAGACAGAGAAAATACACACTGGGTCCTTAACAGGGAAGCAAAATACGTTTGGATCAAGACTTTTTAAAAACTGCCAGGGAGATTTTCATAGTGCCAAATGTATGCTTAAGCAAGTAAGGCAACAGGGAGAGACTGTGGCTACAATATCAGGGCTTAGGTCCACTGCAAGAAGCTAAGTTCTCTAATGGCAGGAGGCACTTCTGTTGCGTTCAGGACTAGAAGAGTGCCTCCTGTGTAGTATGCACTCAATAAATATTTTTGGAATAAATTAAAAAACAAAACGCTTCACAGAGTACAGACGTTAGTATAGCTGCACCTTGATGGCTCTTCCAGGAACTTTGAGAGAAGGTGCAAGCCACCCATGGGTGTTGACTTGCCTTCCACACTGCTCTGGCAAGTAACTTCTTATCTGTGACAAGATGAGGCCACTGTCTAGGCATCAGACAGGAAGAAACCTTTTGTCCTGTCTGCCGCAGCACTGCTGGGATCTCTAGCTTGCAGAGTTCAGGTTAAGGCTCTAGGTTATGCCATGAGCAGTCTCTGTCTTTGGTGGAGGCTCACTTCCGGGCAGCTGGTAGATAAAGGGGGTAGTGAGGAACCATAGAAGGGGTGAGTCATGAGGCAATAGGTCCTAGTGTGAGGACAGGGGGAGCCATGCTGCTTGTTAGCCACCACTCTTTTATTCATATAGCACTAAGGAAGAGCAATTAATTAGCAAGGAGAGAATCTGCTTAGAGAGTGTGAGGCAAGCACTTTAGGTGCAGGATTCAGGACGTGTGGCCAGACGCCACCCCAAAGGAAACACCAGGAGGCAGATAGGCCTTTCTTTGGCTGATGTCTCACAGATAAATCAGTAACCTGACTTATGATTTTTTTTTTAATGGAATATGTGTTTACCAAAAAACATATTGATAGTTGCCAGAGATTCCTACCTCGTAGATTGTAGGACGACAGATGTCCTGAGTCCAGCTTCCACTGGGGCATTCCTCCAATCGCACACATTTGTTATGGCACCAGCCACACTGCACGAAGGGAGGGGCAGAGAGACACTGACTGCAGGACTGGAAATGCTCACAGCCCAAGCCATTCAGTGGGATCTTGGTGATCTGTGAAGAAAAATGATAGGGAGGGCTTCTAGAAGGTTTCTTGTTTGTTTGTTAAATAAAAACTAAATACATCAAAGATACATGTAAATATGATTTTACAATATTTACTAGAGAAAGCACCTAGGTGTGCAAATCATGTAATAATAAGTGATAAAATTTTAAAAATCAAATTCCTTTCTTCCCTCTACTGTTGGCATGATAGAAGTTAGCATTGTCCTGAAATTCTAGAGGTTCTATTAAGAAGAAACATTTCGCTCTGTCTGAGACAATTTTAAAATAATAAGAGAATATAATTTAAGCAGCTGGAAAAAACACTGGGAAATTCTAAGTAAGTTTACATATCATTCTGCATCAAGATGCACTTCCTTCTCTCGAAGAGAAGGGGTTACCGGCTGGCATATGCATTTTTAGATTTATCTGCCTGCACTAGAGTTCTTCCCTTAGGACTGCAATTCTAATTCTGTGTGTTTGTTTTTTTCATTGAGAAATATAGGACAAAAGGATCTCCCTTAGGTCCAATTTTCCTTGAATAAAAATTTAACTTGATTTCAGAAGATCTCTGAAATACTCAAGGAAGAACTTGATAGAGGAGAGGTGAATCCAAGATAAAGAAGTTAAAATAGAGTCACGTGACACTGGTTATAAATATCCACAAATACCTCCTTGTGCAAACAAGGCTTACCTTCTTTCCAGTGACAACCAGTGTGTAGCCATTTTGGTTTAAAGGGTGCTCCACAATTACTTCAGGAGACACAGGGTGGGAATCCAGGCGAAAATTCACATGAGGGGTTGATGATCCTGATCGAGAAACCACAACCTGGCAAACAAAACAGAAAACACCTCTGTTCCAACAAGGTCAGTTTAAATATAAGTGGAAAATACGGAAGATAATGGTAATAATAGATAAGGAGAGTTTGTGAGTGTCTGAACTAAAGGGCCAACAGTTTATCTTATGTAAATCAATACGGCATCTTCTAATCTCCTGTCTTGAAGACAATTCATCTGAACCCCCAAGACAGATGTTTCCTATGATCTTTTAATGGTGTCTAGAGGAGGGGATCTTCCAGTCGATCAGCCAGTACGTACAGACAAATCCTCACGATTGTACTGGGAACTGGAGGACCCAACACTCTCTCCCGAACAGAAGACCTCACTTATGTTCCAAGAATTCTGGATTATTTTCTAATCTATCCTTCTGAATCTCCTCACCAGGCAGCTTCCCTTGACGTAATGGAAAGTGTAGTGGATGGGATTCTGGAGACCTGGATCTAGTTCCAGCATTGCTACTCTTAAGCCATATTTATTGATCTTTTGAGGTCAAAATAGGCCCTTGGCTACTTTGAAATGATGGGTTGTCATTTTTACAAACCATTGTCCAACCACATGGAATCACTTGGGTTATAAATAAAGTTCTGCCTCTTAGCTTGGTTTTATAATAAGGTCTAATGGTTTTAACAATGCTTTGGAAACGAGATTTAATAACTGGTGTCGTTCTTGCTCTCAGGTATTTCTAATTTGGGATACTTCTCAGTTAGATAGTTTCCATCTGTTCTGTTGCAAAACTCAGTAATAATGAAGTCCGGGGGTAAAATCAGGATGACTATCTGAGATGAACACTGTCTTTAGAATACATATGACGTAGTATTAAATAATGTACTTGAAACTTATTTGATTTTATAAACCAATGCCACCCCACTGATTTTAATAAAAAACAAGAATGGTGCTCAGAGAGATTTTCATTCTTAAACGGAGAAACAGGAGGCTGAGCACAGCTCTGGGCTTGAAATTGACTTTGTGAAATTTCCCTACATCCCAAATACCCTTTTAGGTTGCATTGCAAGTGTATCTATTTGCCATGGGTATGAAATCACAGGATAAGCATGGGTATCTGAGAGATTAGGATTAAATAATCACTCCTTTTATTACCTCAGCTTTCTCATCCATTAAATGGAAATGAAAATCACAAGACTATATTACTGCTTAGTACCCTAACAATGTCGCACACAACATGTAAATGTTCTGGGGAATCAGTAGTAAATTTTTTTTTAATACAATAAAGGAGGCAAGTAGCCCGAAACAACTTGGGAAAAGTCCCAAAGCACCTAATTTGCTCCCAGAGAATGAATTGTTGATAGAGAAACTAACTAAGTTCTTATAGAGGCAAAGAAATTAAACATCATGACTTTTTTCCCTAACATCTGTTTTACCCCAAATATTTAAAACATCTCTGTTAAGCAGGGTGATGGTCTTTGCACAGAAGTTAAATGATGAATCAAAGATCATCTGGTCAGGATGGAAAAGGGTGGAAACTATTGTTATTCCTAAATTAGGGCCAAATAGGTATTCGTGACTTTTGCAGGCAAAGTAAAAAGAAGTTCATTTACCAGTCCTACCTCCCTCAGGGTGCTGGATATCAGCAGAGTATCAGGACATCAGACTACTAAACCCTCTATCCCAATTATCCAGATTTCAGTTATCCAATTTTTCCATCTTAACTCACTTCTGGTGCTCTCCGCCTCTTGTTTTTCCTAAACCCTACCCCCTTTTCTCATAGTTTCCTGATTGCTGCCAATTATTTCGAATTACAAAGATTAAAAACCAATCAACCAACCAACCAACCAACAAGCCAGCAGAAAAACTTCTATTATACATGAGTCAAAAACAAAACACAAGTCTCTCTCAATTCCCTGACTCTGTTCTCTGCCTCCTTCTGTGCTTTCCACTTCACTGAAGATTATTAATCCCTATTAACTCTGCTACAGATATTTGCATTTTGAGTCCAACTCTCTTGCATCTTCCATTCTATTCAGACCTGCTACACAATAATTACCTGCTAGTACCCTTTTTCTCCTGTCTTCTTGCTCTTTTTAATATATTTTCCTGCATCCATAATAAGCAATCTCTTCTTAATAACTAGGTCATCATCTTTGACTTTATCAAATATCTGAAGCCCATCCAAATATTCGTTTCCCAGAAAGGATTAAACTTTCTCTTTTTCTAAAGAGGTTTTTGTACCTCTGGAATGTGGATGGATTGATTTGGTGCATTCCCTGACTTTTCGTCTGGAGAGCATTAGATATATACATATGTATACATATATGTGTGTATATATATGCATATATATGTGTGTATGTATGTGTGTGTATATATATATGTATGTATGTATGTAAGGAGGGATCTGAATTTACTTAATTTTGTTTTCAATTAAGCTGTTTTATATATATCACTCTCATAATAGTTAACTGAGCCAGGCATTGTGCTAAGTACCTTATATGGATATTTCATTTACTCCTTACAATAATCCTGCAAGGTAGGTACGATTATTTCCCACAAAGAAAATACAACAGAGAATTTTAGCTGGAAAGTACAAGGAGCTTTATCTAATACTTGAATCCATGTGCTTGACCTCTTCTTAAACACTCAACTGCTACACTCTTGGAGCACCAGAGTAAATACCAATAAAAAGTTTCAACTCTGAGCTCCTAAGAGCCACTTGAGAGTCAAAGCATTAAAATAAATTTCACAATATATTTGCCTTGCCAAATACTCCTTGTTTTAGTAATACTGGCTGCACAAGTTAAGTGTGCCTAAGGAGAAAGACTCCACATCTAAATTATTTCCGAGGGCATGAGGATTCAAATGTTACTAGCCCAGCTGGCAAGCTCTACTTATGAGCTAGGATGAGTGTGGCTTGGTAGAGAAAATGGGATGAACCAGAGAAGACAGGAAGGCTGTGTGGAAAAGTGAGATAAGTGTTTGGAATTTTGAGCAGAGGTCATATTACAGAAGCAAATACCTTTTTAGTTGATCATTAGCCCTTTCTCTGCAGGGATACCTACAGCTATAAAACGCCAAGAATGCTTTTCTGTTAATTTCTCACTTTCTCTAACTGCCTGTCTAAATAGAGTAACCACTTTTAACTCTCAATACACCCCTGAAGCAATGTTTGCAAGAAATTAGGAGTTCCTTTTCATTGTCATAGAGATAGTTCTAGGGACAGAACTGAATCTAGCATCTAAATTTAATTCTTATGAAAAATCACCTGGCAATCGTAAGTCAATTAGTATAAAACTGAAGACAGGCAATTACCTTTTGAGTTTCTATTGTGTTGACAACTTCAGTGTTTAGCTCTCAAAATGTTTTCCTTTAATGCTCTTGAAAATATAAGACTAATACGTTTTTATAGCTGTGACCTCAAATTATCTAGGACAGGATATGGGGAGGAATGTGTGTACAAATAAAATAAAACCTTTGTGGCTAGGCCCCAAAATTCAAAAGTCTGAACAAAGTAACTTTGTGTGATATATACAAGTACATATAGACTAGATCCTCTCATCTCGCACATAAGACTCGTTTTTAATTAAACTGTTTCAGAATTTAATTTCCTTTAAGAGTGGTGAATGCAATTTAACATAAAATATTTGTATGTGGCTTTCTGTCTAGTCTCCCCATTTTTTAATAAAAGTGGACAATTCAGCTGTTTTTAGTATATTCACAGATTTGTACAACTAGTTTTGGAACATTTTCATTACCCCAGCCAAAACCCCATATCCCTCAGCCATCTTCCTCCCATCTTCTTGTGTCCTCTAGTCCCTGGCAACCATTAACCTACTTTATATCTCTACAGATTTTTCTATTCTGGATATTTCATATAAGTGGACTTCTACAACATGTGGTGTTTCATATCTGACTTCTTTCACTTAACATAATGTTTTCAAGGTTCATCCATGTTGGAGCATGTATCAGTACTTCATTCCTTCTAATTGTTAAATGATATTCCATCATATAGACATATCACACTTTATTTATCCATTTATCAGTTGATGGATATTTGGGTTGTTTCCACTTGTTGGCCATTGTAAATAATGCTGCTTAGAACATTCTTGTACAAATTTTTATGTGATCATGTTTTCATTTCCCTTGGGTTTATATCTAGGAGTGGAATTGCTGCATCTTATGGTAAGTCTATGTTTAACCTTTAGAAGAACTGCTAGACCTATCTCTGCAGGGGCTGCACAGTTCCACATTTCCACCAACAATGTATGGGGGTTCCAATTTTTCAACATCTTCCCTGATATTTGTTTTTTTCCATTTTCTTGATTACAGCCATCCTATAATCAAGTGGTATCACTGTGGTTTTGGCTTGCATTTCTCTACCAAATGTTTTACTAAATTAAGTAAAAGGTAAGTTTGCTTTTGGAGGTTCAGCAGCCTTCCATTCGTTCCTCCTCCCTAAGACTGAGTACTTGGCTGGGCATCACCTGCTCAGCTTCCCAGTATTCTAAAGAGCATCCGCTCATGATCAGACTAAACTTGTAAAACAGGGTCCTAGAGAAGTAGAGGCGAGGGAAGGACAGAAGGAACAAAACTGGAGTCTTACTGGGAGAATCAGTCAGAGTGGGAGATGCAGCACACTCCTCAAGAGCTACTGATTTTTGAAGACTGAAGTGAATTTTCCTTTTATAAGATCAGAAAACATACAGTTCTATTTCTAGGCAAATGGGACCTTTGGTATCATCTAGATTGATTTTATTTAATTAAATTAAGAAAAAGGCAATGACACCAGTAAGAAAGAGACTAGGTTATAAATGGACGAGGTCATAGGATCCCAGAAGTAGGTCTGCTTTCCTGGTTCCCAGTCAAGTCTGGCACGTGGGAGATCCCAAAGGCATGTCTATTGCCTACACATTTGAATAGACTGAAATAAGAAGCTCACTCAAGCCTGATGAAGGGATGGGGTTTTAAAATATTTCGAATATTTAAATAACCTTCATAAATTTGATCTGCATTTTCAAGGCATGGCTTCTGATACCTCTTGCTTCTTGCCTGTTGCAACGGATTGATGTTTGTGTCCCACCAAAACTTACATGTTAAAACCCTAACAGCAATTTGATGGTATTAGGAGGTGAGGGCTTTGGGAGGTGATTAGATCATGAGGGTAGAGTCCTAATGAATAAGATTCGTGCCCTTATCAAAGGGATCTCAGAGAGCTCTCTTGCCCTCAGCAAGAAGATGGATATCTATGAACCAGGAAGCAGGTCATCACCACATGCCAGACCTGTTTACACATTGATCTTGGGCTTCCCAGACTCCAGAACTGTGAGAAATATGTTTGCTGTCTAAGCCACCTAGTCTATAGGAATTTGTTATAACAGCCTGATCTGACTAAGACACCTGCTTTGGGTTTACTATTTTCTTCAGTATGTGAGAGAAATTGGTGTTTGTTTAGAAAAAAATTGAATATGAAGAGTAATTTGTTTCAATCAAGGTAAACATCTACTTTCCTGGAACAGAAAAAAGATGAAACAAGAGAAGTAGAAATTGATTAGTACTGACAACTCAAAATTAAAATGTGGTAAAACAAAGGACCAAGTAGCAAAAGTTGAATTAAATGAAGCTTCACTCTGTTCTTCCTTCACTCTTTTCGGTAAGGGCACAAGTGTTTCTATACCAACTTGATACTACAAAGGACAGGTATATACAAAAAGCAAAACAATTTTCCTTACTATAATAATCCTGATGTGTGTTTCAACTTTTCAAAATGAGTCAAAGTGAGTCAAAATGAGTCAATACCAGACTAGGCCCTTTGTAAAAAAAAAAAAGAAAAAGTCAAAAAAATCAAGCATCTAAAAAACAAATAAGCTGGTAAATTGGTAAAAATTTTAAAAAATAATACTTTCAAATCAATATTCCAAATATAGTGATTGTAGAATTAGCCAATCTATTCAGAGTATATCTGTTTCTGAGTTTTAAAAGTGACAAAAGTTAAAAAAATAACTACTGACATATATATTTCATGTCTTAAAATATCTTTCCACTCTTTCAAAAATGCACCCAAACAAGAAATCCCAGTTATTCAATGCTATTAAAAACAAACCAAAGTTTAGCATTTTCCCATGGTTTCAAATATTTATAATGTTTTAAATTTCTATACACGTAACAGTGTATAACTCATTGTAGTAGACTATACATTAATTTTTAATTATAGACATAACTCTGAAGTTATTATTTATAATGGATTCTTTTTCACACAAAAGAAATTCCAGAACTCGAGAATATTTTCTTCTGAAGAAATATACCCAAGCTACCATTCTCTAGGGATGTAACTAAATCAATAATGTGCACGTTAAAAAAGAGGCAGATGATATTTTTATCTGAGTATTTTATAAAGGAGATAGGTAAGTCAACAATCCATAAAGAGAAATGTTCAAGTTCAAGCTTCATTTGGCTCTGTCTCTTGCCGGATGCTCACAGCATTGATGAATTGATGATCTGTGTCTACATACTCTAAAACAGCCGTAATCTCAAACACAATGTATGCCACAGGCTTCCAACGTAAAGCACTGACAGGCCATGATTGTGGCATAGGAACTGAAGGAATCTGAAGACAGAAGGTCACTAGATGAATGGATTCAGTTCTTACTGGAAGCAAGTAATTATTCTCAAGTTTACTGATTACTAACATAATTCTTTAAGTAATGGTCAGAAGTAATGACCACGAGCTAAGGATGTCTTTTTTGGTGATCCCTACTTCTTTAAATTTCTTGCTTAAGATGCAATGAGTCCAGTTAAGAGGCACAAGAGAAAAGGGGTGATGAGTGATAACAGCAATAAAAAACAGGATAGGGAAAAGGGGGATTGGAGAAGAGCAAGGAAGATGCCAAAGGGCCTAATGACAGCTGTGATAGTGCCCAGGTGGTGGCCACTGTATGCAGACGAGGTAGCTGTCCAGGGAGGTTAGTGAAACTGAACTTGAAACAAATCTTGAAAGCGACTCCCCACCCCCACCCATCCCTGATCCACTCACTCTCTGTCCTGACAGTCATGCACAAATATTTTAATAGCAATGTCTTGCATCTAGAGATTAAAGGCCTTATACAAGTGCCGTAAAAAAAATCAAGCAAGCATTGTTTTTGGATGTAGATTAGATGAGGAGCTCAGAAGGGGAGACGTGGGCAATCCCTGTGATTAGTCCTGTGATCTTCACGAGTATCCCTCTTCCCTCTCCCACGTAGCCTCGCACACTGCGCTAATGTTCCTGAGCCTGATACTTTCTAAATCCCCACCCCCTGCAATTTTGCAGGAAGGCGCGTTCTCATTGTTTATTTATACTCTCGAATATTGCTTATCATATTATTTTACTTTGGAGCATCTCAAGATAGTGATCATACAAATAAAAATTGTTTTTGAAATCTATAACTATACTGACGTGGCTCTACAGATAGACTCAAATATATGTACACGTCGGTATATTTAGACATAGTTGCTCCTGTATAAGTTACACATGTTTAAATATTAGAAACATGTCAAAAATGTCTTCTCCACCATACATATAATATTGTTAGCTAAACAATATAATTCTTTCTAATCAAATAACCACTGTGAAATACCTGATTCACTTTGCACCCGACAGCTGGGGCTGTAACTTGTATTCCCAGCCAGGGCAGAACATAAGCACAATGGGAAAGGCAGAAACAGCTGCAAACTCTTGGGAGAAAACATTTGTAAAGCAACTTTGCCTTCAGGCTTCAGGGTAGGAAGGAAGTAAAATCATTTTACTGTTCCTTTTCATGTATGGCAGCTGTTTTGGGGGGAAAAAAAATCATGTCTATTCTACTTTGTAATAGAAACTCTATAGTATTATTAAAACATGAGTTGTAGAAACTTAGGTCTGACCACAGATTTAGCACGTGAGTTCAGTCAAAACATTTATAGAGATGGTAGGTAGTTACTGTTCAGCTGGATGAAACTAGAAAGTCCCCTTGTCTTTGCTGCACTACTGACTCCTCTACAACATTATTTGCTGTAAACAAACTGGATCTCAGTAATGTTGATTGTTTGATCCTTCAGATACTTTAGGTTTATTTACATAAAATTTAACAGAATGGAATTCTCTTAGGCAAGTGTCAGAAACAGATTCTGTGGGTGCCAATAGTCCTTTGTACGCTTTGTTTGTAGTCTTGGTATTAGTAGGTACGATTTTATCTCCCCTACCAAAATTTTAGTTCCTCAAAGGCATGTTCTATGTCATTGCTTTCTTTGCTTCACTTCCTTGCCTAGTAAAGCAAAGTTAGTGCTTCCGGATATGTATTTGATGAAATAAAAGCCACCTGGTTTTGAAAAAAAACAGTGATATCAGTACTTTCCATATATAAGTATCTACTTGTTTACTTTTCATCTTTAATGATTTAGATGCACAGGTAATGAGCATAATATAGCTTCTTTCATGAAAATGCTGGGAAACAAGAATAAAACATTTGCCACAGCATTTCTGTTGTAATGAGCCTGATGTACGACATATCACTTAGGTGGTGGAATCTGTCACACAGCAGAATTTACATAGCTATTAAAGCAACCTATCTAAAAATGGGATTTTATTAGAACTTTAGACACTGGAAATAGGCCAGGAATCTTTTGATATAAAAAAAGTATCAGAACTAAAATGTCTGTAGAAAGCTTATTCATATGAAACTGGATTGGTGAGGTAATAGATAATTTAGAAAAAAAGAAAAGCAGAAACAAAGATAAAGGGAAGCCAATCAATATAATGAACACATTAGGAATTCAATAGATGCTAGCTTCTTTCGTCTTCCATCAATTTTTTTTTTTGGAATTCTATAGAGTAACAATGTAAACTAAAAAAATATATAAACACAACATAACAGTGTTAGGTAGTTAGTCAGACATGATGAATGTGGGGAAGACAAAGGAATGAAGTCCCAGCTCAGAGACCACTCAAAGAATACCACATTTGTAGTTAAAGAGTCACTCTTGCATCCCTGAGAGACAAAGGACTGGAGGGCCATAAACCTATAGCTGGTTTAGTTTGGCCACAGGCACTTGCTTAACCTGTCCATAACCTCAGCCTTATTATGCTATCATTATAATTTCATGCTTATGCCCAGAAGTTCATGAATCTAATTATAACAGACTGAATTCTGGGTTAGCACATGCACAGCAGGCAGGGAGTTATATAACAGCCATATGTCAATCAAAATGACCTCACGTGCCAATCGCCTAGAAACATCTTTGTAACCACCCATTGCGGCCTTAATATACAGACTTTCCCTTCCACGGTGTTACAGCCCTCTTTGCTGTAATCCACTCCTCATGTGTAGTATATTTTCATTTCCACGTGGTTAGCCAATTTAGGTGTGACTCATTTCTACCTCAAAAAATGCCCTTACATAAGTCTTACCTCTCATAACTCTTGCTCTGCTGGAATTATCTCTGTGTCAGCAAAAAGAATTGAGACTCTCCAGTGTTACTGGGGCAGCACCAGAGATCAGAATGCCCCATATGGTAAGAATAGCACATATTTTTATAAGGATAATAAATACGGCCATATTTCCAATATGTTAGAGTGCTCGTCTGTGTGGGACAGGACTGGGCATTCCTTCTTCAAATTTTGAAGAATTAAGCACAGAATTAAATGGTCTGAGGTGGATAAATAAAAACACTAGACTGGTTGAGAGGGGGAAGGGAGCAAAACGTGTAGTTACCTGTGAAGCAATGGGAGGAGAGGAGACTGAGTGTGGGAATATTTAGATAACAGGATCTGTATGATTCTCTTTGAGCTAAGAAGATTTTATTAACATGTTTTATGACTTTGAAAAAATTCCACCATGCCCACTAGTATAAGAAAAACACGATTTAAAATATGACAATGGCCAATACCCAAGCTGCTATAAAGACAGTGGTAATTTTAAAAAATATGTTTTGTAAAAGAATACAAATGGGCAGAGAATGTATAGATGGGTAAGTGATAGGAAAACGGCATCATCCTCAATTGGTTTACTAGAAATCACTGTCTGATGAGGATGTTAATCATATCAGGTAATTATGAAATAAAAATCTCTCTTTAAAAGGGACTTCTAGTATTTGTTGAAATTCAACATTTTCATAGATGCCATTGTCATTCTGCATTAATTGAAGACTCTATTAAGGAACTCATGCAGAAAGTACTACACAATCACAATTAAAGCAATAAAATAGCCAACTTAAGACCATTTTAATTTCTGTAAAATGCTATGATTCTTGTATCTAGGAAACACAACTTCTGAAATGTGAACTTTTACTGTATGGAAATAACTGTTGCTATCTGTTAAAAGCACTTCTAACCAAAAATCCAGATTTTTTTTTCAGTATTTGAACTTCTTTGTGTCCGACCCCATCATTTTGCAGAACCAAGAAAGCTGAAGTTACAATGGGATTTTGATGATAGCGTCCCTTCCTAACTGCTGCCAATATTTCTCAATGATGAGAACGTTCCTTCTCATGGAGACACACGGTTCACACAATAGCTCTCCTTTGATCCGTAGCTTCCCTTAAAATAGGAAAACATCGCCTGGAAGTGCTTTAATTGTTTCATTTTATTTTCCAATCATGTGATAGAAATCATGAATGGAAAAGAAAAAAAAAAAAAACCCAAACCATTCTGGGCAAAGAAATTAAAAACAACCACATTTAAACCGAAAGCTTCAAGAATTTAACAAAAATAGGCCACACGCTTCATAAAAAAGTGGATCAGCTTTCATTGTTTTGTTTTCAGTCTTGTCTCTAGCTTCCATTATGATTTTCACTTTACGATATTTACAAATACCTTACTGCAAAAACAAAAATGAACTAACTGCACAATAGCAGATAAAACAGACACAGCCACTCTCAGATAGCATTTACCTGCATGAAGCGACCCTCTGATGTCCCAAGGTTAGCGATGGTAAGGTCTCCTTTAATGAAGGTGGAAATAGACGTTAAGAGGACTTGGTTGAACTGGCCCATGAATAAGTCAACGCGCTGCAAAGCTGTGGTAAACTCTGTTCGATATTCATCACTGTGCACTTCACAGCCCGACGAATTTCTCAAAAGTGTCTGGAATAAAATATGGTCATTGAATTAATGTGAGTTCAGATGTGAACAAGCTGGTAAGATACTTTTCAATGTGTCTTTTCAGAGCTTGGAGGGGAATGGCAAGAACTGTGCAGACAGGCCCAGATAGGCAGAAGTATTTCTTGTGACCTAAATGGCTCTATCATCATTTAGATACCGAACTGGGGCAAACCTTACTATCACAGTTTGTACCATGGTTCACTACATGAATAAAGATGGAGCTTAGCTGGTACTATTTACAGAAAAATAAAACTGTTAATGTCTCAGCCCTTGAAATAAAGGCGACACTTCTAGCAGGCAAGTCCAATGAGATAAATTTCAACTGGAATAGTAATAAATGTTAGAGTCATACTGGGATATTGTATTTTAAAATGTGTGCCTGTGTGCATCTGTGTACACGGAGTTGGTGTGGAGTAGTGGTTGACAGATGATTCATGGGGAGGCAGCACAGCACAGACCCCAGATCCAAGTGTCTGGGTCAAATCCTGGTCCCTGGTGCTTATTTACTTCATGGAATCTCTGCAATCTCTCTGTGTTTGTGAAACTCACGTTATCTCTGTTTCAGTTCCCCATATGTAAAAAAGAGAGAATTATAGGAATATGCCTACCTTACAGAACTGTTGTAAAGATTAAATGAGCTAGTTAACCAACACGCAGAGAACACCACTTACATATTCGTCATCATGAAAGCGAAAGGCTCAAAAAATGTAAAAGTTGTACATCAAATGCTTCAGTAACCAGCTACTAAAAGGCAATTACCACTCAATCAGGTATATATCCTTTAGGTTCAACTTCAAATGGAAGGATTTTAAAAAATACTGTTCAGTAATGTGACAATTAAGCACTGTGGATCACTCCCTTCCCTTAACATTTCGATCTCTCTGTTCTCCCTCTACTTTGCAGACTGTAACATTTATGTCTCTTCTGCAGACTGTCCATGCCTGGCTATCAATGTCAGGGTTTCTCAAGGCTCCATCCCAAGGCTGCTTCTCTGCTCATTTTCATACTCTCCCCAGGCAATCTCAGTCTCTCCTGTGGTATCTGACTATTCAGTTGGTATCTTTGTACCTCCAGGCTATCCCTCTACTCTGAGCTGACTATGTATTTATCCGCATTCAAATATCTCAAAGGCCCCAGGCTCAAAATAGCCAGAGTGGAAACCACAATCATCCCTCATTCCTCCAGGTGCACAAGTCAGAAACCTAAGTGTCATTCCTGATTATTCCCCACAGACAGTTCATTACCAACTCCTATCAATTGTACTTTCTAAATATCTCCCGGATTCATCCAGTTTTCTCTGTCTCTACATCATCCCTCTCTTTCCTGGACTACAATATGGCTTCCAAACTGGACATGCCACATCCAGTCTCATCCAATCTCTTTTCAGGTCCAGTTTCTACACTACACCCAGATTTTCTTCTTAAAACATAAATCTCATCATATTTCTCTGTTTAAAACCCTTAATACGTCTTCCCATTGCTCTTAGGACAAAATTTTTAACATGAACTGTAGGGCCCTGCATCATCTGGATACTAACCAACTTCTCCAAACCCACCCTGTACCATGCTCTGCTTTGTTCTCTGCTCCAGTGAGCTGGCCTTCTTTCAGTTCTCCAAATATGAGTCCTTAGGGTCTTTGCATATGCTGTTCCTTCCACTTCCATTCACCTTGTTAACTGCTATGATGCCTCTTTCAGATCTCAGTTTGTCATCATTTACTCAGGAGGCCAGCCCTGACCCCAATAGCTAAGTTGAATTCTAACACACACACACACACACACTGTTACAGCACTTGTTATAGCTGCAACTACTATTTGGTTTTCTAATTATATGATTGATGTGACACTTCTCCAAGTAGCTCCTTAGGATCAGGAACTCTGCTTGTTTACTGCTGTAATTGCTTATAGTAAATGAAATATCACACATAGTAATTTTGCAGTAAATATTAATTGAATGAATAAACAAGTGAATCAATTATGGGTAGCTAGGAAATGATTGTGGAACTATGAACCAATACTACTAAAGCTATTTATTTCAGGAATAAAAGTAGTTAAGAGTTCATAAGGTACAAATAGAGTGGTTCCTAACTATCTTGACAAGACAGTTTAAAACTGGTAAATCTGGGGACAGATAACAGGGAGCAGAAGAATGTAGTAAGGAAAATGAAAGCAAACTTATAAGAAAAAGAGAAAAAAAAGTTCATTCTTACACATCTTTGTATGTAGTTAAAAGTCCAGGAAAATGATTTGAAGACTAGAAATGCTCTATTATTATCCTATTATATTTACAGTAATCAGAAAATTGTCATGGAATATTGTAAAACAACTCGTTGTTTAAGAACAAATTGAAAACTTTAGTTATGCTTATATAAAGTAACTTTACTCCTGAAGGTCAAACTTCCATCACACGGAATACAAAATTCTTACATCTACTGACTTTTATGTTTAAGAAACACCTAAAATGCTGTTTTATATAACTGTCTTCATTTTAAATGGTTATAAATTAGCCAACAGAATTTCTGAAATGCTAAAACTACTGACTCATAATTAATGAAATGTTTTAGTTCTAGACATTTATTTTGATACATTAATGAGTGCTATTTCACTATTTAATTAGAAGCTTTTCTTCACTAAAGTATTATAGATTGCTCTGAGTAGCAGATAACTGAGATGTACCAGCGGTTCAATAACAACCAATTAATTGGTAATTAAGTTTCTATTGGTGATCAATCATCCATTTTGAAGAGATAGCCAGAACTAAGGGAATTTGCTTAAAGGAGCAAAGACCAGTTTTAAATCAAAGGCCATCTCAAGCATTCCATTACAGAGGTGACTGCTCTTCAGGGTCAGCTTCTGTGGTTATTTTGTTCCTTCTCTTGCTTGATCTTATTCTTTTTTTCTATAACTAGGTGGCATTCTGGGAACTCTACAGCCTCAAACTTGACCTTGAGTTCGGCGCTGGTGGAGATAAGAAAAAATCGTTGGAATATGAAACAGTTTGCTGTATGTAGTGGACTCTTTGACTGTAAACTAGTAGCAGCTTTCTATCAACAAGAGGCCAAGAATTGTCTTATTCATCTTTTATCTCCACTGTGTTTTGTGCCCAGCACACAATGTGTATTAATAACAGCTTGCTGGAAAATGAATGTAGCTCCAAAGTTACTAGACATATAGCCCATCTGCCTCTCCAGCTTGCTTTGTGGTCTGCCTTGCTGAACAGGGTGAGCAGAATGGAGGTGAGATGGATCTCAGAGTGTCTTTAAACCTGCAGGAACTTGCTAATCTTTTTAAAATGAAGGAAGAACAATACCACCAGAACTTTAGCCTCTTATTTCCTCACGTGTAAGGTATAAATGTAGAACTCTGCAAGTAACATTTATATTGTGTACTTCAAGGCTTGTCCTTCAGGAAATAGTAAGGCCTCTAAATAGCACCTCTTTGAGGACTGATAGGATTAAGTTATGCCACTTATTCCCCCTCAAAACAAGTTCCTAAGTATAGAAACATTGCATAATGTTGGAATAGGATCTACAGAACTCCTTGATTTTGAAAAATTGTGCAACTTGGAGCCAAAAAACAAACATCATGTCAGGTTCAGGTAGCATTCAAATTCATAAGCCAGGGGACCTCAACCTTTTTCTCTTTCTCCATAAGCAGGAGAGGGGTAGGGGCATTAGCTTCCAGGAAAAAGCAACATTCCAGGGGTCACTGCAGGGAGAGGGGCTACTCCTTGTCTCTTCCTGCTGAGACTCCAGATAAACTCAATGACTGGGGTCAGGGTGGCAGGAACTGGCTTACAGAGCCACATGCTGTCTTTCAGCTTGAATAGTAGAACTTTAACTATCAGAAAGCCTTGGTTTTAGCTCTCAGCATCGCAAAGATAAAGCACTGTGCAAATATGATGAAATCTCAGTCTGATTCACTGTGTCTCTTAGACAATGAGTGAATGTATTTGCCGCTTATTTGTGCAGGAAAGCTGGGGTGGCTTCTTTTTACCATTTTATACACAGTTAGCTCTGTGCTGTCTGGGGTGGGATTGGGTCCAGCTGAAAAAGCAACACAGACTTGCTGAAGGGGTCTTGCCACTCATAGCTCCCTCAAAGCTAGGACATCTTGAGCTTTGGGATAAAACTAAGCAAGGCTGGTGGAAAGCAGTTCTCTGGTACATCAATTGCTTTTGGGGACCACAGGAAAGTCCACAGAGAAAGTTTCACCCCAGCACCAGTTTGGGAGCCAAGACTAATGCTCTCCATTTTGGTAACAAAGGGAGGAAGAAGGAAGGAAGGGAGGGAGGAAATCTCTCTTTTTCCTGTACCTACACTGTGCCGGGCACCGAGCTGGGCATTTTCACACACAACCAGACTCACAGCAGCCCTGTGAGCTTTTATCACACTCAGCTTTCAGGAAGAAGAGACTCAAGGCACCCAGAGGGGCAGCTACAGTGGAACTGGTGTTAGAATTTAGTTCTCTGATTTTCAAGGTCATGAATTTCTTCTGCTACTGTATACTATTCTGGGCAAAGTTCTGAAAGTTGCACAATTACAAAAATGAAAAGGGCCTTAGAGACCATCTTACTCCAGCCCCTAATTTCATGCATGGGAAACTAAAAGTCAGGGGAGTCTTAACTGTCAGAGAGCTGGAATCACAGAACAGAAGTTTATCATTTATATGTAAAAGAACCTATGATTCTTGAAATGTAGATTCACCCGCCTCTGATTCCTTTTCTGAGAGAAAGGCTAGAATTAACTATTAGTTTCTGGATAATGGCACAGAGATGACCACTAGCATTTTGGACTGTTCTAATCAGCTTTGTCAGCTTTGTTTTTGTTATTACCTATTTTGGTTAATTAACAGTACCATTTTTATATTCAGGTGACTTTGAAATTTCAGCCATTACCACCTCCTCTTTCTCTGGCATTTTCCATATCCAACCAGTTGTGAAATCCCACTAACCCCTGTCTGCAGTGTGTCTCCTGTGCAGCTCTCCAGCCACACCTGCGGCTCCGCACCTCAAGCTCGTATCTCTTCACCGGCCTTTGGTCTCCCAGCTCATCTGCCTTGAAGCAGTTATGCATTGTCACTCCCTTCTTCGAATCTTAGTTGCTTCCCAAAAGCCTGCAGGAAAAGTCTAAATTCCTTAGTAGGACATCCAAACCTGCCTTGACTTACATTTTTAGGCTTTTTTTTTTCCATTAAGGTGAAAAGTCAGGTGACCATCTAGGACACCAAATGAATCTCAGAGTGCCTATCCTGGCACAAGACTCTCCCCATCCTTGGATTCTTGCATGGGCTCTGGCTCCTCCCGCTAGGTCACAGACACCCACTCCTGCTCATGTAAACCTGAAGCCTGGCTCTCTTCAAAGTCTCTCTTTACAAGGTCTTTCGAATGATGGAAGTAATGTGTTCTAATGAGTGGGTAAGGGGTATAGCGACAAAGAATAAGGTGGATAGTCTAAGGGTACAGGAAGATATCATATACCTTGAAATATGTATAAGTCAAGAGGGAAATTGAAAAAATATTCACCAATATATTGTTTAGACAGAGATATATGTGTTGTACAACTAAAGGAAAGTGAAAGATGAGCAAACTGTTCACAATCATTATTTATGCACTTTTCTGGAAGGGAGAGGGGTATTACTGGACACACGGGGGGGTTTCAAAGACCTTGGTAACATTCTCTTTTTTAAGCCTGGTGGTAGAGGAATCAGTATTTTATTTTTCATATTCCCAACACACATACATATACATATAGTACATGATTCCTTTGCATATGTTAATAGATTTTAATAAAAATAAATTTTAAAAGAAAACAAGTCTGGGAGTTGGGTTTGTTTTGATCATCGAATTTCTACAGAGGAAGACACTGGGGTTCAGAGAGTTGTCAGTAAAGATTACAGCTTACTGATAGACTCCTACAGTATTTGAGACAAAGCCACACTCTAGGGCTGGTCTAAGGACTTGGTAGAAAAGAACAAGCATGCCTTTAGGACAGGACCGGGCCAGGGGTTGATGAGTTGCATGGGCTCAGGTAACTTGGTCTTTCTGGGTCTAAGTTGTATTTTATTATTATTTAACAAACATTTGTTTAGAGTGTTTAAAATGTGTCAGACACTGTTCTAAGTACTTTACAGATATTAATTCACCTAGTCCTTATAATATTCCCAGGAGGAAACTGAAGCACTGAGTGGTCACATAACCAGCAGGGGCAGAGCCAGGACTAAAGCTAGGCCATCTGGTCCCAGGGCCTTCACCCCAGCACCAGGCTACATATTCCTTGTCTGCAGAGAGAGGGGTAGACCGAGCTGAGCGCAAAGTTCTCTATGGCTTTCCAAAGCCGCCCCTGAGCTTGGAATTGCCAAACTGCCATTAGCCTGCAATCGGACCAAATGATCACTCAGGATGCTCAGGAGGCCATAAGTAAACAGTCCCTTTCCTCCAGCCACCAGGAACGACTCCAAAACAGAGATTCTGGAGACATATGCCTATTCCATAAGAAGTTTTGAGACGTTTTTAATTTTTCAAGGTTTATCCTCTTCTAAAATAATTATATAATGTCAATTTTGAGAATCAATGGTAAACATTTGTTTCATTTCGTTTTTAATTTTGAAACTCGTTATAAATTGCTTCCTTAACTCAAAGGCTTAAATATTGTTATAGGGCTAACTAATAGAAATTATTCTATAATTTTTAAGCCTTGAAATAATACTTTAATTATTTTAGTCTCTCTTTACCTTTTCATGAGTACTTGCCAGATTTTTTTTAACTTGGCTCAGACACACACCTTTTTTATAAAAAGAAAACTGAATCTATTCGATTCAAAATGTTTCCCCTAATTAACATTATGATGCATGCAGTGAATATGCAATTACATTTAATTCAGTATAATTAAGGATGTGATATATTTAAAATAGTGATTCTTTTAATTGATCTATAAGACAGATTTAGCTCATCTATAGATAATTTAAATCAGTCTTGCAGGTAGATTTTTAAAAATGTACTATCTTGCAAAATTTCTGCCAGTTCACTCATACCAGCTCTCTTCCCTCCTTGCCCATGACCAAATTGACAAAAGCAATTTAATATAAATTTTATTCATAATTATACTTTTTAAAGATTCTATGGACACATAGTAATGGCTTTCAGGAGGATACATATTTCAAAATAGAAAATCCATCTTTTTCCCAGGGATTTTCATATAGTTGGCTAGAAACTCTACTGCTTTAATTTCAGGAATTAGCTTATTTTCCTAAATTTCACTCCTGTGAATTTTCACTCATGTGCTCCCTTCTCTTCATTAAGTGGGACTGGGAGAGAGGTGGTCTGGAACTGACCACAGGCAAAGGCATAGAGCTTCAAACTTCAGTTTCAGGTTATGTTTCTTTCAGAGATATTTTAACTTCTCTCAGTCTGTACTCAAATGTCTAAGATGTGAATACTGAAACCTGATTCTTTGTAAAATGCAGAAGAGTCGGTTCTCTTGGCCAGACTGTTAGAGTGGTGTGATCTTAAGAATCCGGTTATGTTGTTTTGTGTTATGAAGAGGACTCAGACTGATGATGTCCTCAGTGCACAGTTTAAAAGAAAGCTGCTTCCTTAATACTTTTACTGCCACTAACTCCCCTTGATGAAGTAATCCTGTCTCACAACTTCAATAGCTATGGGGGTTTATGACGAGCTGAGATCTCAGGTGGAGTTTTAGCAGGGGAGGAAAGCTGGGGAGCAGTTAAAGAAGGGTTGATCAGTTTCTAGGAAGGAAGAAAGGGCATCATCTTTGGCTTGTGTTCATTCTCAGATGGCCATGAATGTAGCACAACTAGGCATGAGGCCAGCCAGCTGCTGGCTCAACACTGGTGATTCACAGGATGATGGATGCTGCCTCGTGGTGATGACCTAACTTCACACAGCCACTGGCATTCTCTCTTCTGAAGACCAGCCCTGTCTTTGCAACTGTCTTCAGGCCAAGTTTAAATATGCCTGATAATACTGAAACTCATAATTTTTCTTTCTCAACTGACTCCCTCTTCTAGCTTCCTATTCCTATATGACATCAATTGCTACCTTCTTCCCAGGTATGAAGTCTCGGCTCTCTTTGACACATTCTTCTTCTTTATTGTTTATATCCACCTAGCAATACTTACAATCTTGTACTTGGCTTCTTATAGTCTGATTTCCTTGATTCCAGAACGTCCTTGTTCCATTCCACCTCTATAAATATTTAGTGTAATGTTCCCCAAACACCTTCTTAGTCAAGTCTAGTGGTACCACCCTGGCCTAGTGGAAAAGAGCACGAGCTTGGAGTGGTGCTGCCCTCATAAGCCCCAGTTTTTCACTTACAAAATGGAGAAACACATACCTAGTAGAATTGTTTTGTGGTTTAAATGAAATGAATCCAGTGTCAGCAACATATTAAAGAGTCACTTCCTTCATTCATTTAGTTATTCAAAAATAATTATTGAAACCTGTACTAGGTTGAATAGTGTCTTCTCCGGAAATTGATGTTCACTTGGAACCTCAAAATGTGACCTTATTTGGAAATAAGTTCTATGGCATGTAATTAGTTGAGAATATTGAGATAAAATCATCCCGAATTTAATGTGCATCCTGAGTCCAATGACTTGTACCTTTGCAAGAGGAGAGGACACACGGACACACACAGCGAGGATGACCATGTGGAGGCGGAAAAAGAGACCAGAGTTATATGCTGCTACAACCTGAGGAATACCTGGGACCACCGGAACTGTAAGGAGAAAGAACGGCTTCTTCCCTAGAGCCTCTGAAAGGAGCATGAACTTAGCCAACACCTTTATTTCAAACTCTAGGCTCCAGACTACATATATTCTGTTGTTTTAAGACACAAAGTTTGTAGTAATTTGTTACAGCAGCCCTAGGAAACTAATATAAAACCATACTATGTGACAGATATTGTCCTGGGTACTATAAGGATATAGTCGCAAATAAAAAAATTTAAGGCCCTGTCCTTCTGAAACTTAAATGCTTGTCGTTATTATTATTACTGTTGTTGGTCTAATGATTCCTTATACTGCTCACAAGGACAAAGACCAAAAGTCTAATTATTTAGATTAACAAACCTTGGGTTCCTCATCTATATAATGGAAACACTCATACCTATCTAATAGAATTACTTACACCTAGTAAGGTGGAACCTGTTATTTGTCCACTATTAATTTCCATTATTCTCTAAAGCAGGGGTTGGAAATCTTCTTTCATAAAGGGCTAGATAGCAAATATACTAGGCTTTGAGTACTGCAGGGTCTACATAACATATATTAGTTTGTATGTTATTTTCTAATCGTTTAAAAATATAAAAATAGTCCTTAATTTGCTGGATGTGCAAAAACAGGCCACAGTTTGCCAACTCTAGAAAATGCTTCCAGCTAGAGTGGCGCCATGCACACAGGGAGACAAGAGCTAGACACACAAAACAGCTAATTAGTAATACAAAGCACACGGAATATAGTTCACAGGTAAGTTCTGAAGACACTGGTACAAGTAGTAAATACTAAAAGATGAGGAAGAGGATAAGATCAGTGTGGGCTTCAAAAGCTGAAGAGGGCTCACGGTGGAGGCTGAAGTTGAGTCAGGTCTTGACAGAGGTTGGATTGTTGAAGAGGAAAGAAATATTTGGAGCAGAATATATTTCACGTGTATGTGTGTCTGGGTTTATACACATATGTACACCAATGCATTATGTATAAATGAAATAAATATGTATACAACCAAGGTATATATCGGATATCTCTTTTTGAGGTATCCTCAGGATTCAAGACTCAGAATTCTACAATGAGAGGGCTTTGGCAATTCTAAGAGCTAAAATTCTGCTTCTTTATCATCATTTCCTAAGGTGAATCAGACCTGAAACAGACCGAGTCCATGTGGTTTTGGTTAGCAGGCTTCATCCTGCACTTCAGTCACAGCCAGGAGTGACAGAGTGATTCATCAAGAAAGTTGTTCCCAGTGAGGCAGATTTTAATGCTTAGTGTGTAGAGATTTTCTGCTTTTCTCTATTTAGTTAAAAGAAAAAAAAAAACACAAATTTTAACATACTTACTCAGAGGAGTATGAGGTACTCAGAAGACAGAACACCGACTACCTTGCACTGACGGAGAAAACAGAAGCTGTTCTTCCTGAAGGTGATGATATGTCTGTTTATGTGCCCAACAGTGTCATGCTCAACAGAAACAGGCTGACGAATGCCTTGGTGGAGGGCCAGGAGAGGTGAAAGACGGATGAAACCAGAGTCCTTCAACTGTGCCCAACATATTGTTTAAGCCCATGACTGTCATCCAGCCCGCCAGCACTGTTGGCACCTCTTATCACCCCTTTCCATCTTACCATTGAGCAGTGAGACTCCTCACTCGCCTTCTCTCCATGTTCCTGACTAAAACTGTGCATCAGAAATCTCAATCTGTGAGCCACCCTTCTAACTGCCGGAGTCCCTGAGGCCCTTACCAAACTCTCTTTCAATCTTTTTTGGTTCTGAAGGGTTTTATTTGAAGGATCCACACAAGAATGCCGACTTCCGTGCCACAGCTTCTTCATGGACATGTTTCCCTCACTGCCCTTCTGCGTGACCTTGGCTATCTCAGAGTCCTCCTGGGTGACGTGCACCCACCATTCTCACAGGGCACACCTGCCGGCTTTGGTGCACACAGCCTTTGCTTCAACCCCTGATGCTCCTGGCATGAGCTTAGAAATTTTTTCTCAGGTTAATCCTCTGGGGTCAGGTTCATTTTTCAAGAATGGCTCTTTAAAATGTCCAGCCGAGCTTCCTCACGGGGAGGGGTGGGGAGAGGGGAATGCAATTTTTCTGTTGATGCACCCTGGGCGAAGCAGAGCCGAGTCCAGGATATCATTATTAGCAGCCATGAAAACCTTGATATTCTCGGTGGCCTCAAACCCATCCAGCTGGTCAGGCAGCTCCAGTGCTGCATGCTGCACTGCCTGTCCCCTCCAGAACCTCCCTCCTGCTGTGAGGAGCAGACGGAGTCGCTTCTGTTCATGACGATGATAGATGGAGTGTGTTCTCATGCTGTGACAAATAGCTCTCTCACCATTCTTGCCCCTTCCCTCATGAAGTTCTGTACAATTCAGAGCCAGATGATGAATAAAGGAACCACTGCCACCCCAACGGTGTCTTCCCAGTGCCTGAGGTCCATGCCACGGCACTCCCTTGGGCTGCGTGATGCTCAGGGCTTCAAAGATGCCTGACGGGCAGCTGGAAGACTTCTGTGATCTCTTTGATCTGCTTGTCCAGTCCACCAATCATCTTGCAAGTTGACTCTGGCACCTTCTTCACCATCATTAGTGACAATAGTGAGTCTGCTTCGTCTGGAAGAATCTTGTGCAGAGTTTCACTGTCATTTCTTAGAGCCACCTAGCAATTGGGTGTCAATCATTGATGTTGACATTCTTGTCCACATCTATGACAAACTTGCCCTCAGGATGTACCCTAACCAACATTTCCTCTTATCCATGACCCAGACCACTCCCTCCACTAGGAGCCCTATTTCCACAGCAGAGTGGCTCCTCCTGCAGTAGGTGGACTTTGGGATTAAACTCATTCCTCTGTGCCTGCAATCTCTGAAAATTTTGGCTCTTATTCACATTCAGCTGGAGTTCTTCAACCTTGGACAGATAATACTGGTGGAATTCACAGCCTGCCTTTCCCTCTCCCAGCTCCATTTTATAAGACTTTCAGGAGGATCAAGAGATGACATATACGGGAGTGCCTTGTATTGAGTCAGACGCTATGCAGACCTGAGGTGTTATTACTACTGGTAGAGCCAGCAGGAAGGACTGGTGCCTTGTCTTCTGTGACTCGCAGACAGGCCCATTCCGGCTCCCATCCCTTTTCTCCCGCAGCTTCCACTGTGTCCTCCTCTTCTGGCTCCCTTTCTTCTAATCTTACCACATCTACATCAAGGCCGAGCTTAGGAAAGCTCTCTGTATCAAGCATGTACTTGGTGCCTATGAAGTGGTGCCACCGTGGAGTCTAATCCTATGGTCACTGTAAGGGTGGTATTGAAAAAGACCTTCTACTTTTCCTTAATCCAATCATTATTTTCAACTTGAAATCACAGATTGGTGGTCAATAGTCAAAATCTGTGGTTTGGAATGCAGACTTCATGGTTGTGGGGCACCTCTCCTAGTACCACTGCTTGAGCAATATCCACCAGAAGGTGTTGTCTAAAGTCCCTCACACAGACAGCATCACGCACTAAAAGGGCAACTTTGTTGGCAAGCTCCAGAAAGCCCTAAAGAGCAGGGAAGCTACTCTGTCTTTTTTCTTTTAATGGCTTTAATTGTGTTTTTCCAATTTTAATTACAAAGCTCTGGAATTCCTGTCTAGTCACCTTTCTATAGTCATCTTTTTTTCTCTAGTTTTTCTCCTCTTTGATCCATCTTCATCTCAAACTGGTGGATGAAGGAGGGTACGTATGTGTGTGTGTGTGTGTGTGTGTGTGCGTGTGTGTGTGTGCATGCGCATATGCACACACATGCCCATGCAAGAGCATGTGCATGTAAGGAAGGGGCATAGGTAATAGTGAGTGACTCTTTCCAGAATTTATTCGGTGCTAATTTAACTTTTGGAAATGCCTCAATTCTATAAGTTAGTTTTTACAGATTTGGAGGAGAAAATGAAAAACTGTTTTATATAAAAATTATTTTTACTAGTCAGCATTTTACTACATTATTTGAAATTTGGAGGCTTTGTGATTATTTACTCATTTGATACATACATGTGTTAGGTACTGGGGATGTGGTGATAAAAGCCAAATTTCACATCTTCAGGGGGCTAATGTGGGAACCAGTGAACATATTACAAGAGTATGGTAAGAGATATGATAGAAATAATCAAAGAGTGCTACCAAGGTACTCAAAAAAGGCAGCTTATTCAGAATGGGGCACAAGGGGAAAGCTAGAGGAGATTTCCTAGGGAAGAAAATGCTTGAGTGGAGTTGTAAAGAATAGGGAGAAAGTGTTAGATGAATAAAATGACTGTATTAGGGAATTTGAGGCAAATGAAGTATTATGTGTTAAGGCAGGGTTGTAAGGGAGACTGCTGGATTCTGGAACTACTAGGATAGGTTGATATACATATACAGAATATACAGGGAATTCATACATCACAATAGCGAAAAAGCAAATAACCCAATTAAAAAAATAGGCAAAGGACCCGATAGACATTTTTCCAAAGATGACATACAAAAGGCCAACAGATACATGAAAAGGTGCTTAATTTACTACTCATCAGGGAAATGTAAATTAAAATTACAACGAAATATCACCTCATATCTGTTAAGATGGCTATTATAAAAATAATAAAAGATAAGAGATAAGTGTTGGAGATGATGTAGAGAAAAAGGAACCCTTGTACACTGTTTGTGGAATATAAACTGGTACAGCCACTGTGGAAAGCAGTATGGAGGTCCCCCAAGAAATTAAAAATAGAACTACCACAGAATCCATCCATTCCACTTTTGGGTATATATTAAAAGGAAACAAAACTATTATCTCAGAAGGATGTCTATACTCCCACGTTCATTCAAGCACTATTTATAAGAGCCAACATATGGAAACGACCTAGGTGTCCACCAATGAATGAATGGGTAAAGATGTGGCATGTGTGTGTGTGTGTGTATATGTATGTATGTGTGTGTGTATATATACATGTACGTATACACACACATATACGCACACAAACACACAATAAAATATTATTCAGCCTTAAAAATGGAGGAAATCCTGTGGTTTGAGACAATATAATGAACCTTTTATGCTAAATGAAATAAGCCAGACAGAGAAAGGCAAATAGTACATGGTATCACTTACATGCGGAATCTAAAATGAAAAAAGTCAAACTCATAGAATCCGAGAGTATAAATGTGGTTGCCAGGGGCTAGGCAGTGGGGTCAAGGGGCAGGTTCGTAAAAGGGTACAAACTTTCAGTTAAAAAATGAATAAGGTCTGAGGATCTAATGTATAATATGGTGACTCCAGTTGATAACGCTGTATTGTATAACTGAAATGTGCTGAGAGTAGAACTTAAATGTTTTCACATACACAGAAAAAAGAATGATAGATTAAAGGTAGGGTGGGGTGGCAGGGGTGTGCTTGAGCCATCTTGTACTAGATTATAGAGCCAAGCGTGAACTTTTTTTCCTAATTCTTATTCAGTGCTTTTACCTTGGTAGATTGAAATTGGCTTGGTGTGGGTATTTACACCATGGAAATTTGTAAGCACTACAAATCAGGGGCTCTACTCCCTCTCCCCTCAGAGTTAAACACCTACCAGTACAACACTTGGTGTGAGGGAAGACCAAGAAATAGCCAAGGCTCAGGTACAAAACTCTTTAAAAATCACACTAAAGAGTGGGGATTTTACTCTGAAATCATTGGGGAATCCTCAATTTATTTTAACAGATGCTATTACACAATGAGTTTGTTTTGGGGAAAGATTACTTACTCCAGCTGCAGTATGGAGACAAATAGATTGATTGGAGATGAGGATGGAGCCAGGGAGATCCGTTTTATCTTCCCGGCATTATTTTCAACACACTAATAACTCAAAACCTGTCTGGAATGATAACAGTTTTCTGCATCTGCTTTGCATATATGTAGAAGGAAAGAAGCAAAGATCTTTAAACTTCATGTTTATTATGAATGAGTCCAGGTTTTTGGAAGAAGGGATAGAAAAAGCAGACTGAATTAGATCGTGCTAATGATGAAGGCTGAGACAGGCTGAAGGGAAACAGTAAGTTTCTTGATTAAATTAGTTGCACCCAAACCAGCAGCCGGATAAGGTGCTTAAGAAAGTCTTAAATAAGGCTGATACACAGAATGAGAATGTCACATGGGTTAATGAATGAGAGAGGTTGTATAAACTATTACTTAAACCCAATTGAGGGTTTCCTGAACCATTAGGGAATTAGGCTGAGGGTGGCAGACAAGAATAAGACTAGAAGGAAACAGAGCATTAAACAAACAAGAGTTCATTTCAACTTGTGATTTACCCAGAGTTTAGAGTATAAATTGAAGGACTTACAGTAATAAAAAAGGTAAGATAAAGCTATGCCATGACTGTTATTAGAATAATTGTCCCATCATTCACTGGAACAGAGATTTTATTATATATTGGCAGAGAAAATAAAAAATTTGACCGTTTCTTAACTAGTTCTTGAATCCCTAGTGTACAGAGTATTAAATGAGGCATTGGAAGTTATAACAGCGGATTCCAAAAGCCCAGAGAATGCAAGCAAAGCTTTAATATCTAAAGCTCACACAAATACTAAATTAATATTTGCTTATGAAAATTTAGGTGTTTACTTTCCAAATATTTCATAATCCTTCTCTTTTCATGAGTTCATCTGCATTCAATTGGATTGTTATCTTATCACTAGCATCATAAGATACTCAATATCATATAGTTTACACCATGGCTACCCTAGATCCTGTAATAATTTAGAGGGTTTTCTTTTCTTAAATGAAAAACTTTCTTTTGTTAGGTATAGTAAAATCCGGGTGTGTATTTTTCTATGATCTATAACAGTGCCCAAATGGTGAACTTCAAAATTTCAATACTGAGGTGAATATGTTTTCCTGTGCAGAATCTACTAAAAACAAATAGAGACAAGAGAGAAGGCAAGGGGGGTGATTAGTGTGCTACTATGCTACACACCCAGGATCATAAAACACGCTGCTTCCCTAAAAACCTGAAATTGCTGCTTATGTTTTCATAAGCATTTGATTCTAAAAAAAGTATCTAGACAGAAAATATAATTATTTTCACAACTTGACCATGTTATTTTTCAAAAGCAGGCACATATTTTAGTTCTCTTTGTACATGTCAAAAACTTGTACTTTGACCTCTCAATGCTAATTATAAGTTATACCTACTACTGTTAAATTATTTATCATTTTGCAAACACTGATCAATATCCTGAATATTGGGCTAGTAACAGAATTGATCTTGTACTTTGCCAAATTCTACGTAGAATCTTACCTTTTCTATGACTCTTCTGAAATGAGAGTGAGTTTATTTGAGAGTAAAAAACACTGTCCATTTTTTTCCATATCAGTTACATTTCCAAATCCAATGTAACCGATGTTTTTCGAAGCAAAAATATTTCTCAATTATGTTTACTAATATATTTACTGATTCTTGTTTATCATGATGTTGGAGCCACAAACAAGTTTATATTTAATGACTCATCAGATATATTCTATTCTATTATAAATTCCTCTTCTTTATTCATTTAATTCAATTCCTTAACTACCAGGATCACCTAATTTGACCTCATATTCACCTTTACTATTTGACCGTCTTATGTTAGTGAATATATGAAGAAAAATAATCTTACCCCCTATTATCTTTCTTGAGGTTTAATGTAACCCTTACACACACAGTACTCTCATAAACAATCTCTTACATTCAAGATTTTGGTCACACTACTGAAAAATAAATAGTCCTCTGCCTGTAATTATAGCTTTCAGGAAGGGGCAAGCCAGTGACCTCTCTGACTTGTAGGCACAGGAATAAGCCCTGAAGATTAAATGCCTCTTATTCTCTCACCTTTTCCCTTGGCAAGCTCCAAACAAAAGTGAACCCAGTGGAAACAGAAGAAAGTGAGTCCATCTTTTGATTCCTCATACATATTTTTCTTTTGCATCTGCATTTCAAATCTTTGTTGTTTGTGGAAATGACAAAAACAATGATCTAGTCATAAAAATACATTTGTGGATTTTATCAAAGACTTTTATCCAAACATTTCAGCAATTAGGATGGTCCCTGTTTACTGTGTAAATATATAGATTTCTTTTGGAAGACAAAAATTTTTTTTTTGTCAAGTAACATCAACACTATTGTCTATAGTCTGCAAAGCATATGCATAGGTTTAGGTATAAAAAAGCATGACAAACTGTCTGCCCTCTAAGACCTTAAACTTATTTAGATATCTGCATGATTAAATACACACACACACACACACACACACACACACACACACACACCAATAAATGATTAAAATGAGAGAAAGGCAAAATATGCCTACAGCCAGAGATGCATTAGAACATAAAGGTAGCACGAACTAGACAGAACACCCCTGTACATTCAGTAGGTACTCATGACATCCTCGTGAGTCCCTGGAACACTTGTCTCCTCCTTGGCCCTATAGGCCACATGATTCACATGAGAAGGAAATCGTCTAAAATGGATACAGTTGTGCAGAGGACAGTACACAGATGCAGAAGGACTATATGACTTGGGCCACCTCAGCATCGCATTCCCTTGAATTCTATCAACTTTTATAATTTCAATAGTTTCCAAAGAGCCAATTTTATGTGTTCTCAGGATTATATGATTCACTTTTTCATATAATTTACAGGTAACAGGATAATTCCTTCCACTCTCAAATAACATGGGTTCTTCTGACAAGTAGGGTCACAAGTGTTAGCCACAGAAGAAAGGAAAGGGGGATCAGAAGGAAACAACTCGAACCCATATAAGAAGTAACTATTCTCGAAGACGCTGATAAGGTCATAGGCTGAGAGGCAAAAAGAGTGAATACTACCTAAATTACATCCTTAGATTCTAGAAAGTTATATATTATCTTCTTCATACTGAAAATCACTTAATGAAAAGTAACAATTTATTTAGAAATAAAAAAGTTTGAACATGTGACTTTTTAAAAAACAAAATAAACTATTTAAGAAGTTTAATTCTCTAGCATTATTCTACTCCTCTGTGATATGTTTTTGAAAGTGTAAAGTAATATGCACTTATGGCCAGAGTCTACTTTAAAAAGCTGCTTAAATGCAGCAGCATGTAGTTAAGACCTGAAACTTATGAATAGGTAATAATTAGGCTATGTAAGTGGTCATGCACTAAAGATATATTGCATTTTCTAAAATTTTGAGCTTTATGTAAAAGTTATCTTTTAACCTTATGTAAAAGTTCACATCTTCTGGGTGGCCTTTTATGACTGACTATACTATGAAATTAACATATTCCTCCTCATTTGCATTTACAGATGTTCATTTTCCCTATATTTCATAAATCATCATGATGTATTTGTTTATTGGTGTGACCAATCATTTATGGTCATCTCCTCCCCTAATATGTTTGCTTCATGAAGACAAGAACCATGCCTATCTCATTCACCACTGTGTTACCAACAGGGTATTAAATATCTGTTGAATTTCTTGTTGAATTTTGGTTGTATGAATAAATCCTCTGCTGAAAGGATTTTTGGTCATTTCATACACTAAATAAAATAGGTTTCTAGCATTTGACAGACTAATAAGATGAAAGAATAAGAATAGCTTAAAATAAATGGAAGATTGCACATTTTATTATCAAGATAATTTTTAAAGATGTTCGTTTTTGCTATTGACTGCTACTGCAGTAGTACTTGTAATCTGCTTAGTGCATTAGCACTAAATACTATTGATTTACTTTGCTAACAGACTAATTTAATCTTTGCACTTTTCCCATTTCCTGAACACCACTTTACCTATAGTTTAGTTAGTAGACTGGTTGCTAGATGAAAGTGTTAACAGGATTTTAAATTTAAAATGTCATTAGGAAATTTAATAGTACGCAGATTTATATTTTTCTGGTACATGGACACAAATTTTAGTAAATCATAAATAATACATGTATTTTGAAATGACAACTTAACAAAATTAATTTTCATAAAATCAGTTCTATTAAAGACTACTTTACAAATCAAAACTGACCATAATTCGTTTTACCTAGAGCGCAATTTGAAATATCACCTACCATTTTAATGTCCTCTAATTAATAATTTTTTTTACCCAAATAAGACAACTCAGATCATATTTTAGTCTGAATTCATAATTTTTTTGTTTGTTTTATATTTATACTATTCATAAACTATTTCCTCCTCTTTGTGAACATCAAGAATAATTAAGATAGATTTTATTCTATATTAGCATGCATTTGTAAGACATATTTCTATCCTCGTATTGAAAAACTAGAGAATATATTTGAAGTAGAGAAGGCAGACACACTTCATCTGCTTCACTGTTGTTAGCCCAGGTCTAAGGTGAAGGGCATTCTGCCTCTTTCCCAAGGCTTTTAGGATAGGAAGACAATACTGCTCAGCAAGTTGAACCTGACTGGAATATTTTAGTTAGAAAAATATATAATTAGCAGAATGGAATGTATTACCACATTCACTATTATTTAAAAAAAAAATCAGGGGAGTTTTAATGACTTTAAGAATAGCCGAGTCAGTGGTTTCATTTCCCTGATAAATGTGCCCTTTTCAGCCCTCCCTGGCTGGTGGAGATGTGACTTGCAGCACATATGTGGGCACTGAGTCACTCTGGACGCCGTGTGCCCACTGTTCAGTATCTGTGCCAATCCATGAATAAGCAATGGCGGAAATTCCTGGTGGGTCTTCTATCCAAATTCTGACAGATTCTCATTTTTCTTATTAGACTGAAGAGATAAGAATGCAGAGTGGGATGGCCTTGATAAGAGGGAATTCTGAAGTAAGGGTGTAACACCTAAAATTTAATATATTACTTTAAGCAAAAAAAAAATCCATTATTACTCAAGGAGATAAATATTTTTATCAAAATGCAGGATCCCACATGCTTTCCGAATTCTCTAATCATGTGGCGGTGTGGCAATGACAATATCATGTATTAGAGCTGTGTCTTCAAAGTTTTACTAACACTGGCTTTTCAAAAACCAACTTCAAGATTTTTTTGCACAAACTCCTCATTGTTTACTACATTAATGTTACCAAATGAGTCTCCATATAGAAACCAACTACTTAAATAAAACAGGCAACATCTGCTTCAAAAGACGTTAAGAAGAATAAAAAATTAATTTTAATGCATGCGACACAGTTAACTCTTAATTACTCACATACATGAGAAATACTACCAATCACATTATGAGTCAATATAATACACAGGTGTAGCCTACCTATATTTTTAGTGACATTTTTAACTGTTTTTCTTGGCTGTTAGCTTATGAAAACACCATGCCTTTGCTTTTTTATTCTTTTCTGGGGTAGACCTGTGAGTAAGCTATGAAATGGTTTAAAGACAGGTTAGAAGGAGGAAGAGAAAAAAGCAAGAGCCATTAATGGCTCACTCTGTAACACATTTTCTAATAACCCCAGGGTGTGCCCAGTGATCTCAGATAGTGTTACAAAATTCTGGAAAAAAAATTTAAGTTCCTTTTAATAAAACAATACAATAAGGGCAGCCTGCAAAGTTCAAATAAGTTAGGGAGCAGTGACTCCCTGAGCCAAGGAAAGAATGAAGAGTTTACAAAAGGAAAAGAATCAAGTATAAAATTAATAAATTTCTACTTAGATTAAAAACAAAAGTATATTAAATCCTATACTTCACAGATTTTCTTTCTTGCAAGATTTTGCTTTGGTAGCTATTACATCTGACATATAGCCAAGATATTTAGTGTTTAGAATAAAGAATCTTCAATAAGATTTTTCATATAGGATAACAGTCTCTCATTTTGGAGCACAGGAAGTGAAAAAAAAACCCTGAAATCTGACTTCACATTTTTCATCCCTAATACAAAATACATTCTCTAGAGATTGGATTGTTTAAATAAGACATGCCAAACTAGTATAATGATATGGATATTATTTGTAACAGTGACTCCACGTTCCCAGTTCAAATGGTGGCATGTGGGAGATTATAGATACATGGCCTATAAAGAGTTATAAATCTTTGTTTATTTTATTAACTATTACAAGACATGCCCTGAGGATGACAGATCAATAACGATCCTTGTGGTTTCCTGATGGAAGGCTGCAATTATTTTCTTCCATTACAATTTAAATGTAACCCAATTTTGCTCATCTATCATCTTTATAATAGTAATAAAGAAACATCACCGTATGCTTATTTTTCTGCCTATTCCTGTTATTCCTTGTTTGCATCTTTTGATTTTGTTTTCATTCAAAATTGTTCTAATGACTTTGCTTTCTTCCTTTGATGCTTCTGAGTGGTGACCCTTTAACTTTGGCACTCTGAGACGGAGATGGAAAATTACTACTTTAAGTTTCCTTTATTTTGGGAAGCAGTTGGCTACTCTTTGAATTTGAGTATAAATGATAATTAAAAACAAGGAAACTTGATACAAACAAACTGTGAGGTTGAGTTTTGTTTTGTTTTTTAACTGGATTTTCTGCAAATTCTTAAATGGACAGTATAACTTAAACTATATGGGCATCACACCTAACAGTGCCATGGGTAGACAGAATTGAAAGTCGGGGAAAGCAGCACACCTTATACTGTCCATCTTGACTATAGCACATTTCTGATTCAAATGTCTTTCTCTCCACACCTAATCGCTCCTTTTTCTTTCTTTCTTTCTTTCTTTCTTTCTTTCTTTCTTTCTTTCTTTCTTTCTTTCTTTCTTTCTTTCTTTCTTTCTTTCTTTCTTTCTTTCTTTCTATCATTTTAAGGACTTACACAAATTAAGCATTGTGGAAGTGGCTCACAGGTAGAGAGAGAAGTGAAAGACCTTCATGAGCAATAAAACCAGAATGTGTTTCTTCCAGAAAACAATACAATAATTTGATTTTGCCTTTTTTTACACAAGCTTTCTTACTATAATTGCTGCTATTTATTATGTGCTATTGATTCAGTTAGGTCTTTTATAAACATGGTTGCACTTGTCCACCCAATAGTCCTGCGTGGAAGAAAACAGATTCAGAGAGTTTAAATCATGTTCTCATCACCAGATGGGTAGCAAATGATGGGGTATAGATTTAAATTCAGATCTCTTTGACTTCAGTCTTGTTCCATTAGGCCATGCGGACTCCCAAAGAGCTAAATTTATGGTCATATTATTGGGCCAGGTACTTCATATATATTATCCTAGATTTTTTCAAAACATCATGAAGCAGATATTGCTACCTGTATGTTACAATGAAGAGACTGAGGCCCTAAGAAGCTAAGCAATGTGGCAGAAGTCACACAGCTGGTACGCCAGAGGCCAGGACTTCCATCCAAGTATCTCTGGCACCAAATGCCATGCTTTTCTCTTTCAATTGATCAACCATTGGTCATGAAGATGACCATGATGTTGATGAAAATATCTGCTCCAGTTCTACATTTATTCTTTAAAATGCTTACAGATAGAGCAAAACTTTGGTAATGAGATTATGCAAAAACAGTGTATGTAACATGATGACTGTAATTTTCTGGGTAGGTGAGAAAACCCTTTTTAATTTTAACCTGGATTAAAAATCTTTCCAAATGTATTATTCCACTTCTCTTAGTAAGTATACTATAATTTAGGAAACAGGATCTTTGCTGATTTGGGAATTTAAAAAAAAATCCCTTATTTGATACTCTCATTTGTATGAGATTGGGCCAATGCATACTTATTTTAGTTTTTTTTTTTTCCTGGAATACTGGTCATGTTAATAAATCCTTTACATGATAATATGGGAGATTCCAGTTAATATGGTTACAATTAACTGAATTTTTAATACTGTTTATCCCAAACAGAATGTGAGGTTTTTTCTTTTCTTTTTTTTCCTACTCAAATTGGAGCTTTACAAAGTTTCCATATTGTGGGACATTTTCTCAATTACTTTATTTTGAATAATAATGTGCTGTTTAAGGACTATGCATTTGTCTAAAACAACCTTAATCAATACTAATAATTTAGGATGCTTATAGAGGACCACTGATGAATGGGTAAAAAAGTTAAGATAGTTAAGATACTCGTGGGCGTATAATCTCATGATTCTAAGTGTTGGAAGTCACTCTAAACAAAGCTTTTAAGAATCACTTTCAAAAGCAACGCACAAAATAGTTACATTGTGAAGATTAAGAATATATTCTTACAGAAAACGGATATAATCAACATTAATATGACATAAATGGGTACCAGTCTCTTGAGATCAGTTCCCAGAAAAAGCCTCACAAGAGGAGTCAAAGAGTTCTGAAGCACAAATAACTTAGAGGTGAAGATGCTGTGCTCTGGAAACTATAAGACGACTCAAAAGAGGGCTTTAGTGGTGTCCTTAATATAAGAAGATGTATATGAAGAGTCTGTACAGCTAGTAGTTCTTAAAATGTCAGCGTCAGAATAGCAAGATAACGAGTGATGTTAAATAAGCAAGTCAGGCCTGATACACCTACAAGGGCTCTAAATTTAAAAGACCCTTTCTTGGCACTCACTCTGTCTGATCTTGTGATAGAAACCCTTTCTGCACATGGAGGGAAGCTCAAGGAAGACCAGAAACCTCTGCTGTGGCTGTGCTCACACTGAGGACTGGACAGAAGCCTCTGCGGAAAGTCACTGCTGCAGCTTTCTTACTTTTGTCCACAGAACACACAATCGTCCCTCCATAAAGATCTGGTTGGTTAGACATGTTAAAAACAAAACTACAATGTATGTGCCTATTCACGAAACTTTATGCCAAACTACAAACTCAGTTCCAAGAAATTGTTAGAACGGTCAACTGATACCTTGCCAAGTAAATTTGCCAAGACAAAAGGGAATCATCTTATTGCTTAGACTCTTTCCTAACTGGTTTGATCTTGTAAATCACCTTGTTTTTGTGTGAGTAATAGCTCTAGATGCATTCATTTAAAATGTAGTGGGAAATAATTGTATGCTGATTATTGGTTTTCTGTGGAATGAGTATATGAAAACTGAGAATGTGAGTAGTCTGATTCTTGGAAGAATTTTGATCTTTAGTAACGAGAGAAGATAAACAGGCAAATAAATAGAGGAGGTTTGAAGGTATTTGTCTTTATGGAATTTTGCCAGTGTAGAAGTTGGCTTCTCTTGTAAAAAGACTGTGTTGGCAAGTTCCATCTTGCTTTCCACAAGAATTTTTGTGATGGGAGTGATAATAGTTTCAGGTGTGGCTGGTACATTTTGGGCATTTTTCCTGGGCAATAAAACTGACCTAAATTTCAGTGGATAACGCTGCTTTTTTGTTCCCCTTGGAACACTAAAAAAGTCAAA
Organism: Rousettus aegyptiacus; assembly: GCF_014176215.1. Taxonomy (NCBI): domain Eukaryota; kingdom Metazoa; phylum Chordata; class Mammalia; order Chiroptera; family Pteropodidae; genus Rousettus; species Rousettus aegyptiacus. The sequence goes on from NW_023416288.1 coordinate 71,772,246, forward strand.
GAGGTAAGATAAAGTTCAGATGTGTTTTGAGAATTTCAAGAATTGATAAATACTTTTATATCTCTGGGCTGACATGAACAAAATAAAATAATAAGATATCAATATACCCTCATAAATTCTTTTTAATTATTAAGATAATAAGATTTAAACAGCAAAGTCATGTGCTCTAGAGGACCTGGAAGAATTCCTACTAGACTCTTTTTAAACTTGTATTTCTGAAGCAATTATTGGATACAGGAAAAAGTGTTTTTCTATAATGATATTAATATTACACTTTTATTTCCCAATTCTAGGTTTCTGAAAGTCCTTTTGTTTCCTTTTGTTCTTTTGTATTTTTCTAGTAAAGGGGCAGCCTCCTGAGGAATCCCATTGCTGTTTACAGAGTTTATAACATAGAGTAAACATATTCAGGAAAAAAAAAACAAGTCTTAGTTGAGATATATATGTATGGATATTCTTCTACTTTGGAAGGGGAAGGAGGAAAGCTATGTCTGTAGTGCATCAAAGATGAATTTGTTTTCTCAGAAATTTCTAAGCTTTATAAAAAACATTTACTTGGAGTTTCCATCCGGGGAAGTATCCCAGACACGTCAGCAAAAGTGAACCAAACATTTCTGAATTCATATGCCCCTGGTCCCCCTCAGTGAATTATTTACTTTCTTTCATCAGGGACATGTTTAATACTTTTCCTGCTTGCAGTTATAATCTTTATTACTTAGATTGAAAATTGCGAGAATAGGTGAGATGCATATTTCTAAAGTCAAAGTGTCTTTAGAAAAGCTATACTATTTGCTCATTCAGTGATGATCACTAGTGGCACAGGCAGGTCCATATGTTCAGATCTGGTTCCAGACCAAGAAAGCCCAAGACCACAATGGACTCAATTCAGTGTTCTTTCCCTGGCCCCAAGTGATCTTATGACTAGCAGGATAAATCCCTAGGTGTAACTGGTAGCTTGTACTATATCTAAATTGAAGCAACAAAGAATTTCCCCAATACCTCCTGTGAAAACACCATTTCATGCAAGTATAAACAATCATTGGTCAAAAATATTTATATTTATAAATGTCATTACCAGCCAGATAAAAAGTACCAAACTAGAACTCAGTCAACACCTGTCTATTCAAGCAGGGAGTCCACGACTGAAGTTAAAGTCCAAAGGAGGGATCCAGGAGCAAAAATTTCCTCTCTAGTTTTCTAGATTATTTAGAGAAGTATATTAGCTAATTTAAAAATGTTTTATTTAGCAATGCTTTAGAAGAGAGTTTTAAAAATTTATTTTTAGTTAAGTTTCTTTAAGTAATGCCACAAATACAGACCATTTGTTTGCATATTACTGAGCAAACTGGGACTCATAAGAAAAAAAGCCTTTGAAACACAAATTAACTTGAGTGTCTAATTTTAAATGTTGTAAAGACTGCATTGGGATCTCAATAACCATGTTTTACAGGAACTGCTGTTGTGTTAAACTTTGCGCAAATCTGACTGGAATTACTAAAGCTTATATGAGAAATAAGTTTAATAAACTGAAGTGCTGGCAAATGTACAAACCCAAATTGTAAAAATATTTTTTTCTTTTAGTTACCACATTAAGTTTTTCTCAAGCTGTGATTTTACTTTTAAATAAAGATCCAATTTCTAAATTTTCTTGGGAAGAATTTGCAAATATTTTGGATTTGGATCATGTACCAAACACCAACAAGCCCTTAAAATTCTTTTGTAGACTGAGTTATACATCATAATTTGTAAGTGGGGATCCTGTACGACTTACCCTATTAAAGCAGTGTTCATGGTTGGGTCCGTAAAAATGCTGGAGACACCTCACATTGTTTTTGTTGACAATCTTGTTGAAGAATTCATTGACATACTTGATGGGGAACGCACAGACGGCAGAGCGATTCATAGGTTCGGCAGAATCTGGCTTGCTTTGAGCAAACACCCCGTAGAGAATGTCATCATCCAGGTTGGCACCTATTTGCCTAGCGAGATGGGCCCCAGGCTTACCGACATACGCGGCTTGGAGAATATTAAACACTTCTTCCCTTGTGGATCTCTTTCTTCTCTTTTCTGTGAGAATACACTCCAGAGGCATTTCCATGTAGGAATGCAAACCAGAGTCTACGGAACAGAACCTGATTATTCTTGTGTGAAATGTCTGAGCATCGAGAGTTTCCCGTTGGACCGTCAAAAAGTAAATAAAATGGTTGCTTTCAAAGGCGTAAACATACTTAATGGGGTAAGAATCTCGGAACTCAGGTAAAACATCAATATAGGACTGGTCTGTTAAAAACTTAAAACCATCTTGTGTTTCCTTTAGTCTTCTCACTGATATGGAATGCAATGAATGATCTGGTAGATAAGAAGAGTTTATGGTATTGCCCACAAAGAAGTTGATGAACCGGTCCTTTTCAGACAGCAGGACTTTGGTTCCCAGGGCACTCACCACACAGTCAGGACATTGGCTGGGGTCTTCATCTGCCTGTGGGGAGTACATGCAATGTACCTTGAACTGTATGTCAGCAGTATTAGAGGGTGGAAGGACGTGTCGCTGGCAGGTCCCCCTGAGGACGCTGCCGCAGCTAATAAGTTGGTCATCGTAGTACGTATCAACAAGAAGAACCATGTTGGTGTTATCTTTCCAAACGCCCCCTGAAAAATTGGTTTTGTGGCTGCAGTCCTGACATGGTGAGCAATCTGGGTGTTCCAGCACAGGCCCAGTCTTATATTCAGCAACCTTCTGAAGGTCTTTGTCATTTAAAACGTAAATGTAGTTAATGGCACCAAGGTAAATGTGATGCTTGTGTAAAACAACATTCTGGATGGGCGTTTCCGCGGTAAAGTTGGGGAGCTGATACTTCATGTTCACGTTCATCTCAGACTTGACTAGTGCCTCTTTGCATTCCCCATCGCTCTTATGCACCAAGGTAAACAGAAGCACAAGGATGCCAGGTGCAAGCACAGCGTGGGCCTTCATGGTGAGACGTTTATCTGCCAAAACATGTTCAAGGCAAGAGAAATTTAGTTATCATTAGGAACAAAGAAGAAATGGAAAGAGCTATAACAGTTAAACTATAAGAAACAAAGCTTCCTAACGAAATTTTACGTCAAGTGAAAACAGAAAAACTCTAGCTGGATTCACATAAAAGATGCCTTGTGCAGTGGACATGACTCTACATAGTTTAATTTTAGAACTCAAGCCATGAACGAGTAATTTTAGAGAACCATTATGAGATGTAAACAATGTTCTGTATTAAGGACGCGAGAGTGACCAAGTTAGACTCATTCAGCAATGAAGTCAGAAACATAGTCAATTTCTTTTTTAACCCCTTGCTAGTTGTTTAATGTGGTTTAATATCTGTGGTAATGACTAGGTTGATATTTAAACTTTCTCAAGTAAAGAAATTGTGGTTCAGATTCATTTATTCTAGAAATCACAGCAGGCATTGTTTCCTTGGGAGCATGTAGAATTACTAGGCTAAATTTAGCTTCCTTTTGGAAGAAAACAATCATAAATTCTAGAAGCAATATGATCACATGCTGTTTATAATAGGATTTTGTGTGCAGAGGAAAGGTATGGTTATAATTTGGCGATAGCTGACCTATTGTTTTGTATAAACAAATGCTTAACTTAATGTAAGATCACTGGGAACATAAAAACGGCAAGCTGAAAATGTATAAAATAAAATATAATCTTCAGGACTAAAGTCCTAGAATTATTTCACAGGGAAAAACAACATCTTGTTCATTACCAAGTCGAAAGCTATTTAGTAAAAAGAACATCATATTAACATTCTGTTGTATGCACATGGACAATATTTCTACTACGAAGCATGAGTGCATTTGTTATTCAGTTTTTGAAAACTTAAGGTACACAAGTTATAAACATTGTGAGTTCTACTTATAATAGTTATTGGTAGGGCAGGTTGAAAGGAGAGGCCTTAGAACAAAAAGAAATTAATGGCTATTATTTTTTAAAAAATACAATTCTGACAGGAAGCATCTGAAAACATACCAGGTATTATAACTATTCTAAAATCTAACCCTGGGTCTACAAAGTCACAACAGAATTCACTGAGTAACTAGTATGTGCATAGCTCTGTGCTTGCACTATGGGAAATAAAAGACGGTCTCAACCCTTCAGTGAACCTACAATGTGGCTGAAAGATAACATGCATCTGTGAACAACTATAACACGTGGCAATATAATGTGCTGCTTGGCACAAACCAAAGCTACAAGCAGCAAGACAGGGAGGCATAGCCTGTACTTAGGATTACTATGATTATGAAAAATAGGGACAAGTCTACTGTGTTGTAAGGTCCAAGACGAGGTCTGTTTGGCTCATCACCCTATCCCAAGTACCTGACATAGAGTCTAGAACACAGTAGTGTTAAATAAATACATGCTGAATAAAGGGGTGAATAAAATTTAAGCAATAAGTTCAAAATCACAGAAGAGGTAAGTAGAGTAACCAGACCTCAAATCCAAAGTTTTGACTCTGAATTCAAAGATAATTTTACTCTATTAAATTTGATAGGAATTGGGGCTTTATTTAAGAATTAAAAGAAAGTCATTAAAGGGTTTTGGGCTGCATAGTCACATAATTAAGGTTTTACTTTGGGAAGATTGATCTGGAGGCGAGCTGGCTTAGAGCAGGGAGAACCTGGCAATAAGAAGACCAGATGACAAGATATTATTATAGCCTATAACCAGGTAAAAAGGGCCAGCCAAAATAGTGGCCCCAAGAAAAGATAGAAAGGGATGAATGAGAGACATATTTGAATAAATAAGGTTGACACCAAAGTTGATGGTTTACAAAAGAGAAAAGGCAAATATGCTTAGCAGTCATCTGAGGAAAAGTGGGACAAGCTACAAATCCAGGGTAGCCAGTAGGAGGAAGCTGAGCTGAAGGCCAGGGGATACCATTAGTTTCTTTTAAATATGTCGAATGTGATGTGGTATTGAGAAATGAGTGAACATGTTCTACTACGAGGATGACTAGTAGATTGTTCATTGTTTACCAGGAAGCAGGTATCTGGAATAAGTGAAGATGAAGATTCCAAGCAGACAGGGCTTTTGAGTCAAACAACAGAGGAATATAATGAGAAGGATTCTGAGGAAAAGCCTGCCCTTACTGGGAATCAGGCATGATGGGTCTTGGGTGAGACAACATCCATTTTGGGTGAGACAGTGGCAAGTGGAAGCATGAGTGCCAAGTTACTGCCATCTCTGCACTAGGGAGAATGATCATTCAGGACTCAGTCTTGGTGGAGTAAGTGGGATTCTAGTTGGACTAGAAATAAACTTTTCATCTACACAGAGGTGATGGTTAAAACCAAGACTATGTTCATGGAGAGACAAGTTGAACAAAAAAAAAGGCAAATGAACCAAATCCTGGGGAATACCGGCACTGGAAAAACTAGTGAAGGAGTCAGTGAAGGTAAGTAGTGAGGTGTCAAGTGAACCTATACTACAGAAACTAGGCCAGGCAAGAGGCTCAAGGAAGATACGGTTCACACGGAAGCTCTTTGCTGGCCTTCGTATGTAGTTTCAGTAGATTCGATAGTGGTATTGGATGCTAAACTCTGAGGGAATGTAGTTAAGAAGTAGAATGTTTGTGAAAGGAGAGACAAGCAGAAGGCAATAGGCAGGTCAAGAGGAGTTTATCTCTAAATTGTAGGAAAGACATGCTTACTTGTAGATCTCCCTTTCTTCTGCTAACATTCCTTGGTGTCTACCAAGGGCCAGGCAGTGTGGTATGTGCTGGGAATACAGAGACATGGTACCTCTGCCCAGGAAGTTCACAGTTACTTGGTGGAGGCAGTGGATGACAGTCAGTTATGGAAATGTGTAGAAAGGGCAGCCAACCAGACTGGAAATGATGCTAGAGCTGAGTCTTGAAGGAGGCTGGAGAATGGAAATTCCTAGGTGACAGAGCAATTTGCATGACGATATAGAAGCAGGTAGGTGCATGCACATAGCCAGGTCAGAAGAACTGCAAGTAGTTGAGCCTATAGAGGTGGGGAAACCAAAGCAGGCAAATGAGGGAGATAAAAATTTGGGGGGCAACCATCCAAAAGAGCAAGAAGCATCATTTCTAAGAGCCCTGGAACATAAGACCTGTCACTGAGACAGAGGGGAGGATGAGAAGTCAGATGAAGTACAGGGACACTGAAGGAGTTCAGGACACAAGATCTCAATGTTTCAAAAGCAAATGAGAGTATATGACTGTCTGAAAACGATAGATATAGAGAGGGATTAGGAACCTAAGAGTGTGTGTGGGGGGGAGGGGTTTAGAATTGCTACAGGACATGCAAACTGAGGTCAGCAAGAAATGAAAGAAAAAATCGCTTAGTAGCTCTAAAGGTTCCTCTGAGCTAAAATACAATGTATTATGACTTCCTTTCCACATTTATGAGATATGGAAGAAACCCAAAGCAGAAGGTCAAGGACATAATGATTTCAGGGTCTAAATGAACGCATGTGATGAGAGATATAATCTTTGAAGGCTGGGAAATTGTAGTAGTCCAGAGGAGGGGGCGGGGAGCTTCATTAAGGTAAAGAAGTGGAAGAGAAATCATATAACAATAAAAATAACATGTATTGAGTGCTTACCATATGCCAGGCATTCTGCTAAACCCTCTAAATTACTCTTTATAAACACCCTGTGAAGTAGGAAGTGTTATTCTCCTCTCGTAGTTGAGCAAACTTGCCAAAAGTCACACAGTTAGAACCAGACTCAATCTCATGTCTGGCTGACAGGAATTTGTCCAGGCTCTTAAATGCTTCAAGAACACTGCAGTGGCTTCCTGAGCTAAGAGGGGCAGTGCGCTAGGCAGAAGGTAGACAATCAGAGCTTTGGTCCTGGCCCTTTCCCTCTCTAGCTATGCAACTTCAGGGAATTCATCCAGGTCTCATATCAATACCCTCACGTGATTGTTTTAAATATCAGAAAGAGATCTCATCTTTGAAAGCACTTTGTTATATAGTGTATATAAATGTAAACGTAGGGTGTTGTACTTGCTATTTTTATCTAGAGGTCTCATCGTTTTGAAATGTACTAGAAAATTTCTGGCACTAGTGGGGGGAATGATAATGAGTAAAAGAAAAGAATTTGGGACAAGTTATCTTATTAGGAGACAAATACAAACTACAAACGAACTGTAAATATGTATCTAAACCTTCTAGACCATATTAAGCAGAAAAATTAAATGCATTCTCAGTATGGTATTGGTATAACTTTAAAACTGGCAATATTAGCCTAATACATTATTTATCACTGTATTTTCTCTAGTTGAAAATAATAGAAGATAATAAATTAACCATTACCGTCAAAAGAAAAAAAAGGCATAACAATCAATTTGCATCATACTTGATGCCTATTAAGTACTGCAGAGGGTGAATGACTTTTGTTCAAGGTTTTTTAAAGAAGCCTTCAAAATTAGCTTTAAGAAAATCCAAGGAATTATATTAAATCATGTTTTAAAAATAACGTTCATATCTTAAAAGGTTAGTGCATAAGACAGTCACCATTAACTAGAATCCAAAAAAAAGTACAAATGTACTAATGGGCTTTTTGTTGTTGTTGAGATGGCAAATCATAAGAAAACAATTAAGGAAGGAGGATATTTTTTCTATTAAAAAAAAATTCTTGCAGAATACCCCTGGTATTAGTAACCCAGTCTCCTGTACCTTCTTTACATTCTCTTGGTAGCGAATGGTGATGCCATTTTTCAGGTTGAAAAACTAAAGAAAAGATTAATTTTTTTATTAAAGCAAAAAAAGATGAGCAGAGGGACCAGTGTCAGCAACAGGATTTTAAATTAAAATACGGGTTTCTATTTAATTCCCAGATAATGAGAAAACTTAAATGCCCCATTTCCTTGATCATTTCAACTAATTTAGGCTCATCCCCATTAACAAAGGGGTGTGCTGATCAGACTAGAGCTCCTGTGGAAAATGTCTGTGTCATTCATAAGGAAGGGAGAGGGGCCTTTTGGAAGTATTGTTGCTGAGCTTCACACCTGATGACACTGCCAGTTAATTAAGTGACAGCTGAATGGTCAAGTGCACAGACTCTGGAAACAGACTGCAGGGTTTGAATCCATTCACTGTCTGTGTGATCTTGGGCAAGTAATTTCTCTGAGCCTCAATTTTATCACCTGAAATATGGGTATGATTATAGTACCTACCTTACTTGTGATGGTTACTCCGAGGAGTCCATGAGTTAATGCATGCAAACCAAGAGCAGTGCTTGGCACATAGTAGGCCAATAAATGTTTTCTATTATTGTTGTTTGTTCATGCCTTCAATAAAGACTTTTTGAGTATCTACTATGTTTCAGATACAGTGCGGAGTGCTGAAGACATAAAAATGAATAACAGTTGTCAGTGAGATCTCAGACTTGTAGAAGAAGCAGACAAACAGACCACAGTTTAAAGTCAATGTGAAAAAGTCTATGGGGACCTAAAGGGGAACTTAATCAGGTTAGGGGAGTCCTGTGGGCTTACCAGTCCATCAACCAAACATGGTCCTTTTCTCATAATGCATTCACAATACTGAGGGGCAGTATGGGGAAAGAACCTGAGCTTTAGTAGTGGTAGTGCAATTAAATAGTTAAATGATTCAAAGCCAGTCACCCAATTCCTTTGGCTTCAGTTGTTTTCTTATTTGTAAAATTATAGCGCTGAAGCCCTCTGGCATTGGCTCACGACAGCCTATTGTGTGCATCTCTTCCCAACTCACGTTCAGTGATCTCATCTCAGTAGCTTGAAATCAACCATGGTGGGAATATTTATAACATAGAAATAAGCTAGCACTACAAATCAGGGCTTTTTTTTCTCCCCTGAAGTGATGCTTATTATTTATTAGAATACTCCTGGGTTGAACTAATGAACTCCTAAGTATTTCCCAACTAATAATTTTCAACTCTGAGATGGTTTTCTACAATTATAATCTATTGCCATTGAGTTGGCTTTCTTTTTTCCATCTATATAATTTGCCTGATAGAGCTGTGAGAGAAATTTTAATATTTATATTTGTAGTGACTCCAGAAATACTTTCAGTTTTCATACATTTTTATCTTGATAATTTATTTCTGTGATTTGCGTGGGTTAGGCTTTCAATATAGTATGTCTTTTTAACAGTTTGGTTTTTTTTTTCTTTCTTTCTGAAATAGTGCTGGTCATTTAACCAACTTTGAGTTCCTACTAAAAGGAACACGTAAAGATGATTCGAACAGGCTGACTAATTCATTCTCTTAAAATTTTGTGCACATAGCAGGTGAAACTGAATCATCCATAAAACATTTATTTCTTTTCAGTTGATAGTTAAGATAATTTCACTGGCAAAACATTTCCTGGGAGTGATTATATCAATGGCACCTTGGTCATTAAACTACTGGTATTAAGAGTATTTCCTATAAAAAGGGCTGCTCTGTTAGATACAAGTATCAGCTCAGCCTAACCTTAAGACCAGCTACTCAACTCTGTCTGCCACCTATCTATCTGCCTCTAGTTTTCTCATTAAATTAGCTTATATTGGTCTTTTTTTTTATCCCTTAGGAAATCTAATAATACATTCTCTAAGAATGTATTGAGTAGTTATCTATGCCTATCTTCGCTGCTGCTGTCATCATTGCTGTCCTCATTATCAACAAAAACCTGTCACAAAGCATCTGTGTGTGTTATAGTCAAGTACTGATTCCTCAGAAAAAAACACAACAAGTAGTGAAATACATTTTATAAGAGAGAGACTTTCCAAACTTTGATATAGTTGCTTTCTTTAGGAATTAATTTTCTTAGAAATCATATTTTATAACTATACAGTTAGTATTTTATAGTTTATAACACACTGTCATTTATATCATCTCTTCTAATTGGCATGATTGCTTTGAAGGTACACATTATTCCCATGTTTAGATGACAAAACTGAGACTCAATAAAAATGAAATATTATCTAGAATGTGATAAACATCTAATCTATTTCTTCTGAATGTATTTCTAGTTTTTTAAAAGTATGATTCTTACTTGAATTGTTTCAAATCATTTGTATTTCCTGGAAAATATTTTTATTCAAAAGGCAAATTTTAGTAAACATTTGTTTTCACCTGCCCAGCTGACACTGTCTCTACTGTGGGCAACTTTTTGAAAACTCTCCTTTTGCTATCTTAAGGGTGAGCTTGCAGACCAGGCTAGCCTTTCGATGAACTCTAGTTTTTTAAACCAAAGCTTGGTCTGGGGTAAGCATGTGACCAAAGCAAGGCCAATCAGTATCTTTTAGGGGATTCAATATAGATACTGTGAGAAGACCTCTCTCCTTCAAAGATCACACAAACTAAAACTGATGTCTTAACTTGGAGTGTCTGATGACCGTCTTTGCCACTATGTGGAGAAAACCTGCCTGAGCATGACACTGACCCAAGGAGAAGATCCCAGACATGGAGAAAGGCAGGCTCCTGTTATTGCTTGAGTATCTGTATCCATTGCATTTTAAGCTAATGGGAAAGAGTAAAATTTTTTCTTTCCTCTTTTTTTTTTTCTTTATCAGCAGTTTCACTGTGATTCATTTATTCCTTGCTCCTAAAAATGTCCTGACTAAACAATGCCTACTTGAAAATACTACAAATCTATGAATTCAAACACAGTCAAATACATAAGCAACTTTATGTATTCCAGTAATCGGAAAAAGATGATTTCCTTATTTACTTGAAGAATTACTTTAAATATTTCACACTGCATTTCAACAAATCTATTTGTTAAAATTTCTGAGGTGGTGTACTAGCTTTTTTCTCCTATATAATTTCATATTCTTCTAAAATATTTACTTAACATAATCTTGGGATGGAAATAATGTATGAGTGAAGTCAAGATATGAAAATTAGAAAACATTTTAATCCTGCTTTTAAGTGTATAAAAGGGATTTATGATGATGGAATATGGCTGAGGTCCCATATTAAGGAAATTACAGTCATAAAAACAGTCACAGTTAAATCTCCAGGAAGATTTGCCAGAATGAAATCCTAAGGCAAATTCTTAGCCTTCTCTCTATATACATTATTTCCATTAACTTTAGAAGTAGGCCCATAAAAACAAAGTTAAGGAAAGAAGATTCCAATAGATTTCCGATGTCATTTAAAATACTGCATTTATACACTCACTGCTTATGAAGCCATATTATGTCACATAACGTTAACCAAATATTTGTGAACACCCACTGTATACCATGCCATTGTCTAGATACTGGGAGTTTCTACCCTCAAAATTGTACAGTCTGTGAATTTGAACCAAATGCTTAAAATTAAAATGTGTAACCTAAAATGAAAAGTGAATGGATCTACTGGGCTGTTGAGAAAGCTTTGTTTAAAAATTGATTCTTATTCCTTTAGATTTAATATTTAGTGTTGCATTCATCAAAAATCCGAAACTAACTTTAGAAAGATGAAACAATATACCATGTCAAAAATCTCTTCTAATGTAGCTGGACATTACCTTGACAATGATTTCTAACATTAGTTGAAGGGATGAAGAAATCCTCAGGATTTTTTAGCTCAACTGCTCGTTTATATAACTACATTGAAATGATCCATAACACCCACAAGTCAATCCTACATCTACTATTTACAGACTAGTTTGCTTGACAACATTCTTCGCAATACCTCGTAAAACCTCTGGAGAAGAGTTGGGGTGTGGCAGAGAGAGTACAGGCTTCTGTGTCAGACAGACCTTGACGTGATGTGAATTTGGGCTTTACCATTTACATACCTTCTGACTCTGAATGTCTATTTCTTCATTTAAAACATGGGAATAATGGTACACATCTTGTGGGTTGGTCATTAGGGTAAGAGATAAATTATGAGAGGTACTGACATTCACTTATGTCACAAACACTGGCATCAATAAATGCAGCTACTATGCTTATCATTCTAAGTTGTGTTTTAGCCAGTTTTTGCCTGCTCTTGTCAAAAATGAGGATCTTGGCACAGTCCACTGGGTGAGTCCACTCCAAATAGTTGGTGACTGTTTCACCACCTTAGTCCTCTCATCTACAGATTAAATAGTGTTATTTCTTAGTTTCCCACCCTTTAGCTATCTTGTGGTTTTCATTAAACCTGTTTCAAGTTCTTGAAGTCCTTCTAAAGTTCTCCTCCAAGAAAAAGGCCATGAAAAGGGCCTTCTATATTTAGGCAGAACAAATGAGTAACCATTACTTTGTCTCTTTAGGGAAGAACAAACTCATATTCCCACTGAGGTTTAGCAAATAAAGATATGGGATGCCCAGTTAAATTTGAATTTTAGATAAACAATGAATAATTTTTCTTAGTATAAATGTCCCATGAATATATTTTATATGACAATGCCAGTTGTAAGCAAATGGAGAAAAACAAAGTAACAATCACTCTTTTCACTAACAGGACTCTGACTGAAAAGATTTTGGCTGAACCTAATTAACTTATGGAGTAGCACAATATTTTAAAGCTTTTTGTAGCACACACGTTGCAAAATTGCATATAATTTTATTGCTGTTATTTTGTTGTTGTGTGTCTAAATCATGCTGTTTTCAAAATTATCATGGTAACCCATTCCTAACAGGTGGTCTTAATTATCATGAGAAGGTATAACTATGTGAATAGGAGTAAAGTTCTTTTCTTTTTTTTACTAAAAATGAAAGAAAAGACTGTGTGCTTACGGAAAAAGTTATACTATATATGGCAGCTTGTCACTGACATGAAAATTCTGAAACAGAAAAAATATTCCTAGATGGATTTGCATTATTTATAATAAGCAAACTTATTAAAAATTCAAATATAGGTGGCAATAGGAGAAAAGTTAAATATGATACCAGAATAATTTTCATGTGTTATAATATTTCCAGGGGCTCCTCTAAACACTGATTCTTGATTATAATTATCACACAAATATTGTTTCTGCAAGTGAGACCTAAATTGTACTTTTATTCAGAAGCTTATCCAATATTGCATCCCTTCTTCTTTCAATAAACATTTTAAAAGTTGAAAATGACTGAATTATAGCACAAGAAAAAGCCAACTATGCATTTGCCAGTTGTAACATATGATTGTGATCACTGTCCAACTTGGATGTACTAAGAGTAAGGATAAAAAGAATAGAATCCCATTGTATTCTCAAGATTATTCCTCATACATTCATATTCTGTTAGTAAACGTCTTTGTCCTTTTAAGAATGGCTAAAAGTATTCAACTTCTGGGTAAGAATAAATGGACATTTGTTTTATTATTGCACATATTGTAAAAAGTCCTATTCAGAAAATATATTACATTGTCAGAGTCCTGATTGATGGGCAGGCTTTTGTCCCATTAATAAGCTGTCAGTCAGACAAGAATGTTTCACCGCCCTTGAAAATGTGCAGATTGAACTTTCAATGTTAAGAAAGTGCTGAAATACTTGAAATCCTATAAAACTATTTAAAAATATTTTTCAGCCTAATGGATAGATATAATTTTATAGAAGTGCGACCAGATTTTGTACAATTAATCCAGGAACACTAAACAACATGAATCCACAAATAACATTTGAGAAACATCTAAGTATGTAAGTTAAAATAAGCCTAGCAACCTTTTCCGGTTGCATTCAAATACAGGGTCTGAATAGGTTAAACTTGACTGGAACTGTCAGAATGTGAACCACTGAAAGGAGACAGGTTGGAGAGGAAACTGGTACATTACTCATTAATGAATCAGATATTTCCCTCCTTCCATGTTTGAAAATGTCCTCAGCCTAAGTTATGGTAAATTCCAAGTGGGGGAGACTGTGTTCAGGACTGGGTTTACATAACTGAGCAACCTCCTGTCATGTTCCCTAAAGCATAAATCAAATGGCTGTAGAAGCATGCTGATGGTGAGTGGGCCCTATTCTTGTCACGGTGGCTGTCATGTAAAGAAAAATCAACATCCAGGGAAAGAGAGGCAAAGGGGAGAGGCATCAAGGTTCCATAGGCCAGGCCCTGACCCTGACCCTGACCCTGAAATACGGAGTGGTCAGATGAGGTGGGTGTTCCCTGTAACATGATTTTCCCTTAGTTCTTAAGGTATGTCTGAAAAGTTCCTGAGAACTTTTCTTGGAAATCGAAGTTAGCAAGTAGACTCTCTGGCAGTAGAATAAATGAGGAACCTTTTTCAAGATGAATTTTGTCAGTATATGACATTATCTTTTTCAGGTAAAGGAGAAAAAGAAAACTTTTAGAAATCATGAAAATACTCTGAATGGAAGGAAAAACCAAACCAAGCCATATTTTTGTATAAATGTGGATTCCTTAGGTGAACATAATGCAATTCTAACAGTGCTGGGAGAAAAATTAAAAGCATATAAATATCACTGTGCCGATACCAACTGTAATCAGAGAATAAAAAACCAAACAAAACATTCTCTAAAAATCTTAAATACTTTTAAATGAACAGAGAATGCCAAACAAAGCTCTCTTCATAAAAATAGAACAGTGCAGAAAAATAAGTATATAAGTACAGAATCAAATTTCTAAAACTCAGTAAACACTCTGGATCCTTGAAAAATCAATAAACAAAAAGGTTAGCACACCTCAAAAACAACTGTGCTCAGGATTGCTTTAACTAATCAATTCAAGGAAAAATAATTCAGGCAGTCGTGTGTTTGTGTGTAGAGGCAACATGTGCTTAAGGGAGAGAAGGAGACAAAAACAGAAGAGAGAAGAGAGAGTAAGACATTTAAAAAAAAATAACTTTCCAACCATATAGGTGTTGCCCACTGGCTGGCAGTCCCAGCCTCCTGCCCCACTGCACTCCAGGTGATTCTGTAAAGATGGGCATGCATGCCTGGAGAAGCACAGAGGGAAGAAAGCCAACTTTGGCAGATGGAAGCAGGGCCAAGGAGTATTTCAAAGTGGAGATATTGACCAAGCTGGGACTTGCAGGACAAGATGGAGTTGCTCAGGCACAGCCGAGGCAGGGGACAAACACTTTGGACAGAAGACTCACACACAGACACCTCAGGAAGAACATGCATGGCTGTTCAGGACGCCGTAATTGGATAGAAGCGGTGAGGCCTGGGTGTGGATGAAGTTGGAAGGTTCAGCTGGGGCTACATCACAATAAGCTGGATGTATATGTCCCGCTGAGTGGTCTGCACTTAACACCTGGAGTGGTGAGTCACTGGGAGGTTTTAAGCAGGAGAGGGAAATCAGCATACTTCATATATTTGACGATTTTGTGACTCTGTAGAAAGTGGACTGGAGTAGGAAGGAGCTAGACACCGGAAGACATATAGAAGGTCACGGCATCTGTCCAGGCAATAGGGGATGACGATTAAGAACAGAGTGACTCTCAGATCTGTATCTTCATCTAATTGCTTCCAGAGTCCAGCAATCCATCTCTTAAGCATCAGTTTTGTATGTCCAACAGCTATTTAAGACTAAATTTGATATGTGTATATTGAGGCTATACTATGTGTGAGGTGCCTGGGGTACATCAGTAAACAAAATCAACATTCCTGTTCTTGTAGAACTTACTCTCTAGCAGGTAGATCCAGACAACAAATAATTCATGTAACAATTAAGTAGATCATGTAATGTATTAGAAGCTGATGAGTGTTATGGGGGAGACAAAAGAGCAGGGGGATCAGGCACATCCAGAGCAAAGGCAGTGGGAGAGGATTATTGCTTTGAAAAATGGAAGATGACTTTTGAGAGAGTTAACAGAGGAGAGGAGTTAGCCATCTGGGCAGAGACAAGAAGGACCAAACTGAGAGCCTGCCTGGTGTTTGATGCACAGTGAAGGGGCCAGCAAGCCTGGAACTTGGTGATGGGAAGATGACATCAGAGGACAAAGAATCAGAGCATGTAGGGCCTGTAGGCCACTGCGAGGCTTAGGCTTTTACTGGAGTGACATATGGAGACACTTCAGGGTGTTGAACTAGTGATTATGGTTGAACAGCATCGCCTCGACAATGTGAGGGAAAGACTGCTGGTGACAGGGGGGTGACACAGGGCAAAGATGGAGAAGTGAGGCAAATTTGGAGGCTGCTGTAGTAGTCCAGGTGAGTGATGGCGGTGTTCTGGGCCAGAAGGAAAAGGTGAATGATAAGAGGTGGCTGAATGCCTGTTATATTTTAAAGACGGAACTAACAGGATTTACTGATAGTTTTGAATACAAGGTGTATGAGGAACAAAGAAGTCATGAATATTTCAAGGATTCTGGCTTTTTTAAAAGGGAAAACAGCTTTACTAGTTACTGACATGGAGAAAGTGGTGAGTGAAGCAAATTTGGTAGGGATATGAGACTTATCAGCAGTTTTGCTCATGTTTGAGGTAGTTTTTAGAAATCCAGGTGGAGCTGATGTGTGTGCAGTTGGATATTTATTTGAGTCCTGAAGTTAAGAAGAAAAGTTTAGAGATTTAAAGTAGGAGGCTGTCTGCATATCAATGGTATGGAAAGCTTTGAGACTGGATGAGAACACCAAATAAAGGTGTGTAGAGAGTAGAGAGAGGAGGAGTACACACTGGAGCACACCAAAGCTCGTAGGCTGGGGAAAAGGTGAATGAGACAGAGGCTAAGAAGGAGCAGTCAGATATCCTTTTGACACCTTCCTCTATTCCCATGAAACTTGCTTTCCCACTCTGTATCCTAGTTTAGTGCCTAACATTTCCCACACTTACAGTACATCATCCTTAACTCACACTTGCAGGCGTTCTGAATATGTCCATCTGCTTCCATCATGACTGCCACTATAATTCAGGGCAGTGTCACTTCTTGCCTGGATTACTACAACAGCTTCCTACCTGGTCTTCCTTCTGCTTCTGATCATCTGTTCCCCAATAGTAGAGATATCTTTCTAAAACGACAGTCTGATTAGGTCACCTTTCTGCTTAAAAACAATTCAATTCCTTAGCACAGCTTAAAAGCCATGCGTGATTTGGTTTCTGCCTAACTCTCCAGCCTTGCCTCTTGCCATCATATCCCTAGAAATCTAGGCTGTAGCCACTCTGCCCTTCTTTGTTTGAGCTGTTGAAGCAAGCCATGTGTTCTCTCACTCTGGGTCTCGGTACATGCGGATTCCTCTTTACGGAACACTCTTGCTGTCATCTTCATCTGGTTAACACTTTCTCTTCAAGTTTCACTTTAGGGAACACTTCTTTTAGGAAGCCATCTCCAGTGCCTCTCTTACCAGGTGGCAAGAGATTAAGAACTCTCTCATTGCTCATACATCAGAAGTTATCATGTTGGATTGTAATCTACTTATCAGTATCTCCCACTAGACTAAGTTGTTTTCAGTCCTTAGCACAGTGTGATCATATGACACTTTATAAAAATTTGTTGAAGAATGGATAGATAATAGAATGAATTAACACATGAAAGAATAATCCTGAACAAAGACTCTGGAGGTATGGATATGGCAGGAAAGAAAGGACAAGATTAGAAAGATATTAACAAGATAAAATTTATATGACAATAATTCAACATGGATTTTGATTATAAGGCAGACTGGGAAGTCAAGGATGGATGTTAAGGAAAATAGGCAAAGAAAAGTTTTGAAGCAAAAATGGTAGATCCCGTTATAACTGAGGTATCTGTTGGTTACTGAAGCGCAGATGCTTACAAGGCAGTTAATAACACTGGCACAGTGGTCTAGAATAAGGAGGGAGTCAGAAATAATGATCTGTGAACAACTGGTCCCTCATTGTATTCAAAGTCATAGAGATAAGTGAGATCATCCATGGGCGTGTTCAGTAAGTAGAAAGAAAGGACCCAAATGGAACCCTAAAGACCAGTATCTAACCTTTATATTCTAAAGAGAAAAAGTTTGAGTGGTATTTCAGAAACTTAAGGGGACATTTCAATAAGGGAAGCACAAGATATATAGTATCAAATTTCAGAGGGGTCAAGTGGGATAAAAACAAGAGTATGTCATATTTGGCGATGAGTGAGTTACTCATTACAGGGAGGACATTTTCTTGGGAATGTGAAAGGGGGGACACTTTATTGGGAGTGCGGAACAGATTGCTTGAGTTGAATGAGTTAAGGAATGATTTGGAGTAGAAAAAATGAGTTAGAAATTTATTTTCAAGAATTCTTTACTTAAAGGATAAGGCGGAAATAGCAGTGAATATTTAAGGTAACTGTGTATTAAGGACCCTATCAGGATATTGGACATATGTGTTTTCCTTTTCTCTAGAAGAAGAGGTTGAGTAAGGGTTGAATGAAAAAAAAAAAAAAGATGAGGGAGACTATAAAGATGGGAAGCACTGGTAGGATAGATGTAGCAAAGCGCTTGATGATGTGTGAAAGTGCAGGATCAAGACCATAGGTTGAAAAGATCATTTCATCATTTGAGAAAGAAGCAGTGAGGTAATAATAGGTGACAAGAAGACTACTTGGGCTTCTGTTTACTCTCTAAATTATAAGAATATCTTATGCTGAAAATAAGGGGAGCCAAAGAGATTCAAGAGCTTGAGAGGATGGTAAAAGTTTGCAATTATTGCTATGAGTAGAAGGAAAATGGAGAATGACCAAAACAAGAATACAATTTCTGTTGAGGTAAAACTCATCCAAATGCCCAACCATTTCATTGAGTGCCTAAGCAGTCGACAAAGTAGATTTGGGAATTAAATGGTTCCATAATCATGACCTCTGTAGTAAATTCCTTGGAATGTTTATATAATGCAACAGATTTATAAGTCTTTAATAAGAGAAAATACCAGCATTTGATTGTTTTTATTTCAAAACCAGTTTTATTGAAATCTACAAGGAATAACTTCAGGGAAAAGAAAAACATTGAAACAGATACTCCGCTCTCTTTTCAATAAAACCAACAGTCTAAAGATGCTAAACGAATGAATCAGATATAATGATCGTCTAACTCTGAAAATTAAAACCCATTTAGGAATTGTGAGGGAGTCCTGATCCCAAATACCAGTCTAGTTAGTCATTCAGAATCTTTAATAACATTTGGAAAGTAATTAATCAACTTATGACACAGATTCAAAGGCTGTCACTTTTCATTTTTGTTAATGAAACTGTCTGGGGTTTTATCTGCACTTTTCTGGTGATTTAAAGAACACATTTTATTTTTGTAAGCTCTTTGAAGACCAGAAGAATGTTTAAAATCACTGGACCTTGATGTACAGATTTCACCGAACAATCCAAGTATGTGTTAGTGACAGTGAAATAAAATTTAGAAGTATCTTAATTCTGACATGACGGAAAGTGAATTTTTGAAAAGTCTAAAATGCATATTCATTTCTGTCAGTAGGAAGTTTTTTTTTTTTGTCAACAAACTGTTTTGACTGCTTCTTTATATAATTCAGTAGAACTTAAAATATTTATTGTACTATTTTATACTCAATTTAAAAAAATCAAACAGCTAGGGTAATATTTTAAGCTCAGAGGTTTATATAGGCCCTAAACGATTCCAGTCTCTTTGTCTTAACTAGACAGTAGTCAGACTACGGGCTCACTTTGGACAGTATAGCCATCAGTAGGAGCTAGAGGGTTTCTGCCTGAATGTGAGGCCAGAGTCGGATGACCGCTGTTCACCTAAGACTCTTAGAAGAACAAAAAGACAAAAAGTGAAGGCAGGCCCTGATATGAGCTTTCTTCAAATCTTTAGACCACTGTCTGGGTTCGTGTTTAGAACATAACAAATACAATTCCTACATACACTCCTGTATGAACTCTGTATAATCAAGGCCCAGAGAAATGGCCTCAAGATAATATTCACAAGGAAAGCTAATATACATCCAGAGCAGATGATATCCCAATGGAAAGTGATAGTGGGTACAGTTTTTAGGGATCTAACTTTTGGTTCCAATAGTAACAGATACATTATAATGCACTGATGTGTTAGAAAATTTTAGTCATGAAAATAGTGTAAAAACATTTATAAATAGATTTGGTTCTTCTTTTAATACTATGATTTCCTCTGAGAACATGGAATTTTATTTAGAGTATTCATAAGTAGCTCAGAATAAAAGTTCTTCCTGCTTCTGCTGTGTATTCCTGCTATTCTTACTGGTAGCGGTAAGAGGGTAATGTAGACTAAGGGGTCTGATTTAGGCCTGGACAGATAATAGCCTAGCTTCCCCCAGAATCAAGCCACCCTGTGATAGAGCTGGAGGAAGTTTAAACTTTGCTTATCATGTGCCCTACCACCTTCCTGTGAGCTCCCCTTGATTCCCTACTCAGTTTTGACCAATCTTTTTCCTATTTGTAAGGCAGCAGCCTGATTCCTAATGGGAAACTCTGTTCATGACTTTCAAAGCATCCAGCCCATGACCCTTCAGAGCATCTGCCCACCTCTTCCCTTCCTTAACTTTGTGGATCCAAAACTCTATCAAAACCTCCAGGTCTCCTCCTTCATTATCTATTTTTTATATCTGTGGCATGAGAGTTATACCAAACATTTTCTTAAATTGAACTGCATTTTCACAAATGTACAAATACAGAGGCATTTGACTGCTCATTTGTCAAATTGAGAGACTTTTTAATTGAAGTTAAAATCATCTAAATATGAATGTGTACAAACACACAAATATATGATTATTACTGATACTCTAATCAACAACTGAAATAAAAATTGAGCATGTCAAAACTATATAAATAAGTTACTCCTTATACCATGCTATTTATAATTAAATTTCCTTTAACGATTTTTATGATGATATATGTATTCTGCAAACACTCAGTTTCACCCAAAAGAACTTCCATTTCAAGACCATAATAACACAAAATTCCTTTATCTTCCCTGCCAAATTCTGATACCTCAACATTGCACAAAAACAAGACACTTTGAATCAGGAAAGGTTTTCTGGGAACCGAATGTTAGAAGTTCACAACATGATATCAAAAACATCTCAACATCCACATTTCAGTACTATATCTTCTAAATTCTACTTTCTTTTGGACAGAAGGAGCTGCTGTTTCCATAGCCATCAAAACTCTAAGCGTGCATTTCAGCTGCACTTAAAGTTACATATTTGAGCCGAGTCCACATGGGAAGTCTAGTTACCAGAAAACAGACTCACAAACAGGAAATCTAACTACAGTAAGAAGGTGTTTTCCTCCACACAATAGAGTTTAAAAGATGTGTCATCTATGTAATTTGGAGCAAAACTCAACACCACTATTATTGTTGAGTATCCCTCTCTTTCCAGTCTATATTATGGCAACTTATGGTTATAGCATTATGTTTTCTAAGCCTGTTTGAATTTGCTGCTCTTGCTTACAGATACAAACGAACTGCCCTTTTCTGTGCATAGCTTTCAATCAGTAAGCATGTCAAAGCAGGAGGAAGGATGGCAGGAAAAGTAAAAGGGAAAAAAAATCAATTTGCAGAAAGCATATGGTAACAACTGAATACTTAATCAAATGAGCCTAGAAATTCCTTCCCATTTTCAGCTCTCTTTGTAAGGCAGTTGTTTCATGGTACAGAATGAATTTCAATAAATGTCATATATTTAGTTAGATGGTTTATTTAAAAAATTTGTACAACCAGGTCATTGACTCAGAATAGATCTCATTCCAAGACATGACAGATGGATATTGACACTGAATAAAGAGTAACATTAGCTGGAAGATTCTGGGTAGAAGAAAAAGTCATTCACTTAACATTCAATGATGTGTTTACTGAGTACCTACTGTGTGCCAGGACAAAATTATAATAAATATTTGGACTTTATTTTATATTACAATAGAAGGAGCTGTGCCAACATAATTTCCTTGGGGTTAGTAAAAATTATAATGAAATACCACTGGTAAGTAAGGTCTTTAAAAGTACTTATATTTTTCACATTACATCAGAAAAACGCATTAGTACTCATTCAAACATCCACTCTACCACGGTTGCAGGATTTTAGACCTAACTCAGATTTTTGAAGATGATGTTTACTGACCCTTAGTAAAAACCAACTTCCTATTTTTCTGGAACAAAAGGGCCTTACATGGTTTCAAAGATTTCTTAGACATCAAAGAGCTTAGAGAGACATACAGTTTATGGGTAATGATTTAGGATTTAGTGAATCAAAAACACATGGATTAAATTTCTTTTAAAAGACCCCTAGGTTTAAATTTTAAGAGCTAAAATGTTGGTCTAAACGCATGTTAGTCCTAAGCAAAGCCAAAATTTATTTTTAAAGATAGTTTGAGTTGTCTTATAGATTCACAACTTGGCTGGGTTTTCCTTTCCCACATGATTACGCCTCAAAGGAAGCAACCTGCTTTCTGCTGACCAAATTTACTCTACCTCTTTCTCTGACTTGTAAAAACTACATTGTTTCAAAGGTCTCCAGCTTTGAATGCTCTTCTTGATATTTTCAATAAAATATTAAAAACCCAAAACATCTCATGGTCTATCAAACAAATGGAGTACTTTTTAATTCCTCCAAGTAAATTGTTCTTTATTTTTAACTTACAACTTTAAAATTGGACTTGAGATGTCAGGTACTGCCTCAGATTTTCAGCTATCAGGGAACACAAGACCATTTCAAAACAGGAAAAGGCTACTGATCTTAATATGTACACTGTTTCATGATATATTATTATATTTGCATTTAAAATAGTAGGAAGAAATACAGTACATAATCTTCCGTTCTAACACAATGGCCTTCCGGAAGGCCGCTAGCCTGGGCATTTCACTGAGTTTTTAGGATTAAAGGAAACAAGTTAGTGCACAACCTGTGAGCTTTTATTCCTTTGGAAAAATAGACTGCAACACTGATCTGATGGCTTTTAAAGGGCACTCGAAACCAATGCCGTGTGCGTTTTGAATTTCAATGGTAGAGAAATAACAACTAGTGAAGTTTAGGCAGATCTAAAAAACAAAACAAAACAAAGAAATTGCCAGTATTCCAAAGAGAGAGTTTATTCTGAATGAAAACTTGGAAATGAAATATAAAATCTGCATATAAACTTATGATGAATTTAAGTTTCAGAAAACGATTGCTTCCGTTTAAGAATGAAATAGCTAGATGACCCTTTAGAAATATACATAGCTTGATTAAAAAGTGTGTGGGCTGATGAGTTTAGAAAAATATGTGCTAATATATGATAAATTACAAAATACCTTTTCTTTTTTTATATTGCTAAGCTAATATTCCAGAGAGGAAAAAACCTAAGAATGTTAGAAGCTAAAAAACTTTGCAGAAGTGGTCTAGGGCATCCTTGGCCATGTATACTGCTGAATTCAACAGCACCTGAAGGTCACACAGGGGATCACTTGCCAAGTACAGTTGTGGCCAATACTATAAACGGGACCACCAGGAAGCCAAATCTGGCCCACAGGCAATTTGTCTCTCTAGCTGCATAGTTTTAAAGATGATGAGTCAACATTTTACTATTGAGAGATTTCTTGCTTCTTCTGAAAATTTGAGAGACAACACCACATGGGTACATAGCACACTGGGCTTCGTGGCAGCTCAGATGATGCCAAGCAGTGCAGCTCCCTCTTAGGCAGGGCTTTTTCTGAGCAGGCTGCTGGCCCCTGGCGAGAGGGTTAGTTTTACTCATTTAGGTCAGCTGTCTGCAAATCTTGATACAGGATATAAAGCATAAGGAGGAAGGGAAAGAAAATGAAGAAAATCCAACAAAGTGGTTTAACATTGGAGAGGGGTAAAGAAGGTCAGAGAGAAAAGGAAAGAAAAAAGCGCGCGGCAGACAGAAGCTGTGTACCATCAGCAACTGCCTCCTGTGCTGTCTACAAATTTATACTATGGACAGGATCCATGACAAAGGCTATGGGTATTGCCCTTAACAAATCCCACTGGGCTAGGCTCACAGTACAGAAAATAATAATTAAAAAAATTGTCCAAATGGAGCAATATCCCTATCAAGGATGGGGTATGGGGATGGGACCAGGAGAATAAAAGAAAATACCAGGGGCCTCTTCTTCTATACCTCATAAGCCAAGGGATGTGGGCCACAACTTCACCTTCACTTTTGAGACTACAGTGAACTATGGCAGGCACTGTCCAGGTGCTTTCCATAAAAAACCAGGGACTCCATGTACAGCTGTGCAGGCTGTGGACTGCACGATTCCAAAGAAAACGAGAATGGCACTCCTTAGGAATGCAAAATAGAAGCCATGATCCAGATATCTATGTGTGTTGTCTTCTCAACCCCTTCAGGTTCTAGCTCAAAGGCCACCTTTGAAGTGAAGACTTCTCTGACCTTACTACTGAATTTTTTAATCACCACCCCATCCCCTTATCCTTGACGGTATCTACTCCTCTTCACCACTTTATACTTCTTTATAGCTCTTATCAACACCTCATATACAACACGTTTTATTTATAGATTTTATTTATTGTTTGCCTTCCTCGATATAGAACGGAGCATCATCAGGTCAGAGACTTGTCTATTTTATTCTCTGCCGCATTGGCAAAATCTAGAATTATGTCTGGTAAGTGCACAAGTTACCCTGAATGACTAAATTCTCAATTGCATTCTTAGAGTACAGGAACTTAGCTTCCATTAGAACCTGTGATTCTCTGAACACATTTCATAATTCCTCTGACCATATTTCATAATTATCCTTCGTTATATTTAGAGAAATACATTTTCAAATACTATGGACTATTACATAATTTAATGGCTCATAAGCTCTTATATAATTTCTATGGACCCTATAGTTACATAACTTATTACAGAAATTAAAACCAACAAGAGTATCCTCCATAAACATACTTGCACAAATTCTCAGTCACGGAAGAAATACGTATACCTGGGTATGTGATTAGCCAGTTAACTTTTTATTTTTTTAAATTTCACTGTGCTTATACCTCCTGTTACAAATGCCACATGTGTGATTTTTCTCCCAATTATGTTTTACAGCTTATAAAAACACTTTTTAATTTTGTTCCTTGAAAAGCAAAGTAGTCAGATTTTACTGAATGTTTTTATTGAAACAAATCCCAAAGGGAATATACTAAACTGTTAAACACAGCTGAAGAGATATCTGAGAATGCACTTTCTGATAGAAGGGTAGATTACAAAATTACTCACAACTCTTAATCTGATAATAGGAGAATGCCCCACACATATGAATGGGGCCTTTCTCAGTATGCTTTACTATAAAAAGAGAAAATGAGAAAAAGAGATCTGGAGAAAGAGGTGAGAAAAACGCCAGAAACTAGAATTGTACGTTCATCATTTATTACTAACCTAAGGATTCCAACCTATTTCTCAGTGGAAATGCTTCAAATAGTTAACTTTCATTGATGGCTGGGCAGAGGCTGTATAGTGCTGTCGAGATAGCACAAGGACTAGGCTCAAGCACAGTTTTATTGTTTATAATATGGTGAAATTAAGACATTGCCTATCTTGTAAGGTTGTGGTAGTATCTGAAACATGATATATGCAGATGCAGCTTAAAAACTTTAAGAAGTCTTTAAGTTCCGATCTTTTGAAAAAAAATTCTATTTAATAGCAAATGAGATGATTTCTAACAATATCATTCTTGTGTGATATCTCCTTAATAATTATGGATCTTGGTTTCCTTTTGTATGTATATTATTTATCTGTATATCTAGACTGTAAACTCCTCAAGGGCAGATATTTCATTTCTTCCTTTTTAAAAAATGTTCACCTATTACCAAACACATATGATGCTCTATATACAGTTCTTAGCTATTTTTGGTGAGGGAAATGTGGGCCTGGCAGCAACTCAGTGTCTGTTAAATCAAAGTGATGCTGAGTTGACATTAGTCAGTATATCTATCATTTATTACTAAGAGGTGACTATTTATTTTGCACTGAGCAAAGAAGAAATTCTGTCCCAAGGGCTGAATCAAAGACAACAGTTTCTACATACACTAGCTAGGTGTACTCCCTGGCACTTGACTTTCTGCATAGTTTCTCCACTTATGGCGGCACCTTTAGGACATTCAGTATCCCATGAACAAAGACAGAAGCCCAAGAAAAATATTAGGAATAATGAAGGGGAAAAAAAGCTTAGACAGTTCTGGTGAGAGGCGTTCAGCCTAGTAACAGTGAAGAAGAAACCATAAAAAAGGAGTGGAGAAATGGGGACACAAAAGGGCTTGGAAGCAGCTCTGACCACACTAAGGGAAAGAGATGAGGAGGAAGGGGGCCGGGATAGGAGGTGCTCTGAACATGTAGAGAGCTATGTACTCATCATGGTGTGTCATCATAGGCACTGATGCAGCCACTAAGAGAGAAGTGCCTGTCCTGAGAGAATATTAGCCTTTTTGAGTTATTCAGTTTCTTCAGAGATGACTACTTTGAGAAAAAGTTTATTTGAGGTTATTGTATATATTTGTTAAAAGAAAATTAGAAGAATACTAGATTGAATTTTTTGTTTTACTAATAGCTGAGGAAATTGATTTCTGAAATGTATTTCTTAGTCTAATCCTCATTAAAACAAATTTAAAAATTTTAAGATTATAGTGAGACATATGCTTAGTCTTAAAATGAATTTGTAAGATAAGGGTATTTTTTCTTAGAAAAGTGTCGTTTTTCATTTATTATAGGTTTAAAATTCATGAAAATACTATTTATGACTAGTTATACTAGTTATATTGACTGGCTATGGCTAATTTTGTACATCTTTATCATTCAGAAAAACCTTATCCACTAATTCTGAAGACAGAGCATACATCTAATGTAAACCCCTATAGTGATATAAGAACAAAGCAATCTTTGAAAAAGCAGTAGTCAGCAGACTATCTTCTATATGCCATGAATTCCATTATGTTAAAATCAAAATATATTTAGGTTAATAACTACAGACTTATGCACTCTTAAGTGTGAAACCTGAACAGAATTATAAAAACACCAGTATATTTTACAGGCAATCAGACACATTTTTGGTACTACAGAAAATTCTTATGAGTGATATAAATTTTACCTGTGTTATTCAGCAGTTCAAAAATGAATGCTGAATACACCACATACAGTCTACGACTGGAACCAAAGCACCTCACTTTTGTTCCATTATGGAAGTTTACATGTTAAAACAAAGCCCAATAAGCTTAGAGCTGAAAAGGAAAGCTATGTACCTGTAAATAATCCAAGCACCACTTACAGTTTACATAAAAGCATAATTTATGTTCCAGTAGCACAGAGAAACACGATGTACATCATATTCAGATCGCCTTCATGCAGAAAAATTTCATTAGTCAGCTATAATAGTTTAGCTATAAGGGAAAATAATGTTTTTCTGAATCCATTTGCATGGCAATGTGCATGTGTCTGGCTGATGGAAACCACAGAATAAACCTCCGCCCAACTCTACAAAATGTGAGCCGTCTTCTTAAAATTCAGGAGAAGGTCCAGATAGTCTACAGTCTCTCCAATGTCAGTTTTTACAATCCTTTCATATTTATCGACCATTTTAACTTGGCAATTAAAGTATCCTGATTATTTTTGCCTAAGAGAACGGACAATATTTCATTCTACTACAGGGCTTCTTTGAACATAAAACTGTGATAAGGTAAAATACATTGGGCAACTATTCATGCATGAACCACTGGAACCCTCTTCAACTGCCAAATTTGTAAATGGCTCTTTTGAAACATAAAAAGTATGAAATGCGAAACCATACTTTGGAGTAAACTCTGCATTGGCAATAGTCAGTGAAAATATTTTCATTGGTGCTTTAATTATTGGGTCAGTAACAGTACTAGCCAGCCTACCCAATCTCTGGTTACAATCTTTTTCACCTAATAAGACAGATGTCCTCCACAGAGCCCCAGCAAAGAGGTAAGGTACAACTGAAAATGATGGATCACAAGTCATGTGTATTTGCTAGAAAAGAATTCAGACCTTCACAGAAACACCTGTCTCTTGGAAGGCAAGGCCCCCACGTAATACAGATAAAGCAGGGTTAGGAACAAGGAAATTGGGTTCGAACTCTGCCAGCTGCCATCACCGTGGGACAAGGTGACCCAGTATCCCTTTTGTTAAGGACTGAGTCAGATCACAGCCTTGAAACTGCTCTGGCCATAAACAGTCATATATCACCTCCTACCTCAGAGCCCCTCTCTTCTGAGTCATACAGGTAGCCCCTCAGAAGCGACCCCCTAAAACGAAAAGCCCCATTCTAGTTTCGACCTCTTCCCTGGCCACATCCCTTGAGTTTCTGAAGCCCCTAAACTCTCGCCTACCTCTCTGGTCTGGTCCTCTGGAACAGCAGTCGGGTCTCTTGCGGGAACAAAGAGAGCAGAAGCGCTGAGGCGAGGGGTGGAGTGCGGGATCTAAAGAGGGTTGCAGTTTTACCTTGCGGTGCCCAGGAATCCGCAGCGGCGAAGTGAGCAGCGCAGAGACCACCCGCGCACTCTGCGCCTCCCCCTAGCAAGTCAGCTGTCGTCCCGCATCTGGCTCGCGCCCTCCGCTGGGCTCTGCATCTGGTCACAAAGCACTCAGAGAGAGGCTCTGGGTCACCTGCGGCCGGGCCCAGCGAGCGTCCCGTCTGCTCGCGGGCGGCGCTCCCTCCGCCCCTTCCCACCCGCGCGCTGACCTGCCCGTGACTCAGCCGGCTGTGGGCGCGCGCGGCCCGCGGCGGCCCGGGCGCGTCCAGGCGGGAGGCACGGCCCCGCGACCCGACCCAGGAGCTCGGCCTCCCGCCCGCCCCAGCACGTGTCCGCCTGTCGGGCGCGCTGTCCGTCCGCCTCGTCGGCGGGTCCAAAGACCGCTGAGGTGAGGACTGGCACCACCCAGAGGGGGAAATCGGTCCCCGCCCTTCCTGCCGCCCGCGCGCCGCGCCTGGCCCCGTGGGGGTCGCGTTTCCTCCCACCCCTCCCCCGCCCACGACAAGGTGAAACTTTGTAGGTGGAGAAGTTTTCTCGCCCTGGCTGCGCGCTCTCTCCTCCTCCAGCTCGGGCAGTTAGAAGTTAGCACAGCGGCAGATAAGCGGGACCGCGTCTCCCCCTCCTGGTGCTCGCGGGGCGAGCGTCCCCGGGCGCGCAGAGCCCACGGCGCGCACCCTCTGCGCGCTGCCGGCGGGAAGGGCGCGAGGCGCTGCCACTCCCACGGCTCCCGTTAGCCGCTGGGCCCTCGACCCGGGTGGAGAAAGTTTTGGGCACCACAGAAACAAGGAATTCATTGTCAGGGAGGGAGGTAGGAGTGGATGGACGAATTGTCCCAATGATTTCATTATGCAGCGATTATCTCCTACTATAATAACTCGGATTTCTGGAAGGAAGAACAACGCAGGAATTTAACCCCGAGGAAACCTCAGTTTCTTTAACCTTTTTTTTTTTTAAATATACATATATATGTATATATAGCAGGAAACAGGCTGATTAAATAACTTGGCAAACATCTATGAATAAGCAAAATAGAACAAAAGTTTAATTCTTGAATGTTGAAATCTTATGATTTACAAAACGGTTCGAAGGGTTGGCGAGTTGTATTAGGTTTAATTGTGTTAGCATAACTACTTTTTATATCTCACATGTCTGAATATAAAAATTGACATTAACCTTCAAGAGAAAATAAGCAGTCAACGGTAATGGGATCTGAGAACAGTATTGCTTGTTAAGAGAGCATTCTTTCTGACTCATAAGGGCATGTTCAAATAATGATATCTGTTAGTTATTGACACCCATGGGACAATTTACAATTTATTGTGCAGGTTCAGGAATTATTTACTACAGAATGAAAAATAGAAAAATATAGGAAGAATAGCATTTTCCCAAGAGCTTTCAATATGCCAGACCCTTTACCAGAAACTACACAGAGCAATTTCAGTCCTCAAATGTAATTACCTTATGATTCCTCAATTTTATGGAAAAAGAAAGTTCCTGTTATATAATAGCAGAGCCCTGAATTGAAGCATTTTGCAGGTGAGGAAACTGAGTGCCTGAGTCCTAAAAGGATCCCACAGCTGGTTACTAAGAGAGGAGAGGTTAAAACCCAGCTCTCAATTCCCAGTCAGGTGTTCTTCACAACCATGCCAAGAGGCAGCAGCCTGGCAAGGCTAAATAATGCATCCTACCGAAGATTTCCTGATATCACATGGCATAATTTAACAATGACTATAGTTCATATTAAAATGCTAATTTAGTGGCTGAAAGGCACTGGGCCTATTTATGGACAGATCAATTACAGAATTTAAATTCAGCATCAACTTTCAATAAAAGGTGAATAAACTAATAAATTCACACACACACACACACACACACACACACACACACACACAAGCACACGCATACGCACAGTTAGCCATAGTTGTCCATAGGAATGATTAGAGTGCTGTTTCTATTTCCTGGTTTCCATAGCAATATGTTAACTGGGTTTTTAGATTGCATTATGTAGTTGCCTTAACAGGTTTTTTGAGTTTGTGTGCCATGATAAAAATATAAGAGAAAAAAATTACAATTAAAATGGTAGAAAGACCCAGAAAAGCCAATGCAAACTGGAAAATGAAATAGATCATAAATTTAAATAACGTATATTTTCAGCATTGAAGTTTCCTAGTTTCTAGTTACTGACAATTTTCAATCCTACTTTGAAACTATTAAAAATGGTCATTTTGATTTATTAACCATAAATAAGGAGATAACATTTTATAAAAATAACTAAGAATGCCATAACAAAAGTATATGTGA
The DNA here is from genome assembly GCF_014176215.1 of Rousettus aegyptiacus. Lineage (NCBI taxonomy): Eukaryota > Metazoa > Chordata > Mammalia > Chiroptera > Pteropodidae > Rousettus > Rousettus aegyptiacus. The sequence goes on from NW_023416288.1 coordinate 71,802,811, forward strand.
AAATCAAATAATTAGTTTTAAACACCACCTAGATAGGCTTGATCAGGAAAGGTGTAGAAGTAATTTCATATGTTTGGAAATAGATAAAAGCAGATACTTTAAAAAGACAATAGGAGTTCTACAATTCAATTTTGGTTTTGTGGCAAACTTCAATTGTTGCTGTTTAACTTTCCTTGGGTCCATGACATGGGTGACACTGTGTATGATGTAGTTCTGTTGGCATTTTCCTAACCCAACCAAACCCCTGTGGTTGGCTAAGCCAACACCTGTTCCCAACCAGATATTCCCTCGTCTGCCCCCACTTTCAGAGCTGGAAAGGAGATATGCTTACTTTCCCAGACTCCTTTGCAGTGAACATGGTCATGTAATGTTAGTCTGGCAATGAGGTTAAGCTAAAGTCTGTCGGGGACTTCCATGAAAGAGTTTAGTTTCCTGATTAAAGGGACCTAAGAAACTGGTGCTACCCTTTCCCACTTCTTGCTTTCTTGATATATATAATGCCCACCAGAGGGCTAGCCGTCTTGTGACTGAGGAGAGAAGTTGACTCTGACATTGATGAGCTATAGCACCAATGCCAGTAGACACCTGCTTCTGGATTTCTTTGTTTTGTGGAAAAATACTTGTTCTTGACACTGTTAGCTGGGGTTTCTGTCACCTGCAGCCAAAAATATTCAAAACTAATATACCCCTTATCATGTTAGCATGACATCTCCAAGACAAGTTTAGCATAGTGAATAGAGTGTGGGTTTTAGAGCCAGAAAGCCTGTATTTCAATCCCAGTTCTGCTGCTTGCAACCTCTGTAACAATAAGCTAGTGGCTTAACCTCGCTGTGTCTTTTCTGTAAAATGGGGATAATAATAGGATTATTGTGAGGATGAAATGAGGAGCTATAAGTAAAGCACATGGAATAGCGTCTGGTAAAATGTCAGTGCTTGATAGGCATGAGTTATCCTTATCCACATATTTGTGCATAACATAGTGTTAAACTATGGGCAGGATCTCATCTCTTAACCCTAATATGGGCTTACTAGTAGCCATGGAGAGGGGAATGGAAGTGTCCTGACACATTCTTTCTGCTCTCTCGTCAACATATTAAAATTGGGATCTTAGGAGGTATCCCTAAGTTCATTCACATGGTGCTGTTTTTGAAACAAAAGTGAAAACAATCTTAGAACAGGGGCTTTATGCTAGCAACCTGTGGAAGGTAGGGTCCACAGACATGTACAGGCCCACAGAATTTTTTTAAGAGTTTGAATTGCAGTAGATAGAACATATATTCTGAAGTTTGTTATTGTCCCATCTTGCATGCATCCTATCTCCAATCCTGATGTCGCTTTGTCCTGTAGACACTGGGATTCATGACACCTGTCTTAGAGTATTTATTCTTGGATTCTCTCTCGGAGCTCTCCCCAACTTCCTGACCCCATTGCCCCTATTATTGTGCTTATGGAAAATGCCTCTGCAAAAGTACAAGAAGAATAATTCAGGTGAAATTTCTTCAAATAATTTCTGTGGGCAAATACATTTTGGGGATATAGGAATCCTCTTAACATTTTAGAGATATGTTATCTACATTGGAATATTAAAGATTCTGAAAATTCACATAGAAAAACAGAACAAAACAAAAGTAAAAACATGTTTTTTCCCCTCTTAAGAGGTTCAGTAACAATGTTCTGTAAAATTAGTTTAATAAGTAACGTACTCTGGAAAACCTCTCCTTAAAGAATGAAAATGCCAGCTACAAAAGGTTAGAACAGGGCAATTTCAATTTCAAACTGCTTTTATGTCGATTTGTATTGGTCATTTTCTTGTGGCTTGGCTCTCTGAAAATAAAACATGCAATGTTAAGTTATCTAAAAATATGACTAAGCTTATTCAATATTGAGGACAAGTACAAGACTGTTATGCTCTTGAAGCTACAAGTATCATAATTTCAATCAGAAGGCCTATGAAACTGGAAGCAGGAAAATTAAAAATAAATTACTCTCTCCAACAGCGTGCAGCAATTTTGTTAGTGATTTGGTTTATTTTCATATCCAGCTTATTGCTTTTCTTATAAAACATGCAAAAGTATAATGTATGTAGCTCCCATTTATTAAATGTCTACTATCTATTAGTCATGTGTTTGAGTTCTACTTAAGTCCTTATAACAAAACTCCAGGATGAGGTATCATCCTTTAGTTTGCATCCAGGGAAATGAGGCTCAGAGAGATCACGTAACTTATCCGAGATCACACAACTGGCCTAAGTCTGTCTCTTTCCAGAACGACACTTCCCACTGCGACTATTTATTAATCTGTTCTTCCTCCAGCGGTGATGATGCAGTCATCTAACATAGAACAGCCAAACTTAAGCCTTCTTCTCATTTTCCTTTCTTCTCTGCAACTTAAGTTATAGTCACTCGCTGTTTGACCCTTGGAGACCGGATGTTGCAGTGCGGAATAAAGGTACTGGCACCACCTCTGTTACCTATCTGTAAAACACTGCACGGGTTGGAGCAAGGGTCCCAGACAGTCAGGGTGGCCTAGATGGTGGGCTATAGGTGCTTATGACCAAGACCTCCCAGATGTGAGAAGGAACTGGAATGCTTTTTCCCCACTATCTCTGTTTTCACAACCCTTGAGCCCTCTTTTGGGGACTTAGGGTATTTGAGGACTAAAGACCCTCTTTTAGGACTCCAGATGACAGAGTCTGGAGTCCTAAAAGATGATCTTTCAGAGGGTTTCTGTCTCCTCAAAAGATGAGATGTAATGGCAATAACTTGCAGAAAGGCTGCCTTCATAACTCTGTCAATACTTCCCTCCTCGAAGCTATGCTAGCTTTTTTCTTTTTTGTTTTTTTTTTCTGCTCTCATCTTTTCCATTCTCTTCTTTTCTTTCCCTTGTCTGTCTTTTACCTTGTGGTAAATTGTAAAAGTATTTTGGGGAAGAAAATAAATCTTTTGTTTTTATACAACATTATTTCCCAACTAGCATATTCATTCCATCTGTTAATTTAAACTATTTGGCACTAATACAAATAGATTAGCTTATCCTGGGAAATAATGCACTAACAAAAATAAATGTATTTCCTTCATTGAACAGAATTTCTTTATGGTTAGTTCTTTAAAAATGTGTGTGTGTGTGTGTGTGTGTGTGTGTGTGTGTAATTATTGCAGTTCTAACTTTACCACTAACTTGATCCCTGTGGATCGGTTTATTCGGCTAACAAAACGGTTCTAAAGTTTGATGAAAATGATTTTAAAAAATTAAGTATCAACCAAACTTTTACTGAAAGCAGTCCTTTTGAAGCAAATACATCAAACAATTTGCTAATTGTATTGCATATGGGAGACATTGTATTAGAATGAACATACTCCAGAGTGTGGTTCTTATTACTATTGCCTTGTCTAAATATGATGAAATTATTTTTTCTTTTCTAATTATTGATCGGTTTAATAATCAACTTAAGGATAGTATATTTGGTGCATCCAAAAGTAAATTAGGAAGTTTAGAAATGGTTACAATATTTAACAGTTTAAGAGGTAATATGTAGGTATTAGTGGCATTGAAAAAATGTTTGAAAGGTTTGAATAGAATCACTGGAACTATTACACATACCTAATGTATACTTAATTATAATAAATATGGTTCCAATACTCTACACCAGCCAGATTTTGACCTTTTGTTCAAAAACTTCAGAGTCTAAACATAATTACTATTAATGTGGGTTCAGAACACTCCTAAGAAATGGCAATAACTCTGGATTAACCTTGATTCGCCAATGACAAATTTAAAAATTAGCACATTAAAAAAAATCACACAAACCTTGGCCAGTCAAGGGTCATGCCTAGAAAGACATCAGTGTTGTAACTGCTTTAGACTTCAGTTCGCTGGTCTTATAAACAACCCTGCCTTTACTTACTTTGAAAAACAAAATCCAGCCAAACTGCCCCCAAGAGACAATTGCAAACTAACCTCCAGACAGAATTGTCAGAGCCAATAAAATCATCTGCAAACTTTCACGCTTATGTTGAACTTTCAAGGAGTGTGTAACCTGAATTAGAAAAGGCATCTTTTTAAAGCTTTCCTTGAAGTGTCTGGGCCATCTGTTTTGCCCCAAACTCTCCGTGTTAGAGCTGCTATCAAGTACTGTTGGCTTTCCCAATGCTACTGTTAAGAAACAGATTTGTCACCCCAAAGTTAAGAAAAACCAGATGTTTCCTTTGTTGTTCTGTATTCTGATGGCAGGTCAAGAGCATGTTTAAACAGCAGCAGTGAAATTGAGATTTTATAAATAATCTTATTAATCTGATCAATGAGGTCGTATGATTTAGTGCCATTTCACGATTTAGACTGAATTTCAATATTTGGCCATCTACATTTATTGGATTACCCCCAAATTAGTCAGGGTTTTTTTTTTTTTTTTTGTAAATATAAACCTATGTTTTATGAGAACCCTAATTTGTATGGAAGCAGTTATAAATATAGAATAAAATATTTAAACATGTCAGGTCTTATAATCCATCAATTAATTTATTAACCAAATGTTTATTGAGCCCCTGCATGCGCCAAGGAAGTGCTGGTGTCTGGGGCTACAGAGATGGATGACATGTGGTCCTTACCATTGCAAGGCTCATAGTCTAGCATGGAAAACCCACATGCCAATCAGCAGACATGGCACAATGTGACAAATGCTAACCACCATTAAGAGAATGTCTTGGACTAACTGGTGACCCAGACAAGGCAAGGGAACATGGGAGACGCTGCAAGGGAGGCCACATTTGAGCCAAATCTGAAAGTGTGAGCAGACTGTAAGTTCAGGAGGATGCAGGTGAGGAAATAAATTCTTAGCAGAGGGAACAGGCACATAGGCTTGAAATAATTACATATTCAGGGTTCTATAAAGAGTTCAGAACAGTTGAGTGCACAGTGTTTGGGATTAGGGCAGGGTTTATGGCTAAAAAAGTAGGTGAGGATTAGCATAAGGGGTCTTATATATCAACCACACCAAGAAAGAAAATCTGTGTGGCTGGTGATAAAAAGCCACTAAAACATTTTGAGTACAAATAATTGGGATTTTACATTTTAGAGAGATCGCTCTGGTTTACCGGAAATTTTGGAGCAGAGTGAGATCAGAGGCAGAGTGGCAAAAGGGAAGGCTATTTCTTTAATGCATAAGAGCAATAATAAAGCTTGATGTAAGGTGGGGAGTGCTGGGATTCAAGGCAGGGAGCAAAGTTTGACAGATGCTGAGGTCGTGGAACATACAGGACCATTTAGAGGTAGTAGAAATTGAGCCAAACTAAGAAAGGTTGCCTTTGGTTTGCTTTCTTTATTTTCCATTGTTTAATGGAAGTCTGGGGGCACAACGATGTGTTTGTTTTGGACCTGTTGAGCTTGAGATGGAGTATGTACATGTTCCTGCGAAATGAGTTGCGGCATTTATGTCAAAATACCAATGTGCCAGTTGTTCTGTTGACTACTTGGTTATGTTGGGAATTATGTTTTTCAGACTCTCCTTCTCCATATAATTCTAGGTTGTAGTTGGCGCAAAGGGAGGCTGTGTGAGTTTTGGGAGCCAGAAGAGAAGCAGCCGTCTTTATATTCTGAAGGCGCCACTGGCTTCAGTTTCTTCCTACTCTTTCCCTTCCTGACGCTGGCTTTACCCACCATAAGTGACCCAGGCCTCTATTGGATGCTTCGGGGACAGCTCACAGAGGTGGCAGCCTTAAAGAACCAACAACCTTCTGTAGACTTTGGAGTCCCACCCTGCAGCAGTGTGTGCTGGCTTCCCACAGCTCTCTGCAAGTTTTGACTTGTGACCTTTCTTTGTTTCTTCAACTACATTTTTCAGATATTTATCTTCCCAGTTCTTCCCACAATTAAGTACTAATTTCTACCATAAATTCTTTCTCCTATATCACTTACAATAGCTCTACTTCCCTGATTGTATTTTTTTTTTTTTGCAGCTACAACAGAAGTTTGTTTTCAAACAGAACCCCTTAAAAACCAAGATTTTCCACTCAAAACTTTTTATCACTTGAAATTGTTTTGATTTTGCAAATCCGTTTTTTAACTGACTTCCTGATAGTGATCCACAGAGTGATGATCTTAATGCATCCAAATAAGAGAAATCGTCAGGATAGCTATAACAAATTTCAAGAAAATTGCTTTGGTTCTTACACTGTTGAAAGAAATCACTATTTTTATTGTATGTGAACATTTTAATATAATCTAGTGCTTTAGAATTATCTGGGACACAGAGAGCCAGCCATGAAAGCTCTGAGGTGCCTTGGAGACAGGAAGGGAGGACGAGGGCAGGTGGTGGCAGGAAAAGAGGAGCTTTTCCTGCTGGCAGGTGGAGCCTTTCTTAGGGTGAAGGGGGATGAAGCCTCTTGCTGCAAAAGCAGCTGTGGAATAGGGATCCTGATACTGTTGATTCAGTGAGGATCCCCTCATGAGCAGGTTAAGAACGGGAGTGAGTGGGAGTTGCTGACCAGAACTCCAGAATAAGCATTTGGGTTGCTCTTCTCCATCCACTTCTACCCTGGGGGAGAGGGTGGAGTTTAAAGCCAAAGATGGTAAGGAGGAGATATTGACTTTGTGGTCAGTATTGGGAAATGCGGCTTGACCCAGAAAGGTGCATGGCCTGGGAAGTGCTTTCTTGTGTTCTGCTTCTTGACTTTCTTCCAAGGCCAGTGAGGGAGAACCTGGATGTCTCCTATTCCCAATAGAGTGGCAAAGGAGACAGGGCTGGCAGCCTTGTCAACAAAGGCCATGGTATTAGCATCATTTATTCCTTTGGTGGGAATGGCCTTCCTTCTCATACCTGCATGGCAAACTCTGACTCATTTTATAAGGTCCAAATCTAATTGGCTTCCATCACTGGCTGGCCCTCTCCCACTCTGCCCTATCCCACATCCTGGGCAGGCTGACAGGTTACTTCACCTGTTTTCCAGTGGCATTTTATACTCCTAATTTAGTATATCTAGCACTGTACTATAATTAGCTTTTTTTGTTGTTGACTGCATGACCCAATGATATATTAATTTGTGTGTTTGTTTCTGTCTTCTACTTTGCGGGTCAGAAAGCATTAAGGCAAATAAAATAAGAAAAACTGTGACTGGAGGCAGAGGGAGGTAGGCGATCTAACATCTCTTAGAGTGTTGTATTCAGGACGGGTTGCCTTGCTGCAGATACCGGATAACTCAGCTTTACATTAGCTTGGTTAGGCAAGGGTTCAGAAATAGTACTCTTTCAATCAGTTGACCTAAAAACCTTGATATCTGTGTATTTATAAAGATTTTTAAATTCATAATCAAATAAGTATGGAAACTGGGCTCCGTCCTTCAGAGACTGCTCTGTAAACATAGCAGGAGTCAGAGATCTGCCTTCGGGGCACAATTTTCAACATACGACCTGCTTCATGGGCCTGATCACCCCCGACCCATGCTGTGTAAGTAATAATCTTTCTCTTCTCCTGGGAAACAAATGAGATTAACAACTGTGACAGTTTCTATTATTCTTAAGGAAGTCACACTGAGATGATGTCTCCTCCCCAAAGGACATGTTATCCATAATGTACAAGAAGTGAGTCGTGCAACATGTGCAAAATTCTTGTGACAATTTTCTCTTTGTCCAGATAACATGCTTACTAGCTATTTTTTATTAGATATTCAAAAAGTATCACTACTTTGTGCCTCACATGAGGCAAAAAAACAGTGAGATTGAATGTATCTGTTAAACTCATCACAAATAAGGTAAAGCATGTAATTGGAGGGTACCAGCAAATCCATCTCATGGGCCTGTAGGGCCTGGATGTCACCTGAGACTCACAGTACACCTGTCCCCTTGAAAGCGCTTGCTGATCATGCCCAAGGCTCTTGGCCGAAGGGTGAGGAGGTTTCTTTTCTCTCTGAGATCAAGTGAGCCATGCCCACCAGAGGTCCTGCTCTGTTTGAGCAGACAAGACTCCACATCAGCCTGTATTTGTCTCTTAGGGTCCTGAAATTACTTTCTTATTATAATTTAAGATGGTGAAATTAAACCTGACCTAGAAATGATCCCAAATTTTGGCAATATTCTAAAACATGCAGCAAAGGCTGTATTTTTGAAGAACAGTATAATCCTTCCACAGGGGTGCTAGTGTACGATTCTTGCAAAGTCTTTCATGGTCATACGAGTCAAGTCCCATGGGCCTTGTCTGAGACTTGGGCTAAAGTAGCTTCAACAAAAACCTGCCCACAATGACTTGGGTGCAGCATAAGGTCCTACAGGTTAGGACAGCTCAAATAAAAAATTTACATATTTACCTGTCATGGCTATGGTAATGTAGCCAGATGATCTGAATTAAGGTCAAGGAGGGGAAAGACAAAGGTGGAAATTAAGAAGCAGCACTTTGTGTCAGGACTGAGGGATGAGGCAAAGTCACATCCAAGATGTGAGCCAAGAGGTCAGAAGCAGGATGATTGGCATTTCTGTCACCTCTCACCTGTTTCCCAGGTCTTTTATCTCTCTCTTTCATGGTTTAGTCTTAAATTTTGGCAGAACACTTCCTCCTATAGCTTCCTAAAAAAAGGTGCATGTGATGAGATTTTTTTGAGATTTTATAAGTCTGATTGTGTTTTTATTTTCTTTATTACTCGATTGGTAATTTGGGCGGATGTAGAATTCTAGGCCGAAAGACATAGATCCATTATCATCCAGCCTCACTTTTATTCTTGAAAAGTTTGATGCTATTTTAAATCCTGATTTTTTTTTCTCGTATTCTCTTTCTCTATTCTCTCTTCTGAGACTCCAGAATTGAGATGTTAAAACTGCATGAATTATCTTCTAATTTTTTCATGTGTATATGAAATATATCATATCCATAAAATAGTTACCATGTCAGGCATCTTGGCATCCTTGAAAATCGACAAAGTCCAGTGTGGACAAAGAAAATCAAGTGAGGAAAACAGCCTCAAATGTATTTGTCCCAATTATTCTAAATAAGTCATGAGGTCCTAATTTAGTAAATGATCTTTGACAACAGAAGTAGAACTTTTAAAAGCCCACCTTTTTGGCGTATTCAGTAAACATTCCCCCTTACTCTGAATGTTATCTATTTCATCTTTAGCTCTGAAAATTTGCTAGGGTAACTTACTGGGTAACTTTGAGTAACTTAACCTGTGGATTTGTATTTCCTGGATGTAAAACAAGCAATTGGGTATATGTAATCTTTCATATCATATTTGGTTCTAACAACTGATCTCGTAATACTAATGACTACTTCTATTACAAGAAGGCCTGGGACATGGAGAGGAAGTGAAACAAATCAGTTAATACTGGTGCTCATTCAGCATTTCTAGGAGAAGGGTTGGTTAGAAGAGACTCATACTTCAAAGGTCCATTTACAGATTCTAAAGTTCTATGTTTATTATATTCAAAGAGAAAAAGATCACAGATCCTACCTAGACAATGTGGTTCTCATTTGATGGATATAAATGAGATTCTAATATAGCTATGATCATTTCAAGTGCACAATTAATAAAAATTTTTGAAGCATTTAATGTGCAATTATACAGCATAGCTCACTATCACAAACATTGAATGAGTACTGTTGATAATAAAGAGTACATGGGATGAGTTCTTAAAATCCAGTCCAATATCAAGAGTCTGTACCCAAAACTTTTAATGCACATACTGTAAGCTGAAAAAAAGAAGAGTGTTTATTGTGACCTATCTTTTCGACTTTATATTCTATTACCTGACTCTCTACATTCTCCTTTATACTGCTCAGTATGTTTTAGACTTTTATGTGTCCCATATAAGGGGCACATAAAATTCTGTTACCATATAAGGATTCAGTTACCTAGAATCCTTCCACCATTACTGCCCTCTCCATGTCACTGGACTCCAGTTGCCAAAATCCTACCTGTCCATCAAAGCCCATATTAAATATTTCTTTGCGCAATCAGCCTTCCCTGATTCATACATTATTTGTACCTTTATAATGATTTTCCTTGGAAATGTACCTCCCTGTCTTCTTTTTACATCATAAACTTCTTGAGGATAGGAATTATGTCTCACTCATCTTCATATCTCCTACTATACTTTGTAGTAGACTTTTAATAACTGTTGTTAAAATGAATTTTATATAATACATATGCAGACAAAAGTCTATAGTCTTATTAAAAAACAAAAAACCAACAAAATCTTTCTAATGTATGTAGAAAAATATGTATATACCTTTCTTAAAAAGAGTTATGTCCCTGGATAAAGCTATTTCCCGTTCTATCATTAATGACTATCATTTTTTCTATCCATCTTTATTATTAGCATAGACTTTGCATGTTTATCAGGTTTTGATGACCAGGATTCTTTACCTTGAGTAAGTCATTAAAGTTAAACTTGATATTCTTTTGGAAAGCTCCTCTTCCCCTCACACACACACCCTTGCAACCAAACAAAATAACCCATAAGGTTAAACTATTAGCTTTGAAATGGTTTTCATTAGTTAGCTGGCTTATAGCCTTGATGTTCTGAGCATGTCAGCCATCAAACAGGGTGAGCCAGGTGGAATGGAAGCCCAGTTCCCCCTCTCTATTGGCCTAGCCTGGAGAAATGTCCTAGGGAAATTTTTCCAAAAATTTATTTTAAGTTTCTTGTGTCTTGGAAAACCAGAAACTTCAAAAGATTCTTCATGATATTGTCTTATATCTAAACTTTAGATTGCCCTTACTTGACGGTTTTTTTTAAAAGTCTATTTAAGGAGGTTTTTGGAAAGATTATTGATGTAAGTCTGAGCTAAAAGTCATTGGTTCATATTTCATTAGTCATGCTGTTTGTCACCAGTAAATCTTGCACTGGACACTTGTCCATTCCTATGAAAATAACACTCTTGCTTTTATTTCTATATGTTAGCTTCCATTAAACTGGGGCTTAGACCTCATTCTTTTTTTCAGACAGGATAAAATTTCCAGAATTAGTGTAATATTGAAACTTTTATTTAGTAACTGAAAAAAGTTATTGGTCTCTACAAAGAACTGTGGTTATATCTCCTTGTTTATCTGGAAAATTTCTTTGAATATATGAAATGTATATGGTGAATTTCTGCAATGAAAAACCGTAGTGTAAAAAACTTTGGGATTTTAAGTATTGTCAAGATATTTTATGCCTTACTAAAGAAGTTAGTTCTTTGATAGCCTATGCACAATAAATGTGTATTTTACTATCATTATTTACTATCATTATTTACTATATTATTTATTCATGACAACAACTCCAGGGTCAATTCAGAAAATACACATAATATACATTCATATATAATTTGATTATTTCGTTCAAAGAAATCTGATATGTGCTGTCCTTTCCTGACATGTTTTGAATAACTTTTTTTAGCAGCTGTTTTTCAGATTTAATCTAGAAACGAATTACATCAAGCTTGGTGCTAAAAGTCTATCTGATGAGAATCTTTCCAGTTTTATTTTTATATTTAGATTTATAAATAGAAGATTAAACATCAGTCACATTTAAATTGAAGTAGCATTTCAAAATAAAGTGTTTCTTTCTGTGTTTGTTTTAGTGATGTGGCTTTGCTTGTATTGAATATAGGGTAATAATCATTTGCCAGTCTAGAAGCGGCTAAATACCCAATTTTAAGATAAACATCAAATTTCCAGTGCTTTCTGTTTGATGTTCTTACATGGCTGTAACCAAGTAAGCTCCATATTGCTTGATTGTAATGTTCATCTGGCTTCCTGCCATGTAAATGGATATATTAATACTCAGTTCTCAAGAGTGTTGTGAAGTTCAGTTAATTAATGTTTATAAAAGCTTCTTGAGATTGTCTGCTGAAAGATATTACGTGAGTTAAAATTATATAAAAAGCAAACATGTGGAGCACTTTAGAAATTGTTGCTTAGCAGAGATAAAAGTACTCTGAATATCTATTAGCCACATCTGAATCAATGACTTCTTTAATTTATTACAGTATTTTATGGTTATACATAAAGATAACTTAACGATGCGTCATCTCTTTTCGTTGTAAAGAATTCTTAATGAAATTCTGGTCAGAGAAGTTTAGATAAAGCATTTGTCTGTTGCTCATTAGGGCAGAACATTCAAATCAAAGATCTCCTAAAAAAGTAAAACGTTAGCCAGAAGATTCATTCCTGCTCCAGAGTGAGTGCACCTGGTGGCAGGCGTTTTAGTTCCAGTCAAGAGGATGTGATCAGAATTGATCTGCGAAACTGCTCCATTGCTTTCTTGGAGGGTGTGCCCTTTTTTCACCCTCCTGATTGGAATGGAGGTGTGGTGACAAGCCACCTGGGACTTGTGTGTGAAGAAAACTACCTAAAGATGGAGGAGCAACAGGACAAAAAGAGCTTGAGTCCTTGAACAACTCACAGAACAGAGCTGCCATACCAGCCTTATAATGCCTACCTGTGAGTGTGTTTAAGACACAATTAGTTTGAGTCTTGGTTATTAATCGCTAACTTATGACTACCTTTACAAGAATGAAAAAGAGAAAAAAAAGTGATTCAATTTTTAGATCGTATGCCAAATTGCTCACTCATGGATCAGGTCTCATTAAAAAAACAACTGAGTACATTGAAAGTTTTAATTTAGGAATGTGATTCCCCATCCTAAGATGGATAAAGAAAAATTTGTTTAGTTGCACCTCCAAACAGACTAGAGAGGTCTACATTGGAATGACTTCCTCCTCTGAAAGCCCTAAACACTGCAAAAGTAGTAAAATTGAAAATAAAATATTTTAATTAAATTACACAATTCTAATATATTAGACAGATAAACCATCTTGACAGACCATTGCATTCTGTCCTACTCTATCTCATTCTTAGGTTTATCAGCTGAGTGGTTTACTGGCAGTAACAGACTTGTCTAAATGGTAAAACCCAACAGAGCTAACCCAACATTGTTCAGGAAAATGTGATCTCTATTTTAAGTTCCTTCTGAGTTTACAATTTATTCATAGCTCAGCAAGGTGCTACTACTATTTCAGATGTTTTTCAGGTATAGTTTTCGTTTGCTTCATAAATACTTTTTGCTTTCATGTAAATGGAGACTATACCTTCCCCAATTTTTGCACCAAATAATTATGTCATGGCTCTGTACATATAGTTAGATAAACTACAGTCGAATATTAATAATACATACATTTTGGCTTATTGTACTTAATATAAGTGGCATGTTCATGATGATATTTCTATTCTTTACAATCATTGAACACTAGAAATTCATCTATAATTACATTTCATTAAGGCATCATTAATTTCTTTCACTGAAAATAATCTATTGCTATGTAGCAAACTGGCTTAAAGCCATTACAATTATTTATGTTAATCACAGATCTGAAATTTGATCAGTGTTCGGAGGGGACAGCTCATTTCTGCTCCATTAGCATCAGCTAGGACAGTGCAACTGAAGCTGGAGGATCCCCTTCTAAAGTGGCTTACTAAAATGGTACGCGAGTTGGTGCCAGCTTTGAGCTGAGAGTTCACCAAGACTATAAGTTGATGGCTTTTTTCTTTCCCTGTTGACCAACTTGTGATGTTGCTTTAACTTCCTCCTAAAATGGTGACTGGTTTCTAAGAGAATGTATTTGAGAAGAGCCCCCTCACAAGTAGAAGTGTCACTTTCCTGAGTGCCCTGTCCTATACTCATGAGGGAAAATTTGGGCATATTCAAGAAGTGTGGGCTCTTTGTGCCAGAGTAACATTACATGCTGCTTACCTTTTATTTGCAGCATGTTGAACCCTGCTCAATAATGGGCAAAACAGTCCATCTAATTGACAGTACTGCATCTGGTTATAGCAAAAATAAATCCAGTGAAGTGCTCACAGTATATCAGTGATGGAACCATTATTATAACTAATGTAGTATAATTTTGGCTAAGTTTGGAAGATATTTTATACTACATAATTTTAAGGGCTCTATCCAAAGAGCAAAGTAGTATCAGTAGATGAATATATATTCTTAGTAAAGGATATGGATTTTACTGTTTTAACAGAGACCAAATAACAATGGCTTAAACATCATAGTTTTTTTTTTTTTTCCTCTCACATAAAAGTCTGAATTGTTAGTTTGGCGGAGGGAGGGTAGGCAGCTCTAGTTAACAAGGAAATCTAGAAAATTCAGTCTAGGCCATCTCTTAGACTAGAGCGTTATCGTTAACCAATGGTCAAAGCTGGCTCCCTGCCACCATGTCCCTATGCTAGACTTCAGGAACAGGGAAATTAGAAGCAATGGGCGGAATATGATCAAGATAGAAATTGCTCACATCTTTTCTGCATAGTTCTCATTGCCCACTTGTCAACAAGCACAACCAGCTAAATTGTCTGTTAAGGAATTGTTTTAGTGGGGGTCTCATGTGTCCGGCTAAAAAGGGGGAGGTTCTATAACCAAAAAGAAGGAGCATACAGATAAGAGACAAATATCTGTCTCTTTCACAATGAGCATCTCGTCTGCCTTCAGAGGAGGGATGGTGTAACACACTGACACTGTCAGGCCTTTGGCTTTTACAAGGGGTTGTCACAGTGAACACTTGTTCATCTGGTATTGAAAGCCTGCGGCCCTGCCCTCAATCATCATTGCTTTTTGCTTTCCACGTCTCATTAAAACCAGATGGCTTACAATCTCCTAATTTCCTCTTTTTCTTGGCTTCTGGATTCTTCACATTCAGTTACCATCACAGCTATCTTGACCAAAACTCAGCACTTCTTAGCTTTCAATATAGGTGTTGAAATTCCCAAGGGAATCATTACTTTAGCAAACTTTAATAAAGCCTGTGAGTGGTGGGAGGTGATGAGGATCGCGTGTTCGCAGAGTCTTCGGTGGTTTTTGCTCTCCCTCATTTCCCTCCCCACCTCAGCTCTTCACCCATTTGGTTTTACCCAGTTGCCCCATGGACCTCCAAGTTCCTTTTCCTCTATTAGGTAGACTAGTTTTGTGTTCCTCTTAAGCCTTCACAGTCCACACTGGATTCTTAGAGGATTTCTACTTCTGCCCAAGTGTTAGTCCCAGCAAAAGTTTTCTCCTTTTAAGGAATTATAGTGCCAATTGCTTAAATAATAATTTTCCCTATCTCATTATAAAATAAAATGAACTTTTGCATTCACTGTGAAAATGTTGTTGAGAACATTGACTATTACATCACTCAATTTTCCCTCTAGAAATCTCCACATTTGAAAGTTTTTTTAGATTTCAGTGCCAGAAAAAGCTTTGTTTCTTCTAAAGCATGCTTCCTCTTTTCTGATAACAAGAGCTATATAACTTATAGTGTTTTTCTGAACCATAAAACTCAGCCATATTTGCAGCTCTATCATTGCAATCATATTAAACATACAATTAGCATATTTGTATTTCCTTTATTTATTTGAACCACTTTATATGTCTATCATATTGGCCTGCCTTTTATCGTAAGCCATTTCAAGTCCTTTTAAAAGGATTTAAGATAAAAATAAGTTGATTGTTAACGAGTTAAGTAAATAAGCTGCTTATTTATCCAAGGCAATAATACGCAATATGTAGAGTTAGTAAGTATAGATTGGAAGTCAGGTCTGTCAGGCTTCAAAGCCTGAGCTTTGTCACTTCATCACATGGCCCCTGCTTATGTTTGTAGACTGTCAACTGCAAATGACAAGAGAATCCTGATGGAGTTTTTCTTTTGAGAATCCCACTATTTTATCACCACTCTAAAATTAATGTGCACTTGATTTGGAAAATTAAAATGAAACAATATCGATGATGTTCATTAAAATTATTTAGTGCTATCCATTTGAATATTGATTGTATTTAGAGAAGAAGAACAGGCAAAGCCCCTCGAAAACAAATTTGGGTTTAATAGGAAATCACATTGTAAAGTACAAAGTCTAGCCAAAGAACTGTCTTTTCTATATAGTGGGAATATTCATTAGAATAGGAAAACGAATGAGAAGAGATATGCTCAGTTTAAAGAAAGAATATAGTCTTAGCTAACTACCAGAGGTCTGAAAAGTCTGAAACTCTCCTACTGCATTAAGTAACTTAAACTCTTGGAAATGTGACCAGAAACAAGCACTCCCATTAATGGAAGCTACCACAATAAAATGAGCAGGAAAAGAAAGACCTAACCAACTTCGAGAGCTTTCTAAGCAAATCTGATCCCATGTTGGTACTAGAAATGTCCCAGTTAAAAGCAAAACATAGCTAGATACTTTTTGTAGCATTCTTTGTGATCAATAAATATCAATGGTTCACAAATGTATTATAGTTAGGTCTATTCTACAATAGAATGAGTTGATTAGATGCTTTCTAATTCAAGAGATTAGACATTAAAATAGTTAGGCAGCTGAATTTTTAAGAAGGTAGGACTGTTAGACTAGGTGTCTTATTAATTACCTATATTAGAGAATATTCTACTTTTTATATCTTTAAGAGTAACATAAGCCTCTATTTTCAACATAGAGCTTCATTTCATGGTTTAGCTATATCATATATCAAATCATATCATCAGCCACATTAAACTGTATAGAGAAATGCTTAATATTACACAGTTTAGCTGTAAGAAATATAGAAGGATTTATGTTTAATATCAGAAATCTTTTAGTTCTAATCATGGAAATATCTTTCCCCAGAAAATGTTGCTAAGAACTTTGTGGGATAACTGTTTAAAAGTAATCAAATAGACAACAACATAACATACATAAAGGGCTTCTTTATTAGAAAGTTATTTAGGGGATTTTCTTTAAAAAATTCCCAGGAAACAGACAGCTGAAGTAACTTGTAGAACACAGGAGTAAGCAAAATTTTCTAAGGAATTCTAGGAAAAAAAGCTAAGGAGAAGGTTATTCATGTGTGTTCATTATTATGTATGCAAATTTTCTTTTAAAAAATAACATTCAAGAAGAATATTATTATGATTTACTTATAGTCTTCTTTCATTTTTACACTAAAGAGTACCTGTTCTAATGTGGGTCACAATCTTATTCAAATGTCAACTCCAAATGGTATTATTGCTTTTTTTTTTTATCATGTCAAAAGATAATTTTTCTACAAATTTTCACAAGGTGAATTAAATCTATAATTTTAAAACAATTTCAGGAAACTGAAACATTTCATTAAATGATACTGTACCTTAATAGAAATAGGGTAAGGAAATGCCTCAATTGATGGAAATATTTGGGTAATATGCTGTTTTGTTTAATTATTATTTTTTTTAATTTAAAAGTTAAATATTTTATTTTCAATTCTTATGGAAAATCTTTAAAAAATAAATTCATAATCTTTAGTGTCATGGGAAATATAAAAGTGTATTAATCTTTCTTTAGCCACTGTGAATTTCCAGTGTCTGATATTGATCTTTCTGAATGTCAATATTCATTTTATGGTCAGAGATGGGGATGAATGTATGTAACTTCAGCATATAACTAGGGAATTTATTTGAATAAATCCTTGATATAAGCTTCCTATCTTAAGATGTGCTTAGTTTTCCTTCTCCTCAAAATTGAGTTCTAACAATGGTTTGAAATTGGAAATATTTAATTAGGGGCTCTAATCCATTAGATGTTTGTTAAAACAAGATTTTACCGTTTTCTTTCTTGATGGGATTTTGGTGAGTGCAGGAGGTAGACTGCTAAGACCTCATCCATCAGCCGGCAATGATTAACTCAACAAGGTGTAGCTCGCAGTGGAGAATGGATAGGAGGAAATCTTCTGGATATAGAGATGGGCCTTGAAGATAGTCTGTTTAGCATCCAAACACTACAACTTATGGCTTGACTTTGAAAAATGGAGTTCAGATATGATGGGACTGCTACAACCGGGACATCTGATCAGATGGACAGTGGTTGATTAGTTCTAGAAGACTTTTGTGTAGTAGTCCATGTGAGGGGAGGAGTCAATCTGGGAAGGAAGTTTAGAAAGAGACATTAGAGTACATAGGTACTAGCTGGACTTAGAATTGGGTCCCCATGCTAATGGGGCCTGGGATACTCAATAGAACCACCAGATGTAAACTACACAGTAGGAAAATCAATGCATAGATGTATCGACATGGTGAAAGGAAATGATGGTAAAAGTCTCTTCCTCCTGTTCCTAGTTATATAAATATTGGAAAATATGTACATTTTAAAAAGGAAATAACCAAATTTGAATGAAAGTAAAAAATCTCTGGTATCAGAAAGGAGGAAGGAATATAAGGTCAGATCTGCAAGAAGATGAAGCCATGGGGTTTTCCAGTCAGACAGATTTGAGAGTTGGGAGTTGAGTCCAGTTTGGAGATGTGAGACGAGTTCCCAGACTTGTGTGAGACAGACACCGGGAGACTTGAAAGGCTGTGCACTGGATGAAATGGAACTACAGAAACTCTGTCCTCTGAGGTTAGCCTGGGGAGAGTTGGAGAAAGAAATCTACAAGGAATTGGAAACCTAAGTTGGCAGGAACAGGTATGAGTCTGGCATTTACACCACTACTGGTGTACGAATCCCAAACTGAGAAATTCACACCATTGTTGGCACTAGAATTCCTGGAGCTCCAAGCCCCCTGGAAGAAACAGGAGTGTTGTAACAGCTCTGAAGAGATCATCTCAGGAAACAGCACATGGAAATTAAAAATAGAAAGAAAGAAAACAAAACAAAACTACACGAGGGAGAGAAAACAGCTGCAATAACCAGGAGAATTTGTGTTCTAAGAACTGGAGATTATAGAACAATCTGAAACATAATAGGCACATTAAAAAAGCTTAAAGAGATAAACAGAAAGAATAAAAACTATAATAAAAACAAAAAGTGGCGTGAAAAAAGAAAAGGCATAGTTATAAAGCAAACATAGTAAGTGAAATGAAAACTCGACAAACCTTAAAAGCAGATTAGGCCCAGCTGAAGAGAGGATTAGTGAATTGGGAACTAGCCTGAAAAAAAACAAGCAATGAGATCATAGCACAGAAGATAAAGAAATATATAAAAGTGATTAAGAGAGATGGAGGAAAGATAAAAAGCTTCAGTATAGGAGTTCTAGAAGCATAAAATTAAGATAATAAGGAACAGGTTGTATGGTTGCAAATTTTCTAGACCCGAAGCAAGACAGAAGTCTTGTTTAATAGCATATACTAATATCTGAATGAAATAAATGGAAATAAATCCAAATCTAGGCTCTTCAAAAACAAACAAAACAAAGAAAATCTTAAGAGCTGTTAAAGAGAAATGGCGGAAAATCTAAAAGAAATGACAATTAGACTGAAAGCAATTTTCTCATCGAAAAACTAGATGTCAGGAAGCAATAAAATGCATTTTTAAATGTTGAAGTAAAAAAGGATGGAGTGTATTTCTCTACTGTTTGATTTTGGGCCCAGCCACATGACTTGCTGTAGCCAAAAGGATGAAGAGAAAATGACAGTGTGCAGTTTCAAACCTAGGCCTCAATTGTGCGTCTCAAGAAAGGAGAGGAGGCAGCTGAAAATGCAAAGGAAAGGGCCTGCAGAAATGACCAACTCAGCTGGTTAAAGTCCATTCCTAACTGCTCTCTCCCGGCTTCTACCCTACGCTCTCCAGCTAACGTGTTTTCCGGTAACTACCTCCCCCACCTCAAGGACTTTCCAGCTCACATCTGTTGATTCATAGCTCGCTGTCCAACTAATGTTCTTCCTTATCTCTGTAGCTATGTAGAAATAACAAGACTGTGTAAAACTGCTTGTTATGTTACAATTGGTGCTCAGCCTTCGGATAGGGATCCACTGAGCAGGTGCCAGCATCAGTAAGTGCTACTTTCTGCTTGTAGCCTCAGTGTCCCATCTCTCCAAGAATCCTATAACAGTGTTAATAACGCCAGGGTCGTGGGTTCTACAAGGCAAAATGCCCTGTAAATAGATGAGACCAGTACTCTGGAAATTCCTCCCCGCTTCATAGACCCTCCCCACCCCCACCTGAAGCTCCTCCTTCCCATCCTGAATGGCAAAGAAATGCACATAGGACCTCAGACAAAGGAATCACGAGCCCCTTGCATGGACACTGCAGACGTATATAAATACACAGACGTGTATATAAATAGTAAATCTAACTAAGGGGAGCTCATGCATGATGTTGTTAACCCTATGCACTCTGCCGGCCAGCAAATTCTCTTTTCTCTACAAAGTTGTCTGAACGTCCAATTTCCTCTGTTGTGTGTTGCTTCCTGCAACATTCCGAGCTGATGCCAGTGCCGTGTGAAGAACATGCTTGAGCCACCTTTATGGTTCTAGGAGGAATATGAGAGACATGAAGAGCAGAGCTGCCCCAAACTGAGCATTGAGAAGATGAGCTGACCCCACAGATTCATGAGAATAAATCACTGCTTTTTAAATTCTTGAGTTTGAAGTGGATTATTATATTACCTTCCTCTTACACAATTTGTTACCTACCGAAGTAACAAATTAACACAAATTTAATGACTTAAAATAACACTAATTAATTTTTTTTTTTTACAATTCTGGAGGTCCAGGATGAGTCCAGGGCTAAAATCAAAGTGTTGGCAGGGCTATTTTTCCTGAAGGCTCTAGAGGAGAATTCTTTTCCTTGACTTTTCCAGCTTCTGGGGGGCTCCCACATACCTCGGCTCATGAAACCTTCCTTGTATCACACCAGTCTTTATTTTTGTTGTCTCATTTCCTACTTTTGTAGTTAAATCTCTTTTTACCTCCCTCTTAGAAGGACATGTGTGATTGCACATAGGGCCTACATAGATAGTCTAAAATAATCTCCCCATCTCCAGCACCGTAATTCACTCACATTTAGAATACCCCCTTGGGTATATAATATAACATTTACAGATTCTGGGAATTAGCATGTGGTAGTCTTGGAGGAATTAAGATGTGGTAATCGGCAGACCACAGTTGTTATGCTGGGTTTTATTTTTATTTATTTTTTTCACAAGGAGACATTTTTTAGAGAATTAAAGTCTTAGAGACTTACTAGGCAGAGAACAATACTAAAGGAACTACTAAAGGTTGTCGTCACTAGATAGCATTAATGTAGTGATTAAGCATGTGGATATTTTTAGGCAGACTGCTTGGTTCAAATACAACTTCTACCACTTTTTATCTATACAACTTTGAGCAAAATGCTTACCTCCCTGTGACCTTCTTCATCTGACTGAGTCTGGGCTCTCTCCTCATGTGAGATTTCCCCTTGACTCTCAGCTCCCATAAGGTGGAAGCAGTGCCATCCACC
Organism: Rousettus aegyptiacus; assembly: GCF_014176215.1. NCBI lineage: Eukaryota > Metazoa > Chordata > Mammalia > Chiroptera > Pteropodidae > Rousettus > Rousettus aegyptiacus. Next base: position 71,823,975 of record NW_023416288.1, read on the forward strand.
ACTGACCCCAGCAATGTACTCAACAGATATATTTGTGGCAAGAGTTCTTTGTTTCTGAATCAAAAATCCTCAAATGATTTCTGTGTAACTCGAGTCCTCCAAGATGTTCTGTGAAAAAAAGATTTTATAGTCGAACATTTTAAGAAATTTTATATACAATATCCTCTTCTTGGAGGATTATAAGGTTATTAACAGATGAAAATTCTCAAAATAATTATAGAAAGGAAAGCCTATAAAGAAACTTTGCACTTCCCCAAACTATTTGACACCAAAAAGAATTTTTTTGGAAGGAAGGATCCTTTGATGTTCTGTGGAATTCATTTTGGTCCTCTGTATTTATGTTATTTTCCTCTTTCGAAATATTTTTAAAAGATTTATTTAAATTTTTTAAAATTATACTTTCATTCCAGTATTTCTATTTGTGTGTTTAAACTCCAAATTGTGCTTAAAATATTAACCAGAGGTTTAGTACAGTTCAGTTATTTTTCTTGACTTTATAGAAAGAATTAATACCATGAAATTTCCTGCAAGTTATTTTAGCTCTTCAAAATAATAGTAAGGCAGAGCATTTATGATGGGCATATAGATCATTGTACTTTTTGTAATTTGATTTTACGGTACCTCTTTTAAATGTCTAGTATAATATACTCAGTCTTCGGACTTTTGAACAAATATATCAACAGCCTTAAATCAAATGACCATGCTAAAATATATTACTGTGTCACAAACATTTGCAGCTATCCACTTAACTGCATCCTATAAAACGAACCAGGAGGTGTAAGTTTACAAACATAACATCTAAGGTGGTGGTAAGATTAGAGCTAAATAACATGTGTAGTTTAAATTCTCAATATAAAATCATGAAGGGCTGTAATTTTAATATACTGCTGACAGGAGCATTTGAAGATTAATGTGCATTCCCAATAAATATTTTCAGTATTAGGGGACATAATAAAGGTTCAGTTTTATATGTAATGCTCACACATGCATATATATATTTTTTTGTTTTTGTTTTTATTTTGCTGGAGCATGGGAATATTCAGCTAGTATACTGTCTAAGCTTAAGAAAATAATAAAAAATATTTTACTCCATAAGATACTTCTTGGCACAAAATGGTTGCTCTATGACTGTTCATTTATTATGTGGTTGAAGCTTCTTTTATTTGATTAATCTAACCCTCTCCTCCCAGAATTTAAAATAGAATTAATTAAATATGGGATATGAAAGAACTTCCATTTGATGAATTGTATTGTTATTTATTTTTTATTTTCACAATTACATGTTTTTAGTAAGTCTCTTAAGTTTCTCAAGTTAGTGAAAATTTCTCTTATGTGTGTGATCCTAAGCTGGGTGACATGGGGCAAATTAATCTTTCAGTGTCTGTTTCCTTGTATGTAAAACAAAGATGCTAATAGAATCGTTGCTACTGTTAAATGTTAACATAATACTTGTAGTGTTTCTTCATATGTTTTACAGTCATCATACATATATATAATTTTGTTTGTATTTTGAAGGCCATACTCTTAGAAGAAAAGGCAGAAGTTATTGAAAATCTTTGCTTATTAAACTTTAAAAGAAAGTAAGAAAGTGAGACTACTGCTCAAAAAAGTAGAACAATAAGTAGAAGCAGTGATGACTATTTTAAAAAGTTTAAAAAGCTGGATTGGGAAATGAGTTGCAGTTGCAAAAATATAAAGAACGAAAAAAACATTTCTTACATAGATTAGGGAACATGTTCCTTAACTAAATGGAAAAAGACAAAAAACAGTGCAAGTAGATTCCTATAATAATATGTATGTGGATGTACTATATATCAAATTGTATCTCTACAGTCATGAATACATACAAAAATATACTAATTATATTAACTTCAGGCCACTGCTCAAGACACAATAAGAGTGTATGGCATAGATTGAGATGAGAGTTAAAAGAGGTAAAAGATAAAATGTTCTAATCTTTATACTTTCTTTCTAACTTCCATCCTAAACTTATTGAGACAATAGTAGGTCAGGAAGTATATATATTAGAAGTCGAAAATCAAGGTAGGATTTGGAGGACCTGGCCTTAAACTACTAAATAACATAAAATGTATTAAGATATTTAGGCTGTATAACATTTCAATCAATAAACAAAATAATTATAGTGATATGAGTTACCAGTTTTGAGGATAGACGATGGAGAGGTCACTGAATTTGTGTGTGTATTCACACACACACACACACACACACACACAATATTTAAGACATAATTTTCAGATAAGGGAGAAAATATACATTAGCAAGAATATGTCATGGAACAATACAAGTGGCAACAATTTTAAGTGTTATGCTGTCAGCACAAGCAACACTGACCTAGATTTTTATTTTATTCTTATAACCATGCAGCTGACATGAGTCCCATTTAAGGTCACTGGAAACTTTGAAGCTGGATTGTCTCCAGGAAGACATTGGATAACACAATAATTGTTTCCCTGAGTGCCAGAAGTTTAGTAAGATTCAAACCGGTAATATTTTTAATAGAAATTCAGCTTACTGTTTCCTACCATTGAGCGATTCCAAAATTTATTTTATATAAATTAAAACTGTGACTACAAAAAAGACATGGTACAGAGACCTTAAGTATGAGTTTGCTCCTTAAAACCCTTGAGAAGCTAATTTCCATGCCCAAGATAATGTTTCAAAGAGATTTCTTTTCAATGTGTTTTCTTAGGAGGGCAAGATTTCAAAGAGGAAAATTAGCAAAGCAAGGTAACTGTGATACTGCCATCTGGAGTTTTCAATTAGCATTTCTGACAAAAACTTTGGCAAAATTACTCACAAATATTTCCAGAGTTGAGAAATAATCTTTCTGTTCTTATTTGAAGGACATCGAGGCATGTAAAATAATACAAAAGTCTGGCCGAAGGGAGTTGGAGTGCCCTGGTTTTACCATCACGCTTTGTCTTTCCGTGTTGCTTGTGTACAAAACATCTTAGAAATGGTAAGGGAAATGATTGGTCCAAATTCACGTAATTTAGTGACTAAAAATGATTACACATAAACAATTGTGTAAAAATTAACATATCAGATGTTAATTTAGAGATGGTTTAGAATATGTTATTTTGGGATATTAATTTAAAAAATTAAACATGTCGACATGGGCAAAATGGAAAACCTTAGTAGCACAGATTGTGAAACTGTAAAGGGACCTTAAAGATTGTTTCCAGTCACCTCATTTTACAGCAGCGAAATCTGAGGACCAGGGAAATGAAGTGACTTTCCTGGGGTCACATTGCACATCAACAGCTGAGCTGTGACAGCACTCGGGTCTCCTAACCTCCTGGCCATGCTCATTCACCGAGAGCGCTTCAAAGAGTGTTTACAGTGTTTAGTCACAGTTTGGCTTTTGGTTAATTCCACGTTTACTCCTTTTTGTGTGGTGGCGAAAATACCCCAGAGTGATATAATTTGCTCCAGGTCAAACAGATATTAAAGGCAAAGTTTTCCCAGTCATACTTCTCATGTGTAGTTCTTTGTTACGTGTCTGTATGTAAGTATGTGTGTATATGTGTGTGCAATCCTTCATCTATTGTTCGCAAATCCAAAAAGTTCTGAAAACTAAAAGTATTTTTTCATATTATGACAAGTTCCATGGATGGCAAAACCCGATGTGAACTGATGAGAGGCTGCTTATGGACTTCGTACATACCAACGAGTGTGACTCCCCAGGCATTTCGTTTCAGACACAGTCATGTGTTTGGTTATAGGGCGCTGCCTCAGACTCTGTAAACGATACATGTAATTTATTACATTTTCAAATCCTGAATAATTCTGAATTCTGGCCTCAATGGTTTTGGATAAGTGATTGTCCATTATGTAATTTTAACCAAGCAAGTCAGAAAACCCTTTACATATATGATTCCTTTTGTTCAAAGTATACGAACCAAAGATAATTAAATTAGATGTGCTATCTATATGGGAGTAAATATATTAAAATAAGGAACATAGTTTTATCACTATTATTTGTGGTCAGAAGCCCAGGTGTTCAGCTGAGGCAAATGCCTCACCCCAAGTTTCTGATAAAATTATCTCTTTTTTCCTTTCCCTCACTCTTTTTGTAGCCTTTATTTTATAGCCTTCTTTTATACGTGTTTATTTATTCTAAGCTACATCAAATGTTAGCATGTATTTAAGGAATGAATGAGAGGTTTTCAATTTCAAGTCTCACAGTAACTCTGTTCTATCATCTACTCAGAAGTTAGAGACTGATTAGTCAAACTAATGTTTTTAATTTAAAATGTGTAGTGTAGAATATGCTGAGTAGGTTAGAATTTAAATGTATTTGACCATATATGACATAATATATTCTCCCTTTATATTATAACTCTTATATTTAACCAAAGTCTAGATAAGCTCAGTGTCCTGATACATTAGCAGCAGAGGCCATAGCACTGGATTTCATCCCAGCTGTAGCTGCACCCTGACCAACTACAGATGGAAAGGAAGGGACAGTCATTAGGGCAAACTCGCAGCAGGCCAGCCCTTCCCTTGTTTGCAGGAAACTTCATCAATTGAAATTTTGACTGGTCATACACTGTCAGGATAAACACACACACACTCACACACACACACATCCAGGTGGGTAAGATTTGACAACATTGTAGATATTTCTATGTCCCTATTCAGGACCCTAAAAGTAAAATTTTACAGATAAAAGTCAGACCTTTTGGTGAACATTGCTCCCATCATAATTTCAAATGTGTTTCTAGAGAAATAAATTCAATTTCTAGACAATCAAGTTAAATGTAAGACATCTGCCTATTTTAATGTATGAAGATCTTAATGGAGGAGGGCATTCTCTTTTTTTTGGTTACAGCCCCTATAATATTGTAGTTGCTTAGATTTTATTATTTAATGCATTTCTTATTCAGAAAAAAAGTGCAGCTCGCTGCCAGCATTAATTTATTTTTATATAAACACAGTCTTTGAGGCTGAAGCAAATCTGACTGGTTTGCAATGTGAAAATAAAATATAAAAACTATTCTTAGAGTTATTTCTAAATAGAACTTGCTTCTAGTTCTAATGTAATGTAAATGTATACTTAAATCAGATTTGTCAAATGAATCTCTAGCTAACAACAGTTCAAGAACAATGTTAATATCACTTGTAGGAATGCTACGTTTTCTAGGATTTGACATTTTCAGCAATTGAGAATCACTACATTTCGTAAATGGAAATACCACTACTAAAAACAGAATGCTATGAGTAGAATGATGTCATTTGTTTTCAAAGATTATTGCTATACTAGAGCTATATGAAAATAATAATAAAGCGAGATATTTCATGGCAAACTTCGGGAATAAGGTTAGAACTGTAATCCATGAGTTATCTTGGGGTAAATGCTGCAGTCGCAAGTGCTGCAGGCAAATATTCTCGGGGCAAATGGGAAATAGATTAAAAGGACATGTGTGACATATTCCAACACTCTCTCTTCGCCCCCAGGTCAGACAAGAACAGAATAGTAGGTTCCAATGGAAAGCAAGGTAACAAGAATCAGGTCCCTCCCATCTGCACCGTGACCTGGCTGTGTGACCGCAGACACGCCATCAGCCTCTCTGGGCCACGGTTTCCTCTTCTATGCTCTCACATGTTACAATGTTAAGAGAGGTGACCATCAGTAAGCTCAAGTCTATTTTGGATCTTCACCTGGAGGAGACCCCTCAGGTAGAAAATTTCTTCCAAGTATAGCACAGTTTTTCTTTGCATGGGGAGAACTTTTTAAGCATAGGGCTCTGAAATGGCTGCAGGAAAAGAAAGAGCCTTGCCAATGAGTCTATTTCAAGAATTCCCTTCCCTAAGAGCACATGTAGTAAGTAGTCTTGCGACTAATGGATGACTCAGGGTAGGGCCATGACCCAGTGACCCTGCTTGTGACTCTGCTTAGCCAACTGAACCACTTGCTGACTGCATTCTGATCTTGGAAGGGCCTGTGAAGTGGCCATGCTGAGCTGAGGGCTGGAGAGGAACAGGCAGGGTGCCCGCTGCCTCCTTTGTGGCTGAGCCAGCTCTGGTCTCAGAGAGGTGGTAAGGGAGGAACCAGGTAAAAGAGGACCTTATAAAGGAACAGCACAATAAGCTTCATTTAAGCAATAGGTGGAATGATCACCTGCTAATGATTATAAAAGAGAGTAAATCCCTTTAAGAAAGAACACATTTTATAGGTTTCATCAGATGTAATAAATATCTATTAGGTAATGAGTAGAGATGGACTGTCGGATTTATTTATTTACTGTAATAATAATACTTAATATTTACTGAGTGCCATTGCCAGACACTCCGGAAAGTGCTTTATGCCCATTAGGTCTTCTAATCATCATTATGGCTGTATGAAATAGGAACTGTTATTTCCATCTTACAGATAAAAAGATTGAGGTTTAGGGGACTCAAGTAATGCTCAGTGTCACACAGTCAATAAATGGGGGATCTGAAATTTGAGCCTAGGTAATGTTCTTCTGCTCCACTGCCTTCCTCTTGTTTTCAGAGTATTAGAGGCAGAGTGTGGAGTCTATTACTTTCTCCTCTCTTCTTCTCTCTTTTTCATTTTAATTCATTCATATTCTCTGTCTCTCTGTCTCTTTCTGTTTCTGTCTCTCTCTCTCTCTTCATCTCTCTCTGTCTCTGTCTCCAATTCTGTCTATCTCTCTGACTCTGTCTCTATCTTTCTGACTCTCTCTCTCTCTCTCTCTCTCTCTCTCTCTCTCTCAGCATCAGCATAGGTTAGTTTTGACTGTGTTGTTGCAAGGTGGCAACTTCTCACATTTATTGAAGAAGATAATTACAGGAAGTCTTCTTTCCTGGACATTCTTAATGATTCTTTCCAGTTCTTCCTCTGGGAAATATAAAATTGAGGTACAAAAGGATTACTGAAATCAATTAATAGAAAGTTCATCATCATAAACTAACCCCACTGCACCCTATTAAAGATATTCTTCATCATTATTATCCAAAAGATTTTAAGAGCTACAGACCAAGGTTTGTTGTAATCATAATAATTGAAATATTGTTAACTCATGCTCCCCGAAACAAGATTGAGATTTATGTTGTCATTTATAGAAATTAAAAGATATGACTTATTTTTTTCTTTTCATCAAGGGAGAAAGAGAATAACAAAGCCATAAAAGCCTTCCTCTTTTCCTCCTATTGTAAAGGCTCTACTCTCTAGGTAGGAGGATAAGGTAGTTAGTTCTAACTTGAGTTCCCATCTTGCCTGGAGAGAGTATGTCCTCCTGAGATAACCACTAGAAACTCCCTGGCTTCATAATTGTGTTTGGATTATTTTTAGGCATCCCCAATAGTGATGAAGGATGCTTTGCCTGCTTTGGATTCAGACTGTTAAAGCAGCTGGAAAGCCAGGCCAGACAGCTAGGGGCACAGCTGGTACTTACAAAATGAGAGAAGATCCACAGCCACAAATCTTGTTCATGGCAATAGATTGCAGCTATACCTTTTCTTTATTTCCACTAGTACTGGTTCTTGTCTTCCCTAAGGCATTGTGATTCTTCAAGGTGCTGAGGGAAAAGTGTTACCTTCCACAGCTTCCTCTACTCCCCGCCCCAACCCCAGACCCTTAGATTCATTTTCAGAGACACCACTTTGTGGCAGAAGCCTGATCCAAGAAGGCGGGGCTGGGCAGTCTGGCTTTAGTCCTAATACAAACCCAGAACTTTCTATTTGACTCTCTGACTCAGCACTAGGTGAGTTTATTAGGTCAGGCTTGATTCTACTTCCAAAGTTACTTGATTTTAGAAATCTGTTGCCTTTTGCTGTCTTTAGGACTTGGTTGAAGCCATGTTAGTCTGTCATGGCCTATTTCAATAATTTTGAATGTTAGGAGAATGGATCAATCATTGAACATTTCTTCTCAGAATGCCTTGATCTCAGGTTGCCATTCCTCTCGTGTCCCTCTTAGTATCCTAACTTCTTTCATAGGGAAGGGAGACGATTCTGGATCTCGAAGGATGCACAGGCAGAAACCAAGACCCATACCTCACACAAATGTCTCTATGCATGTTCCGTCGCCAACACTTCAAAGCAAGGTTGGATGTGGCCCTAGATCAATGCTGGGCCTCATCTCCACACTTGTAGCCTCTCCCGGCTTCATCAATTAAATAGCCTACTTGCTGCAGTTTCCCATGTTCTTCCATTTCTCTCTTGGCATTCTTATAGCAGGCCTCTTTCTACCGAGATCTTAGGATAGAGAAGTGAAAGCATGGAGTATGGATTAGCTCACTCAGCCTCCAGTCCCAACCACCACCTATCTTGCCTTCCTGTGCAATGGGTGTTGGAAAACTAAATACTCAGTCTCCCTAGTTGTGTTGTCAGAGCTGGCCATGGGACATAGCTCTGGCAAGAAGATGTAGCAGAAGCTGGAAAGGGTTTCCTTTCTTAAATGAAAAAATAAAAACAAAAACAAAACCATAAGAAAAGAAGATTCTTGACTTCTTCGCCTGACAGAAAGCAACAGGAAAAGAATAGGAGAGCAAAAAGATTAAAAAACAAAAAAATTATGGATACTTGATGACATAGGCAGCAACATCACCCTCAGCTTCCTACCTCGATGCTCTTGTTATAAGAAAAAAAAAACAACTGTTTAAACCACTACAGACCAAATGCTTTCCTGACTGATAGACACAGTGGGGATATCAGGACAAATGAGGCTGCTAGGTTGTTTCCATTTCCCTTCTCTCTCATCTCTCTTTCTATATATTATAGGACTCTAAGTCGAAGGTTTTCCTTTTATCCTATGGTGATAGTTTGAATTACTGTGACACAAATTTCACTCTTCTCTTATCCCATAAGGGCAGAGTGTACTTTCTTTAACCATCGATGTAGGGCTTGATCGTGGGACATGATTTAGTGGACATAACATGGGCAGAGACTTAAATATGCTTGTGCAATGTGGTTGGCCTCTTTCATGAGAAGGATGTGCCATGGCTAGTTGCTGCTTCATTAGCCTGGGCCTCAGAATCAGCAGACATGAGCAAACTTAAATGAACCTATAACTTAGAACACAACCTAGCTGGACCTCAGCCCGAAGCATAGTTACCCAGGTGAGCCCAGGCTAGAATATTTGAACCACAGTTGCCCTACAGACTCCCAGGAGATGAGAGTAAATTCTTACTATTGTAAGACTCTGAGATAAGGTAGTTTGTTATTCAGCCTTAATGTGGCCATAGCTGAGACATCACATAGCAGGGATTTCTCTTAAGATGTTGTACTTCACTTAAGACATTGTCGTACTATTAATTCTTTTCTTTTGGCTTAGTGAAACTGAAAGTACCAGTCGAACCGGGCTCTTGATATATAAACAGGAATTTAAGTAATTTTAAAAAAAGGTTTCACTCTCTGCTCTGCTCATCTTTAATGTTCTGGCCTTATTTAGGCCTGAAAATTTTTATTATGGTAGTTAGTAGCTAAGCATTGATTGTTTCTCTCTTCATGTCTGCTAGATAATTCTAATCCACTTCCAAGGCAAATGAATACCTTTGACCAATCAAGAAGAAGGTTAAATAAAATGAATGTGAAATAAAGAAGCACATAAACATATTTCTGAAAAAAATATAAATTACAATTTTTATTGTTACTGGTCTTTGCTTCTGCTTTTTAACTCTATGGTCAGCTACAGTCCGCAGGCCAAATTTGGCCATCTGATTTTTGTATGGCCTACGAGCTAATAATGGCTTTTACAGAGGACCATGTGCAATTGATTTGATGATAGTGAACTCTAACTCTCATCCCCCAATTAAGTGAATTATCCCCCTAAAAAAGAATTTCACTTTTCTCATTAGTAGAACTGTATTCCAAAATATTGTACTCAGTTATAATTATCTGTATTTTAAAATTTTACCAATAAAACTTTGTGGAACTGTGTTTTCTCTTTTCACATAAATATTGACATGCTATTTTTTATTTTGCTTCATGTCTCACAAAGGCTAAACACTAACCATCTGGCTCTTTCCAGAAAATGTTTGCTGACCCCTATTCTAAGGCACAAGGCTCCCAATTGCAATGCTACGAGAAATCTGTGTTCTGCATGTCCTGAGAAGGCAAACTCCAAGCTGAGCAAGCAGAGGCTGACTCTCCTCCTCTCTCTGTCATTGGTAGGGGACAGTGTGACTTTTTACTATTCTTGTAAAGGCTTTCTTCTGGAAAACCTAAACGGGGCTCTGTGGAGCTGGCACTCATGCTGCTGTGCTAAAGAAGTTAATGTGTGCTCAGCTAAATCAGAGTTAGAAAAAACGACAGCGCCAATGCAGGCGTGGTTTGTTCATATCGCTTAAGGAGCAATAGTTTAAAGGGCATCTGAATTAATTTACAATTGGAATTAAACTCTTTTACTAATATTTCTCATCATCTCAACATATAACTTCAGGTAATGTCTTTTGTGGCTGTGATTTTTTTTCCTAATCATTATTCATATTTTATCACTTGAGTAGCTATGATAATTATTAGGTGTGCTCAGCTTTAATTTTTCCGTAATTACTTACATTTCCTTTTAGTACTCCAAACAGTGAAATGCATTTTGTTTTCACTTTTTCACATCATACACATACATCAATCTATCTAAATTTACATTGGCCTTCATTGTTGGGAAAGAAAAATATTTTTGTTTATCCTTTTTAAACATCATCATAGTTATTTCATGGTTGATATTGGGTATGTTGGTTGTACTGATTGGGTACATGCATAATTATGGAATTACTTCACATTCAAAATTTTAATTTAATAAGTATTTTTTAAAGTTATGTTTACTTACTTACTGGGATCTCCCCAAATTACGTGTGCTTTAGATTTCATTATTGTGCTTTCTATTCTTTTACTTTCTTAGTATTTGGTAAAAGTAATATTTATTATAATAATATTTTAGTCAGTCCAGATTTACCCAGGGCTCAAAAGCATGCTGGGAACTCTACCAGAGAAGCAGATACATCTCCGTCGGAGGAGAGGGTCCGGGGGAAGTTGGTGAGCCTACCCAGACATTTCCCAAGCGCTCCTCATGGCTTCTGTGCTCTCAGCCTGCAGAGACTGCAGTTTTGATCCGAAGGGAAGTATCAATTTAACTCCTACATTTTCATATTTATGATCGGGTCTTTAAAGCTGATTATCTTAATAATACCTCCCATATGCCCACTGTTTTTAGAGCTAGAACCCCAGGCTTATATTTTGTAATCCAGTTTCCTCTTTTAGATTCCTATCATTTTTTAAGGGTTTCTGAAGCTATCTATATTGGGGAAAGATTATGCCCGTGCACAGAGCCAGGCATCTAATAAGTGCTCAATAAATGGTAGCTGTTATTAAAATTTGATTTTATTTGCTTAAAATCCCCATGTATTTTTACAAAAATTCATTGAGATTACTTTTACATTGAAATTCAAATGTCTTATTATAAAATGAAAGATCTGTAGTTGGTAAAATTCTGTATTTCTCAAGACACCTAACTGGAGCACTAATATCATTGTAAGAATTTAAGACAATTGTTCCGATCACTGTTTTATAAATCCTTTGTGGAGATATTCACACCAGGATATGTTCTATAATAAAAATAGGTTATTTTCAAAAAGCTACTTGATTAGAATACCTATTTTTTGGTCCCAGCAGGTAGCTGAAGTATTTATACTGTGTGGATAAGTATTAATTTTAGAGGATCTCTGTGGTGTTCCTGAAGCTGCATAGAAAGGCCCAGAAGGAGGCTTATGCTTTTCTGCATGGGAGAAGCTTTCCCATGATAGTTGTTCGCTACTGTGAAACCAGCACTGGAATCCCAGGAACCATGGTCTCAGTTTATTTTACTTCCTTAACCACGAGTTCACGTCCATGTCCCAGACTGAAATGACAATTTTTAAAAATCACAGATAAATTAAATCACAATTAAAAATGTACCCTAATTAATAAAACCATTCCACTAATAATATTATGAGGTCAAATATTAGTTTCAAGGAGTATAGTTTTGTGACCTCGTTATTATCATCTTTTTTATTTGTAGTATCAAAACAACTCATCAGATCAAACCCCAAAATAATTGCTGAATTTATTTATTTTGGTAAACAATTGCCTCTCCTTGTCTTATAAGTGAGGTGTGGTTGGGTTTGAATCCAGGGGATCCTTGGCACGCAGCTAGGGCAGTCTTCAGCAAGACCATTTCTAACAGGATCAGTCTTGTCTTAGTTCACAAAACAGTGATTTCTTTGCCAATCAGAATAGTTTACATGAAGATTTAAAAAAAAAAAAAACCCAAATGGTTGTAAACACTATCAGGAAAGCTTTATTGGAAACCCCCTTAGGATAAAATTCTCATTACCCCGGCTGGCTTAGCACTTGCCTCTGCCATGTTTCTGAATGCGAATAAACTCATGTCCCATGATTTCATGAATTTCTCAGATTCTGTCGCCTCTAGGAACCACTCTTCTCATTGAGGTGAACACAAGCTTATTCATTTAAAAAGTATTTATTTGAAATTTGCTGTGTCAGGAACTCTGGTAGAGGTTAAAGATACAGTGGTAATTAGGTCATGGAGCTTATAGTCTAAGTGCTATGATTAGGGTGGTGCAAATTATCATATGAGCACATTTGTAGTTTAAAAAGATGGATCTGCTCTGGCTGATGACCAAATTCAAATGTTGGTGGAGGAAGCACTGGCCAACTAGCTCATATAGGCATTGATTTTTCTCACAATTATGATTCTGAGTGAGGATGGAGATGGGATGCTCAAGACTTTGGTGAAAAGGGGGAAGTGACCGGAAGTTGGTAGATGATAAGAACCAGGAGAGATATCAAAATGTCAGAAGCCTCAAAGGAGCAGAAAGATTCCCAGGACACTGACTCCACCTCCTAACTCTGCTTGAGAGGGTGTAGAAAAGCTCTGTTCTCTCTGGCAGGCAGGGAGATGGAATGTTCGGTGAGGAGGCTGGTAAGGTTTGTTAACCGCCGAGAGGAGTTCTGGGGGCACCTACAGAAAGAGTGGAAGGGAGAAAAGCAGTGGGAATTTGGGTCAGCTGGGAGGAAGAAAAAAGTATTTTAGGTATAAGTGTCCTGGGACAGACAAATGACAGGAGGAGCTTGTATCTTGGAGGGTGACTAAGGTTTGCGAGAATGTGAGGCACAGGGACACTCATATCCCTTTGGAATCACTGTGTGTGTGTGTCGGGGGGCACCAGTTGAACTCATTTTTGAGGATACCTGGTCTGTTTGGGAGATGTCCACCACTTTAAAGCATCAACCAAGGTCTGGATGAATCCTGTAGACATGGTGACTAGTTAGTGTCTTCGTCCATCTGCTCCTATGTGACAAGGAGCTTGGTGGCAGTGAGAGTCCTCCATGGTAGTGTGCAGGATGGGGTGAGAGCACACTAAATTGTGTCTAAATATTGCTGATGCAGTAAATGTCAATACCACCATTGCTCATGCTTTTCTTATTTGGACTTGTTTTCGAAAAAGGTTTAGAAGAATCTCACAAAATCATTTTAATAAGTTTGTCCAAATTATAATCTATTAAATGATTAAGCAGGTAAGAGAAAGTCAGTAAAACAAGCACTGGAGAGGAAGAAGAGACAGATAAAATTTGGGGAAGGAAAGACTATTACTGGCACAATCAACATAAAGCTAAGATAGTAGTAAGCAAATTGAAGCCTACCTATATTAGTTATTCTCTGTGAAAAAGTATTTCATGTAATATTCAAATTGGTACAAAGCTCTGGAAGAAATGGAGGATTAGGGCGGATCAGCTTGTTCCCACAGCCTCCACACCCCTCTCCGAAGCTGCCTTTCATGTACCACATGTACCACATGTTGCAACCTCCTTAGAGTGTTCCTGGAAGTACTGTTGGCAAAGTTGGAATCTCTCAGGATTAGTTCAGTCTTTGCGCCCTCAGCTGAGTTTTTTATGTTTCTGTCCTTTCTTCTTTCTTAGCCTTTTGTGAAGAGGAAAACGCATCTCATTATATGTAATTGCTAGTGCTAATATTTAGCATCTTGAGATAGATGGAATACTCCCCATCCTTTCTTCTATCCTTCTCCCCCAGTCCAGGACCTGGCTTGGCTGGGCAGTGATTTGCAACTTTTCATCTAGCAGTCTGGGGTGTGGCAGGCTAGAGAGAAGTAACTTGAGGTCCTGGACAATCACTTAATGATTGTGTATACCTACCAGTCAGCACATACTTTCTGGTCACAGTATTAATAATAGTAATAGTAATCATAGTGATAATAACTTTTATATGCAAGTCACTATTCTAAACATTTTTACTACTATATAAACTCTATGACGAGAGAGAAATTTACCTGTTTTACTCACTATTGTATCCCAGGTGCCTACCATGGCACCAGACAGAAAGCAATGAATAAATAATTTTTTTGAATGAAATTATTTATAAAATCATCACCATGACTATCTGAGGTAGATACTATTATTGTCTCTATTTTTCAGATGAGAAAACTGAGGCAGAGTCCTTAAGTCACTTGTCAAGTTTTCACAGCTGGAAAGTGGCAGAGCCAGGTTTTGAGCCAGGCAGAACTTAACTGCTTGGCAAAAATGTGAAGTCAGTTTACATAATAATCACAAAAATGTTGGGCTGTATGCAAAATGAAATGCACTTGGATAACCTCACTTTGGAATAAGCAAGCACTGAACAAATTATGTTGAGTTCTTTATCACATTTTTGCTACACGCTGAGTTAATTTAATAGCCTTAGTTGCTGTTTTATGAAGTCACTTACATTTTCTGCACTAACATTTTATGAATTGTGAGCTATTTATCAGCCCTTAAGAATATACCTAATTTTGTTAATCCAGATGGCATTTCTTGAGACTGCCAAAATACACAAACAATATAAATATACTAATATCTCATTTTTAAGGGAAAAATATCTTCTTCTGATGGAAGCCTGAAAATGCAAATTGTCAGCAAGTTCATTTACTGGTCATCAGAAAAACACGCCCCCTTTAAGGGATCACATTCCAAAACACATACCTGATTTCGAAAATGTAAAGAATGAGAGGTTCCATGCTTTTCCATATTAGAAGCTTCCAAAGACTATATCACAGCAGATGTTATATGCAGCATTTAAAAGATAAATGGCCTTTCTTTATAGCTGAAATTAAAGAAGAGTTTAGTGTGTTCATAGAAAGATGAAAGGATACTTGACAGTTCAGTTCTGGCACTTCAGGAAACAATGAATCTTTCAGGGCACTCCTGTTGTCAGATTTATTTGTAGCAACTCAAAGGAATTAGTAAAATTATTTCAAGAAACAAAGAAACACTTAAAAACAAACTTTATTCTTAGCTCTGGAATACAGAGATGAGAGATATTGTGTCTGTCCTTCAAGTAGCTCGCAATCTAGACAGGGAAGCAGAAGAGAAAGTGAACAGAAACGTAAAACCCAAACTGTATTAAAACACAATGCAGGCACTGTGGCCAGTACCATGAAAGAATGGCTGATGCAATGCGGGGCACGCCTACGGCTATCTTGGTGGAGTTGTTATCTGAAATAAGTTTTGAAAGACAAATCTGAGTGTTTCTAAGATAGAACACTTAAAAAAAAAAAGTACAAACAAAAGGAAGAAAGTGCTGGCAGGAAACTCAGTACTAAGGTATGCCTGGAGTAAAGCCTGTGTAGAGAGTGAGCTGGAGAAGTCACCGAGAGCCACAGTGAGAAGGGCCTTACCCAAACACAGGGAGACTGAGTTTTGTCCTAGGGATAATAGAGAAATAATGAAGGATGATAAGCAGGGCAGGGACAAGTTAAATTTGCATTTGTGGAAGGACAGTTTATTAAATGTCTGGTGGGATAACATTTTGAGATGTTAGCTGATTTTTTTTTCCTCCCTGCATTTCCCCCTTTTTCTACTGTTCATTGGTCTCAATCTGCCAAATTTTGATTGCTAGCCCTCTGCTCATTGCCTTAGAGTTTAACAAGAAATAAAGTACCAAAAATCTGAGAAATCGTGTCTCTGAAATCTAAGTCTTTCATTGAGAGTTTGTGGAAAAGGTACTAAAAGGAGTTTAAGAAATATAGCCTATATTCAAAATATCTTGGCCAGCAACATAAAGGGCTGAAAATCTTTTCTAGATGAAAAAGATTCTAACCTTGTATGAGATATTAATTTCTACTTTGTTCTCCATGTAGTTCTCTGTCTTTTTCTGTTTCTAGAAGGTAGTTGGGATTTTGTCTTTCTTGGCCTGGGGAATTTTGAGTCTTGGTGTCTAAAACAGACTTACCAGAAGAAAAAAACTTATTGGGAGAAAATCTCACCTTGCTAAGGGAAAAGGAGGCAAGAGGCAAGAGGCCCCACCTGGGAAGGGGTGGAGGTCCTCAGAGCCCACACAGACCTGAGCTATGTTCCCTTACAGTGTCCCAAGAAGCTGGCACAGTCTCAGAGGAAAAGAGGGTGGGGAGCTCTTAGAAGGCTGAACTCATGGTAATGGGTCTACCAGCTTCGGCCAAGATTCTTGTGCTTCAGAACTAGCTCTGCCACCCATCATCAAGGGATCATATTTTAAACTACATAAGACTCTTGGGTCCGCACACAATCCTGGAGGGAAAGAGTTAGAGAGATTAGAAGAAACTCAAAAGAATAACTAAGACTAAGATTTTCTATTCTGTGCTAGATTTAAGTAGGTTTTAGGAAAAATAATTTGACATTTCATTCACATTTGATTTGGTAGATTAAAATTCATACACACTGCACAGAATAGAATGATTTCTTTGGTATTGATGAAGAAGCACTAGAAGACATCTAAATAGGAAGAAGGCAATTTCTTAGGAGCTAATACTAAAAGCCAAGCTGGGAATGACAAGAGTCTAAACTCAGCCAGGGACTCTGGGACTGGAGGAAAATTGATAGATCTGAGAGATGCTTAAGAGATGAAATTGAGATGAGGAAGAGTAACAATCAGGCTCCCATCAGGAGACAGAAACCACACAGTGATTTGAACAGGGAAATTTTAATATAAAGAATTATTAACTAACAACAGGGCATTAACTACTAAAGGATAAAGAGAACTCCAAAGAACACAGGAATAGCAGTTGTAAGGAGCAGCCAATGCCCCTAGGAATGAGGCAGAATATCCACAAGGAACAACTTTGAAAATATTTCCACATTCTCAAGGCTGAAATTCAGATCTCCAAAAAGAAGGCATTTCTGTAGCCCAATGGATGGTGAAGAAGTCTGAGGCTGGCAAGCGAAAAACCCATCTGCTAGGGTGCTGATAAAACTTGCCATACAACTGACCTCTGGGTGCTTGTGGAATTTATTGGGAAGCTGTCTGGAGGGCTGTGGCTGAACTTTCATAGCAGACCTCGCCGGTAAGCTGTTTGTGGCGCCAGTGGAACTGGCTGGGAAACTGTCTCGGGCTGAGCCCTACTGCATGTCGTTCACACAGGTCAGACAGCACAGGAGCAAGAAAAGACAAAAGAAAATGAGCTAGGAAGAGAAGAAGGTTATATTAGGAAGGAGGTAAAATTAGGAGGGAGCGGTATTATGGAAGCAAACAGAAGAGAGATTTAAAGAAAGAAAGAAATGATGAATAGCGCTAAATGCTGCAGAGAAGCCAAGTAAAAATAAGAACTGAAATGTGTCAGTAGGATTTAGAAGATAGGAGATCTCGTGGAGAACTTTATTATATACAGCAGTAGTGTCAAAAGTGGTTAAAGGAGTAAGGGGATTGGATCCTGCAGGTAGAAAAAGTCATCACTTCAGAATTTTGTAAGATAGAGAAATATATAAGACACTGACTATTTTCAGGGAGTTCGCTTTAGAAATGGAGGAAAGATATGTACAAATCACTCAAATATAAGGCATACTGTAGAGAACTTTGTATAAAATAATAAATGAAGTACAATTGGAACATAAGCAAATGACAGCTTGTCTCATAACGAGAGCATCATAAGAGGCTTGATTTGAAGGAGGATGCGTTTAAGTTGGTTTTTGCAAAATAAGCAGAGTTACAGGAGGTAGAGAATGAAGCAAGTGAAGATACTGAGGTGAAAAGGTATATAAGACAGGCAGTTTGACCTGTGTGTGATATGTCTAATGGCAAATATTGAGAGTTCTACTGGAAATGGAGGCACAAAGAGAGAAACTTTTATGTGGCTGTTGACCATTTAATGAGTAATCTGTAGGAAATGGAAAGTCAATGTAAGTTAATTCAGGAATTAACCCATGTTGTGCTTAGTAAGATTACTGGGAGCAGTTGCATGGACCAATTGGATAAATGATAAACTAGAAAGAAATATACCAAATCAAGGGACCACTGAGATAGGCAAGGGACTAGGCCAGCCCAGGAACCAAGAGCTTCAAGTGGGGAGTAGCTGAGGAGATGGCTCAGAGGGTGATGAAGGGGTTGTGCAAAAGCAGTAATAAGAAGTAGTGTTGAGATGTTGAAATCTAGTGGTGGAGGAAGTAAAAAAGACACTAGTGTTTACAGAGATGGTTTGATGAATGATGACACCATTAGTAGAAATGGAGAAGAAAAATATGAGTAGTTTGGGTTGGGAGGAGCTTCAGTTCTAGAAAAGTTCTAGAAAAGAAAAAAGTAATCTTCAGAGATTACAAAATTTTGATTCTCATCCTTCCAGTCTTTAACGTAGTAGCTACAACCTACTTGGTGCTTAATGTATGGAATGAACTGTAATGAGGGCTTTAACAATGGACTCTCATCACGTTCTCAGGACTCCCTATGATATAGCATTCTTTCTGTTTCACATGTAGAGAAGCGGAGATTTAGAGAAGCTTTTATGTGACAGATGTCCTGCAGCCAGTAAGTGGCAGAGCCAGGTTTCCAGGTCAGGTTTCTCTGTCTCCAGACCCAGGCTCTTAACTATTACATAAGAGTCTGCTTGTGTATATTATCTTCTCCCCTCAATCGACTAACTGTGATTCCTGGTGACCGGGAGCCACATTTTGTACTTCTTGATAGCTCTCAGAGAGCTAAGGACAAGACTTGCTCAATTTAAGTATTCGGTTAGTATCTGTTGAATGAATGAATGCTGAAGTCCACTAAATGGTCCCCAAGGGACTTTAAGAAGTTGAAATTTTATATTTACCAAATAAATATCTCCTTGGATTTAAGAAAATACAGCTGGCTAACTCAGTTGATTTGAGCATGATACTAATGAGGCCAAGGTCATAGGTTTAATTCCCTTGTGGGCTAGTTCATTTTGCACTATTTTCATGCTCTCAATTTTAAACAGACTTTCTACAATTGCAATACATACAACATGGTCCCAAGGGAACCAGCAAAAGAAAGGAGAAAGAATGACTCAGTGCAAATCCATCACCACTATTGGAAAAACACCTTGAATAATATTACCCATGTATGGCTGGTCACTGGTGTCATTTATGTTTACATATGAAGAATTGCTAATAATTGTTATGTTCCCTGCTGGTACTTATTATACTGCAGTCAAAATTAGGACACGTACCTTAAATTAAAGAGAATTTAATAATTTAAACAAAACATTGTTAAAATGATTTGCCAAAGAATATATAGCAGAAGAAAACATCTTAGCTTCACTTAACCATTAATTTATACATAACAACACCTTTACTAAGTTATGTGATACATTCCTGAATAGTTTTCTAGTCGTTGTGATATAAAATATTTGCTCTTGATTAAAAAGAGGAAAGAAAGAGAACTTTAGGAAGTAATGTACAGTGTGAAAAGGTTGTGATGGCTGTTCAGGGTAGATATTCCTGGATTTAAATGTTGAATTCACAACTTACTACATGTGTGATCTGGGATGACTTGGTCTCTCTGAATCTCAGCTTTTTCCTGTCAGATAATCCTAGGGACCCTACTGAGTTGTTCTGAGGATCTAGTGAAATGATACTTGTAAAGAACCTTGCATACAGGTGAGTCTTAAAAAAATATTGTTCCCTTTGCTCTTTATTTTTCAAAATGCCTCTGAGTTTATTTCTCTGAATTATAATTTTTGGGAATAATTAGAGAAATTACTTTAAATATAATGGTAGCATTTATCTGTACTACCATATGAACTTAAATATATATTTTAAGGAGTTGGTTACTTTTGTTCAAGAATTTTTACTTTGGCTGGTTCATGTTTTCTGTGTGGGAAATATTTATTTTAGGAATAAGAAAATATAACTTTCTATAATGATTTTGCCTTTTCTTCCACAAGGGTGAATTTTACTTTTTTCTCATGTGGTATAAATGGAATTGCAATTAAAATGGTAGATCCTTTGAGGAACAATAATTCTTCTCAAAAGGGACTGTGGGGTGCAGAAGTTTTCACGCATTGTCTGCTGGAAGAATCGTCATTGTGAGTCATTCTACAGTGCAGAGTTTAGTTTATTCCCTGTCTGTAAGGAACAGAGTGCAGGATCAGGCATTACATTTTGCTAGGGTCAACCACCCTCTTTATAGTATCAATATTCTCTTCAACAAACAGGCAACCTGGCATCGTTGTAAAATTAGATTAGTCACAAACTCCAAAGGAAAACATATTGATTAATTTAAGACACAGTGCTTCCTAAATAAGATATTTGAAAATATTCATAGAAAAGAAGGAATCAACCCCTTTCTACCTTTGGTTACCAGTCTCTTTAGTTTTCTAATATGCTTCTATTATTCAGGACAGAACACCCATTGTACTGAGCCCCTAAGCTCTAAGTGGTATCTATTAATCTCTGTTCCTCATATTCTCATTTTTCTAACTAATGTTGCTCTTGTCTAAAAAAATTAAGCAGAAGGAAAAATAAAAATGTAGTCTGTGGGGGAAGGTATGGGGACAAATATATAAAATAGATGGAAGAATCAGAAAAAAAATCAAAGTGGAAGCATTAAGATGAAGAATTTATGGAGTACAATTTGTCATGAGTTGTATTGACCAATAAAGAAAATGAGAAGTTTGTGGATTAATATTTTAGACTCATACCCTGAATTAGAATTCAGCAAATCAATGCCAGGAACCAGCAAATGTACTTAGCAATTAGCAGGAGGAAAAAAAAAAGTGAGCTAGTTAATCAGCTTTGGAACCTACCGTGGTTACATTTTGCATTCTGATTAAACAGTTTCAATCTAGTTGTCATTTACTTTTAAAGTGCTGGTACAAGGAATTTGCTGTAAATAGCAATACTAATTGCACAGACTTGAGCCAAGCACACATACTGCACGCTGTGTGTATTTGTCTTTTGTTGTGTGGCTCTGCCAATGAACCTGCTCCTGCTGCTCCTACCTTTTCCTTTCCTGGGCACAGCACACCAATTTACTAAGTTCTCTGGTGTGTGTGTAGGTGTGAATGTGTGTGTGTGTGTGTGTGCATGCGCGTGCGTATTCCTGCATGTGTGGTATGTGTGCGTTTATTCTTATAAATGAATAATAGCACAAGCATTCAAAACAATCTCTTTTCATTTATCCCTAGGCCTTCAAATCCCATTTTCCAAAATCCGAAAATTCACTGAGCTAGCTAATGAACCACTTACATCCCAGTATCACTTTCATTCTTTTGTAGGTGGCTTTCGTTTCTCTTCAGCTTCATTATTTTCCCCAAAAGTATAAAAAGATTAGTCATTGCATTGCTGTACATTTCAACCTCAAGCTGCTGCTTGTCACAGAATCGCTGAGCTATAACTGAGAGAACCCTTTATGCTAACTCGATGGAATAGCTGATAATCGGGGGGCTGGTATGTCAGGTCTCAGGTGGGGGCAAGACTGAAACCTGTGCTGAAACTGAAAAAAGACATAATCAGCTAAATCTAACTGCACCTACACTTACTGGAATTCTCAGGATTTGAATTCGGTAAGTTATAAAAAGAATTGTAAAGAAATGGTTTACACACATTTTACACCAATCGGCAAGAGAGAAGGTTGCATTCTTTTCTTTTCTTAAATCGAGTTTACTAAAAGTATTTTCGTAACATGGACTAATTGGAGCCCACCAAGGATGAGCGAGCACATGGGCGAATTAATATAAAACCTTGTTTTGACTGTTGATGCCCCACCCTCATTCCCCCATCAGCAAAAAAGTCAAACTTACATTAATTACTGTTTATTTCAAAAGTTTTTAATCTTATTGTGGTGTGCAGCATTTATCACCTAGACAACCAGCTCCTTGGAAAGGCTGTGCCAATAAAAGCAAGCCAAGATAAAGCTTAGAAGTCAATATTGAGAGTACAGCATTCAAATCAAATTAAAGAAGCACTACTGGGTTGTCGACCGTTTGACCTGTCTATTGTGTAGGTAGGTCTCCAATATCAGGTAACATGACATCACCAAGATTTTTATTTTTCGATATACGCACATTCCCCTTAAATGGACTGTGCATTTATTGAATTGAGTTCTCCTTGACTGTTAATAAGTTTAAATTTTTGACACTACCTTCATCATTTAAATGTATCTTTTTTCTCTTGGTTTACCCTGGTCTCATAGAGGAGACTCCTAAAAAATGACTCAGTGTGGGCACTGGGCTCAGAAAGGATTCTTTCTATCTACTCTTGGTTGCCATTAGTGAGCAGCCCGTGAGCTTGCAACCTCAGCTAGGGGTGGAGCGTAGCCTTTCTCGGTTTACTTGTTATTAATTGGCAGCGAAGGATTCATTTTGCAATCTGGTGATCTAAGCCACAAGTTTAGGCAAGTGCAATATGGCCTTATACATTTTCTTATATAATTGGGACTGTTAGGTAATACTTTTCCATGTTCCTGTCTCTATTCTTAATAAGGATTATCTGGGAGAACCACAAGTACCAGGGGAAGGGAAACCAGGGCTGAAAATTTAACTCTCTTATCCATACTTGACATATAATGTGAACGTGAGCTCAGGCTCTGGAAATGGAAGGGAAAGTGACACATCATCGTTTACCAAAGGTCTTCTAGCTTATGTTCTTATTTGAGATGCTGTCACTTTGAAAAATTGGAAGTTGCCAAGGGGAAGAGTAGGATTTTTTTAAAAAAATTATTTAGGGGAAGCTGTGTTTTGTGACTCTAAAATCAGTAATTATAAATAATTTGGGGCATCTGCAATGCTTCCTCACTTGACCCAGAAGCTCAGGGTGGGGGTGGGCAGTGGGATAGAAGACACTGGATGGCCACAGAGCCTTACCACATCCTTACTGTGGTGGGGTGACCATTACCCGGAGCCTTGTGGAATTAAAAATCTGATACCATCTTCCAAATTGACTAGCAAATCTTACCCTCACAGAAAATTGCACCAGAAATTGATGCTTATAAACTTGATTAAATTAACCTGCAGTGAGACATGAAAGAGCCTTGCGGATGGACACTCCTGTCTTCTGGTCAATGTGTTCTCTCTTTAAGGCAAAGCATGAGGTAGCCAAGTTACCTCACAGTGAAGTTATCTTCTTGGTCTGGATTTGGAAAGGGTGAGTTTGTGGGCTGGTGTTTCTTCTCCCCAATGGTAGTGCTTGCAAGCTTCAATGAGCACTGCCACTATTTTTTTCTGTGTTTCTTTCATCTCTGCTTCCTTAGTTGATTCCCATCATTCAATGCCCCGTTTTACATCCCCTTCAGACCTCGTACCCATCCTCATACCCTCATTGTTCTTTATTAATGGTTTTTCTTTAAGGTACAGTAATATATTAACAGATATGAGAATCTGCCTATCCTCTGAGTTATTAGAAACAGATTGTATAAAGGATAATTAATTTAATTTATATAACTGTCATTGCAATTCTCATTTCCATGATTTCCAAAGGAAATAATGATTGTCTTAGGTGCTTCTTTCTTTGTGCTATCTCTCATACAGGGTTGTCATATGGCCAAAAAAGCATTGATTTTGCAGTCACAAAATTTCAGAGGGAGATCTCTCTGCCTCTGCTTAGCTATGAGATCCTGGAAGCTATATATACCAACCGAGCTTCAGATTTTTCATCAGTAAAATGGATTATTACAATAATACCTACCTTCTAATGACTTTAGCGATGTGGCTAATTTCCAAGTCTTCATCTTTAGTCTCCACCCTTCTCCAGAGCTCCAGAATCCTATTACATTTTGCACACTAGGAAACCCTACCTTGATGCCTCACTAGCAACTTAAAATCAAAATGTTCTGGAGGTTCATCTTCTCTCCTTTCATCCCACTGTTGCTTCTCTATAACAGGGTGGCACCGAGCGGGACTTATTTCAAAACTGTGTTAAGGCTCAAAGCTGGAAACAAAAGATTCTAAGAAGTCTGCATTCTAAGTGCAGAAAGCATACTGCTGTAGAAGTCAGGCACTTTCTCAAGGTTTGATGAATGGTTCCAGCTGAATTTTCTGTATGCCAAGCCCGGTCCAACTACCCAACCCTTCATCTGCCTCTATCTCTCTCCATCCTATTTTTCCATCCTTGTCCTAGCAGAGCAGGAAATTGTAAAATTTGGTCTGGAGCCATTAAGTAAGAATACTTCTGCTTCCTCTGTCCTTCCTTCCCACCCTAAGACCTGAGGGGAAGCATGGAGAATGGGGGTTGTGGGACATGTGAAAAAGAGGTCGTGACCCAACCTCTATCTCAAGCTACTAGAGTTGTAGGTCCAACATGGTACGATGGAAAGGAGTGTCAAAAGAAAGCCATTCATTCATGTGACATTGAGGTTTCTAAATTACCAGGGCTGAATTTAAAGCAGTAGAATGAAACTGTTCTGGTAGTAAAAGTGGTGGAAAAAGTCAGACCAACCAAACCTTGGAGAAAATATGAAGCAATAATATCTCCAAAATCTTGCTAGAAGGAAGTAAAAATGGATAAACTGGCTTGGAATTCCTTTATGATGTTGAAGATATGAACACCCTATGACCCAGTAATTCTACTCCTAGGTATGTGTCCAAGACAAACTTATGAAAATGTGTGCAGTACACAGGTATAAAAATGTTTGTAGCAACACTGTAGTAGCACAAACAAACAAAAAACCTGTGGATAACTAGAATGCTCATGGCAAATAAAAATAAAAATAAAAACAAAATAAAAAATAAATGGCAGTTCTGTGCACAGTGGAATGTTACACAGCAATGAAAATGAATTAATTATAACTATATCCAAAAATGAGGATAAATTGTAATAATATAATGTTGAGTTTTTTCAAAAGTCATTCCTAAAATATTTTATATTGCAAACTAGCATTTGCAATAAATTATTGTTTAACAAGCAGGGGAAAGATGAACATAATTGGAATAGTAGTCATATTAAATAAGAGAAGGCAAGAGATAGAATGGGGAGGCAAACATAAATACGAGTAAGTTTCTGTCACTGTTATAATGCTCCAGTTGGGTGAATGATATATGGGTATTGATTATATTATTAATAAATACATACTAAATAAATAAAAAGAGGGCCACCAATAATCACAGTATTTAATGAAACAACATTATGCTTTATCTAATGTTGTACTCCTAAAGTCCATTAAAAATAAATGAAAAGAAAACCTGTGAATTTGGGTGGGGGTGAGGTGAGTAATATAGCAGAACTGAAGGCAAATTACTGGAAAAAATTAAGTTATTATATGTTTATTTCCCTCAATAAAATATATTCAAGTGCTCAAAAACCACCATTCTCTCAACTGCCAAGTTTGAAACTGAGTCATCTTCCTTATTATCATTATTCGGTTCACAGGTCATGACCCAACAAATTACAAAATCAGTTTTATAGTGATTTTTGGTTTTAACTCTCAGCTTTAAATAAAAAAGAAAGAGAAAAAATAGAAAATATTAGTGTGCATTACACATAGTAAAGGGTGTGTTTTTTGTGAAATTTTTGTTTCTGTTATTTATACATATGTGTGTGTTGGATTACAATATAATGAGGATGTATTTAAAACGTAGTTGGCAGCTAAGTTCTACAGGTCTGTTTGTAACAAATTTATTCTCTTCTTTCATTCCCACTACCCCTACCTTTGGACATATTCTCCATTACCTCACTTGAGTATAATGGTATCTTAATTCCAGGCTATCCTCTCTTCAATGTTCCACAATCTCTAAAAGAATCTAGCTATAACACAGCTCTGATTATCGCTTCCTGCCCAAAATCCTTCAGTGATTTCTCTTTCATTATTTTTTTTTTAAGTCAATAGAGACCACTTCCCTCCCATTAAAATACCTATGAAATATAGTCTAAACACATTTTTGTAAGCTTCTTCATGAAGCCTCTCTGGATGCACTCAATTTCACATTATTCTTCTACTACTTTTATTTTCTTTTCAAAGCATATTGTCTTTTTTGGGTTTTTTTTTTTGGCATATTTGACCCCTTTTACCCTATCTACCTCTCCCCTCCCTTCTTCCTCCTACTCTCTGGTAACCATTAGATATTGTCCATGCAGTGCTTTTACTTTTTACAGCAATAATTTACATACATGTGTTGTTGTTCCATTGAATTTCAAACTCCTTGACTTCAGTGTTTGGAACAGTGCTTTGCACATGGTAGTTGTCCAATGAATATTTGTTCATGTGAGGAATAGTACTCACAATATAGTCTTAAATTTCTATTTATTTTTAATATAAGAAGGTTCATAACAACTTATTTATAATAGCCAAAACTCCAGATATCCATCAACAGGAGAATGTATAAACAAAATAAATGCTTCTCAATGACAAAACAGAATGATGGATACACATAACAACATGATGAATCTCAAAATCATTATTCTGAATGAAAGAAGTCAAACATGAAATAGTACATCCTCTCTGAGTCTGTATTTATGAATTTCATGAACGACTGAGACTAATTTGTGGAGGAAAAGAAATCATACCTGTGGTTGCTTCTGGCGAGGTGAGACAGGATTTACTGGGAAAAAACATAGCAGAAATCTAGGGTAATGTAAATGTCCTATTAATAAAGTTTGGGTCATACAGTTGGATGCATTTGTCAAAGCTCATTGAATGAAAGGCAAGAGTATGGAGACAGTAAAAAGATCAGTGGTTGCCAAGGGTTAAGAAGGAGAAAGGGATGAATCGGTGAAACACAGAGGGTTTTTAAGGCAGTGAAAATACTGTATATGATACTAAAATGATAGATATTACACATTTGTCCAAACCCATAGAGTGTACAACACCAAGACAGAACTGTAATGTAAACTGTGGACTTTGGAAGACTAGTTTCATCAGTTGTAACAAGTATATCATTCTGGTGAGGGAAGCTGGCAATAGGGAAAGCTATGCAAGTGTGAAAGCAGGGAATAGATAGGAAATTTCCATTTTGCTGTGAAAATAAAACGTCTTTAAAACCATTTTGCTGTGAAACGAAAATGTCTTTAAAACCACAAAGTCTTTAAAAACAACCACAATTGCTACCATCACAATAATAGAAACAGCAACAACAAAACTCTCATTGAATGGTACACTTAAGATTTGAGCATTTCATTATATGATATTTTCATTAAAAATGTTACAAACAAGTATTAAATTTTAATTAACGATGTACATGCTGAAGCACTTACGGCAAAGGGTATTGATGTCTACGACTTACTTTAAAATGCATCAAAAAATAAGATGGATTGATAGATGAGTAGATAGAGATACACTAATGGACAGATAACAGATGAAATAAATGTAAAAAAGTGTTAGTGGTATATTCTAGGTTGTGCAGATATCTACTATAAAAATTTTAAAATTTTCTTTAGTTTGAAAATTTTTATAATGAAGTATTGGGAAAGGGGGAAGTCAAGTAAAAAAAGTCAAATCCTCATGGTTTAAAGTTTCTCATTAGTAATAGATTTTTCTGTCTTTATGGTATGTCTTGCTTTGCGGTATCAGGGAAGATTGGAGGGCAGGATGTAAGGGAAGTTTTTAAGAGAGGGAAAGGATAGGAAGTTAGATGTGGAAAGAGTGAGGAGGCAGATGGAAAGACTTCTGGGAATTGTATCAGTCAGAGTTCAACCAGAGAAACAGAATCAGCAGGACACATGTATTAAAAAGTAGAGCAGACCAACAGAAAGGGCAGTCCAGAAACTCAGGCAGGAGCTGATGCTGCAGCCCGCAGTTAGAATTTCTCTTCTTTAGTCTCAGAGTTCTTAATGGTCTAAAACTTGAGTTATTTAATTATTGAGGCAGTGAGAAATCTTTAAACGAATTTACCCAATAATAAATTCTCAGATTTGCTCTTTATACATTTATATTAAGTGACTTGAATGCAAATGTCATCTAACTCCCAGTTATTGATAATTTAGAGTACATGTAGCAAAAGTTATTAAAAATTAGAAAAATATCTAAAAATTTTTATAGTGGATGTTATATTTACATAGATAAAATAAAGAACAAAACTAGATTACAGAAAAATGCAAGCACTAGAATATTTTAGATGAAATAGCATTTGTATTGATGAATTTGTTCGTTTTTAGCTTATCCTGATTGACTATTTGATTGCATTATTTGAAAAGGACTTCCTTTCATTTTACTTAAATAGGAAAATATCTAAGATTTTTCATTGTGAAGCTAATACAAACAACTCAAACCTTCTTTCCCCTTAACAGACAGTGACAGAACAGTAAAATAATATAAAATAAAGACAGAAAATGTAGAGCTCATGTTAGTCCATGGTTTAGACTTTCTCATCAAGTAACCAAGTAATTAAATAAAGACTGAGTAGAACAATTTGAGCTAGATCTTCTCTTGCACTCCTTACCCAAACTCAGTAGTTGAGACTAAAAGCAGTAAAATGGCCAAAATGCTGCCAAGGAAAAAAGATTCATTTCA
This sequence comes from Rousettus aegyptiacus, assembly GCF_014176215.1. NCBI lineage: Eukaryota > Metazoa > Chordata > Mammalia > Chiroptera > Pteropodidae > Rousettus > Rousettus aegyptiacus. The sequence continues at coordinate 71,852,641 of NW_023416288.1, forward strand.
AAATACTATTTAAATCCAGCAATTCTTGATGTATTTAAGTGAGCTTAAAAGAAACTATGTAGTATACTTGCTTGTTAAGTAAGACTTTGCAGTTTACATGGTAGCATTTTAAAGGTTTTTTTTAAATTTTGGTTCAAATGAAAATTTTCTGAATCATTTCTGGATACCAGATTTTTTAATGACAGAAGTTATTTTATCACCCTTTCTTCTTTTTGTCTTTCGAGGAAAAATTAATGTTATTGAAAGGACTCTGGCAGTTATTTTTCTACAGACATTAAAGTTTTTTCCAATTCCGTATTACAGGCCAGCTATAAGTCAAGCTATTTCAGCTAATGAAATTTGCTTTGATCAGAGAAGGCCAATCATCCTTCAAAGCATTGTTACGTTTTGAAATGCAAGAACTTAATAAATTGAGGGTGCTGCAGTAGCAACAGATCAAAATAGAGGTTGATGTTTCATTAGATCACATTAATACCTGACAGAAAGAATGACTACAAATCAATAGGGAAGCCTTTGCCTATGTGGGTCAGCGTAGAGGGAAGGCTGACTTTCTCCTCTCTCTCCTTCCCTGCCTCCCTCCTACTTGTCCTCTGTTTCTTCTCTTCTCTCTTTCATCTATTTCCCACTTTTCCAAAATATTTTAGATTACAGAAATAGTGACTTAAGGCCAAATATTCTCTATCTTTCACTATATATTCACAGTGCTAAATATTGCAATGGACTATAAGTTGGTAGACAGAAAACTTGTAAAAGAAATATTTATATAACACATTTTTCTCATTACATAAAATCTTTTATAACTCCTCCTCCAATATATACATGTGTCTATTTTCTCCTGAGAAAAGAGTTTTTTAAAATAGCTTTTTCAGAAGATAAAGATTCTTCATGGAAAATTTCAAATATGGCTTTTTAATAAATGATATATCTTCTCATTCAGAGTAGGGTCAAATGACCACAAAAAGCAATATTGGGGAAATTCCTATATTGTGCCGTAAGTAAGAATTTTCTGTTTCTCTTTTCTAATTGCTAGAAATACATGTTATTTCACAAGTCACAGAGCAAATTATACCACTCCCTTTTCAGGTGCAGTTATCTGTCTCTGCACCTGAGCTTGACTTAGCCAATTAATTAGCCATTGGGGATATTCTTTGTTTTTTTCCAACAACAACCAATTCTCTGATATTAGCTGGGTGTCCTAGAATTCAATTAAATTCTAACATTGCCCAGAGTTAGCACAGACCCCACAAGTTAAGGGCTCAGTACCACAAAACCACCCTCACTTTAGATACCAGTTGCAAATGAAGCTCCCAGGTTACCCACACATCGGCCTGGTCAACTACAAATTTAGAGGTTCCCAGGATTCTTCCTCAAGTTCATTAATTTGCTAGAACTACTCATGGAACTCAGGAAAGTACTATACTTACAATTACAGTTTTATTTTCAAAGTATAACTCAGGAACAGTCAAAAGGAAGAGCTGATAGGGCATGATATCAGGATTGGCGGTAGAGAGCTTCCAAGTCCTTTATGGGCACATCACCATTCTAGAATCTCTGTGTATTCACCAACCAGAAAGTTCCTCAAATCTCACTGTTCAAATTTCTTATCGGTTTCATTGTGTAAACATGATTGATTAAATCACTGAGCTCAATCTCTAGCCTCCAGTTTCCTCCCCAGAGGTTGAGGGGTGGGATTATAAGTTCCAACCCTCCAATCATGTGCTTGAACTTTCTGATGAGCAGCTATCACCTGAAGCTCTTTAAGAGTCCCACTATGAGTTACTTCATTGCCAACTCAAGTCTAATAGAAAGGTGCTGGCTATAAATAGCAAAAGACACTTGTCGCTCAGGAAATCTCAAGGGTTTTATGAGCTCTGTGACAAAAACCAGGGCAAAGACCAAATTATGTTTTTTAGTATACCATACACATATAGCCTGCTTGTAGGGTCCTGGTGCTATTTTCTATCTTAGATTTTAAGGCCCATTCCCTTTGCAGGCACTATTTGAGATTAACTCCATGTATTTGTAAGAGATGAGGTTAAGTTGGCCTGAGATTTGAAACCACTGGGAGAAGGGTGCTTGATACCTGTCTCATATGTTTGTTCTGAGTGTTAAGGAATTATATATGTGAATTGCTTAGCACAGTGCCTGGCAGATAGTGACTGCTATGTTATTGGCTATTATTGTTGCTGGCTAATATCGTCATCTTTTTTGTTATTATTTTCATTACTTTAGCCTTCCTGAAGCTCGAAAGGTAAAGTGACTCGATTACTCCCATACCTGAAGCTGAAGTATAAACTCTTCTTCCTAGATAAGAATTGGAAGTGTCACTTTTAAGATCTGGATTTCATTTGGGGACCTCATTTTAGCCCTGTTTTAAGCAGCCATAGAAATTCACACTGTATAGCACTTATTAGGCACCGAATGCAGAATGCTGTACTTGATGGGGTTTAATGGCTGTTCTCTCTGTATATAATGCACTGAAATGGTGTAATCACTGTGTTTGGAGCTCTGTAGAGCAAGAATTTTCCTGCATTGCCTATTAGTGTCTCATCGTACAAGCCAGTAACTTGGACTGTGGTGAAAATGAGTCTGTGGTGATAGTAATTTAATGGAAAAGTTACACTGGAAGCCAAGTTCGTTTTCAGCTGACTTAAATTTTACCTTTATTGTCTCATTGTCTTTTGCATTTGAGCTTGGAAGTTAATGGTCTCTGTAATAAATTCAAAGAAGAGAGTTTAAAACAATGGGGGCTGAACTTTCCGTGTTCGCGTCCACATAAGACCATTATGCCATTGTTACTTAGGCTCTGCTCTAGTAATTTTCACCAACTTGATTGTTTTATCTTTCTGGCCATATAGTTAATAATTTATTAATTAAAACTGGGATTGGGTGTCAGTAGCAGATAGCAATTTACACTTAAGAAGTAGAATTCTCTTAGCACTGTTTCCTGTTTTGCTGCTACCTCCCCTTAGTAACATCTAAAACTTCAAAAAAATGCAAATTAAATGAAGAGGGAGACTCATATTGTAATTCACATTATTTTGTGACTATTAAACTTAACTTTGAGCTCATAAAAAGTATTGAAAATGGGAGCAGCCTTGGAAAAAATTATGCCTAGTTAGGAATGCTTGAAACTACCACTCTGTTTAAGGTCTTCATTATTAAGGTGCTAAATATCACATCTTAGCCATATTCATCCCAGAAACCTTTTACCTCATGCATCAATCCTTTACCTAATTTCTTTATGCATAGCAATAGATGGAGTTGGAGGGGAAAAGATGATGCACCCACTTTCTTTCTGATCACTTTGATTCTGTGTTTCTCATACCTTTTGAAGAAAAATAAATAGCTTCGAATAACCGCCCCCCAACCCCACACGCACAAAACCACCAACTTTCCATACTCTCTCCTCTTCCCTTTATCCGCTCCCTGTCAGTCAGGGATATGTGGGCAGACATTCCAATCTCCTTTTAATCTTCACCTCAAATATTGACAAAATGATAGTCCTAATTAAAGAAAAAAGCTATAACTCAACCACACAGACTAGCATCATAAAAACAGAACTTACTGAAAATATTAACAATTGCAGTCTTTTCTCAGTTTATCTTTTAGTGGCTCTGTCCATGGAAAATCACTGCAATATTTTGCCTTTATTGGGCTTCTATTTGTAAATAATTGCCAAAAATCATCTCGCATGCATGAAATAATGTTTTCGGACATTTAGAATTCATTGGAAGAAAGATGCTCTATTAATCAAATTAGTCACTGCTATCACAGGTAACAACATAATGTTAATTCTCAAACTAAAAGTTGTTCTTTCATTGAGGCATTGCACCTCAGTGACCTTAAGAAACATTTCCAAGTAACTATCACAGACAGGACACTGAAGGGTCACCGTGAGCAGTATAAGGGAGTGCAGAGCATAATGCCTGCTTTGCGGGATCTAGCTGGGGAGACAAGGAAAGCTTTAATCATAATACATAAATCAAATAAGGATTATTTGAAGATGCCAAAAATGTTCTGAGTAGGAATATGATTTACTGAAGGCAAAAGCAGACTGAGAAAATCTTCAGGGAATAAAAAGCAAAAGATGTAGAGAGATCACCAGTTATAATAGGTATTCTTTTCCTGTATCAGCCAAGGTGCATGATTGCAGATGCCTCTTTCCACAAAGCAGAAAGAATATCATAGGACTGATGTATAAATTTGGAAGGGTGGATGTTGTAAAACTGACATTGTGTTTTCATGACGCTAGTCTGTGTGATTGATGTATAGTTTTTTTCTTTAATTGGCTATCATTTTATTATTTAATTGACTATCATTTTATCAATATTTGAGGGTGGGAAGTGTCAGCTTGCAGAATAACACAGCAAAAGGGCCAGGCTTAAAAGAGGAAGAAGCAAGGAATTTTGGAGCTCCAGATTTAAAAAAAAATGGTGTATTAATCTGGATTCTTCAGAGAAACAGAACTAATAGGAAATATATATATACACACACACACACACACACACACACACACACACACTCATGTATATACATGGGATGTTTGTGTATATAAAAAAGCTTGTCTATCTATTAATCAATTAATCAATCAATCATCTATTTACCTTTATGAGAGATTTATTTAAGGACTGACAGATGATTGTGGGGCTGGCAAGTCTGAAATGTGCATGGTGGGCCTGCAGGTTGTAGACTAGGGAAGAATTGGTACTATAGCTTGAATCCAAAGGCAATTTGCTGGTAGAATTCCCCCTTCTTTGAGGGAGGTAAGTCTTGTTTCTATTAAAACATTTTACCTATTAGATAAGGCCCACCCACATTATGGAGGGTAATCAGCTTTACTCCAAGTCTACTAATTTCAGTATTAATCTCATTAAAAAATACTTCTACAGAAATATGTAGAATAATATTGGATCCAATATCTGGCTATCACAGCTATGCCAAGTAAACACATAAAAATAACCATCACACATGGCAAGACCCTCTTTACAGGTGAGTCCTGCTTAGCCTGCCACTATTGAAACCTGTGAGGAATTTATCTGTTGATAAATTCTTACTGGCCACATCTCAGTCATATGCCTATCCTCTTATAGCAGGTGAGGAGAAGAAGGCTCTTGCCCCTTGGTTTCTATGAACTAAGATAGTCTGTAAATAAATGTATACGGTTACAGGTCTATAATAACATGTCTAAGGCTATATATCCTGCATGACTTTAATTGTTTGCTACTATGATAGCAAAAATAATGAAAATAGGGCCATCGAAAACTTTATCCTTATGTTTTAGTTCCACAGAGCTAAGATATTTAATAGTTCATTTGTTTATTTCATAGCCATAAAAAATTATTTCAGTCCCTTCCCCACCACACACCACTTATATAATATGTGACACTCTACATATATTAAACAAATAAGAACATATGTTAAACAAATAAATCAATTCCATATTTATGGGTTTTTGTCTTACACTATAGATTTATCTCATTCATAATTTGGACAGTTTCTCATCTCTCATGCATTATTATCTGCATAATGAGGTTTATTTTTTAAAAGCTCCAAATGTACTTTAGACCTAGGAAAAAACTGTTTTTGCCTCATAAGAAAATAAAAAACATTAGTTAAGATACTGATGAAGCTTTTTCCAGATGACCAGTGTTTTTCACTAAAGAATGTTTTTTTTTTTTTTTGTATTTTCCATGGTAGAGAATTCCACATCCAAATGTTCCACTGTTGCTGTAAAGGATTCCCCAGACCACAAGAATAATACTCAGTTAACGATAACCTAGTAATGTGCACATTGAGTCCCTCAGCCAAAAATTAATGAGAGACTTGCACTTGGATGACTTATGTGACAGAACGCACTTTCCAGCATTTCCATGCTGTTTGTCCAGGATGACCCAAAACTGCTCTTTAGGGTCTTTGACCTTCTAGCCTCCCTGATGAATCTCCCCAGGTTATCTATTGCTGTGCAACAAGTCACACCAAGCTTCGGGGGGTGAAGCAGCAACCATTTTATTGTGTCCACTGAATCTGTGGTCAGAAATTCAGACAGAGCACACACTGGGGTGGATTCTCTCTTCTTTGATGCCTGAGATCTCCGCTCGGAAGACTCAAACATCGGAGGGTTACTGGAATGGCTGGGGGGTTGGAATCATGTGCAGGGTCCATGCCAGACACCTGCGCTGGCATGATTGAGAGGCTGAGCTCATCAGGGACCATGGACTGCAGTGCCCACCAGTGGTCTCTCCATGTGGTTGGGGCTTCTTATAGCATGGTGGCTGAGTCCCCAAGGGGAGCGCTCAAGAATGAAGGCTCCACATTCTGAATATCAGAGAATTGTTTTCTTTTCGTGGAATCGGACATGGGTTTGAATCTCTGCTATCTCACTATAAGTAGCTGAAAAAACTTGGGCATGTTTTCTCCTTTCTCTTCTGCTTCCTCCTTTGCCCATAACTTCTCTGAGCTACAGTTCCTCATTCATGTAGGGAAGGTCTGGCAAAATGGAAGGTTAACTTTTGTTTCTTTCTGTGAGCTGAATAACTATTGGGAAATAGAATAGGTAATGTTTTAATTTTGCATAAGAGCCCAGAAGACTTCTGGGACAGAAGGGGCCAAGATTACTCACTACCCTCTGATTTCAATCTTTCTATGGTTCAAGTCAGAAACCCTATCAGAGTGTACCAGGCTTGCTTTGTACAAGGTCCGGGGACAGAAATAAGTGATACATTCCTAAAATAAGATAATGATGACTAGAAAGAGAAGATCTCTGGGCTGATCACAACTACTGGTTGAGGAAGCAACGGGGAGGAGCATGCTTTAACTTTGGTGAGAACCACTTGAAAGGACTGCAAGGTTGAGCCTGGACTTCTTTGGCTTGGAGTTTCTGTGACTGAACTTTGCACTAGGAGAGAAGAGGGCAGATGCCTTTGTTCTTCCTTGACCGAGCTAGGGGATGTGGACCTTTAAGTGGTGACGGAAATACAACCAAGGCCCCAAACACGGAAGGGTGCCCTCTAGTGGTGAAAGAGACACTCTGCGGGCTGCCTCTCTTTTTTGAGGCTGCTCCAGGCACGGTCACTGGTTTACTCTTGAGCAATACGTTTTTTGTGTCAGTTATGAGATTCCTCAGCCCTGAGATGGCTCTTTTGAATTGTAATCTGTAGTTCTGGGCCTTTGACTCCTTCAGTTGCTGGCTGTAAACCTTGAGCATATCAAAGAAGGGAGTCTAGGGTCGGGTGAAAAGTAACAGGCTTGGGTTAAAAAGTGCTGTGGGACCCTCAAACTTACGCAAGAAACCACAGTTATATATGTGAAACAAAACAAAAATACCTACCATAGCTGCTGTGTAAAAACTACATAATAAAAATAAGTAATATGTAAATTGCCCAGCATAATACTCGAACTTTATTAGAAACTAAATTAACATTAAATTTCCGTCCTATTTCCCCCCTTTCTCTTCTCTCTCTTCTTTCTTACAGGGACAAAGCATGGATTTGGGGGTCAGGCACACTTGATTTTTGAATTCTGACTCCTTTATTAGGTTGTTGTGATGTTGAGCCAGTCTCTTAACCTTTCTGAGACTTAGATTTGTAATTAGTAAAATGGTTCAAAAATAATTTCACTAGTTTAGAAAACTTAAAATAAAGTTATGAAAACTGAATAAAATGTTACTTCTGTCCCTTTTCTAAATTACACAGTTAACAAAAATCCACAGCCATTTTATAGTTCCAACTTTTAGGGGAATTTCAAATGCGTTCCTCTCTACCTTTCCTGATTGGCACTAGCCTTGGTAAGCATTTTTGTGGGACCACCCATGTTTCCTTGACTGAATTTCCCCAAATCTTTCTGAGTGAACACCCAAAGGGCCATACTCACTTCCTTCCTTTATGCAAGAACAAGGTCACCTCCTGGAAATTTTGGAATGTGTCCATTTGAGGCCTACTCTGCCTTTATGGTCATCATTCAACTTCCACTTCAGAGGAACTAGATAGCCGCATGGTTAAACTTGAGGGTTTTTTCTTTTTTCTTTTTTTCCTCACTTAAATGTCAAAGTATTATTAACTTCGGGGACACAAAAACAATTAGGTATCCCACAGAAGTGCCCAAGTTCTCAGCATATGTCACAGTATTTATTGGGCGACAGGAGTAAAGGCCTTCCTATGATCAAAGCACTTGGGCTCAAATTGTTGGTCTGGTCCCATCCCTGCACTCAAGGGTTTTCTTGAGTTGAGAGCAACTTTACTTCAGAATCAGTGCCTCATAATGGTAGAAAACCCATGCAGACTTTTGAATTCTCTATCTGAAACCCTGGGGGCAGTTTTAGAGCTTCTCTGCTATTGGATCAGATTTGTTATATAGTAGTATGTAATTGATATTAAGAAAATCCAATTCATTGTCTCTATTTTAGCTCCCATCCAAACGTGACTCCCCTGAGGTAGTGCAAATTGCTGACTTATCCTAGCAGTTACTCTATCTTTTATTTTGGTGTTGACTTTGAAGAAGAGTCTTTTAAGTATTCAAATGAAAAGTTGTGGTGCATGAAAGGTGTTAGAATAATATTGGCATGATAGACACTCCCTTACACTGTGAATAGATAATTTTATTACCTGGGTTTATTATTCAGGCTTCTCATAATTACTGCACTCAAGCACAGTAAAAAAGAACAATGTGTGTGTGTGTGTGTGTGTACACGCACGCGCGCGTGCACACACACACACACACCCCACCTTAGCCAGAGACCAAGTTGCAGGAAATCTGCTTACTTTCCCCAATTCTTTTCTGTGTTCCACTGATACAAGGGCATATGATTTGAAGTCAATTCCCTTTGCAAGTTGTTCTGGATCTCTCGTGTGCTAGTAATAATGAGTAGCTGGAGTTCATTTAGGAACACACAATGAGAACTAAGTCAATCTGCCCTTTTTAACTCTCCGAAGGGGAATGGGAATAATAATACCCAAATGGTGTTGATTAACATATTGATATTCCCTGAAAGAGAAGTTCCAGGTGTTGCCACATGGGTCTTGTCTTTTGCTTGGATCTCAGGGAAAAAGAAATACATTGGATAAGAGAATCAGGAACCAAAAAGGTACTGACAGGAAAGAGTGGTGAGCCAAATCTCACAAGATTAAAGGAGATGGTGGTATATGTAAAAATCTGTGCTGACGTTCAAGAACCCAATTCTGAGGAAAATGAATCCAGAAAACATGCCTTAACAATGACATATATGAGAAAATCTTTTGTGTCAAAGGATGTAATGTGGCAATGTGGCAGTCGTATAGGAAGTAAGTAAACAGAAAGGGCTGGTCCTGATTTACTCTGATTTGGTCATGTGATACCTGTGATATCATAAGCCTAGCAAAGCAGAGAGACAAGCAAGTTGAAGCAAGCTCAGAGAGAATGACTAGGGTGGTGACAAGGCTTAAAATCATGTCATGAAAACAGTCAAGGTAGCTAGGGATGCTTGGATTGGAAAGACAGGACTCAGACATGTTAGTGTCTCACCGAGAGACTGTTAAAGTGAAAGTTTTATTTGATTTGTTCTGCTTGGCTCCAGGTGGTTGACGATAAAAAATGAAGAGAGTATCCAGGTGATAGATGCTTGGTATACTTTAAGAAAGGGCGTTTCATAACTAAAGATGCAATGAGTGATCTAAAGTAGTAAATTTTCTGTCATTCGGGGTATTTACTCATAAGCTGAAGGATCAATTACATTAGGGACTTAGGCAGAGGAAACATGGTTAGACTAATAACCTCTAAGCTCCTGTTGAACGTAGAAATCGTGAATACATGATTCTAACATTTCCATGTCTAATTGAACATGTATTACTTGTGAAACATTTGAATCATCATGATGAAAAAGCCCCAAACTTAAGTTTTGGTAGATGAGATTTAAACAGTGATCCAGGTAATTTAGCCCAAGATTGTTGGTAGTTTTGAATGTGTGATGGGATTGTGTGTTATTGTGGTGGCTCTGAATTCCAGTTGGCCCATGTACTACTGAGCTCTCAGATGCGTGCTGGAAACGGCTCACGCCAGCTTATGAGAGTGAACGGTGCACATTTCTTCCCAACTTTGCATTTAGATACTTCATGTTGGCAGCTTGAAATTGGCTGTACTGGGAGTACTTAACACTATGGAAAGTGGAAAATACTACAAATTAGGGCTTTTTGTACTCTCTGGAAAGCTGATTTTTAAACATTTATCAGTAGAACCATTACAAATATATTTTTTACATGCACCGTGATATATAAAATAGAAAAAGGAAGAACAAGCTAGGAGAATGGGGCCCTAAGCCATACCCACTTAGCTTCCTCCCTTGCCAGTATATGCCCTTCTCCCATAAACGTCTCTCAGGCCCCTCTGTGTCACTATCACTCCACGAGATTTAAAAACCTCTGGAAAAATCATCCTTTCTGCTCACACTATGACCGCATTCTTCTGTTATTTTCCTTCCCTAGATCTAGGAGTACAGACATAAAACAGCAAGGTAGCAGTTTCTCTCGGTTTAATGAGATGGGTTTTAAAATGCAGTGCCAGAGGGATCACTTTGAGAACATTGAGAATCTGATTCCTACATGTTGCATAGGAAACAGCAAGTTTCTTCACTTTGTAAATGTTCTTAATGTGATGGCAAGTTTTCTCTCGTGATGCAGGGCCAGCCCTACGTGTTGTCATAAGTTAAAATGCTGTAAAGACCAAATCTTTCCATTAGCATATTACCTTTTTCCTTTGTTAGACTAGAAACGAGATACCCTAACAGATTAAGATTTAGTGGGATGTTGTTATGTGTGGAGGGAAGGAGCAGGTTTACACGACCAACAGGCATTTGGGTGGACTCCTAAAAAACGGGGAGAGGGCACTGAAGAGAGCTCCCCAAGGGCAAACGTTGTCCACTTGCTTTTTTTGCTACTGCATGGCTTGTTTCCTGCAGCACCTGACAGTGGCTCTAGGAGGATCACATAGGCTGTCAGGCAGCTAGCACACAAGCACAGGCATCTTTCATGATATGCTTGAAGTGACTACGATGTTTCTAGCATGTCTGTAACTTGGAGAATAGGAGGAGCGAGAGCAGCAAGATCTGCTGTAAAACTTATCAAGTCGAATTAACTTTATCACCAATTGAGGAATTCCTTTCCTTCTCAAAAGAACTGATATCATAAGCACGTATTTTGGGTCGAATATTTCATCTGAATTTCTCTTGTTCTCTGAACTCTGATTTCTTTAATCTCACCCTTCCCATTTCCCCCAGAACTACAAGGTGTTCATTTTCCTTTCAAGGTCTTCAAATTCTATCGCCTCTTTCCTTGACTTTGTTTCCTGATTTCTCTTATATCAGGTTCTCATCTCCAGAGGGAGCAGCAGAGTCATGGTCGGCCAGATAGTAGCCCTCGTCTCTGTCCGCACTTCTTTTTGTTCTCTTCTCTTGCCAAGCTTCCCTCTTCGCTCTGCCCTGAGCTGGCCTTGGACTCAGAGACTTCTCTGCCACATGCCCCTCATGTGAAAACCTGACTCTGAACCTGCACTGCCAAGAACTCTCTTTCTTCTGTCTAAATCCTTTCCTTGTCTCCCTAGTCTTCAGTCTGTTATATTGTCTTCTGCCAGCTGGAATTAAATCTCTATTTATTGCCTACATTTGTGTCTTTTACTTAAATTATCTAAAAGAAAAACTTTTACACTTGCACCAAAGCTCTGTCACTTTCCGATGAAGTATAATGCCACTTTAAGTCCCTTCACAGTTAAGTAGCATTAAATATTTTGGTTTCTTCTCAAATGCAGAGAAGAACAATTAAAAATGTCCCAATAATTAACAAAAATCAATTTAGACTTATAAAAAGTAAATATTATTCTCTTCTTGGAACACAGATCAGAAGTAGGGACTGACTGACTACATTACTCCAACCACAGGGACAACCAAGTCAAGCTATGTTACTTTACCATGCAATGTAATTTCCAATGAATTTAGGAAGAGAGATAATTTTTTATCAAACCAAAACTATGTGTTCATTAGGTTTCTTTTCAAATCTAATAATCTGACACCTAGTGTTCATTTTGAGTACTGCTAAATATTTCACTTTCAAAGAATATTAAGAGTCTCCATTTTTAAAATTCCATTTAGTTTCCTTATATACCCTGTGAGATTTATTCAGATTATGATATAGTCTCAGGATAAATATAACTTACTTTTTGATATTCGGATTGCACAACAAGACTTGAAGTCAGCAGGCTGCACTCTAGTTGTGGAGCTTACTAGCTCCCATGACCATGTCTAAATTATTTTCTTTATCGAGTCCATTTGAGTGCCCTCATTGATGAAATGAGAGTGATGGAATACCTTATATGTCTCCAGTCTTTTCAAAATCTAGCACCTCTGAGATATCTTTTCAAAGCAATGGATGTGTATGCCAGCTTTATTTTGAAGCTTGGAATATGTTCCCTGAACAAACTAGCAAATAAAACAGTTGTTAATTGGAGGAGTATGGTTATTCTTTTGCTAAAAGAAACCCCAAAGCTGATGTTACAAGTTATTATAAATAACTAAAATAGAATTTATTTTATTTTTTATTTATTTTTTGCTTCACCCAGTCCTCTAACCCCTCCCTGCTGGCAATCACCAGTTTGTACTCTGTATCTGTAAGTCTGTTTTCATTTAGTTTGTTCATTTCTTTTGTTTCTTAGATTCTGCATATAAGAGAAGTCATGTGGTATTTATCTTTCTCTTTACGACTTATTTTACTCAGCATAATAACCTCTAGGTCCATCCATGTCATTGCAAATGGTAAGATTTCATTTTTTTAATGGTTGAGTAATATTCCATTGTATATACGAACCATAATTTCTTTATCCAGTCATCTGCTGATGGGTACTTAGGTTGCTTCTATATCTTGGCTATCGTGAATAGTGCTGCTGTGAACATAGGGGTGCATAGATCCTTACAAACTAGTGTTTGGGGGTGTTTTTTTTTGGCTAAATATCCAGCAGTGCAATTTTTGGGTCAAAAGGTAGTTATATTTTAAATTTTTTGAGGAACTTCCAAACTTTTTACCATTGTGGCTGTGTTAATTTCCAATCCCACCAACAGTGTATGAAGATTCCCTTTTCTCCACATCCTTGCTTTTTTGATTTTTTTAATTTTTGATTTATTGATGATAGGCAATCTGACAGGTGTGAGGTGATATTGCATTGTGGTTTTAATTTGCATTTCTCTGATGATTAGTGACCTTGAGAATCTTATCATATGTCTATTGGCCATCTGTATATCTTCTTTGCAGAAATGTCCATTCAGGTCCTCTGTTCATTTTTTAATTGGATTGTTTGTGTTTTTATCATTGAGTTGTATGATTCCTTTATAAATTTTGGATATTAATCCCTTATCAGATGTATCATAGGCAAGTATCTGCTCTCATTCAGTAGGTTGTCTTTTTGTTTTGTTGATGGCTTCCTTTTCTGTGTGCAAGCTTTTTAGTTTGATGTAGTTCCATTTGTTTATTTTTTTTCTTTTGTTTTCCTTGTTCTAGGAGCTATAGCAGAAAAAAATTACTAATAGCAATATCAGAGCATTTATTGCTTATGATATCTTCTAGAAGTTTCATGATTTAGGGTCTTACATTTAAGTGTTTGGTTTATTTTGAGTTCATTCTTATGTATGGTATAAGAAGATGGTCCACTTTCATTTTTTGCATGCATCTGTCCAGTTTTCCCAAAACCATTTGTTGGAGACTGTCTTTATTCCATTGTATATTCTTGATTCTTTTGTCATAGATTAAATGACCATATATGCATAAATTTCTTTCTGGGCTCTCCATTCTGTCCCATTGATCTGTATGTCTATTTTATGCTTTTTTGATTACTGTAGCCTTCTAATATAGTTTGATATTAGGTAGTGTGTTACCTCCAACTTTGTTCTTCTTTCTCAAAATTGCCAGGGTTATTCAGGATCTTTAATGGTTCCATATTGACTTTTGGATAATTTGTTCCAGTTCTCTGAAAAATGCCATTTGTATTTTGATAGGGATTGCATTGAATCAATAGATTGCTTTGGGTAGTATAGCCATAGAATATAATTTTAATGACTTATAACTGTCTAATAGAACTTCTGTGCTGATGGAAATGTTTCTATATCTGTACTGTTCAATATTTGGCACTTGAAATATAGCTAGTGAGACTGAGGAACTAAATTTCTATTTTATTAATATAATATTAATTTGAAGTTAAATAGCCACATGTGGCTGATGGCTACTGACTTGGACAACACAGATTTACAGAGTATGGAAATATGAGAGTTTACTGAAGAATTTGGGGGTGGTATTCACCAGTACAGTTAATTTGCTTTCCATGCTGTTTGGCTCTACATTACTCTTATTATTCCACATTTACCAGTTTCATTTCTTTTTTCTTTCTTTTCTTTTCTCCCCCCGCCCTTTGTGTGTGTGTGTGTGTGTGTGTGTGTGTGTGTGTGTGTGTGTGCTGGAATTCCCTATACAAGTGCTTTAGGATTTATTTCATTACTGTGTTTTCTCTCACGGTTTCTGCTATGTAGGTCTGGTTTAATTAAATTTAGGTAAAGCAAAAAATTTTTTTCTGGTTTACAAACAAGGATTAAAACACACAAAACTATTAAGATGCTTTGCGATGCTTAGTAAGAGTAAATTTTAAAGCCTAACCCTTACAATTATTTTTCTAAGCTAATTTCCGCATTTAAGAGTTTGGTTTAAAAAAGAAGCTAGGAGTCTCATGAAATACCAAAATATATTTACTCTGTATTTGTTATGTTGTCTAAAAAGAAATAAATATGAGACAATTTCTTTTAATTTTATTTAACTTAATTTTTAGCTTTCTTAGAATCTAACATTCCTTATAGTCTACCTTGAAAACACTTAATGATTTAAAAATACTCATTCCAAATTATTTATCATTAAGCGTACTTTCTTTGGTGCTCTTGCAGTTAAAATTAAACCCACTGAATTAACTCTTTTACTAGCACATAATCTGTTTTGACTATCATTGGCATGACAGAAGACATTTTTGTTTAACCCTATTGTCAGATAAAGACCTCCTTCAACAACTGCACGTGCATGCACATACACACACAGATGTTACACATTCACACACACATACACATACACAAAGACATTATACAGATACAAACACACACACACACAGACATTACACATTCACACACACTCACACACACACACACACACAATCTTTTTAAGATTTAAGGTGACTGGAAGCAATTTTTTATTTTGTCGTTGAAAGGACCTCTCTTAGCAAGATGCATATACATGGGAAAATCTGACCCAAAATAAGTGGGAAAATGCCATAATACTTATGAAGGTTAGTTTTAATACCTGTAATTAATTTTATCTTTTCCACACCTAAGCCTGCCCTACCCACAATTTCTGCCTTGTTATAAAATTACTATGCAAAAAACCCTTGCAACTCTCATACTTGCACTTTATAACGTATGTTTTCAGAATGTGTGATTAGACAGAAGTTTCTATTTAGAAGTCATTTTGGAAAAAAGAGAAGTTTCACATATCTACCTTTAACCTACCACATGAAGCATGATATGAATTATCTCTACTCTGAGCATAGGAAGGAACCACAGTTTGAAATCATTTTGCTAGAATGAATGATTCTACAGTCACCAGAGTGGAAAACAAACATTACTCTGCAGATGGAAATGAAAACTCCTTAGTAGTGATTAGTTCCAGACAGTATACTGTTGCAACTGTGTATTATATTGATTTGTTCCATGCATCTATTCAGACACTTATTGTTATTATGAAATTTAATATTTGTAACATGATTTTCTTCTACAATCCTGCTTCAGTTATTAAACGCCACTGAACTGGTTTTATATCACAAATATCCAGGAGATGGCAGTATATGCACTAAAATCCACAGAACATTGTCTTAAATCCTAACTGTAGTTATTATTTTTTTAATAATCTGCATTTTGGAAACTTTAATAAAGTTCACGCAATGACATGGAAAGTCAAATTTAAGCTACTTTGTTTTTCATTTGTAGCCTTAGAGAACCAATATAAACGGAACATATATTTGCTCTTTTGTTTCATTTTTCTTAAAAAAGATGGCACAATATAACAAGAAAATTTTAACTTAAAATAGCTACAAATACTATAATTATAAAGACAATAAATAAATTTCTGTCAGTTTTCTTGATATTTTGGCAAGGAGCAGACGCAGAGGTGTGATTCGCAGCCAAAATGCCATCCTTTAAAAGTGGCCAGCGGTGTGCCAGATGATGCTTTGTTCTAGAAAGTTTCCTCTCTTTGTTGAAGACACGACTTATGAGTAATTGTAGGCATTGTTATTAATGTTAAATACTGCAAAGTAGCTGCCAATCTGATTTGTTGAAGGGGAAGTTTGGGGGAGAAAAGAGAGAGAAAGGAATGTTCTCCCCTAAAGGACAGGGATTTCCAAGGAAACCACTGTCTTGATGGTGGTTCTTCTCTACCTCGAAAGACCTGGGCAAGATACAGAACCTATCCTGGTTCTCTAGGATGCAGAGAGGAAAAATTAGTGTTTCCGGGCATCAGTGCATTCAAAGCATTCTGTTGTATTTGTCAGAAATAGGCAAATGTGAGACTGCCCGGGGTGATGAGGCTGCGCAGGTCAGAGAAAGGTCAAGGAGAAACCTTTCCTGGTCAAAGAATCAGGAAGGTACCAGGTGAGGGCACTGACTCTGTTTGAAGTCCAGGAGTGTGTGGTCTGTTGTAGGAGAGCATGTAGTAAAAAATCAGGGAAAGCGAGAAGAAGTAAATTAAATATAAGTCTTCACACACACCATTTACTAAATTTTGAAGGCTTTTTGTCCCTCCATTTTTCACCAGGCCATTACCTTCTTAGTCTTAATGTCTCAGCCTCATAGTAAATATTTCTTCAATCAATGAGCAAATGGGCGATCATACGGAGAAAATCATTAGAATATTGCAAGTTCAACGGTGTGAAGGGACCACAGAGGCAGAGAGTATAGCCATGGAAGAGACAGCAGGAGAGAATTTGTCCATGGGAAGGGTAGCATGTTCTTGCCACCCTCAGAAAAGCTATGGAGTCTCTGGCCTACTGTATGGAGTCATGGAGGTCATCATAAGAGTTTAAGAAGACAAGACAATTCCACTTCTGGACACTTATCTAAAATAATTGAAAGCAGGGTTTTGAAGACATATTTGTACACTAATATTCATAGCAGCATTATTTTTTCAAAGGTCTCCTATATTTATTACTGAACCAACCTAATGCAGAAACATATTAACAAGAAGAAAAAATCATTTTTCCAATAATTTCCCAATAAAACACACCCAGCTGTCCAGATAGTAGCGACTTTTTTTGATGATATGGTAAGATGCAAGCAACCCGGATATAGAATAAATATGCGTGCCATTTCAGGTGCAATTTCTTTATAGACCCAGCTTGGTTCTTCTTCAACATCTCTTCTTGGAGTTGTACCTGATTTTGTTACCAGGTTTCGTCAGAAACCATTGGAGAATGGGCCAATTCTGTCTTGGCTAGGAGCCACTTAATTCTGCAAGTTTTGTGGGAAGACATGGTGAAGAAGAGTCAACTGCATGCACCACGATGGCAGAAAGAGTCATAGTAGTACTATTGTGATAGCCTAAGGGTGGAAGTAATCTAGATGTCCATTAACATATGAATGGATAAACCGGATGTGGTATATACACACAATAGAATATTATTCAGCCTTAAAAAGGATGGAAATTATACTACCAGTCACAAAAAGACAAATACTTTATGATTTTACTAAGTTTCAGTTTTACAAGATCGAAAGGTTTTGGAGATTGTTTGCACAACAGTGTTAATATACATAACACTACTGAACTGTACACATAAAATGGTGAAAAAGGTATTTTTTATATTATGTGTATTCATCATAATTAAAAAATGTTAAAAAGGAAGGAAGAAGAAGAAGAATTACTCAGAGTGGATCATGCAGAGTCAAATGCTTCAGCCAGCGTCTGCATTTCTTTTCCTTGGGGCTAAGATCTCCATATATAGTTTAACCTTGCTTTGATTTTCAGGATTTAAGTAAGCATTTTTAGTTTAACATTCATGCTACCTATGCTCTGGGTGGGACTTGACCTTATAATATTGCCTTATTGAATTCTAGCTTTGTTAACTGGGTTCTTGCATTCCTTTAAAGGCATTGACCTGCCGTTTCTAAGGCTGGAGCCCTGCCTTGCTCTTGTAGTCCCTTCTCTTCTCAAACCTCTTTCTTGTTTATGAGTAGACCTTAACCCTGAGACCCTGACTTCTTTCTAATTAATTTTCTTAAAAATAACTTCTTCCTATATATATTTCCCCAGGTGATTAAACTAAGGTGACCAATTGTCCCTGGTTGTCCAGGAATGTCCTTGTTTTAGTACCAAAATTTCCATATCCTGGGATACTCCTCAATCCTGAACAAACTGAGACAGTTGGTCACCCTATTTGTAACTGTCCTCTGTCTATCACTGTGTTCTTTAGTGTTGGACCCTCCAAGGCCTGACCAACGGCCCTTGGTGGAGATGGAGGTGAGCCTGGCCAAGGTACTAACCACATAGCCTGGAATTAGGGGCAGTGCCTGGAGCCATAACTAAACCAAATTGATACTGGAGGACACAGAGGATGAGGAAAAGCTAAACATTTAGAAGGCTTTGAAGTTCAAAACTGGGAAGCCAAGAAGAGGAAACTTGATACTAAGAAGCAATGTTTAAGAACTGTGCTGGATACAGAAGCTGTGGTACATATACACAATAGAATATTACTCAGCCATAAGAAGAGATGAAATACTGTCATTTGCAACAACTTGAATGGAGCTCAAGATAATCATGCTGAGCGAAATAAGCCAGACAGAAAAATAAGCCAGACATGATATCACTTATATGTAAGATATAAACCTAAAAGCAATAAATGAACAAGACAAACAGAGACCCATGGACATGACAATAGACTTGTGGTTACCAGAGCATAGTGGAGAGGAGGGAGGAGGGAGATAGATGAGGTAAAGGGGTCACATTTGTGATGACATTAAGGAACTAAAAATAAATAATTAAAAAAAAAAAAAGAATTATGCTGAAAAGACTTCCGGTCTAGATGGGGGAGGAGGTGAATGTTGTGCTTGACTCTTCTCGTGACTTTATCAAAATTTCAACTAAATTACAGAACAATCATTATTTAGAGCTGCCTTAAGGCTAGCTGAACAGAAATCCTATATCTAAGGATACACACAAGAAGCCACCTCCAGACTTGTAGGAGGGGCAGAGACACTGAAGGGCCTGGTACCATGCCCACAATTAGTAGTTAAAAATCAGGAAGGATATGTAGGCTAAAGAAGAGCAAGGAGCCCTAGCACCACACCAGGCTCCCCAGCCCAGGCTTCCAGTACCAGGAAGAAGAGTTTCCAGAACTGCTAGCTGGGAAAAACAGCTGAGTGACACAAGGGCTGCTCGAGTCTCAGGCATTTCTCTTAAAGCCCATGCATGGACTTATTTACTAATGGACTCACTTGCTCTAAGCTCCAGTGCTGGGCAGCAGCTCGAATGGTACCAGGAACATATGGAAAAGAACTGAATTGTCTGGCTTCAGTGTGAGGGCAGGAGGAATAGCTTTATCCCAGACAAAAGTGCTGGTAAAAGCCATTGTTCCTTTCGTTGAGCTCTCCTCTCACACAGCCTGTGAGCATAGGTGGACGCCATATCTGAGTCTCTATCAACTGGGCTAATACTGGTTGCTGTGTCCTGGTGAGCCCCTGAGACTCCACTTCACCCAATTTGGGTAAGTGGGCTTACCCAAGCAACTTCCAGTGGCTTTTCCATACAAATGGCCTTTCTTGCTAAGCAGCTCCGAGACTAGCACTAGGGGCTTAGGTGAACAGAGAGACTGCACCTCTGATGTGTACTACATAAGGCCACTCTACTGAGACCAGGAGAGATAACAACCCTACCTAATACATAGAAACAAACACAGGGAGGCAGCCAAATTGAGAAGACAAAAAACATGTCCCAAATGATAAAACAGAACAAACCTCCAGGAAAAGAACTAAATAAAGTGTAGATAAGCCACCTATGAGAGACAAAGTTCAAATTACTGATTATAAAGATGTTCTGTGATCTCAGTAAGAACGTCGGCAAAGATATAGAAACTATAAAAAATGAACCTAAAGAGACCCACACTAAGACATATCATAATTAAAATGCCCAAGATTAAAAACAAAGAGAGAATCTGAAAAACTGCAAGAGAAAAGCAACTAGTTACCTACAAGGGAGTTCCCAGAAGGGACTGACACAAAATATTCAAAGGATGAAAAGCAAGGACCTACAACTAAGATTACTCTGTCCAGCAAAGCTATCATTTAGAATTGAAGGACAAAGAGCTTCCCAGATATGAAAAAGCTAAAGGACTTCATCGTCACAAACCATTATTACAAGAAATTTTAGAGGGATTTCTTGAAGACTAGAGGGGGAAGAGGAGGAGGAGGAGGAGAGAAGAATATAAATAATAAAATGGCGATAACTACATATCTATCAACAAGTACTTCAAATGAAAAAGAATTAAATGCTCCAATCAAAAGACATAGGGTGCCTGAATGGGTAAGGAAACAAGACCTCCTACATATGCTGCCTACAAGAGACTCACTTTAGATTGAAAGATACACACAGACTCGGAGTAAAGGGATGGGAAACGATATTTCATGAAACTTGAAATGAAAAAAAAAAAAAAAGCTGGAGTAGCAACATTTATGTCAGACAAAATAGACTTTAAAACAAAGGCTTTAACAAGAGATAAGGAAAGACCCAGTGATACCATTTCCGGGTATTTATCCAAAGAAACCCGAAATACTACTTTGAAGGAAAATGTGTATCCATATGTTCATTGCAACATTATTTGCAATAGCCAAGACATGGAAGCAACCTAAGTGCCCATCAATGGATAAAAGAATTTTTTAAAAAAGGTGATACATGCATACAATAGAATATTAGCCATAAAAAATTGAAATGTTACCATTTGTAAAACATAGATGGACCTAGAGGGTATTGTGCTAAGTGAAATATGTCAGCCAGAGAAAGATAAATACCATATAATTTCACTTATATCTAGAATCTAAAGAACAAAATATACAAACAAACAAAAGAGAAACAGACTCATAGATAGAGAGAAGAAACAGATGGTTGCCAGATGAGAGGAGTATCAGGGAGTTAGATGAAAAAGGTGAAGGAATTAAGTACAGTACTTATAATATAGTCGTGGAGATTTAAAGTATAGCACAAATAATACAGTCAGTAGTATTGTAATAACTATGCATGGTGTCGGATGGATACTAGATTTATCAGTATGATCGCTTTATAAGTTATATAAATGTCTAATCACTATGTTGTACATCTAAAACTAATATAATATTGTATACGAACTATAATAAAAAATAAAAATAATTAAAATGGAAAAAATTGTGCTGAGATTTTTTTACAAATTAACCCATTTAATCCTTACAACTTTATAAATTATACACTATGACTAGCACCATTTTATAGATGAGGAAACTGAGATTTATAGAGATTAGATAATTGATTCTGCTGGACTCTGAATCCAGGCCATCTGATTTTAACCATTTGCCATTTAAAACAGACTGATAAGTTAGTTTCACACCTAAAAGTCTTCATTCAATGGTCTGGGGTGATTTTAATGTGCATCCAAGTTTTGTTTTTCTATTTATTTATTAATTTTCAATTATTGTTGACATTCAATATTATATCAGTTTCAGGTGTACAGAATAGTGGTTAAACATTTATATAACTTACAAAATGGTACTCCCATAAGTCTTGCACCCACCTGACACGTATATATTTATAACAATATTACTGACTATATTCCCTAAGTTATACTTTACATTTCCATGACTATTTTGTAACTTCCAATTTGTACTTTTTAATCCCTTCACCTTTTCCACCCAACCTCCCAACCCCACTCCCATCTGGTAACCATCTGTACTTGGTTTCTATGTTTGTTTCTGTTTTGTTCATTTGTTTTGTATTCTAGATTCCACATGTTAGTAATATCATACAAAATTTCTTTCTCTGACTGACTTATTTCACTTAGTATAATACCCTCTAGTTTCATCTATGTTATTAAAAATAGTAAGATTTCATTTCTTTTCTATGACCAAGTAACATTTTATTGCATGTATGTACTACCTTTAATCCATGTACATTTAAAGTAAGTATTGATAGGTATGTAGTCATTCCCATTTTGATAACCGTTTTCTGATTGTTTTTGTAGTTCTCTATTTCTTTTTTATTCTTTTGCTCTCTTCTCTTGTATGTTGATGACTTTCTAAAGTATTATGCTTGGATTCCTTTCTCTTTAGTTTTTATATATCTCCTGTAGATTTTTAGTTTGTGGTTACCATGTACTTCATATATACCAAGCTATGTTTATAGCAGTATATTCTAAGTTGATACCCGCTTAAGTTCGAAAACATTTTAGAATCACTATCGTTTTTGCTCATCCCTTCCACATTTATGTTTTTCTCATTTTTTACTTCTTTCGTGTATGTGTTTTTGTGTGTATCCCTTAACTTACTGTTGTAATTACACATGATCTTACTTTTGCCTTTTAACCTTTGTAGTAGCTTTAGTGTCATTTGATCCACTGCTTTTATTATGTATTTACCCTTGTCGGTGAAAATATTTTTTTCTTTGCAGTATTTTCTTATTCATATTTTTGTTTTTTCTTTTTCTTAAAAAAGTCCCTTTAACATTTCTTGTGATACTGGTTTGGCAGTGATGAACTCCTTCAGCTTTTTCTTGTCTGGAAATCTCTTTATTTCTCCTTTGATTCTAAATGATAGCTTTGCTGGGTAGAGTCATCTTGGTTGCAGGTCCTTGCTTTCCATCATTTTGTGGCAATCCTTCCTGTCCTGCAAAATTTCTGTTGAGAAATCTTATGAGAGCTCTCTTGTAGGTAACTAGTCTTTCTCCTGCTGCTTTTGGGATTCTCTCTTTGTAAACTTTATCATTTTAATTATGATAAGTCTTGGCGTGGGCCTCTTTGGGTTCCTCTTGTTTGGGGCTATGCTTCTTGGGCTCCTATGTCTATTTTCTTCACCAGGCTAGGAAATTTTTGTCATTATTTCTTTAAATAGGTGTTTAATTCTTTGTTCTCTGTCTTCTCCTTCTAGTACCCCTATTATGCAAATGTTGTTACTTTTCATGTTGTCCCAGAGGTCCCTTAAATTATCTTCATTTTTTAAAAACATTCTCGATTTATTCATTTCTGCATGAAAAATCTGTAGCATTATCACAGATAAAGTCACTGAAAATTCTTTACTTTTATTGTCTAGTCTTCAGCTCACTTTTTGCTATCACCAACATTGGTCTTTGCAGTCCCCCTGACTTTCTTCATTCTGTACTTGCTTTCTCTGTATTTTCTGACGTCTTCTTTTCATGCTGGCCATGTCTCATAAGTCTATATTTGAGTTAATTTTTCTTTGCATAATCCAAGGAATCACAAGTCATGCCAAAGCCTTGTGCCTCATTTGCCATCACCAAAATGAGTTCTGAATCCATATACAAAGAGGACATCTGGTGTGGCCTTGTACATTTTGGCTAGTTTTCACCACATTTCTCTCTTAGGTACTATAACCTTCCCAGAGAGTAGGATGTTGATGACCTTTTTTTTCTTCTTCTTCTGCTAAACTAGTCTGTTGATCATGAGCTTCCTGGTCTGAACAATTATTATATTGTTTATGATGATAGCCAATCCTCAAACAGCCAGGGTGGAAAAGCTATCCTCATTTTTTAAAATTCTTTTTTTCTTTTTGCTGTTTGATTAGGTGGTTTTCTCTACTTTGTCTTCCAAATTGCTGATTTAATCCTGTGTTTCATTTAATCTGTTATTGATGTCATCTAATGTATTCTTCATTGCAGTTATTGTATTCTTTATTTCTGACTGTTTATTATTAAATGTTTTTTCTATCCTTGTTTTATGTTTTCTATCTCTTTGTTAAAGTTCTCACTGAGTTCATCTACTCTTCCCCTAATTTCATTGAGCATTCTTGTAACCAGTGTTTTGAATTTTGTATCTAGTAGATTGCTTGCTTCCATTTTATTTAGTTCTTTTTCTGGAGTTTTCCCTGTTCTTTCGTTTGGGACATGTTTCTTTGTCTCCCATTTTGGCTGCCTCTTTGTGTTTGTTTCTATGTATTATATAGTTCTGCTATACCTCCCATCCTTGGCAGAGTGGCCTTATGTAATAGGTATCCTGTGGGGCCTAGTAACACACTCTTCCTTTTCACTTGAGCCAGGTGCTCCAGTTGTGTCCCTTATGTTGGTTGCATGTGCTTCTCTATTGTAGCTGAGTCTTGATTGCTGTTGGCACATCAGTGGGTAGAATTGACCCTCAGACTTACTAGCCATGAGGACTGGCTATGACTACAGTGGACAAGCTGTTGTGTTGGGGGCTGACTCCACAGAATATGATTTGCTTTAGCAGAATTCTGGTGCCTGCCGAGTCCACCCTTTGGATGTGTCAGCTAAGTGGGTGGTACTCTGGTGTGGTCTGAACCTGGCCATGAGGTATATTGGTTGGGGCCTCTTGGGAGGGACTCTGGTTCAGGACAAGGTCAGCCACTACCTGTGTTTGGCCTGATGCCACCTGGTAGCAGCTACAAAGTGGTCTGTGGTTGGTAGCAGCCTGTGCTGGGCTTAGAGGCACCTGGGAGTGGTTCTGATGTGAAAAAAGACTGGCTGCCAATAGTGCCAGGCTTGGGGCTGCTTAGCAAGAAGTACAGGGCATGCCAAGGCCAGCTGCTGTTTGTTTGGGGTTTGTGGACCTTTTAGAGATTTTAGTACAGTCCACAGTGTGGGTTCAGGCTGTCCACTTGTGTGTAGATTGTGTGTAGTTTCAGGCCGGGTACATGATTTGAGTGGATTATAGTCTCAGGGAGTCACGGAGGTCGAGTGAGAACAGTGTTAGTCAGGTTAATGGAGATTTAAACTTGGCAACTGCCTGCACCTGCAGGCTGTGTGGGGCGAGAGGTGAATAAAGGAGCAATGGCACCTGCCAGCACTTTGGTCCTGGAAAGAGATGTTCCTCCAGCCCTTGTCCCGAAGCCAAAAAATTCAGTTTATTCCTATATGTCATTGGCACTTTTTAAGCTGCTTTCTGTTCTCTGGAGCTTAATGTGAGTGTCTGTGAGCAAATGAGTCTGTGCTCAGGCCCTTTAAGAGGACACCTGGGTCTACAGCAGCCCTCTGTCTCACCTAGACTGAGTCCTACTGATTTCCACAGCCAGATGTTGTGGAGACTCCTCTTCTTGGCACTGATGCACTAGGCTGGGGAACCCAGTGTGTCTAGACCCCTTACCTCAGGTTGGAACTCTATTGCCCAGATATCTCTCCTGATTCTTATCCACCGCATGCATATATGGGACCAGCCCTTTCCGTGTCTGCCCCTCCTACCAGGCTCAAAGTGGCTTCTTCTATATATCTCTCATTACAGGAGTTCTGTTCAGCTAGTCTTTAGGTGATTCTCAAGGGTAATTGTTCTGCAATTTATTTATAATTTTGATGTGGTCATTGGAGGAGGTGAACACAGCATTTCCCTACTCCACCATCTTGACTGGAAGTCCCACCCAGGGTTTAGAAAAACTATATTAAACCCAGTTTTCTAATAGCTACTTGATTCCACCTTCCATGAAATTGAAGGTTCTGAAGATGGGCAGAGCTGGGGAATTTGAACTGAGAGCAAGGATGGAGCAATGAGCAAAGGTACTTAGGGTATTGCCATGAACTCAGCTGCATGCTGTTGCTTTCTTCTTTTGGCTACTGATAATAGGTGGATCAGAAAGATTTAAGCATGAGTGGTCAGGACAAACGCCACTGGCTTGTTTATTGTCTCTTGACATCTTCTCTTGTCCTACTTGAATATGAGACTGTGCCCAAGTCTATACCCTCCCTTCACAACTGGGGTGGATCAAATTCAGATCCTGGTCTTTTCCAGAATTACTGCCTTAAAAGAGTTATCCTGACTTAGTAAAAACAACTCTTCTTTTTACTTATCCAACTCCATGCTTTTTGCCCTCTGAAAAGAGGCAGAACCAGGTCTGAGATTTTGAGATTTTACTTGGGATGGTAAGAGTTTGTCATTTCCTTGGGAAAAAGGTATTAAGTATACATGTCTAAATGTATTATTTATAAGCTCGAATACCATTATCAAGTAGCTAATTTATTTTGTTATTTTCCTAAAGAACCTCAACCAGATACTATGGGAGCAAAAACATCCACACTTGGGGTGTACCACTCAACCATCCATTAGTACTGATGCTTAGGCAAGAAATAATTGAGTTCACAAGGCTTCCAACCCCACAAACAGTAGTCACACAGCTTTGGGTGTGAGCACTTTCTGGAAACCAAATTTTGTATAATGCCCCAGAATATCATCTATGAACACAAAAGCCAGGTCTCACAAAGGCTTAACATTAGATAAGTTAACTAAGAGTCCAATTTCTGTTGGTGGGTGCAGAAGTTTCCAGAAACTTTTTTCTCCCTTCAGTTTCAATCTTAAAAGAATATGCAGAAATTTTTAGATTTCCAGTAACTTTCTGTTTCCTAAATAGAGTTCAAGTTAATTATTCTGTGGTATTGATAGAAAGACAGGGATAGATTTACTCTGTCTTGTTTCATGTTCCTTGGCCAAGAGAGGGTTTTTGAAACAGACTGCTGGGTTGGGGTGTGGGGACATCTCTGGTTATAGGACAGGGTGAAGCCCTGGGTAGTGTTTGAGAGCCTGGCCTCATCAACACTGGCTCTGACCACTAAGTCAGGGGTCAGCAAACTATGGCCGTAGGCCAGATCCAGCTGGCTGTCTATTTTCCTAATAAATGCAGTTTTATTGAAACATAGCCAATGTTTGGAATGACAAAGTTGACTAGTTGTGACAAAGACCATATGTCCTGCAAAGGCTAAAATGTTTACTATCTGGCCCAGAAAAAGCTTGTTATCCTTTACAGATTTAGAGTAGAATTGGTTGAAAAATATCCAACTTGTCTCTAACTTCTTTTGGGGGTCAAGACCAAACCAAACAAGCCACCACTTGGCTTGAATGTAGCACCTCTGCAGTTTGGGGTCGGCCCAGCCAAAGCTCTTGGCAGTGAGACACAGTGCTGGTCTGTAGTCGGCGCTAACATTTTAGTTTTGCAAACACTCATTATAAAAATAGGCTAGTGTTTTTCAGAACTCATTGGAAATTATAAACTAGTGTTTGGTGCAATTTGGATTTGTGTTTTAGCAAAAAAAAAAAAAAGTTTATTGGAGGCCTCCTGGAAAAGTTTTCCAGGGCCGTCATATTTTTATTCAGCCTACAGGAATGCTTGACTGTTTCTTTTATTATTATTTTTTTGGAACTCTCTTGTCCCCTTGGGTCTTATTGTTCTCATATATTTTTTTAAACCAGTGAGTCAGAGCCTTGCTACAATGAGGAAAACATTTGGTCTCACAGACCTTTGCTAGCGTGAGAGATGGAACTGAGGCGCAGAGATGTCACTGGAGGAACTAAATATAGGCCCAGCAAGGCACTCCCAGGCCCAGCCGTTTCTCTGTAGACAGAGGCCTGCTACATGTCATGAACCTCCTCCTCCTTTCTTTGCCTTGTGCCTTTTGCACTGCTCTGAATCTTTCTCCTCAGGGTAGAACTGATCAAGCGTTCCTAAATCCCCTTAGGACACAGAAACTGCGGGAGCTGCATGAACTCTTTTTTGGAGGAAAGAAGCTGGCTGTGGTAACCAGGCACAGAGTTGGAAGCCTCAAGACACCCTGTCAGGGCATTTCCCCTCCCCCCCCCTCCCCCCCAGTTTTTAAACTAATTTGCTATGCATTTGGGTGGCAGCACTTAGTTGCTAAGTGTGATGACACCACAGTGTAGAACTTTTCAATTTGCTTCTTTGTACAAATGAGTTGGACAATGTAGTTTATAGGTTAAACAACGGGAATGTGCATTTCTAATAGCATGAAAATACTGATGAGATAAGTCACTTGGCAGGGGGAGCGAACAGTACTATATTTAGACTGCAAAGGGACTGTCCGGTTCATTTTAAACTTTCTTACTTGTCTGAGACTGGTGAGCTTAAAGTCTCCTCAATGGTCTTTCAGAAGATCGGATCCTGATTTCATGACTCTTCTTGTGATTGATCCCCTACTTTCCTAAATACAGAGTCCAGACCCCATTTTGCAGGAGGAAAGGCGACCCAGCAGAGAGTGAACAAGATTCTCCACTTTGCCTCTGACTCACTGCATGACCACGCGGAATTCTGATTACAAAACATGGAAAACTCAAAGTTTTTCCCTTGAGAAACTGCTGCTTGACAGTGTCTCTCACTCATTTATACATCCTATATGTTTAAGACGGCCTCCTTAGGCAATAAAAAATGCTGGAAACTCCACAACCGAGAGGGAGAGGGGAGCAGGCTGCAGACAGCTGAGGTAAACAACTTGGCTGCAAGCCTAACCTTTATCATGGGTGACTGCATTGGTTAATGTAAGTGCAGCTGCTGTAACAGATAAACCCTTAAATCTTAGTAGCTCAGCTTTTACTCATGTAAATGCCCATTAGTGCTGGAGAGTGGGGTGGGGCATGGCACTTTCCTCTACAGTCTTTGAGTGATCCAAGCTGAGAGATGCTTTGCTATTTTGACACCTGATTTTCATAGACACCCTTGGTCTAGACATCCAGCCAACACGTGGAGGAACATGTGGGAGGTTATTAAGGCTCAGGACTATAAATAGAGCACATCATTTCTGCCCCAATTCCAGTGCCATATCTGAGTCACATGTCCATGCAAGAAAGAGTAGGAAATGTAACCTAACTGTGTGTCTAGTCTCTGCCACAGTCGCCAAGGTCCACTGCTCAGTGTGGCTGGTGTCAGTGCTAGGGACCTGGTGGGTCTTCATGTGATGGGGAATCCTGAAGTTGGATGATGAATTTTATCTGCTTCTAAGAGAGTCTATTAAGTTTGAAGAAGCCAGTGACAAAAGCACGGAGAATAGGGGATGGAAAGAGAAAGCTTGAAAGAAACAGGCAGGGTTCTGGGTCCTAACAAGTTTCAATTCCAAAAGAAGCCAAAGCAATCTCAGGAAACCCATGGTGGAAACTCAGTCGTGATTTCTTGGCCAATACAATAAATTAGGAGAAGGTGTAGCCTGAGCCCTGGGTTGGTCTCAGGGTCTGGGACAAATTTTCTGGACATGATGTGGAAAGTAGAATTCTAGACCATACCACCTGGTGGAGACGGGTCTCCAGTGCTCTCCCAAACTTGGTGGAAAGAGCTCTGGACCTGAGTAAATGTTTTGAATTTCTTCAGTTGATTGGGGTTGAGGGTCGCAGAGTTATATACACCCATTTTTCTTTTTCCTTAAATCTAGTAGACATTGTGGTTGAATCTCCAAAATTTATTTCACTATAGATTTAAATGCAATTTGGTAAATTCATTCATTTATCTTGTCAGGCAACTTGGCAGAGTCTGGAAGATCCATGTGACTCTGCAGTTGTATGATTGATGAAAAAGTGTGAAATTACCAGTCTCCTTGGTAGCCTTCTGGAATCACTCCATACTTAACACCTCCCTCAGGTGGAGCATTTCTTAATCCAGGATTTAAGAATGACTTGGATCTGCCTATCTCAGCTCAGTGAATCCAAGTGGCCATGAAACTTAAGCAAATCTCCCCTCTGCCTTCATGGTAGCAGGAGCCTAGAGAGCAGGACTGATATGATTTGGACACCAGCCCTGGGGCATAAATGGGAAGGATAATCTAAGGGGCCAAGGACTGCATTTGACCACCCCCTTCCCTGTAGCTGGCTGGGGACACTGAGGCCAGAAGAGTGGGCTACTTCAGGAACCACACAGGAGGTCATGGCCCAGAATTTCAGCCTGTGTACTAAATCTTGCAGAGACTTTGCCTGTAAAAGCAGGCAAAGTTGGATTGTGTAGTTGATGGTTCAGAGCCAGAGAAACTAGCTTAAGTGGCTTAAACCTGCCAAAATTAGGGCTTTTCTCTTAGGCTAATGCAGGCTTTGTTCTTCTCATCACAAAATGGTAGGAATTTTAGGGTAACCTAAAAGGTTTTACCTACCTTGCACATACTTCCAAACATAAGAGCCAAAACCATACCTGACATTACTCATGCTGCTTTCCCCTCTTAGTTACACCAGGATGCTCAGCTCAGAACTAGCATTGTCTCCAAGGTACGTGTGAGTGGACAAGCATGGAGAGGACACCATGGCCTTTCAGTTGAGTTTCTGTAGGATAGGGCCACCTGAGCAGATGCTATCAGCAGCACACTACCCATAAGCCTGCGACCTTTCAGTATTTGCACCTTGGGGTCTAAGGGCCTTTTTTGGTGGTGGGGGGAATGGAAATTTCTCTTCCTCACTGCCCAGGATCAGGGCAGGCTGGAAGTGCCAGGGAATTAGGACCTGCCACCTCCACCCCCTGCCCCAGCAGCAGGTCTCAACCACCTTGGGAACTGGATAAAATGTTTGCTCTCTTACCCCTTGGGTGGGATAATTCTATGGCACACCATGTGCACCATTTCCCTGAGTTCTCTCACACATGAGCTGACCATGATAGCTGACTCCACAGCTACTCATAGCTTCCTTCTGTTTCCTGTATCACTTCCTTAGTTCTCAACTGATGTTCCTGCTCTTCTAAATACACTGTTTGCATGTGAATCTCAGTGTCAGAGTCTGCTTCTGGGAGAATGCAAACTAGAACTCTACTTTTCCAGAAAATAGCCTGGGCTGTATGAGGAAGTCATCTGACACTTTAAAAATGTTTCCCCGAGCAGATATTTTAGGATCACGATGGAATTTGCTCCCAACCTTCCTGCCTAGCTAATCTCTATAGACACATGGCAAGTTCCCATTAGAACTTTCTTTTACTTTATTTGAGACCCAAATAGAATTTATCTACACATAAATTATGGAAATGGCTTGAGAGATTTTTTGGTGTTGTCCTCAGTAGGAGGTATGCTGCAACTTGCTGCACACACTCATAAAAGTGAAACAAGACTTATCGTCCTGTTAGCCTGGGCTATCTGTGTTCTATTCTGTGTTCGACCCTGATATTTCGATTCTATTCCATCCCATTCCATCCTATTCTATTTGGTTACATTTTCACTTAAAAATTAAAGCCATTACTTACTAAGTCAATTTTATAATTCTATAATTCTTTAATAGATAAACACTTGCAGTTCGAGAAACAGTAGTTGAAAGAGACACACGTTTCCAAATGAAGACTGGCAAAATAAGATTCTTAAAGAAAGAAAGTTTAAGAGAAGATTAAGAAATGTATTGGATTTGCAAAGTTATTCATTGTCCCTCAGGATAGCTATCTGGCAAATTTTGTGTTAAAACCCCCAATTTTTTTAACATCCTCTGTTTCTAGAAGACAAAAAAAATCAATATATTGTGATACCAGTATTCTCCATGTAGGGATTATTCTAGGTAACCCCATTCCAGTGAGAAGAAACACTGTGGGGTCCAATGGAACAAATAGATAACTGAAATTGGAAGGCTCCTGAAGGTTTAAAACAGCGCTACTGAGTTTTCACTTGCTTTTAAGAATGACTCTAGTGCTTTGTCTGGTTGGAAAAACAGAAACAGGTGTGAACAAGCTGTGTGCTCGCTATGATCTCATATGTGTATGGTTATCTATAGCCAGTTCTGTGAGTTCACCAGAGGCTTATTTGTATGGCA
This sequence comes from Rousettus aegyptiacus, assembly GCF_014176215.1. Classification (NCBI taxonomy): domain Eukaryota; kingdom Metazoa; phylum Chordata; class Mammalia; order Chiroptera; family Pteropodidae; genus Rousettus; species Rousettus aegyptiacus. The sequence continues at coordinate 71,884,405 of NW_023416288.1, forward strand.
GAATCGGAGGAAAGACAATAAAGGAAATAAAGGGAAATACTAAACTTCCAGTTAAGCTTTACTTCTGAGAAGAAGCAAGAGCTCAAACGTCTCAGCCATTCAGGGGAGAATTCTTCTGAAGGGACCTCAGTGCTGTTATATTCTCTGTAAATTATTTCATAATTCTTGAACATGAACAGAGGTGTGTGTGGGGATGGGGTGGGGTGGGGTGTATTTTTAGAGAACATCTTAACTGTGGGTAGTTAACTTCCGAAATACTGGACTAAGGAATTCACACTCCAGGAATACTCAATACTAATATTGAAACACCATAACCAACAATCCTATTATAACTTTATCTCCAATGAGCACAAGATGTGCTAGTTAGCATAAGGGATTTTAGAATAATTTTTCATTGGTGAAATGAGTGGTGATTAAGTTATGAGTAATAGCAAGAAATATTGTACAGACACCACTGCCCTTGTATGAACAACAGGAAATAAGGCTCTAGAGAGAGCCCCACCACCTACTCCCTTCACAGGGGCCTTTTTAGACCAGGGCTTCATTCAGGCTTCGTTCCACAGCTCAGCATAGCTCAACATATGACCCTGTGGCCTGACTTCTGACCAGAAGTCCACTGGAATTCTTCACCAAGACACCAATGCATCTGCCTTGAGTGACTCCTTTATGTTTTTTTTTCTCAGAGTCCAGGCTCCTCAGGAACTCTAGGTGGCTGTCCCTGTCTGAGGTCCTGTCACATGTTGGGGGATCAAGGCAGAGGCTCACAGTGCTTTAAGAGACCACACATTTCTGCTGTCTCCCCAGGCTTGGAGGACACTTTCCACGTTGCTTTCTGGTCTTGCTTTTTCTTTTCATTTCTGAGAGGACCCTATATAATAACTGTTCAAAGTGCTTTTAGAAGCACAACATGAAATCTCCTTGAAGGATTGTCCGTGAAAATAAAATGCCAATGCTAGTCTTTTTCCTACAAACACAGATCCTGTAATGTGACCCTGTTGTGCTGACAGCCACATTCAATGGGTGAGAGGAAAAGCTGCAGAATTCTCACCTGAAACTATCCAATAAGGAGGATATGACCTTATGAGATATGAAGTGGCAGAGGAAAAAATGGAAATCAACTCAAAGTGGAAGAAAGTAACATGAATTTTGGGGGGGAAGGGGCACACGTATACCTTTTCTGTGCAAGAAAATACATACTCAATTATTTGCAAATGACAAGCATTATTACTATGATAATCATTGTTTAATTAAAAATATTATTTAATTCAAAATGAGTAACATTGTAATAATAAAATATATATGCTTAGCATTATATATTTTCATTCACGTGATATCATTTGCTCTTGACTATATCTTGGAAAGGAAGTATGGTAGATAAGATTTCCCCATTTTGCAGCTATGAAAAGTCAAGTGCTTTTCATGTTAATTGAGCTCCAAAGTCTACTAGCCAGCAGACAGTTGAGTGGGACTAGAACTCAAGAGGATTGTTTTCCTACTTTATCTCTCTGCTCTAAACTGTAAGACTGGGAGTGAAAATATAATTTATAGATGACTTATTCTTAAGCAAATCAGTTACTTTGAAGTACATCCTTCAAATTAGCCACAAAAGACCTTCCTACACTATCCAGTGAATGACCAAATTTTCCCTTCCTTTAGATCACATACTTAACCCCAAATGAGCCAAGTAAGTGAATATGTATTAAATGCTCCCAGCACTCTGTAGCTGTGAGCTGTTTGGAAGGATGTGGGTTTACAGAAAGATTAAGAATGTGCAGTCACCCATTCATTCAGAAATATCCAAATAACAATTACTGTGTGCCGAGTATCACCCTAGACTCTAGTGCTGCTCTGGCCAACATAGTAGCCATGGACCACAAGCTGTGATTTAAATTTAAATTAAATAAAATTAGATACAGTTTAAAAATTCAGTTCATAGTCACACTAGCCACATTTTAAATGCTCAATAGCCACATGTGGCTAGTGGCTACTATTGGACAAAACAGATATAGATTCTTAAAGGAAGAAAATTTCCTTAAATCTTTCTATTTATTAGAACAGAAATAGAGCATTTCAATAATTGCAGAAAGTTCTATTGGATAGCACTGCTTCATAATTATAAAGACATAAAGGGATGAGATTTGGTCTCTCACTTTTAAGAACTTATAATTATTGTATGTCTGTCATAAAACAGAATACGTCATGGTAAATTCTATAACCGAATATCAGTTTAATGTAGTGGATATCAGTTTAGTGTTGTGTCTGTCCCTATGATAAACTTAGTGAACATACTGATAGGTAAAAATTGGTCTCTATCTCCCAGTAGCTTATAGTTCAGTGGAGATATGAAGAAAATGCCTCAAATTCTTGAAGACCAGAGCCACTTCCTCTGCTTGGGAAAATGACAAGAAGAAAAGATAATTATGTCCATTTCTTCTATCTTCTCTATCCATATACATGCCTTATTTATTGAATGGCACAGGAAATACTTCAATGACTGTATTGGGTAGTAAGCAATTATTATAACCTTGCATGTGCATTCTCAAAGCACTGGCTCCCTTTGTTCTATTTTGCAAATAGGCCTGAACCATAAGGTGGGAACTGTGACAATCCCAAATTCTCTTGGCAACATTATTCATAAGACAGGCAATTGGACCTCATGCCAAAGACACTTCTTTTTGCACTCTGATGCTTGAAGCGGAGAGAACCTTCCTCTCAAACCCTCCTCCTCCATGAGTCAAGTGCAGAAGAAATTTATGTTTCACAACAATCTCACAGTTCTAAGAATGGCTAGTGGTGACTTTTTGTTAAAGCTTCTGGCAACAGTTCTTTTGTATCTCTCTCTCTTTTTTTGTCTTTATCATCTCATTTAAATTGTACAAATAATGAAATAGTTTTGCTCTTTATAGTAAAATAACTCGTCCTTTAATTTGCTGGTAGTGGCTGAATATTAGCTGTTTACTGAGACTTGTATTAAAGAGACAGCTATTCATTGGCTAAACTCTGAGGGAAAAAGTTTTCATTGACATCTATGGTTGGTGCCAAGAATTTAATCCTCAGGTCTTTTCCTGACTGACATTCATGTTACTCTACAGAGAGGAAGTTGCCCAACAGTGAAAGTACAATGTTGTCAAGAAAGACTTTTATTCCCATCTGGTTTATTTCCTCCTGTTAGTGACCTTGGATAGTTCCTTCTTCAATCTATGGCTGTGCTTCTGCCTCTACACTCGATACTGATGCACCATTCATTGCACTTGTTGTATGTTTTGAAATATTTGCTAAAATGTTAAAGAGAGATGAGACAGCCTAAGCTCCCAGGTAATCTGGGTTTATCACTTGCTCCACTAGCCACTCATTAAGAGACCCTAGGTAAGTCATTTTTTTCTTGGTGTTTAATTATTCCCATCTATAAAATGGGGTTATGAGCACCCTTCCATCCCTAACTCATAAAAATATAGAAGGATATAGATGTAGAAGAACTTGGAAGCTTATAGTTTTGTAGACATTTAGATTGAAATACTAGACATGGTATATCTCTATTACTAATTAACTTTCCCCTTGAATGAGTAATCTTTCAAACCAGGGTGCTCTGCTGCCATAGCTGCTACTTATTGGACTAGGAAGGATCACAAATGCAGAAGGAGCCAATCTGTAATCTAGTCTGAGCTAATCAGATGTCCCCTGTGAGTCTGTGGAGATAGAAATGCTGAAAAGGAAGCGAAACAATGATGGATCTTTGGAGTAAAAGGTCAGGTAGATTTTGGACATTTTTACTCAGTCTGTATTGATGAACACAAAAAGAAATATGCTCTATGAATGAACTGGATGTGTTAAGAAAAGCAGGTAAGTGATCCAGAGGCACTAGAAAGAATAAGATAGGGTGATGGAGTCTGTTTGTAACTATAATTCCCATGAGGTCTGGCTCTGTTTTAGACATTTTCACATTTCCATTTGAACTACCATCTAATGAGGTAAGAGGCATTATGGTTACTAGTTTAAGAGAATGTAGTCAGTTATGAGACTTATCCAAGGTCACACAGATTATTCTGAGGTTGGTTGAGGATTTAATTATAGGTCCCTGCTTCTAAACTCAAAGTTGTTGTTGTTGTTGTTTGTCCTACAGGGTGGCTTATTATTTGTATTTGTTACTGTTTAAAGTTGAAGGTGAAATAAAATCTAAAGAAATTGTTCTAGCTCGATGCAGATACTGACGGCTGATGTTCTATTTGTAAGTGGCCTGAGCAATATTTGACATCATCCTGAATATTTTTCTTAATGTTCAAACCTCACCGTTAAATTATTTCCTCCTCATGCATATAAATGACACTATTAATTTCTTCCTACTCGTCCTACTCAAATCATTACCATTTCTGTTAGAATCGGAGTGTGAGTTTGCAAAACTATGATATATTTTAATTGGTATTTATTCATGGTTTTGATAGATATTTTCTGAGTTTGGTCATCTTCTCAGTTGAGCCTGCATCTTCAAAACACATTATTAAAACATATTTGAGTGACAGGCACAAAAGCAATCACTAGTATTTCATTTAAGAATGAAGTTGATATAAAAAAATGTATTTATTTCACCAAGTCAATCAATGATTTTCCAATTTTCTTAGTGATAAAACTATTTAGTCAAAAAAATATTATGCCAAAAATTAATATGAAAAGAAATTAAAATAGGGCTTGTCTGTTTGAAAGAAAGTGGTAGACGCTATTCCTCTCATCTCTTCCCCCCGCCCACCACTGTTCCCTAAGGAGCTAATCAATACTTTTGGATTCTATAGGGTACAGTTTTAAAGCTCCTCTATCAAACTATAAAATTTATTGTTAATAATTTTATTTTACAAAAAGCTATTTTCTCAGCAGAAAAATAGCAAAATATTAACTCCATTTTAGAGTTGCTTCATTGATGCTTCACTGAACTTCCATGAAGACAAAGGCCTTTCTTACCCACCTTTGTCTTACTTATTGTTTTTATTTCTTATTACATCAAATAGTTGCTCCATAAGTGCCTGTTGAAGGAATAAAGTGAACAGCTATATGAACAGAAACTTGGACGAGGGCCTACATTACCTGCATTGCTTTTTACCATTTATTGTTTTTTTTTCTCCTCGATAGTACACAATGCTATTGTAATACTGCCAAATGGTGTTCTGCATTTACTATTTCTCTCAAGAACATAGTGAGTTTTGGAGCTAATGGTCATGGGTGTTAAACTTGCTGAGTAATCTCAAGTAAGTTACTTAACCCTTCTGAACTTCTATCTTCTGATCTCAAAAAACGGAGCAATGATGTGCACTCGATTTATATAATTACACATAAACCATAGAGCTATTGTTAGGAGTATTATTTGTAAGATGCTTAGCACACTGCTTGGCATATGGTAGGTGCTCAGTATATAAAGCTATTTTTGTTTGAGAACAACATAAAAGGCAATGAAGCAAAGAACAAAATGGTAGTGAAAATGAAGTCAGTGTCAAGCCAAATTATATCAATCAATGTGAACTTTGTGCTGTGCATTTCACAGAGCGCTCACTTGTGTTATGCAGTTGACAGAACTTTCTGTTTTAGAGTTGGCAGGTAACTAAATCTCACCTTTTCCAAGAGGCTGTGCAATGTCATGAAGGATTTAAAAAACAACCTTTTGAAAAGGACTTTGACTAATGCCTGGGATAGTTAGTATTTCATTAATAGTTGGCAACATATTAATAAAAACAAAGGAGAGGAGTTAGTTTGTTGCCCATTCATAGAGTGGCTCACACTGACAGCTGTTGCTTTTATAAAAATGACCGCCTTTTTCCTGTTGCAAATATCCCACTCTTTATGCCAGTTTTCATGTTTTCTTTCTTTCTTTTTTTTCAGTTGTCCTGTTAAAGTACTAGGCAGGTATATAGTCTTTTTCCCTTTGACATTTAAATTACTCAACTTTCTACAGCATAAAATCCTCATTCCAGTTGATTTTATTCACTTGCCCAGTCTAACTCTTTCCACTTTATCACAGTAAAAAAATTAAAAAAATAAAAAAAAAATCCTTCTTCCTTCCTTGTAACTTTCTAGCTCTGTGAAAGTTTAAGTGACTCATCACATAGTGGAATTGATGAAATTAGCAGCTGCTGGAAAATAATTTTTTTCTTTAATAACTGTATCAACACGTGTTTGCTATTTTTCAAGAAGAAAAATATATATCAAATGCCCATGGTAGTCCTTGTTAAATCTTTCGTTGTGGAACCTCATGATTTTATACATAAAAATGTTTAAATGGGTACAGTAGAGAAAATTTTGATGGGGGAATGAAATCATTAAAATATAAAGTGAAACGAGAGAAGAAAAAAATGGCAAGTATGTTGTGGATAATGCTGGAATTTATTTCAGAACAAGTTAGGTGATTTTCTTCATGACACTATTAGTGGTAAAGCAGAAATTTGGCACCTGGTGCCTTCATAGTTTCCAAGATAGCTTGACCCATTTATCCATCCATCTATTTATTGAACAAATACTAATTGAGTGTTATGATGTTATGGTAAAATCTCAATTTCGTGGAGTTTATATCCTAAGGGAGATAAACATAAATTGTAAATGACAAAATAATTATTCAATACGATATGTGCTGTGAAGGAAATAGAAAAGAGACTAAGGTAGAGATTAAAAAGGGAGGACTTGCTTCAGATAGGGAAGACATGGATGACCTCTCTGAGGAGCAACATGGAGGCTAAAAGATGAGAAGGAGGTAGCACAGAGGAAGGTGTAAGAACATATCGGTCAGGGGCAATGTCCATGCAAAGTCCTGTGAGCAGATAGGGCTTAATGTGTTCTTGGGAATGAAAAAAGATCAGTGTGTCTGGAGCACAGATAGTGAGGAAGTGGTGATATGAGCTAAGATGGAGAGAAAGGTAGGGGATGTGTGATGTAAGACTCTGTAGTCCTTGGTGAAGGGCTTAAATTTTATACTGAATACAATGAGAAGTTACTGGAAGATTTTAAACTCTGTATGTTTATGTACTTACGTGTGTGATGATTTGTGTTGTTGTGATGCAAAATGGCCAAATGAGTCAGAATGAGGTTGGCAAGAGTGTCAACGGAAAGACTAGCTAAGACCAGGATTTAAATAATGGTCGCTCATAGTAAGGTAGTGACAGTGGAGATGAAGCAAGAGTTCAAAGCCAAGATACATAATAGAGATGGAAACGACAGAATCCTATGAATAAATGATAGAAGATAAACAATCCTAAGAAAAATTGCTAAATGACATGGGAAGTTATTTTGCAGAAGAAGAAACACACATGATCAGTAAACATATTTAAAAGATACTTAACCTCATTGGTAAGAAAGTTATAAATCAAGACTAAAATATGATACTAATTTATACCTATTTGATTAACAAAATTTAAGAAATGTGACAGTTCCAAATGCTAGTGAGAATGTAAATTGCTTTTATTACTTTAAAAAGCCATTTGTCATTATCGAGGAAAATTGAGATGTTTCATAGTCAGGACCAAACAATTTAGTCTTAATGATAACCCCTTGAGGAATTTAGGCCCAAGAACCCCCTCAGGAGAAATGCACAGGTATGATTATAGTAGACCATTGGCATCCCAAGGGCCTATCAAGAGGCAGCTGGATAAATAGTGATATACTCAAACAATGAATTAATATATAGCTATGAAAAACTGAATGAACTAGACTATATTAAATAATGTGGATGAATGTTAAATAATGTTAAGTGAAAAAAAATCAATTGTAATATTCCATTCCACATGATACTGTTTTTTAAAAGGAAAACATAAAAATAGCTAAAACTAAGTAATTTTTAGTTTGAGAGATTGTTTATATCTAAATAAATTTTTTAAGACTTCAAGAAAATAATAAATAGAAAATTTAGGAGAATGGTTACCTCATAGGGGTAGAGGGGGACAAATAAATGGCAGAGAAGGATAAAATGTGTAATTATGAGTTTTTAGTACTGTTCCAGTTTTTTTTGATTAGGTGATCAATTCACAAGTACTAATCAATGATAACTAAATAAGAGAATAAATAAAATCAAATAAAAGAGAGTCACACATAGACTAATGATGACATTGACCTATGCCTATGCCTCTGCCTATGTCTGGGCACCTGAAGTAAATCATTTTAAAAACCTATTTGACCTAAAATACTATTATAGCTAGGGTAATCTGATAGCGTTTAATGTCTATAGATAATTCTTTTAAGATGTTTGACTGTAAAAGAAAAATAGTTTATGATTAGAGGATAATTGAGATCAAGAGAGGGAGTTTTTGTTGTTGTTGTTGTTGTTGTTGTTGTTGTTTTAATGAGATAGATAGACATGATGTTTGCATTCTGATAAGAACAATCTAGGATACAGGAAGAGACTGATGGAAAGGAATAAGAGGATATACCCAAGGAGTAAAGATCTTGGAAAAATAAAAAGGAATGAGATTCAGAACACGCATGGAAAGAATGGTTTTTGATAGGAGTAGGGGACCTTTCTTCATTTTGGTAGTAGAAAAAGAGAAGATAGGAACAAATCTATGTAAATTTGTTTGCATTGTAGAAAGAGAAAAGAGTTTGCATTGATGGCTCCAGTAAATTGGGTGATTAATAACACCTATAGAAATTCATTATTGCTCAAGTAATTGTCAGATTTGAGAATGCATATAAAAAATCAAGTAAAAAAATAGATTCCTAGAGAAATAAAATAGAAGGGTTTTGAATCTCAATGGTAAAATGTTTTTTTATCAGTTCTCTATATTCAGTCTGATTTTATTACACTGTTGAGTTTTTGTACAAATAAATATAAATATTATGACGTTTCACAATTTTAAGTGTTTCTTTCCGTCACTGAAACCTCTGTCTTGTAGTCTGTATATCAACTTGTCAGTCATATCATGGTCCTGGAAGTCATTAAGCTATAATGTGATTGAATATACACTACTATAAAACACTTTTTATGTTGTAAAACCTTATATTTAAATCTTTAAATCAAAGATTTGTGTAAATCTATGAGAACAATTTAATTTTATATTTAGGTGCAAAACGTTTAATTTGCATTTTAATCCCATATTATTGACCATTAATTATTCTTGGTAGAGGCACAACTTGCTTCCAGGTTTCTCTCATTATCAAGAACTCTGTGGTTTGGTACCATGGTTCAGCTCTTAGACTCTGGAGTCAGACTCCATGTCTATTACTGGCTATGGGAACTTGGACAAGTTATTTGACTTCTCTGTACCTAAATTTCCTAATCTGTACAATGAGGTGATAATGAGAGTACATACCACATAGGATTATTGGGAAGATTAAGTGAACAAAATATATTAAAGTATATAGAATAATGCTTAGCACCCAGAGGTTATAATAAGTTCTAACTGCTATTACATTGCTATTGCTAAAGTTTACTCCAACTCGGCTCACATTATCTGCTTATTATGTATTTAAGGGTGTGTGAAATTATTCTGCAAGCAGTAGGAACAGGAAGCCTTATGAAGAGGAGGAAGGCTTAGGGCTCAGAAACCACGCAGACAGGAGGATAGAGAAGTAGAAGGAGCAGTACTTTGGTGTTAGATACACCTGGATTAAACAAGCACTCTGATGCTTATTAGCTGTGCGTAACTGGTGACTCACTAAAATTAAATCTTATTTGTAAAATGAGGACATTAATACCGTCTCGAAATCTTGTATAAATGACATAATCCTATAAAGTGCCTGACAGGGGCTAAGAAATGATGCAATTATTTGAATCACTCCAACATTTTTTTTTTAACAAAAAAAGTAGCAGCATATTTTATGTACAGTTTTTAAATTTTAAAGTTAACATTATATTAGGATCATATTTCCATGTTATTATTCTATTATATAAAAATATTTAAAAGCTGATAGTAGCCTATTAAATGTATATACCATAATTTAACCAATTGCCTATTTCTGAATATTAATTTTGTTTCCAATATTTTCTACTACTGACTATCAAATAATGAATGTCCATGATGATGAACCTTGGTATTCCTCTGTTATTTTTGTTTAGTAAGTGAAATTGTTGGATCAATCATATGTATATTAATTGTCCTCTAGAAGGCTTGTACCAGTTACACTTGCAGAAGCAATGATGAATGTGCTTGCTTCCTTGTACCCTCACCAATTTAGATATTATTTTAATTTTTGATTACTGTAAACTTAGACAAAAATGATATTTCAATGCATTTATTTTTATTACCTCATTACTAACAAATATTTTTCATATGAATGCTTTTTACTCCTTTGTATTACGTTAAGAATATCATCACTTACATCGGAAAAGGTATGAGTCAGCTATTCAGATAGAGTCCCATTCCACTAGGTTGGTGTATATTATTAAGTAGCTAACATTTACAAAGTGTGTAAAGTACAAAGCTGTTTATTCTCAATATGGAGTAAAAGGTGTCTGAAACCATGTAATTATTTGTGCAAACAAAAATGGAACTGTTTTATGTATATGGCTGAACCAAAATATGAATAAATAAAATCTTGATTTGGTTAATCAGTATTCATTTAGAAACTTAAATAATAAAACCAATAGAAAGATAATTCTTTAAAGTCACTTGGGGGCATAACTTTGGCGAGGATCTCACATGCTGCCATGGTCAAAAGCACATCTCCATACTGCTTACTAGACATAGATTTGCTGGGTCAACACAAATACCAGACTGGTTTCCTAATTAGCATCCTCGGTGCTTGCTTGAGAGCCCACCAAAGAGAAGGACACTCTAAACTGCATGGAAGGCATTTCAGGGTGAGGGAGATTAGAAGATCCCCCTGTAAAGTTTTGTTTGGAAACTGCAATGGTTAATTTTGTGTGTCAGCTTGACTAGGATACCCAGATATTTGGTCAAACATTATTCTGGCTGTTTCTGTGAGGGTGTTTTGGATGAGCGAAAGGTTTAAATTGGTAGATTGAGTAATGAAGATTGCTCTCTTCATTGTGGGTGGGCCTCATCCAATCAGTTGATGGACTGAATAGAACAGAGAAGCTGATTCTTTCCTAAAAGAGAATTCTTTGTGCCTGACTGTCTTTGAACTGGAACACTGTTTGGTTTTTTCCCCCTGTCTTTGAACAGTGAAATGTCAGCTTTTCCTGGGTCTGGAGTCTGCCAGCTTTCGGATTGGAACTATGTCATCAGCTCTCCTGGGTCTCTGGCTTGTTGATTCACCTTGCAGATCTTGAGACTTGTTAGCCTTCAAAAATTGGGCAAACCAATTTCTTATAATATCTCTTTCAACATGTATTATTCCTTACACATTCATATATATAATATGTACATTTCCTATTGGTTCTGTTTCTCTGGAGAACCCTAATACAGAAGCTCTGGTCATAAACTTATTCAAGGTCCCCAAATAAATTGTTTCTGAAATGTGCCTTTTAAAAAATTCTGGTTAAGACATGGCAAAACTCAAGGCATTACCCCCTGAATGTGTCATTTTCTAAAGGAGAATACAAATACTCATCACACAAAGTTGTTAGGGGCTCAAATCAGATGACATATAATAAAGCATTGGGTAAATAGCTAAACAAATCTTTCTTATTAATTATAATTTTTATCTAAAGTAACCTCATGGGTGATGGTGGCCTTAGAATATTCTACCTACATACTTTGTGATAGCTGAAAGGTGGAAGATCAACCCTCCAAAACACCATACAAATGTGTATACACACTATATACATGCACACTAACCATTATACATATATACACACGCACACACAGGCACTAACACATACACATCTGTTTTGGGGAAAAATAATAAAGTCGATTGTTGAACTGTTAAACATTTTTATTGTGTAGATTTATAACCTTTACAGACATGCAGGATAAAAAAGTGTAAAATATATCAATAAGCATATAAATTTCAGCCATCTTTTGGAACAGCACTCGATCTGCATGGGGGACTAAGCATCTAAGTAGAACAGACATGTCTTGGGATAGGCAGTTTACAGATTGAATCACAAAGCAATTTCCCAAGTGAGTTTCCTTATATAAAGATAAAATTATCTTTACACTTAAAAAGTATGCAGTATAGTACATTTTCAGTTATGTACACAGTTTAAAAGTAAAACTATGTTCATGCCAGTGTCTGTTTTAAATGCAAACAATCAAAATAGGTAAGATGTCGGTAATTAAAGTGTCAGGAAAATTGAAAGGGACAAAAAAAAAAATCAGGCAGCGTCCATCCAATAGGTGTATGAAACTAAAAGTAAAAGCACAACTGAAGGTTAAAAATAAATTCCCCAAGGACAGAATCTTAATATGAGCAGGAGGAATAAAAAGCTTTTAGATGTACCAGGCAGCTTTCTGGATGACTCAGGTTTACAGGTAACTTACATTCCTCAGTTTGAGTTCAGAAGAATTCTAATTTATTCCAGCAAAACTACTCAATCTTTTATTACTGCCTCCTCCCCCATCTTCTCTCTGAGCAAAATGATGCTTGGATTAGGTCCAAAGCTCCTGGCAGGGGGAGGGGCCATGTGTCGCAGTATAACAGACCTTTGCAAGTGCTTTACTTTAAAGGGGTCACATTTGCAACAACTCTGACAGTCTCACACAATGGCCTCCATTTTATGAGCCCTTCCCCTGAGGCCCACTGATCAGCTGAAAAGGGAACACAATGTTCAGCCACTAAATCACCCCAGTGATGGATTAGTTTGGAGTCAGGAAAGCGTGATTATTCTTGAAAATAAACGAAGTTGAATAGACATGCTGACCTCATTCAGCTGATGAGAGGCAGGGAAAGTTGGCTTCCAGTCCTGCCAGCCCAGAGAGGGCTCAGCCCATTTGTTCACCTTACTTCATTTCATGGGGCTGATGTGGATCATACTCCATATGGATAAAGATGTTGCATGATCAAGTGCAGACAGGAACTTCATCCAACTCTATCTCACAGTCAGAAACAAGCATGAAGAACTCGGTAATGTATTTTCTAATTTTGGTCTCTAGGAAGGTTGCTGATCTAATGTAAGCTGACCAGTTGGACCTTATTTGTAAAGGAAACTGTGATGAACAGGAAGGCACTTGAGGTCTCATTATCTATATAAGAAATATTCTGGCACAGAAAGTATCACAGGTTAAAATTTCAAGAAGGGTAAGGCATTAGTTGGATCATGTGAAGGCAGAGTATGTTTTCTAATTTGATAAAGATCACTAGATCCCACTGGATCATTAAAGTGGATGGCAGCAATTGCTAACACTTCAGATAGTGAGGGAAGAGTCTGCTTAAAACCAGCCCACATACCTGTACAATTAATGGCCATAGCCTGGAATTCTTCCCTTATTACAAAATGATCATTTTAGAATAGGCATTTGAGGTTGTTGGTTCTCATTTTTCTTCCTCAGTTCTTCATATTTCTCTCAAATTATCTTTTAACAATAGAATCATATTTCAGGCAATAAAACAATGATCTACATGCAAATAAAAATGTAAGGAAAACATTTTAAATGAGTTTAAAAAATTTAGACCACCAAAAAAAAAAAATAGATAAAATCGCTCAGAAGAGATAAATAATAGCTCTGAAAACTGAGAGAGTGATTTCTTTTTTCTGAACCAAGAAAATTCACTTATATATTGTTGCTGTACTCGCAACTTAAAACTTGGAATTGGCACCGAGAAAATTAAAAGGAGAAAAAGAAGAATCAGATAGACTTCTATCTTTGAAATGTCATTTATATTTCTTTCTGCATGTTGATACGGATATTGCTGAATATTTTGCCAGTGGCCTCAAAGAGTGGGTCACAGAAGGTGTGGATGCAGATGGAATAGACACGGCTGATGCACTGAATCTCAATCAGGAAACTCTTAATGTACGGTACGACTACCCAGATGTGCAGGAAAGAAACAATGGCAAAGTAAATGCCCCAGATGAGTGCCATAGGGATGCCGAAGAGGGCAGACAGCAGGCGATAAAACCAATATTTCGTCACAGTGAAGGTGGTGAAGCTGGCCTTCCAGATGCCGTCGAAACTGTGTGTCCCTTCTGGTTCTGCAATCACATCTTCAAAATCAATCTAAAAGGAATAAGTGACAGAATATGAGCTTGAAATAGAAGAAAAGAAAAAAACCCACTACTGAGCATCCATATATATATATATATATATATTAGCTTTTATGTGCAGGTTCTGTGTGAGATACTTGAAGGCACCCAGCAACATCAGCATCCCTTGGAACTTGTTGGAAAAGCAGATATTTAGGCCCCGCGTTATTGTGTCTCTGGGGAGTGGAATCCAGGGGGAACTTTTAACATGTTCTCCATGTGTTTCTTTGCCATGTGAAAGGCTGAAAAGTACTACTCTAGATGAAACCAAATGGATATGATAAAATTCCTGCCTTTAGATAAATTAGAACATTGTGAGCTGAGAGAACTCAAGAAGTCTTTACAGGATTGTTTGGGGTCTTGAACAGGGCTTGAAAAATGGGGTATGATTGGAAAGGAAGGAAGAAGGGACTTTGGAAATGGTATGAGCAAGGTCCCAAGTACAAGCATGGATGATGCAGTGAGTAGGCTGTCATCTTACAAAAGAAGATACAGTGGTTCAGAGAGGCAAAGGTGACTTGCTGAAGTCATACACACAACGAAGGTGGGGCCAGAATGAAGACTTGGCCCCTTTCCCAGTAGCATGTTTTCCCACAGTACATATTCACCTAAATGATTAATTCTCAGGAGATTTCATCCCTCTGGAAGGATTTGTATAGACAAAACATTAGATAAAAAAATTACTCCCAGAAGAGTGAGACAGAGTCAGCTCAGCTGCTTGGCATTGGCAAATATATGAAGGGATCTAATGTAGTTTGAAATCCAAACAAGTTGATACCTGTAAGCCATGATACAGCTCAGCTCAGGATTAGAGAAGGAAAACTTGGGTGAATCCATGGAGCCTCTCATTGTTAAGGAGCCACTGTGGATTCAACACAATAAAACTCTTGGAAAAAGTACATGATGCTTACCAATAGTTAAAGTTTATTTTGTACAACATTCTGTTTCTTGATCTGGTGTTCGATTCCTAATAATGTAATATGTAAAAATGGTATGTCCACAATTATGTAAATGAATGAGATAGATTTATTGTCATTCTAATTTTTTCTTTGCTCCTTTAGATCTAGACTCAGAAATAAATATTATCTGTGTTTTAAAAGGTTGTACGAAATATGTGGCAAGTCAGATCAATTCTTTAACAAAGTTTCTGTGTAATTTATTTGCCTACTATGGGGTTTTGTTCTAACACTGCATTTTCCCAAAGCTATTTTTCTTCATTCAAATGCAAGATACTCAAATAATTTTATTTTTTAAAGATGATTTTGTTCTCTAAGAGGATTTGGTGAAACAATTAATTCTCAGGAACTTTGGTGAAGTCAAAATTAATACACTAGAGCAGGCATTCTTAATTTGAGTCAAAGGATTGGCAATGGTGGCCCATGAATGCTTCGAAATAGGTACCTATGTTTAGAGTATACAACGGGAGAGGGTCCATTACTTTCATTTGAAAATAAAGAGTCTATCATCAAAGGAAGTTGGGAAACATTTTACTGGGTCAGGGGATTCCGACTTCTTTATGGAATGGACTTTAAACACATCTGCCTTGAGAAACTTTTCCAAGGGAAGAGATAGTTACTGATATTTGTTGACTGGCTATTATGATCACACACTGTTCTCATTTAACTCACAGCAACTTGGGAATATATTAGTCTCATCTTATAAAAAAAAAATGTGAGGTTCAAAATGTTAATAAATTGTCCAGGTAGATAAGAGATGGATTTGAATTTCAAATCTGGTCTGAAAGATACAGATTATTCAATACCACATATGCTTTAAGAAATATTTTAAAAATTTTCTCTAAGGCAGTTATAATATTTCACAGTTAAAAGTCACATTAACAAAAAAGAGTTTGCTGAATTTGACCTTACTGGTAATTAGAAATTCCTACAGCATGGTATTGGAGGACAGTGTTATGAAGTCATGTACATCATATACACAATTGGCTATTAGTGAATATCTACAAACATATGCATGTGTGTAAGATTTATTGATAATAACTTTATTTTTATAAACTTAAATATAAAGGATTTTTAAATGAACGTATAGAAAATTCTTAAGTTTTAGTTGCTTAGAAAATTTCGGGGTAGCTTTCAAAAAACTGCCAGTGAGCATGATTCATCCTTAGTATATTCAATAAATTAGCTATTGCTCTAGTCTTGAAAATTTAAGGAGGCTTAAAAAAATACTAAAAGTACAGCTGAGAAGAAGAAAACAAAGCAAGTTAAGGAAACACAATGGAGCCAGAAATAAAGCTTAGTATCTCTCTACTTCCATTTCTGCAATAGGAATAGTAATAGATTTTTATGAAGAGTACATGAAATAATGTATATAAAGTCCTTAGCATGGGGATAGAGCACTGCAATACAGTAAATGCTCAGTAGGTAGAAGCATTAAAAAATTCCTTGCTCTGAATGACTAAAATTTTTAATAGACAATTGTAATAAGAGAAACTACCAGCTGCAAAGTATACAGTGGCCGTGAATTCAACCCCACCAAAAGAACTAACTTCCATTTGTAATCATCTACCACAACCCTCTGAGATAAATCCCATTACTCCCATTTTGCAGATGAGGGTAATGTGGAAGGTTAAGAAATCACTCAAGGTTACGCGAATGCTAAGAAGCAAAGCTGGAACTTGTCCTACTTCAAATTTGATATCTTTTTGCTTATGTATTCCCAGGGTGACAAGGCTTTATAGTAGTCTTACTTGCATCATTTTCACCCAGATAGATGTGCTTTCTAAAACATTCACATTTTGATTATTAAGAAAATTACTCTTGTTAACAGTTCCATTTTAAGTTAGGACACTTAGTAACTAGGATGCTTTCCATTTTAGGGGCTGGTTGTATTTTCATGGCCCTGCACAGAGTGTTCTCTCAAGTCTGGGCATCCAGCCCAAAACTCTCACTCTAACTGACAGATCAGGAAACTGAGGCACAGAACAATTTAAGTGGGCCAGACATTCTCAAGATCTCAAGTGAATCAGTAGAAAATCTGAAATTAGAACTCTAACTTCCTGATCCCCAGGCCTATGTCCAGCCCTGTGCGCCACATTACTTCCCTAGGAAATTTTCCCTTCCATCTCTCTCCCCACATCCCTTCACCTAGCCCGTTCATATCTCTAGGCCTCCCCTAAGCCTCTCATTGCCTTCTAAGGTATTGACTTGAATAGTATCTCTGTGTGAGGTTAGGAGAAATGTCCTTTTCACAGCATGAACACAGACATTTCTGTAAATCGATCCAGGGTGAAGAAAACTGGAGGAAACTGTTAAATAAAATATCCTCATTACACCTTTTGACATGTATTCATAATGTACTGAATCCAAAGAAGTTCTGCTAGTCATCAGTCATTCCATTGAAGGGCAACTCAAAATTCCACATCAATCAAAACACAGTTGCTTCGGCATATTCATAGATATTTAAAGCTAAAGGGATCCCCAAGGAAATAAAGCCCCACTGGAGATAGAGAAATTGATGGCTACAGCTGTCAGGTGACTGGGTCAAGAATACCTTCCCATTTAATGGCAGTCGCAGGATTGGAATTCAGGCTTAGGAACCGTCCTCGCCTCTTCCACTACCTCTTCTGCTACCACCACACGTCTTCATTCTGGCTGCTGCATTCTGTAGCCAATGCAAAAGGCAGCTAGGCTTGTGTCTGAACTTGAATAGTACCTTGCTCTCAAGAGGTCCTGCAGGTCTATTGTTCAGTAAATGTTGGTATCTCTCTTTGACAATCCCAATGTACTCATGATTCCCATGCACCATCAGTTTGATTTAGCCCTCATCAAAACTACCACTCTGGAGTTCCATTTCCTCAGGGATTCACTCTTCTTATCCCTCATAGGAGGGCAGGCCTTGACTGGAACAGAACTTTACCTGCTCTTTTAGATTTGGAGCAGAACAGGAATTAGAGATTTGTTTTAAAAACAAATATAAACAAAAGAAATAAACAGAAAACAAGAGATGTAGGTGGGATTGAGCTGCTGCTCCAAGAACTGATTTTCTGTTCCATAATTTACAGAACAAGTTGTCCTTATGACAAGAATCATTATGCAGACCTCAAGATCAAAGGCATAAATGTGCTTCAGTGATTTTTCTATGTCTTCATAGATGCTTTAAAAGGAGTCAACAGTTTATATTGCTAGATTGTTATAAATGACATTAAATACCTTTGTGCAACATTGACTTATGAGGCTAGTTTCAGAAACATAAGTCAACAAAAGTCTAGCAGTAGATGTCAGGAAAAGCAATCTGTTTTTCGTTTTGATAATACTAGGCTAATGCACTAAATCTCAGAAGATTACATCTTATTAAATATATCTTATGGCAATATTTTAAAAACATTTTATATGTACACAGGATTAAAAAAACATGGGGTCATTTTTTGTCTCAAAATCTGGACTTTCTATTTCTGAATAAGAAAATTGTAAGAAGGAAACTTTAAGTACATTTAAGATTTTATAAGTAATGATGCTTGCGAATTCTGTTTCTGTGGGAAAATATCTTTTTAGACTCATAAGTGGAAATCGTGCTTGTATTAGATACATTGAACACATAAATAACAACATAGATGTTTATAGAAAACTCATGTGTTGCCTGCTCAATATCCACAGTCCTACGTTTCTGCCAACAGAATCTTCATTATCCAGGTAATAGCAATAATTCTATGATCTCAGAGACAAATTGTGGTTGGTCTAGATTGTTGTGGTAATGTTAGTCTCCTTGGTGAGTGATTGGTTTATGGAAGACACATGACCCCATCTAACCAATGAGATCTAAGTGGAAATCTACTGGACGTGGCTTTAAGAAAAGCTTTATCTTCCTTATAAAAAAGACAGAGGCCTATGATGCTGCCCTTTTCCCCTTTCATCCTACTTAGAATATGATATGTAGCCTTAATGTAGAGAAGTCATCTTGTGACCATGAAATGACATGCACGATTAAAAGGCCAAGAATATAGAAGATGCTGCTTTTGCCACTATCAAGCTGTAAAAACAATGCTAGTAGCTGTCCATTTCTAGACTTTACTTATGTGACATATATATCCTTATTTTTAAGGTTCGAGCTATTCAGATTTTTAGTTACCTGTAGCAGAAAGCATTCCTAAGTGATACAGTAACTAAACACTATTTCCTGTTGGTTGACATAGTAGGTGTATATCTCCCCATTTAGAAACCTGAATTCAATGTTTAACTTCAATGTAACTTCAAAATACTATTAGATTTTATTCCAGAATATGCTGCCAAACTCATATCAGAAAATATTTGCTTTACATTAACATTTAGTTTTAGCAAAAAAAAAAAAAAAAAATGATAGGATTATAAATTGATCATGAAAGAAACACATGAATGTATTCTATGTAGACAGCACCTATGATGGCTCCACATGATTCTCCCCTTCCCCACTTCCTGGTATCCATGCCCTGTTTAATGCTTTCCCCTTGAGTGTGGGCTGGACTTAGTGATTTGCTTTGAAACAAAACATGGCAAAAGTGATGCGGTGTTACTTCCAAAATTAGGTTATAAAAGACCATCCAACTTGCTTCCTGTTTTTGCTCTCTTCTTACTTGCTTTGCTGGAAGCCAACTGCCACGTTGTGAGTTGTCCTATGGAGAAACTGAAGGAGGACTCTGTCTAACAACCATGAGAAACTGAGGTCCTCTGTCCAACAGTATGGGAAGAACTGAATCTTGCCATTGGCCATGTGAGTGAGCTTGTAAGCAGGTCTCTCCCAGTTGGCTCTTGAGACGTCTCCAGTACTGACAGCTGGATTGCAGCTTGTGAGAGGCCCTGAGTCAGAACCACTCGGCTAAGTCACACCTGAATTCCTGACACGCTGTAAGATGAAAAATGTTTGTTCTTTCAAGCCATGAAATTTTGGGTTAATTTGTTATGCAGCTATAGGAAACTAATACAATTACAAAACAACCACCTTCATTTTGATTATCATTTCTTATTTTCTATTTCATTGCTCTCTTCTACTAGTTAATTCAGTTTTCATGTTTATAGAAATGTGTGTATAAATACCCAGGGATTTGGTTCTAGGCAAAGTCCAGAAATGTTTGAGAAAGAAATACAACATATCCAACTTTCTACAATGCATGTTAAATAAAACATCAGAAAAGTTTTAGGGTGTCGATAGCACAATCAGCTCATACATGTAAAGTGGCTTGGTTTTATACCAAGATATGCACCAAAGACTAAGACCCAGCTCCATCTAGAAAACCTGTCATTGAATCTGGACTCTTGATTATAATGCACTAACACAGGGGTCCTCAGTTCCCAGGAGTTCTCAGTAGGGGCAGTGTGACAAAGGAGTCAACTGTGGGGATGGGCGTGGAGTGCTTGCTAGAATGCAGATGCTCAGGCTCCATTTCAGATTCAGATCAGACCCTCTGAGGTGGG
This sequence comes from Rousettus aegyptiacus, assembly GCF_014176215.1. NCBI lineage: Eukaryota > Metazoa > Chordata > Mammalia > Chiroptera > Pteropodidae > Rousettus > Rousettus aegyptiacus. The sequence goes on from NW_023416288.1 coordinate 71,904,862, forward strand.
GCTTGGGGAATCTGTAGTTTAAACAAGACTTCTCTTTTTTTTCTCAAGCAAAAGAGCAGGGGATGCCATGCCCCATTTGGATTTAGTGACCGCTCCTTTTTGTCTATGCCTCTCTTTACCCTCCATGCCTCAAAGCCCTGTTTCACTTCCCGCTTCTTTCTGGGAGCGCCTCCTGTGCTGGATGACATCTGGAAGTTGGTGGATAATGAATGGAAATCTCTTTGCAAAGCTTTTCCTAATTTAAGCCTATTAAACATGTATTACTGGACAAGGGTGAATGACTATTGTTTATTACGAAAAACACAAAAACTGGCAATAGAAATCCTGATTTATTTTCATGATTCTAAACCCAGTATAAACAAATGCAAGTTTTAAGAAATGAAATACACACTTTTAAAATCCTAATGTATGCACCAAACCCGGTGGGACAGAAAGAGGGTTTAGACTAATTTCAAACTCCTTTCACTGTTCTCACTCATCTTCCCAACATGTTGAGCAGCCTTTGAAGTCAATGGATTACATGTTGTGTGTGAGTGTATGAGTATAAAGAACTAGCACAGCGAAATGTTACCAGAACACAGAAACTTTGCTCTAATGCCCATGTGTTCTGTCAAGGGCAAGGGCACATACCCACGTGTTTACTGGGCCAAACTGGCACCAACAGGGGAAAAGGCTACAGTGTTCTTACAGCCCTGACTGAAAAGAAGCGGCCTGGATAGTGTTGTAATGTCTGCAATTACTTAGATTCCCAGAGGATCCACACACAGCCCAGGGAAACATGTAAACTCCGGCGGGGATACTGACATGTTTGTGCTGCCTCGAAGTGGTAAGTACTATGTACAAGAGCATAGGATTCTCCCTTGGGGAGGAAGGAAGGGGGGCATTATTAATCAGGGTTCCAATCTGGAGGGGGTAAAAAATGGGTATTTACCTACCTCTGTGAGCAAGAGGGTTGGGGTGTGTGTGGGTGGGTGGGGGATGTGCAGGGGATCTGCAGTTCCTGGCCTGGGCCTCTAGATAGAACCTTTGAGCCTGTCCCTGTGGACTGATCTCCCTCTTACTGCTTTCCAGACATTACAGAGGGCTCAGAATAATAATATTTTACATTTATAGTGCCGTATTTCACTCACCTCCTTCTTTTCAGAAAGTCGTGAAGTTCTAGGTTATTTTCACAATAAGAATGGAAAATAGTTTTCTATATTCCTATTAAGGAAAAGTCACTTAACTAATAAATGACTGGACCAAACCAGAGTTTGGGGCAGGTCTGTGCTTCTTGCACCCATCTTGGTATCCTCCACAATACCTAGTAGTACTAGGCACACATTAATTAGCAAAAAGTATTTCTTCAATATGAATAATACTTTAAAGGAGCTATAACTATCCACTGAAAGGATGTAGGCATATATAACATTTCACTAATCATCATATTATCTTCTATGAATTCTTTGCCTAGTATCACAAGTATATTTTAATTAATTAATTTTTTTCATATCTCATTTTGTTTAAAATGATCTTCTTATTCACCATAGCTCTATAATACCATGACCATTCTGACCAAAATGAAGTGGAGGGTTGGTTATCATTTAGGTGATCTGAGCGACGCAGAAAGCCCACAGAAGAAGGAGATATTCAAATCAGGTCTTCACCTTCAAGGAAAAATGACTTAGAAAATACTGATTAAAGCGTGTTTGCTTGGTTAGGTTTTGCTCCAATGATCTGAATAACTACAGTTCTGTAGACCTGGCCCCAAAGCAGGGGGCACACACTGGAGATGAGGAGGAGGAGCCTCCAAGAGGAAGCAGGGGTAGAAGCAGAGGAGCAGCCTGGCCCTGCCCTGCAGGAGACCAGCGGCAAAGTGCCCCAGCAGGAAGGGGTAGGGTCAAGAGAGTAAATCTGTTCTTTGGTGCCTCTAGTCGACACTTTTCTCATTGTGTGCGTGTGTGTGCACGCACACGCATGCGCATCCACGTGTTTATATGTGTCCCCACTGCAGGAAAGGAGGCCTACAAGTAATTTGTACTTTAGAATGAATTTAGGTGACTGTTTTCTTTCTCGATAGGAGTGCAGGTGGATGCACAGAGCAAGGCAGAGCATCAGTGCCAATTGTCTTTTATGCATCATTAATGGATTCAGGTGTTGAGGGGGCAGATAGATTCTGAGGCGGACTTTTCACAGAGGACTTGGAATAGCAATAATTTATATTATGGACACTATATACCTTAAGGGGTTCACATCACATCCTGTATGTGAAGACCTGCAAGGCAGATGTTATTTCCTCCATTTTATAGACGAGGAGACTGAGCCTCTGGGAGATTATAATCAGTGGTTGGACCAAACCAGGATTCAGTTCTCTTGGTTCTTCATTCAGTTCTCCTGCCATCACACCACACTCTTTAACCCCACCCCAAAGTCCATTCTGTTTGTTCAAACCTGCTCACTCAAACAGTCACATAGGGATTTCTGAATCCACATTCTCTGGTTGCTCTCCCTTGCCTGCACCCAAACTTTCCATCCAAACTAGGAGATAATGCCTCCCCTGACAGCAAATAACCATTTCCACCAGGAAAGGGTGTATGATCAAACTAAGAGGATGCAGCTGGCCTTCTTCCGCTGTCAGACTATGTTTAATGTTGCTCTCACTCTCGGGCAATCAAGCTTCTCTCTGGCCAGGAACCCTCGGTGATTTGACTGACCGGGGTCCCCATGGCTTTCTCATCTCTCCCTGGCTTTTCCTGGTTTATCATAAAACTGTTACTTTTCCTTATTCCATTCCTTTAGGGCCAGTGGTTCTCAAACATTAGTAAACTGAAGAATTTTCTGGGGATGTTTGTTAAAATGAAGATTCCTGAGATTCTGTATCATATTCTGAGGATAGGGTCCAGGTATCTGTACCTTCTCCCCCCATTTCGATGCAAGTGGTCTGGGGAGGACACTTTGAGAAACAAAAGCTGCCATAAGCATCATTCTCTGCTGCATGAGAGGACCTGATAAGAATGATAATAATTTAGTTGCTGTTTTGCCCCCTACTTTTGGAAAGCAATATAGTGACCTGGTTGAAAGCAATATGGTGACCTGGTTGGTGACTGGATTTGAATCCCAACTTTGCTGTATTATCCCACTTATGCTACTGAACTTCTCTGTGCCTAGTTTCCAATCTGTAAAATGCAGGTATAATAATACCTACCTCATAGAACTGTGAGAAAATGTCAGATTTCAGTAACAGTGTCAGAAGGACAGAGGAGATGTTTTGGAAAAGGAGAAGCTCTTGGCATTTCTGAAACCATTCAAGTCGCTGCTTTTTTTTTTTTTGCATTTTGCCATTAAGTGAGCAAGCAGGATTAGCTCATCTCTAGCAAGTGCGTCAGCCTTCAGGAGTTTATTACAAACATGAGGCACACAGTGACCAAGTATGCCCTGGGGAGAAGATGCCTCAGCTGACTGAGCACCTGGATTTGCTAGAAAGTAGCACTAACACCAACTTGATGGAACTCTCTTCACTTTAGATTAATTCCTTTTTGCTTTATTTTTTCTTTCCTTTCATTTGAAGGTAACCAACAGGTGTCTCCATCTTTTGTTCTCCTTAGAAAGGAGTATCAATTATCCTAGGATTTGCTTTATACTTCGAAAATTTAAGCTAAATTTTCCTATTTTTACAGCAAAGATATACATTCCTAGTTTACCTCCTGTTATGCAGTGAATTGAATCTCCCTCCAAAAGATATATTGAAGGCCTAATCCCCTGTACCTTAGAATATGACCTTTTCTGGAACTGGTCTTATAGATGTGATTAGGATGAAGTCATACCGGAGCAAGGTTGGCCCCTTATCCAATGTGGCTAGAGTCTTTACGAGAAGGTGGAAATGTGAAGGCCACAAAGAGGGTGGGCCGTGTGACTAGAGTTGTGTCACTGCAAGCCAAGTCATGCCAGATTGCTGCAGAGCCCCAGGAACAAGGTAGAGACAAGGAAGGGTTCCCCTGCAGGCTTCTGAGGAAGCATGGCCCTGCTGACACATCGATTTTGGATTTCTAGCCTCCAGAACTGTGAGACTATAAATTTCTATCACTTTAAGCCACCTGGTTTGTGAACCTTTTTAAGGCAGTCCTAGGAAATGAATATGTATACATCCCTTTGAAATTGCTAGAAACTATCCTGATGAATGAGATGATGGCAGAGTTCTAGAGCATTTTCACACCTCCACAAGTAGGCTGCCCACCTTTCCTTATGGGGCTCCTGGATGGGAACATAAAAGCACATCTGGTGTATGTGAGACTAGCTGGCCATGAGTCTTCTTTAAGAACCTGGAACCATCTCTCCTGTCCACATGGCATCATATTTTCATTATTACAAAAAGCACCTAGATGAAGATGTCTCAGTATAAAGCAGGCTGCGTATCTTTTGATACTTTTTTCAGATCTTTAGGCTGCTGGTATCAATTTGGTAGTACTTCTTGATATTGAGTTATATCAAATAAGTGACATGAAATAGTGAAAAGCGTAAAAATAGGCCACACGGGGCTAGCAACAGAAGCATTGAACTTGAACAGGGAGGAGCAGTGTTTAGGGGCACTTATGTAGCCATCCTTGAGGAAAAATAACTACAGCCCTTCCATGTGTTGAGAGTTCTCTTCCCAAATAGAAAAGTCCTGCACTGTTTAACACATGGAAACCTTATTTTATCCAAACATACAACTATAAAGATTTATCCAGAGGCCTTCCTCGCTCGCAAAATTCTGTTTACAGTTGGGAGTTTGTTATTCTTTAAACTTCTAGGTGTGTCATGGGACAAATATGAATGATTACCACACTCAAGAAAATAAAAGCTCTTTCCATTCTATCAAAGACACAAGAAACAAAACGTCTTCACCATTTGCAGGCTATCCATTGGTTCACACAGACATTTGTTTGAACCGACACTTTTTAAACACTATTAACTTCTTTTCAGTTTTCCAAGTTCACTTCCTGATGGTAGAAGTTGTTTCCTACCATTCAGTTAAGTCACATTAGAGTTACTAATAGCTTTCATCTTACCTCACTGCTAGAATATTTTTCCTTCCCGTGCTTTGACTCTGTTTATTAAACAGATAGAAAATGAAGGAAATAAATCTCTGCAGTTTGAACATTGCTTGGCAAGTGAGGAAAAGGATCTACACCAAGGTTCTTGTAAGGTCTAAGCAAGGATAATCACTGCCCATTATATGCCTCTCAAGACACGGCCCCCACCCCTACCACAGGGTTCCTCATCTGGGCACTATTGGCATTTTGTTGTTAGGGTCAGTGTGGGGGTACTGTCCTGTGCACTGTAGCATCCCTATTCTCTACCCACCAGATGCCAGCAGCACCTTCTAAATTATGTCCAAACATTGATGAATGTTTTTTAGAGAGAAGGAAAATTATCCCTGGTCGAAAAGTGCTGTTATAGAAACTCAAATATAATACAATGAGATAGGACATGAAATTTAGAAATATTTATAACCTAGAATGCTTGCTTACTATTGTAAGAAGTTTTTGTTTGTAGTACTGTGGCCTCATAAGTTCATTAATTAATTCATTCATTCAGTATTTATGAATCATCTACTTTTTGAAGATGGAATAAGTGAAATGAGAAAACATATCCGGGACAAGATAAGCTGGCTCTGTGTCCTTTGAAAAGGGGACAGTGCCTCTGGCTGTTGAGGTTCACTCAGTAATCACAACCGAGGAGGCGTGGTGTCCTTCCATGGCGTACTCCTTTATTTTTAAGGTAATAGAGGGAATCACTTTCTTACACCTCACCAAGTCACTACCTTCTTAAATTTAGACTGGAATTTTGAATAATTTTTCCCAGGACAAAGGCTCAAGCCGTTTCCCGCTTTGGGGCTTTCCTACTCGCTGCTAGTTTTGCTTGGGACACGCCCTCCATCGCTCTTCACTTGACTAACTCTCAGTTATTCGTAATATCTCAACCTAAATGTTCATTCTTCAAAGACTCCTTTCTGGTCCCCACCTCTTTTCTCACCTGGATGTTTTTTCTATCTGCCCTATCACACACATTTACTGATATGCGCGCACGTGTGTGTGCGTGAGGGGGTGTGTGTGAGAGTGTGTGTGATTTTTTTTTCTGCTACTAGACTCTAAGCTCCCTAGAAGGTACTCAGGTAACATTTGTTGAATGAATGAATGAATGAATGAATGCTATCATTTGCTAAGATATTTCTTCTATTTACCAGAGCACCAACCTGATAACATCTTTAAGAAAGTTCTGAATGTGTTATCCAGCTGAAGGGTTACTAATTGCATTCATTGATTGCAATCATTTATTCTAACCCAGTCACAGTAATATTGGTAAAAGAGTGAACAAAAGTTGACAGGGAAGACTGATAATTCAGTTTCTGCTTACCATGAAATTCGGGTTCAAACTACAAATTTTGACATAGCTTTGTTTAGGAAACTGATGAGTTCCCTAAGAATGTTCAGGTGGTCTGGAATTCAAATAACTTTATGTTTACCCTCAGACTCATACAGCTGGGGTGCTAAGTGATGAGATTAAAACCATACAGGTCCCTCATTGCTTAACTTTATAAGGGTCAGAGAAACACAAACTCTTTATAGCTGGGTAATGGGAAAATATGACTCAAATTAATAGTGCTTCTGCCCTTTAGTTCTTAGTCATCTGATCCTATTGCTCACAGATGGCCTGTTAAAAGAACTTCAGAAATGTGGCCACATGAACTAGGTGAATTTGACAACTGTCAGCACTCAGAAAGTCTAAGCATTTTCTGTTTTGCTAGACCTTTTTAAGACCATTGCGCTAACTCAAGTTGCAAGTAATTATGCACTTCTCTGTTATATGAACTAAGAGGAATTGGTTGGTTACAAAAAAAAATTCCTGAAAGCTTGTAACCAACTTTAGAACTGACTTTCTGATCCATCTCGGAACACAAACAGCCAGTTTGGAGGCAATGGCAGTAAAAGGGAAGACCACAGAGTTCTGAGCCCAGATGAGAAGGGAAAATGAACTCCAGCTCTTGATCTTCAGCACCAAATGTTTATTTGCGGTATATTTGCAGTCAGCATGCCATCTGTTGATAGTTTGGTATTTCAAAGATGATTTAAGTCCCACAGCCTGAGTATTAAGAGTGAGAATGACAATTGGTAAACTCTAGGAAGATCTTTTATAGGCTTCCGTTCTTTTATGAATACTAGTCAATTAAAATCAAAGATTTTAGAAATAAAAGTGACTTAGAGATCTTTAAGTTCAAGTTCTCGTTTGCTCTAGATGGAGAAACTGCTGTCTAGATGGTCCAAGTGACTTTTCCAAGGCCCAAAGTAACACTCAGTATCAGTGTCCAGGAGACTTACTCTGTTCTGAGTGACTGGCATCAGAAAGCACTTCTCAGTGACTTGAGGGCCCCTCCTCTCTGCCAGGCACTGGATAAATGAAGGATGCCTGCCTGTTCGTAGGTCCAGTGAAGCTTCTTGTGGCCACTGGCAACACAGGAATTTTGTTGTACCATTTGGAAAAAACAGTATATATTGTCAGTCCCATTCCTAGTATGCCTGAGCCATGAACCCAGGTAGAAAAAAGGGGCTGGAAATGACATTCTGACACCAGTTGATTTTCCTCTTGGGGAATAAAAAAGATGAAAAAAAGGAAAAGGGGAAAATGACAAGTTTAAATTACCTAAGTGACATGTGATTTATACCCATGTACAAAGTCTAATGAAGTTGCTACAGTAGAGTTCCAGAAAGTATTTGTATAATAGGAATTTGAGTGACAAATATCATATTCCAATAACATGCTAAGGACTCCCCCAGATGAGGACATAGAGAAGCATGAATTTTCTCACTGTGCCCTTATGATCCTAAAAGTTTTATCATGGTACAGTTTTATTATTAAACAATTCTGAGAGTCTAAATGAGACTCAATTCTAGCTGTACATTAGCATTGCCTGGGGAGCTTTGAAAAAAGAAAAATAATAATACATAGGCTCTGTCTGACCCCATCATAGACCAATTCAATCAAAATTTCTAGGAATGGAGTGTGCACAACAGTATTTTTAAACATTCCCCAGATGATTTGCAGCCAGGGTACAGAACCACTGGTCTAAAGTAACAAAACAGCCACCCTTTACAGAAACCATACTCTCTCATGAGTTTAAATCACAATAGGGATTTATACAAGCTGCAAAATTGTGTGAATATGCAACGCGTAGGAGGGAGTGGATGGGCAGGCTTGCCAAAAAGATAATGTTTCATACTGACCTTTTGGTACATACAATGCACGCATTTTGCAGTGTTCTACTTTCAGATGTTTACCACTTGCATTCTCAACCACTGTTAAGTTGCCACAGCAACTCCTCTTTACCCCCAAACGAACCAGGTGTCCTGCTGGAATAGAGGAGAGTGTTCGTACGTACACCTATGCTTAATTATGAGGCTGTGCATCAATGCTGTCATACACTAAATTGTAATTGTAGTGGTAGAAGGATTTGAGAAGTTACACAGGCAAGTAAGGAATTTAACACCCAACTATTATAAAGCAACCCCTTGTGACACATTTCTAAAATTAACTATTCATTACTTGGTATTTCTTCTCCCATGTAAATTAACACTTAAAAGGAAAAAAAAAAAACAACTAAGCACACACCCTTTCCTCCTTTCTCCTTGTCTGGATGGTGATTGTGTCTTACCAGTATTTTTCTTGTAAGTCTCGTAATAACCTGGCAAAACCAAAGGCAGTTGTCGTCCATGTTGCCTTCCATTTCTTCTAACAAATCATCCAGACAAAACAGTCTCTTCCCAGCCACTCCTGAGGGGTCTCTTTCTTCCCTTTTCTCCTTCCTTTAGCTCTTCCCTAGGATCTTTTCAGCATCTCTACCTCCCTCATAAGATCTAAACAGGAATCCATTCTTAATAAGTTTAATCGCTAGCAAATAAAGTAGAGAATCTTGTTTGTAACATTTCTCTTTTTGATTCCATTCATTATGCTTCCTTTAAAATGTCATTAAATTATTGAGATGTTTAATATTTAGGAACAATTGGCAGACTCAGTTTGGGTACCCTATATCCCTAGGGGATATGGAGTGTGGTGGGTGCATTTAAGGGCAAGTTAACAGTAATGATTTTCACTCTGGAGAACTTGGTCCCTTGGAGGGTGTGGAATTATGACAAGGGAGTCCATATCCATTATGCTCACCAAACATTTTGGTTTTCCCCATCACAAGCCCCCACAGAAATGACAACCTTCTCCTGATATTTTCTTATTTTTCACATATTTACCTAATTTACCTATTTGTTTTCCTACTTACTATCTCTACATTTTGTTTCTGCTTGTAAAACATATCTTACTTTGTATTGGTCTTTATCTTATTTTTATGGGCTATTTGTAATTTTTCAAAATCACTTTGATGTTATTTTTATCGCAGATGCTAACAAGGTCATTGTAATTGGTGTCATTTGTAAGTTGAGAGTCTTCTTAACTTATTCATTCTATTCATTGATAAAATATCATTGTGCAAGGACTGTGTTCCTGGGTGTATATCAGATACCAATCACACCTAAAATTCACATTAGACATCATCACCCTTTGCTTATGGCTACTTCCTACTCCTACATATTCTTAACTGAGTAATGATCCTGATTTCCTATATTTAGCTTGTTGATAGAGAAACAATTGGGGGTCAAAGTGACAAGTCTTAACTTTTGTACATATTACAATAAATCCACCTCCTAACACAGGAGATGAGAAAGAAACATATCTGAAGAGGGAGCTAATAATTCACTTGGCACAGATATCAATGATAAAATAAGTGATGTCTAACCCCTTCAAGACACAGTTAAGCATTTGCCTGTTTTGTTTTATTTTTACTGAGGAGACATCTGAGATCTATGGGAGACCACCTCTGAGGTACAAAGAAACATCTCTGCAGTTGGAAAAGTGGATTAATGGTCACCACCTCCCAGCTAGTAAAACCTCAGAGCTCCAGAGCTCCGTGTACTTAACATCCAGAAGTCATAAAGCCAAAAAGAAAGAAGAGGCATGGAAAGTTTTGGATTTTTCCCTCAGGCTGTCTCCTGACCTAGTCATTCCTCTGCCGTTTGCCTAGGGGCACGCGGCAGGGGTAGGGAGTGTGGTGGGGTGGGGTCTGACTGGGGACTTCTCTTGTAGCCTGCCCAGGCCCCTAGATACCTAGAAGATTAGCCTTATCCTTTAGGCCCCAAGATGCCACAGCCTGCTTACTGAAAGCCTTGGGAGACACATTATGTGTGTCGTCCTCAAACCGGAAATTAAAACAAAAATCTGAATGTGTACACATAATAGAAGATGTTATCTCTTTGTCTTAGTAAATAGAGTGAATGTTTTGGATTTCTTTATTAATTATTTTAATTTTTTTCTACAAGATTTTAAATGTGGTTTTTATAGAGAAAAGGGCCAAAGGAAGACAGTTTTTTTGCTCACAGGAGACCTTCAGTTACTTACATAAGAATTTCAGATTTTTTAAAGCAGATTCTATTTGACGTCCATTTTCTGACTACAGACTGACTCAGTCGGGGCCCTGGGGTGGGCAGTGAATGGCTTTCAGGGATTCAGGCGTGAAGTGAGAAGAGAAATGGGGAAAGAGAAGCCGAATACTCAGAAGGCTTCGATACATGCTAAAATAGAAATAAAAAACAAAATGTGGCAGAAGCCAAAAGGAGAGATGACCATTTCTGATGAAGGAGGTCAGGGAAAGGTGACAGAAGACAAGACACCTGAGGTGAGCCTTGGCAGGTAGCTGCGGCTGTCGGTTGTGCAGCAGGGCTCGTGGCATTCTCCTTACCTGGTATGGAGTAAATGCTTCCTAAATAGTTGTCGAACAGCCTTTCTGGGGAGCGCATTGTCTTAGAATGACTCCAATTCCTACCTTTATAACTAGAGTAGTAAACTGGCTTACCAAAAACAGTTGTGTGAACTAGTAGTTATGAACTGTTCTGAACAAATCATTTTTTCCATACTAAAATGCCTGGTGTTCAGGAGCAGGTGAGGATGAGAGCTCTGTTGGCCTAACCAGAATAATTGGCGATGAAATCCAATGAATGCAATTCTATTTCCTTGACATATTCTGATATGCCCATTTTCAGCTATATTTATTACTGCTAATATACAGAAAATATAGGCAAGCAGTGAGCCGTGATTTAATTGTTCTTCTGAGAGATTAATGGTGCCTTGTAAAATGCACTATTAAGTCTGTTCCTTACTTCTGGCATTTGTTTTTGAGAACAAATACGTAATTACTAGGGAGGAAGTCTCAGAGAAACCACTTTCAGGGTTGAATAGGCATTTCTTCCACTAGCATAAGACTGATTTTTCTCAATTGTTTCCTATTTTTACAGTGTACTGCTGTAATGGCACAAAAGTCTGTAGAAAACCAACAGGCAAACCGAAAGCCTTAAAAAAAGCTGTAAATGCAAAGTTCTTATGAGGCCCTGCTTCCTTCTCTGACATCTTACCCCTTCAGCACATCTAGGCAGGACGGCGCTGTGGCCGTCCTGGGCAAACAGGGTGCTTTAAAGACTCAGGCAATTCAACGCAAGCCAGCATTGAAGCTTGTCTGGTTCTAAGAGTGTGTTCTACTTCTAATCACTGAGACCACACCCCCACTTCGTACCTCACTTTTGGTCTTTGGGACTTGACCCTCCCTGTCTTGTTCAGAACTCACCCATCCTGCACACTTACTGAGGCCTAGGGTTTTACCTTCATCTTTACATTGCTCCTTCTTTCCTTTTTCCAACCCTCGGCCAGGACCTAGAATCTGATCTTAGAACTATAGGCTCGTCACTCTGAAAACAGACTTCTGGAATTCCTCTTGCCAAACACTGCCCACCCACTGTTGAAATACAGCCATCTTTTTGGCACAATAGTGACATCACTGTCTGCTTGGGTCATGATCAATTATTACAGAGAAGCACTGGAGCACTGTGCTTAAGAACCTGGGCCCTGGGGCCTCACTATCTGGGTTCTAACTCTGAGTTTACCACCTCCTACTTATGTAATCCTGAGCCAAAGGCTAAGCCTGAGTTTCCTTATCTGCAAAATGAATATGATTGTGAGTAATAACAATAGCGTCCTCTTCCAAGGGCCATTGGAGGAGTAAGTAATCTGTACCGCTGAGCTAGGCTGTAGGAAGTGGTGGAGGAAGCAGACCCTCTCCTGTTTCACCCCTATCTATACATTTAACACCCCTTGGTTTCGTTCACTGCACTGAAGTTAGGCCTTTCTATTACTATAGGCCATATGTCATCAGGTCAATTTGTGGCCTAAAATCGCCTAGGTGGGTCACTGCGGTCCACAAGGGAACAAATGCCTTGGCTGGGCACAAAAACACTGCTGATGAATGGCTCCTGCTTATGCCCCTTGTTCTGGCCACGCTGACCTGGTTTCCAGAGTATGCCAGCCACCCTGAGATCTCTGGGTCTTTGCTCCAGCTGTTCCCTCTACTACCGGTACCGGTCTGTGGCCTGTTAGGAGCCAGGCTACACAGCAGGAGGTGAGCTGCAGGCAAGCAAGCAAAACTTCAACTGTATTTGCAGCCGCTCCCCAGCACTTAGCATCACTGCCCCAGCTCTACCTCAGATCATCGGGCAGTAGATTCACATAGGAACAGTGGTGCCTGGTGCCAAAAAGGTTGGGGACCGTTGCTCTACCTGGATCCCTTTTACTGCCTCTAGTGTCTGGTGAACACATGTTTGGCTTTGGAGTCTGCTGAGAATTCTCTGCTTTGTGCCCAGTTATGGCCCATCCCTTAGTTACATGACCTTACTCAGATTTGTTTACATATGGGCTTTCCCATTAAACTCTAAACCCCTTGGGGGCAGAAGCATTGAGTGCATCACCAGACATGGCAGCACTGTGCAAAGCAACGGATGCAGGGATCCTGGAGTTGGCATGTGCAAAGCCCGGTCCAGCACAGAGCAAGCGGCAGGTCAGAGAGAAGGAGCCTTGTGATTTTTTTGCTTCTTTTCCTCCCAATCTCTTACTTTCTCACTACTTGAGAAAATAGTCCAGAAATAGGCATCTTTTCCAGTTAATCACTGTAAATGAGAAAATGTGTTTGATACCTGCAACATACATGATATGACCCAGTGCAATCGCTAGATAGAATTTACCTTTATGTAGAATCTATCGATGTCCATTTGTACTGTAATATTCCTGCTGGGCTCAGGAAAGGTTTGTATATTGAATATACCTTTAAAAATGTTTACTTTTAAATTGCTGTGAGATTAAGCACATATGCGCACCATTAAAATGTATTGTGCCTTGCTCTTTATCACCTAAATAGCTGATAGTGGCTAAGAGGAAGCTTGGCTGTGTCCTTAGAAATATGTACTTCCCCTGTCATCAAATAATGACCAACAAAAGACATTTTCTCAAGTTTCAATAAAGAAAACAAGATGTATTTTACATCTAAAACAGCAACGTCATTCCCACTAGAGGCAGGAAATGTGCATTCTGTGCAGGTGTAAATCCGTTGTACCAGTTAATTCCCTTGGTAGTCACATAGTACATGGATCATGCAGATTTCCTTTAAGGCAAAATTAAAAACAATTCCCCCACCCTAAACAATGATTCATGTGAAAGCATGCCATATTGGTTTCCTGAAAAATAGTTTAAACTATTTCAAACATTTTACTCTTTGATTAAGTAGCTGACAAAATATGCGATGGAAGGATGTCTGTGTTATTAACCCGTGCTGCAAGGGGAGAAACTAAGGCCTGAGGGTAGAGTAGTTTGGCTGCTACGGGCTCCTCCTCCAAGTGACAGTGCGGCCTGACGGGAGCGATGGTGAAGGCAGGAGAGAGGTAATATCAGACAGTGGAGAGGAAAGAAAAGCACGACATGTCTACGATGTGGAAATTTTGCCCTTTCAACTAAGAATAGGGACTTCCAGTGCATTTCAGGTACAAGAATCAGTGACAGGTAATTGTCAATTCACTCATGACCACATAATTTTTCTTTCCATCCGGGACACTTCTGAGCATGAGAGGGGGCACTGTTAAGGATTACTCAGGGCTGGCCAGTATTAACTGTTCTGTATGGGACAACTAGGACATATGAGGCTCTGAGCCTACAGCTGGCTGTAACCCAAAAAGTGTCCTCAAAGGACAGAGGGTCAGTGAGCAGGGCTGGTTTGGGAAACCTCTATAGTGTTTCCAAATTCTTTGGCTTGGTTTAAACTAGCTCGATCCTCAAATATTCTTCTGGCAGGATGAACATCTGGAACTATACGACGTGACTCATCTGTCATAGTAGGGTGGAACCACATACACCATCCAGGGTGTATATCTTTAAGCCAACCTTGGGCGCAATTACTTCTAAACCTGACTTCACAAAAGTCATCATCAAGGGAGCTTTGAAAAACATAGATCCTTAGGGCCCATCCCTAGATATGCTAATTTAGTAGATCTGTAATGGGCCCTGGAATCTGCATTTAAAAAAATTCCTCTGGTGATTCCCGATGTCCAGCCGATGATGTCCAGCAGAATTTGAAAGCCCTCCTGGATTTGCAAAGAGGCTATGAGGTTTTAAAAGGGCTGAAATTTCCAAATTTTGAATTGGAAGATTAGCAATTGAGCACCAATATGGGAAGAAAGACTATTAGAGAACTGAAAAATATTGTCTATAATTTTATTAGAACTTTTTATAGGACCAAAACAAAACAAATTATTTTAAAAATATGTTTCTCATTTTGCCCAATCATTATTTACTGGTGCAGGAATGATTCAAAGCATTAGAGACGAGACTTTTTTTGAACTAAGCCCCGAAGTTTATAAGTTTTAACAGACAATAGAATTTGCTAAAGGAATTTCAGTGAAAGTTTTCAAAGGAACCTGTATGAAGAGAGGCAAAGAGATAGCCATAACTCTGTGGGCAGTGCTCCTATCTCCGTCTTTTATTGTAGCCCCGCACACGTAATAGTAGATGTATAATAATCACTTATTGTAAGGTGCATAGCTTTGGAGGGGAATGCTATTATATGAGAATGACTCTCATTCTTTTAATTATAGTTAGAGAAATTGCATAAAAACATAAAGTAGTTTGCCCCAAATATTCTTAGGGTCGGTGTTTATTAACTTTTGTTACCCAAAAAAGTTTACTCCCTATTTATAAGCAGAACTCTCAGGGACTACTGAGGAAGAGAAATCTGTTGACATCCTTCACTCCTCCTTCCTTGTGTCCATACTAACTGGAAAAGACATTTTCTAGTCGAAAGAGACCACAAAAGCATTAGGTTCTTATTTTGAAACCCAAACTGATCTGATTACTATAAGCGTGCCTCTTCCTGACTGATAAAGAAAAAAAATCTTTGTGTTGGCATATTTAAGAATCATTACATTCAAGTTTTGGAGAAAAAGTTGCAAAAGTTACAAAAATATCTTTTCTTATCTTGGCACAATACTCTTTTCTACGCTATCAAGATGCCTCTGGGCACCCATGTGTTAGGCGCATTTCTAGAGGCCCAGGGCTTCTTTTTAAGGAACTTCTTTTAAAAAAAAGACAGTATGCAAATCTTATTCTCCAGGGCCTTTATGTACAGTAATGAAGATTATAGATATATATATATAGTCCAGAGTGTGGGGGAAAAAAGTGTTGTTTCTTGGCATAAACCATCTTTGCAAGAAAATAGCAGCTCCGCCCTTTCTCTACTGCAGACCCAGTCAGTTGAACCATGAAAGGGCCCAAAGCCCCACAGGTCAGTGCCTGCAGCCCCGTTCTCCTAGTGACCAGCTCTCTCTAGGCATTTCATCATAGAGAACCTATGTTGAAACTAGGGCAAACAAAGAACGGTTTCATTTGGAATATGAAAGTGTCTGTTATATTATGGACTTGAGTGGGCAAAACGCATAAGCAGGTGGTTTTCAGAATTATTGGACTTTCCAGATGCTACGTACTATTGCAGCTGTTCTTACTCTAACCCCCTTTAAAATGTAGCCATCACTGTTGTTAATTGGAAGAATTACCCGCACTGTGAACTTTTTCATAATTCAAGGGTATTTGGTATGTCTCATCTTCATATTTAAGAAACAATATAATATTTTATTCAGTTAGAACCAAAATTGAGCTAATTTTTTAATGTTTTTGAGCACAATTAACAGGTAGAGAAGTAAAAAGACTTTCAATAAGCATTTAAAATGTATATCATTGTTAACTGAACTCGAAATTGTTTCGGATGCTTAAGAATAAATAATATCCATCATTTTAGTATCATAATTTGCTCAGTGATGTGAGAATAATTTCCCACTGAAGATGACCATAATACTCCTTTACAAGCTGAGGATTCTGAATCCATGCCATATGTGGCAGAATATCAATCACCCTCTTGTGACGCTATCTCTTAAATGAACAAACAGACAAGCAAAACTGATACCGGCCCCAACAGAAGAGAACATTACCATGATGCTGAATGTTTTGAGATAACCTGATCTTTTAAATGTTATGCTTTGATTATAGGTGTGTCAAATAAATATGCAATTAAAAATTACTATTATATCGATATTAATTGTTAAGCTCTCTAGAATGTTTTCTGGTTGAAAGAGATCAGAGTTCATTATTTTAAAACCAAAACAGATCTGATTACAATGTGTATGCCTTTTCTTGAATGATAAAAAAAAAAAGTTCATGTATATTTAAGAATCATTACATTCAAGCTTTAGAAAAGAAAGTTACAAATGCATTTTTTACTTTCCACCCTCTTGGATGTCTTTATTTGTCTTAGAGCTAACCTCAGAATCATCTCAACGAATTTCTTCTCTCATGATAATATTTCATGAGAATCGCATAATCTTGACTATTCTTCCATTGTGATACATTTCAAAATATGTTTTGGAAAGCGACTATGTGAAAACATGGATAAAATTTTAAATTTTGTTAGCTGTTAAATTTCTCTTAACGTTAAAAAAGGGAAATTGGAGCTTAGTCTGGTATAACCATTATGTTCCCTTCTAATTCTAAAATTCTGTCATTTTGTGCTTTTATATAGTTTTATCCCCAATGCCATTATATACTGTCCTTCACATTCCATGTCTGGACCACCATGCAATTGCATCATAACTATTCTCTGCTCATCCAGACTGGCTATGTGTTATCACATTCTATACCTTACCTACTCATTTTCCAAAAAGCCGACCTTTATCATGCCATCCTCACTTGAAGTCTTCCTGGTTTTTTACTGCTGACATGATAAAGTCAAAATTTATCATGAGTACTGGATTCAGGACTCTGCCATCTGACCTGATGCGTCTTTCCATCTTTACGACCTACCACTCTGCCACATGAACTCTAAATCCAATCCAAATGCCCTGAGTGAGACATTTCCATTTCCATGCTTCGCTCATTTAGAATGCCTTCTGTGCCTTTCTCTGCTATTTGCATTTCATCTATCCTTTATGACTCAACTCAGATTGCATCTTCTTCATGCTCTTCTGCGTTAAACTATCTCTAATGCATCCTTTCTTCTCTCACTCTAATGCCCTACCTTCCCTAACACTTAATGTCAATACCATTCACTTAAAAAAAAAAAAAAAAAACTTTATTGAGGACTAATTGACAAATATAATTGTATATATTTAAAGTGTACAATAATCATTTGATATACATCTACACTGTAGAAAGATTACCAAGATTAAGATAATTAATAACACTTTTTATAAACCTTTTTATTAGTAGTATTATTTAATACTACTTACTTTTGATTTATTATATATATTTGATTTAGTATATATTTGGTCTATTTCTAAAATAAGGAATGAGAGGGCTTAAAATAGAGACCACATAAAACAGTGAAAATTTTAAATCATATGTGGGAGAGAATAAGTAACATGGGTTAATGAAACTTAAAATCTAGTTATATGTTTCCTAGCAGTCAAAGTAAAAAAGAATCCATTAGTTACAATTTGGCAGTGATTTACTGTTGTGATACTGTGTGTATGTTTTTAAAAACTTTTTACCTACTGTATGCATCTTGTCTCATTCATTAACGTTAATTTTTGTGACTGCTAGAACTTATGTTAGAAATTACCTTTTGTAGTATCTAGCAAAGTGTTTAGTTTAGCTTATGATAAGACTTTAATAAATGAATGCATCAATGGCTAATATATCAAAGCCATACATTTGAAGCCATTTTATTTATTTACAAATTCTAAATAAGTACACAATAAACATGAATGAAAATGTGAACATAAGAAAAAGATATAGAAATCTTAGAGGGAGAATGAAGGATCTGAAGTTGTGATCACTTTAATTACAGGAAATTTTGAAAAGCATTCATAGCCTACTATCTTTTGGATAAATATCTACACAGTTATCTCATAATATGATGCAGCAAACCTTTAGTAAGTTAAGAAACCAACTTAATGGAACTAAATGGTATAGACTAATTCATATCTTTATCACCGTGGAATAGATAATAATATTCCACCTTCTTGAAATATAAATTCATGACACACCTAGTTTCTGACTTTTCTTCCCCAAATACCATTCACTTAAAAAAAAAAAACTTTAATGGGGCTGAGAGGTACTATGCTGTTCCTCACACTGTCATCAGGGTTTAATTTCTTCTCCATCTAGAGTTGTTTTCCTAACTTGGTACAGGAAGCTTTTTAAAATGCAGGGAACACTCTTGACTGGTTCTGTCCAATAGTGACTTCCACGAATGTCATGGAAACATTTTATTTCTATACTGTCCAACACAGAAGCCACTAGCTTCATGTGCTGAGAACTCAAAATGTGGCTAGTATGACTGAGGAACTGAATTTTTAATTTCATTTAACTTGAATTACTTGAAATTTAATGATAAATAGCCATGGTGGCTAGTGACTACAGTATTGGATAAAGCCATTTTCACAGAGCTGCTTGCCTTTAGAACAGAACTTTCCGTACCTGATTTGGTACCTTCAATAGTAGATTCAGTTGATCACTGTTTATGATCACGTTAAGTTTTAAGCTGCCATGCATTAACAACGAAGCTTTGGATGCCTTTATTATTTTAAGAAGTCTATGTTGTCAAAATAAAATTTACAAAAAATTTTTTATTTACTGTCATGGTAACATGGAAAGGATCATCCTTGTTTCAGTCATGATGTTTGTGCTTAGACTCGAAGAAAAAAATTATAAACCAAGACTCTCTGTAGACCCCCTTTCCCAGCCCGACTGGCAGACAGCACTCCTTGGGTCTCCCTCTGTAGGGCATTCTGAAGTCCTCCTTAGTCAGGGCACATAACTACTGTGGCCTACCAAATTCTTCTCAAGGTAGATTTTTCTATTTGACTGTCTTGTGTTGCTCACAGTTCTATGAGCAAGTAGGCGGGGTTTGCTTTCTCTAGGCCAGCAGGAACTTGCTCTAACTCTTCCTTTTAATTTCTTTAATATGAGGATCCTCACACTTGCTCTTTGAAATACTATTTTGTAAACTGTTGCTTCCTCTAAGCCTGTTATGCCTTTTTTCCATCTGCGTTGAAGTATCTTTTCCCAGAGGGACTTTCTTTCTCAATTTAGTCATGCTATGTGTGGAGACCCACATCCACACTGCTGGCCTCTCTGACTCATGTGGGAGGTTTGCTTGCTCCAGGAACCCCACTCACCCTGCGATGGAACAACAGGGAGGTTCCAGTGAAGCCAGCCCTTTCTGAAATCTGCCTCTTTTCCTGGCATCTCTCCTTGTCCAAAGCTACATGAGAAGAGAAAAAAGCAAAAATGCCCTTACCCCTGTTAAGGTAATGTTTTTAGTAAATAGCTTTTAGCAATTTTAATTTTCAGTTTACAAGGTACTTTTATTATTGCTGCTACTTTTAAATATTCCTGCTAATGCTCCAATTTTCCTTTTTCCTCCACCAGTGAGCCAAGAGAGTCAATTCTGACAGTTATACTTTCCTTCCAGTTACAGATTAAATTGTTCCCTTTTTTGAAATCTATTATTCATAAATGTACATAGTCTCTGAACTATAGCTCCTTTCATCTATGGATAGGAGTCCTGGTGGGTGGAAATTGCTCATGCACCTCATTGGCTGCTCCCAGGTTGGACAGAACTGGGTCTTCACAGTCTATCTTCCAGGCTGGGACTTTCATCGGCCCTCCTGGCCCCTCAAAGAAAACCCTTTGCCAAGGATGGCTCAGGCCCATGACTTCACAATCCAGATGGGTTCAGACAATAAATTCCTCTGACTCGATTTGCTAAAATGGTCAAAGTTGAATAACATAATGAAATAGAAAACTGACCGTGGAGTCAAATCTAAGTTTGGCCAACAACCAGTTCAATTAACCTGTTTTTAATATCACCAAGCACATCCTGAAAGTATAAAGAACTCCAACCCAAATGTTCCATGAGTTCGGGGAAGGCTGACACAGATAGTCACTAAAGAAGCAACTTTCCACACCTAACTAGAAGTATCTTTGGGAGAAATCAGGAGGGGCATATTATTTTTGATTTTGTAAAATTTGCTTAACCGTGCATAAGAGCCATGTTTTTTTTTTTCAGTTAAAATACCATAAATATGTACATATCAATCACAATGAGTAAATATCTGTATATGCATTTGTATGATCTTTGTCTTTGGTCAGAAGCATTTCTTCTCATTTTATTATTTTTAAGAAAATCACTTTAAGGTACTTAATTTTAGCTCGGGGACCTGCCAACTCTGTATCACGGCTTTTGCCTTTGGCACAAAACCTTACAAAGTGACTTTACTGCTTTAATTCTATGTGCAGTGAGCACCCCACTTCTTCCCTGGACTTTCAACCTGAGAATGGAGAGAGGAAGACTTGTAGCATAACCATCTCGCCCTTCTAAGGAGTGCAGGTATGTCTGTTGCTGAGATCAGGAGGTTTATTTGCCAGGAGAAGAGAGTGCAGTTATATGAACTCTTACAAAACCAGATAAATTCCAGCTGAACTAACCAGCAGGAGGGGGGAGGAGAGATGAGACATTTCTGACAACCGCGGGAGCTCCAATACATCAAGCCCAGAAAACGGTATGTGTGTAGCAAAGGTAGAAATGGATGCACAGGATGCTTGCCAGAGGAGAGCTGTCCCAGGCCTGACAGCGTCCCCTCAGGCAGGAGACCTCCCTTCCTCACTGGCTGTCTCAACTTACCTTGACCACGTCATCGTTGAGATGCTTGGGGTCGCGGTTGACCAGGTCGATCTCCTTGGTGTGCACGTCGTACACTTGCTTCTCGTTCATTTCGTCTGTCATGGCCTTGTTGTTGGGCTTGTAGATGTTGCCCTGTTCCCGGATGGGAACAGTGTAGAGATGTCCCTGCAGAGGGCG
Organism: Rousettus aegyptiacus; assembly: GCF_014176215.1. Classification (NCBI taxonomy): domain Eukaryota; kingdom Metazoa; phylum Chordata; class Mammalia; order Chiroptera; family Pteropodidae; genus Rousettus; species Rousettus aegyptiacus. The sequence continues at coordinate 71,926,142 of NW_023416288.1, forward strand.
GACGGCCAGGAGGAGGAGAGTGGCACCGGCAGTGGAAAGAAATTTTCAAAAAGAAAAACAAGTGATCAGAAGTCAGCCTGGCGGTGGAGCAAACCTTGAGGCTCAAAATTGAACTAACCACTTCTGCAGCAGTGGCTCCGCGCTCAGTAAACTCCTTGGCGCCGCAAGCTTTTTAAGAGAATGGAGGAGAGGACACCACACCCCTGCGTACCAGGCAGGGAGCGCCTGCCTCCCACGCCCGCCGCCAGGGGTCAGGGCAAACCCCGCCGCGCCGGCAGCCGCGGCCCCCGCCCAGCGCACGCCCTGCCCGCGGTACCCCGCAGAGACCCCGGCAGGGAGGGACCGGACCGCCGACTTCTTTCCAGCCCCTCTCCTTCATCCCAGTGCTTCACCTGCTCCATTATCCCGCTCCGGACCCCATTCCCTCTCTCTCCACAATCCTTCCAGCTTCATCCTTAAGATTTAGTTGGAACTCCCCCGACTCACGGAGTGTCCCTATTTCGTTGCTTCCTGGCCGCGTCTCCCTGTCACCTGCCCGCGTCTCCCACCCTCCCTCTGCTCTCCACAGCACGACCGCGGGCCGTGGTGGTTACAATACGGCATGCCCCATCTCTGGGCGGAGCCTTGTGTCAGATCCCCTAAACTCCCTAGAACGATATCTCACCTGCGCACTCCCCCGACCCACCCTCAGGTCACTCCCGGGCTGAGGACCAGTGGCCGGACGGCAGCTGCGTTTGGGATAACGAGGTCTCCACACCAGGGCCGGAGGGTGGTTAGAAGTGGTGGTGATAGTTGGGGGAAGGGAGGTCCGTCCCTCTCTAAACACCCTTGCCAGGCGCCGAGATGTGGGAAGAGTTCTTGAGGTGGCCTAAGAGCTTTGGAAAGTGCAAACACCGCGCGCGCCGTCGTCGGGGACCGCGCGGGTGCAGGCGCCTGGCGGGGAGTCGCTGGGACAGTTCTCAGGACTGCGGGTGAATGATCTACCACCCTCAGATCCAGCTCTCCGCCTCCCAGCAGGCAGGGGTCGCACCTTGGGGTGTCCCGCAGTAAGGCGGCACCTGGGACCCACCAAAACGCGCGTCATGAAGACCCAACTTCAGAACCCGGACTCCCTTTTCCGTGTCCCTCTAGCTTAGCCCCCACCCCCGAGCCCCTTCTCAAAAGAACAACACAGAACATTCCTGCCTCCTCTTCACCTCCCCGCCCAGGCCCATTCCTCTGCAGTGCCAGCGCAAGAGGAGTGCTCCGAAGTCGAGAGAGGGCTGGGGCAAGGAAAGCAGTCGGAGTATTTGGAGAGGGAGATAGCAGAAGGAGACACTCCTCGCGAGCCCCGGGGCCCGGCGCGCACCCACCCAAGCCTACCTCGGAGTCTACGTATTTGCCCCCAGACATGCTGGCCGGTGGCTGGATGAAGGCTCTGAGATTTCCCTGGCCTGTGATTTAAGAGAACTGAGGAAGGAAGATCTTGTATTGTATGGGGCGGGGGAGGCGGGGGGAGGCGCTGGCGGGGGATGGGGGAGGGGGTGGCGATGGCTGGGAGGGAGCCTCCTGGCCGCCGGCCAAGGGTTTGTTCTGCTCTGGGTTGGCCAGGACGTGCGCTGTGCCGGGTCTAGGCACATCCCCAAGGTTCTGGCAGCAGAGGGCTGGGAGTGCCCGCAGGGAGCAAATACAGTGAGAAAGCGCTTCACCCGAGCTGGGCACATATTTTAAACCCTGGGCGACATTTCCCCACCTACAAACCACTGAGAGGCGTCTGGGGAGAGCGAATGTTTTTGCAGTGCATCATCTCAATAGGGGTGGGGAGTGGAGGGAGCCAATTTGCCAACAGAGGTGCCCAGTATAGGCACCTGAGCTTCAGAAAGAATTCTACTCTGTTCTAAGACGTTTCTTCCGTCGCCCACCTTCTATCGCTGCCTAAGACACAACTATCTCTCAGTTTCAGAGGGAAGGATTAAAACAATGGCTTGGAACCTTCAGGTGCATTTCACATCTAAACATAAGGAAGGGATCTGTGAGGGTGCCTGTGTGATGTGCTTTTGGTGACATTGGTTTACATTTAGTCAGTGTGGACGGAAATTTGGAGAAAGCACACATGCAGAATTTAATATTTCCCGACTGCTTCTGAAATGATTTGAAATGAATGAAAATATGATATTTTGCTATAATTTTATTACTTATCTTTTCTGAAACAAAAGAAATTCATACCAACAGGTCCTGTCATAGTTACAAAATACACAAAATATATACAATTGTAGAAGTATTTCATTAAGCTTCAAGTTTACCAGAGATAATTTTTTTTAATGTGCTTGGCTGTGAGCTAGGGGAGACTTGACTTTTCTAATTGATTAAAATTTTTGAAAATTGTTAGTGTTTGAAATGTTTTATCTGTTTCTGAATTTGGGGCTTCTCTCTTTACCTTACTGTAAAGTAGCATAAGATGAATTGAACAATAATCAGTCATTTTTACTTTGGGGCTATAATAAGTCAGGAAATTCTTGACTTATTAATCCAAAAATGAAAAGGATTTTTTTAAACCTAAGTTTCCATATTCAATCAAAAGTCAAATTATAACATGAATTTAAAAAGCTGGAAATATATTTAAAGGGGCACGTGTTACATTAAAAATACTAGCAGTTTAGAAAAGGGAATCTGGGGAGGGCACAAAAGGAGGAGGTAAAGAGGAAATAGAGGATGGAATCCTTAGAGCTTATTATCTAATTTTAGAGAAGACATGGAACTATAATGGAGAAATGCAAAAGACAACCTTTTGTTTATAGCAAAAATGCAATATACTTTTTGAAAAAAAAGATCAGTTTCAACTACATGGCAGGGAAAAAAGTCACATGTTGGCATGAGTTTAATTATGCTGGTTAATCATCATTATAATACTAAAGATCTTCCAAAGTTTGGCTTTTCTTAATTTATTTCTGCCAAACTGCATTTCTAAAATATTTGAACAAATTTTGTATTAACAAACCTGATATTCTAGAAAGGGCGGTGTCAGGTTCAGTGTGTTGTGGAGTGCCCAGTTTACCTCTAATGCTTGCTAAACGATTGTTGTTCCTCTAACTCTTCCAAAAAGTTGGCTGCAAAGTGGTTGGGGCTGTGTTTTATGGAAAAATGTGGAAACCGTTTCCCATCTATTGTTGTTCAGTCTTCAGCTGTGATGAGTAATCTTGACGGTGAAAAAAGTCAACAGGAACAGTGAGAAAGCATGTCCTGCATTCCAGCAAGGAAAGGACTTTCTGAAGAGACCTGTGAGTGAATGCTTAACTAGTTCTCAAAGGAGGCAAAGCAGCCTAGCTGGGAAGTCCACCTCCAAGTCGAATCAACAGCAGCGCATGAAATCATAATGATCAGTGAAGCATTGTCAATGACAAAATGAATTCCTAATGAGAGGGAAAACCACAAACCTTCATTAACCTGCCTCAACAAGAAGCTGGCACCAAAGAGAAACAGATCTTATTCTGGTTATAGTGGCTGAGAATTGGCTCAAACTTTGTGAGAAATAAGGAAAAGATGAAGAAGAACATTGTTAGCATAGTATAAGAATTGAATAGGTGATGTAAGGAAACAAAATATTTTTTCATTGATACCCACACAGATAACTTTAGGCTCAGAGGCAAGTTAATAACTTTCTCCAAATCATTTACTAAAAAAAAAAAAAAATGGGTAAATGACGACTCATTTGCCTTTTTTTTTTTTGGGAAGCAATGTTAAAGGTCAGCCAGCTCATGTATTATATGTTACTAAAAATACGGAGCTAAAAGGGACACAGATCATGCAAACCGGCCATCTTAGATGCAAAAACTGAAGTCGAAATACATGAAAATGATTTATTCTTTAGGAATTTCGTGGATGTAATGAAACATTGTAAAGCTGATAAACAACTGTAGCACCTATTAACCTCTTGTGGGACATGGGACTCCTAAGTGGTCTAGGGAGGGCCTGCTCATAGCAAGGTGGTGAAGCTATTTGCCTTTCGTGTTCTCTCACTCCCTTCTCAAGGACCCCTTACCCCACGGCACAGCCTCCTCTTCCCATTCTCTCTACCCCAGGCCCTCTTCATATCTCAGGTGGCTCCATCTAATTAACACTTTAGGATTAGGAATCTAAGGTTCGATCACTTGCAACGATAATTAAGGTTTTAAGAAGCAGGCATCTTTCCAACATTTCCCAACACTCAAAGCCTGAGACTAGCCAAATGTGCCTTTGTTGAGTAGTTCAGAAAGGGATTATAGCTTGGATTATATCTAAAGTTATTACTAGGTGTGATGTAAAAAAAATCAGTAACCAGTATGACAGAGCCACCCAGAGGTCATTCCAGACTTGGATCACAGCTCTGAAGCTGCACCTTAGAGTCTTGCTGGCTAGTTGCTAGCTCAATGGGAGGGTGGGGGCCCTTAGGAGAGAAGTGAGAGGGGAGAGGGTGCACTTCAGAGAGTGACTATTTATACGCAAGGACATGAATGACAATAATTTTACAATCCTTGCGTTCAGCTGTATATTTACTCTGATTATCACCATCACCATCTCACACACCTTCCACCATTGACCACCATTCACCGAATTCCATTCAGGCCTTCTTCCCATACCTGTCATACTTCCATATTTTCCATTTTATACATGGAAAGATATTGCTTTCTAGAAGAAAGCTTGCCTCCTCGCCTGATCCCTTCCTTCTTCTGTTCTAGCTTGAAGTACCTGCTAGAATCTTCCTCAGTTTGAGCCTTTCCATTTTGAGTATTTTAAATAATTATTAAAATATATTTCTTTAAAAATAAAATAACTATTTCTATGTTTTAAAAATCTTTCTGACCAAGGTGGATGAGAAAGCATTGTTTTCATGGTGTTTCTTTAAATTAGCTTCACTTTTTAAATTCACAAATGAAAAATGTTATTTGACATCTATCTAATAGATGTGCAGTGAACATTTAAGGAGGTGATAGCTCAACAGATATGGGATTAGGGGTATAAATTTTAGTCCACAGATTCAAGGTTGGAATAAATGTATTTTAGTTTAAAGTATTTTTATTGTAAAATAGTTCACCATTCAAGATACCGCAAACAGTATAATGAACACCATCAAGTCTGATCAAATAATATCATTTTTCTTTATTCATTTCAGATTTTTTTAAAAGTAGAAAACATTACGAATACTATTGAAGTCCCTTGTGAGATATAACTTTCTCTTTCCTGTAACCGAACTTAATTTCTTTTATAAACCCCTGTTCCTTCAGGATGCAGAATCTTCCTCTCAATTTCTAGTTTCTTGCATTTTGTTGGGTTTGCAGCTACATTCCAGAGGCTTATGAATTGCCAAGGAATCTCAGGGTGGGTCTATGGAGAGGCTCTTCCTTAGCTGCGCATCACGAATCTGCGGATGGGTACATGTTTCTATCTGTCGTCAGTTATTGGTCCATGTGAGGCACTGCTACAATGCCCTTCATGCTCATTCCACATGACCCCAAGCCTAGAGGCCCTTTTTAATTTTTTTTTAAAATGCCTACAGCACCTGCTATTCCAAAGTGGTCTCTCATCCAGGTACTAACGAGGCCCGACCTTGCTTAGGTTCTAAGATCAGAAGACATCAGGCACTTCAGGGTGGCATGGTCGTAGATGAGACACTTTTTGCTACTTCTGTTCTCTTGGCTCTCTGTGCAAATCTGATGAATCTGGGCAGGCAGGACACAGTATCATGGAGACTCCCCTGATGAGTGAGGTGCAGAGACAGAGCAAATTCTGTGCCGTGGTGCAGAGAAACTCCAGGAGGTTGCTACTTCTGTGGGCCTTTCCCAGAAGCAAGCGGCACAAGTCTCTCTGCTCTAAGAGCCTCCTAACTTACCTGGGTCTGTGCTAGGGACATATGTGTCAAAAATTACTTTTCCTTATTTCCCAATTTCCTCTCCCTTGAGCAGGAAGCTTTGCACATCCATCACCCAACAACTTTTTTTTTTTCTTGTGCCCTGAATTCCCCCCAGGACTAAGGCTTTTGGAATAACAATAATAATAAATTCTTATCTCTGCTTTTCTGATGTAATAAACTTTTGCTAGGAGTGGAGATAGGTGGAGCAGGGGAAGGCTCCAGGGGCATCCAGAAAAGAATATTAGTGAAAACATTTCTGAAATATCATCATTTACCAGTTTTTCTCTTTCCCTTCAACACAATCCTACCAAGATTTTGCCAATAACATGTCTTAAGATCTATCTGGTATTTCTGAACTAGAGCAAATCCTTAAACTCAAATTCCAAATACGTAATTTTAGAATTTCTGCTAATATTTATATTTTATTGATAGCCTTGCATTAGGACTTCTATCCTTCTAATTAACTCAAAATATTGATTGTGGAATAATATGTCTTGCCTTTAGCTACCACTATGTTAGTTTACATTACAATTATCTTATCAAATCTTTTGTTACTCAAGATCAAATCAAGCTGACTGGTTATTTAATTTTCTTGAGAAAACTTTTTGGTAGCAAATCCTGTGTAGAAAAGTACAGTTGTTTTTTTTTTTTGGTGTCCTACCTAAAATTAGTAAAGGTATTGTAAATCCTAAATTAGTACAGATGAAGCTTTATGGCCATGTCTGAGTGATGTTACAACAGCTAATTAAAAAGGAGAGATGCTGTGAACAAACTTTTTTTCCCATCATATATCCAATACAAATTTTAAAACTGAATTTTAGGGTTTATCAATTATTGCTACATTAATCTGGCATGAATAAACTAATATAAAACTCAGTGGCTCTAAACAATAACCATTTATTCTCACAGATCTGTAGGTTGGGTAGGCTGGGGTTTGACTGATCTTGGCTGAGGTGGTTGGGGCAGCTGTGCTTCTCACCGCAGGTCTATGCTGGCTCTGCTGCATACGTCTCTCATCCTCCGTGGACCAGCACCCTGGTTAGGGCAGATTCGTCTCATCATTTAAGAAGTAGCAGCTAGCTAAGAGGACAACAAAAAGGTTCCTAGAAGCCTAGATTTGTAAATGGCACATCGACACTTCTGTCTCTTTCTGTTGGTGAAGGCAAATAATATGACCCAGCCCAAAGTCAAGGGTTGGAGAAGTAAATTTATTAATGTTGAGGTCCTGGCATGGGTGTGAATACTTCAAAGCGTAAAGAGCCCAAATCTACATCAAATGACTTAGTCAGAAAGGCTGGTTTTTGGCTTTCAATTTTCAATGTTTTAATATAGTACTTGAGATACACCCTTTGTCGTCTTTTATTTCATTCTCAGAAAACTTTATATAGTACTAAAAATCTTTCCAAAAAAAAAATCCCTTAATCTTAAATTAAATGAAAACTTCTATATAATGATTCTTAATTATAATGCTTGGCAGAGGGCCCAAACAGGTTATAAGATACATTCTCTTGTCTTAAACAGAATGTGATTTTCAAGGTAGTTGACAATTTATCGTACTTTCAAAAAATTAGAACATCATCTTACATCATCTTATTGTCATCGTCGTTATTATTGTTTTGGATTTAGAACTCAATCTGATGAAATTTGTGATTCTTCGAAAATGTAGCAAAGTTTTATCTCTAAAAGTACTCAGAATTTACAGACTTGATTTTTATTTTATCTGTAAATTTTTTAGTTTTTTCACAAATTACATGACTTCTTTTAAAATTGTGCTTTAAGTCCATGCAAAATTCCAGGTCAATTTATCATCTCATCATAATGACATATAAGAAATCAAACCAACTGCTATGAAAATGGGTTATCTACCTACCTTAACTATTTTAATAACTGCTTATAAAAGCTCTAACAAAATAATTTTATTAGCATTCTTTAAAGAGAGGAAGTCTTAGTCTAAACATTAACATATTCAATGGGTTAATGTATTCAGAAAGCATGAAGTGAGAGGTAAATATATATTTAGCACATTACTTTCATCTAGGTAGATTTGTATTAATAATAAAAGTAATAATTATGTCCTATCTAATACAAACCTGAAAATATTTAACATAAGGCCTGGCCATAGGAATTTCCAAAAATTTGGGGTCATGTTGTGAACCGAATTACTATATTACATCTGGTTGAGAGAAGTAGAGTATTTAGATATATGGGCAATGACTAAATAGCCTATTCAAGTGAAACAAAATTGTGACCACCTTTTAGAAATATAGATATTCCATAAATCTTTTTTAAAATGTGACTCTGAAAAAATTTAATAGGACAATGGACTATAATGTGGTATAATATAATAGAAGATATTTACCATTTTATAGTATACCATTAGAGTGTTTAAGTAGCATAGTAGAAACATCACATATATTATTTTAACAAGTCATTAATTTCAACATTTCATTTTAACCATAATGAAATCATAAAGATAAAAATGATATTAGCCTCTGGATACTACCATGAAATTATATTTAAAAATTGTACATTTTTCTTAAGTTATTGTAAATATTTGGGAGGAGTCCTGTACAAAAGCCTTTTGTTTTGTACCAACCCATCTGGCTTTAAGTCAGAGCTCCATTATTTAACAGAGGAAACTCTCTTTCCTTTTGGCCTCTTCCCTAGTAAATAAACTATTTACCAGGAGTTGCTTTTACCTGGGGGAAATTTATCTCTACAACCACTACCTTCGAGGCAAGTATTTCACTCTTTAAAAAATATATATGTTATTGACTGGTCATTAAGTCATCTTGTTTATAGAGACCTTTACTTTCTCATAATCAGTTGGTGAGTTTGTTTTTTCACTAATTCCAGAGAAAATTTGTGATTGCAACATAGGCTTTTGTACATACCAGAGGATGGGCTTTAATTCTGCACTACGGGCTTTGCCTTCAATCAATTCAGCTTACTTAGGAAGGAATGTGAATGCGTTTTAAATTGAGTATGTGTGTAGAATTATAAATTTTTTATAGAGCCAAAAAATGATTTCTCTGTCAGGTTCTTCTTTTCTCTGTCCACAGCTACTTCATCTTCATCTCTCTACACGTCTTTCTCAAGATAATTGCTAGAGCCTTGCTACTCGAAGTGTGGTCCAGGGACCCAAAGCATCAGTATCAGCCATGGCCGGGGAGCTCATTAGAAATCAGGATCTCAGGCCCAATTTCAGATTTACTGAATCCAAATCTGCATTTTGACAAGATTCCCAGGTTGTTCATATGCACATTAAACTCTGAGAAGTAGTAATCTAGGGGAAACTTGAAAATACACATTTTCTGAAGGTATTTTAAAGGACAGAAGCTAAGCCCACAAATACCACTGTTCTATATAAGAACCATGAATGAATTAAAACTCGCACAAATTCATGCATAAAAGAGCCCTTTACATCATGGGAAGAGCAATAAAACTGCAGCCTGGATGACTTGCAGGGAATCCCAATTCCTCTACAAGAGGAAGTAACATGCTATTGAAGAAATATTTGTAAGCAAATTGAATGAAGCAGCATTTAAGGGGGAACCCTTACCAGCTAAGTTAGCCAAGTTGCTAGCAGGGAACTGGCAGTTCTTTCCATTTCTATAAACTGAAGGCTTCTTGGAACGTGAAATCAAGAATTACAAACTGGAGAGCAGCCAAGAATTTTTTTTTTTTTTGATTACGGAAGAGCTTGAGCTATATTAAACTCTCATATTAGCCACACCCAAAATGTATTGGCCTGTGGCAAGAGTCGAGGCAGCCCTGGCATATTAAATTTATAAGAAGACAGAGCAGTTCCTTAGGGAGTGCTTTGAAGTGGCCAGAACCTATCCTGTGCCATGAAGCCCTTCCTGCTGAAAAAACTTCATTGCACATTTTAGAAATGGGGGCGATTTTCCTTTCCAATTCTGAATATTGCTTCGATTCCAAGAATCATAAAAGCTTTAAATGAATCCCTAGTCCATCATGCAGGGTAGAACTTGCCTGCCTCTGATCTGTCCCAAATAGATCAATGATTATCATTCCCAAAGTTCTTCCAGGAAAAATATTTTACAAATATATACATATTTTTTACCATGTGCCTTGTTTGGATATATTTATGATCATGATTTTGTTGTGTGTGCTTACTCTAATAAAATTATCACTTAACACAACTCCACTTAGGTTTTCTCTTTCTCAGAAAAAAGTAGTTTTAATAAAATTGTCTTTGTACAATATTTTCATGTTTCAGGTGGCTATTTAACCACCTTTAGAACAAGTAATATTGACAACTCTGGTTCTTTTTATAGAAGTCTATTTTTAAATTTTTAATCATCATAGAATCTTTCTCTTGTCTAATAAAATATATATAAATAATTCAGTTGATTGCTCTTTTGTTTCTTCTACAAGATAACAATTTTTCTTTTTTGCATTTTTCCCCCTAATACTTTGATCATATCCATTTCTCCACTCATTCCACTCCTTTTATCGACCCTGCACATGGAGCCCATGAAATGAATTAAATATGCTAGATACTCTGTAGTGATTTTCATCTCGTTTATATTATCTAACCCTAAATAATATGGGCTATTCCTGTGATTTATCAGCCAGGTCATATGTAAACTGTATACGAAAGTTTGTTTGAATCTTATGCTTCTTTTTATACATTTCAATGTCACGTATTCCTATTTTTAATATTGCTCCCTATTTTTATATTGACTAGTTTACTGTGGCCTTTTTGTGAGAAAACATGTATGTAAAAAATATTTGTCATTACAGACATTTTCATCTCGTGATTTCTTTATTTTGGCACATTGTAGCTTACAAAGTTTTGATCAGAAATAATATTAAACTTCGTTAGATCATTTAAGACAAAATTCTCAAGAAAACAAGATTATATTGTGTGATCCAATTAATTTTTCTTTGTGTCATAGCAAGACGTTGTAAACCTTCACCCTTCAAAGGCATCTAAAATATTCAATTAACTAGACTGGATGAGAGCAGGGAGGAGAAGAAAGAGGAAAGGAAGAGAAGAGTGGCTGGATCTGCAGTGGCCATTGCCAATGATGAGAAATGCAAAGTTCGTACCCTACGATAGGGATCCAGCATGACCATTATTGCAAAGGAGAGGCAGCATTAGTCTATTAGATGTGAATGAAAAATTAGAGAAAAAAAGGAGCACGGAGATCACAATACTCATTATCACTATAGAAAAATGCTTATTAAAATTTTATATGTGTAAAATGAAATCCTATAATGTTCTGTAATGCCATCTAGTACCTTAGTGAAAATTACGTATGTATATGGAGATATTTTTATAAATATATATAACTTCTTATTCATATATATACATACAAATGCTGATAATGTGTAGGGAAGCTATCACACATACACTGCTATTGCAAGTATAAGTTGTAAAAAAACTATTGAAAAGCAATATGATAATATATAACCAAGCCATTAATATGATTGTATACATAAATCCAGTTTTTCTGCTTTGGAAATTTATCATGAGCAAATTATTCTATAGGAGGAAATTAAGTTTGCATATGGTTTTTCCTTGGGATTTCCAAAATAAAATATATGACAATAAGATTGCATCACATATTTAAAGATGTACAAACTAACAAGAATTCTAACTACATAAAGATATAAAATATGGCCTCTATCTAGAAAAATATATGCTTTATTTAAATAGAAATTATTACTGAATTACTAATATTTCATGTCAAGGTGTCTGATATTGAGAAATATCGTCATTGTGTTTTTTATACATACTAAGAAAGTTTGTTAAAAGTAGTTAATTTTTTTATGAAATTTACAAAACATAGGAATAATGACATTTGAGGGAAAAAATACCTTTTTTGACATTAGCTGGAGTTTAGAGCCTAGAGCAAAGACCATACAGAGAAGCAAAGAGTGTGCCAAGGAAAGCAGGGTACTGGGCTGGGAGAAGATCAGGGATTAAAAAGGGGGCAGGGTAAAGAGGGTACAGGGAGCCCAGATACCAACATGAGAGGAGCTCTAACCATTGAGGATTTGGAATTTACTCCACTGATGGGAGAAATGGAAAAAAAGATGCTTCTCAGAATATGAAAGGTGACATGACTGAATGATGAATAAAAAGAAAAGAACAGCCATGCACACATTCTAGAAATAGTTGGTAATCTCTATCAGGATTAAGAGCTTGAAATCTGGTGTCAGATTCTCTTGGCTCAAATCCTGACTTCCAGTGTGATCTTGGGAAAATTTTTCAACTGCAAAGCATCAGTTCTCTCATCTGAAAAGTGGGGATAATAAGAGAACCTACATCATAGGGTTATTGTGCAGATTAAATAAATACCCAGCAGATAATAAATGCTCAACCAACATGAATGTTATTGTTTGTACCAGAGATCAAGATTCCAACCCATTTCCTCTCCAATAAAAGAAGCATGTTAATCCTTGTCACTTGACTCACTGGGTAATGGTGTGTTTATCCCTGCAACTTTCCAAATGATTCCTTGTTTCACTGCCCCAGTTAGCTGAGCCAGCAGTTGGTTGGAACTGTTGTGCCATTCAGTTAGAGAAGCAGGACCTGCTTATTGCCCTTCTTACCCCTTTTGTTACTGGCAGGTGCTTGATGACAAGCTACTCAGAGACAGGGAAAGAAGAGAATACTCCAGAGATGACCTGTTGCTCTGATCTCCTCCTGATCCATTTATGTCTGGGAGAGATATTTACCCTGCACTACGTGCCTTTTCTCACTTCGAATCATGTCTCTTCCTTTTTCATAATTCTCTACTCCTACCTTTTCCTATAATGGCAAAATGACTTCTCCGGCTATGCAGCCAGGCTGAATGACCTAACACGTCCTAGTGCAGGCAGATAGGTGTCTCTGTCCTATTTTTGGATAACTGTTGAAGTGGTGTCCTTTGATTTCTCTGACTGCTGCATGGTCTCCTTTCTTTGCCACAGATACGTTGCAACAGTCAACAGAGTAGAGAGGCGAAGGGCAAGAGAGACCGATGGTTACAAGTTGTAGTTCAGTTTTCATTTTAACTTTTGCTCTCTGCCATTCTCTTCAGGGGACACGGTTCTCGCAGAGCCCTCACACCTCTCCCAGGGCCCTTTTCATTCACTAAAACATAGGCAACTTTCCTTTATTGAAAAGTCTTCAGCAGACTTCAAATCCCTCCATCCCTGTTCAATTTCCATTGCCCCTTCACTAGGAGTCCGACTGCAAAACTGTGAAAGGTGAGGATTGTGTCATTGGAGACTCCTGTTTTCCCTTTTCTATCCTGATTTTCTGTTTGGTGGCTCTTTTAGTCAGTGTATGGTGCTCTCGTACGGTTCTCTGCTCAAGGCCCTCATGTTTGGGTATTTTATGTCGTTTCAGTATCTCCTTTTCAGAATGTCCATTCATACTGAAGTAATGACTGACTGCTAACAGATTGAAATGTTATCCCATCCAAAGGGTATCTTTCACTTAAACAAGCATCTAGGTATAAGATTTCAATTGTGGCATTTCAGATGCAGTTCAAAGAAAGAAGCTAAGGTGTGAGTATGAAATGATTTAAAAATATAACAGATGCCTTCTTTTGCTCATTTGGTAATTTGAACGTGATCAGGGAGGGAAAATTGGGATGATTAAATTATGGAAGCCCAACTTATTTTTATCCCTAAAAAATATAACCTGATTTTCTAGTATATCCTTATCCTCTACTCCATCCTCCTTTGGTTTCTTCCGTTGTCCTCCCTACATAGATATATACCTTGAAGGAAGAAAATATACCAGATCCTGATGTAGCAGTGGTAATTTGTTATTACAGCACTACCTACTTTTTTTTTTTTTAAGTTTCTTAAAGTAACGTGCAGTCTTGTAAAAATTCTTTGGGTCATTGTTATCTTAGAGAAACATTCTAAAATAACAAAGTTGCAAGCTGATTATTTATAAGATTTCACCACTATGCCATTTAATTTGTCCTGGATTCAAACGAGACAATATATGGGACTATGTTTTCTAAACTGTAAAATAGGAAATAGCATAGTAAAAGAAATAGCAACGTTCTAAACTGCCAGAAAGTACGTTTCCAAACCAGTTTCTGAGTGTCAGTGTTTCCTACCCCTGAAGATGTGAAATAAAATTAAGAGAATTGGGAATAAGAACGGGCAATATCCCAAAGGATGAAAATACACCTGGAATGCTTACATTTGTTTTAGTTTTACTAACTTAATGATTCTTGAATGAGAAACTGGTGAGAAGAAAAATCTTATTAGAATCAGTACATTTCAAACCGCTCTTACAAATGAAGAAAATTATGAAGTCAAATGTGATTCTTACTCTGGCTCAGAAATCATCCCAAGTTTTCTTCAATTGTTTATTCACATAGTCATTCATTCCAAAAATATTGATGGAACTCATTAGTGCTTGGCACCATCTCAGAATCCCAGGAAACAAAGATGAAGCCATGTTTTTAGACCTAACTTGCAGTCTAGGGGGTTCATTAATGAGATTAATATTACTGTATGGTAAATCATAATAGAGATTTATAAAAAATTTTATGTGAAGACACAGAAGAGGCACTTGATGTGGAGGAGTTTTAGAAACAAGAGAGATTAGACGGGCCATGAAGAGAAGAGTGATGCTGGCGTGGGGATGGGAGAGAGCCAGGCACCCAGCAGCAGCATGGGCACCTCGGTGAGGGTTGCAGGAAGGAGTTGCTGAAGATGATGGTGGGTTGATAGTGAAGGCCTTCTATACATTACTCAAGGGTCTGGATTTTATTCTAAGGGCGATCACACATACAATTGATAGTTTTAAGCAGGAGAATGACATGGGAGTCTTGATGTGAGCACTTCTTTTTTTTTTTCTTTTTGCTGGGGAAGATGGATTGGAGATGATCATACTGAAGGTTGGGGGTGAGGCCGGTTGAGAGATTGTAATAACTAGCCAGGCCAAAAATGAAGACAGCAATGATAATGGTGGTATAGCATTGATTTTGGTAGAAAAATCTTCAAAAAGAATTAATTTTAATGAATTTAAAATACAGAGTAAATATTATTTTGATGAAAAATGTCACAATAATAAAGGCTTAGAATTGTTATAAATCTAGAAATCTCTGTCACAAAGAACCAAAGCCACATATACAGTCTCGTAATCAACTGAAAAGTGAAAGCAATTGTATTAATTATTGTATTTAAAACACACCAGCCCTCTAATTGATAGAACACTTATGAGTTTTAAAAATTCCTGGACTGAGCAGATAAATTGGTTTGCATATATACATAGCCAAGTTTCCACCCTACTGAAGTCACAGAAAACAATAAGTTAGAATGCTCCTGAGAGATATTTTGGTCCAGTCCTTTCATTGAAGATAAGAAAATGGAGACCTCTGAGATTAAACCATTTGCAGGAGATGACATACCTCAGTAGTAAAAATGCTGGGACTGGAATCCAAATGCTTGACCTGAAGGATAGGGCTCTTCTTCATCTTCTTCTTCTTTTTTTTTTTTTTTTTTTTGAGATTTTTTTTTTTTAATTAAAATTATTGAGGTGGCACTGGTTAATAAAATCAAATAGGTTTAAAGTGTATGATTCAATAATAATATGCCATATGTATGTTGGACTATGTGCCAACAGTTTTCTAAGAAAGGCCTCTAAATAAATTCATGGGATGTGCATAACTATTGAAAAGAGAGACTTTTTAAAGTTCTTTTGAAACTATAAAGAGTATTTTAGGCAATACCTCCTTTGTTATTAGACGTTGGTCAGTTTTCCAGATTAACTGACAAGAAAATCTATGCCAATATCAGCAACTACTCTTTATATACTCACTTTCCAAAAATAATTTTGGAATTTAGTCTGGCTTCATGGTACCAGTATTCAAGTACATGTGATTTACATTGTTTTACTTTTTTATTTAAAAAATTAAAAACAGAAATATCAGTTTATTTAGGATTAGCAAAATACTTTATTTCATGAAGAAGATGAAATACGATGGGCTTGTGAACAAGCTATTCCATACTATTCATCAAATGATAGAAAAATGTAAAGGCAACCCCTTTAAGTGCTGAGAAAACAGAATTAAATTACCAATCTCATAATTTTTTCACAAATATATTCCTGAATAAGCACTACCTCATATATTTTTCTAAGTTATTAATACAGTAAAATTAATTTAATAAGGTTCTTTATTGATCAGTTCTATATTTAATGTAATAAAAGCAATAAATATATTTTATGACTTTTTAGAAAGTTTATTATGGATATTGGGAAAGTCTTGTTATCTACCTCTCCCTGACACCAGCTAAAAAAACAAACATGTTTGCATATGAAACCTGGATCCACTTGGTACAAAATTTCAGTATTTGAAAGGGTTAATGGCAAATCTCAATAAAAATTCATTTTGAAAGTATTCAATGCTTTTCAGAAATAAGGAAATCATGTGTCACTTGTTAAAAATTAATAGGTTTTGTTATATGACTATGTGTATGTATTTTGACTTTAAAACTTGCCAATAGCTATTTGAAAAGACAGATGCTCATGATTTATTTAAATAGATATTTTATTAATCAAATACTTTGGCCAATTGACATGTCCAAATGTTTTTTTTAAAAACCACTTTAAATACAAGGTGCAGTTATAAAGTTGTGAGACTGATTGACCTTTTTAACTAACATAATAAATCTATGCAGTCAAATGAGTGGTAATGCTTTAAGGTAATAATCATGAGGCCTTTTCCTAAGGATGCTGTAATGGCCTAAGATAGTTTTAAAAAGCCTCTTTTGTGGCTACCTTCAAAAAAAATATGAGTTTCATAATTTATTCATTTGTTCTGGTCCCCAATAGTATTCCAGTTTGATTATCCTTTATATTTACTAGTCCTGGCAATTTGGAAAAATAAAATTAATCTTCATTGAATGAATATTTGTCATCTAAGAAGATATTCAAAGGAACGTTAATTCAGGTTCTGAGAGTAATTCTGAAATTTGAGCATTTATACACTTTTAAGCTGTGTAAATTATAGGAACCACTCATAACATAGGCAACTTTTGAACATGCCTATCATTTTGGAATAATGAGATTTTTAAAACAACAGCGACTCAAAACACTGAAACAGAATTCTAAAGTTCAAAAATGATAAGAATAATTTTGTACTGTGTAACAAAACCCATATTAGACAACATATTAAAAGTTCGTAGCTGTTAGTGTTTAATTTATAGATAAATCAGTAGCATGGGCCCAACAAGTTGACAACTTTCTTGTAAATCTACATGAATCACTATAGTTGAAATTGTACTGAAGTGTCAGAAATAGCCTTTATTGTAAAATATTATTAAATAGCACCAATATTACTTGAAGGTAAAGTGAAATATTAATAGTAATGCAACATACATGTTGAATTTCTGGCTAGACAAAATAAGAATTAGATACAGATTATTTTAAGATCACCCCCAGATAAACATTAGTTATAAAACATTTCAAGGTTTTTCTTAGAAAAGTTAGAAAGAAAAGCCTAGTATATTGCTCTTTTACATTCTATCCCCAGAGAAGATATATTCGCTTACATATGCTTACATAATCAAGACAGTGCAATCTCACCAGTGAAGTTCCTGGTGAAACATACATTTACTCACTCTATATATTAGCTCAATAAGATCATAAATATAATAACAGTGCTTTAAAGCAATCTAATCAGAGCAACATTTAATATTAAGTGCAAAATATACAGTAAAATAAAACATCTTGTTAAATAGGCCCATAGGTTAACAATACTTTATTTAAAGGAACCCATTTGCTTCAATCTATTTTCACATTTGTTTTACTATATTCGATAGCCCCTATCACCACTGTACACTTTTGTTATTGCAATCTCTAGGATCTTTGTATATCTTATCTCTGCTAATTATGCCCATGACTTGACTTGCCAAGGCAATTAAAAAAATATTACTTCCAGAGTTAAAAAATAGAAATAAAGAAAGAAATCCTCTATTTTTATGGCAATCGTAGACAAAACCATTATGTTATTTGTGAGAAATGTCCCTTGATCATAATAAATTCATCATGATAAAATGTCTATTTTCATACTAGAGCAAAAACTGTCTACCTTTAAAATTAAGTGTTGCCAACCTATTGTATTATTCTTATTATAAAGTTAGACATGAGATCCTTGGTTATTAATGAGAAAAGCATTATTTGGAAAGATTTGCCAATAAACATTTCTAACTGTGGTTGCCCATCTTAACAGTTTTCTTAATTAGAACAGTTGGAAAATGAACAGAACAGTAGTGTTTTTATGTTATGACAACAAAGAAGTATTACAGTATCCGAATCTCCAGACCTGGGGTCCAAGTGTTCAGTCATGGCTCAGTTGCAGGCTGACAGAGGAGAAGATGCGTCCTACACTCGTGGACAATGGGGCAATGAGAACATCTGTCACACTCTTCCATATTGTCTGCACTGAAGGCAGGACCATTAGGCAGGTCTTGACAAAAGGCATTATAATCCTGGAACGGAGGAAGACAGATGTGTAAGGATTATTGGTGTTACCAAATAAGGCCACTGACTCTTGCATATGTGTGAAAAGATATAATAATGGCCTAATTCACCTAAATTTGGTTGAATATTTGAAACAAATAAATAAAAATGACCCACATAATGATGAGATACACAGAAGGCATATTGCTTAAAGAAACAAACAGGCACGTAGATGAAAAACAATAATCTTTCCGTTGGTGCCATGCTATCTGAATCAGTAAAACAAAAATAAATAAATAAAATAGTGAATTTATCTACCGGACCTTTGCCCCTAAACATTTATCTGCTAAACTCTTCATATTTCCCTGCGGTTGTATTTCCTGAGCCTTTCCTGTCACCTCATTCCGCTTCCTTCTCCCCTGGGCCAGGCAGGCTTGGACACTCCTTTTCTTTGTGTTTCTAAAGTACTAAAACAAACTCCTTAATGCTCAAATTTACCAAAAAGTATAATAAATGAATGCTAATAGTTCTAGAATGAACTTTAAGTGAGGCCATCCTTGACCCTTGGTAAATGTTGGAGCTGAAGTGAATTTAGCATTCTATTATCATTTATATTTATTTTCCATAGTAATTACGTACACTGAAAAAGGCTGTGTGGTATAGTTAAAAGAGCCCTGCAATGATATCAGAACTCTTAGGCAGGAAAAACTAGACTTTTCTAAAATTATTTTTTTCCATATGCCTTTTCTTAACATAACTGCATATTCTCATATTCCTCAGGCTGGTTTTCTGTGTAATCCTCTGAGTAATGTTTTCTGTTGTAGTGGTGCTCTTTGAGCACAAAATATCTGTAAATTCTCAGGCATTGCTGATAGCCTCAATGGAATTTTTACTATTACCTGGGTGGGTACAAGAAAATAAGGATGATTTTCTTGGTTTGCTATTAAAATGTAATTTTAAATAAAGGTCTGTTGTATTTATCCCAAAGTGAAGGAAAGATAAGAGAACTATCTGACTGGGTCATTTTTAGAATACTGAATTATTCATACTGACTTAACTTGTGTTTTGTTCCAAGCACTAAAGACTTAACGCAGTCTTTAAAGAGCATTAATTACTAGGTGTTTTAGAGCTAAATAGGTGAATAGAAACCTGAATGATGGCAACTTTTGACCTCTTATTCCATTATGTTTCTCATTTTATCTGTGGCTTTGGGTAAATCACTAGAAATTAAAGATTAGGAAATCTTACAGACTGGCTATTAATATTAACATGTATGCACCCTAAAGATGTCTAAATGATGTTGTCATTATAATGAATAATAAATAGAACTATTTCAAAGTCAGAATACATAATGAAAACAATTATAATAAAATAATCTCAAATTCACAAACTATAAGACTTAAGTTTAGATCAGAAAGCTTCCTAACAAAATCCACTTCATTCAGAATATATTTCACTTTCTTTTCCTCCTTAGGCTAAGGAATTTTCTATCCCCATAACTTGTTAGGTGCCCATGTCCTAAGGGAATTAAACTCAGGACAAAAGTGGATTTTCCAGTTTAGCAGAGGGCCAGAGCCCACATTCAAGGACTTCGGTCTGTTCATAGGATGTAGTGAGCTCATTTTAATTTTATTTTCTTCAAGTTGTTAAGTTGTTCTCTCACTATGGATCAAAGGACCCAATGATCCTCTGATAGTGAAATCATGTCCTCAACATCCCAAATAGTTCCCTGTCTGAAACTCCAGGCAATTTGAATTGATCTAGTCTGATAATTTATAAGATTATATATTCCTCTATTGAATACTAAAGCCCTTAGGACATAGACTTTTATTCAGCTTTGTATTAACTATAGCGTCATGCAGATTGCATTGTTATAGCAATTTGCTTCTGAGAAATGATCCTGCTACTATTGGATTCCCATCAGTGGGACCATGTATTTGAATAGCATCCCAGTAAAAATAAGGGGTAAGGGTGGTCCAGCCACATTTCTTTGGTATGATTTACTCATGACCAATAACCTGCAGTTACCAACTGGAAGCTATCTCAGGAGACTTGGATCCTAATGACGTAGGTACAACATCACCAGACTGAGTTCTGGGTATTTGTTGATGTTGTTGTTGTTTTGTTTAAAGAATCTAAAATTAGATCAGTTGTGATGATGTGATGTGGTTGGAAGACCCACTACTTCATATTTTCATAGTTTTGGTCACAAACTTCCTGGTAAAACAATAAACTCCCAACTTTTATCAAAAAAGAAAAAAAGGAAAGAAAAAAAAAAGAAAAAGGAGAGAAAATAAAAAGAAACAGGTTTGTTTTATAAAGCCTCTCCTTGATCCATTCTTACCATGTCACAGGAATGTAGTCCATTAATGATAAATCTGTTTAATCAAGGTACAAACTAACTTTTAAGCATTTTTATTTGCAATTACTCCTCTACTTGCAATCATGACTGCCTGATGACAAATGTATGATGGTTAAATATTAATGTTGTACATGAATGTAATTTGAAAAACAAGCTAAAGTTAAATAATACATTTTGTGGCTGAAAACGAAGTGGTTTGATGATTCACCATGGGAAGCACTACACAAAAACGCCTGTTATTCTCAGGAGAGCCAGGTGGAAAGAAGCATCATTTGGTTAATTGTAGTTTTACTTATATCTTTCCACCATTTAGAAAATGAGAACGCTTTTGTTTCCAATTCTTCCACAAGTGCTTTAGAAACACCTAGCTTTGTTGGCTATTAACATGGTACTCTATATTTCCAAATAGCTTCATAGCCAACACTTCTTAATATGCTTTGTGGTTACTCAATTTTTCACATTTTGAAAGTGAGAAAATGACATAGAGGTGTAAATAATTAGGAATCCAAAATTTTATAGGCTACTTAGGTATCTTTAAAAATCTATGTGCTAAATGTCAAAATATGAGCTAACTGTATACATCTGGCTTTTGTGGATCTGCTGATATATAAAGGAAAAGAGTTTCATTTCTTTGTTGGTCTTTTGGCACTTTCAACATAATTTAGTTGTTTATAACCTTTAATGATCAAAAGAATTGGTATTCATTGTTTATCCTTTACTTATCTGGTGAATTTTTATTCATCCTTTAAAAGCCTTTTAAGACTCTTTTCACTCTACAAAGTCTTCCCTGTGTCTCCTTCCTCTTTGACCGATTTAAGTGAGTTTCTTCAGTACCCACTTCTACCTAGCCAGGTGCCCTGATATACTGGGAGGAAGCTGAAAGCAGATCCTCTTATTCATCCTGGGCCCAGTGCCCCACACAAACTATTCAATAAATTCCCCTGGTTGCACTAAACAGCTAGCTAACTGACTAACGAAATTGATTCAGATGATAAAGGGGAATGAGAATAACTTTATAACTTTTAACAACAGTCTGTGTTAGGGTGTAACAAATACCATATAAAGTGATTGGGAAAGGCACGGAAGCATCTGAAGTTATACATTTCACCTGGAAGGCCCTAAAGTACTAGCTTGGCAACTGTTGCCATACTAGAGATAATCTGAATGTTCTCCCTCAAGTGGGTATCTTGTAAAACAACAAAACTTCTTGGTAAAATATGACATTTTCTGTTAAATTTTTAAAAATCCTTTTAACTGTTCTCCAAAGATATGTGATGCATTTTGTGTGAATTGTTACTCAAAACATCTGATCAGTGTCCAGTAAGTTTCTGTATTTATTTTCCCTTTAACTAGATGCCACTCCCATTTGTTCCTCATAGGTAAAAAAGTTAATTTGGAGGCCTTCTCCTTTCACTATCTTGCAGTTTGAGTTTTCATTCATTTGTGCTTGGGTAGGGGGCTCATCTTAACTGTGGCACCTTGAATCTCCTCTGGTCTCATCCTGGCCATTCCTCCGTGACAAGATTGGAGCAGCCCTTCTATAGCACCCTGTCCAGTGATATTACCACTGGCATTCTGCTCAGAGATTACTTTTGTTTCACCTCAAGCACAGGTGGTGACTGAATAAAAGGTGATGGAAAAAATAAGAGCCCTGCCCAAAACCACAGGCACAAGTCATAACACAGCCCCATGAGAGAGCAGCCTGTGGCAGGAAGCTTGGCCTCCAGTCAGCTGGGCCTTAGCATTCAAAGGAAAATCACATCCGAGGACAGAGGGACATTCCTTCCTCTATTTAAACTCCTAACCCAACCTATGATTCTAGAGAAAGCACACTGCCTTCCAAGGCCTTCCATTCTTACCACTGTATCTGGAGCTGATGTGAATTCCTCCCCCTGCAGCCCCACTTGGGAGAGGGGAGGACCAGGGGCAGGTGGCAAAGGACATTCCTATGTTTTAGAAAATTTGTCCACCCCGTTGTGCCCGTTCTCACCAGATGTGCAGACAGCTGAGGGTGGCAAAGAGAATTCCTGCAGCAAAGGCCAGGGGGATAGCCAGGAACACTGTCAGGAACTTGTAAACCACATATTTGCTGACTTCAAAGAGGGCATGGCTGCAGATCCACACTTTGTCAAAGGAGTGCGCAGACAAGGGCTCCGCGATCACATCTTCGAAGCCCACCTGCGGGAGAAGCAGTAAGAGAGGACTTGCTGGGATGCCCTATCTTCTGTTAGGGTCACGGTAGGCGCACAGGAATTTGGCTAAGAATTCCTGGCTACGCAGGCAGCCAGCGGCTGGTGGATTCTGGGTCACGGACCCCTCAAGGGCTGACCCAGTGGTGAGGGTGAGGCGTTAGGGCAGGGGTAGAGGGGACACCCGCATGCCCAGGTGGTGGCGGGGGCTTGGACCAGCTTCAGGCTCAGGTTACAACCCACCCCAGGCTTCACCTTGAGATGCGAGTTGAGCCTGTTGGGATCCCGATCCTGGCCAGAATCCGCGAACTTCTCGGGGTCGGCGTAGTCTACGCCACTGTGGCGGCTGTAGGAGTCGTCGTCCATGAAGAGCTGGACGTCCGCCTTCTCGGTCTCCAGCCCCATAGCCCTCCTCCGTGCGCGGCGGCTGCAGCCCGGCTGGCGCGGCGCGGCTCCCAGCCGGCTGGGCCTCTCCTTCCCGCCGCGCCCGGCCCCGCCCCGCCTCGCCTCGCCTCGCCCCGCGCAGCCCGGGCGGCGGCCGCTTCCCGCTCCCGGCTCCTGCTCCTGGCCCTGGCGCGACCCGAGCTCCGCCCCGCGGCCCGGCCACGGAGGCGGGGGCCGGACGCAGCCTGCGAGGTGGCTCCGGTCCGGCGCGCTCCGCTGCCTGGCCGGGTCCCCGCCAGCCCCCCGGGCCAGGAGCACAGGGAATCGTCCCGACTAGGCACAGCCCGGGCCTGCCAGCCGGGCGAAGCGTGTCACGGGGACGAGGACCCGCATTCGCCCCACAGAGGCCTGGGTCACATCGTTAGACGCCTAGAATTGTGCTGCTTAAGAACTGGCAGGTTGTCCCAGGGATGATGGACTTACTGGAAGGAGGCAGGTTGGTGGTTAAGAGCCGGGGGTATAGAATCAGAGGGGCTGTCTTCTCCTCTTGGCCCTACTGTTTGCAGCGTGTGCTACAGACCACCTGGGAACCTCAGTTTCCACCTTATGCAATGGGAGCAATGGCACCTCCTTCACAGAGCTATCGCATGAGAATTAAGAGTTAATTCATGTAAAACTGTCACATGGTCCCTAACACATAGTATGTGTCTAATCTGCGTTGTTTCTGCTGCCCTGTGAGATCAGGAGCCATGACACACCTGACTGCCAGGCGACTCCGCAAGCGCCAGGGCACTCAGCAGTTTATCAGCTATTAGGCTATCCTGCTGCGCAGTGTGAGCCTGCGGGACGCGCTGTGAGGATATGGAGTTGGGTGGGTCCCCGTTGTAGTTTGCGCCTTCAGACCACGAAGGAAAGTCTGATTCTTTTTCTTCTAAATTATAACTCAAATTTCCTTTGAATCAGACCCTATTCAAAGACTTCTGATATTTTCTAAGGTGCACTCACATCTGCCACGGCCTTTCAGGAACCATGTAAACAAACCCTTAGCATAAAGCCACACTGCAATAGATGAACCAGCCTGCTCACTACTCACTCAAAAGCTTTTAGAAGGGAGTGGTTTGCATGTTCATAAAAGGTATAAGGGCTGTTGGAGTTAGATGTATATTAGGAGGGGAAAAGGACTTTGTGAAAACTTGTCAAAAGCTAAATAATGGGTCTTAGACTTGAGGGGGCAGAGGCCTGCAGCTTGATCATAGCCTAAGTCATGGTAGGAACGCAGTTAGGTGGTGCTGAATACAGTGCCGTTGGAACTAGCTGTACACATCAAAACCCCTTTTGTGAACCGGATGTGAAGAATTACCTCTTCTGAAGGAAAAAAAGGCTATTTTTGAAACAATAATAATTACAAAAAAAGAGCAGGGTCTGAATTGGACAAGTATTTTGGACCCCAAACTCAGTATTTCTCATTAAGCAAAACTTAACTACTACTACTACATATGGATGACAGTGTTGGAACACTGTATAGTGTCACACTTAGATCTCATGCCCCTCCTTATCTAGAGATGGCCCATCTTGCCCTTTCTCTTCTTTCTTATGTCTTCTTTCTTACTTTTCTCTCCCAATTTTATGTTCAATTAATTCCAAAGTGATGACTTTGACATTCTGCTTATTGTTTTTTCCATCCTCTACCTTCTCCATTCACCTGGACAGGCTGACTCTGAAAGTTAGAATTCTTCTAGAGTTTTTGCCCAACAACTGTTTATATCAAAGTGAATAGAAGACCTTAATCTTTAAGGAAATCTGTAATATCAATTATCAGGACATGGAAAATAAGTGAGTTTACAGCTAACTAACATTTGTAAAAATTTGTTTTTCTTAAAATTATAACCCCAGGTTTTAAGACATTTCATTCAAAGAAGAAAGTCATTCCCGTAGTGCTGATGGAAAATCTTGCATTAGGACTCCTTTCCTTACTGTTTTTGTTTTTGTTTTTGTTGTTGTTGTTGTCATTGTTTTGCCTGAGCACATTTCCATTTCCAATGGGGTTAGTAACATATTTGCAATAGTTTTTACAAGTAATTGCCCACTGCCTGATGGTGGGGGTAGGCGGCCAAAATAAGACCATTAACATTGTCTTAATGAGACAGCTTAAAGATTTATTTGTAATATGATAACTATCCATGAAAAAGTGTCTCTAAAACCTAAATTAAAAGAAACCCTTCTAGGTTTGTTCTATGTAGCATACGACTTAAGAGTAGGATGCATGCATGAATCCATTCATTTATAATTTTTTTACTGAGCACCCTGCCCCCCCCCCCAGTAGGTTGGGTCTGTGTGAGGTTCTTATTTTGATGACATTCTTGTCCATTTAATCATACAGTTTTTGAGAGGAGCTATCAACATGATTTTTCTTTTCCTATTAGTAAATATTCGGAAAATCTTAACTACTATTGTTCGCAAGGAGTTTAAATCAGTGATTACCACAGCGAATTAGTGTCCACTAATTCAGGAGTCCCCAACCCTTGGGCCATGGATGGGTACCAGTCCATGGCCTGTTAGGAACCTGGCTGCACAGCAGGAAGTGAGCAGCAGATGAGCTAGTGAAGCTTCATCTGTATTTGCAGTCACTTCCCAGCACAAGCATCACTGCTTCAGCTCCAGCTCAGATCATCAGGCATTAGATTCTGATAGGCGTACCAGTCCCTGATGCCAAAAGGTTGGGAACCACTGCTCTAAATGGAGGGAAGATCTTCCAGGAAGGGAGAAGAGAGGACGTGGGTTGGAGCTAAATGTCTGAACACACTGTAGTATCTCCCAGACCATAGGCTTACTCTCCAGTAAGCCACCTTTAATTTTTTTAAAAAATGGCCCAATGATCAAAGGAACTAAAAAAATTTCATAATAAATCTATACTAATGTATTTATCTTCTGGCTATCATTATAACTTTTGACAAGAGGGCTAGTTTTCAGATGGCATATCCATATATTTGAAGAACAACAACTTGATAATAGATTAGTATTTATGAGTAGGATAGTTTATAACTATTTTGTTCCTTACAATTCTCAGCATAGTGTCTAAAAAAGAGGGTTACTTTTCTGGTTCATTGAAAATTTTATGTGAATGTTTTTATGAATAAAAATATACCCCCCTTTTTTTTAGAAATGATAAATGCATCATTTCTTTTCCCTGCATAGTTTCATATAATTTTACAAAGGGTCTGTTTTTCAAGTTGCCTTTGTGCAACCTGGTTATTAATGAAAATAATAATGACTCTTGATTTCATCATTATTTAAAGCATTGGGATTAGACCAGAGTTTGTCAGCCTCGACACTGTTGATATTTTGGACTAGATCGCTCTTTGTCGTGGGGGCTGTCTTACGTATTGCAGGATGTTTAGCAGCATCCCTGGCTTCTCCCCCACTAGATGCCAATAGCACTCCCCAGTCATGACAACCAAAAATGTTTCCAGACATTGCCAAATGTCCCCTGGGGACCAAAATTGCCTTTTGCCCCTTTCCTGGGCTGAGAACCATTGCATAAGACATTGTCGAAACAATTCTTTGTGTGAATGGGGAAATTTAAGCTCTAGCTGTCCATTTACAAACCCATGCTGAAATCTCAGAATTGTAATACCAATTTGTCAGAAACTCCAGGGATTTTTGAAATTAAATTTAAGGATATTTGTTTGCCATGTAGTATTTTCAGAAGAACTCGTTACCACCAATTAATAGCAAGATTTTAATACAATGTTAGTATTTGAGAGATACATAGACCTCATTAAGAGAGCATCAAGAAGCAACTGCTAGGCTCTGGCTGCCTTCCAGCCTCCTGCACTTTCCTAACAAAGGCAGGACTGTTTGAATAATTATAGCTGGAGGAACAGAGATTTGGGACTTCTTGATTCCATCTCAGGACTGTAAAATTTAGTAATTTTTGACACTCTTTGGCCACTGAATAGCTTTTGCAAGTTTTAGGTGACCTGAGGAGTCCACGGGCTTGTTAGTGAAATAGCCAGGCCATTGCTTACCATGTACTTTAAACATCCTTTCCCAAACTTGCTTGCTGTCAGCAAGGATAAAGCTTGGGAAATTTGGAAAGACCTGTAGTCCTATAGGAGCCATTCTCTGTGGATAGTGGGCTTTGCATGAACTCCTAATCTCCTACTCCTTCTTTGTTAATGTATCTTTTCATCTTCTTCCCTTTCCCTCATGTCCTTGCAATTATCCCCTCCCCAATGCACAGGACCCCCACCCTCCAAAAAAAAAGATGTTTAAAGAAACAGATTTTTAAAAGTCTGTTATTAAAGTTATTCAATAATCAACTTTTGTGGAATTGTGCCAGAGAGTTTTATGTCCTTTAATGAAAGCTTGTTCATTTTTTCTCTTACCTATCACTTGTCTTTTTGTCTACATTCTGGGTAAAATTAGCCTTGTACCAGTGAACCAGGGAATTTTTGGTTTAATATTAAGGCATAGTAGCTTTTTTGTAGTTGGTATCATCTTAATGTCCTGAGTATTTTAAATAGTACCTCCTCTGGCCAAACACTTCTTTTCATACTCAAGAATTTTCAGAATTAACTGTTTGGGACTCCTTGGATCTTAGAAATAGATGAGGAGGAAGGTATACTCTTGAAAAGTCTATATTCACAATTAGAGCTGATAAGATAGCTCATTCCATTCTCATTCAGAACAATGTATGACAAGTAATTTTAGATTTATTTTATCCTGTTTTCCATAAGTAAAGGATGTTCCTGTTTAATCTTTTGAGTATCCCATTGATTTCTGGAATATTGTATATATAAATGAAACATCTCCATAGAACTTTGATAGTTTATCTTTCTAAAATGTGAAATACGCACTAATTAACTTATGGTGAGCACTAATTTTCAAATTAAATTCTTAATAAGTGTAACTCCCTCTATATTCAAATGAAATGTATTTCTGCAAAGCTGCCAAAGTTGCATGTTTTCCAAAAACCAATGGAAATATTCACAGTAGGATTACTAGTTACTGAAACAACAGATCTGGAGGTCATTTTCTTGAATTAGAGTTTTATTTTGGACAAAAAAGTTATTATAGCTCAATTTGAAGCCTTTGTTTTTTCTAGTAATTCTTTTTACAACTATTATTCTACTTTCATTTAGAGTAAATGCCAATTTTTAAAAAATACCATGGCTAATTTCATTAGTCCAGAGAAAAATGTTAGGAAAGTTGTTTTTTTTTTAATTTTAGTTTTTGCAAATTTTTATCTTATTGCATATTTCCAATAGGAGAATAAGGACAAAAACACAGACTGTTTTCCACCTTGTTCTTATAAATTATGGTTTCGTTGTCTATTAGGTGACTTAATGCTTGAGAGAATAACCTGGGAATCAAGAGCAAAAAGAATCCAGCTGCACAGAGCAGATGGAAGACTGGGATGCTGCCAAGGGGCTGGGCAGAAGAATTTTTAGATTATATTTTCCTATCAATAAATATCTGGGAAGAATTTTGTTTCCAGAGAATTTGCTAAAAGAATGTTTGTCTATTTCTGTTCTGTGGCTACATGAAACTGTAAGGCAGGTTTCTACACTACATAAAGGCACACAGTAAATTAGACGACTTAAGTGTCTGTAGCCACTCTTTTTGAGTCACTGAAGCCCACATTGGCCCTCACTTTCTCTCAACTGTTTATCGAGTTTTAGATTTCCTGTTTAGAACAGCAAGAAGATTAGATCTAAAGGTAGATATTAACAAGTTTATTCTATTAAATGCATTATATGTAGGACTGTTGGCATTCTTGTATATCTGAATAAGATAATTCTTCTCTGGTTAAGCACTTAGCAAACAAATAAGTGTATTATTTCAAAACAAATTTTAGTAGATGTTCGCATTTTCTTAAAAAAAAGGTGGGAATCCTTCAGGGCATTCAAAATATTCTCATCATGCTAACGTGGAGAGAAACAACACACTTTTCATTAAAATATACACTGTTTCCTATAACATCTGTATTTATGTTACCATCTTATTTTTGGGAAATGATAACAATTATTTACCAAATAAATAGTGACAATTTCCCCTTAATAGTGAATGAATATAAAATTCTGCTTTGACTTATTATCGCTCTACATACATTCACATTTTACTAACAAGCATGCTTTTTTTTTTTTTTCTTTCTAAAAACTATTGTGTTCATTGGAAGCTCTTGGATAAACAAGTCACTGAAAATAAACTTACTGAAACACTGTGGTCCTGAAAAACTGCATACTACTTTATTTGGAAATAGTAGAATTCACAGAATGTTGCTGTAAAGGGCATGCTACTCAAATTACTCGGCCCTGAAGACTCTTACTATGAAAGCAAAGTATTTTCTGAAGGAGTAGAACACAAATAGCTAAATGTTTGGGCCAAAAAATAGAGTTATTATTTTATCATTTTGGAAAAGCCTATCCAATTTCACTGTGTACATATTGCAGGTCTTTTTCATTAAAAAAAAAAAGTAACATAATAGAATAAATGAGAGGTGACAAATGAATGACCGTTAGGTTTAAATTATTTATAACTATATGATACCAATTGTCTATCAGAGTTGGACTGTCTTTTAGGGAAAGATTAAAATGCAGTTAAGTTCCTTTTAGGTGTAGGCAGATTTTTTTTAGCACATTATAACTTACTTTAGAAGCTCATGCTCTTGCCATGGATCTTATTTTTCCCTTAGTTTCTTCAGTGTTTTCTTGCTTGGTTTTTTACTGCCAGAGAAACTGTTTCCATGATAGAACTGTTTCCCTTTTATTCTCCTTTCCTCTTTTTTAATCTCTCTTCCTTGCTCTCTTTCTTTCCCCACCCCTGTTTTTCTCAGCCACAGTCCTGCTCACTAACAATGTCTCAGGGTTGGGAGGGATTTCAGAAGTTCCAGATCAGTGACTGCCTACCAATAGATCGTCATCAGTGAGCACACAGGCTCTATTGCTCTATAGGAATATTCAGCAATGGCAATTACTTTATAAAGCAACCCAAATACAGTTATAGTGTTGTTATAAAGTCCTCATTATTTGTGCCAGGACTATCTATCCGAAATTTCTTCCTTTCTTCTCTCTCTCTCTTTCTCCCCTTCCCTCACCTTCTCCTTCTTTCTCTCCACACCCCCACCCCATCATCTCTCCACGTTAATCATCTTCTGCTTTCAGTTTTTAAGGTGTGAAAGGTCAGCCATCAAAGTATTGCAGGCCATTTTTAAACACCAACCCTGCCCCTACTGAGTCCCTTTTCTAGTTAAACAGATTCATTTCCTTCAGCTGTTCTTTGTGTGTCTCTATTTCTAAATCCTTCTTGTAATTTTATTTTTCTCTGAAACATCACTCAAAAAAATCACATTAAAAGTCACATTTAAAGTATAACACTTGGTCTGGGGGCTGAGTGGTCCGAGGAGCAAGAATACTGCATTACCTTCTTTGTATTGATTTGTAGACTGTTTCGTTTTGTTTTGTTTTGGTTTTTGCCGATTTATCTTAGTGCTTATTCAATTAATCCCACTGTCAAGTAAAATCTTTTGTACTTGTTTGTATTTTGGTTAAATCACACTGCTAATATGAAGTCATTAGTTATTGGAAACTAAGAGGATGACATTATTCCTATTAAATGGTATCATGCTTTTTCTAACTTTTGACACTGTTCGTCTATGATTTTGCTCAGACTTTTATCAGTAGTCACTGATAAAATATTGAACAAAACAGGGTTGAGAACTGAGTCATGAATCATTCCACTTTAATGACTATAAATACTATCCATGTGTTGACAATTTCTAAATTTATAGCTCTAGCTGTGCCTGTTTCCAAGCTTCGAATTCATGTGTCCTGCTGACAAATATGACATCTCAAACTTCATATGTCTTAAAAAACTTAGCTTTTGATTTCTGCCCCCAAATCTGACCCTCTGATCATTCTCATCACACAGTTGGTTGAACTCAGAGCTTAGGAGACAGTTTCAGTTTCTTCACTTCCCTCATTGTCTTCCCCATAAGGCTGTTAGTTCTACCTCCAAAACTAATGTTTTCTCCTTCTATTTTCACTTCTTCTCCTCGTCTAAGTTTATATCTTACCTAAATCACCTCAATAGGTTCCATGTTTGATTCAGCTTCTACTCTTCTCCCAAAAATCGCTTTCTTTAAATGATCTGTTAATCTATAACTATTGCCAAAAGTCTGTTTATTTCGAACTACAATATAATACAGCAATTCCACTTCTAGGTATTTATCTGAAGGAAACAACAACACTAACTTGAAAAGATATCCCTGTGTTCACGGAAGCATTATTTGCAATAGCCAAGACATGGAAACACAACTTAAGTGCCCATCAAGAGACGAATGGACAAAGATGTAACATATGTGCGTATATATATTATATATGTATATATAATGGAATATTATTCAGCCATAAAAAGAATTCTACCACTTGTGGCAACATGAATGGATCTTGAGGCTATTGTGCTAAGTGAACTAAATCAGACAAAGATCTTGCTTAAAGATCTAAAAAATGGAACCAAACTCATAGATATAGAGAACAGATTGGTGGTTGCTAGAGGTAGAAGTAGGGTGGGGTGGGTGAGTGAAATTAGTGAAGGGGGTTAAACTTCCAATTAAAACAAATATGTCCTGGAGATGTAATGTATACCATGGTGGTGAGAGTTAATACCGTATTACGTATTTGAAAGTTGTTAAGAGTAGGTCTTAAAAATTCTGTTCCCAAGAAAAAAAAGCTTGTAACTATGTGTGGTGATGGATGTTAACCAGACTTAATGTGAAAAAAGAAAATAGAAACACACGACTTGATGAATATTCTTGTTAAAGTGTAATTTACATATATCAAAGCGACCAAATAATAGATATATAGCTCAATGAGTTATTAGAAGGAAAAGATGCTCTATACCCTCCACCCAGATCAGCTAATGAATGAAACATCACCAGACCTCAGAAGTCTGTCTTATCCCATGTCCATCACCATCTTCATCTCCTTCACACAAATAACTGTACTTTAACACAACGCATTCGATATGCCAGTTTTAAATTTTATATGAAGGAGATCATATGTAATATTCTTTTGAGTCCAATTTGTTTCATTAAGCATGACTATGAGATACATCTATATTGTATAAAGGAGTAGTTTTTTCATTTTCATTTCATCTCATTTCATTGCTGTGGTGCTTCACCACAATTTATTTGTCCATGCTAATGGATAAATGATGGATATGTGGGTTGTTTCCTGTTAGGGGCTACTGTGAATAATGTTGCTAGGGACATTTCTGAATATGTCTTTTGGTGCAGCTACTGACAAGTTTCTGTTGGTTTTATATCTAGGAGAAGATTCACTGAATTAAAGGGTAAATGTATGTTCAATTATAGTAGATATTTCCAATTTCATAAAGTCATTATACTAATTTACACTCCCACCATCACTGAATGAGAATTCCAGTTGCTCCACATCCTCATCATGTGCACATACAATTTGATTTGATATGTATGTATGTATGTATTTTAATTTAATTTTTTAATTATTATTTTTTAAATTAATTAATTCATGTTTTTATGGTGACTTTGGTTAATGAAGTCCAGTAAGTTTCAGCTGTATATTTTCAATGTGATTTTAAATAGCAAAAAACAATTTTAAAAATTAGATAATTCGATAAGAATAGAAGAATATATTACGGTTGGCAATGTCAAGAGTAAAAGGTGAAAGATCCCTCCTAAAATCAGGAGGTAGATAAAAAGCATAATTGAGTATTGGTTTGAGACTAATATTCTTTCCAAGGCATAGGTGACTAGAGAACATCCTCTCACAGGAACACACAAGGGCCAGAATAATCAACCTAATTAAAATGTCTCTTTGGAGAGTGGAAAATGCATTCTTATTCACTCTACTTGCTTCCTGGGAAAAGATAATATCAAGTGTTAGAGGAGACATCTTGCTTTAACGAATCGTCTTTTAAAATTTCTTATTATGAGTGAGTAAACTATTTTTCTCTGAACATGTTGACATAACCAGTATCACAATTCTTCATTTACATATCCATGACTTCTATATTTCTTTCGCCTTTGCTGTCTCTTCAGTATAATTACTCACCTGGCTTTTATCTTCTCCAGACACTTATGTTCCATTTTAGCTTAGCTGCATACACTTTTAAAAATATATAAATCTGCAGCACACATACAAATTTACAATTTAATGTCTAGTGATGGCAATTGAGAAATACTGACTTAATTTCTTGATGGTTCTGTTTAACTATCATGATATAAGGCCAGTGTTAGCATCGCAGGTCCAGACCAAAATATTTCTGAGAGTGAAAAGAAGCTACTGTTGATGTTACATCAGGACAACCAGCAGAGACAGAGACCGTTCTGGGAAAATTAGGATCTGTTGCCATCAAAGTTTGACAGTAGTCCTCAGACCATCTTTCCTCACTTCCAGGTCTAAGTAAGGATGGAGGACACTAATTTCGTTGCCTTGAAGGGATGGGGGTTGTTCAGGAAAGGAGAAAAGGAGAATCTCCCACCCTCAAAAAAGTATGTAGTAGAAAAAAACACGAGTTCGAATTTAAGTTTTCCTGTTCTAAAAATCACTAGCTGTTACTCAACGTTTCTTATCCTTGAGCTCTTCATTGTAAAATGGTAATGACATAAGAATGCAACAAAATGACAGAGAAAGTGTTTAGCTCTGCCATTACCAGAAAAGATATTCAATACATTTTACTCTCCTTAGGGGGTCAATGTTTGGAAATAAGAAGGTAACCAAAGGAAGGGGAGGTGACCTCATACTGAATAAGGTCTGGTTCTCTTATCCAACTCATAATTCTTAATATTGCATACATCTTTTATCTTTTTACTTAGGCAGAGTAATTCTTCTTCTTATTTTTAAATTAAGTTTATTAGAATAACATTGATTAATACAATTATATAATTTTCATGTGTATATTATAATTTAACATCTATATATTCTATCATGTGTTTACCACCCAAGTCCAGTTTCCTTCAGCTACCATATATTTAATCCCCTTTAGCCATTTACCTCCCCTCTCCTCCCTCATCTTCTTACCACTGGTAACCACTATCTATAGTCCATGTCCATGAGTCTCTGTTTGTCCTGCTTCTTTGTTGCTTTTAGGTTTATATCTCACATATAAGCGATATGTGATTTTCAATTTTTTCTATCTGGCTTATTTTGCTTAGCATGATTATCTCAAGTTCTATCCATGTTGTCACAAATGGCAATATTTCATCTCTTCTTATGGCTGAATAATTTTCCATTATATATATGTACCAAAGCTTCTTTAGCCAATCATCTATTGTAAGGCACTTTGGTTGCTTCCATGTCCTGGTGAATAATACTGCTATGAACATTGGTGTGCAAATATCTTTATAGATATGATTTTTTAAGTCTTTGGGGTAAATATCCAGAAAGATTGCTGGATCATATGGTAGATCAATTCTTAGTTTTTGAGGAACCTCCATACTGTTTTCCATAGTGGCTGTACCAGTTTGCAGCCCCACCAGCAGTGGGACTCGAAGCTAAAGGGTTCCTTATTCTCCACATCCTCTCCAGCATTTGTTATTACGTGTTCTGTTGATTATAGCTATTCTAACAGGTGTGAGATGGTATCTCATTGTGGTTTTGATTTGCATTTCTCTAATAGCTAGCAATGTTTAGCATATTTTCTTGTTTGTTGGCCATTTGTATGTCCTTTGGGGAGAAGTGTCTGCTCAGATCTTCTGCCCATTTTTTGATTGGATCATTTGTTCTTTTGTTGTTATTGAGTCATATGAGTTCTTTATACATTTTGGATATTAGGCCCTTATTGGAGGCATTGCTTGCAAATATATTTTCCCATTCGGATGGTTGTCTCTTTACCTTGTTGATGGTTTCTTCTGCTGAGCAGAAGCCTTTTAGTTTGATGTAGTCCCATTCATTTATTTTTGCTTTTACTTCCCTTGCTTTTGAAGTCAAATTCATAAAATCTTCTTTAAATCTAAGGTCCTTGAGTTTCACTTCTGTTTTCTTCTATGCATTTGATTGTTTCAGGTCTTATATGCAGGTCTTTAATCCATTATGAGTTAATTTTAGTGTGTGGTGATAGACAATAGTCTAGCTTTGTTCTTTTGCAGGTGGCTTTCCAGTTTTCCCAGCATCATTTATTGAAGAGACTTTCCTTTCTCCACTATTTGTTTTTGGCTTTTTGTCAAAAATCATTTGCCCATATATATATGACTTTACTTCTGGACTCTTGATTCTGTTCCACTGGTCCATGTGTCTGTTTTGCTGCCAATATCATGCTGTTTTGATTACTGTCTCTTTGTAATATAATTTGAAGTTGGGCAGAGTGATGCCTCTGGCTTTGGCAATTGGGGTTTTTTGGAGGAATTATTATTATACCCGTATTAGAGACAAAGAAACCAAGGCTCAGAGAAGTTCATGGATTTGACAAAGTTTCCACGGTTATTAAATGTTAGTTGCAGGACATAAACACAGGTCTCTTGAGTCTTGGTTTAGGACTTTTTCCAATGTGCCAGGTACTCCCTGACTCTTTCAGGTGAATGAATGGGGAATTAATTAATTCTGGTCTCAGGCTTGAGATAATACATTGATTCAAAAGGCGCCTTTTAATAAATTATTTAAGGTGCATTTCCTTGTATGATATGCTTTGCTTTATACATTTTTGAGATACCCAAGGTGTTGATTATAATTCTAGAAGCTAAAGGATAAAATCACAATCTTTTCATAATCTGCCTGTGTATTACACATTTATGTTTATTCTAAAACGAATGGTCAGTTCTGCAGTTGCTTTTTCCTGAATGCAAGATACACCTCAGATAGTTTTCCTTCAACCTTCTTTTCCATGAAAGCAATTATACTCTGGGAATACTGGTATTACATCCAAAATGGAATTAATAATTTTAATCTGTGATAAAAAGCACATTATTTCAAAGGCAAATGAAAAGTTAATCATGGGCCAACTATTGTTTAGGATTATTCTCCAGTGCCTTCTTAATTAGTAGCAGGAGAAATCTATAATTAGTCTTAAACACTTTGAAGCTTAATAATCAGACTGCTAGTTTTTCAACAATACAGAAGGGGAAACAGGTGGACAATGTTCTGAGTCAATGGAAGTAGCTTGTGCCTCTCCAAGGGGATGTGCTGATCCTGAGCACAGTGAGAGAAACAGCCACCCGTATGGCAGCAGATTCAGCCCAAATAGCTCTGAAGTACCTCAGGAAACACTGGACTAAAAGAGTAGAAAGAAATATATATACATGGCATGATTTGGGAGAATAGATTAAATGGAAGGTGGAATCCATATGGAAAAAATTTAGGCATATTTTGTTTTTTTAAAGTAACAGCTTTATTAAGCTGTAATTCACAAATGGTACAATTTACAACTTTAAAGTTTATAATTCGGTGTTTTTGGTATAGTCACAGAGTTGTGGAACCATTACCACAATCCATTTTAGATCATTTTCATCACCCCCCCCCAAAAAAAAACTCTTTACACATTAGCTATTATCCCCCAACCCCTTTATCTCCCCAGCTCCAGGCAACCATTGGTCTACTTTCTGTCTCTATAGATTTACCTGTTTTGGGTATTTCATATAAATGAATTCATACAATCTGTGATTTTTTTTCTCGTTGTTGTTACTGGTGTCTTTAGCATAATATTTCCAAGGTTATCCATATTGCATCATAAATCAATCAGTAATTTATTCCTTTTTATTGCTGAATAATACTCCTTTTTAATAATGTTATCTATCAGTTGGTGGACATTTGGGTTGTTTCCACTTTTTGGTTATAATAAATAATGCTGCTATACACATTTGTGTAGAGGTTTTTTCAGAGATGTGTTTTCATTTCTCTTGCATATATACCTAGGAGTGGAATTGCTGGGTCATATTCTAAGTCTATGTTTGGTCTTTTGAGGAGCTGCCAAACTTTTTTGAAGTGGATGCACCATTTTACATTCCCTCCAGCAGTGTATGAGTGTTCCAGTTTCTTCACATCCTCATTATCACTTATTATTTATCTTTTTGAACGTAGTCATCCTTGTGGATTGTAAGTGTTCATTGTCTTACTCCTTTTGGGCTGCTATTGCGAAATGCCAGAGATTGGGTAGCTTATGAACAAGGAACATTTATTTTTCACATTTCTGGAGGCTGAAAATTTCAGAATCATAGCTCCAACAAATTTATTTTTCACTGAGGTCTTCCTGGATCATAGACAGCTGTTTTTGCTTTGTTCTCTTTTTGCTTTGTTTGGAAAGGGTTAGGGAGCTCTGTGGGGGTTACTTTTATAAGAACTAATACCATTCATGAGGGTGGAGCACTCATGGCCTAAGCATCTCCCAAAGCCCTACTCGATATCATATTGGACATTAGGATTTCAATCTATGATTTTTCAAGAGACACAAACATTTAGAGCATAGCATTCATTAATTTGCATTTTTTAATGACAGCTAATCATAGGTTTCATTTTTGTCCAGAACGTTAACCAATATATATACCCTTCAGGGGCAATATTGGATTTCTAAAATACAATTTGAATAATTTTATTCCAAAATATTTTCTCCACTGTGAAAGTTCTTTGTTCATTCATAGTCCATAATTAAGTGTTTCCTCTGGATTTGACACGTGGCAGTTAAGTTATAATGTATTTATTATATAGCATTAGATTTTATTGACTAACATTTTATTAAATCATACTATACTATCTTTTTAGTTACATCTTTTCTGTGGGCAATGTATTATTTCCTCCAGGAAAACTGCAAATCTTGGAGGACAAAGTCTATACCTCTTGTTTATTTTGAGACCTTTCAGGACCTAATACAAAGTTGAGCCTGTAGTTTGGGCTCACTAAGAATTTTATTGACTAGTTCAGTTGATTGCTCATTTTTGCTAGGCTGGTTTAAATTAAGTCTTAAAGTTAAAAAGAAAATAACTGAACCAATATCCATAAAGAATAAACTTCATTAAGTATTGAGTAATTGGAATTTTGCCAAGTTAATTTTTAAAAATTCAGAGCCTAACCAAGCTTGATGATTATATAAAATGTCTCTACAGTGGGGAGGTTGGGATGATTCCTTGTGGAGAGGTGGCATTGCACAGGGTTTCATAGAGTCAAGTACGGAGCTTTTCTCTTCTTTCTCACTAGGACAAATAGAATCACATCCATGGTTATACAGGGAAAATTTAGAGGCTTACCAAGGAGTATGTGAGCAAAAATAGTTTTAAGAGTATTGGTTTTCATTTGTTCCACTTCCACATACCCTCTACCAAAATCAATTTGATTGATAACTCATCTGTCGTTTTTCTTTTCCACCTCCCCTTTCAAAATTGCTGCTTTTTCATTTTATACCAAAGAAATGCAGACCTGTCAATCATCATGCTCCTTCGCTCTGTGCTGTAAAAACCTCCAGGGAAGAAAGAGAGAGTAAAGACAATTTCAAAATACCGGTGTCAACAAAGTCTTCTTCAATCAAGGGCGCATAGCCTTTCCTCTAATCCTTCTCATTAAGATAAACATTTCCAATACATTTTGTTGTTGTTGTTTAGTGATTACTCACAAAAATTTGTGAAATAATTATATTATTTTGATCAATTATTTACTACTAATACTTTTAATATAAATTATTATTTATTATTATGTACTACTAATAATTGTAACAACACCTCACTTTAGAAGAAAACTTATAATTCTTAGATGTTTAAGATTACTGGCAATAAAAAGAAGTTTTAATTTATAGACACGTTTTTGTAGCAAAAGACATGATAAAGTGATCAAAAGTACTTTTGAGAATAAAAATTACATTACTTTAAAATCATATTTTATAGATGCTGTAGAGGAAGTTACATGTAATTGTCATTTCGAGAAGGAAAAAAGACCAAGGCAAAATTCTGATGAGTAAAGTTTGTCATATATTTGCTCATATATTAATAAAATAGATGATGATGGCATCAAATTAATGTGAAATTTATAGTCCATTGGTTATATTTAAAACAGTAATGTTAGTATTTATAATATTTTAGAAATTACATTTTTTACAGCTATTTAAACTGTAGTTAAGAAGATATTTCATATGTCAACCTAGAAATTCACAAGTGATACATACTTTCCCCAAACTTTTTTGGGAGTATTGAGCAAAAAATGATAAAGTCAAGAACATTGCTATGGTTCAAGATAGAGCACTTTCCAGCAGCACAAGCTTCATTTTTGTAACTTATTTTCTTCTCTGATGCAGTCTATTATACTAATTCTCATCTTGATTTAATATGAAAATCTTATGTTGGGGGTGGGATGGGAAAATGAATAGAATAGCATATGTCCAGCCTCTGAATATGTTCTGCTTCTGGAAGTCATCTCAGAAGAAGCTCTTCAGTGATTCCAGTGAGATGTGAACCAAGCCTGCTTTGCAAGACCTTCTAAGATGGCCCTTGATCTTTGCTCTCAGAATATTCTTTTTATCATATCTTATGGTGTTTTGGTCAAAATCTTAAGAGCATTTTAAAGTATTTTCAAGTTAAAAGAAATATCTAGTTATGTCTAAATTATAACAGGTCAAATTTCAGAAAAGTGGTTACATTTAAACATAAGAATATTGCAAGTTGGTAAGTATATTGCAATGTTTGATTTGGCAGGGGAGAGGCAAAACTTTAACTGAAGGTAGAATTTTCATCTTTTCAAGCCAAATATGGTAA
The DNA here is from genome assembly GCF_014176215.1 of Rousettus aegyptiacus. Lineage (NCBI taxonomy): Eukaryota > Metazoa > Chordata > Mammalia > Chiroptera > Pteropodidae > Rousettus > Rousettus aegyptiacus. The sequence continues at coordinate 71,966,102 of NW_023416288.1, forward strand.
GTTTTTAACTTTTGACAATGTCTATCCATACGTAGGTCTCTATTTATAGTTTGACTGGATTTATCACTCATACAACTCAGTCTTGCATGTGGCAAAATGGAGTTTTCCTGCCTTTGACCCTTTCTTGTGGTTTGGCACTTACCTTGCTCCAAATGAGGTCTAGGTCCATGAAAAATTAAGCTAATATGAGGAGATCTTTGTCCAGATAGAGAAAAGAGCTGAGGAATTGCTGTGGAGTTAGGGTCATGGAAGGAAGTGGGTGCGATCATTAAGAAGAGAGTAGTGAGAGACTATTTCCAAGGGTAGGAGATGGGTAGGGGGAACTACCAACAACAATGGAGGCCACTGGCAAATACAGACTTGAAGGATGGGGGAAGGGCTGGTGATCAGATCCAGAAGTCAGCTATCAGTGTAGCCTTGGGAAGATGATTACAGCTATTGGTGGGTTTTGAGGATTTAAACCCCAGATTCATTCTCCTACCATGCATTAATCTTCAGCAGGTGCTATGCACTGGTCAAAACCAACTAGGGCCACCCTAGATGCAGAGCATGAGGCTAGCTCTCTGGTGAAGAGAGCAGGGTAGGAAGGATAAAGAGTGTACCTAAAGAGCACTTGGAGGATATCCAGCATGGTGAGAATAACAACACACTAGAGCTGTTAGAGGTTGTCAGTGTAAGAGAAACTTGTGTATTGTAGCTGAATTGCTCCTAGGTTTCTAAAGGAATTAAGAATCGTTATGAAATTATATTTGAGTGCAACCCCGCCCCCTGCCCATTTATATGTTGAAGTCCTAACATCCAATGAGATGGTATTAGGAGCTCAGTTTAGATGAAGTCGTGAGAGTGGAGCCCCCTTGATGAGATCAGTGCCCTTATAAGAAGAGGAAGAGATACAAGTGTTTCCTCTTCGTGTTATGGGAAGATACAAGGAGAAGGCAGCCATCTGTAATCCAGGAAGAGGGCCCCCACTAAAAACCTGACCATGCTGGAATCCTGTTCTTGGACTTCCCAGCCTCCAAAGTGTAGAAAAGTAAATGTCTGTTGTTTAAGCTACCCAGCCTATGGTATTTTGTTGTGGTGACCCATGCTGCCCAAGACAAGGGGTCTAGAGGTCTTAAAGCTGTTCTCTGCACAACATACACATATTCCTTGTCGGAGAACCAGGACCCTGCAGAAATTACAGGGGCAAAAGGAACTTCTAATGCAGATGTAGTATGAACTGATAAGGTGACTGGTAGAAAGGAAATGAACTTTTGTTTCATTCTCTGGGGACTCTGCTTTATCATGCAATAGTAACATTTTCCTTTCTCATAATGGATTCTTCCTCTCGGTATTTCCAGGCATTAGAAGCATAGCTAAGAAAATTATATAAGTACATGCTGTATGTATGTGTGTATATGTATATATGTACATATGTACACAATTACATATATGCATTTCTAAATATTGATTATTAATTAATTTTACTGAATTTTAACTTAAAAATAAGTTTTACTCCAAAGTATTTAAAACAGTTCCTATATTTATAGTACTTCAGTCTTAAGTCATAGTATCAAAACTATTTCAAAACTATATTTAAGTCATTTGTTTCAGAACTTGTATAATTCTGTTAGATTAAACTTTTAACACTATTTATTCTAGTGTTACATTTACAAATAGATAATTTAAAAGGAAATAAGTAAAGAAATATTTCACTATATCATTGAAACAGGGTCAATGATGATATGATGAATTTATTTGTTCTTTAGGCAGTATTCCAAGTTATATTGTCAATGAGATGAGGCCCACCTGGTTTAATCTAGCCAGATGATCATGAGAACTGAGGTACAGAAACAGTGGTTTAGTAAGAAAGAATAGTAAGTTGGAAGCATGATTTAAGGAGGAGCCAGTCTTCTGGGGTTAAAATAAGTGAAATAGGGAGTGATTTGGAGGACATGTATGCTTTCTGCTGATTGAAGTTAACTGAAAAATGAGGTACAGAATACACTTAATTATGTAGACTTTGAATCTTCAGATTCTTTTTAGTGTGGCAAAATGATTATGCATTTTAAAATGGTCGATGGAATGTGCTGTATCAGAATCTGGAGAAAGGGCATCAGATAGAATTAAAAAGAGGAAAGATTACAAATCTATCCCAGTAGGATGAGAAAAGAGGTAAATGGAGGGTAGGTGAAGAAAGTCCTCAAAAGTTAAGGGGAATGTTTTGTCTTTTCTTTCTATTTTTTAAAGCTCTATTAGCGTTTATTTATACTTAATCAACTACATTTTCTGAAAATTAGTAACGATCTTATGTAGTTTGTTGACATAAAAGCTTACCCCCCACCCCTTTCAAAAAAAAGAGTATCTTGAAGCTATTTGCAAATGCAAGTTTGGTCATGCACCTCTGATCATGACATTTATGTACTCTAGAGTTGTGATAAATGATTTTACAAGGCAAATTCATCTAATCATGGCCCAGAAGAGGGAAATTCCTACTCAAATTCTTGTCCTCTCAATTCTTCAGTGAACTTAGATTAATTGTTTAATATCCTTTCTTGTAAACTGATCTTATTAAATTATTTTGTTTTTTAATATGAATGTACTGAGCTCACATTTATGACAAAATATATTATTATAAATTCTCATTTTCTTGATTTAGTTAAGTCTGTGGGTGAAAAAATGACTATAGCTTTTTTGAGGAGTTTCCATTTACCAAATCGTGGCTAATAGTAATATCACATTAACATTATATATAAATTTATATATGTGTGTTTCTTTGGAATAATACATTTATTATAAATGACTTTTAAATTAATCAATCTTTTTAAAAAGATTCTTATGGATTATAAATTTTCTGTAAGCAGTGTAAATACTTCGCAAAACAGATGTTAGATGTTCTTTTCCATATTTTACAGGGCAGATTTTAGTGTGTATCAACTTTAATTATTAGCACGGTAGAATTCATTACATTGTTCTCCGCAAATTATTTTTCTGATGTATTTTCCACATTTTTGTTGTCTTCTAACTTGTGCAATCTGTAACCCATTATAATCATTTGTATTAAAATTACATTTTATCGAACATCTAAATTGCTTGCTCTGAGTTTCTTAAATGGTAATTATTTTTAAGTATTTTAGAATCCTTGTGATTTTTGACAATGTTAAAGGTATTTAAAGGAGAAAATGTATACATTTTGAAATGTATACATTTGATAACCTCTGAAATTTCAATGAGTATTTAATGCCCTATAAAGATTTTTTTTTTTCACCGTCTAGATTGAGATGCAGATATTTCTGAAATATAAAACATTCATATATCCCTTCAACTCCTCAGTCAAAAGTCAAAACACACACACATCAGTGTGTCTATGATCTGTTGGTATGCATAGGGTTTCTGCTTTGCATCCAAGTGCTGACTTTGGTTGAAGGAAATAGTCATAGGTCATGGGGAAAGCAGGAGGATGGCAGAGTGTCATGACATATCTTCCTAGCCTGGCTCTTTGGACTAGAATTGGGCCCTTGGGATCAGTATGAAAAAGCTCAAAGTTGGATGAACTGTTTCATAAAAGAGTTTCTAAAATTTTGGATATATTAGAACTACTTTGGGACCCATTCTCCTTGACTTTTTGTGAAATTCAGTCCTGCTCTGGCATCCCAAAGTTTAATGGCTTTAAGAACTTCAGGAACCAGCAGGTGGGACAGATTTTGGGTTGGTATGCATCATCATTACAAGCAATTTTAAGCTTCTTCAGTAAGGTTCAATGAAATGGTGAGAGAGAGGATGTTAGATGCTGCCAGATGACTATAGGTAATGAAGACTGGTCAAATGAAAATATTGGTGGCATCTATTTGGGAGTATTAGGAGTAATTAGAGAACACTTTTGAATAGGTTAACATTCTTAGCGGAGCCATCGTAATTTGGATAGGTATGTATACACACTGGTGAAACGAAGTTATAATTCATTTGTGATAAAATAACACACATATGTGTGTATGTGCATATAACCTAAAATTATGCCTTTCTTTGGAAGAATATGTTTATTATAAAAATACTTTTAAAGTAAATTAATCTTTCATGGTAATATTTGTTGTGTATAATGTAGGAGACTTTGAAACAGGGTTTAGTCAGAGGCAACTGTCTACAACCAGTTATAACATGACAGTAAATGTCTGTGTTAAAACTCTCAAGTTGTAATTACAACATATTGCTTCAGGTAGCAATTTCTGAAGAAGTTGCCACATAAACTCCACTTAGTCTGAGTCTATTCTTACCATATGGTCCCACTGAGGAAAAATTCTGTACCAAGGCTATATTAAATAACCAGGTGTTCAAAACCAGCTCTAACCTCCCATAGTAAACAACTAGACAACTGAACAAAAGAGTGAAATAATTATTTTTAGTGGCTGGAGAACAAGCAGCACAGGACTGTGATCCTTGTGAGAAAAGAAGTAACTTATAAACCCTATGATCTTCTTGGCTTTTTACCCAGAGTCGATTTCCAACTGTGGGCACAGAAAGGGAAACCCAAACAGATCCTGGAAGTATCACTGACTTGAGAAGGTGAAAATCAGAGTTTGGGGAGGCTGAGATAAGTTTGGAGGTTATCAGGTAGAGTTTTAGAAAGGAGGGTACTTTATAAGAAAAAAAGCTCCATTAAGAACTAGGCTGCCCCTAAATAGAAGAAAGCTTCACAAAGATGGACCAAGAATGACCGTGTCACTGTAAATGAAAATATTCCCAGAGCTCATAAAGGAATGAAGACACTTGAGCTTTGACCATCCAGAATGGAGAACTCTTGATGATCATCTGGGAAATTTGATGGAGAGCCCAGGAGTCCTGCCTTAGAAGCAAAAGTAAACTAACACTGGAGTGGAGGCTATTTTAGATCCACCCTAGCAAGATATATAAACAGACCTCAAAGATGATAAAACTGATCTGCAACTTATTTAACTCTGTAAAGGAAGAAAACAAAGATCAAGTTCCTTGATCTAAGCAATTAACAACATAAAATTCTAAGCAATTAACAACATAAAATTCAATTAACAACATAAGCAATTAACAACATAAAATTCATAATATCTAGCATCCAATAAAAAAGTTAATAAGCAAGCCAACAAGAAGGAAAATGGGACTAATTACCAGGGAACAAAATAGTCAATAGAAAAAGTACAGAAATGACGATGTTGTTAGAATTAGCAAAGAAGTTAAAAACATGGAATATAGCAAGGGGAGAAATGTAAACTATTAAAAAGAGTCAAATGAGGAATAAAAAATACAATATATGAAAATAAAGAAATGATAGCTCCAAAGTTTCCAAATTTGATGAAAATTATAAGCCCGCAGTTCCTAAAAGCACGAGACCCAAAGTAGGATGAACACACACATGCTAACACAGATATAACAAGGTTTACCATAATCAAATACCTAAAAACTACTGAAAAAGAATATTTTAAAAACAGATAAAGAAAAAAGACATGATATACAGAGAAACAAAGACAAATTACAGTAGATTTGTTATAATTATATAAACCAGAGGGCAGAAGAATGACATTTTCAAAGTACTAAACAAAAAAAGCTTTCAATCTAAGTCTAGAAACAGCAGCATTCCTCCTCAAAATAAAGCAAGATAAAGACATTTTTCAGAAAAATTTTTTAAAAAATTTGTTACCAGCAGACCTGAATTACAATAAACGTTAAAGAAAGTTCTTCAGGTGGAGAGGAAATGATACCAGCTGGAAATATAGATCAATATAGAGAAAAGGAGAGCCGTAGTAGTAAAGCTAAATATATGCTCAAATATAAAGGTTTTCCCCCTTGATTTTTAGTATCTTTTAAAAGTACTTAATTGCTTAAACAAAAATGATACAAAGTATATTTTGAGTGTATAACATATGTAGAAGTAAAATGTATAACAATAGCACAAAAGATACACAAATGACCAATAAACACATAAAAATATGCTCGACATCATTAGTTATTGGGGACATGCAAATTAAAACCATTATGAAACACTACCGCACGCCTACTAGATTGTCTGAACTTAAAAAGATTGACTATACCAAGTGCTGGCCAGTATATAGGACAACTGAAAGTGCCATACATGATACGGGTGATATACATGGTAAAATCACTTTGGAAAATAGTTTTAGAGATTCTTATAAAGTTAAACATACATTTACAACATAATTTAGAAATTCCACTCTTGGATTTTTACCCAAGAAAAATGGAAAGCAAAATTCACGTAGACTTGTACATGAATGTTTATAGCACCTTTACTCATAATAGCCTGAAAATAACCCAAGTGTCCATCAAAAGATGATGAATAAACAAATGATGGCATAATTATACATGGAATGCCACTCATCAAAAAAAAAGGAATAAAAGTACTGGTGCATGCAACAACATAGATTAATCTCAAAAAATATTATATTGGGTTAAAGGAACCAAATCCAAAGAGTACATACTATGTGATTTCATTTCTACGAACCTAAAGAAGACACTAATTTAAAGTGACAGAATAAAAATCAATGGTTACCTGAGAATAAAATGCTGGGAGGTGGGAGGGAGGTGGCCAGGGTTCATAACTTGGGACACAAGGACTTTCAGAACATACACTATATATTGACGACAGTATTTATATTGTAAATACGTTTGTCAAAACTCAGTGAAATGTGCATTTTAAATGGAAATAACGTTGATTAAAATATGCCATCAATAAAACAGAAAGGAAAATAATTTACTTCTATTTGGCTGAAGAGTGGAAACATTTTGAAGAGTTCTGTGGTGTACTTGGCCAGGCCTGCTTTAAGCCTGTTTACTACAGGAAAGTACAAAAATATGTAACTATGGCAAGAGAGTAATTGCGTCCATTCACTAATTTGTATCCTTAATTTTGTATATCCTATTAGTGCTTGCTTCTGGTTTGAAGTAAAAGCATCCTTGAATTAATTTGGCATTGTCCTTCTTGCTCGTTTTAGAAAGAGATCCAGTGGAATAACTAAGTAATAAAATCTCAGAATGGTAAATACCTAGAAATTATTTTTCCCAGTATCTGAGGCCAAAGGAGATAAAATTACTATCTAAAGTCACAAAACTAGTGAAAGGCAAAGCCTTGATTTTGAAGATGAAAATTCTGCTTTTAATTGTTATTCGATTTTATAGTATAACCCTTTCTTCCTGCATCTTGTTACTCTGTCCTTGTCCATTCTATTCTTTATCTCCCTAGAGAGGGGTTCCTTGCCTTCCTCATGCTCTTTTATCCTGTTCTTATATCTGTGCCTTTGTTCATATTACTCTTTCAGCTGGAATATCCTTTTGACTCAGCAAATTCAGATGATGAAGAAAAGTTGCCATACTGTTAGAGTACTACACCGTGTTTCTCTTTCTTAATAAAAAATGTTATTATACTTAATAAAATGCATTCATCTATGTTATTTTAATCTAAATCTTTATGTCCATCACTTGTGTTATGGACTGAATTGTGTTCCTCCAAAATGTGTATGTTAAAGCTCTAACCCTCAATGTAATTGTATTTTGAGACAGAAACTCGAAAGAGATGATTAAGGTTAAGCGAAGTCATCAGGATGGGGCTCTAATCCAATAGGACTGCTGTCTTTATAAGAAGAGGAGGAGACACCAGGAATGCACATGCCTGGAGAAAAGTTAAGGTGAGGCCGTCTACCAGCCAAGAGAGACGCCTTGGGAAAGATCAGTCCTCCAAGGAACTTGATCTTTGATTTCTAGCCTTCAGAACTGTGAAAAAATAAATTTCTGTTTAAGCTACCTAGTCTGTGATATTTCATTCTGGCAGCACTACCAGACTAATACAATTCTTTTTGAGTTCTTTCTTAGAATTCATCTATTCCAAGAAAATATATCTAACCCATACTTAGTGTTTCCTCTACCTTCAGAATCTATTTTGTAATTTATTATGTTTTATTTGCTTTAGTTTTTTTATAGGCAATTATGTCATAACTATATCTATAAGAATGCTTTTAGAATTCATTTTTTAGTGTCCATAGGCACTTCTATTGTAAACTGGAATTATTTGTTACTTTGACCTGAGGTTTATAAAGCCTGAGTATAGGCATTGCTTTATGATTGTAAGCTGTTCAAATTGTACAATTAATTTGCTTATCAAAAACTCATTCTCAGTCAATATATTTATTAAAAAATTGTCCAGTAAAACACAAGGTCTCAAGTCATTATTTTTCGTAGTACAATGGAAACAAGACCCTAATAAGTATATTTCCCCCTCTTTTAGATGTCCTTTTATATACAAATTACTTTAGAATTCTTTAGACATAGGCATGCATTATCACCTGTGAAGGCACACAGTACCTCTTTGATTCCTTTTGTATTACATTACTTATTGAAGGGAAAAAGGAAGGAAGGAGAGAAGGAGTATAGGAACGAAGAAAGGGAGGAAGGAAGGAAGAAAAGAAGGAAATGATAGCTTTATACTCCAACATTTTCTACATGTTCTTTATAAGTAGGGAAACCATTTCATATCTACGGTATGAGTTAGTGAAAGACCCAGATAATGTGTATTATTAGGTAGAGGGTGGGATGTTCAAATTCAGGATTGAGGGTGAGTGGGAGTAAAATAGCTCTGCATTAGGGAGGCCGAGAGAAAAAAAATTATTGAAGAAAAAGAGTGTGAAGATGGAATGTGGCTAATTGGAGAAATTAAAGGGAAGAGAAGGAAGATAAGTGATTGGGGAAGGTCAAGGACTGAGGTTGAGAGAAGCACTAGGTGCTGATAAAGAGCATGGGAAAAGATACATGTCTACCAAGTAGTATTTGAATTACTGTGCATTTCTCTATCTCTGAAATAATCACTAAAACGTACACCACTGTCTAAAATTTTCGGACATATAAAGTTTTGTTAAATATTGAGGAAGAGAACATGAGGAAAACCTTCAGTGTTACATAAGTTGAAAGAATGCATAAATCTAGAAATCTCCACAGTGTTTCTGATTGTAATGAAAATCAGGAGCTATTTATAATATAATATTTCAAATAGCAACATGAGAGTACTGTCATATACCATGCTACCTGATTCTTTGATTTGTTGTTTAGCAAGGTATTTGAACGACTACCACATTAAAGCAAAACTCTGGGGTCAAATTTAAGTAAATAAAAAGAATGTCAAAAATTGTTAATCGCCCAAATGGAAACTGCTTTTAAATCATTTGAAGGACAGCAAATTTTATTGTTCCCACTCTAGTGGAAATGATTTTTATTAAATAAAGCTGAATTTACACAAGTGTTCCAGAAAATGTATAATGTCTCTGAAGTATTTCACTTTATGAATATACCACAATTTGTTTATCCATTCACTTATTGAGAGAAACCTGGGTTATTTCCAGTATTTGGTTGTTATGAATAAAATTTCTATGAACCTTCATGTATAAATCCTCTTGTGGATATATGTTTTCATTTTTCTTGTATAAATACAGAGGAAGGAATAATAGGTCGTATGGTAAATAGATGTTTGACTTTACATGAAAATGTAAAACCGTTTATTTGTATCATTTAACACTTCCAAAAACACTGCACAAAAGTTTCAGTTGCTCCACATACTTGTCAACACTTGGCATTATATCTTTTTAACAACAGCTGTTCAGTGGGTGATTGGTGATATCGCACTGTGGTTTTAATTTGTGTTCATAACTAATGGTTTTGAATATATTCTAATGTCCTTATTAATAATTCATAATTTTTTTTGGTGAAGTATCTGCTCAGGACTTGTCATTTTTTTAAAGTGTGTGTGTGTGTTTTCTTCTAAATATTAACATTTTAAAGTTCTTCGTAAAGTCTTGACACAATTTCTTTGTCAGATATGTGTACTATATTTTCTCCTATGGCTTGTCATTTCATTTTCTTAATGACGCCATTTGGAGAGTAGAAATTTTTAATTTTATTAAATTTATCAATTTTCTCTTATAGTTCATGTCTTTGGTATCCTTCCTAAAAAAATCTTTGTTTACTACAAATGTATTCTGAATATTTTCTTATTTATTTTCTCCTAGCTTTTATTTTAAGTCTATGATCCACTTCAAGTTAATTATTGTGTATGATGTGAAATCAAGGCTCATATTTTTCCATGTGTATATGTAATTGTTTTAGCAATATTTGTTGAGAAGAATTTCCTTTCATACTGAATTACCTTGGTGACTTTATTAAGTAATATTTGCCCATTCTGTGTGTGGTCTCTTTCTGGACACTTTTCTGTTCCCTTGATCTATAGTATATCCTCACACTTCACTCTCTCAATGTATAATTAAGTCTTGAAATCAAGTTATGTAAGTCCTCCAGCTTTGTTCCTTTACAAAATTGTTTTGGCTATTCTACATTTCTTGTACATATATATACAAAAAAGTGTGTATATCATAGAGTCTAGTGTGTGTGTGTGTGTGTGTGTGTGTGTGTGTGTGTGTGTGTGTGTTACAATCATCTCATCAATTTCTACAAAAAGCCTCTGGTACTCTTGAATGTAATTGTGTTGAATCTATAGATCAATTTATGGAAAATGGGCATCTTAATAATATGGAGTCTTCCAATCAGTCCACATGATATACCTATCCATTTATTTAGGTCTTTAAATTTTCTCATCAGTGTTTTGCATTTCCAAAGATCCAACTTACTTTTTGTTAAATTTATTCCCAAGTGTTTTATGTTTTTGATGATTTTATACCTGGTAATTTTAGATCTTAATTTTCCAATTATCCGTTTTGAGTATATAAGAATATAATTTATTTTTGTTAAATGATCTTGGATTCTGAGATTTTCATAAACTTATCATTACTTCTGGTAGTTGTTTCATTGATTCCTTACAATATTTTGTGCATTTAAGCACAACATCTGTAAATAGCAACATTTCTAGTCCCTTCTTTACAATCTGTATATCTTTTGTTTTCCTTGCCTTATAATACTTTCAGAACTATTAAGTAGGAGTGAGAAGAGTAGATATCTTTGCCTTGTTCTTGATCTTAGAGGGAATTGTTCAATATTTCACTATTAACTATAATGTTAGCTGTGAGTTTTCCTTAGATGCCCTTTATTAAAATGAGGAAGTTGCCTTCTATGCCTATTTTGCTAAAAGTATTTATCATGAATGGTATTTAATTTTTATCAAATAATTTTTCTTGATCATTGAAATAATGTTTTTTCTTTATTCTGTTAATGTGGTTACTTACATTAATTGACCTTAGAATTTTGAATCAACCTTGCATTCCTAGGATAAACCTCACTTGGTGTTAATGTACTATCTTTATTTTGTTGTATCTTATTGGCTCATATTTGTTGAAAATTCTTGCATCTTTATTCAGGAGGGATGTTATTCTATTAATTTGGAGATTGAGATTGCACAGTTTATTTATTGTGACATACTTTATCTTATTTTGCCCAATCCAATTGCCAATCTGTACCAGATTGATTATTCATTTTTTTAAAACTAATAGCTTCTACTGTGGATTCTATGCTCCCCCATCCTGTACTCTTGCCTCCTAACTGATTTTATCTGTCCTATTACCAGTTACAGAAAATTCACACTCTCCATCAGTGTATTTGCTCAAAATTTACATTAAGAACTAAATCTTCACTTTAAATACCTCAACATGTTCCCTGTACCCTTGTTCTATGATCTCTTTAGATGTGTTAACTAATAACTTATTGTTAACATACCAAATTTCATATCTGATCTGACGTATTTTCACATGGATTGTTACACAAATATCTGAAGTTAAATGTTTCTCTCCTTTTACTCAGACCAAATCATCTCCTTCTCCAGTATTATCTATCTGTTATTGACAATTCTATACATTTTATTACCCAAATCAGAAAATGTGGTTCTCCCTTTCTTTCATTTTCTATTTTTGATTGATGACCCTATTTCGCCAATTCTGTATCTTAAAAATCCCTCAAATCTACTTCCTCTTACGCATTCTCTGTGATGCTCAACATTTCTCTCCTAGATCACCGACATCATCCTCTAACTGGCTTCTTTTCCACAGTCAACCTGTCCACACCGTCCCTAGATTGATCTTTCTGAAAAGCAAGTTTGCTTTTTTGCTTAAATTTATTTAACGTCTCTCTTTTTTTTTTTTGCCTTTATAATAAAACATGAAATCTTCAGTACAATTCCCAAATTCTTCAAGATCTTTTCCCTATTAAAGAAATGTACAAAACAGGTTTGAGCTGAAAACGAATTCCACATAACTTAGCAAAGTGAAAAATCAATACAACTGTTGTGCAATAACCTTAGTCAACATGGCCCTCACTGTATCACAATTAAGAGTTTTACATGTAGTTTACCACAGCAAAGATGGTGGGAATTATCTTATTCCCAATGTTGTGTAGGCCAGGGTTTAAAAATTTTGTCAAGATGTTAACATTTATTTTGCTTTAAATGTATTTTAGTTTGTGTGAAGCAAAAAGTCCCATGACCTTGATGGAAAATTCGTCTTAATCATATTTATATAGAAAACTAGGCTACATTTGATGAAATGTTAATGATTTAAATTAAAAAATTATTATTTCAAATGTCTCTTCATTCCTAATTCCTTACCCTGGTTCCTAGGTCAGAAACAACCCATTCTTTTTGGCTCTGACAACCTCTTTAAGCTAACACTGCCTTGGTTTGTGATTATTTTTTTCTATATCTGTTTCCACAAAAAGTTGAAGTTTTTGAGGCAAGGACATAATAATGTCTTGCGCAGAGTCTGGCTCAAAGATGCAACTTAATAAATATAAATTAAGTTCATACCAAGACTAAAAGTAGAAGAGTACAGACATGGAGCTATTACAAACATGAACATCGTAGAAAGCCAACTTTGGAAACTCTAGAATGTTGTTCTGTGTCTCCCCAAATCCAGAGTCTCATGGATCAAATATTTAAGTAATTTTTACTGAACTTTAATGGGATAATACTTATGTCTTGCCAACAAAGTCAATACAGCTTTTGGTTTTTCTATCTTCTCAGACTTAAGGTACTTGATTTTGGTATAATATTATTTTTTATTGTTTGCTAAATTGGTTTACTTTTTTGAAAGAAAATATTCTGGGTTTTTTTCCCCTATTTATTTTGTCTAACAATAACTATATGAAGGAAATTAAATCAAGTTTTTTTCATTTGGGTGGAGAAAATTTTAATGAGCAATTTCAAATACATTTTGCATATGGCTAACATATTTAAAATATTCATTTGATTTTTCTTTAATCTTGGATATAAGAAAGACATCATAAAAGCAAAATCCTAACAGATGCATGATCTTCACATGTGGTTTATGAGCACAGATCACTAATGACTAATACCAACTTGTTTATTATTTCCATCCTTTGTGGAAACTTTGATGAATAGAAAGTTAGATCCTGAGCCAATTGTAGTTTTCCTGAAAATAAGCAATTTGTATTATGGTAATAGAAATAAATACACAAATTTGTGTTAAAACTGTTGTCTCTATACTAGATTTGTGTTAAAACTGTTGTCAGTCTACATCAAAATCCTCTTTGATAAATTCAGTTGTTAAAGTGAGTGAGATGGAACCCCCAGCACATGTCACTCTGGCATGTTAATCCATGTATAAACAAGCAAATGGGTAGGTGCATACCCGACATCAGGATTAAACTACAAGGTTTAAACTATCTTGTAAATTTAGAGAACATAGACATTTATACTATTGTGATATCTGTTTTTGGACAAATATCTACATGGTCTCTGAGTCTGTATTTTTATCTGTGAAATGTAAAACTATATCTGCCTCACCCACCTTAGTTAATCTAGTAAATAAATATTTATTTAGCTCCTATTATGGGACATACATTTTTCTAGGCATTTATGTTATATAACAGAAGGGACACAAATGAGTAAGAAGACACCTAACAAATAAATAAACAACCCATGATAAATAAATAAACCATTTCACAAGTTAAAAGATGGGAAACATGTAGAAAAAAATAAAGCAGGGTAAAGGCATAAAGTTCCTTGTGGGAAGAAGGGTGGGCTCATTGTAGTTTAAAATAGAATTGTCAGGGTAGGCTTCATCGAGAAGGTGGCATCTGAAGAAAGACTGAAAACATACAAGGGAATCAGCCTCCAGGGAACAATTCCAGGCTGAGGGATTCACAAGGTCAAAAGCACTAAGGTAAGTTCTGTGAGCTAGCAGAACAGCAAGGAGGCCACTGTGGCTAGAAAAGAGTGCGGGGCAAAGCAGCAGAAATCAGAGAGATAAGGAGGACCAGGATACGGACTGATCACGTAAAGTCTTGTAGGCCATGGTAAGGATTTTGCTTTGATTCTAGAGAGAGATGACCAGACTTGGAAGGATTTAATGAGGAATGATATGATTTGAATTAGATCTTAAAAAGACCATTGTGACTATTGTCTTGAGACTGTATTACAGAGGGCAAGAGTAGAGAAAGGAGACCATTAGGAGGCTTACAGGAGTCATCTGAGAGAGAGAGTATTAACCAACGGACTAAGGTGCTAGCACAGGACTTGAGGTAAAGTGCTTGTATTGTAGGTATGTTTTGAAAGCAGAGCCAACAGCATCTTCTAACAGATTGAATGTGGGATGTGAGAGGAAGTGGAGTCAGGGTTTCTCCAATAATTTCACCTAAACAACTGAAATGATGGATTGAACATCTATTCATATAGCAAAGCTACAGGTGGAGTAAGTTTTTGGGAGGAACATAAAACAATACAGTTTTGGTTAAGATTGAGATATCTATTTGACATCTTATTTAGGATAATCTAAATTATACTGTAGAGTGCTTCTTGGCCTTTTGGCTAAGATCAAGTGTAAACTATGCTATACTTAAAACTAAGTCTCAATGTATCAGTAGCTTAATACATCAAAAGGTTACTTCTCACTCATGTTGCACATAAAACGTGGATAAGTAAAGGCTCTGTTTCACACATAGACTCAGGGGCAAAAGATGATGGAAATACTGTCATATTTTAACTGCATAGTAAATATGTGGCTTCCAGAGTCATGAAACAGAGGAGAAAAACTAGAGAGTCATGCTTTGGCTCCTAATATATTATTCCAGTAACACCAATCACTTCCTTTCACTGTCCATTGACTAAAGCTAGTGACATGGCATTACCTAAATGTGAGGGAGTGAAAAAATTGACTTTAATATAAGAGCGGGCATTCAGGTGACAGGTCTGTGCTTGTGATATGAATTTAAGAGTGGTTGGTTATGTGTGTAGTATTTAAGTCCAGGAGATTGTGAAGTTGTCAAGGATTAAACAGATAGAGGAGAGAAAAAGAAGGAGAATTGAGCCCTGGGGTGCTCCAATGTTGATAGATGTGGGAAATGAAGACATAAGAGCAAAGGATAGTGATGAATGAGGTAGGAGAAAAGCCAAGATATTGGGAGCACCACAATTCAAGTGAAGAAAGAGTATCAAGGGGAAAAGAGAGCAACAGACTATGATAAATGCTACTGACATTTGCAGTAAGATGAGAACTGAGAACTGAGAACTGACCGTTGTGTCAGCAGGCAGAGCTCACTGGTGTCCTTCATGTTTTGGAGGCATGATGAAAATCTTCCCGGAGTGGATTTAAGGGAGAATGGGAGTAGAGGAATTAGAGATAGTAAGTTTAGCAACTCTTGAGAAAATTTAATTTAAAGGATAAGAGAAATGGAGTGGCAGCTAAAGAAGGAAGGGGGATTAAGAACATAATTTTTAAAAATGGGAACAATAGTACCCCATGTGTATACTAATACATAAAGAAAGATTGATGACATAGGAGAGAGTGGCAAAGGTTGCTGAAGTGATGCTCTTGAGCAAAGAAGAGTAGATATGTCTACTGCACAAATAGAAGACCTGATCGGCTTTACCTGGAATCATGGAGTGCTTATCCCTAGTGAATTAAAGAATGAGGAGTGGCGATGGGAGTTCCTGCAAATTTGGTGATACTTGTGTGCAGGTATCTAGGGAAGTTGGATTTGGCATGAACACCAAATAGAATTAGCTCCAAAGTAATAGATGAATATATAATTATAAATTTGCTGTTAGATTTTAAAGCTTAACATTAGCAAAAACTGAGACTGACAATAAAATATCCAAAAGGCAGATAGCAGGCAAGGCTAATCTGGAAGAAGATAGAGTCTATCTAGAGACTCTTGGCATAGAAGAGTATGCAGGCTTTCTAGACCAATTACCTCTGTAGAGAAGCTGCTCACCATAGGAACATGAAGAGAGTGAAGATTATCCTAAATTATTCCTATGGAAAGATGAATTAAGAATCGAATGGGTATAGATGTATACCTCTATTGCTAGAATATGTTTATATTGCTGTGTTAGTTTCTAAATTAACCTATAGCCAATAGTTACAGTAATTTATTAACTCAGTCACATGGGCTTCATTTGTATGTGTCGCACACCGACTAACAGCAGCCATTCACAAAGGTCAAGGATTTGGGAATCAGAGGGTACATTTAGGAGAACGGCACCTTCTAAATTATATCATTTATATATTTACCTGAAAACACTTACATTCTGTTCTGCAATAATAATAACTTCCTGATATAGAATAAAAGAAATGTTTTCAGGCCCAGAGTGCTACCCAGAATCCTGACAGGCTACTGACGGTCCTGTTGCCTAAGGAATTATCATTTTTTGGAGGGCGGGGGACAAAACTAAACAATGCAGAGATTTGTACTAGTGTGTGTATTTTCCTTATTAGTTCAAATTAGCAATAATTGAACAAGTAACTCTGTGAATTATTGGAATTTTTCTACCTTTTTGGACCCCAAAAAATGTTCTTTTAAATTAGTAGCTGCTATATCATGAAGCTGCCATGTTCTGGAAAGTCGTTATTTTGCTGCTACAGTTCTAAACATGTCCAAGGATACTACTTCATCAAATCACAGAATTGTCCAAAGCATTCCTACACTGTAAAAATTTGTACCTGAAAGGTTGAAGAAAAGGATTTTAGAGGCCATGTGGTAGCCCATCATCTGCATTGCCCAAAGAAGGGAAAGACTATAAAATGGAATTGCCAGTGGAGCCTCCCTCTGGGCTTGTCAGCAAGTCTTTTATGAAAAACGCAATTAATTCTTTCTTATACTCCAGACTTTCTAACAGGATAACAGCTGACAAACTGCCAGGCTTTGTTGGCCAGAATAGAACCAGACATTACTATGTCATAACACTTGGTCCTAAATAGGAGCTTTTATATTCCCTAACACAGCCTTTGAAGGTTCTGAATTTTTGATGGATTTCCTTACTTTCCCACCTTGCTTACCAGGTTTAAATTGATACACCGATCACGTAGAGATATTAAAAACCCTGTAGTCTTTTCAAACATACATTTAAAATTCTTATAAACATAATACATGCTATGTCCACAAATAATGTGTAGAAGTATTTATAATTAAAAGCATCAGCCCCTTGTCTCATCTTTTCCTACACATAATTCTGTTCCCTAGAGGCAACATTTTTTTCTCTTGTAAGTGTTTCCGTCTTAAAATTCTTTGCTAGTTAACTTCATGTATCTACGTGCTATGCATCCTATGTCACTGTTTCTTAATTCTCCACAGAGACATTGTTTATACTTTCACTTATACATGTCAAGTTTAAAAGCATTTACATTGTATTCTGTACCCATAATTAATACCTTTCTGATGTATGTATAGGTTGATTTTAAAGTTGAAAATCAATGTAGTCTGGGCTGTGACTTTTTTTTCTGGCTAGCTTCACTCAGGATCCCATTTCTCTCTATATTTTATCTCCTGAAAATTCATTGAAAATGCTTATTTGCTGATGGTCCATCTCTGATTCTCTTTGCTTTTGTGTTCTTGTAGTTTTATGCCTTCTTTGTTTCTTTACTTTTAATAAGACCTAGAGAAGGAAAGAATAAACAAATGTGCTCAGTTACCCTTGCACTGGAAGCTCCTTTTGACTTGTATTTTTATTTTCCTGATACACGCAAAAAAGAAAAGTGTCGTGCCAGCAATAATCTAGCTAGACTTTCATATTTCTAGTAATGTGCTTTTGGAACTATAGTTTACATATATTATCTTTTTACTTCTGAAGTTTATCATTTCATTATTGCTTTAAATTAAGTAAGAAAAGTGTTCTAATCCAAAACACTCTGAGAGAGCAAATTGGAAAGCCAAACACATGCTTTGGAAAATTAATGAAGCATATAAAAACTGACCTTTGATTTTAGTGGTCTTTTTAACTCTGATTTGCTTAAAAATATTGAAAACAAAACTGTTTTCTTTTAAAATATTGGCATGATATCTTGATTCTTTATTTAGTCTCCCCCAATTACAGTTTATAATATGCCTGGCAAGCAATTGCCCATTTTGATATCTTCATTTGCACT
The DNA here is from genome assembly GCF_014176215.1 of Rousettus aegyptiacus. Classification (NCBI taxonomy): domain Eukaryota; kingdom Metazoa; phylum Chordata; class Mammalia; order Chiroptera; family Pteropodidae; genus Rousettus; species Rousettus aegyptiacus. The sequence goes on from NW_023416288.1 coordinate 71,984,428, forward strand.
GCAGGATAAGATAATAACATGCTTTCCTCTTGTCTCTGTCTTCTGTAAAGCCTGGTTTATAGTTTTCATAACTTCTTGGAACAAGTTACTATATAACATAAACATATATTCCTGTTTATTCAGAGTGACAGTTTTGTTATTGCTGTATTATGAAAACAATTGTGATTCTAAATAAAATACATCCATAAATTAAAACCAAGAGCTCAACTTAACTACAATGTATACGCTATCTAAAGTTTCAAGAATTTCATTTCCCAAAATTCATCTAGCTTGAAATAGTTTCCTACAATCAAGGCAATGTCTGCATGATTCATTTTTTAGCTATGTCAAATTTATGTCTCACTGTTTTCTTATTGTCCAACAGTAAAATCTTTTTTGAGTATTTCATTACCACCTTGTAAGGCTCAGGGCACATCTTGATGTACCAGCAGGGCAGGCTACTCTGTCCTGGACTGAAGATAAAGCTGGCTTCAAAAAAAGAGAGATAGTGTAGCTTCGTGGTGAAGGGGCCTGGCTTGGAAAACAGGCCCTGAGTGCCAGTCCTGGCCTTACCTCTTACCGACTGGGTGACCCTGGACACTTGACTTACTCTTTCTACTTTTTTCTCTTTTTCTTCAGATTAGGAAATTTCTATTTTTTTATATTAAAGTTCACTGACCCCTGTAATTGTAAAATATTAAATGAATATTAAAAGTTCATCTGTCATCTCGAATCTACTCATAAGCTGATCCAGCAAAGTGTTATTTTAGATATGTAATAATCCTTTCTAGAATTCCTATTTGGTATTTTTTTATAGTTTCTATTTCTCTGCTGGCATTTATCACATTTGTTCATTCACCATGAGCGTATTTTCTTTTATTGAGCATAGTTATAATACCTGCTTTAAAATACTTGCTTGCTAACCGCAAGGGTCCCTGTCCATTGATTACATTTTTTCTTGAGTATGGGTTATGTTTTTCTGTTTCTTTATACATCTAGGAGTTTTGGATTGCATCCTGGACTCTATGAATGATCTGCTCTAGAGACTCTGGAATTCTTTTATATTCTTTAGAAGAGTGTTCATTTTTTGGTTTTAGCAAGTAACAAATTTGGCTAGAATCATATTTCCAGTTTTGTTGCCCCTGTAATGAGTAACAGCTAAAGTACCTATTTAGCTCTTTTAGCCATAACTGGGCTCCTTGCAGTCTGCCCTATGCATGTACATTGCAAGGTGCAGGCAGAAATTTGGGTAGAGTTTATGCACAGGATTTGGAGCTATCCCTGTCTTGCTCTCTCTTTTTCAGGATTTACTGCTCACTTAGCAGCTGATGTGGTCACTTAAACTCTGTTCTCTCATTCTCTACACCAGAAAGACTGTTGAATTCTATCAGAGTTCCAGATTCCCAGTGCTGAGCCAAACTAAATCCTGCCATTCGACAAAAGCTGTAAAACTGGAGAACATACCCAGTGCTGATCCTTTCTTTGTGAAAATTCTCCCCCACATCAAGATTCTGCCTCTTTTGCCTTGTTCTCCAAAATTATCAGGTAGTTGTGTTTTGTATTTTGTCCAGAGTGTAGAGTTGTTATCTGCAGGAGGATTGATCCAATGGGAGCTCCTCAGCCATTACCAGAAGGGAATCCTCAGTTTGTTATGACACACAGAGCTAGAGTAACTCATTTGCTTCTGTCAATGACATTGTATCTCAACAAGTAAATAGTGTGTTCTATGTGTTCGGTTTATCTCCTTAGTAAGTACCGAGTAAATCCTTCAGGATTAGTCTGTTGCTATAGATCTAAGAAGTGTAGCTATGCTAAGGTTTAGGGTTGGCTGTTTTAAACATTTGCATATATCCATGCTAGGTTGTAGTATGCCGTAATTTAAGGGTGATGCAAGTACTTGAACTCACCTTTTAAGGTTTATTTTTAGTGTAACATAGAACGATGAAAGGAAAAGTTTGTTTTAAATATTCTACATTAGTATGTTGTTCATTTGTATCTCTCTGTGGGTTCACTGTCTAAAATGGTAGCCGTATGACATGTGGCTACTTAAATTTAAAATACAGTAAGGTAAAAGTTTAGTTCTTCACTTATACTATTCATATTCCAATTAAATAACAGCCACTATGGCTAGAAGCTGCCGTATTGAACACAGAAGAACAGAATATTTTCTATTAGAGACAGTTTTATTGGATTAACACTATTCATCAGAGTGCTGCCCTGTAAGGCAGGCAAGTAGATTTACTGGGAATTGTGTTTGTTCAGTTGGTCATCTGAAACCCACAGGTCTAGAATCTATTGCCAACTAGAGTCATACCTTGATGGGCATCGATGTTTACCTTCTTTTGTCACATTGGCTCTTTTTCCTTTCAGGTCTGACCAATCTTGTGGATTACTTTGCTCCTGTGAAGTATCTCTGTAGTCTTAAAGACAGTGATGGATTGAATGGCTTCCATTTATTGGGGACTTAACTGTATTCTAGGCACTTTGCTCGGCACTGTATCTGCATATGTCATTTAATCATAATAACAACTTTTTGTCATAGGTTCTATTAGTCTCTCCATTTTACAGGAGGGAAAAGCCAGGATTTAATTGTGAAAGAATAAGGGAAGTAGAAGAATATTTATTTTTGATATTCACTGGGGGAAACTTTCCAAATATTAAAACATGGAGACAACATCGTTTTACTTTCATGAACAGAAATATAGCACAAAGAATTACACAGAAATTAGTCACATTTTTTTAGACTCATAAAAAAACCTCAGTTATGTTTCATGCCTTAGTCACATAAATTCCTGATCTAGGAGTGTTTGTGGAAAAATATTTATCCTCCTCTTTTCTCTTTTACTTCTGTCAGATACCAAATTTCCTTTAAAATTCCCAGAACATCTCTCTCTAGGCCTATTTTATATTCTTAACAATACAATTTTTTGTTTCTTTTTTTTCTATTTAAAGATGATTTACATTTTAATATCTCGTAACAAATATGCATTTGCATGTTATAAACTTCTTTATTCTACATGAAAGAATTTCTTGGCTAAATTTATTTTCTTTCATTTAGAAAGTTTTATCTTTTTTATTAGCATGTATTGATTTTTTTTTCATTGATTGCTCCTCCACTATTATCCTTTCTTGTAACGTTATGTAAAAACTGTTTCAATGGTTTTAAACTCTTAAAATTAACATAGGAGTAAATGTTCACTTATCTAAGGTAGTGACCCCTCCAGGAAAGGAAGCATGGTGGTCACAATGCTGAAGACAGAGCATACAACCTCTTTCTGTCCCTGTTTTTATCTCTCACGTACTGTGTCCCCATAAAATGTGTCTTTGTGGTGTCACTAACTCAGACTTAGTCAGCCCTCTTTGGAAACAGAATGAACTGATGTCCTAAAGCTCCTTTAGATTTATATTTAAAATAAAAGAGTAACATCTATAAAATATATTTTGCTCAGCAAAGGAAAACATGACATTGTGACATACCTTTTCTTAGAAGTGAATATTAGAAAAATAAAAGAAAAATAAATTAATATCAATAAGATATTAATAAAGAGTAATTAATAAAATCTCACAAAATACTAAAATCTGATTACAATTAGAAATACAAGTAGAACAAAAATTTTACAGTGGCCTTTGGCCTCAAATAAATAAAGTGAACTTATCCCCATCAAAACGTTCTTTGTTTATGATTCAGCCATCACATAAAAGAAGAAAAGTCTGCAGGGAGATCCTTTAAGTTGAAATCACCGAACAATATTTATTTGTATTTAGAGACAGAAACAGAAGAACCCTCACAATTCCATCATTAACCACAAAAACAATAGTTTTAGAAACATGCAAATTTCCTTTGATATTCAGCTGCAAGGAGCTCTTTGGAAGAATGAATTTTCCAGCCATTCTTATTTTGGAGATGCAGCTGGGTAACTATCCGCATGTGGAAGAAACAGGAAGGCCTTGTTTCCTTAACGTTTTCCCACTTGGCTCTTCAAAGAGAGTGTGAAAATATTTTTGTAAAAGGATGGAATTCCCTGGGTTTCCTAATTGCTGAAATTAGTAACTCTTCATTAAAGTGTTACATTTCTCTCCCTGGGTGGAGAACCTGTGTTTCTGATTGTTCATTTTTTTTTTAATTCAAAGAAAATTTTAATGATTATTTGATGAATGAGCACCTTAATACATAAAATTGTAGTTGATTTTTGTGAGGCTCACAAGTCAATTTATTATCTATTGAAAGAGACAAAGGAAAAAATACCTTAGAAAATTAGAATAATCAATCACTCTAGAAATAAATTTCTACATCATTAGAAATGAATTTCTAATTTAGGGTGATTTATGATTTACTTCTTTGTATTTTAACTTTTTCAATAATGAATATTTGTTATTTGTGTAGTAAAGAAAGAACAAGAAAATGAGGTATTTACCTGTTCTGCTTTACCCACGAGACAAGGAAGGTAGGATTTAACAACCTAAAGGACTTTAATCTGTTCTTTAGAACATCATTCTCTCTAATAAATATATTTCACCATTCTTAGCATCATTAGATCAGTGTTATCCAGAATAACTTTCTGTGATGATGAAGACATTCTGTACATGCTACCCAATACTCTAGCCATACATGGATAGTGGCTACTGACCACCTATAAGGTAGCTATTGTGATTGAGGACCTGAACTTTATTTAATTTTAATTAAGTAAAATTGGTATAGCTATGTATAACAGGTGACTTCCATATTAGACTATTCAGACTTGGATATATCCAAAACAAAAATCAGTCACAAGCATATAAAAAGTATTGTAGCACTATTTGTGATTACACAAACCTCTATTTACATAGTTCTTTTGATGTTTATTTTTTCTATGAATGATTTAGCTCTGTCTATAAAATGGAAGTCCATACTTACCAAAAGTAAACTAGAATTTTGCTATAATACTATTAGTTGTAGGAGAAATTAAGAACAAAAATGAAATACTACAAAAATCTTAATAATTTGCAAAATTGTTACAAGCTATTGGCCTTTATTCTAATATTTCAGAAAAGCTCAGGTGTATGTTTATAGTCATGTCAAACCCTCTACAGCACTAGTAGTAGTGAAAGGAAATAAACTAGGGGTAAGCAAGACAGAGAATGGTGGAACTCCCAATGGCAGGACCTAACCTGTGTGAGTACTGAGAAGTGTACACCAAGGTCGATCTTGGTTTTAATGGATGTCACTATAAAAGTAAATATTTGTAAGTGTAAGCTAGTGTAATTAAAACAACTAGGCATTTGAATTTATGAGAAGGGAGCTTTTAATCATTATTACTAATTCTGGTAAATACAGTGGGTTTTTGTAAATCATAAGGCAGAGTTAGAGAAAGATAAGGGGTGCATGTTTGGTATTGGCTGCGGGCTTGAAGAGTAGATCAGACTATGAATAGAATCTGTGCTATTCCCAGAGGACCAGCGGACATCTTTGACACTGGTTTGCACATTTTGGTGTTGAGGGGGAGGAGAAGGACAGTGATGGGAAGAGAATCATCAGTTTAAATTGCTACCTGCCAATCTATTAATCATTTTTTAAAAGTAAGTTTCAAGAAAGAGACTGTATGTTTGGATAACCCCCATATCTCTAACACCCACACCTGGTGTGGTGCCTTGCACATTGTTGATACTCTACAAATATTCATTGAAGGAGTAAATACAAAGGTTTTTTTTTTTTTTTTTTTAAATTGAATGTTGTAGAGGATGGCCTTATGAATTGATTTGGATGTTGGAGTAGATGACCTACAAGTTCTTTCAGCTCTGAGGATGACATGATTTCATGTATTAACACTGGACGTTTTAGTTCCAGCCAAATTATCTGGCTATGAAGCTAATGTAATTTCCTACAACTCTAAGCATTATTTGCAATAGCCACAAAAGTATTGTTTCATCTCTTAAAAAAATTAATGAACATTTTAGCTGCCTTTAATAAGGCGTCATGGTTTTGGGATCAAAGTGCATCAATAAATTCTGGCATTATGTAGTTCAATGTTTTACTCTTTATTATTTTTCAAAACTCTCTAAGAAACGAATTAAATATTTCCAGAATCACTTCAAAGGAAAATTAGTGAGGGAAAGTTGTTTTGGGATACATTTCATCCTCTTTAACACTTCTTTCATCCTTTATCCACTCTGATTTCTCAGGAGGCACCCCATGCTCTCGGATTTCCTCACCTACCTTCTGGACCAACACTTATTTGACAAATCTCTTTCATAGTTCCTATTATCACAGGTTTAAACTTGTCAACATTGCTTACATGGCCCTCTGGGCTCTGAGCTCCACCAGCCCCTTTGACTTAGCCCTTAGCTAGGGCCATAGTGAGGCACCTTATGTTTTCTGAGTCAGTGTTTCATTATGTGTCACAACTCTTCCTCTACATGGGTTACAGTCCCTTTTCTGTTCATTGAGAACTTTTATTACCTCTGTCTAATACCAGTATGCCTGACAAATTCCATTTCATCCTGGAAGCACATCTTTTTTTCTAACCATCCCTTGTTTTCTTGCTCCCATGTTAACATAAATTTCACTGTGCAGCTTAAGTTTTTCTTCTGGTGTGAGGCTCCAACTGTACTCCCAAGATACAAATAAATTAAAGACAGTGGACATAACTTAGTTATGGAGCTCAGATGGCCACTCCAACGGAAATGTCATAAAGGTAGCGACTGGCTCTGTTTTATTTACTGCTATAACCCAAGAGCTTAGAACAGTATCTGGTCCACTGCAGTCATTAAATGAATGTAACTATACATCCAATATCTTTCATAATAGAGAGACATAATATTGGCTGAATGACTGAATAGTCAGAAGTTCTAGGTTCAGTCCTGGATTTACTGGCGATCCACGCTTGATCTTAAGGATTAATCTGGTTGTGAACTTTGCACTGAAATTTGTAAGTGAAAATACTATACCATATGCTTTAGGTCAATGGTCCCAAACTTTTTGGCACCAGGGACCAGTGTTCTTATGCAAATACAATGCCTGGTTATTTGAGGTGGAGCTGAGGTGGTGATGCTAGCGCTGGGGAGTGGCTGCACATACAGATGAAGCTTCATTCCCTTGCCTGCCGCTCCTCTCCTGCCGTGTGGCCCACATTCTAACAGGCCACAGGTTGGTACTGGTCTGTGGCCTGGGGGTTGGGGACCTCTGCTTTAGGTAACACTCATAACTGAACCATAGATTCTTCAGGACTAGAAGGGCCTTTATAAAGGCTACTTCTTACAACAGCACTAACAATGTGTTAGGCACTGTTGTACACATTTTACATCTAAAACTCATTTTGATTAAATCATTGTTATGACACTGCAAGGTAGACATTATTTATCATCTCCACTTTACATATGAGGAAACTGAGGCACAGCAAGTCTACATGACTTCCTAAGGTCATAGAGCTAAGGAGTGCAGAGCTGGGAGTCAGCCCAGGCAGTATGGTTCCAAAGCTCCTTTTCTTAATTCCCATATTAGCTGCTCTTTTGTATGTCTTTAGTCATTTTCTATGTTAGCCACTTCTGCCTATGGGGATGCTTTTGGTTGTAAGTAACAGAAAACCTATTTCAAAATGGTTTAAATTGTGTAAAAATTTTATCGGCTCATATAACCAAAATGATTGGAGATAGTCAAACCCTGGGATAGCTTATGAGGGTTCTGGTTTGTTTCTCTATGATTCTCACAGCTCTGTCTTTCTCAAGATATTAGCCTCATTCTCAACTAGATGGAAGAACTGGTAGGGAGCTGACTTTGGATGTTCTAAGTGTCATTATGCAGAGGAAGAGACATTGTCTCCAGTTGTTTCCCAGAAGAGAAAGCTTCTATCACAGAAGCCCCTGAAAATACCTTATCTAGCCTCAAAGAAAGGTATCAGGTCACATGCCATTCCAGTACTAATAGCCAGTGATGGGCTTGTGCAGATCATGAATGCCTGAACTCAACTCTAGCTACAATGGTGGAGTCAGCTATCTTTGAAGCACATGGGTTCCTCATGGGACATGTGAACAAGCAAGCCAAAGGTGGTTGTTACCAAGAGATGGAGGAGTAGATGATGAGCAGAGAACCCCAATGCTCACTACATCCCTCATTTTGAGGATGCAGGCCCTCAGAGATATGTCGACATCACAAAGTTGGCTAGAGGTTCATTTATCTTTGACCTATAAATTTCTAAATCGAATTCTAACAACTTCTTCAAGATCTCTTTGAAAACTATGTTTTATTGGAACTCTTTAGGGGAAAGAGTATTTATCTCTAAGTAATTTTTATAAAGTGAAATAATCAAACTACTAAGAAATTGGAAAATTTTAGTTATGAAGGAGAAAACTGTTTTAAAACAGAACTGATAATTATTTAACTCACTTAGGTGTTCTTAGCAATACTTAATAAAAAAAAGTATAATATATTATAGTACAATCTGCAGTATTACTTACTTTAGGTTTTTTTTTTATTATTTCACTGTAAGTCCATATGCAGCTAAATATGATTGAAAATCTCTCTGAAAAGTATGAGGATAGAATGTATCACAGAATGTCTGCTAATCAGCCCATTGCTATCTCAGTTCTCTGTTTCACTAAAATTGTATATGCCATGTTTAAAACTGTTCTCAAAGCTAACTCCAACAGGCGTGCATTCATCTATTCATTTATTTAATGAGTCCTGTATTTATTGAGGGATAGAGTGGTATGTACTTGTCAATACTTGTTATTAGAATTCTCTGTGGATTCTCAGGATTTGTTTCCTGAGAGGCTTTCTTCTAATTTAATTTTCCTTCCATGACTGAACAATCTTACATCATGCCAGCAGAGAAAATTTTATAAAACCCAAATTTAATTATACCCATTTCTGTTTAAATAACTTCAATGGCTTTTTAAGACCTTTAGGAAAATAGTCTATGTCCTTAGAACAGCTTTAAAAAGTTTTCGCAAGATAGTTTGGATCTGACTTTTCAGCCACATCATGTGCTACTTTCTCACACTACACCCCTAAACCCATCTTACTGAACTTCTCACTGTGCTTCAGAGATGTTTTTTAATGCCACGCCTTTGTGCATGCAGGCCCGTTTTTCTGGGACATCTTTCCTAATCTTTCTCACCTACCTAAATCTCACTCATGCTTCAAGAACCAGCTTAAGTATTACTTAATCTTTAACTACTTCTGCAAATTCTTTAGGTGGGGTTACTTAACTTTATTATGTTCCCATAAAACTTGATGTGACTCTATTATTACACTTAATCCATCACGTAATTTTTTTACATATCTTTCCTGTGGAACAAAAGATAATGTCAATTTTTGTAACACTGAGTTATCATTAATCAATTTATCAATGCATTAATCTGACCAACATTGACCAGTGATTATTTTCTCTCAATATTCCTAAAAAATATTTACTGAATACTTTTTCTGGGTCAAGCACTAAATTGGTATTTAGTTCCAAAATATGCCACAGGGACTTTATTTATTTATTTTTTTTATTCCAGGTGGTGTTTATTTTGGCTTTGGTGATCTTCCACAATGTATTGAAGTAAGAACTGCCTTTGCCAGAAGTTAATGGTGTAGCAGTACTTTTTGATATTCTCCTAACATGCTATTTATGATGATGGCCATTCAATACTAAAATAGTTGGCGTTTTCTTCTTTTTCTCCCAGATAAATCTTATGCCTCTCATATTGTTGAATGTAACAAAGTTTTAATTTTCACATTTCTACCTGCAGATTACTCACTGCAAAATTTCCAGTTAAAAAAAAAAGTACTTTTATTTTGATTAAGATTCTTACCTGGGCTTCAGATTATATCATTTTATAGAAGCTTTAGTGAATTACTGACTGACATATGAATCTGAAAAACATAGTTCATGAAAGAAAAATTGTGGGCACTTAAGTGATATTTTAAAAAGTTCCTTTGAAGAACAAGCTTCCTTATCGCTACTCCTAATACTTAATATATCAAGACGTGATGCTTTTATTTACAAATATTCTTATTTTAAATATGCACAAAACATTAAAAGTTTATGTCATTCCCCATTATAAAAAGTAATTCATTATGAGTATCAGTGTAAAATTGTTAGGTGACATTTCAGAATTGCTTCGATCATTTTCCAGTATATAATGAAAGTATTCATCTTCCTTCTAATTAATAATTTTAGAAGTAGACTTGAATTTCCCTTTCAAATTTTCAAGTGTTACTTTGTTGAAAATAGTTTTCTTACAAAGAGAGTTTGGATTCTTCCTTCTTTACAATTATTGGTTCTTTGCCTGGAGGATGAATATATTCCACTGAAGCATAAAGAATGCTGTCCTTACATGTCCTTAAGTATTACATCAAATAAAATTATGACAATGCAAACTATGCTTTTGGAGAAATTGAGGTTTTAAAATAATCCAAAGGAGGTTAATGCTGAATAGTCATTTCACAAAGATTATTCTCCTCTGACCATCAGCAGGGAGTCTAAGCAAGGCAGTATGAATTTTGAAGATGTTACAATTTACTCATTTCTCTATAAATAGATTTGAAATACAGTGCCTGTGGAGTTTGCATTTTTGGGACGTCTTTCCTAGTCTTCATCCTGAATGTTAGAAGACAAGGATGTAAGTAAACTTTTAAGGTCTCACTGCCCCCACCCCCACCCATTCTCTGCTAAACCATGAGGAATATAGTCTTGCAGTGCAAAGCGAAGCATTAAGGAAATGAAAAACAGAGTGTGATAGGAATGATTGTCTTAATTTGTCATTGCCAAGTGTCACAGAGTAAAAGGCCTTAAGGCCTTTGACTGCATTTGTAGTTCTAAAAATTGGATTAAGGATCTCAACACACACACACACACAGAAAGAGTTAACTATGTGAGGTGATGGCTGTGTTACTTATCTTGATCTTGGTAATTAGTTCACGATGTATATGTATATCAAATCATCACATTGTACACATACATACAATTATGTTTCTCAATTTTTCCTCAATAAAGCTGGGAAAAAATAAATAAAAGATGTGTGTGTTTAGAATAATTGACTCTAGAAAGCAAGGGTTTGTGAAATTCATGTCAAGAATGTTGTTAGGATCAGATTAAATTTAGGCATTTTAAGGTGCATATTTATGAAACTGTATTTGGCATACAGTTATCTCTTTCCCATGTTCCTGTTGAAATATGAAGGTTTATTTTTTTAAGTTATATTTTTCCCACCAATGAAAGGTAGTGAGCATATATGTGTTCGGCCTGATGAGAGAGAGAGGCAGAGGGAGAGGTAGAGGCAGGGGCAGAGGCTGGGACATGGGCAGAGGCAGGAACAGGAGTAGAGGCAGAGATCGGGGGAGGCAGAGGCATCCTAGGAGCAGCAGGAAGCCTCCCAACTCAGAAGATATACTGGTAGCTTCTGTGCTCTGCTTTATCACATAGGCCACTCTTCCATAATCATCATCTGTAAAATCCTGTAATGAATGCTTGAAACCACAAAAAAGCAAAAAGGGGATTCTCAAACACACCAAGAATCACAAGATATTTGAGAAAAATCAAATTGAGAAAATAGAACTAATGGAGAAAACAGAAAACTTAAAAATATTACCATTCTCAAAGACATTCAAGAGATAGCATATCAGTAAAACAAGAACAGAGGTTTCCAGAAATTAACAAGAGTTCAAAAAAATAAATAAAATTTAATATGAGAGTTGAAATGTGTATCAGTCAATGGCTAGCAAAATAAAATGGCCAATATTAATATCAGGTAAAAATGTAATCTAAGGAGTACATAAATTTAGGATCACTTTCCATTTTATTCTTGTTCTAAATTAATTCTTCACACACTATGGTTCACCATGGGATAGTTTGTCTTGTTCATTGTAGTATCCTAGATAATTAACTTACACTTAATAAGTGTAGTAACTATTTCTTTAGCTGAATTGAATTGAATCTAAATCGTGTGATCTTTTTTTTTTTTTCAGTGAAGTAGACTGAAGGGGCATATAACTTAGTTGTGTGTGTGTGTGTGTGTGTGTGTGTGTGTACGTGTGCGCACGCGTGCGAGAGAGAGACAGACAGAGAGAATCAGAGGAATAAATATTAGTGAAAATTTCAAACTCTTTGGTAGCAATTTTATGTACATAGTGATGTCATTTTTCCAAGTCTATGCCCATTCATATTTATTCACTTTATAACAGAGTGTCAGTTATCTCCTGAAATGCTATTCTAAATTTCTCTTTATGGTTATACTCCTGAGGCCACATAACTCACAGCTACAATGGGTCCGTTAAGGCTGTGGTGACATTGGTTTAAAGTTCAGCTAGAAAAAAAAAAATCTTTGACTTTCAGTGAGTGGAATTTCTGAGTCATACATCCTTGTCCTACTTCATATGCAGATGTATCCTGAGAAGGTGAAAGCCATTCCAAAAAGGCATTTCTGTTTTTGTCAAGGATCTCCAAAACAATTAATTATTTATTTAAAAAGTATTTTTGTCTTTGTGAAGTATTATAATAGATTTATATATTTATTGATATATTTATCACATAATTTTCTAATGAAGTTCAAAAGTCCTTAAGGAACTATCCAAGACTTAACTTTCTATTCCTTGAGGAGCCAGGTGCTACCAACAAGATTGTGGGAGAATCCTATAGAAGCTTTGCTGTGTGATAACTTTGTGACAGTAGGATGACTTCTCTTGAAAGCTGAATCTATTTAGTGAAATTATATCATATAAACAAGATATAATGACTAAAAAACACCTCTAGTGGGAACAGGCAATCTTTTCTAATCTGGGGTACACTTTAAATTTAGAACACCCACATACTGCATCAAAATACATTTAATAGCAGATTTGCAGGCCCCTGTTCTATTGGCATTATATTGATGATCCAATATACCCCAGAACTTTACAGCATGTTCTCTTTTCCCAAATCTTTGAGACCTTGATATTTCTGTTCATTCAATCTAGATTTATTGAGTGTCTCCTATGCACTAAGCATGGCTCTGTGCACCATGGATTCAATAATGAGTTAGAAACACTTCTGTGCCCAAGAGCTCATATTTGAGAAGGGGCGTGGAATTTTGAACAGACAATTAGAAACAATCTGCTGGTGCTGTCATAGAAACATGCTCATAGAAATATGGAACTATTACAGAGGACAACTTCACCTGACTTGGAGATTCAAGGAAGACTTCCTGTTGGACATAATGATGGAAGTTGAGTAAATTAGGTGAATAGCAGTCAGAAGGCCATTCTAGAGAGAGTAGACTATATTTGTTAGTATATGGAGGCAAGAAAGCATAATATGTGAGGGGTTTATGAGCAATTTGATGGAATAAGGAGCAGCGAGTGATAAACCTGGAAAGATGGTGGGCCATATGTGCAAGTGCAACTTTAATTTTATCTTGTGAGTTAGGTGAACTAATATGATCTGATTTTCACTCTAAATCTTTCCCCATCTATATGTTTAAAGGATGGATTTGAGTCCAATTCTGGAGCCAGGGAAACCATTTAAAAGACTGATAAAAGAGGATGAGATGCTAAGCAAAGAACAGAAAAGCAGGGTAGATGACATCTTTTAAGATATTAGAAAAGCAGGACTTAGTATTTATATATGAGGTATAATGCAGAATATGAAGTCAAAATGATTTGGGATTGTTCATGTGGGTGACAGGATGGTTTGTAAATTAGATATTTGAATGTGGTCTGAAATAGAATACTAGTTTAAGTTTCATAAACATGCAATTTTTGGTAAAATTTATTACCAAAAAAAGAAATTGAAGACTTCTATTTTGTGTTCTAATATATTTTCTAGAACTTAGATCCATTGGATCTTGATGATCATGAATTGAGAAAAATGAGGTTATTCTCCTTATATATGAAATTTGCAAATATTATTGGTGGAAATGTACAATTTGTGGACATATACAACTATTCTAATGAATTTAAGAAAAGTACATAGACACTGGTATATTTAGTACATTTCCACTTTGGAAAACAATTTGGTAGTTTTTTAAATAGTTAAACAAACTTACCATGTGATCTTTCTACTCCTAGTTATACCCAAGTGAAATGAAAGCATGTAACCATACAAAAACTTATGTACTTATGCTAATAGCAGCTTTCCTTGTAAAAGTCAAAAACTGGAAATAATCCATATGTTCATCAATGAGTAATGGATAAACAAACCCGTATAATCCATGCAATGGAATACTACGTAGCCAATAAAAATAAACTATCGGTACATGCTATAACGTGGATGACTCTTAAATAACTATGTGGAGTTAAAGAAGCCTGACAAAAAGTAGTACATGCTCATGGTTTCATTCATATAAAATTTTATGAAATGAAATCTTATGTGTCTTAATAGAAAGAAGATCAGTGGTTGCTGGGAGGGGTGGGGAAGAAAGGAGAGATAACAAAAAGACACAGCCAAACTTTTGGAGGTAGACACATATTTATTACTTTGATTGGGTAATGATGTCACAAATGTATACATAAGCCAAAGCTTTTTAAACTGTACATTTCGAGTATGTATAGTTTATTGTATACCAACAATGCCTTAATAAAACTGTAAAGAAAAAAATCCCCACCTGATTCCCAACCAATGAGTACCTCAAAAATACCTTATTGAATTCCATGAATGAGAGGATGTAAATTATTTTCCCAATGTGGTCATTTGCAATTCCTTGAATGAAGTAGAAACACATTACATTTTGACAAGAACAGTCTTTAATAGTAACTTTTTAAAGTAAAAGATTCTCTCAGGTTTTATAATGAATTTAAGAAAAGGACATAGATGCTGGTACATTAGTCATTTTTAAATACAATTTCAAGGAAAGGTCTTTTCCACCTGGGTTGTAAGGTAGCAGGATTAGAGAATGTATCTCCTGTTCTTATTTTCTCTTTCTTTTAATTTTTCAAAAGGCAGTTTGGAGAGATTTAATCTTTTCTTAAAAGATTACAGGTATATTGAACTGGTTAAGAGACTGGGTTTTAGAGTTAGTTTCTTCAAGCTCAGATCTCAGCAATATGATTCATCTTTGGCACGTGAATTTTTCTCAGCTGCAGTTTTCTCATCTTAAAAATGAGGATAATACTAGTTCATATCTCACTACAGAGTTGTGTTAAGAACCAAATAATATATTAAAAACACTTAGCATAGTGCCAAATATAACACACAAAACATTAGCTATTATGCAGATTCCTTGAAAATTTCCCACTGACTATGGGGAAACCTAAAACTGAGAAACCTGACAGGGTAGGAGACAAAAAAGGAAGTTATCAGAGACCACTATAAAATTGTACTTTGGAATATTTCCTTTATTTAGAAAAATACATACCACAGATAGAAAACCAGAGAAATAAATATATAGAGAATTCATGATGAGAGAAATAATGAAGAGACTAGCTAACACTTGTGCAAATAAATAAGTAATTTAAGTAACAGATATTTGAAAAATCATTATCCATACCTCTAAGGGATTATTTGATTTTATTAATAAATTTTAAATTATTTTTATTTTTCAATTACAGTTGACATTCAATATTATTTTGTATATTAGTTTCAGGTACACAGCATAGTGGATAGACATTTATATAATTTATGAAGTGATTACCCCCGATTAGTTCAGAAATTATATATAGTTATGGCAATATTATTGACTGTATTCTCTATGCTTTGTTTACATCTCCGTGACTATTTTATAACTACCAATTTGTATTTAATCCTTTCACCTTTCTCACCCAGCCCCCCATCTCCCTTCCATATGGCAACCAGCAGTTTGTTCTCTGCATCTATGGGTCTGTTTCTGTTTTGTTTGTTTATTTTCTTTAGGTTTCTCATATAAGTGAGATCATATCATATTTGTCTCTCTTTGTCTGACTTATTTTACTTAGTACAATACTATCTAGGTCCATTCTAAGAGACTATTTTAAACTGAAGAGAACTTTTTGGGGTGGAGAGTAGGTAGAAGGTGGTATTGTGAGAATAGATGTGATAGGTGAAGAGAGAATGGGATTCATAAAGTGTTTAATTCTTGTCTCTTTTTTGTTTCAACACTCAACAACTCAATAGAAAACCCATTAGAATCTTAAAGAAAATGGACTGTTGCAGCCAAATTCACAGGCAATTCCTTTTGCACTGGAGTTGTTCCTCTACACTTCTTGTGCTCAGCTATCTTGCATTGTTTGATCTACGACTCACATACTCTTAAGTTGAAATAAACTTCCTATATTAGTACAAGTGTTTTCTTCATGAAATAATTTCTTGTGAAAACTTTTAAATGTGAGGGTGCATTACTTACATTTTTTTTTGTCTACACCCTGATTTCTTTGGCATAGTAACAGTTCTTATGTTTTGAACATCAAAACATTTGTTAATGATCAATGATTAGACTAATGCAGCACACATGCCAAAAGATGGCTAACTTTTCTGCAATGGGATGGTAATGACCAAATATAGGAAATGCCTCGCACCTTTACTTCTAATATTCAGTGAAATATGTTTTGACAGTTATTCAAATCTTTCCCAAATCTATTATTAGATTTTTCAAATCTTCCTCTCAATTTCATATTTACATTTTTAATATTAAATTTATCTTGGTTTAAGATTTTAATTTGGAAAATTTTATGAAACCTCTCTGGATTACTCTCTTTGGAGTAGTAGTGTTTGTCCCCTTTTCTTGTCTGCCTGTGTCATAGTCACATGCAAGCAGTTCATGTTAGTCCCATCACCTGAACACGGGAGCTTTTTCCTTTTCATGAGGACTTACAATATTTCAGGCACTGGGTAAAATATGTTATTTTTAAAAATTTTCTCCTTCGGTGTTGTATTTTCTATGAACTTGTCACCAGCATCTGATTTAGAGAAAGTTTTTTTTAATGGATATTTTTAAAAAATAGATATTCAATGATTGTCTTTATAGTGGCCATTTGTACAAATCTCTGGGAATTATATATCAGCCAATCCTTTTGTATTGAGCTTAGAAGTGGTTTGGGAGAGGAAAAGGAATGGATTGGGCAGTGAGTCCATTGAGGACTGTGTAAAACATACTTTTCTCCAGCCTCACATGACTTGTGGCTTAAGGCATATTAACAATGTTTACTAAAGGCACACTAGAAGGTGAAACAATAACCAAAATAAATAGTAAATGCATTTGCCCTTGCATGTGTAATGTAATTATTCAGTTAATTTGTATGTAAGCTAATTATATATGAAACTACATATATCTATGTATATATAGAGAGATATAGATATATAGTAAGACATAGCTTTATTCTCCACTGCAACTCTTCATCATTTGGTAGGGTGGAATACAAACTTGTTTGTAAAATAAAATAACAGTTCCAAGTTACACTACAAGGCAATAATATTTATAAGAGAAAGATCTGTTTCTTATCTATGTGTCACCATGCAGATCATGTGGTCCTAAAGTCCACTCCAAGGATCTGCAGGAGCTGCAGAATATGATTCTATTTCTTCAAGATAGAGCCAAGACCCTAAGCTGATAGCTGAGTGGAGTAATTCAGGTATTGGTGCTACTAGGAGGATGGCTATTACCCATGGAGGCACATATTTAACCTAGTTCACTTGTTCTTTTGCATGTGTATTATGCTAACAAAATCTCTTTCTCTTTAATCTATTTTATTGAGGACCAGAAGTGGGATTGGGAAGGAAAATCAAGTCCTCTGCCTAAAATATCTATATCCAAGATGGGGAGGAAATTGCTCTGAAGTTTTAAAAAATGTGCTTGTTAATGCCACTGTTTTAACTCTGCAATTTATCTGTGCTGTACTTAATTGGGAGCAGGTTTTGTATAACATGATACGTGGTTCAAGTAAGTGTATGCTCTCTGAACTGGTATACTCTGAATATACCCCATTCTTTCATGGCCAACTGCTTTTTTAGGAGTGTTTTATTTGTTAATTTAATATTCAAGAAGAGAAAGTGAATTGCTTTTCTCATATGAGACATTGGAATTGTTTGCTCTGAACACAAACACAGTACCTTATTTCAAACTGGCAGAATGAATTTCAGTTTGTAAATACAAACATTTTAAAGAAGGCTTTCATGATTTCTAAGCCTTCATCATATGAAAGAAAAATTTTTTTTTATTATAAATATTGACAATGATTAAGTTGTTTGGCATATAGTATAGGTAGTTCCTAAAGTTGATGACTAAATGGATGAATGAATAAGAATATAGAAACACTAAGAAGCAGACTAAGCTGAAAAAGGATTCTCTTTCAGAGCAAGCATGCTTCTAAGAGCGCCATTGGCTATGCTGCGAGTACAGTTCTCTGAAAATGGTTTTCAGCTGAAGTTGCTACAAGACTAATGTTTTCTTTTCCCCCGTTCTACCTCACCACACTTTTTAACTAAAATTACCTGACAGTCAATTGATCGACATGTTTAAACCAATAAATTGAGGGAAATGATATGCTAACTACAACTAACCTCTCCCAGGTAACACTTAGAGAGGTCAATCTTTGGAAGCGATCCCTTCTTTTTTGTGGATGTGCAGCCTTTTTCCTGCCACACTTGTCCCAGTATGGCTCAATGAATGCGGAGAATAAAGGTGCCAGTGCCCCACCGTACCAACTATAGCATCCCTTTCCCACCACCTGGTACTTAGTACCTACCATGGCCCTGCCAAGCAACCACTCCTGCTGTCTGGGCCTTTTACCTACACGACCCACCAGGCCCCGGGGTATTTGTGATGGTCTTTCATAGAGGTGAGCCCTTGAGATGAATGTGATTGCAAAAGAGGCCTGACTTGGACTTCAGGAACCTGGTTTACAATCTTGGCTTTGCCATTCATAAACCATAAACCCTTGGCTGGGTTATTCAGCTTCTGTAGCTCCCATATCCTCATCTGTAAAATAAAATAATGCTGGTAACTACTAAACTCTCTTTTGATTGAATATTCTCTGTTAACATAAAGTAGCCATTTCAAGAAAAAAAATATAATTGAACATTTTTTATGCATTGGTTGTGGAACTTTTACTTGAGCTCATTTTGCATAAATATTGTGAAAAGCGTTCTGTGAAAATTAAGCTATTGTTAAACAGTACCTCAGTCTTGCTTTTTTTTAAAAAAAAAATCACCTTTTTTTTTTAAATGACAAACTTGTACCTTTTAACCTTGCCTAGTATATTCTATGATTTTAAATAAAATGATTTAAGGACTCTGTATAATTAACAAATCATTTCAATATAAATTAGGAGAAATGAATGTCCTGATTTATTTTGTTCCAGACTAAAGTCTGAAGTCTGAAGAATACATAAATAAGCAAGCAAAATAGAACCCATTGGAAAAATCACATCTGTCCACCATCATCATACAAAAAGGCGCATTGTGTGGTCTTGAGAAAGATTACACAGCATCCATGGAAGGAAGCTTTAAGAGAGAGATGAATAACTAGAAAAGCAAAGGCTTCTGTGAGAAAAATCAAAGACTGGGTGGGTAAAGCCGGAATTAAAGAAATAATTGTGGCGAGAGGAAGAATCAAGGACAAATAGAAAATTTAACTGGACATTCAGACTTACAGGCGCCTTCTGAATTTGTGAAAGGAAAAAAAAATGAGTCTGGGATGTGATTAGGATAGCTGTATTGTGTATGTTGAATAAAATATAATGAAAGAATGAGCATAATGATTTAAGAAGGAACATTTTTTTTTTAATTCAGTTTCCTTATCTGAAATTTAGCATTTGAATTTGAGTATAGAGTATATAATCTGAGTGTAGAGTATATAACCTTTATAATAGTTGGGACATACCAAGCAGATGGCTGGGCATCTAAAGGTGCAACTATAGGCCCCCAAAAGTAACACAACATGCTCAAATTCTATGATGCAAGGAAGAACTTCCTAAATTATAAGTAGACAGCAATACTAGAATTCAGGTGTTACTCAACAGGTGTGATTTGCTTCTTGGACATTTCCAATAAATAAGTAAGTAAGTAAGTAAGTAAATGGTTGGATGGATGGATGGATGGATGGATGGATGGATGGATGGAAGCATTTAAGCCTGGGATCCCTTCTGTGGCAGACACTGCTGGTTGGCTTGCCCAACACTTAATTTCAACTTTTTCTTTCTTTCCAACTCCAGTTATAGAGACTGAAAAAGTGAAATGCTTGCTCTCCCAACCTCCCTTAGAACCGAGGATGGCCATGTGGTTAATGAGAAACAAACGGACATCTGCTGAGATCTCCCCTCATCCCGCTGTTCCTTCTGCTCAAATGAGGACATGTTACCTGTTGCTATGACAGCTCTCTTGTGACCAGGAAGAAAAGAGTAAATGAAGCAAACTACAGCAATCACATCACTGAGCCACCGAACCCATGCTACCAGCCATTTGCCTTTAAACTTATTATCTAATAAAAATAAATTTACATCTGTTTAAACCTGTTAACAAGCTTTACTCTTTCTGGTAGATGAACACGTCCTTAAACACCCTCCAGAGAAGCAAATTTTATGCTATGCTTCCGCATTATGCACTCTGACTCTGTAGTGGGGTGAGAATTATTATCCAAAACTCACTTTGTTATAGGGACTCCAAGCTTGCCGCAAAAGAAGTAGTAAAGGAAAAGGCTTGGCATGGCTTAAATAAACTTCAGAGTGGCTTAAATATAGTGGGCGATTCATAAAGAAAGTTGAGCAGATTTATACAGAATAATCATTTTGAGTGGCAAAATAGGGGATGTTCGCACGGAAGAGAGAGGAAAGTGTGGAAAGGTTATTTTGGATTCAGTTTCTCTTCTAGTCACTCAGATTCTATTAGCAATAAAAGTAACTGGTCATATGGAAGAAATATGTACAAGTGACCTGAACAACATTGGAAATGTAGGTAGGTACTCATGGAGACATTCTGTGGAAGGTCCGTCCAATGAGTAATATCCATAAATTATCAAGAGACCTTGCAAATATTAATGGAAAATATCTGGACTACTACGTCAGCCTTCAAAAGGGAGAATAAATTTGAATGAAAAATAGCACTCACTGGATACATCTGTCCTCCACAAAATCCACACATAGCCTTAACAGGGGTAAAAAAATTCTGCAACATCCTTCTGAAGTGTTGCTTAATAAAAACCATGAAATCTGTGAAAGAGACCACTGTTACCAAAGAACAAGAAAAGCTAGTAAGGTATCAAACCATTAATAATTAGTAACATTAATATTAAATTGTAACCTAACATATTATTTGTGCTGAAATAAGATGGCATCTAATGATAGTAATATAGAATATAGAGTATAATTTATTTAACTTAGATTTAAGGTGAACTTTCTTAATTATAAAGGAAATGTCACTTCGCTTGTCAAGATACGAGTTCAGATGATTTGAATTGGACATAAGATTTCCTCTATTAATTATGAAAATTTGAAACTACCTAACCCATACACTTTAAAGAATTGAGAGAATTAAAGGTATAGGTTTTGACTTCCTGTCATAGAAATTATAGCTTTAGGGTATTTGGGGGATTATTGGCAAATCATTTATTAACCATCAACACCCTTTTCTGAGAAAATTAAGCGGATTAATATATCCACTGATATTGTGGGTTAGAGTTGAATACTTCTTGTTTCCGTTTGGTTACCTGTCATCTTGTTATCTTTCCTAGTTCTTCCTGGCTATTGATTAAGGAGTTGTCCATAAAGTTTAATACACCTAAACCTGAAGAACTCTATATTGGAGGCAGCATACATATTTTCCCAATGTGTACGCTAGAAAAGTGGAAATACAAAGCTTGTTTAATATTCTGAATAGTGCAGTTTAATATGATCTAATTGATGAATTTTCCATGGATGCCCCAGAGACTGAAAAGGTATGACTATCCAAAAACTTTTCTTGTGTTTATCTTCAATTTTCCTTTTCATATATTCCAATCATCATTTCTTGTTAACATCCCTCAATGGCCCACCTTATGTGACTCTTCATTTTAATAGAATTTGTGCTCTTTTTCTATATCCTGGTTAATTGCTATCCTGCCAAATTATTCATTTTCTTAATCTTCATTTATAGCTTAATTCCTCCAAAAGCATTTCAATGATCATCAAACATTCATTTAAATATGCCTCTTCCTTTAAAATACAGGTATGAATGTAGCATTGTCACCAGCATTATGTAGAGAATTTTTAATTTCATGAAAATTATATTACAATAAATAACCTAGCGTTTCATATATTTTCCACTGTTATATTTAACCATAAATTAGTATTTTAGCTCTTTATCATGTGTTCTTAAATAACTTCCTTCAATAGAATTCATGGTGAACTAAGTACTTTGTGTTTACATTTTTTAAAATAACTCATTTTCCCTGATAAAGTTCGACTTTTTCATTTAACATTGCGTGGTGTGGGTCATCTGTATTCAAAACAGCAAAGTGAATGCACCCTGTCCCCTTAGTAATTTTGACACATGTCATACTGCTACTGGCACAGCATTTCTGGGGTTCCCTCCTGGTGTGTGCAGGGATACTCTTGGGCAGCACTTCTTCTTTAGAGATGACTGGAAGAGTCTCATATACCAGAAACACCTCTGTTTTGAGGAACATGTTTACTGTTTGTTCTAGTGATTCTTCTCGATAGGAGAACAAATGTTTGACATATTAATTTATCAGAGAAAATATGGGGCTCCTAACATAGCCAGAAGGAACCCCTTCAGTCATCAGTTATATTGAGAAACATTGTGACTCATTTTAAAAGGAATTTGGCAATTATAGTATCATGGGCAAGGAGTTTGAATAAAATATACAACTATACATGATCTCCTATCTTCTTGTTCTAATCAGAATAATCTTAGTATTGTACTTCAGTGTTTTAGTTTATGGTCATAAGATTTGAGGAGAAAAAAAATTAGGATAAAACAGGACTTATTTACTTCAGGAAGTATAGAGTTAGTTTTCTTTGCAAGTTTTTGTTAGCCCTCTTCTACTTAGCCCACAGATGTGGTGAATGAAGCTTCCAGCCCCAATTGTGCCTCTGTCCGAGGGGTGCCTTCTCGAGCTATGGCTATGCAGTGACTGCCACCAAATGTGAGTGGCTTTGGAGTCCCCTTTGAAGATGTCCTCCAGGACCTCTTGACCCTAGGCTAGACATCTTTCATGATCCCTTATAAGATACTAACTCATTTGATTGGTGAGAACAAAAATATATTTTGAAACCAGATAACATCTAAGTTATATAACTTTAGAATTTATAGAAAAAAAAAGTAATAGGTTAAAAAAAAGGACTCTGTCATGGTATTAGTGGAGTATTTTACAACATCTGAGAGTTTTACGAAATTAAGCTTTATTATCCTAACATGAAAAATTAATCAAAGCCCCAGAAAAAGCTTTTTTTTTGGCTTCTAAGCATTTTATAAATCTAGAGAGTATCTGTGTAAAATATTACTTGCTTAATTATTGAATGTTTCCCTAAACGACTAGTGTCATCTCCCAATGATCATTAATATTCTTTTCCAAAGGTCCCATCTGTCAAAAATGGTGAGATGTGAGCCAGTGTAAATAAGGATGAGGTATTTTCATTGGTTCCTGTGGTCTACCATGGCTTGCTGCTGCTCCCGAGGGGAGACAAGTTCTGCTCAACACGGTTGGAAAGTTTCTAGTTGCCAAGTGTCAAACCAGGAGCAGAGACACTGCAGTCTTCAAAGGAAAACAAAACAAACAGCTGATACATTTATCTCCTTTTTTCTTCTAGTGCATATTCTACTACTTTCCCATTTAAATTTCGCTCTCTCACCTTTCTTTCAACTAAAGCTTGCATTCGTTTTGAGCCAATAAAAGCTACAAGAAGGAAACATCTGTATTGTTAAATAACTAACTCTACTATGATAGTCCAGCAAAGTGAAAATCTAAAGTTCATATGGGCAGGTTCTCAGTGGATAATATTTTTAAGGCAGAATAAAATTTTTTATTACAGTTATGGATTTCGCATATATGAAATTAGATTTAAATCCAATTTGTATTGTCATATATTTTATAACATTTAAAACATACATTATTTTTTGACATTTGATCCTTGAAATAAATTGAAGAATAAGTATGCTACATAAATTTATTTTACAACATGAATAATTAGTAGAAGACCCAACTCAAGATCCTAGCAAATTCCTTACAAAAGTTATCTGCCTTTGTTAGAAAATGCTGTTGAATTGTAATTAAGTGAATTATTTAAGAAATTCTCATTGATTTGCTGGTAGTTCTTTTAAATGATATTCGAACTTTCTCGAAAGCATTTTAAAAAACTTTTTTGTATTCTTTGACTCCAAAATTCTACTTCTAAAAATGTTTTAATTAAGTAATTAGAACGTTTGCTTGAAGACTTAGCTACAGATTCCCCTTAGCATTGTTTATGCTTTTTTTTAGAGAAACAATAGCATAGGTGTCATAAAAAAGAAACCCCCAAATTTTATGACTCAACATATAGAAAAAACATATTTCTTGCTTACATGAATTCCAAAATGAATGTCCTTGGTGAGTGCACATCCATATAGTTGTTCAAAGATTCAAGCCTCTTCCACCCCGTAATCCATTTCCCGAGGACTACACAACCTCCGAAGAAGATTCTCTGCCCTTAGCTGATCTGCATGAAAACACGAATATGGAGGTCACATGGAAGGAAGATGCTTTATGCTGAACCTGCAGGTGGCATAGACCACTTTTGCTCATGTTTCACTGGCCAGACACAGTCTGTGGCTACCCAGTACTGTGAGAGGCTGGGAAATGTACTCCAGCTGTATTCTTAGGCAACAGAGGAAATAGATTTTGGTGAACATGTAACAGTCTCTGTACTCTCTACAACTTGTAATTATGAATACACTTTAAAATAAATTATAACCACATAGTAGAATATTGAGAAGTTATTAAAAAAAGTTTTTAACATTGAATGCAATGAAAAGATATTCTTGTATTGAGTGAAAAGTATTTATTTTAAATAGTGCTTTAGACACAGATGTTATTATTTATGTGGTCATTATGCCTTCTGATAGCCCTTTAGTTATTGAAAGCTGACAGAGCAAAACTTGTGAAATGATATATCGTCTTGGTGATCTCATAATTCTTACTTTCTGAAGATTTCTTCTTTTTTCTTTTTCCTTCTAAAGCCACATGTGTTTTATAAGGAGAGCATAGCAGGGTAGAAAGATTACACACTGTGTAATCTGATTGATATAGATTTAAATATGGGTTTTGCCATTTCTTCACTTGGTTAACTCAAACCAATTAGTTTATATGAGGTTTCATTATAAGAAAAAACATTATAAGAAAAAATGAAACATTATAAGAAAAAATGAACAATTATTTAAAGTCTCTGGAAAGTGTCCTAAGAGCATAAAGCAAATGGAGAAACATTTATTCAATAACATCTACTGAACTGATAAAAATAGTAAGAGTCTGTGGAGTTACTGCAGCCATTTCGTACTTGGCATTGCCCTGGAGAACGAAAATAAGAGGAGAGTTGCTTGATAACACCATCTAATTCTTGGGCTGGCTAACTTGAACTGTCTACTTACTGACTGCTTTTCATGTGAGAAAATAAATTTCCTATTGTTTAAGAAATTTTAGTAGGAATATTTTATTTGGGGGATGCATCAAAATTCACATGATTCTTTGAATAGAACTGATCCGTGGCAAAGATCTTGTAGAGGAAAACGTTTGCCCTTGGGTATGTTCCTTCTAAAGCACTGTTCCTTACTCACTCACTTCCTCCTGCCTGCAGAGTGCTTCATCCTCCAAAGGCTGCTTTTCCTAATCCAGTATGTGTGCACGTCTGCATGCTCTCGCCATTAATTTATATGACCCATTCAAGTCCAAGGTGTTGAATAACGAGTCTTTGCTAGTACAAATAGAATTACTTGGACTTAACATGTTCATTTTAGCTTTTGCATACTGAGTTCTACAAAAATGTGTAGTTAGTTATCATGAGACAAACATGGGCTCATTAGAGTTATTAGATAAACACTGAATGCTGGCTTATTTTCACTGATCATTTTTATTGACCTGGGTTTATATGTGGTGGATCTCTCTGCAGAAGAGTCTTATAGGCATGACATAGCCTGTATAAAAATGAATAATCTAAGATTCCAAGTTATCTGAGGCAAAACAGTACTGCCTTCACAAAGTGCAGGTGTAACCGTATGTGAGCCACCTGGAGCCCACTTAGACTCTGTCTTGGAGGAGAAATCACTTCTAGGAAGAATTTAAAATTCTTGCCTTTGCACTGTCATAATTACTTCAAAATTTATTATTATGTTTTACTGTGTTTCTCTTTTCTTTGCAAGAGCAATAACCATCAAAAGAATATAAATTACAGTGGATGAATAAATATTTGGTAATTGTATTTTTAGTCTTTAGTCTTAGAAACTTTATCAGTCTACTTTTGGTATTTGAAATAAAGATGAAAAGAAATTATATACATGAAATGAAACAGTTGCCTTGAAAAAGAAACAGTGACATACCACCTTTGCTTTTTTGTTTTTAGTACATTTAGCTCTCCTAGGTGCTAGTTCAGTTTGCACCTCAATTAATAAGAAAAAGTAACAAATGGAGCTTATGATTATATGTGGTACCATATAGTGCTTCCTAGTAATGTAGCTCAATAAGTTTGAAAATCCGTTTCAATTAGTATTCCTTTTGTGGGTTGCTTGCTCATAGTTTATCACTTCCCTTATGTTGAGTTCATTGCAGTATCTGATTTCAGAAACTGCCTTTTGAAAGGCTTGCCCTGGGCTGTTGGCCTTTTTATAATAGTGAAGTGCTCTCTGTGGCTGACTTCAGATTCAGGCAATCTTAAATCTTAACTACTATTGTTTCCTGGGGGGAATTCACTCTTCGTGGGTCGTATTTCACTAATAAAAGTATGAGGACAGTAAAGTTTTTGCAGGGTAGGAGAAAACTAGGAGCCAGCGATTTCACAAGCAACTTATGAAACAAAGTTAAGGGCATGATACTTCACATATTCTATTTGTAGGATAAAGGGTCATTTGCAAATTGAAAATGGCTTTTGTGTGTGCATGTGTGTGCACTATTCTTCCTTTAGCCATGTCTAGATGGCTGGCACACAATCTCTACAATATCTTAAAAATCAACAACAAACTTGGGTAGGAAAAACCTAGGTTCAAGTCTTTTCTGCATTTGTTGTGATGTAGGGACCAATGATTAGAAAGGGCAGACGAAGTAATTGAGAAACCCCACTGGAGGTCAATGGGAGAGTTTTACTCAATTAAGAATTTTTCTTCATAATTTTTCTTTATAGCTTTGAAAAAAGTGAACCCTATTTTGTGAGTTTCTACTAATGCCAAAGAGAACTGGTAAACTGGTGTACAAAGGAGTTGCCTCATATTACTAAACTTGCTTTTGGATGTTTAAGTTTCTAACTTTGAATTGCACACTTGCATCTTTCCACAATAATTTAAAAAAGTGCTGGGCTAAGACTTCTCACTTAACTAAATATGCCTGGCACCCAAAGACTGCCCTTAACCTGAGAAAGCCACGTTGTTTGGAATATAGCCTCGCTGTGATAGTGTCATTTCCCATGTGATGATAGCCATCTATGGCTAAGAAAGGATTTAATTTCATAGTATGTGGGCTTGCCATGTGGTCAGAGGAAAAAGTTAGAAGAAAAGAGGAGAGCAAATTCCTGGTTATTCTTTGGATAAGGAGGAGCAGCCTTCATTATAGACAAAGCATAAACAATCTTGCTTTGAATAATTTTGTCTATAAACCAATTCCCTGCACCCTCATAAAGATTTAAAATTATGAGCTTGCTAATCATTAATATAATTATAGAATAATACTAACTTAAGACATTTATTAGAATAAACAGAGGAGGCAAACATTAACTAATGAATCTTAGATGATTAATAAAGTGAAAGTTTTCAGGCTACTGGTAACAAAAAAAGAGGCTTTTAGTCAGCAATAGATGGCTAGATGTATAGAACAACAAAGAAAATAGCAAGAAATACAGAAATAGATGTTTGGTTACAATCCAAGTAGAATGTATACAGGATTTTAAAATATCTGTTCTGGTACTTCATCAAGTAACAAAATGATATAGGCTTTTGGGAGAGAAATGTTATGCAATGATTTTTTAAAAAATGAACAACAGTCTTTACTGTTTGTATAACCAATAATGAGCTTCTACTTTATCTCCACTCTACTACCCTCCTTCCTTGTTATTGGAATCCCAGTTTTGCTTACATGTCAGTTCGGCAGTTGCTTCTGACTCCTCTACCTCAGGATTTATGAACCTTGATTAGTCTAAGCCAGGGATGGTAACCAACTTCCTGTAGCTTGGCTGCCTGTTTTATAAATAAAGTTTATTAGAACACACTATGCTCTGTTATGTAGTATCAACTATAGATGCTTTCCTGCTATAATGTAAAGAGGTTGCTTTTTGTTGATCATAAAAGTAATATTTGTTCTGTGGACAAAAATGGAAAATATGAAAGTTTATAAAGACGATAATTAAAACTGTGTATAATTATATTATCGAAAGAATTATAATCACTCATACCATTCAGAGACAAATGCAAATAATATTTCAGTGTACTCTCTTCCTTTTTTTACGTATTTTTTACTTGAATTTAATTGCAGTATATTTGCTTTGTAACCTTGGGCAAAATTTTTTGATGTCATTAGTATATTCTGATATCACTTCATTGGTTGTACAGTAGTTGGATATACCACTATTTACTTCGGAAGTTCCAGGGTTCTGGTGTTGCACAATTCCATGGGGAATTTACATTGTATTTTTGCATGTCTATTGTGTTTTGCATTGTATTTTGAACTTGCGTTTGCACTGTATCCTGCATATGAAGCACCATTATATGGTCAGACAATTGTTCAATGAGGCAACCCAACCATGACTGATTCCCTGTTATTGAAGTTCTGTGTTCAATTTTTTTCTATTATAATTAGTCCATAATAATAATGCTTGTACAATAGTTTAATATTAAAAGCTCTCATTTTTTCCTCAATTTTTTTATCCTACACCCACAAACCTGCTGGTAACAGTACATTTATTCCATTCACACTTAACATCTTTTTTTGTTGTTGCTGTTGTCTTTTTTTCAGTTTTGTCTCTTGCAACTGATTTATATTCTTTATCTTAAAACACCACTAGCACGGTACTAAATAGAAACAAAAGAGAAATGGATTCATTTCTTTTTGTCTCTTCTACCTCTAATTCTTCCCCTAAGTATAGTTGTATCATTTGGAAAAAGTCTCCATTGTATTTGGCAAAACTATGTTCTTCTTATTGTTTCTGTAGTTCCTACAACTGTTTTTCAAAGGAATCATAACTTTGACTTATTTGGTCTCTAATTTACGTAAATGAATAGTCCACTACTACAAAGCCAAACGCAAAGTTTCTCTAGATACCAGAGTCTCCATGAGCCGCAAGAGAAAGTGTCCACATACAGAAACTATGAAGCACACAGCCCTCAGGTGGTTGTTACATCCTTCTTAGTGTTCTATTTCCATAGGTACGTCATTGTTCACATCTTTGGAAAGGATGGAAGGAGTTCCATGCTCTTCAATGTAAACTTCCTTGTTTGCATCCTTTCAAGTGTAAGGTAAACCCTAGAAGTAAGTAGCAGAGAGGGTTTTTTTTTTTAGAAGTAATAGTTAACTGAGGAGTCAATGCTTTACTCTTCAGTAAGAAAAAAAGAACAGTTGAATATGTGACAAACATTAATCCAGTAGTCCTTTTTTTTCTTATCTAATAGAAGCTACTAGTACTTTTAAAAGAAGCAATACATTATTACTTTTAACCAAAATTATTTATTTGGAGAAGCGATTCATTGATTTGAGAGAACTGTCCATGATTTTTTTGTGGCAAATTATATTACCTAGGAGAGCTCAACATTTGTGGCAACTTGAAGAACTTTCTTTTAATCTTTAGATGACTTCACAACAAACTATGGAATGATTTATCAGGTATTTTGAAGGAATTAGAGCCACCTGAAGGCAATATAATTTGAATTTTGGTAACTTAGCAACATTGGAAATTTAATGACTCCAGAAAAAAAAAAGGGGGAAATATAACTAAGAGATTTTATCTTGTATACCACAGAGAACATTTCTGTGTTTAATTAACTATTCATGTCCTTTGCAGAATATGGCTTCAGGCAATCAAATAAATTATTTGTAACAATGTCTATGGCTTACTAGTTTATTTCATTAAAGCATCATATTAATTCATCCAAGTTTCAGATTTGTCTCCGAATGAGTCAATAAATTTATTCTGGTTTAGAACCAATGACTTCGCTCAGATTCGGCCAGCCATCTTGCAAAATTGTTCCTTGAGACTGGTTGAGTATGAGTGGACAAATTAGTTCAAATCCATTATACCACCCCTTGGAAAATCTACCCAATGATGTGTCAAGAGTGGTTCCTTCATAAAGGAAGAGCAGGTATGTGGTATAAATATTGTCAAGCCGAGTGGTTGAGCTTGCAGACGTCCCAGACAAGCTAACTGAGTTTGCATCCTGGCTCCAAGCTCACTAAACATCTGACTCTGGGAAAATTACTTAACCTCTATGCTTCAATTTCTCCATCTGAGAAGTAGGTCAGATAGTAGCATAGAATTCATAGGGTAATTGAGAGAATTAACTGAAAGGCATATATAAATTACTTAAGGTAGCCTCTGGAATATTAGTTACTCAGAAAATGGTCTTACATAAGTTCTCTTGTTTTAGAAAGCAAGCTTCTTAACAGTCATGATGGGTGTGGAACTCAAAATTTTCTTGTGACCCTGTCTCATTTCAGTACAAAAGGTGATCACTATAAATGCAACATGGACAGTGTTCTCTGGAATGCCTGGATTTCCGTTCTTTATGGAATGTAGTAAGTTGGATGTGACCTGTCACCGGCTAATTGCCATTTAAATGAATGCAAATGGAAGTTCAGACTTCTACCCCACAGTGAATGAGTCAGGGATTCCAAACCAACAATTTGCCTGCTTATGGAATAAATCGTTGAAAGCTCTCTCTGTGTGGCATTTTCCAGTTCTACCTGATTTCTGTTACTGAAGCTAAATGGTGCTCTGAGAGAGGGTGTGTGTGAGGAATTTAACCATGAAAAATCTTGATCTTTTTTGCCAGTATTCTGTGTCTTGACAATCTCAGGAATTTTATTGGCAGGTTGTCATGACCCTTCTGTTACAGAGATTGGAATGCACCAATGAATGAGACAAACAGATGGTGTGGATCAAAGATTTTCCGCTTTCTACTGAGAAATTTGAAGAGGTTGAAGAAAACTATTATCATCATTCAAGGAGAGAAAACTTCCAGATTCATTATCCTGAAGCAAAATTTGCTCTCCAAAAACAAATTTTATTTTTTATTTAAAATAATTTCTTTTCACTTTCTGTAATGTTCAAGTCATTCTTCTAAGGATAAAAGTGAAAATTGTGTAGTATTTTTGGAGCAGCTGAAATTTTGTGATGTGGTCTATGTAACATTTTTCTTATAGTTGTCATTAGATCTATTACTAAGTAGTTTGTCTGATATTTAATAATATTTACAAACTTCTTTAAACAGTACTATTGATATAAAATTTAAGGCCCCCAGACAGCTGTTGTCAAACTGGTTGAGTTCTAGAATTTCTAAAACCCTTTTCATTCTGTATCATAGAAATGATGAATCTGGGGCAGAGGGAAAAAAGAACATTTGACTGCAGATGTGATTTAAATGAATACAAATGAAAGTTAAAAATCTTGAGATAGGGTGATTATCCTGGATTACCTGGGTAGGCCAAATGTAATTGTGAGGCTCCTTACAAATAAGAGTAAGAGGAAGGAGATTCAGTGTTAGGGAAAGAGTCATGAGGAGGTTGGAGTGATCGTTGCTTGAATATGGAAGGGGACTTGAAGATGGGAAGGGACCACTAACCAAGGAATGCAGTTGGCCTCTAGAGCCTGGAAAAGATAACAGAAGGATTTTCTCCTAGAATTTACAGAAGAAACACAGCCTTGTTGGTACCTTAGTTTTAGCCTTTATAAACCCATTTTGAACTTCTGGCCTCCAAAACTGTAATACAGTAAATCTGTGTTGTATCAAGCCACTAAGTTTGTGGTAACCTGTTACACAAACAAGAGTCTAGTATAGGAGTCTAGTATATACAGGAACCAGTTCATAAACTGTGGCATTGAGAACCCAGAGTTTAGAATTCACTTGCTCTGGTGAATATAAAAGCATCTGGCATCTATTGCTACATAAGTGGCTGTCAGTGTTTCCAGCTAAATGGGTCTATTCCCTGACCTCCAAGCCTTCCTGTCTTTATGCTCATGCTCTTATTGTTTCCTCCTCCTGAAACGTTCTCTTGTTTCCAGCCAGCAGGTCCGCTTATATTTATAGATACACTATTGTCTCTTTGTCCTGCATTACAGTCATTTAGCTGAGAGAAAAATGTCACCTACTTTGGTTTTACCATGGAAAACTACATATCCCTTCTGTGAGTGAAGATTTTAAGTATAAATGAGTCCCAAATCTAGTTATTGCCTAGAGCTGAAATGAAAAAATTCAATTTTAACTCAACAAACATTTGAGGAAAAGCCAATATCTTCAAGTCAAATTGTATGATAGGAAATAGGAAGCATAAAGTCTGTCCCTAGGGAGATGACACTCTATGGGTATGGCAGGTAAGAACACAAGTAAGCATACGAGGCTGTGATAAAGGCTGTAGGTGATGTTAAATGGAAACAATAGGGCTTTGCCAGTAGAAGGACCTGGATTATTTATATCACTTATTAGTTTTCTGTTACCCTTAATTTCCTCATATTAATTTTTAATCAAAAAAAATGTGCAAAGTAATTTTTATTTTCAAAAATTGCTATGAGAATTAAAAGACTGATTGGTTGTTAACTGAATGTATATACGCCTAGCACCTACTATGTGTTGGATAGTATTCTAAGTTCTGGGAATATATTTGTGAATGAAATAAAGTCCCAGTTGTTCATGGATATTATATTGTGATAGGAAGAGACATACGATAAACAAATAAATGGATAAATATAATATCAGTTTGTGAAAAAGTGTTATACAGCTAAAAAATACAAAGGAAGATATAGGTCAAAGGATGACTGGAGCAGGGAGGGGCGGTGCCAAGGAGGAATATCCCTGCATCACTGCACGACGCCTGACATTGCACGCCAGCCGTCAAGTTAGGAGCGGGTTCCAGTGTGTGAATTTTGCAAAATTTGATGGAGGAAATAGCGATTGGGTTTTAAGGTTGAGGAAGATTTCAGCAGGAAGGAATGGGAGGGAAAGGTCTTGTAGCTGAAAGAAGATAATGTACACGGACATGGAATTCCCCACGTGTGTGTTATTTCTGAGAAAGTGCATTATTCCCCACATGCATCTAACCTCACCTAACTCCATGTCTAGGTTTTGCTTTTTCTTTTTTTCTTCTGAGTAAGAAGTAGTAACGTCAGTAGGATCTTTGGCCTAAACTGATTGTCTCTATTGCTTTCTATGCTTCAGCCAGCTCTGCAAGTTTGGGCCAACTTCTTGACCCAGGAAACTAGACCACCAGGTAGGCTCTCAGTAATCAAGTTTTATCTCCAATCCCTCTGAAACTTTCTTTGTCCCTCTCTTTTTAAATTTGGCTGCTGTTTCCAAAAGAATGAATTCCACCTTGCTTGCCAGAGATATTTTCCTAGCTTGTTTTAATAATCTTAATTTGCTTGGTTAGAATTGCCAAGACAAACGCAGTTTGAGATATAAAAAAGGAGAGGTGGGGTGAGGGTGTGGGATGCTAGAGGAAAGAGAGAGCATGAGAGGGCAGGGATGCCTTTGGTTTACCACAGGATGTTCAGACTTTCCCACTAAAGGAAAAGCAAACAAACAGCAAGCTGCCTGAATCACAGGCTTAAGCCCATGGCTGTTGCAGAAGGGTTGGGAATTCCAAAATACT
The DNA here is from genome assembly GCF_014176215.1 of Rousettus aegyptiacus. NCBI lineage: Eukaryota > Metazoa > Chordata > Mammalia > Chiroptera > Pteropodidae > Rousettus > Rousettus aegyptiacus. Next base: position 72,018,274 of record NW_023416288.1, read on the forward strand.
GACCAGTGTGGCATACTTGAGTGTGCTAAATAACTGCCTAACATTAATTTTCTGTTCTTCAGAATTTTAGTTTTTTTAATAGCTTTTCTATTTGTTTCCTCAAGGATAAAGGATCCCTGTCCCTTCTCCTCTCTGTTAAAACTCCCACCACTTTAGCTTTCCTTTTTCAAAAGCGAGAAGCTATTCCTCAGCTTTCTCCCTTCTTGAGGTTCTGTTTCTTCCTTTTGCCCATTATTTTTTGAAATAATTATCTGTTGATATTTCCTCCATTGTCTTACCACTTACTCATTGCAATCCGGTTCTTCTGGAAATCTAATTCCTGTTCTCAACAGTCTATTGAAATGGTTATCTCAAATGTCAAAACTGTCAGTTTGCCAATTTTGATGACCCGCTCAGAGTTTTTTATTTTTTGACCTCTCTGCAGCACATGAGTCTTGATCACTTCTCTACCTCTAAGTTTATTGTATTTGTTTGTTTTTCCTTTTTATATAGATAGACGTTCAGTAAAATTATTTATTTTTTCTCTTTGTTCCCTAGATGCGGGCATTTTTTGAGGCTTTGTTTTCAACCTTCTCATCTCTCCTCCCACTTGGTGTTTGTCCTGCTCAGTAGCCTTGACCTGCTTCTTGAAATTGGGATCCAAATTCCCAACGACCTGGTAGACATTACCATCCACGTTCTCTCACCAGCTTCTCAATTTAAGCACATCAAAGATGTGGTTCATTTTCTTTCTCTGATGTCTCCAATCAGGGGTCTAAAAAAGGTCTCATAATGAGTGCATTCTTTTCAAGCAATTTAGCTAAAAAGTAATACGTGAAAATAAAATTCGGTTCTTCAAATGCGGGTGCTTTTCATTTTAAGTGTTCCCCAGTAATGTTTTTAAGATAGTTTGGTATACATTTTTAAGAACAATTTTCAGAATGGGATCCATATATTTTTCTAAAATTGAGCATAAGAATTCAAGCATTTAAAACCTATTTTTAGAAGATCCTTTGGGAGAGCTACTCCATTTCAACACATGTATCATTCTATTATGGAGCTCTTTACATGCTACATTTCAAAGTTCCAAGTTGTCTCACACAGAAAATTTATGAACTTATTTTATGTAAGTTCTTTGGTTAATATCACAATTCTCTATACAGCTTGGGGAAGATTATGAAGATGTGAGTATTTTTAAAATCTTCAATTAACCTTCTCATCTCCATCACCTGATTCTTTTTTGCACAAATATCATGTTTAGAAATTGTTTTTCTTCCTAAGTCTCCAGCTGCTGCACCACCAGGCCCTGTTGAAGACTTGTGCAGCTCCGTCATAGGCAGGGTTTCCTGTCAATAGGCGAGAGGAAGCAGTACTTTTGGACGAACCCTCATTGTCCCAGCTGGAACAGTGATCATCAGGCAGTGATAAGGACCTTTTTCAACCTACGTGATCTGCACAATTCTGATTAACCTTGTTGGGGAGAATAGGAAAGAAGGGGCAGGGACAAAAGTGTTGGGGAATATTTCTTTCCCTCTCATATCCCAGCAACTGAAAGAATTTAAAACACACCGAGTCAGATGATTGTTTTAGTCAGAATATTTATCTTGCCAAGGTTTTGGATCTTGTCGCTTTGCAAAGTGTATATAAAATTGTATCATCACACCGATTACAAAAATGTAATTAATAGATTGTCTTTTTAATTAAAATCAGTGATTGTAATGTGTTTTAGATTGTGTTTGATTTATTCATTTTTTTTAATTTGGAATAATTCATGAGTTTAGCATCTTACACTTAAAAAAACTACAACACAGGGTCTCCTTTTGCTTCATCTTTATCCTCACTCTTTTTATCTCATTTTCTTACCTTCAAGGAGCTTTATATCTAAAAGATGCTTCTTAAATATTTGTTGAATAAATGCTTGCTATAATGAAAGACACTATCAGCTTGTCCTTCTTTCACTTAAAACTTGACATAAGTATGAGATTTTCTCAGTTATATTAAAAATTACTTTTGAAATGTTAAACCAAAACCATTATTCCCATTTTCCAGATGGCAAAACTGAACCCTACAAAGGTTAAATGAATGTGTGCATGTGTGTGTGTATGTGTGTGTAAGATGGTGAGTCAGAGATTCAGAGAGTGAATTGGCTTGTAGATAAGAAGTACAATAACAATAATCTCTGATTTTACCTGTTGTTTCCAGTAACCTATGTTCCTAAAATATAATGAAAAGACTCCCATAATTTAAATAACTTTCTTTTTTAAAAAAATATTAACTAGTGATAAAGCTTAGAGGAAAATTGAAGGACAACTAAAAGATGATTTTGGTGTGTCTTCCTTACCCAGAGGTTGACAGTACCATGGTTTGATTATTCAAAAGCATTTACATTGAACCTGGCATCTTGTGAAATTTTATCTCAAATGCTCCTTATCATAAAATTCTATTTAAAATTAATAAGGGCTGGAGTACTGGAGTAGCCTCCTAAATCTAGGTAAACTGAGATTACAAAGTATATTCCAGGCAAGTGTAGAAAAGTAAAAAAAAAAAAAAAAGTCCTATTTATTTCCATGTGTTTAAACAAAACATTTTTAGCTCTTTCTGTATAGACAGCGACGTATAGATTTGAGAGCAATTTGGGTTTGAGTCTCAGATACAATACCTTGAAATTTTGTTGAATCACCATGAGCTAACCGACATTATTTTAATGTCAAAATATAAATTAGCAATAATATATGATAAAGTGTCAAGTATAGCAATAGATGTTTAAAATAATAGCTATCAAAACTATTTATAATTAAAGTTTTACTAGCATTATTAATTGAAATATACTTACTCTTATTTTTAGTCACCAGTTCTATTTCAAGTACTAAACTTGTCTTGACCAATGAATGTCATGCTTTCTGAATGAATATACTAGATGCCATTCATATTGATTATGTGTGAGAATAGTCTATTTGGAAAATAACACTTTTCTGAAAAACCATAAAAATGTGTGATAGATGTGTTATTTTATTTGCTTGTCATTAGCTGAACATTCTTCACTTCAATTTATACTATGAAAAAGCATTTTACTTTATAGAATTCAAAACTCATATTGTGTGTGTGTACATGTGTGTATGTGTGTGTGTGTGTTGAACTAAACAGGTATATGTCCTGGTCAAGATGGAAACAACAGTGTTTGACTTGTTTAGGTAAGATGTATTTGATTTAACTTTTGGAGTTTCCAGAAATACAAATGTGTGATCTAATATAACAAATGTGGTATGATACCAGCATGACAGATTTCTTTAAAGCTAAAAAACTTTTCTAAAATTGTTTCAAAATAAGCAGAACAGCATGTAAGGAAGAATTTTCAGTATGCATCTGAAGAACATTTTGAATATGTTCTATAGATATTCCACACTTTAGGGGTATATATTTTCAAATTAATTCAAATCTAAGAAATTAAAATGTTAAGATGAAATTTTTTTATTTTAAATGATTTTTTATAATGATACTAACATAATGCCATGGAAAGTGACACAAAATAATAAGTATTGTATTTGGGGGTACACGTCTGAAAACTATACTAGGTATCTGCATATACCTCCCGTAGGGACTTGGGAGTATATGCAGATACCTGGTATAGTTCCAGATTAAGTGCTCAAGTCAAGGATGCTGGATGGTGGATGGTGCTTGTCTGCTGGCCTTCTTCCTCTCATACACCATTCTGGCCTTCCTTATAATATTGTCCCATCTCACTTCTCTCCCACCCTCTTACACATAGAATAGGTCTACTATGTAATGTAACTTCAAGGGGTGACATTTACATAATTGTCTATGTATGTAAATGGTGACCCCTGGAGTTGTGCAATGGTTAGCATGTTGACCACAGGGCTTAATATTGTCCAAAATCTGACCAAAATACACATCTAAAGAAATAGCAGTTTAGAAGTTCAAATCGATAATGCAAATTATCTCTTCTTGACAAATCTGTTTTTGTTTGGTAGAATATACCATTGTCAAACTTCACCCTCTTTTTCCAGCTTGTTCAGCCTACTCTACCTCCAGGTGTAGGCATAGGCAATTATACCACTGATCATTTGACTTCTTAAACTATTGCCTTATTTTCTGAGGTGTTTTGGAGACCTATTTAATACAGAAAGGTGTTGGATTTTCTTTACTTCTCTTTGTTTTTGAAATGGAGAGAAATAACTTACCTAAGCCTCCTAATATCACTCACTCATAACTAAAGATAATATGCAATTAAAAGAACCATCATTATTCTTTTGCTTTGGTCAAGGCAGTACTTTGTCACTGGCAGTAGAACTGGGACTAGTAGAAGAATAGACTCCACGACATTCCTCTCAAAAGCTAAGTGATATACACTAACATGTTTTATAGCCTAATTCTTGGTTATTATTTATGAGTTGTCTAAAATCTCCTTATGCTGATGTTTATTTTTCAAAAACCACAGCCAACCAGAGAAATAGATTCTATAAGTTTGGGTTCATTACATAAAGTAGACTAATAATACAACCATCTTATGATATAGAAGCCATAAGGTGACTTTCTGATTTTCTTATTCTTACTCTATATTGAGACTTGCAGTAGAGTATCCATTCTTCAAGATGAGCAGCTTATTTTTAGGCAGGACCTAGCTAATGTCGGGTACTCTGCCTTATTTACCTCAGTTTCCTTAACGCCTACCTTACTGTTTGACATGTAGTGAGCACTGAATGTATGTTCGTTAAAGTTTAATATCCTTTAATGGATCTATCCTAGTTCCCTTATATCTTTGAGGCACAAGCAAGGAGATGTATAAAAAAGTATTCTTGATTTTGATGTCAATTGCTTTTGCTTGTTTCCAGGGACAGATCAATTCTTATTTTGCAACTAACAGAATATTCTAAAATGACACCATTTTTTATTCTTTTGAGCCATAGAAGTAAATTTAGCTAAAGCATTAACATATTATTAAATAGGTTAATGAGTTGCTACAAAGATATTTTTAATCTTGTTGTTTGAAATAATGCACAATGTACAGGATTTAAAAAATCTAATGTGTTATTTATGTAGAAGTTACAATAGCAACGTTTACATTCGAATGATGATATTTTATAATTTCATGTCTAGTATCTCATTTTATTCACACAACAACCAAAGAGATAGGTACTTTTTACCTCTCTTTTACATAAAAAGAAATTGAGAAACAGAGAAAGTAAGTCATTCATTCTTTACATAAGAAGAAATCAAGATATAGAGAAAGTAAGTCATTCACTCATAATTACACAACTCATAAGGCTATAATTTGGATTATCTGGTTCCAAATTTAGTGCTCCTTTCTAAACTTGAGTAAGTCATTTATCTTTCTGAACCTCTTTTTCATTACCCGTAAAATGGGAATCATGATATTGACCTTTTAGTGTTGTAATAAGAAGTAAAGGTGATAAGTATTACATGCTTGGCATTCAATAAATAGTGGCTATGCTCTTAACTGAACATGAGGTGTATGTGTACCTCAGTTGATGATAATAAAACTAGCCAATCAAAAGTATCTATGTTCTCACAATGGTAGGAATGAAATGGCTAAAAAGAAAAATAGGACCAGCCTTATAGCAGAGGTGAAAGGTAACACATACTCAAATGAACATTATACAAAATAATATACAGTCATTGCTAATAGTTTCAGGGAAGGAACACTCAACACTGAATGCTGATGACCAGAACCACACCACTGTCACTTGGAGAGCTAGAGGACTAGGACTACCATGAACATCTTAAAACCCCTTCAGAGAAGGAGACAATGGACATCCAATAAACACTGGTGGAATGAATGAAATAATCATGTATTGCACAGTGACCTCTTTCATAATGCTGTCTTGTGTTGGGTCGATACATCAACTTTATCTTTATTAAACTATTTCTATAATCACACTTTGTCTCCCATGTAGTATGTAAGTGCTTGCCTACCATAAAGTACCAAGTGTAATCTCCTGAGAATAACAGATGTTAAACAGATATTATTTACAGGAATGATCATCAAGAGGATGTAACAAATGTGCTCTTGCCTCTCTCACTTGGGACTGTCCTTTAAAAGGTTAGGTTGCCTGGTGTACGGAAGTAGCCTTCAGTGGCCAATGTTTCCATTCATGTAGGTGATTCTATCACAGAATTTAGAAATTTTAGTTTCTAGCACCTACCCTAGATAGATTGATCATCTATTGATTAAATCCTTGGGAAAGTTTTAATCAGCCTATTGTTATACTATCAGCTTGCTGTGTTACTAGATTACTTATTAGCCCACAGTATTCCTATTTTTGCTGTGTTGTGGGCATGGGAATGGCTAACACAAGGTCTGAGAATGATGCCACATGGGAAAATAGAAATGAAAGCAATGGTCAAACAAAGCTGAACATTTTTTTTCTTGTGGAAATAGATAAGAAAATGAGCTTCTATGCCCTGTATGTTTGCCAACATTATAATTAATCACTAAATATGGAATTCTTTTTAGTTAGACTAGGAACTTTTAAAAGAATAATTTTTAGTAACATGCATAATTACCATCTAAAACTGGAAGAGATTGAGTGACATGGGAGCAGTGAGTCCCCTGAGAACAGAAATGTTAAAACAGATATACTTCAGAGATGAGATCCATGAATGAGATAGGGTTATATCTTGAGTCAAGTCTATGATTGTGTCCCTATAATTCAAAGCATGGTCTCTCTATGTTTCTATGAAAGAATTGACCTAAAATCTTTACTTAGATGTTATGAGAAATTGACCCCAAGAGGAAATCTCATGAGAATTAGAACACATTTTTAAAAATCCTGTCAGGATCAGAATGCTAGAGGAGAATGAGGGACGGCAATCTGGCCTAAGCCAGATTGGTGGAGTGAGTGGTGCTAATGCTCAGAGATTTAACTTTAAATCATTCTGGCTGAGGAAAAGAATTTTTTTTCACACTAAGACTTTTGGTATGTCTTACTTTTCTTTTTCCATTAGATAAAATTATAGGATTAACAGTTAAATTTTTAAGAGAGGACAATTTGGCAGGAGTCAAAGTCAATTTATATTTGGGATTTTGGAGATCGCATCAAGAGACAAATAACTCATTTTTTTAGGGAGCTGAAGTCATTTAAAAGAATTTCTATATTGTTCTTTCTCCTGTGGTAAAATATGAAAATTTCATTTAGGAAAGGTGATTTGCTATGATCTAGACTATTCATTAAAGTAAAAAGTAAACATTTACATAGACTGAACCAAAACCCATAATTTATACAAAAGAACAGTGTTTAAGGCACCGTATTAGTTTTCTACTGCTGCATAACAAATTACCACAAACTTAGTGGCTAAAAGCAACACAAGTTTATTATCTCAGTTTCCATGGGTTAAAAGTCCAGTGTGGCTTAGGCGGATTCTCTTCTTGTGGTTACATGAGCCTGCGATAAAGGTGTTGGCTGGTGCTGCATTTCAGGGGGGTTCAGTGTCCTCTTCTAAACTGATGGGCAGAATTCAGTTCCTTTAAGACTGAAGCCCTCAACTCAGAGGCTGTCTACCAATCTCTGCCAGGTGGTCCTACCCACAACATGGCAGTTTTATTTTTCAAGGCCGACATGAGAGCATCTGCTACTGTTTCGAGTCTCTAACTTCTTCATTTTTTAAATGCTCATATGATCAAGTCAGGCTCACCCATGATGATGAACTTAAAATTCAGTTGATTAGGGACTTTGATAACATCTGCAGGAGCATTTGAGATCTTGTTACCTAGCACATGTTGTCAATTTGGCTCAAATAAACTCTTATAAAAATTCTCTACAGGTTTGGGCTTTTCTTACATCAACATTTACTTGGAATAGTCTGCAGTATTCCAAAGCAGCCCACCCAGGACCACCCTGCAGACTCACACCTGATGCTCAGTACCAGCACAAGCCCATCGTGCCCTCTGGCTCCCCACTCTGCATTGAGTGAACTTGGGTGAGTTGCTCTCAGCCTTCTGGGCCTCTTGGCTTTATGGAGGAGGACTTGACTTTATTTAAGCTGTCCTTAGATAATCTTCGAGGTGGATAAGTGTTGAGATAACCCAGGGGAAGGAAAACAAAAATGGGTTGCTGCATTTAACTCTGGCCTTTTAATTGGATTGCTTGCTGAAAGTCTTTGCTGGTTAAATAAGAGACTGAATACTCTTTAGAGAAAGGATAGGGCAGGGCACCTTGGAAGGGGTTCACCCTAAGAAAGGGGCCTAAGAAAGGGGCACATGCCTTAGAAAATGTTGCAGTCCTGGCAGAGTCTCGTAAGCTCTTGTTGACCCTTGTTTGGATATTCTTTGTGGGTTTGCCTGAGGAGGAATTTCCTCCTGGGTGTAAAGTAGTCCTATAGGGATCTTCATCACATTTGACACACCTGGAGACATGTTCATAAACACTGATTTTCCCTAGAAGTTTTTCAGAATTTATAGATCTCAAAATTAACATGGAAATAGTGCTTCTTAGGCCAACAAGGTCCACCACAGCCCCATGAGTACTAAGATGGCCAAGATGAGGATCCTTTGATATTTCTAAATTAATCTTTTGTGTGTACAATTAGAAAAAGCCAGCTATAAAATTAGGCAGAAAGAATGGAAAACATTTAATTGGTCTCTAGAAGCTTCAAAAAGAAAATTTAAGTAAATAGATCAATTTATGATGATGTTTAGGTGTTAACCCAATTCTCTGAGGCATTATTTTAAGGGGGAAGATCATTTGGAACTTGACTTGTCAAGGACACATATAAATTGTAAATTCCTCCAAAACAAAATTTGGATCCAACTATTCTCCATTTGTGTCTGCCTGTGTATGTTTACATATGTTTATGTATGTTGTAAATATGAGATAATTTTCTACCTTCAAATGATATTGTTAAAATTAATTTAAATGCAAGTACTTGTAAGAATTTGGTACCATAAAATTCTAAAAAATATAGAAACTAACTCAAATGTTTTTCAAGTTCATGTGATCTAGTTTTAGTAAATAAGATTTAACTTAAGTTTGTTGGTTTAAGCAAAACAGACATATCTATATAGATATTGCCTAGGTTTAAAAAAAAAAGTCCATGTTAATATTTGACTTTTATGTCTTTGAAAAATGTTTCTAGAGGTTATAAAATGTCCAAGATAAAAAATGCTAATTGATTACTTTTAGTTTTCATTAGACATTGAGGTTTTAAGGATTAAAATATCAATATATGTAAGAACAGCTTTGTGATATTTCAAAGGGCCTCTAGAACACCTCAAAAGATTTGAGATTGTATGGGAAGCATTGTAAAACAAATGAGGAAAATTTCTAGGACATATTGTATGAGCAAACAATGGTTGTAAATTAAATGGATAGTCAGGGCTATGGAAAACCCCAGATGGCCGCATGGTTTGTCTCTGTTCCCTGGCTCCCCATTTTTCTGATTTCTGCATTTCTTCATGTATCACAGTGCTGGACTTAAATGAAGGAACTTATGATCTGACATTATCGGAAGGAGATATCCTACACTGTTGCCAAGGTTTGATAGAGTCACCTCAAGAAAATGCTAAGTTGGTAACTACTTTCACAGTGAACTTCCAGGTAACAAAGACTTTAAAGAGCATTGACTGCCACCTGGAGATTTCGTTTATTAAAAAGGACATAAAATAAAAGACACTCTCCAACCTCATTGGAAGAGACCTGTGAATAGACATCTACCCCTATCTACATACATCAAAGACTCCTCCAGGATGAGAAGCTGCCAACAGGAATTAGACAGCCATCCCAAGACAGCAACAAAGATTGTATATCTATGGATTGATATAGAATTCAGAATTCATTTTGCTTGATTGATTTTACCAATTTGCTAATGCTATTATTCATAATAATAGTTATACTTGTTCTTGAATTTTTCTTAAAAAATTATCTGTGAAATCTCTTCACCTGTGTCTTATAATCTTACCTAATCTCAGTAGTGAAGTGACACTTATAGTCACAAATCTCACTCACACTCCATGGGAGAGAATTGTATAGGGCACGTACATAAGGAGGCAGAAAACTTGGAGGTCATCTCAGAATTCTGCATACCACGTACCTTCTTTTCTAGGCGTGAGTGAACAGAATAGATTGCCTCAGACCTTAGGTGGAAAGAAACAGAAGTCACAATAATTCCATAGAGAAGAGTTGAAAGTCAATCACACTTAAATACCTCATACACAGTATTCTACTTAAAAATATAATTACTTATGATAACTTAACAGATTGGTGGTTGCCTTTGCCTTCCTCACACTAAAGAAAGCAGCAGACCAGTCACAATTTAATTTTGTCCTTAGGTTAACTAGTAGAAATTATCCAGGACTATTGTGTTAAGAATGAGTCTAAGGCCACATCTGGACTTAATAGGAAGCGATGCTATGATTAATGAGTAATGTCTGATATGGCAAAGGAAGTGGGAAAGTAACATAAGTACTTGCCATCTCTTCTCTGTATGTTGAGCCATTTTCTCCTTGAAAATTTAACCTTATTTCAGGACTTTAAAGGCAATACAAGTTTAATTGCTTTGAATTTTAATAGCTTTTTAATATCTTGAAAGCAAACTTTCAGAGATTCATTTCAGGTAAGTTTAAAATTGAGTTGCTTGTAAAGGGAAATATTTAGGTAATGGGTATTTTTTATTAATTTGCAAAATATTTATAGTGTACCTATTGTAGTGTGACTATATGCCAGACACTCTTTAAGTGCTTTACAGGCACTTAACATTGTCTAAACAATCCCATGAAGTAGACATTATTATTCCCATTTAACAGATGAGAAAGCTAAAGCATTGTGAGAATAAGTCATTTACCTACACTCACATAGCTTTTAAGGAGGAGCTGAAATTCAAACCCACTCTGGCTCAAGAGACTAAGGTTAACCACTGTGGTGTGCTTAGATAAATCTGAATCCTTGAATATGTGGTTGCATACTTTTTTCATAGGTATTACCAATACAACTAATTCCTTGCCCAATGATGGTGAAAAGCAGTTATTTTCAAGTAAATCTGTAAATTTGGTCCATATGGAGAGTTCTTTCATTTCAGGTCTTTAACTTGGTTAACAAAGAGCTCGTGATCCTCTTCTGGGGATTCAGGTGCGCACTAGGTACCAAGGTTTCTGTGGGGAAGGATACATTTGGACTTTACCTGTTTTCTGTGCTGGCATGGGCTGAGATGGAAATTATCTGATTTTGTTGTTGGTTCATTTCCACTGTATTCCCTGAAATCTCACAGTCCTTGTGGACCCCAGCATCAGATCCATGTAGGTCTATTTCTTCCCTGCTTCCTTCTGCCTTTATTCTTCCATTACTTATCAGGCTCACCTGCAATCAATAGTTTGCTCACAGCCCCTTGTAACCTCCCCTAGGGAACTCAGAAAACTGTCAGAGGCTCACTTGAGCTGCTGAGAACCAGGGTGAGGTTGTGCTTTTCTGTCTCAGGTCCTCACTGCCAGACCTATTTTGGTCGTTTCTGCCTGATGGCTGTCACTCATACTGGAGCACATGGCATTTCTAAAGCATTTATTATGTCCTTGGTCTTTAATTCTCCTCTGATAGCCTCAAACATGGCTGGCTGGATTATTGAAAATCATCTTCCATACATCCTCAGCCTCAGGGCTACAGAGTATCTGGCCCTGTCTCAGGAGCTTGGAGGTTTCTAAGCTGTCTTCCCTCCATCCCAGACCACCTTTATCTTGTTTGCAAGGGTTGGGTTATGCAGCCTTTCATATTTTTTTCTTTTCAGTCTATTTGTTAAATGATCTACAATTTATGTTAAACTTAGTCACCTATCTAGATTTGTCTTTTGAGTTTCAAAATACTCAGATCTTCTGAACTAGAATCCTTGGCTTTCACAATGATGACTATGCTATGAATTGCAATAACTTGTTTGGAGCTAAAGCCAAGAATCTCCTCTGATTCGCATTCAGCTGTGTTAATCATCCTAAAGTCAATGTGTGCCACTTGTGTCATAGGGCAATGGTCACAGGAAGAGTGTGTGTTGGGGTGCAGGTGTGGGGAGGCTCGGGGTGGCAGTATTATTGGTGAAACAGGGTGCTGATGCCAAGGAGTGAAGGGTCTAATATCTCAAATTCTTATCCTTTAACACATTTATGAAATTGAAATATCTGTTCATCTTTAAGAAAGCTTTCTTTGACTCCTATGAGGAATTTTTAAAGGACACAGGGCCTTTATCCTAGAGAAAAATGAGCCTCTTGGGGTTATTGACTAGAATTTCTAAAGGTTTACTGACCTATTGTTGGTTGGGTGAGCCACCAAAGATAAGGAGGAAGGGAAATCTCATATATTGAGTCCCCGCTTTATGCCAATACTTTTAGGCATTTTACTTTTGTAAAAATTGGATTTATTCTTTACAAAATCATGTAAAAGTATTAACCTGTTCTGGCAGTAGAGAAACAGAGACTCAGGAAAGTTAAGCAACATATAAAGAAATAATAACACAAAGTGACCACAAGCACTCCCTGGAGCTAGACTGTCTAGTGTTAAGTCTGGCTCTGTCATGTACTAGCTGTGTGACATTGGATGATTTGCTTAACTTCTCTGTGCCTTGGGTTTTTTTAACTGAAAATGGAGAAAACAGTAATATATACTCTTAGGGTTGTGAGGATTAATGTGCTAATATATACAAAGTACTTAGAAAAGTGCCTGGCAGTTACTGCATGCTATAGAAAGGTTTTTATACTATTATCATTTTAAATTATCCTAATCATAAACCTATAAAATAACAGCATGAATTCAAACCTAGATCTGTCTGTTTTTAAGCAAACATTATACACACACACACACACACACATATGTTTTAAGCAAACATATGTGTATATATATACATATATATATGATAACACTAATGCAATACCATATATTGATATATGTTAAATTTTATAATTTCTTCAATAATTTTCTTTTGTAAATATTTATTAAGCTTTTCCTATATAATAAATATTGTGCTATATGACCTGGAAGAAATGATCTGTATGCATACAGTTACGTGTTAAGTGGTACCACATCAAGAAAATTGGCTAGATGGATTGTCTCAAATTAGATGGTCTGATTTAATACACAAGCTCCATTGGTATTAGGAAAAGATCTCAGTGCTCAGTCTTCCCAAGAAGTTGTGACTACCAATTGGGAAAAATATATCAAACATATTTAGAAACTTGAAGAATGACCCTAAATCAAAAATCACAAAAATACAGCCTCCACAGTGCAGGGGTTGATTTATAACCCAGTCCTCTCTTACATGGGTAATGCCATATGATAGTATCATTTGATTTATTCATTGATGGTGCCATAGGGGCAACTACACATGCACTAAAAGTCAGATACACAAAAAGAATTATAATTCTGTGACTGAGGTAACGTTGCCCTCAAGTCCCTGTTCCCTCTGACTAATTAGATGGGGAGTGGATGGAGAGGAGGAGATTTAAACTTGCTGATTGACATTACCTTAGTCTCCTCTAGGTTAAAATGATCTTACTTAGGGTTTGCATAGTCTCTTTGTGGTAAATACTCCATCTTCCAGGGTTCATCCATTTCTCTTTAATATAGTGGCATTTTATTTCAAGGGCAAGACTGTGTGTCCTTGTGTCATGAGGGCCTTTGGTTTAGGCATTGTCCTCTGGGACAGCAAATCTGGCTTCTAGCTTATCAAAATAGGGAGGATAATGCTGGGCACAATTAAATAAATCTCTGCACATGTTCACAAGAGCTTGGAAATATATTAGGATATTGTTCTGATACTCTTGAGGTTTCAGATTGTGGATGCTTTTTCATTTATAAGGCCCTAAAATACAACAACAAAAAAATTCCCTAATCTATTTTAAGAACATTGGCTATGGCCCTAAGACCACTTGTAACTATTCAAGTTCACACATCTCATTATTTTAAACATATAACTAAACCTAAGTAATTTTTCATGACACCTAAATTGCCTTTGGAATAGTAAACTATATAAATATTTTGTGACTTATATGAAAATGTCGAGCTGATTCTCAAAGCAGCATTTTGCTGAATTTGGGCGTTACCTAGGATAATTAAACATGAAGCACGATAGAATAAGAATATTTCAGTCCCTGCTTTCAAATTTAAGTTAACAGATGACCAAAATAACGAGACATTCCATTTATCAATGATCTAATCTTACAGTGGGCAGTGGAGGAAAGGCATCAACGCATAGCATTCCAGAAGAAAATTTAGAAAATACTGCTGCATTTACTCAGTTATCTCCAAGAGCTCATATTTTTTTCAGAGTATTTTTCAATAAGAAGAAAAATGTTCCTTTGTGCTAGGATCTTCTCTTTTACTTTGTTTTTAAAGCTGATATGCTCATCATCCAGATTTTCCTGAAATGCTTTAATTATTTAAAAATCCACTTAGAAATATTTTCCTTACTTTCTGAATTTAAATGATGTCTTTTATAAATTAGAATAATTCCAAATGTTCTTTTGTGAAGAAAAGAGTTAATGTAGCCATAAGAAAGTCCTGCTTGCAAGACTGGCCCTTGGCTAATGTCTGAGAATTTGAGTTTTGGGAATTTACCCACAATTTACTAACTATTAGTTAGGATAGTTCACTGTGCTCAGACTGCAACATAATGTAGTTGATGCTGAAAACCTGTTTTTCTTCTGTTGGTCTGGTACATGCTAAGCAGAGAGTGCCTACATGACCAGCCCTCAGTACAAACCTTGGACACTGAGTCTCTAGTGGGCTCCCTTGAGTAGAAACAGCACACATGTTGCTGTGTTTTCTTTATTGAGGAAGAGCATTCTCTTTAGGAACTCTCACAGGAAGAGGTGAACATAAAGAAGCCTGTACATAGATTCCTCCACAGTCTGCCTGTGCCTTTCTCCATTATGGTTGTCTGTATATTCTTACTACATTGCTATTTTAAGTCTTAGCTGTGAGCACAACTACGTGCTGAATTCTGTGAATCCTTTTAGAGACTCCTCAAACATGGAGTGGTCTCTTGGGGACCCCCACACACTTTTGATATTTTACGTTTTTTTTTTTTTTTTAAAGAAACAATAAATGACATAACAAAGTACAATTTGCCATGACTCCCAATTTATAGTGGGTTTTTTTTTTGTCACAAAGATTGATTAAATTTTTATCTCATCTTTCTGACAAGCAAATAGATCAAACTTTATTATTTTTTTTCCACTAGTCCCTATATATGATAGGACAGAAGAGATATTTGGATTTAATCTAAATATCCAATAAAGAAAATGAACTTGCAAAATTTTAAAAGAAATCCTGTTGTGTGAATGGTATAAATTGTAATCCAAATAAGGTTAAGAGTGGCTCTTTATAATGATTCACCCCAGAGCAGGGAAAATGTAGCTGGGCTGGTAAATGTGTAACAGCTGGCAAGCCTCTGTTGCCAGCTCTTATTTTAGATTACTCAGAGTCCTGGCTCTATGAAATGTAACTCCGAATCTCAAAGAACCTTCAGAAGGGATTTTTGAAACTTCATTTCTTTCTCATTTTCTTGGGCTCATTAAGTTAGCAAATGTGAAAAGAAGTGTGACTTAAAAGATTCTATGGTAGGTACGATGATGAATAACAAGTCAGAAAAGCAGACAGCTGTAGCTCTTCTTGTAATGAGCTTTAAGCTGATGCCTTCACATTGCCAACTAAACTATTGTGAAAACTTGCCGTTGACTAATTGCATGCTGCCTTATTTACATGGGAAAGTCTGAAAGCCAATTAAATCTGAAATGGTTGTATTCCCTGAGTTGTCTCAAAGTACCTATTTATAAGCATGCGGGGGCTAAGGATACAGTTCTAAAACGTTAGTAACAGATTTCAAAATCCTATGACTTTTATTATTATTTCATTGAACAGGATGAATTGCATTACTGGTTTTGCTGTAATAGAAAGTAGAAATTAAAAATAAAAACTCAGTTCGTTTAATGTTAAGAGCTGTCTTTAGACTGCTTGCTCTCCCAGGCTTTCTGCCTCTTATCCCGGTTAGATTCCTTATAAATATTAATTATTACAGTATCAAAGGGCTAGAATGACAGTGCTCAACTAATTTAACCTGAGTGTGAATGGAAAATTATTGTCTTCTTCGGTAGAAATCATTTATACATTACTATTCTTAGTGTTTTGAAGTGTCATGTATGATTATAAGAACCTACTCTATTGCCCTTGTTGCACAATTAATTCAATCAAAATGTGCCTACCGATTATTACAAAAAAAATTATGATCGGTAATTTCCCCACCAATGTGTAGGATTCCACACATTTTTTTTTCTAACTAATGAGAAATCCTACTTTTATTTTTATACCTTCCAGCATTTTAATTTTTTTTTATTCCCTGATTATTTCCACTTTAAACATATGTATCCTAATCTCTACCTAGGTGTCATCTGTGCTTTTCTCAAGTAGTTGGCAGAGGAGTATTGTGGACATGCTTGATTGAAGATCTGTATTTTATTGAAATAACAACTTTCTCTTTAATGTCTTCCCTCCCTAATCTCCTGGCTGTAAGGAACAGCACTATACTGTTAAACCCTTGGCCACTACTCTAATTTGTAATGTCCTGTGATTGACCCACCATTTCCAATTCTTTCCTTTCTGTTCATCTGCAGGAGAATGTATTTTATGCTTCCAGCAACATCATGGGTATTTCCTCTACTCAGCTTCTCTCTCATCTTGTTGTAAGAATTATTTCACATAAAATACATTCCCTTTTTCCTTCTCAGAAACTAAGAAAATCAAAACCAAATAACATAGATGTATATGTCCTCTAATTCCCCCTTTTGCTCATTTTATCATCCATAGTCCTTTAGATAAGACCTGATGCTTCCTCTAGTAAACGCCAATCTGCAGTCATTTCAGGAAGCCTTCATGATTGTTCTTATATCTATATTCCTCCTCTATTATTGTTTACTTAGTAATTTCATTTAAATCAGCTCACTAGCTGGTTGGCCTATTTCTAATTTAAATAAACTCACTACCTTGCAGCCTTTATCTGAAAACATTTGTACAATTATGAAGTTAATGACCTAGTTATAATTTTATAATATACATTGAATTTGATTACATTTGAAATATAAAATCATCTTACACAGCTCTGGCCACACTACAGCTTATTGAACTTTGTGTATAAATTACTCACTTCTAATTTTTAGTTTTCCATGTGTATTTCTTTTATTTAAATTCTTCTTTTTCATCTCCTCTTCATAAGCACTCACTCAGATCTCTCTACGCTGTCATGATCTGACCCATTCTGTTGACTGTTGTAGTCTCTTCTACACTCCATATTTACACTTTGTGATATTCTAAATTTCACTTATTTTTATTTTCCAGTAGTTTAAAAGTTTTAAACAAATCTTCATGGATTTCCTATCCTCAGTTCTACAGGTGTACTTTATTCTTTATCAAATACCTGAGCTTCCAGAGTACACAGATGATTACCTTTTAGTGCTACGCTATCTCTCTTCTACCTAATACAAGAATCTATACTCCCATAGACTTTTGATAATGGTGATAGCTATATAATAGATGTCCTGTATAATGGACAAGGCTATAATGTTTGATCATTAAGTTTTAATAGCCTCAATTGGAGAAACAGAATTATCTCTATGGTATACAAATTAGGACTCCTTAATTATTCAAGCCAGAGTAACAGCATGTGTGAAAGCTTAAAGGTAAAGGAAAACACGGAATATTGGGGAAATTAAAAGAATCTCAGGGTACTTGGAGTACAGAATGTGAAAGTGAAGTGGAGAAATTACTGGAGAGTTAAGCAGGGGCCATGTCAGATAAGGCCTTGGAATCTGTGCTAAAGAATCTGGGTTTGATCCTAAGTCAGTGGTGAGCAATTGAAGAGTAACATGTTGTATAGGGGATGGCTAGAAGGTGGCCATAGCTAAGAGGAAGAATGGAAAACAAGTTTTGAGCCTCTTTAACAATCTAAGAAATAGAAGGTACTGACCAGAGCCAGGGTGATTGCTCTTGGGAAGAATGATGAAGACAGATTCAAAGACTACTTAGGAGTTGGATTCAATAAGACTTACCGATGAACTAGATAAGCATATGAAGGAGACAGAGGAGTCTAGGGAAACTGACAAAGTTCTGTTTTTTGCAATGAATAGATCATTGTACGATTCATAAGCAGAGAATACAGGGAGACCTACAGGCTTGAGGAGGAAGAGAGCTCAATATTGCATATGTCAAAGCTTATTGTTGAGTGATACATATAAAGTGAGTTATCCAAGAGCCAGTTCAATGTATTAGATACTCAAAGTAAAAATCTGAGTTTGAGATAAAGATTCAGAAATTGTCAGCATAGAAAAGTATTCAAAGCAAAGGTACAGGAATAAACGTTCTAGAGAAAGTTGTTAGGAAGCTAATGGAAAGGGCTTAAGTTAGACATCAAGGACCACAAAATGAAGGGATGGGTAGGGAAGGAGAGATTATCAAGAAGGCAGAGAACAACAGCCAGAGATGTGATGGGCATTGTAGGTGTGGAATCACAGAGCCAAGGGGGTCATTCCAAGAGGAAACCCTCAACAGGTAGGTCAAATAAGAGAGTGAGTCTGAAAAGATTATTAGACCTGGCCACTTTTTGGCTGTTAGTAACTGTAGCAAGAATGGCTTCTGTGGGAATCAAGCCCACTGAATGGAAAAGCATCTACTCTAGCATAATGGCATGTGAGAATACTGTTTCACTTAAGTTTCTTTAGAGAAACAGAACCAATAGGATGTGTGTATATAAACATATATAGGTATATATATGTATATGTAGACACATATACATGTATAAATATATGTGTGTTATTATATAAAATACATAACTGATTATAAGAAATTGGCTCATGCAATTATAAAGGCTGTCAAGTCCCAAGATCTGCAGGGTGAGTTAGCAATCTGGAGACCCAGGAAGAGTCAATGTTTCATTGCAAGTCCAATGGCAGAAGAAAAACCAGTGTCCCAGTTCAAAGGTTGTCAGGCAAGAAGATTTCTCTCCTACTCAGGTGAAGCTTAGCCTTTTGTTCTAATCAGACCTTTAGCTGATTGGATGAGACTCACCCACGTCAGAGAGGGCAATCTGCATTACTCAGTCCACAAATTAAGATATTAATCTCATCCAAAAATACAGAAACAGCTATAAAGACATCTGTCAGCACTGAGCTGATTAAGGGAGGGTTTTCGTGGTGAGATGCCCATTTGAAAGAATGCACAAAGAGGCAACATGAGAATGAAACGGCAGGCACCATCTTTATTGCCGGGAGCATGCACTTCTGCGCTAGAGGACTGCAGGGGCTTTATATATGTCAGAGAACAATAGTAGCATTCTGCCACACATGTGTCACACAATAAGCTGAGTCATACTTGCATAAGTTAGGCACGGGTGCCCTACTACATTAATGTAATATTTTAAATCCAGAGTCCAGTCCCTAACCCCGAGCCTGGATCACAGCCAGATCTGGGACCCACAACATCCTACCAAATATCTTAGCACCCTGTGGCCCAGTCAACTTGATATGAAAAATTACCCATCACAGATGCCATCCTTACTTTTACGATATCCACAGTCTAGTAAGCATTTACATGAACCACCGAAACAGCTAAGGGGCTTTTCAGTAATGTAGAACTCTGAACTATGCCCTCAGATTTCAGTCTGTTTTGGGTAAGGCTACTTTTTAACTTTCCTAGGGCTGCCACAACAAACTATCACATATTGATGGCTTAAAACAACAGAAATTTGTTCTCTCACAGTCTGAAGACTATAAGTCTGAAATCGAAATGTCATCAGGGCCATGCTTCCTCTGCAGGCTCTGTGGCAGAACCCTTCCTCACCTCTTGCCAGCTTCTGGTGGCTCCTGGCAATCCTTGGTGTTCCTTGGATGGTAGCTGCATCTCCTCTTCTGATAAAAACACCAGTCATTAGCTTTAGGGCCCCTCTTAATCCAATATGACCTCATCTTAACTAATTACATCTGTAAAGACCCTATTTCCAAAAAAGGTCACATTCTGAGGTTTCGAGTGCACATGGATTTGGGGGAAACACTATTCATCTCACTACAGCCACCAGATAAGTATCTCTAATAAATACTGCAGTGGGTTCTGATTCAGGTGGCTCACAGATCACACTGTGAGACACACAGAAACTACACAAACTGCTCTTAGTATAAAGAGGAGTGTTGATTCAGGGATTCCCTGAAACTTAAATCCCACCATGACTGATTTTAAGGGCCAGGCACTGGTAAACATATCATTTAATATGGATTTTAAAATAGCACTAGTGCTCTAATATAAAGAAATCTTAAGTGAAGATAGATTTCAACATGATTTAGAGTTCAACATTGTTGCCAGAACTGAAAACTGATAGTGTCTTCATTGTCCTAAGCCATGAGAAGGTGTCTATGATAGAACACAAAGGCACAAGCACATACAACTGCTTTAGTAAGAAACTGAAAGAACCGGTTATTAGAAAATGAAACTAGAAATATTGAACTCTAGTCTCTCAGTCTAGCCAGCAATCTCAGATAATCAGGAAGATACATCTTTATTGGAAATTTTGTCATATTTAGAAGACATATGCCAAAATACCTCAGAGAAAGCACTAACATTACAAAAAATATTCTATTAAATTTTATTGTCGCGATGATGTGCCACAAGTCTTTTAATAGTGAACATGATATTAAAGAACAAAGTGCTGTGAATGTCTATTCAGACACGGAATTGATAAAAAAACAAAAAGGTTATCTATGAAAGATGAATGAAGATAGATTGGTTAAACAATAGTCCCCAATGTAACTGGGATAATGTTTCATAGAAAGTCTTTTTTTGGAAAGCATTATGACAAGTCTATGGAGGCACTCGTGATGAATTGATAATTTATATAGAATGAACACTATTATTGTAAAAACCTCACCATATAAGTTGCTGTTCTGAACTACACATACCTGCATATAATTTTTATTATATGCAAATAAAAGGATGTTAGATATCCTTTTAAGCTCTCTCCTAGACCCAAGATTTTATAATATTTACAAAAATAGTTATTTTTACCACTCTGAAACAGAGATAACATGGCCCTAACACAATGTAGTAATGAAGGAAGGAAGGCAAGGCAGAGGGAGGAAGGCACTGGAGGTGCTGCTGTTTGCTTCCTATCCTTGGTCATGGGCTATGACACACTGAGAATGTGAAGGCTGAGGTCGAGGACAAAGGCAGCCTTCCTTTGTCTGCAGGCACAAGGCCAAAGACAGCTGTGACCTTTCTCACCACAGAGTCAGAAAGCTGTCTCTGCTACATATAATTTGTGCCTGAAGGACAGCTCTTAGTTGTTAACCTTGAGTTCACAGTAGCCAAGGATAGCACTATTTTGTTCATAGTTTTATATCTCACTCAGTATGAGGTTTGTAAATGATCGCATTCAGAAGTAGTTGAATCTGTTCAAAATACCAGTTAATGTCTTATTGAATAAAAGCTTAAAAATAAACAAATCACTCAGAAAAGTACAAAATCATTGAAGTACTCATACTTTTGCATTAAAATAAATAATTCAACTGTATCAAATGATATTGAAAAATGTTTACATGATGTGCTCTTGAATTCAGACTACAGAGGATATATGCCTTCTTGCAATATCTTCTTCTAGCCCCTAAGGATGCCAAATAGTTAATCCCATTTATGATTATTTATTATATATCTGCAGCTCTTGTTCGCTAGTTCTCTCCATGAAGATTAAAAAGTGTATCCTTGGTGTCTAGCATCATACACAGACGGTTCTAAGTAAATACTCAGTAAGTAAATTAAAAAAAGGGGAAGGAAAGGAAAGGAAGTGTGGAGAGAGAAAAGGATTATATTCCTTGAGGATGCACTATATTCCAAACCCACCATGCTCTGAGCATAATTCAATTTTAAAGTAAAAGCAAAAAAATATCACTTTTTTTAATGATAATTTGAATATTTTTGTTCTTTCAGTGAAATAAGAGAAGATTACAAAAAATTAAGCTAATAAAGAGAGTGAAGAAATAATTCTTAGATTTAATTATTGGTTTAAATGTGTATAATTTTGTAAATTTGTAGGTTATAATAACCACTTTTTCTATTTTTTGGTATTTGATGCTTTGACATCTTAGGTTTTTGCTGACTCTGCCGAGACTATCCCTTCAAGAGCTAGCTGATTCCTGGAAACAGAAATGGCCACCTTCCAGTGTGCTTCTGATACCCAAACCAACCAGTCCAAAGTCCATACCCCAACCACCTCCTTTATTGTGCTCTCATGCTCTGGGTCACTGTCCACCTGCCCTAATCACGTCAGGGCCAGGTACCAGACAAGAGGGACACTCTAGAGCCCACTGAAATTATTCAAAAGGGCCAATTCTAATTCTACAGTGAAGTCTGTGGTCCATATCTCTCCTTGCTCCCTCTGCCTGACCAAGCCTGGTGCTTCCCTGTGTGGCCCATCACAGTATGGCATGCCCTTTTTCTCTTGGGAACTGTGAGTTTAATAAACTATCTTTTCAATGGCAACTGTCTCCAGATGATGGTGAGGATATTAATAATGTGACACTTACACTTGTCATATTCTAATATTTATTACAAATCCTGCATTTTGAAATACACCTATCCCCCAAGGTTTTAGATGAGGGACTATGAATCTAATTTAGTGTAGATGTGTAGTTCATGTTGCTTACATGTTTGGGTTGTAGGGGTGTGGACTGCTATTTCACCTTTACTTAATATTTAGTTTTGTTCACTATTGCAACTCCTGTATTAATTTTTTAAAATTAACTTGAAGGAATGTGACAAAGCTGGTGCACCAGCAGTTCAAGGCAGATCTTGATGATTCCTTGTGTAGGGGACACTGCAGATACACAGCTGACTAAGACCCAGTTACTGCACTTCAATGAGCACAGATGTGAAACAATAGTGACAAAGTGTGACAAATGTTAGAGTGCCATTCAACATGCTTTTGGTTCAGAGAGAAGGGAATCTTAATTGCCTGGAGGAGTTTGGGAAGTGCAGGGAAGAAGGGATTTTTGAAATGATAGGAAAAGCAGTTGACCAGGTATGAAATGGAGAAGGCTGCTCATTCCCAGTCTTCCTGGTTCTTAAAATAAAAGGTAAATATTAATGTGATACCTTAACTAACCCGAAGTACTGTAACTCTTGCCAATGTTCAAACTCTTCATTAGTACTCTGTCATCAGTGAGAGATATTTTTAAGCTTTTCAACATCAATGGAAGTTACTAGAAAAGCAGACTGACATTTCCTATGTCACTACATTGAAGTAGAATATCATGTTATTTGCAGGATTTAATAAAATACCAGTGCACTTTGGATTACCTTCAAGGAGCATCCTCAATAAAGCACCAAATATCCCTGTCTTACACGGCAGTTCCTTGGACAAAATGTGAGACACCGAGTGCATTTTAATTAACCATAAAAATCACATTAGCAAGACAAATAAAGAAACCACTTTCTTTCTTATAAATGTATATCATATGCCTGCAGTGCTGTGGTATTTAAACTCAAGTTAGAATTGACAGAGCTGAAGTTCAACATAGTATTTTCAAATGCTTAACTCCAAGAAGTGCCAACAGCAAAGATATGATCTATTGGATCTCTTTCCAGGAAAGAAGATAACAATGTGGTTTTAAGTAACAATGCAAAAGGACAAGTTACGGGCGAAAATAAAAATCCACACTTCTATTTCCATTCTGCTAAATTATTATGGGAGAAAACTTTAACATTGTTACTAATGGCATCTGTAACTTTGTGGCTGAGTCCCTTTTCACTTTGCATAGTGGCTGACACAGATCTTTGAGAATCTCTGTATAATAAATCATTTGAAAATACATAGAGGCAATGAGCCAAGAAAGATATTTAGCACTTAATCAAAGGTGACCTAATATTTCTACCTACCATCTATAAAATGAAACATATCATTCAATTTAATCACCAAGCAATATTAATTCAGAAGAGAAAATGTTGAACCTTGTAACAGGGAAGTGGTTTAGAATAAATTAAGTGGAAAAAAAAAAAACTGAACCAAAAGTTTAGGGGCCTGGTTTTCTATTGGAAGTCTCTAACTCCATTGCTTATTCCTCTAGTTAATTCACCCTCACTATATTAGATTACTCAGATGTAAAACCTAGGAGGTTAGATTATATAGATTCTATAGTCTCATTTGTCTTTCAGATTCTATGGTACTATCTTGTATTGTAGGGTATGACTATGTATGGATCTAATAGTATTGGTTTTGGCCTTTAAACTGAATTATGTTGCCTCATATTTGATTAATTATGCAACTGTTAATAAAACAATAATAGCTAATGTTTCATAAATGATACTATTTAATACAAATGACACACGATCATCTCAATTCTTCACTATTTTTGCAGAGTGCCTCGCTTTCTGACAGACTCAATCTATGATCTAAGGATAACCAGTGAATACATTGAATATCAAAAGAAACCATTATATGTGATAAAAAATTATAAAACTCATACCCCTTATATTTGTTTTCAGAAATGATTACGGTAGTTTCAAAAAAAAAATCTTTAGTAGCAGTCCATTTGTCATCCAGTCTGTGCCCCTTAGCACACTCTCGTGAGAAAAGAAGAGGCACTGAACTCTGTGTCAGAGCCTAACACATCATTTGAGCAATTACTACACGAAGACCAGATGAATCGAAAGACTGGGAATATTCAGCACTACGCCCCTGGTTATGTCTTTTCCAGTTTTAGAAAATAGATCCCATTGCTTTATTGTTAATTCATTTAAATACAAATGCCTATTCTTCAAAATTTCTGGCATCATTTTTTTTCCAATTCTTAAATGGAGCTTATTTTGTGCTTAAAAGTGCTTTACATGTATTTATTCATTTAATTATCACATCACTTTCTGAGCAGGCACTATTAATATTCTCATTCTATATGTGAGGATACTCAGAACAGAGGTATTTAGGTAACTTGTATTGGGTCGCATCGTTGTCAAGCTGGAACTCAAGGCTGGGGCCTGCAGGGCAATGCCATAAATTTAACCAGCACGCTACACTGCAGTGTTGCAGAAATGCTCAGATATATGTCTGCCTGGTTTTCAGTGTCTCATGTATAAATGTGGAACTGTCATGGGTTTTCTACACTTACCATTCCTTTTGCAGCAGATTATAGCAGACTCCCACCCCACTCCCACCACATACACTTACCTGTGGTTTCTCTTTCTGTGGTTTCAGTTACCCATGGTCAACTGTGATCCAAAATATTAAAGGAGAGATTTCAGAAATAAACAATAAGTTTTAACTGCAGACCATTCTGATTAGTGTGATGAAACCCCCACCATCCAGCTCTGTCTCATCCAGTAGTGAAGCATCCCTTTGTCAGGCGTATCCATGCTGTACACGCTCCCTACGTATTAGTCATATAGTAACCATTTTGGTTATCACTGTCATAGTATCACAGTGCTTGTGTTCAAGTAACCTTTATTCTACTTAATGATGGCTCCAAAGCATGCCAGTAATGATGCTGGCCAATGAGAAACCATAAAGTACTTCCTTTGAGTGAAAAGGTAAGTATAGTACAATAAGATATTTTGAGAGGGGACCATATTTACATAACTTTAGTCTATTGTAATTGTTCTATTTTATTATTAATATTATTGTTAATCTCTTACTTTTCCTAATTTATAAATTAAACTATATCATAGATTTGTACATATAGGAAAAAATATAGTATATCAAGGGTTTGGTGCTATTTCAGGAATCTACTAGGTATCTTGGAACATACCCCCATGGATAAGGGAGGACTATTGTATTTTAGACTATTAGTAATTTAAAAAATGATAACAAAATGAAATTAAGAAATTTTTTAAGTCTAAAGTCTTTAAGTCCTATAATATGTTTAGGTTAAATGTTTTAGTGATCAAAATGTAATATAAATAAAAAGAAGCAGCGGTTCTCTAGTCAATTCCAAAGGCATTGTCTCCAAAGAATAAGTAGTAAAATTGTGCATTCATGATATCATATCACTATATGAACTTCAACACTTTTTAAAATATTTCCAAATATTGGTATACTTCAGGGACATAGTAAGAGAAGGTAGTATAACTAAGAATACAATTATTCTAATGAGATATGACAAGATTTCAACCTTCTTTAAACATTGTTTGACTAGAATATGTAAAAAATTTCTAGTAATTTTTAAAATCCATTTCTCAATCTGAGCAGAAATCTCTCTTTAGGGTCAATGAGTTAAGTCCTTAGAGGTGTGAACCTCAATGAGATGTTGGCTAATGGTAAGCAAGTCACAAAATCTAAAAGCTCATTTTTTACCCACTTGTTTACAAAGGTCATGTTGTTAACTATTTTGTAGGAAACAACCATAGGGATATTGTCACTAGAGAGAAGTTGCACTAAATTTCATGGAAACACATTTTCAAAAAGTTAAAAAAACTGGAAAATTAATAAAAGCAATATAAATATTTATTTTTTAGCCCAAATTTCAGTGTGAACTTCTGTGGGGAATATGTTAAAATGTGTCTTAATGGTTTGTGGAAATGACTAAGTAGGATGACTATTAGCTAATTTTCCAAGTGAATTCCTCTTCTCTCTCTGCTTAAACAATATTTCTAATGTAATAGACAAGTTGAGTTACAGTACTGAGAGATTAGAAGGAATGATTTCTTGCCTGTAAAAAAAAAAGCAAAATATCAGAAATATGTAGATATGGAAAAACAGTGATGTGAATTCTTATGATATAATATCCCAAACCCCAGAACTACACATCACTATATTATTGAATGTTTCTCACATATATGCAAAGTCTAACTCTCAGGTTGTGCTGCTCACTCAATTACACAAAACATAAAACTCATCTTTGGTCGAAACCAACAACATTGAAGCTATTTCCTCAGTCCTTAGCCTCCTGGCATGTTTGAGTTAGAAAAATAAAGTACTCTATTTTTATCTGAAAATATCTGACTCATACTTACTGATAATCTTATATACCACCTAATATTATATCCAGCTGAATTTTGAAAGTTATAATTATTAGTAATACTACCACATTACTACTATTAATAATAATAAGGAAAATCACTATTATGTAATGGTATGTTTATGGAATTTAATATTTTGGCTTAAACATTATTTAGGATATATATTTATATATTAATATTTAGCACTAATGCTTCCTAGATTTAAGAGCATTTAGCTGTTTAGGCCTCTTTGCTGATCCAAGTTAAAAAATAAAATAATAATTTTCCTTTTATATGTATGATAGCTACAAATAAACAAAACTTTCAAAGTTGTATAACTAACCTCAGCAACAAAACATCAATTATATTCAAAGATGGGAAATGTTTGCCAGGCATCCCACCACTTTCCCTACCATGCTTATGGTAGACATTACTCACTGGTCATGGCCAGAGACAGCCTCAGACCTCTCCTTGAAACAGTACTCTGGGAAGCCACAATCAGTCAGTCAGGGATAGTTACGGGAGCAAACCAATTCACCAATCCAGACAGATAAAGTTAGAATGTAATATCTTATCATCCATAAATCTCCTATCTTTATAAAACAAAACAGATCATCTATATATGAATTAAATGGAAAGAATTGAACCCCTAGCTCGTAAGAAAGAAAATGGAGGGAGATCACCCCCAAGTTGTTACATATCCTCTTAGACCTGCAGAACCAGAGAAGGCACACCCCTATATGAAGCAGTCAGTTTTGTAAAGGGAAGTTAGCAAGGATTCCGGCCTCAGGAATTTCTTCCCGCAGGAAATGTGGCCTTGCAAACTGAAGGGCTGGGCTGCTCAAAGGAAGTCCGCTACCGTGTTTCCACATGCCAAAGGACAGCCCTGACCCAGAGGGTGTTCTTCTACGGGAAACCCAGGCTGACTGGTAGAAATGGGTGGTGTGGCAGTGAAACCAAAAGTGATCTCCTCTTGTCCTTATGTATTTAGTTTTGGGGATGCTTTCCCTTATACTTTATATATTCTTGATTGTAAGTTTCCCTGGTGGTCTGTTGACAAGCATTAAAAGTTGAAAATAGTAAATAATATGATACTTATACCAATATATCCAAAACAAACAAGCAGACTATCATGTCAAAGTATTGAACCTAAAAGTTTCAATTCACAAACATGAGTTACATGTTTTCTCATTGGAGTCACAGTAATATCCCCTCTATACCCAGCACAATGTGAACTCTCTGTCTTAGCTTGGGCTGCCATAGAAAATACTATAGATTCACTGGTTTAAACAACAGAAATTTATTTCTCACAGTTCTGGAGGCTGGAAGTCAGAGGTCAGGGTGCCAGTATGGTGGCATTCTGATTAGGGTTCTTTTCTTGGCTCGCCAATGGCCATCTTCTTGCTACGTCCTCACATGGCCTTTCCTTAGTTTATACACTAGAAAAGAGAGAGAATATTTTCTTTTCCTCTTCTTATAAGACCACAAATCCTATTATGAGGGCTCCACCTCATATTTCTTCTAACCCCAATTACTGTCCAAAGACCCTGATCTCCAAATACCATTGAGTTAGGGCTTCAGTATATGAATTTGGAGGAGGATACTTTCCATCTATTTCACTTTCAAAGGATAACTGTTGTTTTGTTGATCTTAAAAAAAAATTGAGTTTGAGATTGGGAAAAAAATGGTGTAGATGATAGAGTCTTTGTTCATCCCTCTTGTGACCAAATCAAAATTGTGACAAACACAGAGCAAGCAGCAAGGAAAGTCACCTGGGATCCAGATGAACAGAGCACTATAACTAGGGAGAGAATTACATCACCCTGCAACTGTAAGAGGTAGGACGGGTTGAAGACATGAGGCTGCCTGGTCTCTAGTGGCTGAGTGGGACAGAGGTTGCAGCAGTCATAGCTGCAGGTGCCTCTTAAAGAGGCTGTGTCCACCAGCAGACTTTCGCAGTGACGGACCTGCTGGCTTTGAGCACCAGCACCTGGTTGGCTCCTCGGGAGGCATCAGGGACTTACAGGGGGACACTGAGTTGCTGGAGCGAGGGCTAGAGGCAATGCTATCAGTATCCATTGTTCCTCTGTTGAGCCGTACCCCTTCCCAGCGTGCAGACTCAGCGTGCCATAGTGGAGAAATCAGGGAACTGGATAACAGAGGTCGCTCGGCCCAGAGGATTCCCTGAAACTCTACCTCCTCCAACTCATGGCTCTACCCAAGCCACATCCAATAGCTTCCTCAGCAAGTTCAGTGCTCCTTGCTGAGCAGTGCTAAGACTCGCACTGGTGGCAGCTGACTGTGGTTTCTGGCATGGCCTCTTGAGGTAACTATAAGCATAGCATCTGTGGATTGCTTGCTGAATCTTAACATGTGGCTCTGGAGGGGCATAGGCTAGAGCTGAACTTGGCCTGCAGCTGATCCTCTCTCAGGACTGTGCCACTGGACACCTACTACACAAAGCCATGCTAATAAGACTGGGAGACTTAGGTGCTTCGCTTGGTATATAGAAACAGACACAGAAAGGCAGCCAAAATGAGAAGAAACCATATGAGAGAACCATATGAGAAGCAGAAACAATATGAGAGAACAGAACAGAGATCCAGACATAATGGAGTCAAGTAATCTAACAGATGCAGAGTTCAAAATACTGGTTATAAAGATGCTCAATGCACTTAGGGCAAGTGTAGATAAATTCACTGAGAACTTCAGCAGAGAGATAAAAAACATAAATTGAAAATGGAACTTGTAAAAGAGAACCAGTTAGAAATGAGGAACAGATTATTTGAGATGAAGAATATATTAGATAGAATCAACAGAGTGGATAAAAGAGAGGATTGAACTACTGATATAGAGTGTGGGGAATCCAAGAACACTCAATCAGAACTATAAGATAAAAGAAGCCAAGGCTATAATAATACTTTAAGGAGCCTATGGGATACAATGAATTATTTTTTAAAAATCCATGTCATACTGGAAGAAAAAGAAGTTGAAGAGCTATTTGAAGAAATAATGATGAAAAACTTCTCTTACCTGGTGAAGAAATAGACATACAACCCCAGGAAGTTCAGAGTTTCCAAAAATACGAACCCAAAGAGGCCCACACCAAGACACAGCATAATTAAAATGCTGAAGGTTAAATACAGAGAGAATTCTAAAAGCAGCACGAGAAAAACAGTTAGTTACCTACAAAGGAGCACCCATAAGACTTGCAGCTGATTTCTCAAAAGAAACTATGCAAGACAGAATGGCTTGGCACAAAATATTGAAAGTGATGAAAACCCAGGATCTACAACCAAGAATACTTTATCCAGGAAAGCTATCATCAGATAAATAGCTTCCCAGACAAAAATAAGCTGAAGGAATTTATCACCACCAAGCCAGTATTACTGGGAATGCTGGAGGGACTTCTTCAAGAAAAGAAAAAAATATATCAAAAACATGAATAAAAAATGGTAATAACTACATTTCTATCAACAAGTACCTCAAATGGAAAAGAATTAAGTGCTCCAACCAAAGGAGAGGGTAGCTGAATGGATAAGAAAAGAAGATTCTTACATATGCTGCCTACAAGAGACTCACTTTCAATTAAAAAACACACACAGACTAAAAGGAAGAGGATGGAAAAAGATATTGCCCTAATGGACCTAAAGGATACTGAGCTGAATAAAATAAGTCAGATAGAGAAAGACAAATATCACACGATTTCATGTACATGTGGAACAAAATAAACAACAACAGAAATAAACTCATAGGTACAGAAAATATTTTGAGAGTTACTAGATGGGAGGTGGGTTGGGGAAATGGCAAAAAAAAAAAAAAGGGGCAAAAGGATTAAGAGTACAAATAGATGGTTACAAAATAGACATGGTGATATTAAGTGTAGCAGAAGGAAAATATTTGACAATGTTGCAATAAATATGTCAGGGGGAAGAGGAATACTAGATTTAGTGGGATGATCACTTTGTGAGTTAGATAAATCTCTAATCACTATGCTGTACAACTGAAACTGATATATTATTATATGCCAACTAAAATTTTTTTAAACTCATTGAATTGTATAATGTAAATACAAGCAACTAATTGCCCATTATACTTCAATAAAGCTGGGGGAAAATATTTAAGCAGAAAAAACAAACTTGAGTTTGAAGTTTTATGAAAATTCCAAAGACTAATTTGAGAAATATATAGAAAGGTTTTCTACTAAGAAAATCAGAGGATCATTAGAAAAACTTAGAATTTAAGAGAGTACTTTAAGAGTATAGAAAAGTGATGATATAAAAGTCAATACACAAAAATTAATAACTTTTTAACATTAGCAATAATCAGTTAGAAAATATAATGATAAAAAGGATCTCATTTATAATAACAGAATAAATAAGAGATGTGCAAGACTTTTTTGAAAGGGGTATTTGAAAATCTACATAAATAAAGCACTATTCCATATTTCTCGTTGGGAAGACTCAGTGTTGGAAAGATGCTGACTAGCTTGTTCTCAAATTCACAGGAAGAAATAACAGTAATTCTTAGCATGTTAATTTTTTTACTAAAGAATAATGATGGGATTTGACCTACTAATAAGCATAACATAATATAAAGCAATTTAAATAGTGTATTTTGGTATGGGAATAGACAAACATATTAATAAGAAAAATAGAATGAATACCCACAAATATGCAGGACTGCAGTTATAGTAAGAGCGTCATCTCCAATCAGTGAAAGTGTTCAAGGTTTCTCAGTAAATTGCATTATAACAATTGGTTATCCTTTGGGGGGGGTGAGAATTAAACTTCTAAATTCATATGATAAGCAAAAATGCATTTTGGAGACAGTAAAGAGAATAAATGTTAAAACAAATTATGAAAATATTTGAAGAAAATGATTTTAAAAAGTATAACCCTGTGGATGGGCAAAACTTTCCTAAGCAATACACAAAACTCATAAATCATATAAGAGGGTATTTATAAATTTGATGACATAAAAAAAAAACCTTCTATGGGACAACAATAAAAACAAAGTTAAATTATAAGCTACAGACTAGAGGAAATATTTAGAACATATTTAAAAGATTTACGATAGATAAAGAGTGCCTACATTTGAATAAGCAAAACAAAGGGAATTAAATAGAAAGTGGACAAAGGGTATCCAGAAATTACATATGAAAAACACATACAAAATAGGCAATATTTACTAAAAATTTAAAGGAAGCCTAATCTTTTACTTTGTAATCTACTTCTCGGAGTCTGTCCCACAGAAATACTCACTCATAGCCAGTAAAATGCATTAAAAAGAATATTCTCTTTTATAATTGCAAATAGCAAAAGTTAACTGAATATCATCAACAAAGGGAAGAATAAATAAATTTAGAGAACATTCATTATTATAAAGAAAGAAAAAGATCTGTACATATTATTTTAGAAAGTTAAAACCCAAGCAAAAACGTTGTCATAGCGTAGTAGAATCATATGTAAAAAAGTAAATATGATGCATATATGTAACAAAAATTTTTGTCTATATTTTTATTACTTATTTTTGTGGATTAACTATTTTATTGTGTGATCATATTCATGTGTTTCTTGTTTAACCAAAAGTTTTTTTAAAAAAAAATCAGAGAGAGGAGTATTCAGAGAAGGCCAGGCAAGGTGGCTCTAGCTCTTTTTCACATAACAGAGAACTGCTTCGAGGAGGGTGTAAAAGTCACATGTCTGTCACTAACATAGTTTGGGCCTCCCTGTACTTACATTTTCTCTTGATTTTGGGCTTTACTCCCAATTTTTCCTCCCTGTGGGTGTTGTATGGACATAAAAGGAAATTCTTTAAAAATGTTTATGCAAAATTGCATTGTTGGAATGGATTTTAGATATGACCTAATGCACCTCCCAAGCTTTATGTGGAATCCTGATTTCTGAGATGTCCAGGAAATATCAATGGAAATTTCACGTTTCTCTTGCTTGAGTCACATCCCCTCATCCAAAACCCTGGGAACACTTTACCACCAAAAATTCAAATAAGGTGGTACAACTTCCCCAACTAAGCCACCAATGTAAAAAAATAAATAAAAAATAAAAATAAAAAAGATAATTTTGTTATCTTTTATTTTTCAAAGAATAAAAATTAGTAAGTATTTTTCAGCAAACAAAAGAATACTGTGATGCCATCTGATGACCCACAAAAAGTGTTTCCCAGTGTTACTTCGACTTTCTATATTAGGGTTTTTTAATCCATAAATTCTTCTGTATTACATTCCATCACCTCTACCTAGCACTGAACTGGTTGGTTTATCTCCATTGGTCAAATCACTACAGGGGATAGTCAGCCAAGCTGATATGTTTAAGCCATGTCAGATTCTCTTAGGTCTTGTAAGTCCTAAGAGCCCTTAAAGAATCTCACTTGTTTCCTTAGATATTGGCGAGGAAAGGCCAGAAATCTCTCCTTCCAATTTGGTGATTTTTGTTACTATAGGGTACACTGCTTTAGCTATAATGCTTTCCATACCTTTGTTCAGAGCATATCAGATTTGTATCCAACTAAACTGTCTCTGAGTCCTCAGATGTGTGTCTCTATAAAAGGATCACCTCCACACTTTGGAATGTCCCTTGGCCTATGCTGGAATGGACTGTAGCTCTGACTGAGTTCAAACAATCTATGTTAAACCTCTCTGAACTCTTGAGTTGCTCTTATTTGGTCCTCACTGAAAAGTTCGCATAGTGCAAAGGTCATTGGCAAGCCATGATTCCTTTTGGGAGCTCCAAGCTGGCTTCCCATGGGGACCTGTGTTCCATCCTAACTGAGTTTAGCAAGTCATAAATTCCTGATTAAAATCCCAGCTCCCTGAGACACAGAAGGTTAGGAAGATGACTGCTCCAACATCTCCTGTCATCCAGATATTTGCCGAGCATTTACGAGAACCGTGAGTCCTGCATTCAAGGATAGTGTAATAACTTTCTAAGTTAAAAACCACAGTTTCCAATTTTTTACGTTTTATGTGATAATGAAAGTTACTGTTCTGGAACTGTTTTTTTCCTTTTTAATTTCTTTTATGTTGTATTATCTTTATATGTTTAGAATGAAAGGAAATCATCCTACGGGCTGCCAAGGAATGAGGGAAGAGTAGAGCTGATAAAATCACACCTAATATTCAGCACAAGCTTCTGTAGTCTTGTTTGTTTAATGTGGTGGCTGTTGGGCCTACAAAAATACACCTTCTGTTTATGCTTCCAAGTGTTCCTTTTATCTTTAGATAAAAGTGTAGAGGGGAAGTTGCCAAAATTAGTCCACCTTTTGGGCTCAGGCCATAGTTAAACTTAGATGTAAGAGAGATGAAAGCATTTCCATCTTGATCCAAATAGCTACAGCCCTGCGGTGTAGCTGGCGGTGCTATGAAATGGCTGCACACTTTCTGATTCGGAACACCTAAGCAATGTGTTCTAGGCTTCAAGGTACAAAACGATCCGGCATGCACGTCTACTTTTAAAATGAATGCCTGCTTTCCAGGATTTGACAAAGAAACACTTGTTAAGACTTTGGTATATAATCTAGTGGGAAGCACCCAAGTACTCCTGAAGGCTGCCTCTGGGCATCTCTAGGGATGGACTGTTGCTTTCCTCTCCTTAGCACTAGTGGAGTTGATTCTATTCATTGTCTTTCTAGCTTCATTTAGGTGAAGCCATATTTTGCCGCAAGATGGTAGCAAACTCTTCTGTTCCCTCCCTTTTTAATATTGCATTCAGGTTCTGATGCTTATCAGTCTGGTGTCCCATGGGAGGATATGGGAATAGGCAAAAGACCCTTGGTGTCTATGCAGGAGAAGAGTCACTAAATTATTTATTATACAAACCACTTCTGTGAATGAAAGGTGCCCTATTAGTAATACACCTGGACAATGGGAGAAAACTGAACTTGTTCTGTCAAATTGGGATGTATGGCTACCCTATGTAGGGAAATGGGTGACTCGTGGTATCTAGTGCCTTAATTTTAATACCCCTTTTCCTGTGCAAGACTAAGCATTTTCTAGACACTCCTTTACATTATTACAGATGATCACTTTCTGCTTTCGATAGCAAATGTAACAATAAGAAAAATATTGGATAACAAATTTCCGTATGACTCAGAACACAGACCTTTGTTAAATAATATAACTCCAGAATAGATTTTGTTGCAAAGAAAATGTTCTGTACAAATTCTTTAAAGGAGTCTTTTGAATGGAGGTTTTTAAAAGGATGCCACCACCCACTATTTATAAAGAAAGTCTTGAAGGAGAGGAGCAGACCCCTTAGGCCATTTCTAGCAAAGAGATGTACATTCGGTACCAGCAACACAAGAATGCTGTGGTAACTACACCCAAACTATTTTTTGTGCCAACATATTCTTGTCTTCAAACTGCTGTCGGATTGCTGTATTTCCTTTCTGTTTGTTTTATCACTTCCCTTCTAAATATTTTGCATCATACTGGGGATTTTCCCAAGCTGTGATCTGCTTGCTGGGGCCACATTCCTCTGACTTGTGGCATTAAGTTTTGTCTCCATGGCAAGGCTTGTTTTCATGAGGGAGTGCTTTATAGAATGGGCACCTCCCACAACAGTTTCAGCCTCCTTGCCTCCTCTGCTCTACACACTCAGAGATTCTGAGACAGCAGCCCAGATATGGCTTCCTCTCATCACAAACTACATTCCTAGAGTGTGAACTTAACTTTACTCTGCTTTCAAGATAGAGAAATATTTGGCTCTGTTTATTTCTTTCCAACTGGGTAGTGCCCTCTTGATTGTTATGACTAATTCACTTGTCAGGGCTGGATTCTCCTAACAGTTCTCTTCTCCAGGTAAATCGCATTGCTCAAACTTGTAAAGCAAAAATGCCACAGAGGCCAAAGTGTGACGTTGTGGTGGTCAAAGTCCATCCAGTGGACAGAGGCCTCTGTTGACCGTAAGGATATTTCCCGAGAGACGGAAAGCTTAGTCAGAACATCGCCGTCCTTGCCTCCACACATTCCTGCAGAGGAACCAGCTTGTGGAGAGATAAGAGCCCTGGGTTGAAACCCTGGTTATGCTTACCTTTTTATTTGTTACATGTGGAAATTGACTTCATCCAATTAATAAGAGCAGGAAACAGTTTTTGTTTTCTTTTTGTAGGAAAACATGAAGTAATGGTTTTATCTTAATTTGTCAGGCATTGCCCAAGAGACTACGGCCATGTGGGCTTGTGGCCAAAAAACCGCTCTGAGTCCCAAGTATTAACACCCAGATATAAAAAGAATGCTAATTAGTTTTCCAGCTGAAAAATAATAAGGCGCTTGGTGCCAAAAATGCAGTATGGCATGGAAACCCCAAGTTTACACAATAGGGCCTGATTGCAATCTGGGGTCTCCATTTGTACTCTATGCAGAGCTAAACAAAGGGGGGTGTTGTGCTCTTCTGCCTTTGTAGAGAGCCTCTGCTCCACGTCTCAGCCTGGTGTTGCACCGGGCTTCCCACAGTCTTCCTGCCAAATCTCCAAGTTTTTTCCTGGCTGCCATTCAGGAAAGTACAGCTCCGTCCACAGGACGGAAAGTTTAAAAGGCCTTGCTTGGATACACTGAGATATATACAAACACTGCTTGACGTATGGAGCAGGCTGGTTTTGCACATGCAGCTTCTGCCTGCGTTCTAAAGGAAAAGAATGTTAGATTTTTAGTCATTTCATTTACGCGATGGAGATACTAGCTGGAAAAAAAGAAAAAAAAATTTTAAGGAAATTAAGCATTCCTCTTAATCCCAATAAATTGCCTCCTTAGTTTCCTCATTAGCAAAATGTTGCCTGACCTTCAAGGGCCAATCCTAACTTAAGGACTAGGTTTGTGTATATAGGAGATACTGAATGTAAATGCTGCAGTGAGGTCACTGGAAGTGAGCCGGGCAGAGTCACTCTCAGGGACATTGGCACAGCTTAGGCCAGGGCTGGTGCTCTGATGCGTGCTGGCTGATTGCTGGCTATGCGTGTAGCTTCACATTTTGACTCTAGGTCTATATAACTGATGGGAAAGTACTTGAATTGAAAAGACTTCCTAATACTTAAAACCCTACTCTCATTACTTCCAGTTGATGTTAAATACCACTGCAGAATTCACAGCATTTAATTCATATCATCCAAAATGGTTTTTAATTCTAGTTAATACTCGAATTAGTATTCTTTTTCCTGTTACCAATAATGGTCATAAACTATGACCATTATACTAGTCATGTATGTAAAGATGCAACTAAGTTAAACATATTTTTTTAAAAAGAACTACTTTGATAATAGAGGTTAAACATCCTCAGAATTACCAATTTCTGCCAAAGTATGCAACAGGCCATATGCTTCCATTGATGTATACAAAACAAACTATTATGACAGAAATTGGCAAGCAAGCAATTGTCTGTTTCTATCAATGCATTTCTTTTATTACCCTTTGTTTGTTATTATTAGTGCATTTTCACTTAGAGTAGTGAGGCAGAATGAGATGTATTTAAGAGTTTTAAAAGCATTTATTAAATGCACTGAAAATTAAGACTTATTTCGTGCAGGAGAAACCCAGGAGTAGAAGACCATTAAATTAATATTGTGGGCCTTCAATCTGATTCATCCCAACCAAGATAAATTAATTTTCAAGTAATTCCTGTTCTTCCACATTGACACCATCTCCTTTGGTATGCTCCTGCGTGTGTGGCTTTGTGATTGCTCTTTCCCTCACCTGAAGGGGGTTCCCTTGTCTCCATCTCTAGGTTCCGTTTGTTTCCAGCTGCTATGTGAGGCCTCCCAGACAACTCCGGCACCCTTTGGTTTTCCATTTATCTGAGCTCTTATTGCCCTTACTGTTTCCATGAAACAAGGTAAGGATGGGTGAGAGTTCACAAATCAGGTGGGACTTGAGCTAAGTAAGATCCGGAATTTGAAGGGGAGAAAGGAACATTTTTTATTGTAAGGATCAGAGACTCATTCACCTAGTTGGTTAAAATAAGGAGAATGTATTGTAAACCAGGAAATGGGCCTCATGGGGTATGAGCTAGAACTTGTCAGAAGCCTGGGCAGCTCTCTCTCCAATTCTCAAGGCCATATAGGACCTCTTTGTCTCTTTTCCAAGAATAGTTACTTTCTCATTCTCATTTCCTTCTGCCAGATTTCTCTGCTTTAAAATTTCAGCTTTCTTTCATCTCAACTACCCCCCAAATAACCAAATTAGACTTACAGGAGCTTATTCCAAACTTCCAGAGATTTCGTCATCTCATCTTGTCCTCCATTTAATCAGTGTGGTTGTCAGAAGCAGAGGTTTGGTACAAACAACTGCCTAAATCCACTCTGATGGCAGCCTGTAGGTAGACAAGTTCCAGGGAAGGTGGAAAGGAGTAGGTAAGGCCCTCCAGAAGATATCCACTACCTGCAGAGTTGTATTAGTCCCCTCAGGCAAATTCTTTAAGAGCAAAGAATAGATTATGTGTTGTTTACTTCCATCACTGTGTTTATCACAGAACTGTTCATCTACCACGGTGATTCACAACCCTGACTGCACAGCAGGACCACCTGGGAAACTTTTAGAGGCATTTCAGTGGCCACTCCTCTCCCTGGCCACCACCAGAGATTTCTGATTTCATCGGTTGGGGGTATGGCCTGGACACCAGGCATCATGGGCTGCTGTGCTTTCCAGATGCCAGACTTATTCTTACTGAGGTCAGGGCCACAGAAAATGTTAATCTTATAGGTGGAAAAGTTATTAACCTCATAACTGAAAACATGGTGGAAATTCAAGAGCTGTTAAATAGCTTAAAATTCTTGCTTGGCCTTAGTCAAAGAGGAACTGAAGATTATACTCATGTTGTCTTAGATGGGGTGAATACCAGTAATATTGGAACTTTAGAAAGAGACATTAAAATTTGTGAATTTACATTTTTAATTTTTCCCCATTCCTGCAACTGATTTCATTAAATATGGGAGTCAATGATAGTTTCTGCAATATTTTTTATTCCATAATTACTATATCTTCAAAATGCAGCCCTATTCTTAGATACTTTGAAAACAAGGTCTTGAATAACAAGGAAAATTAAAAATTGAATAGTAAATTCTGAATCAATGACAATTCAGAGTGCCACTTGGATGATAATTGTTTCAGTTTTTTCAGTGGTAACTCTGAAATTGGCATTCAGTTACAAGGTTAATAACTTGGCCTGAGTCAAGTTTGTCTCCAGAACAGCAAGGAGGAGCTGACTTATGGCAGGCGATATGTAGAGATGCTCTTTCAGAATACTCTTTGTAGCATCCTTGTAGCTGCCAAGGTTTTAGAACCATCAGTTGTGATGACTATTTGGACAATTTCTTGGGAGTAGCTTCTGGAGTTCTTCAATATGACAGTGAAACCAAGGGGTTATTTCAAACGTTCAAGTAAATTCACTCAATTATTGATTCTTAAGGGAATGACACTATCTTTCCTGACAGTGCCTCTGAGACTACCTTTGGACATTTGCTAACAATATCCGAAAGTCAAGCCAATCTAATCTTGTGAACACACTAGACATTGATTTTTGTATAGGATGTGAAGAGATTCTTGGGCTTTCACATTTCCTACCCCAATTGCCTTCTCTGAGAAGAAACCATTCTTCCCAGTTAACCTATATACTCCTAAGGAAGGCCTGGTAATATTGACCTGTTTGGCAAAGGGTCTAGAGAAGCAATATTGTAGAAGACAACTTTACCGATTTTTGATCCAACATAATCAGACTCAATTTCCTTTTTGTTTTACAGCACAGACCAGTGCAGCACTGACACTTCATTATCCTAGAGCATCTTGTCTGGGCCCCTCTGGATGTGAGGATCCCTTCTTAAAATTGCTGTCATGTGTCTAATGAAGAAATTAGGAATTGTGAAGCTAGTTCTTAGACTTCCTTTAAGGGTGATGTGAATGGCTTACTCTTCTTCCGGTAAGATATCAGCTCTACCTGACAAGGAACAGGGATGCCGCCATTGCAGACTGCACAGGGGTTGGTGTATCTGTACCTACTGTGGAGTACACATTCTTGCGTGGCAGACCCTAGTGACCATTTTGGCAAGAAAGCCATGCTGAATTGACAGGCACAGCACTTAAAAACAAAAAACTGTGTCCTTACTATAAACTCTATAATCTTGTTTAGGACCTTTGAATGTGTCATATTTAATCCCAAATCAAATGGCCCAAAGAGAACTCATTAAACGTTTCTCTGTAAACTCCTTCTATAACACTATTCTGCTACACATCATTAAAGTAGTCCCTTAAGTTATACAGTACACAGATGGTACAATTCAGCATTATATTTTGCTAGTTTTGTACTGAAAATCTAAATTACAAAAATTTGACCATCACTGATGAGATGTACACTTCTATTACCCAATGAAACTGTCACGTGTGCTTGTGAAGCAGAATCAAAATCATTAAATGTAAGATCTATTGTGGGCTTTCCCAACTTTCAAGAGAATAATAGGGTTTTTCTTTTAAGAACTTTTGAATTTACTGCCTCAAGATATGAATTCTTGTCATCATGTGATTCCCGGGGAGCAAACTTCTGAACAGAAAACTTTCAGTGCGGCCCCTGAACAGCATTTTAAATTCAGGGCATTAAAGTGAAGGTTTTACTCAGTTT
Organism: Rousettus aegyptiacus; assembly: GCF_014176215.1. Classification (NCBI taxonomy): domain Eukaryota; kingdom Metazoa; phylum Chordata; class Mammalia; order Chiroptera; family Pteropodidae; genus Rousettus; species Rousettus aegyptiacus. The sequence goes on from NW_023416288.1 coordinate 72,058,835, forward strand.
TTTCCCCAGAATTTCTTGTTGTCCAGCTTAATTTTGAAAAAGAGCTCATTATTTTCTTCTTCCTTCCCTTCCTCTGTCCCTCCCATCTTCTCGTTCTTCCTTCTCTCCCTCCCTTATTCTTTTCTCTTTTAACACAATTTTTTTAGTTATATACTTTACAATGAGCTGCTATTAAAGATATAAGTATAATCATGTGTCACTTAACAATGGGGATACATTTTCCAAAATGCATTGTTAGGCGATTTCATCATCATATGAACATCGTAGTGTACTCACACAAACCTAGATGGCATAGCCTACTACACACATAGGCTATATATACAGCCTATTGCTCCTAGGCTAAAAACTTGTATAGTACATTACTGTACTGAATACTGTAGGCAATTGTAACTCAGGGGTATTTGTGTATCTAAACATATCTAAACATAGAAAAAGTACAGTAAATATACATAAACCAGTGTCAAAGTCATTTATTATCATTATCAAATATTATGTAATGTACACAATTCTATGTGCTATACTTTTATACAACTGGTAGGTTTGTCTATACCAGCAGCACCACAAATATGTTAGCATTGCACTACGACATTACAAATTGTAGCAGTCACTAGGTGATAGAACTTTTTCAGCTCCATTTTAATCTTATGTAACCACTATGGTATATGTGGTTCACGATTGACTGAAATGTCTTTATGACTATGTTATTATTTTCAATTAATTAATTTATTTATTTTAATTTATTTTTATGGTGGCATTGGTTAATGAAATCCAGCAAGTTCTGGGTGTACAATTTAACAGTAAGGCATATATATATATATATATATATATATATATATATACACACACATTGTGTGTTCACCTCCCATAGTTATATTTCTATTTGTCACCAAATATTAGATCCCTTTTATCTTATCTACCTCTCTCCTCTCTAAACCCTACCCTCTAGTAACCACTAATCTATTATCCATGTCCATGAATCTCTGTTTGTTCGTGCTGTTTCTTTGTTGCTTTTAGGCTTATATCCCACATATAAGTGATATCACATAATTTTCAACTTTTTCTGTCTGACTTATTTCACTTAGCATGATTATCTCGAGGTCCATTCATGTTGTCCCAAATGGTAGTATTTCATCTCTTCTTATGGGTGAGTAATATTCCATTGTATATATGTACCACAGCTTCTTTATCCAGTCATCTATTGTAGGCCACTGTGAATAATGCTGCTGTGAACACTGGTGCACAAATATCTTTTCAGATGAGTTTTCAAGTCTTTGGGGTAAATACCCAGTAGACGGCTTGCTGGATTATATGACAGATCAATTTTAATTTTTTGAGGAACATCTATACTGTTTTCTATAGTGGCTGTATCAATTTGCAGTCCCACCAGCAATATGTGAGGGTTTCTTTTTCTCTGCATCCTCTCCAGCATTTGTTATTACTTGTCCTATTGATAACGGCTATTCTAACAAGTGTGAGATAGTATCTCATTGTGGTTTTGATTTGCATTTCCCTGATAGCTAGTGATGTTGGGCAACTTTTCATATATTTTTTGGCCATTTTTATGTCTTCTTGGGAGAAGAGTCTGTTCAGGTCCTCTGTCCATTTTGTAATTGGATTTTTTTTTTTTATTGAATTGTATGAGTTCTTTGTATATTTTGGGTATTAGGCCCTTATCAGAGGCATTGTTTGCAAATAAACTTTCCCATTTGGATGGTTGTATCTTTACCTTGTTGATGATTTCTTTTGCTGAGCAGAAGCTTTTTAGTTTGATGTTGTAGTCCCATTCATTTAGTTTTGCTTATACTTCCCTTACCTTTGAAGTCAAATTCATAAAATCCTCATTAAGTCCAAGGTCATTGAGTTTCATTCCTATGTTTTCTTCTACGCATTTTACTGTTTCAGGTCTTGTATTCAGGTCTTTAATCGATTTTGAGTTAATTTTGGTGTGTGGTTATAGAAAACAGTCTAATTTCGTTCTTCTGCAGGTGGCCTTCCAGTTTTCCCAGCACCATTTATTGAAGAGAATTTCCTTTCTCCACTGTGTGTTTTTGGCTTTTTTGTCAAAAATTTTTTGCCCACATAAACATGGGTTTATTTCTAGACTCTTGATTTTGTTCCACTGGTCTACATCTGTTTCTTGCCAATACCATGCCATTTTGATTATTATAGCTTTGTAGTATAATTTGAAGTCAGACAGAGTGATACCTGCAGGCGCATTCTTCTTCCTCAGGATGACTTTGGCAATTTGGAGTCTTTTGTTCTATCACAGAAATCTGATGATATTTTGTTTTATTTCTTTTAAAAAATGCCAGTGGGATTTTGATAGGGATTGCATTAAATCCGTATCATACTTCAAGTAATGTGGTCATTTTAACTATGTTGATTCTTCCAATCTAAGAACATGGAATATCTTTCCATTTCTTTAGAGCTCCTTCGACTTCTTTTAATAGATTCTTATAGTTTTCATTATATAAGTCCTTCACATTTTGTTTGATTTATTCCTAAATATTTTATTCTTTTTGTTGCAATTGCAAAAGGAATTACTTTTTTCACTTCTTTTTTTGATGCTTCATTATTAGAGTATAGTATGCTATGAATTTTTGAACACTGATTTTGTGTCTAGAAACTTTACTGTATTTGCTTATTGTTTTTAGTAGTGTTTTGTGGAGTCTTTAGGGTTTTCTATATAGAGAATCATGTCATCCACAAATAGTGACAGTTTGACTTCTTTGTTTCTCTTAGAAGGATGCCTTTTATATCTTCCTCTTGCCTGATTGCACTTGCTAGGACCTCCAATGTTATATTGAATAGCAGTGGTGATATTGGACAGCTTTGCCTTGTTCCTGATCTTAGAGGGAAGGTTTTTAGTTTTCCACCATTAAGGATAATGTTGGCTGAGGATTTGTCATATATGGCCTTTATTATGTTAAGGTACTTTCCTTCTATACCAATTTTGTTAAGTGTTTTGATCATAGATGAATGCTGTATCTTGTCAAAGGCTTTTTCTGCATCTCTTTATGATTATATTAAAATATAATTCTGACCCTCGACAAGCTTTCTTCTTGGGCGAATGGAGAAGTAAACAAGAAAAGCATGCTATCTGGTAAGAACTCTATCCAAGGTGTTATGGGAAAATGCAGTTGAACACCTAAGCCATCTTGGATGGAGTGTGGCAGTCTGGGATGAGAAGATATAATGTTAGGATATGTGTCCTGTGGGAGGCAACTTTGAGCCTCTGGACAAGTGGAGGATATACTGTTTCAAGATTAGAGGTGGAAAAAAAGGGAAGACAAACAATGGGCATAAAGGCAAGAGAGTGTGGGGGCACCGAAGAAGTGGCAAATAGTTCTGTGTTACTGGAATATATGGTACATGGGGTGGAGGGGTGGAGGACAAAAAGTGACTCCAGTGAGGCTGGCAGAGACTAAATCAAAAATAGCATTACATTTTTGTTAAAAATTTGGAATTTTCTTAAAGTGCGGACACATTAAAGAATTTTAATGATCAGATTTTCCTGTCACGCAGGTCATTCTGGTGATGTATGGAACATAGACTAGATGGTGAGACTGAGGTGAGGAGATCTATTAAAGGGCTATTTTTATAGTCCAAGTGAGAAACAATGAGGGTTTGATCCAAGTTAATCACAGCGCAGTGAAGAAGAAGGGATAGATTGAGATAATTTGAAAAGGAACAGTTGACAGGACTTGTGCTTAAATAGATTTGGCAAGAAAGAAAGCACATCCAAAGTCACTGGAGATCCAACCAGAGGAATTCAAACTGAACAACTTAAAGAAATATGACTATTGAACTCATAATCCCATGATACACATATCACGTGCCCTCTGTTAGAAATATCACAATTTATCTGTCTAACATAGAGCTAGGAAAAAGATAGCTTTTATATATTTTTTCTTCTGTAGGTAATTTGTCCTTTTTCAAAAAAGGACAAATATATGTGGTGGGGAAGGAAGGCAAGAAAAATGGTAATTGGTCACAGGACTGTCTGGGGAAAAGCTAAGCCAATTAATTGCAAGCCTTCTCATATTTAGAGTAAATGGTGGAAGTGACCTATCCCCACCTCCTCATCTTTAAAAGGAAAAAAAAAAGAAATCCAAGTATCCAAGTTGTAGTTGTCTAGAGAAATGAAAAAATGAGCCTGAGGACGACTATGGCTTCTCACTCATTTATTGAAGAGTCAGAATTTACCCAACTTCAGTGTAGCCCTGAACATGGGTGTAAGAGAAGAGAGGCTGCCACACAGCAGAATGGCTGTTGGGAAGCTTAGAAGCTAAGTCTAGGCCCTTGTTCTAAAATTGGTTACCTTGAATCTAATGTATCTTACATATAACTCTTAGCCAGCTCAGTTATCTGTTTTCCAAGCCCAGAAGAGATTAGAAGCAAATCAAGAGCAAGAATTTTGGCAGCAGCAGACAGATTTGAGAACTGACAACTTGATAGTGAGAGAAAGGCCTAAAAATGGAAAATAAGTACAGAACTGTGCTCTGCGTTATAGCATAGCACAAGAGAAGATAGATAAAATTATGGGCCAATGTTATCAAGGAAGATTAAATTATAACATGTTTTTATTTAAAGCATAGGAATATCACTATCGAAATTATTAAAATAAACAGAACTTAGAAATAATTAGTAACATAATACATATTTCCTTCTTCTATGGTTTCTGCCATTAAACCTTACAGAGACCGTGGAAGTGAGTGTCTCTCTTCTATGAGCACTCTCAGAACTGCCCTTCTCACTTTCTAATTACCTCCTTACTTCCTCTCTCATCTGAAAGCCTCACTTTGTTTTCTTGCCATTTGTACATATCAATACTCTGTGCCCTTTCTTTGCTCCTGTGTTGGTAGTTGAGAACCTAATTGCTAAGGTTTAAATGTATATGTCCCCCCAAAATTCACACATTGGAATTTTACCCTCCAAAGATGATGGTTGTGAATGTAGGGCCTTTGGGAAGTGCTTAAGTCATGAGGGTGGGGCCCTCATAAATGAGATTAGTGCCTTATCAAAAAGAAGCTCCAGAGAAAACTGTGTCCTCTCTCACTATGTGAGGTCACAATGAGAATTCTGTAGTGCTGAAGAGGGCCCTCACCTGACTGTACTGGCACCATTATCTTGGACTTCCAGCTTCCGGAATGGTAAGAAATAAATTTCTGTAGTTTATAAGCAACCCAGTCTGTGGTATTTTGCTGTACTATTCTAACTGGACTAAGACACTACTCAGTTTCCAAATGATTCAAAATGGTAAAAGAATTCATAATTGCTCTTCCTTTTATAACTAGTTTTCAATATTTTAAAATATTTAATCAGTACAGAATGAATAGTTGCCACAAAGGCCAGAAAATGAAGAACAAGCGAAAAAATTCTCAAACATTTACAACTTTTGCATAGAGTATAAAATACTTATAGAAAATCAAGAAACCCAAATTTAAAATATTGTAATTATCAATAACTTGGTAAAACTAACTGCTTGAATGGATAAAGCTTCATTCTAATATTCAGCTATATTAAAAAGCACCCGCCCCCAAATTCTCATAAATCACTCCACTTTTGTAGCAGACATTTTAACTATAGATTTTGTGGTTGAATTTTAAATTAAAATTAATATACCAGTTTACTCAGAAATCATAATCCTATAGAAACTAAGGACTCAAAGTTGTACACATATTCTCAGAAATTATTTAATTATTATGGAATGAATGTTTGTTTGTGTGACCCTTGTGTTGAAAATGCCTGAAGCAGAAGGGATTGTGATTAATTTATATGGGTATCATGCTTTATTGGTGTGAGTTCTCATTTAAAAGTCTGGGGAAAATCTCTTCACTGATCAATCAGTCCAAGAAGTTGTCATCAGCTTCCATATTTGGAGGCTTAACCACTGTGTCAATATATCAGAAAAAAGCTGTGTCAGAGAAAAGAAAGCTAACAATGACATACTCTAGTTAGTTACTGGTTATTCCCAAGTGACATGCTCAATGTCTTCTATAAATTCTGTTCAAGAAGTTTCCTAATTCTAATCTAGGGTTTCTGACTTCAGCACTATTAATACTTTGGACTGAAAATCTCTTTGTATTTTAGGGACTATCTTATGCACCCTAGGATGTGTAGTGACATCCCTGGCCTCTACCAATAGTTGCCACCAACATCTCCAAACAACAACCAAAAATGTCTTTGACATTAACAAAGTATCTTGTGTGTGCGTGTGTGTGTGTGTCTGTGTGTGTGTGTGTGTGTGTGTGTGTGAGACATAAAGAGGTAAAGGGAAGGCAAATTAACCCCAGTTTAAAGTTACTGCCCTAATAACCCCAACCCATTCCATTAACACATTATTATTGGCCTTGAACATAATATTCCCAAAATTTTCTGCTGTCGATTGAGATAGGGAAAAAAAGATACTTATTCTCTAAGCTGTTCTATATGATTGTAACTCCTTTAACTGTAAGATACCCTGGTTGCACCAGACCCAAAGTAAACAGGTGAGCATTTTATGTCTTTTCATAGAATGACACACTTCTCTTATCTCATTTTCTTTTCTTCTCTTTACATAAATCTTTTTGCAACTGATCCATACACCTAGTTAGGCTTACATATAAAGGGTAAACATGCATCCTGGTTTAGCCAGACCAGTCCTGGAGCATGCCAGTTAGTCAGGCATCATTATTAATAGAACCTGCTGTCAATCTCAAAGTGTCCTGGTTTGGATGATAAATCATAGTCATCCTTTTATGTCAATCTGGAGAAAAAAAAGGTAATGCTTTTAATTTTAACAAAAAGAGAGTGGGATAAAATGTAGTTTAAAATGGAATCTATGAGAAAGTACATTTACCTCTCTCCTCCCTTGTTTCCCCTTCCATTAACCAAAAGAGAAAATCACTTGAGAAGGAAGGGTGCTCATGAACAGGCCCGGAATCCTGAACACATTCCAAGGCAGAAGCAGCTAAATACTTTCTGTTAGATAAACCAGAATGAAGCTGGCAGCAGCCCACAACTTGCAAAGAGAAGGTGGCCTTGGGCTGTTGCCCTTCAGACAATTCTCTGTGGAGTTGCCATCATCTCTCAGCAGCTGTTTTACCCGAAAGAATTAGGAAGAGAGTAATTAATTGAAGGACTATCCATGGAACAGCTAATTGAGAGCAAGTCTTACCAAATGTGAGATGAATTGAAGCTTTGAACCCACCTTCTTCAGCCTTTATCTAAATCAGAGAACTGATCTTCAAAGAAATGAAACAATCATCCCATCTTGCAACTTCTAGTATGGGTTTTGGCACTACAGAACAAAAATACGAAGTTATAGAGAAAACAACTTGTATCACATTCTCCCTCATTCCTTCATAAATGAAGACTAATATACACCTTGGAGAAACAGAATTTCTGAAAAAAATGCATACCAGCTAGATTTATCAAGTTAGTCTTTTATGGGCCAGTATGAATGTCCAACAGACCAATGCTCATTAAGGAAAATCGATAATAAAAAAAAAAAAAGAAAGAGAGAGAGAGAATAATCAAAGAAACAAACAGAATAAATGATTTCAAAGGAAATAGAAAACATAAATAAAACGATTTATTAATAGCTACAGAAAAATATGACTAAAAGTTACAACCATAAAATAATCGTAGGCTGCTATAGAAGATGAGCACTTAGGGAACAAACAAGAGTTCTTGGAAATTTTAAAAAGTTGCTAAAATTTAAAAAGTGAAAGGAAATAGTAGAAGATAAAGTCAATTAAATATCTCAGAATATAGAGAAAAAAAAGATATGTAAGTTAAATAACAAGAATCAGTTTAGGACAGTGAGCACCTATTAGTAGTTCTAGAAAGAATGAACAGAGAAAATGGAAGAATAAAAATGATCAAAGATATAAGAAAATTATCTAGAGTTGAATAAAGACACAAGTCCGAATGGAACTAAAATTTTGCCACCTTGAAGATGGTTTTTGGGATATTGTTTTTAAACTGTTCATTAAAAAACAAAAGACTCAGAAAGAACTTTCAACCCTCCCTTTCCTTCCCAAGATATTCAGAGAAAAACCTGCCTTACAAAGTGAACCTTGTCTTAAACACCTTAAGAATCTTCACCCTAGGATTAGTTAGGAAGATTCCAAGCCTGTTAGCTAGATATCCTCTGTGTCCATTGTTTCTGAGTTGCCTAGCAAGAATTTTTTTTTATTAAGTTTATTGGGGTAACATTGGTTAATACAATCATATAATATTCAGGTGTACATTATAATTTGACATCTGTATATTCTATTGCGTGATTACCACCCAAAGTCCAGTTTCCTTCAACTACTATATATTTGATCCTCTTTACCCACTTCACCTTCCTCCTACCCCCTATAATTGGCTCCCTTTACCCTGTAAACCTCTCCACTCCTCTCTCACCCCCTACCCTCTGGTAACCACTAGTCCATTGTCCATGTTTCTGAGTCTCTGTTTGTCCTCTTCATTTGTTGCTTTTAGGTTTATATTCCACATATAAATGATATCGTGTGTTTTTTTACCTTTTCAGTCTGCCTTATTTTGCTTAGCATGATTATCTCGAGGTCCATCCATGTGCCAAATAGTAGTATTTCATCACTTCTTATGGCTAAGTAATATTCCATTGTATGAATGTACCACAGCTTCTTTATCCAATTATCTATCATAGGACACTTTGGTTGCTTCCATGTCCTGGCCACCGTGAATAATGCTGCTATGAACATTGGCATGTAAATATATTTTTGGATAGAGGTTTTCAAGTCTTTGGGGTAAAACCCAGTAGTGTTGATTGCTGGATCATACGTTAGATAAATTTTTAGTTTTTTGAGAAACCTCCATACTGTTTTCCATAGTGGCTGTACCAATTGCAGTCCCACCAGCAGTGTGTGAGGGTTCCTTTTTCTCCGCATCCTCTCTAGCATTTGTTATTACTTGTCCTGTTGATAACAGTTATTCTAAAAGGTGTGAAATGGTATCTCATTGTGGTTTTGGTTTGCATTTCCCTGATAGCTAGCAATGTTGGGCACTTTTTTATATATTTGTTGGCCATTTGTATGTCTTCTTGGGAGAAGAGTCTGTTCAGGTCCTCTGCCCATTTTGTGATTGGATTTTTTTTTTATTATTGAATTGTATGAGTTCTTTGTATATTTTGCGTATTAGGCCCTTATCAGAGGCATTGCTTCCAAATATATTTTCCCATTTGGATGGTTGTATCTTTACCTTGTTGATGATTTCTTTTGCTGAGCAGAAGCTTTTTAGTTTGATGTAGTCCCATTCATTTAGTTTTGCTTATACTTCCCTTACCTTTGAGGTCAAATTCATGAAATCCTCATTAAGTCCAAGGTCATTGAGTTTCATTCCTACGTTTTCTTCTATGCATTTTACTGTTTCAGGTCTTATATTCAGGTCTTTAATCGATTTTGAGTTAATTTTGGTGTGTGGTTATAGAAAACAGTCTAATTTCATTCTTCTGCAGGTGGCCTTCCAGTTTTCCCAGCATCATTTATTAAAGAGATTTCCTTTCTCCACTGTGTGTTTTTGGCTTTTTTGTCAAAACTTATTTACCCATATAAATATGAGTTTACTTCTGGACTCTCAATTCTGTTCCACTGGTCCATGTGTCTGTTTTGCTGCCAATGCCATGCTGTTTTGATTATTGTCACTTTATAGTATAATTTGAAGTCTGGCAGAGTGATGCCTCCAGTCTCATTCTTTTTTCTCAGGATGGCTTTGGCAATTCAGGGTCTTTTGCACTTGTATATGAATCTGATGATTTTTTGTTCTATTTCTTTAAAAAATGCCAGTGAGATTTTGATAGGGATTGCATTAAATCTGTATCATGCTTCAGGTAATATGGTCATTATAACTATGTTGATTCTTCCAATCCAAGAACATGGAATATCTTTCCATTTCTTTGTATCTTCTTTGATTTCTTTTAATAGGGTCTTGTAGTTTTCATAATATAGGTCCTGCACATGTTTCGTTAAATTTATTTCTAGGTATTTTATTCTTTTTGTTGCAATTGCAAAAGGAATTATTTTTTCCACTTCTTCTTCTGACATTTCATTATTAGAATATAGGAACACTATGGATTTTTGAACATTGATTTTGTATCCAGAGACTTTACTGTATTTGCTTATTGTTTCTAGTAGTGTTCAAGTGAAGTCTTTAGGGTTTTCTATATAATCATGTCATCCATAAATAGTGACAGTTTGGCTTCTTTGTTTCCTATTTGGATGCCTTTCATATCTTTCTCTTACCTGATTGCACTCTCTAGGACCTCCAATATTATATTGAATTTTAGTGGTGATAGTGGACAGCCTGGCCTTGTTCCTGATCTTAGAGGGAAGGTTTTTAGTTTTCACCATTAAGAATAATGTTGGCTGAGGATTTGTCATATATGGCCTTTATTATGTTAAGGTACTTTTATTCTACACCGATTTTGTTAAATGTTTTGATCATAATGGGATGCTATATCTTGTCAAAGACTTTTTCTGCATCTATCGATATGATCATATGATTCTTTTTTAATTGGCTTATGTGGTGTATCACATTAATTGATTTGTGTATATTGAACCATCCCTGTTCCTCTGGGATGAAGCCCACTTGATCATGGTGTAAAATCTTTTTAATATGTTGCTGTATTCAGTTCACTAGTATCTTATTTAGGACTTCTGCATCTGTGTTCATGAGTGATATTAGTCTGTAGTTTTTTTTTTGTTGTTTTTTTTTTTTTGTATCATCTTTACCAGGTTTTTGTATCAGAGTAATATTGACCTCATAAAATGAGTTGGGAAGTATTGCCTCCTCTTTGATTTTTTGAAAGAGTTTGAGAAGAATAGATATTAAATCTTCTTTGAATGTTTGGTAGAATTCACTGGTGAAGCCAGCTGGTCCTAGACTTTTACTTTTTGATAGGTTTTTGATGATTGTTTCAATTTCTATGCTGCCAATCGGTCTATTTAGATTTTCTAGTTCTTGATTCATTCTAGGAAGGTTGTATCTTTCTAAATACTGGTCTATTTCTTCTAGGTTATTAAATTTGGTGTTATATACTTTTTCACAGTATTCTGGTATGATCCTTTGTATTTCTGCGATGTCAGTCATAATTTCCCCTCTTTCATGGGATTTCGTTTATTTGTGTCCTTTCTCTGTTTTCTCTAGAGAGTCTAGCCAGGGGTTTGTCAATTTTACTAACCTTATAAAAGAACCAGCTCTTTGTAGTATTTATTTTTTTACCTTTTTTTGTTTTGTTTTCAATTTTATTTATTTCTGCTTTAATTTTGATTATTTATTTCCTTCTGTTGACTTTAGGCTTCATTTGTTCTTCCTTTTCTAGCTTTTTAAGATGAAGCCTTAGGTTGTTTATTTAGGCTTGTTCTTGTTTTTGGAGGTAGGCCTGTAATGATATGAACTTTCTCTCATGATCCCTTTTGCCATGTTCCAAAAGTTTTGATATGTTGTACTATCATTATCATTCATTTCTGTGTATCTCTTGATCTCTCTTTATTTCTTCTCTGACCCAGTTATTCTTCATGTTGTTTAATTTCCATGTATTTGTAGTTCTTCCTGGTTTCTTTTTGCAGTTGATCTCTAGTTTCAAATCATTATGATCAGAGAATATGATCGGTATAATTTCATCCCTTTTATATTTATTGAGGCTATTTCTGTGTCCCAGTATGTGGTCGATTCTTGAGAATGTTCCATGTGCACTAGAGAAAAATGTATAAGCAGCTGTTTAGGGATAGAAGGCTCTGTAAATGTCAATTATGTCTAGTTGTTCTAATGTGTCATTTAAAGATGTTATCTTCTTTTTGATTTTTGATTTTCTATGGATGATCTGTCCATATCTGACAGTGGAGTATTTAGGTCCCGAACTAAGATAGTGTTTTGAACTTTTTCTCTCTTTAGTTCTATTAGTAATTGTTTTACATATTTCGGGGCTCCCTGATTGGGAGCATAGATATTAATAAGTGTTATGTCTTCTTGGTGCATGATTCCCTTTACCATTATGAAGTGTCCCTCGGTATTTATCTTTCTCCTGGAGGCACCATATTGTTGGGTTTTGTTTTTTTGATCCATCCTGCAACTGTGTGCTTTTTACTGGTGAGTTCAATCCATTTACATTTAGGATGGTTATTGAAATATAAGGTCTTCTTATAGCCATTTTATCTTTTGCTTTCTTTTGGTTGGCTTTTGCGGGTTTTTCCTCTGGTTCTTGTTTTATGTTATATACTTCAGTTCTGAAGTATGATGTGTGATTACCATCACAAATATGAAAAAGATAGTTTTACACACACACACACACACACACACACACACACTCATTCATTTTCTTCTGCGTGTGCCTTATTTCCTTTCCTCTTTGCAAATTTGGATCTTGGAATCCTCCACTTTTCAGTCATTGTTATCTCAATTTGTTTCTATATATGCTGAATGTTTATTACTATCTTGTTATAACAATTCTCTTCTTATTATTTAAGCTTATAATGTCCTGTTCTTAGTAAGGATTGCATTCCTCTGCTTCTATTTGCCTGATAGTCACTTTATTCTTAATTATGTATTTTTTTATTGTTATTTTGCTTTAGGTGAGCTGACCCCTTTCAGAATTTTCTGTAGTGCGGGCCTCGTAGTGGAGAATTCCCTCAATTTTTGTACATCTAAAAAGGTTTTAATTTCTTCGTATCTAAAGGAGAGCTTAGCTGGATACATTATTCTAGGCTGGTAGTTACTTTCACTTAATAGTTTAAATATTTGATTCCATTCCTTTCTGGCTTGTAAGGTCTGCACTGAGAAGTCCCATGATAATCTAATGGTTTTTCCTTTATACGTTACCATTTTCTTCTCCTTGGCTGCCCTGAAAATTCTTTCTCATTGATTTTTGAAAGCTTTAATACAATGCGCCTTGGTGAAGGTTTTTTTGGGTCAAGATAATTGGGTGTTCTGTTGACTTCTGGTATTCCAAGATCCAGCTTGTTCCTTAGATTGGGGAAAGTCTCACTATTTGCCTGAAAATGCTTTCTAATTCTTCCTCCTTTTCCTTGCTTTCGATAATGCCCATTATTCTTAAGTTTGCTCTCCTGATGGTATCAGCTAGTTCTTGCATTTCTCTTTCATTCTTTTTCAGTTTCTTCAGTTTCCCTCTTTTTCCTTCTGGTTTATTTCTAGATTTCTGTCTTCAATATCACTGATCACTCTATTTCCCAAGCTTGCTATTTCATTTTTCAGCTCTTGCAGTGTGTTTTTTTCATCTCCAGACATTTTATTTTATTTTTTTTCCGAGGGTTTCGATCTCCTTGCTCTGCTCACCTAGCTGTTTTTTCAATTTCTGAAATTGTTGATATGACTCATTTCAGAACTCACTGAGTTTTTTCAGAAGTACCATCCTGAATTCTCTGTCACTTAAGTCACTTATTTCTATGTCTGTAAGCTTATTTTCTGGACATTTTTTTCTTTCTTTCTGAGATGACTTGTCATCTTGGTTGTCTATGATGTTTAATGGACTATTTCTCCATTTGGGCATTAATGGAAGTGTATCCTATTATTTTTCTAGAAAGCTTTCTTATATAAATGTCTTTCTTTAGCCTGCTGCAAAGAAGACGCTTTTCTTTTGGTTTTCAGTAGGTGGTATCTTAGCCTCTTGTATCCCTGCTTTATATAAAGCCTAATTGTCTTCTTTATTTTCTTGTAGATATTAAATCACATTTGCTACTCTCAGTTTCAGTCCCTGTCAGTATTAGCAACAGTCTCAGGAGCGTTTGCCTAGATTCCCCTGGGGCTTTGTGGTGATCAGTCTGGGAGGGTACGGAGAGAGGGGCCCTCTGGATTGGGGGTTGGAGGCTGCGGCTCAGCCTCAGTTTTGCAACTGGGGCTGGTAAAAATCAACTATTGTTTCTCTGCAGTCCCATTCTGCTTCTCTGCTTTCTGCCTGATGACTAGCCCCTGTTGCTGGCTGCATAGCAATCCCAGCACTTCCAGACAGGGCTGTTCAGGGAAGTCGCTGCACCTTCTCCCCTCCCCCTTCCTTCTGCAGGAAGCACCAGAGGCTGATAGAGGTAGCTTCAGTCTCTGCAGCTTTTGCTCAAATTCCACTGGGGCTCTGTGGAGAAGGGTCTCAGAGAATAGGGGAAGAAGGGCTCTCTAGGTGGAGTGTGGGGGCTACAGCTCAGCCTCAGTTTTGCAACTGGGGCCAGTAAAAATCAACTGTTGTTCCTTTGATGACCCCTCCTGCTTCTCTGCTTTATGCCCTCATGACTAAGCTCTGCTGCAGCTGAGTAGAAAACTCCCAGCACTTCCAGGTGGGGCTGATCAGGGAAGTTGCCACACTTTCACCCCTCCCCCTCTTCCCGCAAGGAGCTCCAGCGGTTGTGAGAGGTAGCTTCTTTATTTGTCTCAGTTTACCACCCGACACCTGGAGTTCTGAAATGTGGTAGCTCTTATGCACAGATCCCACGCTCAGATGTAATGGTGTGCAGTTTGGGTGTTTTTTGTTCAGTTTTAGATGTTCAGCTTATTGTTGTTTCAAGGGGAGAGATCTGAGGACGTCTCTCACTCTGCCATGTTTTCCAAAAATCAAGAATTTTCTTGACATATATGTTTTGCTCTCCCTCACTACCTGTAAATTGCTCATTCTCACTTCTGAAATCTAATACCCAATCCTCTCCCTTTCACTTTTGTCCAAAAATGTCATATATAGTCAATGTTGCCTCACTGTCTTTGGAATTTTCATGCTTATGTGAATTCTCTATGTACATGTATTAAAAAGGTGATTTCTCTTGTTAACCTCTCTCTATTTGATTATTAGCCCAGCTAGAAGAGCTTAGAAGATGGGAGAAATAATATCATTTTTTTAGGCCCCACATCTGCAATTTGAAAAAGTCCACAGTTCTAAATTGAGTGAATGAGAAAGAAAAATCCTAGTGAAATTGCAGAAATTTAGACTTCAAAAGGATGTGGAGAGAAAGAGCACACTATTTACGTCTTTAGTGAATGGTAGTGCTAGAATCATGACATTGTAAATGCTGCTTATTGTTTTCAGTTTCAACAAATAATCTAGAGATAAGGCTTTAAAGACTGGTATAGACATATAACAAAAAATGTAAATATGATTGGGGCTCCTTCATTTATCTACATGGGTGTGTACTGCCCAACTTTAGGAAGCACCATTCTTAAAGGAGACAACAAAGCAGCTCTTCTGATTGTTGAAAACTTTGCTGATAAAAGTGAGAATGCTACAGAGGGGCAAGGGGTGGAGAAATGAAGTGGGGATAGTGTTGAGACAATATTCAGGACTTAAAGTTGAAACAAGAAATAGAGTTTAGTATGTTATTTAACAGTTATTAAAGTAAACTATAGGAGAGCTAAAAGATTGTGTATGTATATGTACAACAAAACTCAAAAGAAAAAGAAAGAAGTGGGGAGCAATGCTAAATACCTTCTGCTGAGAGTGCCAAGATACTACCTAAACTTGGTAATCAGAAAATGAAAGTATGAACATATCAGGCAGAGCCAGGAACAAAGAGGAAAACATCAGAACTGAAAACAAACTCTGGGAAATGAGATGAGTTGCAAGGTTAGGGCAGGAAATGTAAATTTTAATACCATTTGAATTTGAATTTGCTCTATATATGTATGTTGTAAAATTAATTAAACAGGAAGGCCATTAGACTGAGGTGGTTCTAATGCCAAGGTGGGCTATATAAGCAAACAAAACACAAACCTGTAAATGTTTCAAGGTGACAAAATCAAAACACTAAAGACAGCTAGTCACAAACGGCCAACTAGGCTTTCTGCTATAGCCTATCAGTAATTCCTTTTGTTTCCATGCTTTCTTTATATCAGTCATTCCCTGGCTTCTGTGGCAGGTTACTTCTAACCACTTCCAGTTTGGCGCTTCCTGACTGTAATCAATTTTGCTCAAATAAACTCTTAAAATGTTTAATATGCATCTGTTTATCTTGAACAATGTATTGTTTTGTAATGATAACAATAATACTATAGTAGTAATAGTAGATCATTCTGTTCTTTATTTTTCCCCTCATCATTGTACTTAGTTGCCTACTAAATTCGCGCAGGAGCATATGCAAATCACAAAAAAATCAAATGGATCTCAAATCACTTCCCGATTACTATGCCTTGTGCTTTTTTTGACCTTGAAGAAGTTGAAGCTTGCAGCGCTATTTTGTATTATAATTTCGTTGGCAAATTATCAGTAGATCATATTTCCCATGGAGTTGGGAGCTCTCTTTTTCCCTTTTGGATTTTGGTGAATTTATCTATCAACTATAATTTACTACTAACAGTTCAAGTTTAAAGAATCAATATGTAATTAAACGGTTCAATATCTTAATTACATATTGATTCTTTAAATATAAAACATACATTTTATTTGAGCCTCACCACTATTCTGTGACAATTCAGGGCTGGCATTGCTATCACCATTCTACTGATAAAGCTGAGAAAGGTTGAGAAGCTTGTCTTAGGTCACTGAAGAAAGGGAAAGAGCCAGCACTGGACCGGTCTCCCCTCCCCCACCCCACATGGTTTCTTAAGGGTCAGGGAAGACTGAATAACATTAAGGCACACAAGCAGCTTTTTAAAATGTCAAAAACACATTACCAAGGAGAAAAAAAAAAGCCAATAAAAACAGGAAATCCTTGTGAATGCCTCAGCCATAATCTTCCTCACCCTGAACTCCTTTTCCAGTTGAACAATATAGTAGTTAAAAACATGTCTTGCAGAAAAAGTTGTTGAAGGACACTGTGAAAGAGAAATAAGTCGCAGGAAAAAAAAGAGAAAAGAGCGTGCCTTAAAATTTATCATTTCATTTAATTCCTATGCCAATCTGAGTATTTCTCTATGTCTTGTGAAGCATCTTGTGACTTAAAATTAAAATTGCGTGTAATGGAGTTTTTAAAAACAGTATATGATTAATCTTCGTACTCCCATCCCACACATGCATTAGCCTTTTCTACCTATGCTTAATTTCTATGCAAATATAGGGATGGGACCGAGGGTGTGGAAGGGCTGGGAAAGGTAGGAGGGTGTAGAATAGAAAACGTAAGTTATCTTTTTATACTATTTGAATTTGTTTGATATGTGCATTATGGAGAGAGGTGATTAAGCCATAGGTAGAAAGTGCAGACCGCCCATGGGTACTTTTTCATAAAACTGCCTGATTCTCTTAAAATTAAAATCTTATTAGAAGACCACAAATCTAATCAGGAGTTTCAGGTAGTATTCTGTTTTTGTTTTTCTATTAGAGATATAAAGTTCTGATTTCACAGCACAGAACCTTTGTTTTCAATTGAACATAAAGTTTTTTAGCAACTCTAGTTACAAGATACTCGTTTTTTTTCTGGCTCATCTGTCATCAGTATCAACGTTTGATGAGGCTTTTCCAAATTCTGGCTTTTTCCATATTGACTCAGTTTCTATCCACTAGAACAAGGTGATCTGCCAAGCTAGAAAGCACAAAATGCAGTGACTCACAGAAATGGTTTTTCTTTTTTTCCTAAACAAATGAAGTGCAAAGATCATCGATAAGAGTGATTTAAACAACCTTGTTATCAGTTTGTAGTAAGGCAGCACTTTTTCCTTCCTCCCTCACCCCGCTCACCTCCAATCATAAAACCCTCACGCATGAGAAACAATCTAGGAAACTTTCAAAGATATACTTGCTTGTTTGAGTGTTGGCAATGAATCTTGGAATTACTTTGGATTTGGGGTACTTACTCAAATTGTTACTCAAGTACACTCTTTTTCTTGACAATTAGCATTTCATACAATGTAAAATGTTTCTTACATGGGTACATTTAGCCATGAACAATTAAATGTGATTTAGCTTACAGTTTTCACTGACTATTTTAATCTCAATGGCATAAATAAATGTTTGAATCAAGAAGTAATTTATATCACTGGTGTTTAATAGGCATGATGAGATATATGGATAATCAAGAATTACATAGCTTTCATTGCATCCACATTTATCAAATACAAGTGAAAATAATAAGGCTCATCCATCGATTTCAGTGTCTTTGAAAAAATGAACAATCAATAGTTGCTACAATAGAACAGTGTGATTCTCTATTATTTTCAAAAGTCTAGAGTGCTATTAATAATGTCAGTGTTTTTATTAAAGGACAGATGAGTATAAAAATATAAGGAAAGGGGAGAAAAAAATCACCCAATATTTGCTATATTAAATATGTCAGTATGAATGCCACTGTCTTTTAGATTATTTTTCATTTCCCGAATTGGTATAATTTTTAAATGTGAGTTTCAAATAGTCAAACTCATCCCTAACTCATATGGTGTCTCCAGTCTACTTCTGTACTGATTTATATCTCCAAGTACCATTTTTTTTAGAAAGATAAAAGTTCTACTGTTGGGTATATGTTTATGGAAGAGATGGCTAACAGCGCCAGAATTAATGCTACCTCTTCAGCAGTAGTTTTATATTGTGACTCCTCAGCCAAAACCAACTTTTCCATACCTCATGGCAGCTAGGAGAGGCTATGTGACTAATTTTCACTACAGAATGTGAAAGGAAGAGACATCCGTAATTCAACAGCTAGTGGGGCTCTTCATCTTCTCTCTTCTCTGTTTTATCAGTTGGACTGTGATGGTAATCTTTAAAGCCATATGTTGAGGAGGACAGTATTGCCATCAACGAGTCTCTGTATAACTAAGATAGATGAATCCCTGGCCCCAACATCAGACAGTGAGCACATGTACTGGACTGTTGCATGAACAAGAAATGAAATGTCATTGTATTAAGCCACTTAAATGCTGGGGTTTAATTCTTTCAATAGTTAGTGATATTCTATTATTTTGCCTATTTTTCATAAGCTCTTTTAAATAACTTGTTAAAAGAAATCTTACTAATCTCAATATTTTCTGTTATATTAATTACAGAAAACTATTTTTATACTTACAAATATTTGAAGGAATTAAATCATTATTGTAACAACAGTTTTTTTAATTAAAGCAAATCAAAGTGGCATTAATTTCCAAAGCTTTAGTTATATTTATTTTTAAACACTGTGAAAAATGTCAAATTGCCTACTTCCTAGTGTTTTGTTCTTGTTAGCTCTATTTATTATGTTGTTTTATCTTTGTCACATATAAACATGACATTCTTTTACAAACTTAGAAAAATAAGTCTGATCGAATAGCATATCTCATCACCATCAGAAATCCTTAGGATTACATTGTTTTCACATCTGCGTCAAGAGAACAAACATATAAAATCACACTGAAGTCCTGTTAAGGTGGTCAATATGTTTACTTATTAATAGAATTTTATGAAACACAGCCTTTGAATAGAGCTAGACCCAGGGTCCTAAATCAAACTTTTCCCATTATCAGATTTACTTTAAATAATTTAATTAGTATAACTAAAAATTTGGCTGATATTCCAGGCAATACAGTTTATTTATCAGGTTGATAACAGAGAGTTCAAGTTTTTTTTTATAATCAATAATATAGACCTTTATATTCATTTTTTTAAAAAGGTAAGAGCAGTTAAGGAAATGTATTATTATTTTCTTCTTCCCATAGTAGCTATTTTCTCAGCAATATGTATTACTCAGATGATGCATGAAACCTCCTACTTGGTAAAATCGCTACAGATCGAGGTCTTTCACAACGAAATGCATGTGCCTTTCACCTAGAAAATTGGTTATCAGGAACCATAAAGACTCCGAGGATTTACTATCATGTGAATAAGTTAGCCTGTCACAGTTCCATAATGTTAGCAGAAGACACAAGACCCCTGGTTCAGAGATAAAAGATATTATTATGGCACAGCAGTCACCATGAGCTTCATGTTTACATTGGTTCTCCCTGGCCTGAAATTCCCATGGGTGAGATATGGAGAAGCCCAGGTGGATGCCGCACATGCAGTGGTTTTTTGTCACAACTGAAAAACTCCAGACTTAGCAAACTTGAATCTTTTAATGGGAAGTAAGCAAACCTGCCTGACTTTTGCTCTGGAGCTTAGATATGATCTTTATTACAATAGACAATAGACAATTACAAAGGTGCCCTGTGACCTAACAGAAGATCTCTCTCCATCTACCAAGGCTGTTCACTACACAAACATTCCTGAAAAAACAATCAGTCAGTGCCAATGCTCACGAGACATGTAGAAACTTGAGAAGCTCATGGAGAATCGTCGCCAAACACTGGTAACCACCGGCTCCGCGCCTTCAGCAGATAATGTTTACGTCCACCCTCCGTTTTCCTCGCAGCGCCCTTTCCCCAGCACATTACCAGTGTCCCCTGTGTCAGTTTCAGCAACTATGGTGATTTAGCTTACTACAAATTTTTATTTTTGCCTTCTTTTTATTCCCATTTTCTTCATTCTGCAGAATATGCTACACGATAAACTTTACAGACATTTTGATACTTTCCTCAACCTTTTCTTCTCTTTGATCATATGACTGAAGATAGTCGAGGACATGAGGCATATTGGCACTCATCCTTCTTTTTTTCTCTCTTTAAATATTGAACTCTAGATTCATTTTGTGTTTGCCTGTATCAGAATACGTGTGCTCTCCTTTTCCAAATCCAGAGGTCCTTGTGGCATCTCTACATTCCCCACTGGCCACACAGGAGCTCCTGAGTCTCTGGCATGCCACGCATAGGCTGAGGGAGGACTGGAGTCCCCTCTTGGCCACATCTTTGAGTGCCTCCCTCTGCAATCCCTGCCGTACAGCTATTTGGCTTGTTGACAGAGAAAAGGAACATTAACCTCTCATTTAACCTATTTCAGCTCTCTAAGGGCATTTTGAATTTCTTGCTCTCTCCCTTTGACTGAGGCACAGAGGCAGCAGTGCGGTCGTTCTAGTTCTGACAAAGAAACCAGGCATCTCATCAGCTTAACTGCATTCCCTCTGAGATGTGTGTTGTCTTTTCATGGCAAGACTTTCTTCCTCTTCCTCTGTCATCTCTCTGGAGTTCTAATAAAGCTCTAGGGCTAAAGTCCATTAGGCCTATATCCTTAAATGGAAATTGGAGTTTAGAGGATTTTTAAAAACTTTCTCCCTTTAAACAAAGCATCAGTTTCAAGAATATCTGGGGAATTTTTAAAAATCTAATTTTTGGAATAAAAAGCTGAACATGACACCTTTCCCATTTGAATTCCTGTTTTAATTCTAAGTCTTCTTAAGATAATCGTCTAGGTTTCACTAGCTGAAGTAAGGAGGGCATCATATACAAGGAAATGTGAGAAAGAAAAACACATATGAATATGTTTTAAAATATACCCATAAAAATAGGTTTAGTAACTTAATCAAAGTGTGTTGCATGCATCTGAATTATCTGTCACCAACACAACAAATGTTTGTGGTGGATTCTGGAGGCTGGTCAACCTCAAAAAAGGATTATACATATTGAAATTGTCTTCCATAAAATTTGTGCCATTTATACCACCTTCAGCTAGTTAAAAGTACTAATTTTTTTGTGCTCCCACCTGGGTATATTAATTTTCTTATTAGATACATTAAAATAGTTCATTGCTTTAATCTATATGTCTTTAATTCCAAATAAGTTTGAGCATTTTTCATAAGTATATTAACCATTGTGTTTCTTCATGTCTTTTACTTAATCTCTCAATGTTATTGTGTTCATCTTATTTTACTCATTTTAAAGATTCTTCAGTTATAAAAGATAAAAATCTTTTTTCATATATATCCCAAATATATCCCCAAGTTACAGTGTGACTTTTGAGGTTTTATATCCTAGTTTTTAAAATGCATTTATAAAGTGGCTCTTTTATAACCATGATTATGGAATGCAACTAATTCAAAATTTAGGCAGAAAGAAATTCTTCTTTACAGAGTTTTTTTTTTTTTTCCTATGTTGAATATGATAATCTTTTGTTCTACTTTCTGCCTTTAGGAAATGGAGTGGCTGTTGGCCAAAGCCACCAGGAGTGAAATACAGGAAGTGAGGCTGTAATTTTATGCACAGTGATGCTATTCATTGTTGACATTCATCTGTTGACAGATTTGGTCACATAAACCCCAGCTAAAGTTGATCTATGCTCATATTATTTGGTCACTTAGAGATAAGAGTAGCCGGTAATGCAGCACTAATTTTTAGCATATTGTCTCTGTTTCTAAATCTCCCTTCATTTTCCAATACTATGCAAAGGTCAAGATTTTGTTAAGAGTGGGCCAGATTTAACTTCTGTGTGTTCGATGGAAATTGGCTCAGAAGCTAGAGTGTAGTGGGAGGTATTCTTTTTCCAAGAGATATTTGGCTGAGAGGCTGCCAATTTATGTGCTATGAAGCTTTTCAGATAAGAAAATTAAGTTATTTTATCTTTGGCTTTAAGGAACAAACGTCCATCTCCACGCTTTCTAACTCTGTCTGAGTGATGCTATTATATATATCTCTCCAAGTGTTATTTTCATCACCATCTGACAAATATTTCAATTTTTTTATTGTCATAGCACAGTTTACTCCTCTTGATTTTATAGACTTATCTAGCACAAGCTGGATAAATGAGTACTATGAAAATGTAGTAGTTTAATTCAAATTGCTACCAAAGTTTACTAAAGACAAAACTTTTTAGATGTACATTGTCCAATTTATAACTGCTGATGACTTTTCACCAGAAGCTTCCTCTTATACTTCAAACATAACATATCCAGACTATGGCAGACATGCTGTAAGGGAGCTCTCAATGAGTTCTGTTTTCCTATAATCCTTTTTTTAAATGTCGGTGGAACCTGGGGTTGCTCCTAACAAATAAAATATGGCAAAGGCAATAGGATTTCACTCCGCCGATTAGGTTATATTGAATGCCAAAGGTGATGGGGTGGCACTGTTCTGATTAAATTATGTTGTGCAAGACTGCAGCTAGAGCTTCTTCCATTGACCTTGAAGAAGCAAATGGCCATCATGCTAACTCTAAGACCTGAAGGCAGCATCTGGCCAACAAGCAAAAGAAGCTGGGACCCTCAGTCATTCAGCCACAAAGAAATGCTTTTTTCCCATAAATATTGAAAGAGCTCTTCTCAGTCAGGCCTCCAGATGAGAATACAGCCCAGCCGACCCCTTGATTGCAGTGCATGAGCTCCTGAGCAGTTAGTTTCCAGCGAAGCCATGCCCAGACTGCTGATCCATGGAAACTGTGTGATAATAAAGGCTTTTAAACTGTAAAGTTCGTAGGAATTTATTACACAGCATATAAAACAAATATACAGACCTAAACTCATCACTCTCTTTTCCAAACCCCTTGTATTTTCTTTTAATCAGCGAAACTATTGTTCCCATGAAATTTATCTTTGATTTCCAGTCAGGCAGCAACCAAATCCTGTTGATTTTATATTTAAACCACCTCATGTATGATTCCAGTCCTTCATTTCTTCTTCCATTTTTCTGGTGTTTATTCTCATTTCTTCCTACCTAGACCACTGCAAATCTTTTCCTTCCTTGGGTGTTCACTGTGTCCTTATCCTGTGCAATGGTAGCACATTACTCTCCCCAAAGCTGTACTTCCCCAAACACTTTCTACAGATACCAGTCTCATGAAACATCTGCTGGAGTGCAAGCTCTGGGAGGGAAAGAAAAGTGACTGTTTTGTCCACAACAGTATGTCTGATGTATAGTAAACATGTCTCTCAGAAATAATAAGCACACAGATTACAATACTTCTGACCAAAAATTGAGATCATAAAAGTAAAAGCCTGATAATTTTTTTTGCTTTAAGTTATGAAAGGAAGTATAATAAACCATTTTCCTACTGTAAGAGTTTTCAGAGCCCACCAGAGACTCAAAACAGATGTGGACTATGAGCAGAATAACCATACGTCTCCCTTCAGGCTCTCTTTTTCACTCAAACTCATCTTGTTTGAGACAGTAATTTTTAAGTTGGCGGTAGAGAATGAGATGATAGTGCATGATAACGCTAGATCAGATCGTTAGGTAGTTTTCCTAACTCACGCCTCTAGCACATGGTTCCTTTTTAAAAATAAATGAATTGGGAAGAAATTTAAAGACATGTGAGAGTGAGTATTCTTGATTATTTTTTGTTGTTAAACTATCGCACTTTGCCAAGTCCTTTCACCCTGATTGTACATCTCAAAGGAAATTTATTCCCATGTGTTTCTGATTCATTTGCACTTGACTTTTCCAAAAGTTTTGTAAAAACCATTTGAAATACAAAAACATTTGTAAAAGAAAACCTTTTCTAAATTTTGTTTTTGTTTTCGTTTTTGCTGGTGGTGTCGGGAAGAGGTAGTTAGGGGCATAGTGAAAAAGAGGGCTAGAAAAAAGTATTTTGAGTTAGAAATAGAATCATGAGGAAATCATTAGGGAGCTAATGCAGTAAATTCACAAAGTAAATTAAATCTTGAAACATGAAATCTGTGTTGTGCATATTGATACGGAGTGTGGTGCAGTATAATTGCCTCATTTTTAAAAATTAATCTCTGCCTACAAGTAGTACGCACATATTTTCATAAATATGACATTTCTATTAGATTTCAAAATGTCTTCTGTTTTCTTTTTAGATTAGAGTAGAAATTATTTTAAATGCTTGATTGTTCATCATTTAATATTAATGTGACCTTTTCTCCATTAAATGAGTCATGAGAATGTCCAAAAGTAGAGAGAGCAAGA
The DNA here is from genome assembly GCF_014176215.1 of Rousettus aegyptiacus. Classification (NCBI taxonomy): domain Eukaryota; kingdom Metazoa; phylum Chordata; class Mammalia; order Chiroptera; family Pteropodidae; genus Rousettus; species Rousettus aegyptiacus. Next base: position 72,083,459 of record NW_023416288.1, read on the forward strand.
AGTATTAAGCAAGATAGAGATTACTAAGGTTATCTATCAATCTGTCAAAATGAATGAAAGATTCTTTATCAAATTCTGTTATGTGTTCAGTAATAATATCATCTACTGACTGCATTTGAAATTTAATTACTGTATGTAAACAAATAAAAGTTTATAGAATTGTTACATTTTAAGAAACATTACAAGTGGATTATACTGCACATAAATGCACACACGCTAATAATTTGTGCTCATTAACTTTGTTTTTCTAACATTTTGGCTGAATTTTAGCATCTTCGTGGTACTTAGTATTGCCAATGTGCCTGAAACTCAAGAAATGGTTTCCCACTCAATTGTCTCTCAGTTAAAGGAAACATTTGGTCCAGTTTCACTTGTTAGATATTGTGTCTAAGTATAATGGCAGGTTACTTGTATAATGAGTACAATAGCTTAAAATTATGAAACAAAAATATCTTATGAAACATTATTTCTTAACTATCTGAAATTTGACAGCAAGATATATTCACAATTGGAACATACATCTCTTAGTCCATAGTTCTTTGTCCTTATTTTGAGCTGTTACCGACTGTATTCAATACCTCTTAAACTGGCACAAAGCACCTCACCACCATCATGGTAGAATTAACTTGCCATGAAATTCACACTTACCACATTCTATGAATGAGCCAGGATTTTATAAGACATACTCGATTCCATTGGGAAATGTGGTTATTTTGGAGTTTCTAAGTAGATGCATTTCTGCAATAAAATAGCAGTTTGCCAAGAAGTTCCTGAAATCTAGCTATTCTAATAAGAGAAGCCAAAATAGTGATATAAATTGTTTACCATCTGTTAGTGTTCTTAGAGAGACGATTACTGCCTTGAGTGGGAGAGAATACAATGAATTCTAAGGTGTAATCTAGTTCTAAGATTCTATTATTCAAGCACCTTATATTTATTTATTATTCCATACAATGTATTATAGTTTATTTTGGGACTAGCTCTGCATAAATTTGTGTTATTTAGGATGCATAATATATTTTTCAAGGCTACTCCTCTATCTCCACTCATATCTCTGATGTTTAAATGTTTTAAAGTGTGTGTGTGGGGGGCTAATAGTACTTCTTATGTCAAGTTAAAAACTAAGCTTAAAATAAAAATCCTTTAAAAAGAGAATATACAGGAGTTTTAATCTTCATTAAGGTAAAAATGACTGATATTAGAGCCTATTCAGTGAGCAAATTGTGATAGCAAATATTAGATACCCCTGAAGGTCTGAGGAGGGCCACCTCAGAGGGGAAGGACAACCACAGAAAAGAGAGGAAGGGAAAACCTACTGTTTGTTTTAGAGTGGGCCTGTCTAGTCCTATGCCTCCTACAGGCAGAAATGTATTACAGTCACTCTACAACATTAGACTTGATAGTTAAGTAACCCACAGTATAGGAGATTACCCATAAGTGGTTAGAGTGTAATATTATTTCACTTTACAAATGCTGGAATTTTTTCATTAGGTAAAAAAAGGGCAATCAATCACAAATATTTAAGTTTAACACTGAATTACATGATATAAGAAATGTAAAGAAGTAGAAAAGGTAATAGCCAGGTTTAAATAACAGCAGGGAAAACCTAATCATAGAACAAATTGTCATCCTAATGAATTAAGACCAAAAAAGTATTTTTGCATCAAATTAAAAATGTAATCTTTATCAAAATTATTTTTTCACAACATCTACCTCTATCGACCCAAAGTAGGTTATTATTTAGTAAGAAAAGATAATAATAATAGTAAATATTGATTACTCAAGTAATAATACAGACAGAGGGGCAAATTGGTTTCTGTTTGTTTCAACAGACCATTCATGACCCTATTAGGATATGTTTTAACAGCGTTTCTTAGCATTTTGAACAAAATATTTGTACTCCTTACTGAAAATAGCTTAATATGAAGTCCCAAAGGAATCCTGTCTGCCTCATGAAGTTGTGTTTAAAGTTTTGAATGTCTAGCCTCCTCTTTCCAAATGCACAGTGAATGTATATTTTAACTCCAAAATCAAGCTTTAGAGAAATAATATATTTCTATTTCTAAATAGTAAACTTTTCCCCAATTCTTTCAATAAAGGGCAATATGCTACACCAAAATATTTAATCTCTCAATCCTTAATTTTTAAAGTGGTGAGATATAAATTAATTATTCACCCTATGATTCCTAACACACTCAGCATAACTCCTCTTTGCATATGTACAGATATGCATACATTCTTTTAACTCTATCCATATGCTAGCTTGAGAGGCCCTGTACTATGTTGAAAGTATGATGTCACATTTCAAGTTCAATCAGCTGAGTAACCTTCAGCAAGTTACTCTTTATATAAGGATTCCACTTACTGGTCTGTAAAATAGGAACACAGTGGCAACCACCAGATATGATTGTTGTACGGGTAAATGAGATAGTGAACCTAGAGTTCACAGAGTAGCACCCCAAGTGTCAAATGCTCTCCATTGCTGTTAGAGATTTTCTCCTCTATTATTAATTCCTTTCTTTCTTGATTTTGTTAACTATAACATATTTTTCTAAAACCGATACTCTGTTCTTACTTAATAAAACATAAACCTTGTGTAAGTAAGAATTATAAAATATCAATATGCGACCAAGTATAGGGTATACTGAGGCCATTATCCGTTGAATATAGGAGGTGTAGATAGCCTGTCTAAAGAATTTAATATCTAATGTGAATATTAAAATTAATTTTTTAATTCCAAAAATAGAACTGGTTGTTAAACAGTATAATAGCAAATTTGACCCTTGAAGTCTTTGAATAAATGCATACCTAAGGCTGATGGTGGGCTTAAGCATTTTTTTTAGATATGTTAACAATTTATTGAGATAAGTAAACAAAAAAGGAACTCTGTGAGAGTGTTCGATATTTAAAAAAAAAAAAAAACCCTCAAACTACCTAATTCAAACATCATTATGCATCAAAATCTGAAAAAGCAAGCCAAACAAGATTAAAGAAATATGAATCAACTTTTTAAAATCTCTTCTAACAGGTCGTCTTCCAAACTGTTAAGATGATATATATGGCATATATCTCTTTATTTTATGTTTTTTTTGTAATTTCTATGAAAAAATACTTTATGTAAATCTTTTGTTAGATTTGTCCCTTAGTATTTTACTTTTCTATATTTTCAGTGATTTGTTTTAAATTTGTTTTCTATTTGTTGCTAGTATATAAAAATACAGTTAATTTTTTACATTGATTTTTCATCCAATAGCCTTTGTTAAAAGGTTTTGTTTAATAATGATGCATGATGAATTTTATCAAATTAATTTTCTGCATTTGAGACAGTTATATGGTTAATCTGTTGATGTGAATCAAATAAACTAATACTCTGATATAAATTAACTTTGTACAGTTTGGATAAACCAACTCGGTCATGATGCAATAACCTTAATACACTGCAGGATTCATTTGGCTAATATTTGGTTTAGGATTTTCGTGCATAGGTTCAGGAGTAAGTTAGCCTATCATTTTCTTTCCTATGCTGTCCTTAGATTCGAGTTAGTGTTAGAGAGTTAGAATGTTTCTTGTTTTAATGTTCTTTGAAAAATTTGTACAGCATCGCCAATATTTGTTTCCTCAATGTTTAGTTTAGAATTCAGTGGAGAAGCTATCTTTGTTTGGTGTTTTCATTGTGGGACACATTTTGCAAAACGATGGAATTTCTTTAACTCTTCCAGAGAAATTCAGGTTAACATATTAGATATTTCTAAACATATTAGAAAACTTCTTTTTCAATTAGTTTTAAGATATATTGTCTAAAAACTTTGTCAATTTTATTTAAATTTTCATATTTATTGGAATTAAGTTGTTTTTAATATCTTATCTTTTTAGTATCTGCACATCTCCTTTTTCATTTCTAATATTGACTGCTTTTTTCGTTATTAATGTTATTAATCTTCACAAAGATTCATAACTTGGCTCTTTTGATTCTTTTATATGTTTCTCTATTTAAAAATAATCTATGCAGTTTTCTATGTTTTATTTTAGTTTCTTTCTTTTTAGATGGTTGCTTAGCATTCATTAAGAGCTTTTGTTCTTTTTTAATATGGAAATTGAGACTTATGTGCTAATTTAACCTTGTCACATGTTAATGAGTAGTATTTCATTATCATTCAATTCTAAATATTATTATTTATGATTTTATCTTTGATCTATGAGTTATTTAAAGGTGCTTTTTTTCCAAGCATAGTTATCTTTTTGTTTTGATTTTTAGTAAAATTTTATTTTAAACAAGAGAATATGCCCTGGCTGCCTCAGTTACTTGAACTTTGTTGAGACTACATGTGGACCAGAATATGTTCAGTTTTACAATATGTTTAATGTATGTTTCAAAAGATTTATAATTTGTAGTTGTTGGATGTAGTGTCTTATATATATTAATCAATTAACCTTTGTTAATTATGTTTTTAAATTATTAATATATGATTTTATTTCATCAGCTATTCTTTTATTTATGAGAAGAATGTATTGAACTCTTCCATTATTATTGTGCTTTATTTTTTCCTATTTTTCTCTCAAGTTTTAATTGCTATATTTGATGCTATATTGGTAGGTGCAAATAGGTTTAAAACTGTTATATGCTCTTGAGTTATTGCATCTATTAACATTATCTAGGGACTGTTTTAATCTCTCTTCATGCTTTTGCAATTAAATCTATCTAGAGTGGTGCTAGTACCTTACCACCTTCCTTTTGCTTAGATTTTTAGTGTATATTATTTTTTAAAATCATTTTATTTTCAAATTTTCTGAATCTTTAGGTTTCAAATGTGACTTTTATAAACAGCTCTGGGCTTTTTGTTTTTGTTTCTTTCACCCTAGGAAGCTAAAGCATTTTAAATCAAATTCAACCTAATTACCAACTGCTGCTAAAATGAAAAAAAAGGCTATATATAGGATTCTACTTACCTGTGTGGATACCTACTTTTACTCAGTGCTTTTTATCTTGTCAATTTATTAATGAATTTTGAAAATATATATGTTTTAAGGATTATTAGCTGGTTTCAATAGAGGTGTGATCCAGATAGCTTGTTATATTATAACAAATTAAAAGGCAAAATAATAAAATTTTAATCTCCTAAATTTTATGATTAAATTATAAGATTATTCATATATATTAAATAATTATTTATTTTATTATTTGTTGATGCTATTTAAATTCTCCTTTTTTTATTAGATACACTTTACATAAAATAAAATCTACTCATTTTAGTATTTAGTACTGTGGGTTTTGACAGTTTTATATTTTTTCTGTGCAACCACCACCATAATAAAGATTTGTAACAGCTCCGTCATCCTCAATATTCCTCATGTCTCTTTGGAGACAACTCCTTCCTTTACATCCAGCTCACGCCAACCACTTATCTGTTTTGTGTCTTTTACTTTTTTCAAACTATTATATAAGTTGGATCATTCAGTATGTAGCTTTTTAGTCTGGCTTTTTGTCATGTAGCAAAATGTATCTGAGACTCTGTGTGGTCTATTAGTAGTTAATTCCTTTTAACTCCTGAATAGTATCCCATTTTATGGATGTATCACAGGTTGTTTATCCAGTCAACAGTTAAAGGACATTTGTATTATTCCAGTTTTGAGAAATTACAAATAAAGCTGTTATAAACCTTCGTATTCATATTTTTATGTAAATAAAACGTTTATCCTTGAATTAGGATTGCTAGATTGTATTGTAAATAAATACTTACTTAACTTTCTAAGAAACTATAGAGCTGTTTTTGCAAAGTGGCCATATCATTTTGCATTCCCACCAGCAATGAATGAGAGTTTGGTTGCTCTGCATGATCATCAGCATTTGGTATTGTCAGTTCTTTAGATTTTAGCCATTATACTAGGCATGTAGTAATATCCCATTATAGTTTAATTTGCATTTCCCTTGTAACTGATGGTATTAACCTCTTTTCATACAATGATTTGTCATATGAATATCTTCTTTGGTGAAGTGTCAATTCAAAATATTTTCCATTTTGTATTGGGTGATTTATTTTTTTATTATTAGGTTTTGAGAGTCCTTTATATATACTTGGTATAAGTCCTTATCAGATATGTGATTTATAAGCACTTTCTCTCACTTTGTTATTTGTCTTTCAAAAAGCAAAAGAATTTAATTTGTTGAAGTCCAAATTATCAATTTTTCTTTTATAAATTATGGCTTTGATGTCATGGGTAAGAAATTTTCACCTAGCTCAAAGTCACACAGATTTTCTCCTGTGCTTATTTCTAGAAATTTTATAGTTTTAGATTTCACATTAGGTATTGATCCATTTTGAGTTTACCAATTGTTTCTGCATTGAATTGCTCTTGCATTTTTTTTTTTTTTTGAAAATCAGTTGAATATATATGTGTAGGTTTAGTTCTAGACTCTGATTCTGTTCCATTGACCTATAAATCTATCATCTCAGCAATACCACATTGTCTTGTTTTATACATATACATATACATATACGTGTGTGTGTGTGTGTGTATCTTGAAATTAGAAAATATAAGTCCTCTGACTTTGTTCTTTTTTTTCAGAATTGTTTGGCTGTTCTAGTTCCTTTGCCCTTCCATATAATTTTAGAATTAAAAAAACCTTGCTGGGATATTGATTGAAATTACATTGGACCTCAGTTTGGGGAGCGTCAGCGCCAAACTGATCAAGAAAGAAAGATTTTGGTGGTGAGACGCCCAACTGAAAGAGCGCGCAAGGGGCTGACATGAGAATGAAATGGCAGGCACTATCTTTATTGTGGGGAGCATGCTCTCTTATTTCGGGGAACGCACTTCTATTGTGGGGAGGACACTTCTATTGCGGGAAACGTGCTTCTGCTCTAGGGGACCACATGAGCTCTACATATGTCAGAGTACAATAGTGGCATTCAGCCACACATATGTGATATAATAAGCTGAATCATGCTTACATGAGTTAGGCGCAAACACCCTACTACATTAATGTAATATTCTAAATCCAGGGTCCTATTTCTAGCCATGAGCCTGGATCACAGCTAGATAGACCTAGGATCAGTCAGGCTGGGACCCACAGAGATGACATCTTAATAATATTGAGTCTTCTTATCCGTGAAAACATTATATTTCTTCAGTTATTTTGCTCTTCTTTTATTTCTTTCATCAGTGTTTTGTAGTTTTTATTCTATAGATTGTGTACATATTTTGTTAGTTTTGCTGAAGAATTTCACAATATTTGGTGTTTTAAGTGTAAAGAGTGCTATTTTATAATTTCAACCTCTAACTTTTCATTAATAGAATATAAAAATATGATTGATACCTTTGAACATTGACCTTGTTTTCTGCCAACTTGTTTAGCTCATTAATTAGTTCTCATAGCCACTTTATAGATCTTTGGGAATTTTTTTTTATGTAAATAATCTAGAAATTTGAGTATGGCATTGAACAAGAGTGATAAGAGTAGACATTTTGCCTTGATTCTGACCTCAGCGGAAAATATTTAGTCTTTCATCATTAAGTATGATGTTAATTATGTTTTTTTTTTAAATAGATGACCTCATTAGGTTAAGGAACTTCCTTTCTATTCCTAGATTAATGAGTAGTGTTCCTTCTATTTTCTAGATTAATGAGCAGTGAATTTTGTTTGTCAATTGTTTATTCTGTACCTACTGAGGTGATTTTATAATTGTTTTGTTTTTTTTCATATGATAAATCTCGTTGATTTATTTTCAAATGTTTAACCTGCCTTGTACTCCTGTGAGAAACCTCATTTATTTATGAAGCATTATGCTTTTTAAATATTGAAGCTGATTTGCTAAAATTTTTATAAGATTTTTACATCTATGTTTATGTATTATATTGGTATTTATTTAACTTTTCTATACTATCTGTATTTTGGATTAGTGTAATGCAAGACTCCCAGATGAGTTGAGAAGTGTTCCCTTTTCTTAAAATTTCTGAAAAACTTTGCATAGAATTGATATTATTTCTTTCTTAAATATTTGGTATAAGCAGGGAAAATACATGAAGGAAAAGGCCAAAAACTTTAACAGCATGAAATTTTAAAAAGTTTTAAGGTCGAAGGTATACTAATAAAATTTTTTATAAATTTTAAACTGAAAAAATTTAAAAACATATATCAAGAATTATAGCTTTAGAAATCAATAACCCAATGGGTGAGTGACATTCATTGTCAATTTAGAAAAAAGAAATACATGGTTAAAAAAATTTCTTAACAATATTAGGAATATAAGAAATAAAAATCAAAATAGTAAAATCTGAGGTTTTTGCCTCTCCAGTTAAGCAAGACTTTTATAAAAAGTCAGATAGATATGTATTTGAATTCTACAATTGTTCTCTTATTACTAATGGGGATATGGTTAAATGCTGGTTGTAAAATTTTAAATTAACAAAAATTTTCCTAGGGGCTAGTTGGTAATGAGTAAAAAGAACTTTAAAAAAATTCGGATAAGTTGATCTTGTAATTATTCTTTTAGGATTTCAGATCAGCAAAAAACAATTATGCACTAAGTAATCAAAATAGTATTTATAATAGAAAAAAGTAAAAACATACTGAATGATTAGTATTGGCACTGGTTAAATACCTACAAATATTCATATGATAAAACTACTATGTGACAATTATATTTAATACTTTCAAATAATATTTAATGACAAAACATTCAAGGCATAATGTTAAAATCTATAATGTAAAACATATGTAGATTAGTATGAAAATTTATAAAATATAGTGGATTAGTGTGTAATTATGCATAGGAAAGAAAAAGATTAAAATAATTGCCAAAAATCTTAATACCAATAAGTGGTATGGGGCATGGATGGGATGAATTTATTTTTAATTGTTACAATTGCCTATATTTCCTTTTGTAAGTCAATGAAGCTTAAATTACATAAAGCACGGGCTCTGTGTTCAAACAGATATGCATTTGAATTCTGCAACTGTTCACGTATTCATATGCTACCTTCTTTAAAATTTCACCATCCCTTGGTTATTTTCTATGTAAATAGAAAATTTTTCTGAAATGATCAGCAAAAAATTTCTGAAAGAGGCAAGATAGAAAAAATGTTAGGTTTTGTGGGCCAACAAGCAAAATTGAGGATTTTATATAGGTAAATATGTAGCAAGGGAGAAAACAAATTTTCATAACATTTTTATTGACAAAATTTAAAATATAGTGATAAGAATTGAGTGCATTTTATACTCTGTCCATTAATGAGAATAATAACATTCTTTTTCCTCTATTAGTGGTCCCCAACATTTATGGCACCAGGGACTGGTGATCCTATGAGAATCTAATGCCTGATGACCTGAGATGGAGCTGAGGTGGTGATGTTAGCGCTGGGGAGTAGCTGCAAAACAGATGATTTGCTTGCTTGCCTGCTGCTCACTTCCTGCTGTGCGGCCCAGTTCCTAACAGGACATGAACTGATACCAGTCCAAGGTCTGCAAATAATATTTTTAAATAATGGTTCAAAGTTAGTGTTCTTTATCATCAAAACAACACAAATGTACATCTATTAATATTGATGTGTAATGAGACTTTGTATATTTCACTTTGAAAATGTCTTTTTTATATAGATAGGTGTTGCCAAATACTTATATCTATGCATGACCACAAAATTTTAATTAAACATAGTTATTTTTTGAAAGCATTTATAGAATTCTGTTAGATTCTTCTCCATAGTTGTTTTTCTAATATATCATTACCTTACAGATTAATCATTCCCAACTGAAGGGTAGGTGGAAGCTACTTAATTGTATAGCTAAACAGATTTTGGAATATGACATTTCCTTCTTATTTGCAGTAGGGTCTGAAAAACATTTCTAAAACTGTAGTTTGAGGTCAGAACATATATTTGTTGTAAATTTGCATATGACTGGATATTTCACTTTTTTAAAAAAATTTGACTGCATTTTCACATTTCTTGTAATTCAAATAACAGTTATTTAAATTACTTTACAGAAGTGTAAGTTTTACATATAAGTATTGATTTTCCTTGTACTTTAAGATTTAATTAATTATGACACATATTCAAGTCTGCAGCTAATTTCCAAAAATATTCAATGTTTAGTAATAGCGGCTGAGAGTGGTTCTTTTTCATTCATAAAAATTCTAGTCTTGGCCCTGAGCTCCAAAAATTTGATTAAAATTTTACCATTGCTAAGACATTGAATTTCTATATGGTAGAGCAAGTCAGATTTTTCAGCTTCTATTTCTTACAAAAATTCACAGCAATAATGGTTAAGTCCATGAAAGTGAATGCAGTTCATCCTTGATACTATTGGATCAGTGACACATGATGGATTTAACTATTTTCTGCAAAGTACTTTTGGATGAATATTACAAAGAATAAACACTTTATAGTTTTACAGATTTAATAGCTGTGTCCAAATAAGCCTACTTCTACTTCACACATATTTTTGCTACTCTCAGTTTTAACACATCTTAGCATGTTCTGCTTCAGTTCATGTTGAATTAGGGTTTTCTCAACTTCTTTGAAAATGTTCCCCTCTGTATTTGCTCCAATACAGACTGTCCATACAAGCTACTTATTTAGTCACTTAAATTCACTATTAACTCTTGAGTCATCTAAGCCAAGGAAAAACACTTGAAATTATTTGCTTGGTCTTTCAATTGACTATTGATGTTACCGCTAATGTCTTCAACTCTTTGAGCAGCTGTTCTTGTGGAAAGGCTAATGGTTTTAGAGAAGTTTGTTTTCTCTAAACACTGTTTTCAATTGCTGCAATCAAATGTGTTTTGATTAACCTACCATTAGAAATGACTTTCCTTGCTTGGCTAACAAATGAACGGCTTAGAAGCTTAATTTGATTGCAGTTTCAGTCTTGATTTTTAAAATGTGTGTAAAATTTCTGCTATGGTAAAATATTCTAAATTTTTTAATTGTTCTGACTGTTACATTCCTGTGAGTTGAGAATATTGTGACAACTTCATAGTATGAGAACATCAACAAATATTGTAGTCTATTAGCCCAGCTATAGTGTCATTGCATTATAAACACAATACTTTGCCATCAAACTCAAAAATATAATAATCCTCACTCCACTGTGCTTAAATGCATGGTCTCGTATTTGAAGTCTGCTTTTCTATTCTTTTTTTAACATGATAGTTATGCACTAGTAATAATAACTATAAAGTAACAGGTTGCAATATGGTGATATGCATGACATTCAAAACACTGTCAAATTGTAAATGCTTCATTATGATGTATACTGCACCAAATAGCACTGCAAAGCAAGGAGAGTACCACATTGTCTCTGTTACAACTACTCATTTCTGCATTGTAGAGTAAATGCAGCCATAGACACTACCTAAATGATATGACTATGTTCTAATAAAAAATTATTTATGGGTAATGAAATTTGAATTTCACATTATTTCAAACAAAATATATAAAATAATATTCTTGTTTTGATTTTAATATTAATAATGCAAAAAGCATTCTTAGCTCATGGTACATATAAAAGCAGACTAAACTTGGCCCTCAGAACTTAGTTTGCCTCCCCCTATTCTACATGAGTCATTCTGTTTTATTCCTTATATATCTCATGCTGTTTCTTTCCTAGTTGGCTTTTTTTTGTTGTTGTTGTTTTATACTGTCTCCTCTACCTGGAATTCCCTCTGTTCATTGCCTATCCCTCTTTCCATCTTTGCAAGATTGACTGTTACAAGTTCTTTTAAGATTAGTTCCATTTCTCACTTTCCTAGATTGGCTCCCCACCCCTCAAGACTTCCTCTTTCATTTCCATAATAACCCATGCATGACTATTATCAACCTTTTCTCACTATATTTGAATTTTCTGTTTATATAATTCTTTCCCAACAGACCATACAATTGAGGACAACTATGCCTTTTTATTACTGTGTCATTGGTACCTATACAAAGAAAACAGGGGATTTACATACATATATATACATATATTTCACATATCTAGTTCCTGTATATATATGTGCATATGTTTATATGTATATTTATATCATATATGTATGTATATACATATATATTCTATATATATGTCAGTCTGTTTTTATCATTTCCATAGAACAAAAATCTTCAGCATTATAATTTATTGTGAAGTCACCTCCCATGCTTAGCCTTATAAGATTTAGAAAACTTTTGGAAAATTTTTTGAGCCATGAAATTAATTCTTGTGAGGAAAGTCATGTTGAGAGCAATACCAACTCCACATTTTTCTAGGACTCGATCAAAAGACTGGATATAGATATTTATGAATCCAATTATGATTATTAGGCCATCTATATATTTATGTAAAAGTATTTAGTTTTCTTTCATATTTCTATGTGTCTCCTTTAGCATTTTCCTTTCTAAAAAACAGGCTATATTATCGGGCACATTTTTACACCACAATTAGTCATGGATGTGGTGATTCATCAGGTTGGCTTATAAAGTGAAAGCAGCCTTGCCCTTCCTAAGCCACGACCATTGGCAGCTCCCTTTCCCCCTCTGAATCAGATTTGTGTTTGTTTGAGTAATGAAGAAAGAACTGTCTGTCTTATGACCTTAGAGGCTGGTGAAAGGGAGCAACTGAATGTTTTTGGCATAGGAAAGTTAGCAGAACAATGCAAATCTGTGGACCAGAGAGTGCTCCATTTGGCTGTTCACTCTGGTCAGACTTGAATGTCACACGATCCTCTGACTTCTGGCAGGGTTCTTTACCCTCTGCACAAAACTATTTTAATATAAGCAAACTGGATTTTAGGACTTACAAAAACAATTCTTAAACTCTCTGTGTGCATTTTATTGAATTCTCTATCATTTATTAAGACCTCCAGTCTTTCCAAAATGAACATTCTGAATCCTAGTGTGATAAGAGCCAGTAGAAGATGGCTTTACACCATGGATACTATTTGGAGAATGGCACATCAAATACCCCTGAACGAATCAGCTTATGGCAAATTTAGATGAGGCCATTGAACCACACACAGAAGAGGTATTGGAACCATTTCAAAGAAGAGTGAGAGAGGCGATAGTCAGTGAGCCCAAAAAGTCTATGAAAAGACAGTTCTGATGACAATGAATCTGAAAGAATCTTGTGGAAGAAAAGAATTTACTTCTCATAATGTATTCACTCATCTTATTTGCCTGTTAATCAATGGGTGTTTAAAAAGATACTAGTTAGAAGAAGTCCCCATATTTGCTTATAAGGACACCTATTAGACTACTTACAAGATTGTCTCTGTCTTTCTCTCTCTCATTAGGAGTACGAGAGAGTTCCTCAGAGGGCCAGATAGGGGTACGAACTATAATGCAGCAAAGTATCCTGGTGGACTCCTTCCTGCCCTTTGTTTGGCATTCTTAAAATCTATGCCCCACGTCTTGATATCTTTAAACAATCTACAGTGTTCTTTTGCTTGCCCGGGGAAACTTATTTCATTAGCAGAATTGTGCTGGTTACATATCTTTTTTTTTTCTTCGACTTATGTACCCAAATGATCTTATTTCAAATACAATTTAGTGACGGTTATGTATGCTGTTCTCATATCTTCCTAAAAGAAAATTATTTTGGAAGTAAAGCCATTAATATATCAGTTTTGGAAGATATAATCTATAAATATGAAAATTTGAGCATTATTAATGGACACGTTGTATAAATACCAATGATTTTTACTGGATCACAGGTACAAGGAGAGTAAAAGGGCCTCAATTTGAGAAATCTGAGGCAACAAAAGTTTTAAACAATTAAGTTGGAGAGTATTACTTCAGTGGTTACTTAAAGACCATTCTCTATATGAAAATGAAACGCAAAGGCCAATATGAAGAGAATAGGAGTTAGTGTTATAAAAAGAGATAAACACAAATCAGGTTTCTTTCCACATCTCAATATGGAGGAATCTCTTTTTCTCCTGTCCTCTTGTTTTTTATATAGAGAAACGTCTTTGAACATGTCAGCCCCAGCTCTGGTCATCCTACTCAAGGGATGAATAACCCTGGATAGGCTCTGGCCCTGTGGGAAATGGTTTGGGGAAGATCTACAATTCTCTAGATCTTTCTTGGACTCACTGGGCCCAGTTTTCTCATTCAGAGGCTATATTTTGGAGGCCAATTATGGCTACAAAACTAAAGCCAAGTTCTTAAACGCATCTTCAATGGGGCCACTGATCTGACTCCACCCCTATATCTCAATTAGTTCTGATCTCAGGTAGGAAAGGGAAGAGTCATTTTTAGATCTTGATAAAGCTCCAACAGTTGATTTAAAAAACAAAATTATGTGAGTTGCAAGAGGTGTATCTAAGTATCGGTCAGAAAAATTAAATAGAATTTATTTTTCTGAGAAAAGTAAAACTAAAGACAAGTCAAATACCTCGATATTTATTTGTTTATACTAATGTATGACATCAAATAAGCAGACGGATGAGAGAGAACCAGCACCGAAAATACATAGGCTCCACTTGGATAAGTATTAATTCACTGGAGAAGAACTGGAACATCAAAAAAAGCTTAAAAGGAGAAAAGAATTATGAACTGTGCTCCTTGCTTCCCCTTCCAAAAGAAGAATAATTGTAAATATTTAAGAGGTCAGCGTGGTCATAGACTCTGTAAAGCCACGCAGTAAAGTCAGATTCCAGACTGAGGGTAATCAATTCTAGGATTTAACTAAAGTTCAGTCACAATAGGGCACATGAAATGCCATGAGGCTGGGCATGAAAAGCTGCCAAGGGGACAGAGGTGGGAGTGTTTTCTAGTGGAAGGAAATAGATATCCTTCAAGAAAGAGGAGGAAGAACTAGATTTCTTTCTGTCACCACATATGTGACCCCTTTTACACATATTTGTTGGTGGTATAGTGGTGCGCATAGTTGCCTTCCAGCCTTCCTTGTAGCTAGGACATGTGTATATGAAAAGATTTCCATTCATTTAGCTGCATAAGACTTTGACCTGAAACGTGGCTAAGTAGGTGTTCTCAAGGGAGCGCCTTCTTGAAGAGTGTGGTAGTGGTGGTTCTGATAGTGTACGTGCAACAATGGTGAGGTTCTCTCATTTAGTCTCTAACATCATTGTGGAAAGTCGCAGTCTTTGTGAAGGCTGCAGTATTGCAATCAAGATGTATTGCAATGTAGCATGATTAGACAGTGTTCCAGATTTGATGGCTTCTTAAACTGGGTCTCTGACTCTCACAGATCCTGTGAGGACCCAATATCCTTTTATATACTCCTTTATTATTTAAAGTAGCCCAAGTTGATTCTGCTATTCACAAGTTAGTACTCTGACCAAGATAATAAGTGGTATTAGTAAAAGGGGTAGGCATCCAGATCCTAAAGAAAATGAAAATCTGAGATCATATGACCTGCTTATGTCAGAAGGCCCTCAGAATAAAACTGTCACCAGATAATGGGGTTCTGCCATCTATGGCAAGCAGTGGCAAAACAGTTAATTTAATTCTTCACCAGTGATTACCTGGAATGGCAGGCTTTGGAATTGTAAAGACTGTGGCTTAGACTGGTTGTTTCACAGTGCACCAGAGAACTCATAGAAATTAAACATATTCAACATCCAAAATTGTCTTGATGCATTAAAGAGTAGATAATTTCTATAATCATACAAAACAATCTTTAAACATTTTCAGTAATGGAATAATTGAATTGGAAAATAAAATTCCAAATTTTGTCCTGAGAGTCACCGAATTACAAACTCAGTTTAACTTGTAGTCTATTTACATGTAAAAGTTAGGACATTCTTTGGGCAAGATGGAAACTTATGGATTAAAATAGGGCTAAATGGGAAGAATCAGATTATGAAAGTATATAAATCCTAAAGTTCCACAGAATCTCTTCTGTAAGCAGAAGCAGACATTTTAATTTTTACCTCTGTCATGAGCTTTTCCTTGGCTTGCTTGAAGATTTGTAACAATCTTGCCTAAGATAGTAGCTTTGCAAAGAGAAACTGCTTTTCCTCATGTCTGCCTATACCACCTCTCACCGCTGTCAGTATAACTAGAGTCAAATATCAGTATGTTTCGGGGGGGGGGGGGGGCGACTTTTAAACAAAACAGGGAGGAAAATTTTATATACCAGATAATTAGAAATACTTTATTAGACTTCTGGTCAAGATGGTGGAATAGGAAAATGCTGCACTCACCTCCTCCTACAATCACATTAAAATTACAACTAAATTACAGGAAACAAACCTTGAGTACTACCTGAAGAATGGGTGAACAGAAGTCCTATACATAAGGATATAGAAGCCACATGAAGACTTATAGGAGGGGTGAAGATGCAAAATGGGCTTATCTCACACCCACGTGGGCAGTTAAAAATCAGGAGGAATATCTTAGCTATGGAGTTCACCGCTAAGGAGAGAGGGATTTGAGCTCCACACCATAATCCTCAGCCCAGAACACCGGTGGCAGGAAGAGGAGATCCCACAATATTTGGCAGTGAAAATCAGTGAGAATTCTACCCAGAATAAGACAAAGTTCTGCTGTAGAGGCAGGTGTCTTCTTAAAGGGCACAAAGGCAGACTAACGGGCTCACAAAAACTCTTCCTAAGCGCCAGTGAAGGGACAGTAGCTTGAAAAGCTCCAGGGCTAAATGGAAAAGAACTGAAATGTTTGGATTCAAGGAGAGGGCTGAAGGGGCAGTTCTCTCTAGGAGAGAATTGCTGGCAGATGCCATTGTCCTTTTGTTAATCTTCCCCCTACCCAGACTGCAGGCATGAATGGGCACCAACTCTGAGTCTCCATTGACCTGGCTAACACTATCAACCCTGCCCCCCACCCTGGTGATTCCCTGAGACTCTGCCCCACTCAATTCATGCACAGGTCCGAACCTCTTTCAGAAGCTCTTCTTCATAATTGACCAGACTCTGCCACAATGCAAAATTTTCTAAAATCTCCCCAAAATCCACAAACTCCAAACAACCCACAGTTGGCTCAGTGTGGCCAGTGTCTTTTGATAAACAGCTCCAAGCAAAACATTAGTGGCAGCAGGTCTTGGTTCACAGTATAGTCTCTCCAGGTGTCTTCAAGCCCAGTACAGGCAGCCGTGAACTACAGATCACTTCATACCTCCTACCAAATGGCTCCAGGCCAGGCACAGAAAGCTGCTGAACTTGGCTTGCACTAGAGGCCCATGCAAAAGGCCCCGGATCCAACATACCTGGTAGCTGGCTTCAGATCATACCAGAGAAACATCCAATTATTCCACAAATGACACATATGAAGGACGTACTTGACGGGCACCAGAGTTCCTCTAAAGCAAATCCTGAGCCATGGGGTCAGCCCCAACACAAGAGTTCATCTGCAATAGTCACAGCCAGATATCACAACTTAATGGTCACTCCCTCTCCCTATTGTGCCAACAGCAGTCAAGGCTCAATTATAAGAGTAGGAAAAACACAAATCACACCAACGACATCCCCGGAGCGCCTGGCTGAGGTGAACAAGGAGACTGTACCAGTGGATCCCACAAGATATCTAATACATAACACATAGAAACAGAAACGAGGAGGCAGCCAAAATGAAGAGAAAAAGAAACATGTCCCAAATGAAAGAAGAGGAGAAAATTCAAGAAGAAAAAAAAACTAAAAAATAGTAGAAGCAAGCTATCTACCAGATACAGAGCTCAAATCACTTGTTATAAGGATACTCAATGAACTTAGGAGGAGAAAAGATGAACTCAGTGAGAAATTACAAAAGAAATAGAAATCATAAAAATAACTAATCAGAAATAAAGAATGCGATAAATGAAATAAAGAACACATTAGATAGAAGCCACAGCAAATTAGATGAAGCAGAGGATTGAATCAGTGATTTGGAAGACAAGGTATTGGAAAGCATCCAATCCAAACAGCAAAAAAGAGAAAGAATCAGAAAAATGAGGATAGTTGAAGGACCTCTGGGACAATATCAAGTGTACCAATATTCACATCATAAAGATATCAGAAGAAGAGAGAGAGCAAGAAATAGAAAACCTATTTGAAGAAATAATGACAAAAAGCTGTCCTAAACTGCTGAACAAAATAGACATACAAGTTTAAGAAGTGCAGAGAGTTCCAAACAAGAGAAACACAAAGAGGAACCCGCAAAAGAACACATCATAATTAAAATGTTAAGGGTTAAAGACAAAAAGAGAATCCTAAAAGAAGCAAAAGAAAAGCAATTAGTTATCTATAAGGGAACTCTCATATGACTGTCAGTTGATTTCTAAAAAGAAACTTTGCAGGGCAGAGAGATTTACACAAAATATTCAAAGTTATGAAAAGCAAGAACCTACAACCAAGATTATTCTACAACAAAACTATCATTTAGAATCAAAGGGCATAAAAGGAGCTTCCTAGACAAAAAAAAAAAAAAAAAGGAATTTATCACTACCAAATCAATATTACAACAATCTTTAATGAGAATTATTTAAGAGGAAGAAGAAAAACAATGATAAAAATATTAATAATAAAATGGCAATAACTACATACTGATCAACAATCACTTTCAATATAAATAGATTAAATGTACCAGTCAAAAGATATAGGGTAGCTAGATGGAAAAAAAATAAGACCCTTACATATGTTGCCAATAAGAGACGGATTTCAGATTGAAAGACATACAGAGCCTGAAAGTGAAGAAATGGAAAAAGATATTTCATGAAAATAGAAACTAAAAAAAAAAAAAAAAAAAAAAAAAAAAAAAAAAAAAAAAAAGCTGGGGTAGCAATACTTCTATCAGACAAAATAGACTTTAAAACGAAGGCTACAACAACAGACAAAGAAGGATATTTCATAATGATAAAGAGATCAATCCAAAAAGAAGGTACAACTATTATAAACATTTGTACACTCAATATTGGAGCACCTAAATGTATAGAGCAAACGTTGATGTACATGAAAGGAGTGACCAACAGTAGTACAATAATAATAGGGGAGTTTAACA
Source organism: Rousettus aegyptiacus (assembly GCF_014176215.1). Taxonomy (NCBI): domain Eukaryota; kingdom Metazoa; phylum Chordata; class Mammalia; order Chiroptera; family Pteropodidae; genus Rousettus; species Rousettus aegyptiacus. Next base: position 72,102,380 of record NW_023416288.1, read on the forward strand.
CTTTATTAATGTCAATGGATAGACCACTCAGATAGAAAATCAACGAGAAAGAGATGTCTTAAATGACACATAAAATCAGATGTATTTAATAGATATTTTTAGAATATTTTACCTTAAAGCAACAGAATATACAGTCTATTCAAGTGAATGTAAAATTTTTTCATATAGACCACATTAGGCCACAAAAAAAGTCTCAATAAATTTAAGAGACTGAAATCATATCAATCATCTTCTCTGACTACAATGGTGTAAAAATAGAAATCAATTAGAAGAAAAGAACTGAAAATCAAAAGATAATCTTGAGACAAATTAAAATGAAAACACAATGATCCAAATTTTATAGGACCCAATGAAGGCAGTTCTAAGAGGAAAATTTATAGCTATATAGGCCTAGCTCAAGAAACAAGAAAAATCTCAAATAAACAATGTAACCATACACATAAAGGAAATGGAAAAAGAAAAACAAAACCCAGTGTAAGTAGAAGGGAAAAATTAACAAAAATTAGAGCAAAAATAAACTAAAGTTAAAAAAAATACAAAAGATTGATAAAACCAAGAACTTGTTCTGTAAAAAGATAAACAAAAATTGACTAACCTTTAACCAGACTCATAAATAAATAAATAAATAAATAAATAAATAAATAAATGTATTCGTTGACTAAAAAGAAGGAAGACCCAAATAAATAAACCAGAAATGAAAAAAGAGAAGTGACAACTGACACCAGAGAAATACAAAGGATTACAAGAAAATACTATGAACAATTATATGCCAACTAATTGAATAACCTAGAAAATATGAATAAATTATTAGAAACATACAATCTCTGAAGACTCAGTCAAGAAATAGAACATCTGAGCAGACCAATAATTATTAGCGAAATTGAATTGAATGATTAAAAAATTCTCAAAAAATAAAAATCCAGGATCAGATGGCTTCATGGATCAATTTTACCAAATAGTCAGAGAAGAGTTAACTCCTATTCTTCTCAAACTATTCCAAAAAATTTAATAGATGGCAAGGGTCCCAGACTCATTATATGAGGCCACCATTACTATGATTTCAAAACCTGACAAAGAAATTACAACAACAACAAAAAAAAATTTATAGGCTGATATCCCTGATGAATATACATGCAAAAATTCTCAACAAAATATTAGTGAAAGAAATTCAATAATACACTAAAAAGATTTCGCATGATCAAATTAGATTTATTCCTGGATTGCAAGTTTGGTTCAATATCTGCAAATCAATTAACCTTATACACGACATAAACAAATGAAGGATAAAAATCATATGAACATTCGACAAAATCCAGCATCTATTTATGATAAAAACTCCCAGCAAAGTGGTAATAGGGGGAACATACCTCAACATAACATATAGGACAAACCCACAGCTAACATCACATTCAATGGTGAAAAACTAAAAGCATTTTCCTTATGATCAGGAACAAGACATCATTGTCCACTTTCACCATTTCTATTCAACATAGAATTGGAAGTCCTAACCACAGTAATCAGACAAGAAAAAGAAAGAAAAGTCATTCAAATTGAAAAGGAAGAATTAGAGCTGTCATAATTTACAGATGACATGATACTATGTATAGAGAACCCTAAAATTCCACCAAAAAAAATCTATTAGAACTGGTAAATAAATTTAGTAAAGTAGCAAGATACAAAATGTATGGTTACATTTTCATATACCAATAACAAACTATCAGTAATAGAAATTAAGAAAACAATCCCATTTATAACCACATCAAAAAATGACTAAGAATAAATTTAATTAAGAAGGTGAAATACTTGTACTCAGAAAATTATGAGACCTTGAAGAAAGATATTGAAAAAGATACAAATAATGGAAGCATATACTGTGTTCATGGATAGGAAGAATTAACAGCCTTAAATGTCCACACTACACAAAGCAATCTATAGATTCAATGCAATCCCTATCAAAATACCAATGATATGTTTCATGGAACTAGAACCAATAATTCTAAAATTTACAGGGAACCATAAAAGACCCCAAGTAGCCAAAGCAATCTTGGGAAAGAAGAACAAAGTTGGAGGTATCATGCTACCCCATACCAAACTATACTATAAGGCTGTAAGTAATCAAAACAGAATGGTACTGGCATAAAAATATACATATGAATCAATGAAACGGATTAGAGAGCCCAGAAATGAACCCATGCCTACGTAATCAATTAATCTATGATGAAGGAGGCAAGAATATACAATGGGGTAAAGACAATCTCTTCAATAATTGGTGTTGGGAAAACTGAATAGATATATGCAATGAAATGAAGCTAGACCATTGTCTTTCACCATATACAAGAATAAACTCGAAATGAATTAAAGACTTAAATGTAAGTCCCTAAACTATAGAACTCCTAGAAGAAAACATAGACAGCAAACTCTCTGCCATTGCTCTTAGTAATATTTTTTTCTGATTTATTTCTTCAAGCAAAGGAAACAAAATAAAAATAAACAGATAATACATCAACTGAAAAGTTTTTGCACAGCAAAAAATATTAATGAAATGAAAAGTTAACCCACTGGATTGGAAAAGATATTCGGCAATGATACATTTGATAAGAGGTTATATCTGATTGAAAAATGGGCGGAGGACCTGAATAGATATTTCTCCAAAAAGAACATACAAATGGCCAATAGACATATGAGAAGATGCTCAGTGTAACTAATAATCAAAAAACTGCAGATTAAAACCATAGTGAGATATCACTTCATACCTATCAGAATGACTATCATCAATAAATCAACAAACAACAAGTGTTGACAAGGGATGTGAAGAAAAGGTAACCTTGTGCACTGTTGGTGGCATTGCAAATTGATGAAGCCACTATAAAAAACAGTTAGGTTGTTCATCAAAAAATTAAAAATAGAAATACTCTATGACTCAGAAATTTCACTTCCAAGTAGTTATTCAAGAAATCCAAAACACTAATTTGAAAAATAAAACATATGCATCTCTATGTTCATTGCAGTATTATTTATAATAGCCAAGATTGGAAGCGTCCTAAGTATCCATCAATAGACGACGAAAAAAGAAGAGGTACATATATACAATGGAATATTACTCAGCTATAAAAATAATGAAATCTTATTTTTTATGACAATATGTATGGATCTAGAGAATATTATGGTAAGTCAGACAGAGAAAGACAGATACCATATAATTTCACTTACATGTGAAATCTAAAAAAAAACATAAACAAAATAGAAACAAAATGAAAGATAGGAGAACATTTGTATAATTGCTCAATGGGAGAGATGTTGGGGAGCTGGGGAATAAAGGTGAAGGAATTAAGTACAAATTAGCAGTTACAAAATAGTTACAGGATATAAAATACAGCATAAGAATATAGTCGATAATATTGTAACAACTATGCATGATGTCAGGTGGCTACTAGACTTACAGGGGTGATAACTTCTTAAGTTATATACATGTCTAACCATTATGCTATACACCTGAAACTAACATAATATTGAATGTCAATGTAAGGAAACAATAAAAATAATTTTAAAAAATACTTTGTTAATTTGTGTTAGCAAAAATCTGGGAAATATATGTGGGACGAATTCTGAAGAGGAAAGACTAAGAGGGTGTTAGTTTCATCTGTGTTCATCTTGCAAAAATCTGTTGGGTTTTTCATTTATTATATATGCCCTTTCTTTTATTCAGATTTTATTTCAGTAAAGTTTTAAACATCAATAAATCTTCATGTTAAAACCAATCTGAACACAATGCTAACCCAACCAAAAGTTTATCTTGCGCTTTTTTTCTGCGTATTGCTCCACAGTGACTTTTGAGTTTAACTTTTGTACATATCTGAATTATTTATGACAAATATTTATCAAATTTATCTCCTTTTAGAGGTGCTGGCTTTCATAATTAAAACAAAGCAGTTCCTTCCAAGATTTGAGAAGAAAATGGTTCCTAAAGGGATGTAAAAGTAAACCTTTTACTCCCTGCCTAGGTTTTCCTCCCTCTTGGGAGTCTGGTACATTGATTGCGGCTACCACTTTTACCTTTCAACTTTTTACCACCCTGGTTCCAGCACACAAAAGCCCTTTCAATCACTTCCACTTAGAAAAACTAAGAAAGGCTGATCTTTTCAAAATAAATTATACTAAATAGTATAAAGAAATACAAATAGAAATCTAGAAAAATTAAGCCTAATATTTGGGTTTCCAATACAGATTTCTCATCTTATCATACTACCCTATTTTCTCCCACCAGGTAGTAGCTAACCTTAACGTTTAGTCTATAGCTTACAAAATATCAAGGCAGGATTATGACGAAACTAGAGAGGAAATGAATATTTCTGAGGAATCGCAGCTTAGAATCTAATGTAGTAACTCATGAGATTTAAATTGCTTCATTTAACCTAGAATGAGAGTGTTTTATTCACATGATAGTGGCATAAAGTTGGATGAGAAAGCAGTGTTCTAGAAGTTTAAATAAAGAAGGGTAAGTGTTGGCCTTGAGTAGCAAAGGATAGTTAATGGACATGCCTCATATTTGTGGCTGACCTACAGTTTTTGGATGCCCTTTTTATACTGTATGAAGCCATAATTTTATTTTCCTGTCCCCTTTTCATTTAAGATTTAGGGACGTGATTTAATCAGATGCATCGCAGATATAATTAGGTGAATTAAAAACATCACTGTAAGACAAATAAGAGATATACTTTTTTATTTTCTCATCAAACACACTGGTGTTTTGATCAACTTATGAAAATATTAATATGAGAGTAAATTCTGCTTTATATGTATCCTTATTTATCACTTTAGAGGTTTAGTGAGAATTATATATATTATTATTTTTAAAATCATCTAAGTATGTTGGTAGATACTACATATTAATGTTAGTTTGATAGGATTTATGCTGGTATGTTAAACCAACATGTATCAAGGAATTTAACAACATTTGTAATTTTAATTCCATAGTAGTCAAGTAGGAAGAGGGAATCCAGGGAAAAATAAAACATCTCACCTTGGAGCTGGGAAATATTTTGAATCTGACATCATAATTAAGATGAGGAGAAAATAAAATTTTCCTAAAGTGTGAAATTCAAAATTCCACAGGTTCGTGCCAGGCAGAGGCAGGCATTGGTCCAGCTGCGATAGTTGTGTTAGGGTCAAACCCTGAGACAGAAGAGATAAGAACAACACTGGAGTCAAATAAGTAATTTAGAAAAAAAGGGAGGCTTTTTAAAGGAATAATTGTGAGATGCCCAAGAAGTCACATTTATTGTCAGAATGAGATTTGGCACTTTGGTAAATTGAAATCACTGACTCCATGTAATGAGAGATCACCATTATAGAGATATTCCAAAATCTGTGCTCTTACTAGTAAGACTTTAATCAACATCTCCAAATAGATACTCAGGTAGTCAGACACCTTTTAATTTCAATTAAGTTTTATGCTTAAATTAAGTACATATGAATATCAGGCTTAAAAAATATATGTACCCACTTCTCATATTTTTGTGAAGGCCAATTTTTTTTTGTCAGCATAGAGATGGAGAGAAATGGTGGTTATTAAAATAATGTTAAGGAAACTACTAGATAAATTTAAGTTAAAGTAAAATATGTGGGAACTGAGAGTGAGTGACTTAGCCATGCTTTCCTTGCTTCCCTAGTCCACATTCTTTTCATGTATTTTCAATGAGATTAGTTAGCGAGTAAAAATCTAGCTTTACCATTCATTTTGACTTTTCCACAAATCGAAGGGCAATATTTGTCTCATGCTTGCTATGAGTTAGAGGAAAAGCTTTCTATAAAATAGTATATTTGATTGGATTCAAGAACATCATTTGTCTCTAGTTGGTCCATGCTATATCTTTAATATACTTATGGTTCTGTTACTTGGCAAGAGTGTCAGAAAAACAGTCCATTTATTTATCACTCATTAAAGGAGTCTTATTAGATGCTCAGTAGTGTGAATTATAGAGGGTGCAGGTGTGAGCCAATTGCTTGAATGCAAAGAATGCACTGTGTCATCCTCAGTCCTACTTCCAGACTTCTAAAAAGGTTTAAAATACCACAAAGCCCACTGAGTTTTAAGCTATTGTTGGTAGTATTTGGGTAAACAATGCTACTCTATTAGTTATTTAACGTTAGAAACAAGCATGGTAGTCTATCTATTCAGTCCTAGTTTGGGCCTTGTGTTCAGAAATACTGAAGTCATATTTGCAGTTGAATTTTATCCTGAAATTCTTTCTCACTGCTTTCTCTGATTGCCCAACCACCTGTGTCCTTGATCTGGTCTGCTACTGCTAACAAGACACCTGGCTGTCCAGGGTGGTCTGCTCTAGGTCTGAATCATTTAGCAAATATTTACTGAGCAACTGCAAGAAGCCAAACCCAGTGCTGGTTGCTAAGAACACAGAGTTAAATAACATTCCCCCCCCCTCTCCAGTTACCGACCGTCTAGTGGTGCATAAACAGTGATCTATTCTTTTTTCTTAACAAATTCCTTAATATCTAGAAGGCTCAAAATGATAGTTATAGCAATGAACTGAAGTAAACAAAGAAAAAGCAAATGACACATCCAAAAAAAAAAAAACAAATAAGATGAGATGGCATCACCAGTCTCACATGAATGTTTCTGAGTTGCTCTGAAAGACTTTAAAAAGACAACATGTTCCATTTTGGGCCAATACCATTTAAGAACCTGCAGAGTTCTCAGTTTTGCCCCAAACCAGACTAGATTTATCACTTGGTATAGATTTCCCATCTGACCCTAAGTGATGTTATATTTTCATTATCTATGGCTCTTGCTCAGGTCCCAGAATAAGACAAGCGTCATACTCTTTTGCTTCTAAGTATTCCTCCTTTGAATTTTATTCTATATTTAAATGTCCTTGTGATATATTCTCTCCCTTTCCAGTACCTTGCCTAACACCCATAGTCCCTTGCTCTTCTGGCTTCTTCTCACAGGTTTTTTCTCCTACTTTCTTAAGGCTACCTCTAACTCCAATAAAGTTTGACTTTTCTATCTACTGCTTCAAAACCATAGTGCTAACAGCATCAATTATTTCCTCAATCATATTATTTTCTTAGAAAAAAAAAGTCTCCTCAATTACAATCTCCCAAAGGGTGCAGCTCCATTATCACATGGACCATGACAATAACTAATTGTACCTGCCTAAGGAAACTGAACTCAAACTGAACCAGTCAGCCAGTCATAGTATCCAATTTTAGGATTTGATATTGAGACACATCTGTGTCAGGTAACAGTGAAGAGCTCATAGCAAGGTCTTGGAGAGTCCAGGCTGGAATCAAAGCCATACTGAGCAGAGAGTAAATATAAAAACTAAAATAGTGAGGGAAGCAGAGGAGTCATGATAACGCCATAAGGGAGAATCTACAGACCGGGTGGAGAGACACAGAGAGAGAGAGAGAGAGAGAGAGAGAGAGAGAGAGAGAGAGAGAGAGAGAGAGAGAGAGAGGCTTTCGTATGAAATATAAGGAAATAGGAAGGCATTTGAGTAGGTAGTAATTGTGTGGTTTCAAGTATCAGATTTTCCCTGACCTTCACAGATCATTTATTTCTTTTGCGTTCTGAGTTTTTGGAGAAAATAAAATTTAAGCCATAAAACTCTAACTATAGGTTTCTATTTATATTTTTTAACACTAAAATGAATACATATTTCATAGAACTAACTTGGAGAATTTCCCCAATGTATATGAAATCTGATTTTAGAAGTATTAAAACTTACTCCAGCTGGTTCTGTTTACTTACTAACGTGTAAACTTGGAAAATTGCTCAATCTGTTTGAGCCTCCAATTTCTCATTTGCAGAATGGGTATAAAAACATTATATGTATAGTTAGGTTTTTGTGAGGATTAAGTGAGATGACCTGTAAATGAGATCATATATATAAAGGGCTTATGGCAGCTTGACTCTTGGTTAAGCACCCTAGAAATGCTGGTCATTATTGCTAACAGCATGATCAACAATGGTATTATCAACCTCATATTTATGATTAAGTCCACTTCCACCACCACTTCTTTCCTATCTCCTGACATACCCTGTCCCCCAGCCACCTGCAGCTGATGATAGACTCCTGTGTCAGCAACCTCCCACAGTGTCTGTACTCTAAAATCACCTCTGTTCATCATTTCACGTTCCTTCATTCCTCTGCCCACCAATTTTACTCTCCCTCCATAGTACATTGTTTGAGAACTCAGAGTCTCGAGTAGGAGCAATCTAGTTAGAGTAATTTACATTAAAACTAGAATATCTAAACTACTCAGGAGGATTGGCCTCTTAAAAATGATACTTGTTAAATAAACCTTAAACTGGAAAAGCTTCAGAGAGTTTAAGGAAAGAATAAACCATTTCTGAAATATTTTAAAGGAACAGGAGAAGATCCCAAAAAAACTGAACCTAAACTGCTTTAAAAATGAGTTGAAATATATGTATTGGACCATTTTATAATAATGTTGTATTTATAACATTTACAAGCAATGCAATGTTTTGGACCAGTAAATTGAATAGTTTCTGAGACCTGCTATCTCAGTTCTAAACTCAGCGATATTGCTCGGCGATATTGGTGACTAACATAATATGGACGTAAAGCTCATATTTAATAAATGTTTGCTGATTTATGGAAGTCGGTCTGACGACTTTTTCATTTGCCAATAAAACTTATAATCTGGCAACTTCATTAATGATAAAATGACTACTGTAAAATATTTAGTGACAGATGTGGTTCCATAGTGTAGCAGTTAGCACATCTGCTTTACAAGCAGAAGGTCCTGGGTTCACACCCCAGTGGAGCCACGGTCCATGGTCTACAGCTATGCCACCCTGAATGAGCCCAATGTCTGATCTCGGAAGCGAAGCAAGGTTGGGCCTGTTTAATACTTGGATGAGAGACTACCTAGGAACACCAGGTGCTGTACGCATAAATAGTAATAAAAAAAAAATTTGGTGGCAATGAAAGACAATAATTTTTTGATACTAATAAAATGAAAATGAAAATTTTAAAATTTTATAATCCATATTGCCTTCAATTTTACTTTTTGGCTCTGTGAGTTATAAAAACCCAAACTTCCAAGTTGTATAAGGGAAGATTTCCATATTTTTATTATAATCTCTTATATAATTAATACATTAAAATATTCTCATCTAAAGTTTAACCAGTTGAGAAGTATATCTTCAGCCTTCTTTCAATATCCCTTTCCAGCTCTACTTGCCTTCCCAAAGAATATTATTAACAGTTTTGGTATATCCTTCCAAAGCCTTTTCTGGGCATTTTTGCAAAATGACACACATCTTTACAAATGAGATCAGACTTTTTATATTGTTTTGCAACTTCATTAAAAAAAAATAGTATCTTATGAATCTCACATGTCAACACATAAATTTTACTTATAATTATTGCGTAGAATTTCACAGTATAGATATATCATAATTTAGTTAAGCCTCGATTAATTAATATTTGAATAATTGCCTATTTTTTCTCTTAAAACAATGTTTTATAAAACTTTCTATTTATTTTTTTTTGCAACCTGGTATTAATTCAATTTTTATGTATCAGAAGTCTCAAAAAAGGGATTTAGGCCCAAATGTTTAAAAAAATAATTGTTACAGCTTTATTGAGGTATAATTGATATATAAAGAACTGCATATATTTAATGTGTACAATTTGATGGCTTCAAACACATACAAACACCTGTGATACCATCACCACAATCAAGGTAATAGACATCTGCAACACCCCCTAGAATTTCTTTGTGTCTTTTTGGGGGGGATTGTTGTTTGTAAGAACATTGAACGTGAAATCTACCCACTTAACAAATTTGAGTTGCATAATACTATATTTTTTAATACTCATACACAACCGTTTTTCTCATGGATTTATAAGTGCAACTGCTGGCCCAAAGGGTATAAATATTTTCAATTTACGTAAATCCTGCCAACTTGAGAATGCCATTTTTCATACTCTCACTTCTAGTTATCTAGTATATCTGAAACAATGTCTGATTTCCCCCCAAAATCTTTGACTGCCTTACTGACCAACATTCCTAGTACAATGTAGGCTGAGTGAAGTTCCAAAATGTTGCATGGGCTCTGGGGAGGCATCTGTAGTCATTGCACTGAACAATCCTGCCTTTTCTGTACGCAGGTGAACTCATAAAACCTGGAAAAACTCAGATGCGCTGCTTCCACTGCTAAACATAAAGGATTTCACCTGGTTCATTCTACTCTTCTTGGCATTTGCTGTGGGTTTCAAATATGAGAGTACTTTCTCTTTTCTGATGTGTACTTTTTGGGGAATAATCCTTTATAATTGGTTATAGATATAAATAATACGGATGCATGGGAAAAGTTACTTTCTTTAAGCAGAGGATATAGATTTCTTTCAAACGCTATGGAATGTTTATAAAAATACCTAACAATCATTTTTAGGGTAAAAAGAAAATCCAAAAATTCCTAAGGTGCTATATTTTCTCTTTTGAAAGCTAAATTTAGTTAGGTAAATGCTTAAAAAAAATAAAAGCAGTGATGCTATTATATTGACACATTTGCTAAAAGATAAAACTTTATATGCTATGTAATATAGCTTTTAAATACATTTTTTAAAAATCTATTGAGGTATTCTGGACAAAATGGTATAGGTAATAATGGCTTCATTCATCTGTTCTTGTGACCACAATCAAAATTGTGACAGAAACATGGAGCGAACAGCAAGCAGAGTTGCCTGAGGTCTAAAGGAACAGAAGCACTACGACTAGGAAAAGAAATAAGAAATCTCCCTGCATTGGTGGAAAGTAAGGGGGGGTGAAGACACAAGGTTGCCCAGTGAGACAGAGGCTACGGCAGCTGCAGCTAGCAGGTATAGACATTCCTTAAAGGAACCCTGTCTATGACCAAACTTTGGTGGTGATGTATTCACTTGCTCTGACCACATGGTTGGCTGCTGGGGTCCGGTGGGGTAGGAGTGGTTGGACACCAGGGACTAAAAGGGGAAGCTGACTTGTTGGAATGAGAACCAAAAGTAAGGCTTTCTCCCAGGCAGAAGTGCTGGTGATAAACATTGTTCCTCTATTGAGCTCTCCCCTCTCATAGTGTGTGGATGAAGCACCACCATAGCTGAGGTGTCATCAAACTGATTAACATAGGTCACTCCACCTAGAGGATTCCCTGAAACTCTGTCTCCCCCAACCTGCCACATCCAGGTGTGTCCTTGCCAAGTCCTGTGCAACTTGCTGAGCAAGCTCCAAGACCCATACTGGCATCTGGCCTTGTTTCTGGCATGGCTGCCTGAAGAAACTATAAGTATAGCATCAGTAGATTGCTTGCTGAATCTTAACAGGTGGCCCTGGAGGGACACAGGCTGGGGCTAAACTTGGCCTGCTGCTGAACCCCTCTCAGGACTGGGCCACTGGACACCTACTACACAAAACCATGCTAATAGGACCAGGAGACTTTGGAGCTTCGCTTAGTACATAGACACAGGTACAAAAAGGCAGCCAAAAAGGGAAGACATAGAAGCAGAAACCATATGAAAAGACAGAACAGAGATGCAAGAAAAATGGAGTCAAGCAATCTAACAGATGCAGAGTTCTAAACACTGGTTATAAAGATGCTCAGGGAACTTAGGGGAAGTGTAGATGAATTCTAAAGTGAGAACTTTAACAATGACATAACAAAAAACAAAAATGGAAATAGAAATTATAAAAGACAACCAGTCAGAAATGAAGAATACATTATGTGAGATGAAGAGTATATTAGAGAGAATCAACAGAGTGGGTAAAGACTACCAATATAGAGGATGGGGAAGCCAAGGACACTCAATCAGAATTGCAAGAAAAAAGAAGCCAAAACTAGTAATAATTTAAGGAGCCTATGGTACACAATTAAATGTAAAAATATTCATGTCATAGGGGTACCTGAAGGAAACAAGAAGTTGAAGAGCTATTTGAAGAAATAATGATGGAAAACTTACCTAACTTGGTGAAAAAAATAGACATAAAACCCCAGGAAGCTCAGAGAGTCTTAAAAACCAGGAACCCAAAGAGGCCCACACCAAGACACATGCTAATTAAAGTCCCAAAGGTTAAATACAAAGAGAGAATCTTAAAAGCAGCAAGAGAAAAGCAGTTAGTTACCTACAAGGGAGTACCCATAAAACGGAAGCTGATTTCTCACAAAAAATTTTGCAGGACAGGAGGGCTTGGCACAAAATATTCAAAGTGATAAAAACCCAAGATCTATAACCAAGAATAGTTTATCCAGCAAATTATCATTTAGAGTTTAATGACAGATAAAGAACTTCCCAGACAAAAAAAATAAGCTAAAGGAATTCATCATCACCAAGCCACTATTACAGGAAATGTTAGAAGGAAGTCTTTAAGAAGAAAAACATGTATCAAGAATCATGAATAAAAACTGGTAACCACTACATATCTATCAACGAGTACCTCAAATGGAAAAGAATTAAGTGCTCCAACCAAAGGATAGAGTGGCTGAATAAGACAACAAGATTCTTACATATGCTGCCTACAAGAGACTCACTTCAGATTAAAAGGAACACTCAGACTAAAAGGAAAGGGATGGAAAAATATATTGCTTTGTTGGTCCTAGAGGGTATTACACTGAACAAAGTTAGATAAAGACAAATACCACATGATTTCACATTCATGTGGAATTTAAAGGACAAAAGAAACAACAATGACAACAAAAATGGAAACAAGCTTATAGATAGAGAATATTTTGAGGGCTGCTAAACAGGAGGAAGATTGAGAGGATGGTGAAAAAGGGCCCAGGGACTAAGAAGTACAAATGGATAGTTACAAAATAGTCATGGAGATGTAAATTTAGTGGTGTGATCACTTGAGCTCTAGTCACTATGCTGTATGACCAAAACTAATATATTATTATATGCCAACTATAACTGAGAAAAAAACTCATTAATCACGTAATGTAAATATGAGGAACTAATTGTCTATTATTTTTCAGTATAGCTGGGGGAAAAGAATTTTAAAACTTTGTTAAAAATGGAAAACAAGTTTTAAAGAAAACCAGGTAGACTGTTACACAAATTTCCAAGTCCTTGATTAAGAATGTTAAAGTTAAATGGATATAAATTTTCTTGAATAAGTTGGACTTACGGTATAATACAAAGTAACTTCATTCTTTTCCCATAGTCCTTGAAGCACAAGCTCAATTAAGTCTTTTCCCACTGTTGAATGATATCTCAGGTGGGTCACTCAGTCACAAGGACACTCACAATTCAATCTTTTAAATGCCCAGTCCAACACAGTAATCAGAACTCTAAATTTCATTTTAGACAGGGAGAAGTTCACCCCACACAACCTCCCTCTGATGGAGTCCCTTTGCATCTCCAGGCAGTTCTCTTGACTAGGGATCCCTTTTAAAATTTCCCAAGTATGCACTCTCCTAGGGAACTACTTGACTCCTGTCAGGCACCTTGCCCAGCTCCTTCTTTGGAAAGTGTAGCTTGTGCCCAAAGCTCCAATTTCCCTTTACTGACCAAAAAAAAAAAAAAAAAAAAAAAAAATTCCAGCCTCAGATACCTTTTCCAACACAGGACATGTTAACTAATACCTCAAGAAGATTCAGAGCCCTTATCATCTGACTGAGGTGATGGGGAAGCAGGGTTGGGGACAATTTTGGGGATACACAATGATTTAACAACTTCTCCAGCTTCTTTTTCCATCAAACTTGTGGTTATTTGGTTTGGGGTGAGGGGATACAAATGAATCTTCTCTTTAAATTCTTCAACACTTCATTCTTTAGTCACTAAAAATATGTTATCACCAGGGAACCATTCACCTTTCGTGGTACCTGAAGTTGATACAGTTCTGTGGGAGTGTTAATAAAAATATATATATATTAAAGGACAAATGAAGAATTAAGTAAACATGAATATTTACTAAGAAGATTTTAAAAATTAGAAATAATTAAAATATTTTAAAAGATTACAAGCACCCTAAATCTCACAAAACTAAAAAATAACAATATTTTTATTAGCTGTCTGACATACCTCTTAAATACCTATTTCCCTATAAATTTTGATTGTATATTCTTCCATCTCCTCTTCATATGCCAATGATTTAGAAATATCATTTTCAACAGATATCTTAGAAAGGTATTTTAAGTTTTGTTCTGGTATGGTTCATTAAAATTTTTTAAAATTAGTTTAAAAGTTCCTTCTACCTTTATACCTCCTTATTGGATCTGCCATGTAAATTTTTAGAATTCTTGTAAAATTTGGGGAAACCACTATAAAGTTTCTTTCACATATAAGCTGTAAGATTTCAGGGTACAGCAATTAAATACCCTTTTAACGGACATTATTCATTGTCTGGGAAAAGACTTTGTGCACGTTATTTTGCAGTAAACCCACTGAGACCTGCTAATGCTGAAAGAAGTAGTTTTATAATTTCTTGGCATATATCATAAGCTCCTTGCCTTGGGATGCAAGGACTCAGCGTCTAATCTATTGTTCTTAGCCTTTAGGGCTTCAATTGAAACAGAGACATTAAGTGGTATTACATAGTATCATATGAGGTCCAAATAAGAGATTAAATCAAAAGACTAAGATAGAGAATAAATATCCCACATTTCAAATCATAGAACTTTTAAGACATTGTTGTAAAGACCATAATCTCTGACAATAAGGCAATAAACCTAGAAATTCATTATTCAGAGATATTAGGAAAGCTCAACCACTTAAGTGGAGTCTGAAGGAAGTAGCAAAAGATAACAGAAAATTTTTTTTATATCACATAATTATATAACAATGATTCTTTTGTTTGTACTAACCTTTTAAATTGCATTTTGATGTGAATGATAAGTGACGATTTTCTTAAATTCACTCCCACTCTGTTCTCAGTTGCTGTTACATAATAGATTAGATAACAGTAAGTCTCATAGCTCATTTCTTAAAAATATGCTCATTTGATAGATGAAAAAAAAAAAGAGAATCAGACATAAAAGTGACTTGCACTAGGTGCAAACTAGAGTCCAGGATTCTGATCTCCAAGTCTGATCAACTTTCACTACCACATATCCTGCCAACTGCTGGCATTGTGTTTGCATGCAACCGAGTCTTCAGTTAGCCTCTAGTATTCAAAATTTTTCTTTTCTTTCTTTCTTCTTCTTCAATTGGCTTCTTCATCTGCTGATTCCTTAGGTGTAGAGTCCTAAATCCCGCCCCCAGAGGAGCCAACTACATTGGATAAAATTATGGCCATGAACTCATTGACCAAACCTACTCTTATCCTAGGTGCCAAGATAAATGGCCTTGTTAGGTTTTACTCCCTCTTTTTTTCCAGGGAAATCAACATCACCTCAGCTATTTCAAAGCAAATCTTACGTTCCAGTCTAGGGAATGAGTGGTTCTTCTGGGCGTGTTTCTGTGTGCACGGCTTGTTATTTTCAACAACCTCCCCATGAGCTTCTGGAATGTGAAGACTGTTTTCCTCTGAATAAACTACTGGCCTACACACTTCTATTAAAAAAGAATTAGTACAAGGGGGTAACAGGCAGTATAAAGCTTTGGACTGTTTCCTAGTTATCTTTCTGCCTATGCTTTATCCATGTGCCTGAAGAGAGTCATGCAGTTTTGTAAGCTCGATAAATAAATTGAATTAATAAATAAGTATACTGAAGGGTAGGCATTAAATTGCACACCCAGTGCTTCTATAATGGGCTTCCATAATGGCTCCTTTCTGTCACAAAACTTTCTTCAAAAATATTTTTTTTCCCTAACCACTTGTACTTTCAAATTTTTAACACTTCTGCCTTTCTTAAACCCAGGTCACTCCTTTTCCTTTCTCCCTTTTCCTTCTTCCCTCTTCCTACTGCTACATTTCTTTTAACTATTCTAACAAAAGTATAGTTTTAATCATTGAATCACACTGATGTTGTTTGTTATCAGTTAATGATCCATAAGTAACATTTAGTTCTAAATTTTATTTTGATTTTTTGGTCAAATTTCCTCATGATGGTATAATACCTTTTTTTTTGTAATATTACAATAAATGTAGAAAAAGGATGAGTATGTGTGTGTGTTTGTGTGTGTGAGAAACAGAAACAGTGCTAGAAAGAGACCTAGACAAAGAGATTTCAGATGAATGCTATTTTATATTATTTGACAAAAATTTTTTTAAAAACTTAAAAAATATTAGCAAGTTCGAAGCTGTGGACTTTGAAAAAAGTAGCAAAAGATACTGGAAAATAATTTTTTTAAATCATATAATTATATAACAATGATTCTTTTGTTTGTACTAAACTTTCCACTTAAAGTTTGATGTAAATGATGTGATTTCTTTAAATTTACTCCCACCCTGTTCTTAGTTACTCTTACATAAAATCCTGTTTCCTAACATGTGTCAGGAAGGAGGTAGAAGAGTCAGCTTGGGCTCAAAGTGACATGTGCCATTCCTACTCCTAATCCATTGATTATAACTAGTCATGTGACCCTACCCTAACTCTAAGGGATGCTGGAGGATGTAGAGAATACCATATGCCTCTGTCAAACATGGGATAGTTGAAAATGAATGTCTTAGAGTCCAGAAAATTTGTGTTCCAATCTACTCCAAACTCAGGAGACAGCACTTTTCATTTTTGATCAAAAAAGCATGCTCTACTTCTCATATTCCCAATCACATTTACAATTATGCACAACACCTAACTTTTAAATAGACACTTTTTACAGAAAAACATATAACTGTCAGTTTATTGTTTTTATTTTACTTGAAAGCATTGGTATGGTATTCTATTCAATGGATAATATTTTCAACAAAATTAGGAGGAAACAACAGAAAGAAAAGTAGGAGAGGTAATTATTTTATAATTTATTCTGCTCTGATTAAATTTAATCAAAGAAAATATACATATAGAAAAGCAGATACATTAGTGTAAAGTTTCAATGAATTTTCAGAAACTGACCATACCTGGGTCATCAGCCCTCAGATCAAGAAATAAAACATTACCAGCAACTCAGAACCCCATTCTAGTCTGTAACCTCCTCTTGGTCACCACTATCCTGTCTTCCAACACCATAAATGAATTTGTAATTTACATAAATGGAATCATTCAGTATATGTTCTTTTGTGCCATGCTTTTTTCACTCAGCAATATGTTGTTTTATGTTATTATGTTATGTTACTAGGTTATGTTATACTGTTAGGTTATTTTCTCTTATTGCTACTATATTCCACTGTGTGAATATAGCCACACTATTAGATTTTTAAAGTAAACATTAACACTGTTTGTAGGTTTGGATTCTTTTTTGATCACCAATCCCTATTGTCTAGAGAGCCGGAAAACATTTTCATGTGTAATTTATGTCCTGACACCTTGATTTCAGACTCTGGCCTCCAGAATCAGAAGAGAATAATTTCCATTATTTTAAACCACCAAATCTGTGATAATTTGTACAACAGCCACAGGAAAATAATACTGGGCCTTGCCCACATTGGGCAGTGGGGACTTGGGAACTGGCTGCGGAAGTGACTGGGATTCACTGGCTGCTGCAACCTTCCATGCAGAGTGGCAGTGGGCTCCTTGCCTGCGTGGACCACAGTAGGCCTCAGGCTGTTCTCCTATGAGACTCGGTGAGGCTCTACCACCACTGGCCTTGACAGCTGCCCTAGGGATAAAGCAGACAGGATATTGTAACGTACCCACTGAGCCTCTCTTGACACATTGTCCTTGTGGTGGCCACACATAGGACTGTTAATAGCATTTAACTCATTTTCTAATTGTGATGTGATTTCTCCTCACTAGGGTTCTTGACAATTTGTGGTAGAAAGACAATTTTCTGTAAAAAAAAAAAATCCATAGTTTGGAAGAAAAAGTATAGTTTCGTGGCGCATCAATACCAGAAAAATCATCCACCAGAAAATATTTCCAACTTTTATTTTGATTTTCATTAAAGCATTTTTTAAGCGTGATACAAGAGACACTGAAGAAGTGGTAGATGGTGGTAGAAACACTTTACTGCCGTCTACGTTTTTGTTTAGAATTATCCAGAATTCATATGTTAGACTACTTGAGCTTCATTTTTTATTAACTCTCTGACACATTACTTCTTGAGAGGAAACAAAAGATTTGAGAAATTTTCCTCAACCCATGTTAGGTCATGGTTTGCTTCTTGCAATTTTTTTGCACCGACCTTCTGTCTCTCCCACTATGTCTTCTCCTCAGGTGATACTCCCTCTGCCTCTTCTAACTGCTTTTGTGCCAACTTTCCAGAACATGGTATTGGGATAAAGATATTTCCCCAAGATGGCTTATTGATAATTTAAAATTAGTGCATGCTTAGATTTTGGATTTGTTGAACTGAACTAATGAGATTATATATTTCACAGTTCTTGAGGAAGAGGGGTAAAACTGAAAGTGAATTCCCTTCTTCTAGGACACGGCACTATACTGTTAAACAAATACAGACAGAGTATGAGCAGCTGTCACGGTCACTTCTAGAAGTTTCCTAGGGTGATGATAAATGACAGTGGTCACAGCAAGCACAAGAGGGTGTTCGTTTCTGAAATTACTAGCCTATGAAGAGTGCTGGTAGAGTCCTCTCACAAGAAATACTGTCTGGACTGTAGTTAAGAACTAGTAAGATTTGCCCTTTGGATAAAAGTAATCACTTCTGCAAGCTTCTTGGTGATGCTAGAGATGAACCCCAAAGGAAGCTGGACCCTCTTTTCATCTAGGCAGGTGAATAACTTTGGCTAACTAATATTGCACATATTGAGATGAAAACTCTAAGTACTGTCACTGTTCCATTTTATAGATGGGAAAACAAGGGACAAAGATTCAACACCTTGTCCAAGGTCACAGTTAACAAGAAGGAAGTCAGAATCGCACTCAGGCAGTCTGGCTCTACATTCTGATATAATTTGATTAGCATTTAAATTAAGTAAAGAGAGTGGAAGAATGACTCTGGTTGTTCAAACAACTGTGCCAAGAAACGAAAAGAAATGTGCATGAGGTCTTTCCAAGTTGGTGTGAGTTAGTGTCACAGCATGATGGGAGGATATCTCTGGCATTTTACAACTGGCAAGGCTCATGCAAAAATATCTTGCATTTGTATTGGAAAAGTTGAAACTGCCTGTATACACAAGATTAAGGTAATATTTATTTCAGCAGAATATTTTGAGCCTGTTCATTTTTATACTCCAAAGTTTGAAAAACTTGACATTTTCTTAGCTTAGCTAGTGTAATCTATTTTAGCATTAGTGTTCTCTGTGTTCTAATGAAATTAGAGTTTTAGGTTAAGGAGAAGTACTTTTTAAAGCAAATATTGTTTCCACTGTAATGATTAATTTAACCAAACCAGAAATTCAAGTTGCCCATGAAACACAAACTCAAGCTCTGTAGATAGTGAAATTTAAGAAGGTCAAAACATATAACTGACTGGTATTCTTGAGGAATCTTAAAATCTCAACTAATATGCTATAATATTCAATCAATTTTTGGGAACATGTACAAAATACACTTTATTGCCATTACCGTTGAAGAAGCTAGGTTGTACTTATTATGCCCTAATACTACCTGATATCAATTATTTAATGTACCTGAATTTTTCTTTTAACTTAATTGTCAGTCATTTATATCAGTAACCTTTTGGGGAGTGTCTAGCAAAAAGGTGGCAAAATTTTATATGTTATATTTAGAAATTTAAGATTAAGCCTAAGCTAAAGTTATAATTTTGGTCTGATTCAACTACATTTGTTTGAATGAAGAGAGAAGCTGTCATTTAATTAAAAACACCAGCAGGTGGAGACTATCCCATGTAAAGATGCCTTAAAATCTCAGACTCCAATGTCCCCTATTTCCAGAAATTCAGGCACATCTTATCAGGTATGTCCCCCTGAATATGATATTGGCATTTTAAAGAAACATGTCCTAACAGACCTCACCATCTTTTTCTTTCAAACTTGTTCCTTCCCAGCCTATATGTTTGTTTGATCAATCATTGAAGTAAGAAACTGCACAATCATTATTAACTTATATATTGCAATAGTTGGATTTGTAAGTGGAATTACTGAGTTATTTTTTAACTTTTTATTTTGAAATAATTCAAATTACAGAAAAGTTGTAAAAGAGTACTAAGAATTTCCATATGCCCTTTACCTATATTGGTCATCAATTTAAAATTTTAATGCTGTCTCATATTTGCTTTATCACTCATTTTTTCTTTTTTCTCTCTCCTCTCTCACCTCTCTTCTTCCCTATCTCTCTCTTTTCTCAGGTATATACATATATACATATATATACATACATATATATACACCTATATAATTTTTTTTCTGTTCTATTTGAGGGTAAGGTACAGACCTCATGCTCCTTTTTTCCTATTTAAGTGTTATTTCCTAAGACTGAGAATATTCTACATAATCATAGTAAAATTCTTAGAATCATAAAAATTAACATCGATACACTGCTATTATCTAATCCATAAGACCTACTCAGATTATACCAATTGTCCTTTTAATGTCTTATAGCATATATTTTGCTGGTCCAAGATGGAATTAAGAATCACCTCTTCAATTTCTGGCAAAGATGGCAGAGTAAGTAAACACTGTGCTGCCTCCTCTCATGACCACATCAAAATTACATCCAAACTACAGAACACCCATTATGGAGCATCACTTGAAGTGTAGCTAAACGGAAGTCCTGCACCAAGAACACACAGAAGAAGCCACCTGAAGACTAGTGGGAGGGGCAGAGATTCAAAACAAGCTGGTCCCACAGCCATCTGTGCTAGTTTAAAAATTGAGAGCAATATCTTGGCTACACAAGTGCCCCTTGAGGAGTGAGGGGGTCCCAGCCCCATGCCAGGCTCCCCATCCCAGGGCTCCAGTGCTGGGAAGTAGCGTCCCCACAACTCTGGCTGTGAAAACCAACTGAGATTGTGGATGAGTGACACAGAGGGCTGCTGGAGTGCCAGGATTCTTCTTAAAGGGCAGACACACACAGTTACTCAGTGATGGGCTCACTCACTCTGAGTTCCAGTGCTGGAGTAGCAGCTTGAAAGGTGCCAGTTACATACAGAGAGGAACTAAACTGTCTGGTTTCAGTGTGAGGGCTCAAGGGGCAGCAGCTTTCACCCAGATAGAAGTGCTGGCAGAATCCATTGTTTCTTTGTTGAGCGTTCCCCTATCCTGGCGTGCAGACACAGGTGGCCACTATATCTGAGTAATCGATCTGGCTAACACTGGTCACCCTGCCCTGGTGATTCCTTGTCCTACCCAAGCCACTTCCAGTGACTTTTCTATACAAATGGCCTGTCTTGGCTCATAATGTATAATTTCATAAAATCTCTCAAAGGTTCATAAAATCCAAACAGGCAGCATCTGGCTTCAGTATGTCCTATACCTTTTGATGATTAGCCTCAAGCCCAGCATTAGAAGTAACTGGCCTAGATTCACCAAGTGGCCTCTTAAAGCACATCTAAGCTAAGCACGGGTGGACGGGTGGAAGCCATCTGCAGATTGCTTGGTGGCTCATGCCACGTGGTCCCTGGGCAGGGCATAGGCTGAGGCTGAAGGTGGCTTATAGCAGGGCCCCTCCCAGGAAAACCTAGGGCCAGCTTTGGACCAAGCCAGAGTACCACCTGGGGCCACACCTGAGGATAACACACCCAAAGGGCAGACTAAACCAGCACCAGAGCTCCGCTAAAGTGAATCCTGGTCCAGAGGGTCAGCCTCCACTGGTCACGGCCAGCCCTCACAATCAGTCAGCCTAAGGACCAATCCCTCCTATTGATGTTTCAACAGCAACCAAAGCTCAACTACAACAGGAGAGCACACACAACCAACACTAGGGACACACTTAGAGCACCTAGCTCAGGTGAGCAGGGAGACTGTGCCACTAGGCCCCACAAGACACCTAATGCATAAGGACACTCAACTAAGACCAGGAAACATAGAAGCCCTACCTAATACATAGAAACAAACACAGGGAGGCGGCCCAAATGGAGAGACAAAAAAGCATGTTCCAAATGGAGGAGAAGTATAAGGTTCCAAAAAAAGAACTAAACAAAATGGAGACAAGTAATCTACCCAATGCAGAGTTCAAACATTGGGTGCTCAATGAATTTAGAGGAAGAGTAAATGAACTCAGTGAGAACTTTAACAAAGAGATAGAAAACATAAAAATAAAGATATAAAATATAAAAAAGAACCAGGCAGAAATGAAAACTACAATAACTGAAATGAAGAGCACTTTAGAAGGAATCAACAGTAGATTAGAAGAGGCAGAGGATCGAATCAGAGACATAGAAAATAAGGTAATAGAAAACACCCAATCTGAAAAGAAAAAAAAAGAATTCAATAAAATGAGGATAGTTTAAGGGGCCTCTGGGACAACATCAAGCATACCAACATTTACATCATAGGGGTACCAAAAGGAGGAGAGAGTAAGAAATTGAGAATGTATTTGAATAAATAATAATGGAAAATTATTCTAACTTGGTAAAAGAAATAGGCATACAAGCTCCAGAAACACAGAGTCCCAAACAAGATGAGCCCAAAGAAGTCCACATCAAGACACATCATAATTAAAATGCCGAAGGTTAAAGACAAGTAGAGAATTTTAAAAGCAGCAAGAGAAAAGCAGTTTGTTACCTCCAACAGAGCTCCTATGAAACTGTCAGCTAATTTCTTAACAGAAACTTTGTAGGCCAGAAGAGATTGGCAGGAAATATTCAAAGTGATAAAAGTAAGGACCTGCAACCAAGATTGTGCTGCCCGGCAAAGCTATTATTTGGAATTAAAGGACAGATAAAGAGCCTCCCAGACAGGAAAAAGCTAAAGGAGTATATCACCACCAAACCACTATTACAAGAAATGTTAGAGGGTATTCTTTAAGAAGAAAAAGAAGAAAAAAATATCAAAAGTATAAATAATAAAATGGCAATAACTACATATCTATCATCAATTACTTTAAATGTAAATGGATGAAATGACATAACGTAGCTAAAAGGATAAGAAGATCCTCACATATGCTGTCTACAAGAAACTCACTCCAGATGAAAAGACACACTGAAAATAAAGAGATGGAAAAAGACATTTCATTAAAATAGAAACAAACAAATCCCCCCAAAAGCCGGGGCAACAATACTTATGTTAGACAAAATAAACTTTAAAACAAAGGCTATAACAAGAGACAAAGAAAAACCCAGTAATCCCACTTCTGAGTATTTATCCAAAGAAACCAAAAATGCTTCTTCAAAAGGACAGGTACATCTATATGTTCACTGCAGCATTATTTACAATAACCAAGATATGGAGGCAGTGTGTGTGTCCACCAATAGATAAATGAATAAAGAAGAGAGAATATATATATAATAGAATATTAGCCATAAAAAGGATGAAATTTTGCCACCTGCAACAATATAAATGGACCAAGAGGATGATGTGCAGGGTGGAGTGAGTCAGAAAGAGGAAGACAAATGACACCTGATTTCACATACATGTGGAATCTAGAGAACAAAAAAACACACAAACAAAACAGAAACAAACTTATAGAGGACATTTTGATAGTTGCCAGATGAGAGGGTGATTGGGGGTGGGTGAAAAAATGAAGGGATTAAGAAATACAAATGAGTAGTTACAACATAGTCGTGAAGCATAAGGAATATAGTCAATAAAATCGTAATAACTATGTATGGTGTCAGATGGGTACTAGACTTATCCGGGTGGTCGCTTTGTAAGTTATATAAATGTCTAATTACTATGTTGTACATCTGAAACTAATATATTATTGTATGCTAACTGTAATTGAAAAATTAAAAAATTAAAAAGAAAAGAATCACACTTGCACATATTTTTCATATCTCGATCTGGAATGCTTTTTCAACCTTTATTTGTCTTTTATGACACTGATATTTTTGGAGAGTACAATTATTGATTTTATACCTATTAATTTGGGTTTATCTGATGTTTTTTCAGTTTATGCATTTGTTGTCAGCAATATAAAGTAAGTGATACTGTGTCTTCTAAGTATATCACATCAAGAGATACATACAGTGTGTCAATCTGTCTCATTATTGATAATGTTACCTTTATTACTTGGTTAAGTCATATCTACTTTTTCTTTATCATTCACTTTTTCACTCCTCATACCAACTAGCCCTTTGATGCTGTCAGTTCTGAAAATCTCCCAAATTAAGATTTTCTCCTTCATTCTCATGGCCTTTATTTAGATTGTTGCATTAGCTTCCCAATTCATCTCCTGACTCTATATCTCTTCCAATTCTTCTCTAATTTGCCAAAGTTGCATTTCTGAAATACAAATTTGGACATGAATCTTCCTGACTTTCAACAATTAAAACCTTAATTCCACTCAATTGCTTATAGCAGCATTTCCAAATTACTTTATGTGGAGCACTGGTTCACTTGTTCAGAATAAAGTTTCTATGATCAATAAGTGTGGGAAAATCTACCCTAGTTACCATGTCTTGTCTTGCCATATAGATTAACATATTGAAGATTCTGAGAAGTTCTGTGAAATAAGTCCTGCATTTCTCAAACTTACTTGAACAAAAAACCCTTTGTTTGCCACAGTTCACTACATATAACTCAAGAAACAAGTGGTCTATAAGGTTAATATTTCATACAACACCATTGGGAAGATATTGCTTTTAGTTCATACTCCTTAGCAAGTCTTACAATAAAACTCACACCTTGCATGTCTTCACTAGCTCAAAGTCTATCACTTTCCTCACCAATATTCTCTCTCTTTTGTCAATCAAAACTAATACAACGATCTCATTACACCACATACTAACATGTCTTGTTACTGCACAAACAATAACTTCTGTCTACAATACCCTTTACTGTTTAATCTCTCATGGAAAAAATACACTCGTTCTGTGTGTTTCTTCAAGAAGTGCAGAGAACACTTTGGTGATCAGATGTGTTTCCTTAGTTTCACAACATATTACTTCACTTCTGGCATTTCTGATCACTAAATGTGTGATTAGTTTTTCTCGCAGTAAACAATTCTGTGACATCAGCTGTGTGTCCTACAATTTAACACTTTTCCTACACTATCTATTTGAAACTAGCATAGGATCCCACAGGTTAAGGACTCAGCCCTACAAGACTGCCTTCCCATCATTTCAGAAGCCAATTGCAGGTCCAGGTTGTAACCTGTGCTTCTGACAGACTGGCTATAAATCTGAGGTTCCCACAACTCTTGGGTTCAATTAATTTGCTAAAGCTGCTCATGAAGCTCAGGAAAACAGTTTATTTATTTGATTACTGGTTTATTATAAAAGAATATAACTCAAGAACAGCCAGATGAAAGAGATGCCTAGGGCAAGGTATGGAAAAGGAATGAGGAGCTTTCGTGCCTTCTCCAAGCACCCCACTTTCCTAGCATCTCCACGTGTTCACCACCCCATAAGCTGCCCCTAAAACCTGTCCTTTTGGGTTTTTATGGAGGTTTTATCACCTAGGTGTGATTTATTAATTCATTGGCCATTGGTGATTGATCACAGTCCCCCGCCCCCTCCTCTCTCCAGAGATCAGGGAGTGGTAATGAATGTTCCAATCCTCTAATGACATGGTTGCTTCCTCTGGTAAACTCAGGTATAGCTGAAAGAGGCTTGTTATGAATAACTAACTCTCTCATCAGTTAGGAAATTCTAAGGGTTTTAGCAGTTCTGTGTCATGAACGCTCACTGGAGTGTGTCACTTACACTTCCAATAATGACCCAGTCCAAATGTCGCCTTTCTCCCTGAAGTCTGCTCTGCTCTCATCTCTACCCCCTTTGTATACCCCTCTGAGGACTTAACACGGCTTATAATAACTCGTTGGCATGTCTGCCTATCTCCCAAAATGGTGAGTTTCTTGAGCCCATGGCTTCCTTGAATAATACCTCGTGAATATCACAGTTTTTGCTAAACTCTGAATGATTGATTGTTGATTAAGTAAATTAACACAGCCTTGATATTTTCTATATATCGATAGTGAGTTTGCTGACATCAGCTATAGCTAGTGACCGTATCAGATTATCGATGCTAAAGGGACTTTTGTATAAAGCCAAATTTATAAGTATCCAAAATAGATTACTTCTTTTTCATTTCCTTTTTTCTTATATCACTTGCCTATATTTGGAAATGCATGTTACAAGATATGTGAGATAAATAACTTGACTTGTATCTTTGAATGTTAATCAAAATCAGTAAGTTTTATTTAGGGAAATAAGTGTCTACTACTGGTAAGAAAATTCATTTTCTTCAACTTATTGTAAACAAGTGAAGAAACATGGTATTCTCACATCTGTTTCTTCTTTTATAAACACATATAATATTCTTCAGCCACCTTCTTGCCATTAAAAGTGTGACGTGTCAGCTTTTACAGTTGTTCAACAGAATTGATAAAAGTCTTCGTCTACAGCAACTGTGTATTCTCAGCCACACGCCTTTCCACTTCAACTTACCAAAGGAAGGACTACTTATATTATCCAATGGAAAAGCTGGGTCATCTGGAAGGGTCATGACACGGGCTTATTCCTAATCAGGGACCTCGGAAGCCAAACGTGTGCACCGTGGCTCCTACCCCTTTGGAGACAATCTCATGGGAGTAACTTTTCCGCAGCAGGAGAGACACCATGATTTTTCCATGTCGCACTTTAACTTCTTGAGAACGTGCTTAAAGTCAAATGTTGAACAAAACTCTCAATTTCTATTTCAAATGCATTCCATACAGATTAAAACACAAGTGTAGGGTCTACCACTCAGCCTTCCTACGCACTGTGATTCACAAGAAAACTCTTTTTACTGGCTGACAACAAATCAAGAGCTTGGGATAGCAGCGTTTGAGAGCACGTACTCAGCACGGGTTGGGGTGGGCAGAAACAGAGTGCGCATTCCAGGTTGGCAAAAGTGTACGGTTTGCAATTACAAGGCAAGGTGGGGCTGCTGCCGCTGAAAGTCAAGGAGGCTATAAATACTTAGTAAATGAGGCCAAAAAGTAAGCGAAATCATAATTCTCTCCAGCTCTGTCTCTCTGTCTTTCTTCCTCTCTCATTCTCATTTCTCTAATGTGCTTTCAAAACTGAAATATTAATTGTAAGGTTTCCAAAGTCCCTATTCATTGTGTAACTGGCAAACAACTGTGTTATACTTTTTGTAGCTATTCTGCAGCCACACACTGATCCATCCCTAAAATCGCCACTAAACTTGTAATGCTAAGTATGTGCAAGTTTGAATCGGCATTACCATACAAGGCAGCTTTGAATTCCTCATGGTAACCTTTTATTACTCTTTTCAAGTTTTCCAACCACTGCCAAACTTCTTGAACTTTGTGGAATGATTATAAACTTTATAAACATAAACCTCTGATTCCACTTGGTAATCTGTTAAAGAATGCCAAAGTTATATTAACAATGCCCATTTCAAAATCAAAGGATTGGAATACCATTTTAATTACTTTGACCCTAGAAAACATTTGTTGGTATCATTGGACAATTGATGAATGGCACTGCAACAGCTGTGCTGGTTTTCAAGAAGAAGATTATACAACCCAGAAACAAAGCTTGGGCTGCAAATCTGTCCTGTGTGTCTGGGTTGTTTACAAATGCCTAGAATATTCAGAAATCTACCCCTTTAGAATCTCTGAAACATTTGTTAGTAACACTTCATAATGTAAGTATGTTTCCTTTGGCACCTCAGTAGGGCAGTTCTTATTTTCAGCCCAAACTCTGAGGGATTAGGTTGAGAAACAGAAAGGGTTCTGTCTTTAGCAGGCTGACCTGGGACTCCTGCTGGTTGCACGGCCCAGAATCAATGTGATATGGAGCAACTCCTTAACGAGGGAAGCCCTTTCTTTCTTTAAGGACTGGCAAATGATATTGAAAGATGCAAAGGTGCATGGGAGGAATCACTGTGGAAGGGCAAATAAGCAAAAGAAAACTACTTTTACGTGATCCTGACATAATTTATATGAAAGGGAAGAGACCTGTACTCAGTATGGCAGTATGGTGAGGTAAATAAGAATTCAAACTTTTGGTTCGGAGTTCGAATTCCAGTTCTTACACGTCTTGGCTTTGTCGTTTTTGTGTTACTTAATCCCTCAGTTAGCTATCTATAAAATGATAAAATAAAAGTACCTACGTCCAAGTGTTGTTGTGAAGATTAAGTGAGTGTATATGTATAAAGCATTGAGAACAGTGACTTAGCTCTAGTGATCAAAAGAATGTTAAGGTAATCAAAAAAATAACTTAAAAAAAATGTTTCATCCAAAATGTGCTCTCACATGATAATGCTTCTCCCAACAAATACAAACTTAAGAAAGGTCATTCTAAAGCTATTAACTCTTCCTTTGGTGAAACCCATATTAAGTACTCTGAAAAGGGCTCTATGAATATCATCCAAAGACCTTTGGTGGGAGATACATAATGGGAATTCCCATGTTTGTTTTACAGGTGAAGAAGCAAGGGTTACTCTAAGCCCTTGACGGGATACTGAATGGTCAGTCCCTCTGGGTGCAGCCCACTGCGCGTGCGTGTGCTCTGTCTCCCGTCACCGGAGAAGTGGGCAGAGGGGAATCCTTAATGAATATTCAATGGTGATGATGATTTCATAATAGTGCCTTACAGTTACCTCACAGATTTTGCAATAACTGTAAAGGGTATTTTTTCCTGGAAAATACTCTGTGCAGTGTCATTTGGCAGAAAATCAATTCAGAATAAAAGTACTGTTTGTGGCTGTGGTCCTATGTTGTCCTAGCTTCCCTCTTTCCTGCTTCCCTAGCCCCCATTTCAAGACTATTAGTAGAACTTTATTTGGAACAAGAAGAGAGGAAATGTGTGTGGACAAAAAATAATGTACTACAAGCCTTTGTCAGGCAAGACTGCCAAAACTCACAAGCGCCCTAGCTCTTCACTCTTACAAACACTTAACTATTTTGAAAGTAAGATACCTAAATTATATAAATTTAAGGGGAGTTATTCATTTTTAAATTTCAGGAAAAAATTGTTAGAATTGGGTAAGTCACTGATTATGAATAGTATCACATGCCATTATTCTTTGGTAAACTGCAAGTATTGACAAACTTCTGGACTAATCTCCAGATTTTCTATCTTCTGTTTGGTTTATTACAATGGATTGTTAGTTCATTTAAATATGTGTTTCTTTCATGGGATATGAAATTGTGAACTTCTTGAGGGCAAGGCCTATACTATACATAGTTTTATACCCACAGTACTTGGGAATTGTGGGTGATTAATAAATCCCCCCTCAATTTTCATTAAATAAAATTTTATTTCATAGAATCTGGAGAATAAACATGGCCCAGCATTCTAAATTCTTTCCCATTGACTCATTAGTAGCACTAAAGGTGTTTCTCACCTTGGCAACTGGAGTGCTGAGGATCCCATTTGTCCAGCAAAAGAATTCAAGAACTGAAGACTCTTCATGGAAATATAAGCATCCTGCTTGCTTCCAGGTCATGACCCCAAACCCTGGAATGTACTGTGTTGAAAATAGTGCTCACTAGGTTTTCTAAGTCTAGATTATTATAAATGTTCCTGATGTTTATAAATTCTACAGTTTATAGACTTACATTTATTAAGAGTGCACAAGTGTATAAATCCTTAAACAAAGGGAAAGGTGGATAAAAGAATAAAAGTTAATAACCTAACTAGTACATTTATACAAATAACATTTTGTATTATGAAGAGTAAACACACATATTTTTCAGGAATTCTTTATTTAACAAATAATTCTGTTCAATAGATGTGACTGATAACACGGCTACATAAAAAATTACCCCAAAATTTGTGGCATAAAACAACCATTCATTTGAGTTCACGGAATCTATGGTTTCGGAATTTAAACAGGACACAGCGAATTCAGTTTGTCTCTGCTCATGTCAGAGTCATCAACTCAAAGCCTTGAGGCTGGGGAACGGAATAATTTGAAGAATCCCTATCTGGGATCGATGCCGGTATTGGGCTTGGAGCCTCAGTTCCTCTTCACCTCTCCGATGGACCCACCAAGTGGGCTACTTTGGACTTCCTTATAGTGTAATAACTGGGTTTCATCATTTAAGACAGAGAGCCTGGAGGGGTCATGTCACTTGTTATGACCTAGCATAGGAAGGCATGCATGCCACATTCATTTCGTCCAGGTAGTCCTGCTTAGTTTCAAGGGGAGGGAAGATAGACTCCAGATGGTGACTGGTAATGTTCTGAAAGAGCGTGTAGAAACAGAGTATGACTATGGCTATTTTTGAAAATGCAATTTGCCACATAGGGATTGATATTCCTATTTTATAAATGAGAAATTGAGACACAGAGAGGTTAAGTGGTTGCTCAGGACTTTCCATGTCTATTGTGGAAATAGTGAAACTGCTAGTATAATTTTTATTTCTTTGGAAAAGATAAAATATACTGAACTTGTCTTGATTTCACCCTGGAAAAAAAATAGAGTAACATGAAAATTATTTCAAAAGTATCATTGACATAGTCATATTTCATAAGAAGAATAGGACCCCTTTTTGTAAGTTAATATGGAAATTGTTAACATTACTTTCATCTGTTGACTTCTTTATATCTCTAACCAGAGGATTTTACTTTGTTTTTGTTTTTTCGAGATACAGATTTCAGGTTCTAAATTGTATTCCTCCACCTGTCTCAAGCTCAACATATTCCAAAGAAAACTCATCATTTTTCTCTCAACATAGCTCCTCCATAAGTGGATTTTCTGTTTCTGTTGAAGTCGCCACCATTCTTCCAATTGGTGGGGCTGGGGCTTCTGGGTTGACCTTGATTCCTCTCTGTCCTTCAATCACAGTGTGACCAAGCGTTTTAAACTCTGTCTCTGTAATATTTTTGTCTATCCATCCACTCACCTAGGAAAACAGTGATAATAATAATCTCTGTTATTAGAGAAGACATTTTAATATTGCAGTCACTTTAGGATCATTTCTGTTGTCTCCTTTCAAGGACAAGTGTTCATTACTTTAATTTGCTCTTTACCCATCTGTCTCCTCCATGAGACTATGAAGAATTTAGAGCAGAAGTGCTAACCTTATTCACCCCCAGTTTCCAAGCATCCCAATGCAACACATGACCTAGTCAAGGGATGTTTGTAGAATGAATAAATGGTGTGCTTTATTTCTCTGTACTAGTTAGGAAAGATTAATGTTCATGATAAACAACCCTAATCTCAGTGGCTTAAAACAATAAATGCTTACTTCTTGCTCATAGTGTGTTCCAGTGTGCTACAGTGTGGAAAGGAGGGCCTCCTTTCTCTCTTGGCTCCACCACCTTCTAGGGAATTTTTTTTTTTCTGTACAAAGTTTTATTGTTTCAGTTTGGTCCAAGGCATGGAAGAGGCCTCCAGGATGATTAGAAGGCTGCTTATTGATTTCAGGAAGAAGTCCAGGCACAAGGCCAAGACCAGGGGGATGCAGAGGGGCTTCTCAAAAGCCTCTCGGCTCCAGAGGCTCTTAGTGATGTGTGAGGGTGAGCCTTTCAGAGAGATACTTGCCCAGCCCAGTGTGGGGGCCGGTCAGCCTGTGGAGGTTAGTCAGGTGGTCACCCATCTTCTTGATGAGTTTCACCTCGTCGTCTAGGAAATGGCTCTCCAGGAAGTCACAGAGATGGGGGTCTGCATGGGCAGAACCCAAGGAATGCATATCTAAAAGGGCCTGGTTTAGGTTCTTCTCCATGACCATGCAGCTTCCTGAGTTTTACCTGACTCATCTTGAGAAGACTTCTGCAGGTCCTGAAAAAGCGCGTGGCTGCCACACTGGTTCTGCATCGTCAAGAGACACTTGGCACCCTCACGTTTCTCCTCGGCCAACTCTGGGAAGAAGTGGCCAACGCCTTCCAGAGCCACACTGACTCCATGAAGTAGAAGGCCTGAGAGAGGTAGATGTAGGAGGTTTGCAAACACAGGTTGACCAGGTGGTTGATGCCGCCTCCACCAGTGGAATAATTTTGACAGATTTGAGAGCTCCTGGTTGTTCAGCAATAAGGAATTAAATAAGCTCAAAATATGGTGTTGGCTGGTCTCAGAAGCCAAGGATGGCTGAGAAAGTTCTGAAGGTTGCCACTGGAAAAGAGGTTGGAGGGTGGTCGGAGGCTAGAAGAAAGAATGTCCCTGGGTCTGTTCCGTCCAAACACTGTTGAAGCAAGAGACAGATCTGGGGGACCACAGAGGGCACTGCCTGGGAATCTTGACTTTTAATGGTCAAGCCTAGAGGGAGATCACATTACATCTTCTCATGTTCTGCTGGATAAAACTCAATCACAAAGCCCTACACAACTTGTGGATGCTGGGAAATATAGTCCCACTGGAAATAAGTTTGGTAATCATCTAACCAATATCTGTCACCTATCCTTCTAACTTTCTACTTATACAATCTTCTAAATTGCTCATCCTAAACCTCTTTATTCCCATTCTGTTCCCCTCTCAAACCTCATTTGGGGAAATTTGTAACTGTTTTGCTTAGGTTGCATGACTATGTCTCCTGGGCATAAACTGGTTTAAACAATGTGAAACAATTGGGGTCAATCAGATTTTCTTTTTAGGGAATTTGAAATCAGAACCTAGAGGCAGCCCATGAGTCTCTCAGTGTGACTAGATTTGTAACATAAAATCAGAAGTGTTAGGGCATCTATCTTTCACTAACTCCGTGGACTCAGGACCAGAAAGAATATGTTCACAGAAAAGAAAAATAGAGCAGATATTCTGGGAATAACTTGGATGAGAGCAAGATGGGAAAGACATCTGATGGTTGCCCAACCCAGTTTCTATTCTTTCCTCAGCCTGACAAGTTCCTGCCTATACTCCAATAATGAATAACTCTTGCGGTTATTTGGAAAAGAAAAAAAAAATGGTGCTAACCAAAAAGACATCTTATCTAATTAAACAAAGAATTTGAAGCAGGTCAAATGAACTTACACAATAAAGTTGTCTGGAAAACTAAAAGAGATATTTAAGTGCTATGATAGTGAGGGTTAGATTTTTTTGCTCAGAGTTTCCCGAAAGTCAAAGTGAAAGGGAGACGTAGTTATTTGTGTTACTCTCAATTTTAGAAATGAGAAAATGCACATCTTCCTTTGGAGAGTAAAGCTCTGTTAGCACTAAGATCTAATAGTAATTTCTTAGGCAGTGGATTATTAATAATTCACGTGGGAGAGTTCGCAGACTTCTCTCAATCCATTCACACTGTCCAAGAGGACACCAGTTCTCACACGTAATGATAAAAGTCAATGCTTGGAATCTTAAAACTTGAACCTTATTATCACTACAATGTAAGCCCTTATTTGCTAATATTTTAATGGCTTTGACCTCCTCTTGTTATTTATGTATTCTCTGATCTTGAATCTTATTCTCCCCATTTGGCTACATTTCACTATATGTGTTAGAATTCTTTACTTCTATTTTCTCTAGAACATAAAGCACTGTGAGAGCAGGGAACTTGTTGGTCTTGTCCACTGCTTTTTTTCCCAGTGCCTGCAACCAGTCCAGGCATACAGCAAATGCTCAATAAATATTGAGCGAGTGAATGAATAAATGAGTGAAGCAATGGAAAGAAGTGGAGATGGCAGACTGCAAAAAAAGAAATTGGGAAAGATTGAGGTTTGGGGGACTTGGGGAGGTAGAACCTGGTAGTGTGAGAAAAGCAAGTAGGAGAAAAGATGAAATTTTGATAAGTATTGCTGAGAGCAATGTACTTTGATCCTTGTACTGGCATTTAAAAAATTCAATTAAACTTTTTTTTTTTTTTTTTTTTAACTTAAAGCTACTGTTTCTTCTACTACTCCATTCTTTAGACCAAACGAATTACATCTCAACTAGTAAAATTCTTACCTGGTTTTCATGCCTTATTCAGGTGTTAATTCATTTTGTTATTCACCATTTTGAGACTCCTGGGAAAGATTTTTCTCCTTATTAGGAGATTAAAATGCCCTTTCCTCCTTCTCAGCTTAACGCTTTGAGTGCTGTTTTTGAAGGCATGGTGCTTAAATAAAAGGATAGATCTGAGAATGGAAGGAATCACATACAAGATGGCAGAGCAGAGAGATTAAAAAGAGCTTATTCTAAGCCCAATTCGTGCTGGCCTATGTCTTGTATTTAAGCCAGTCTTAGCTGTGCTTTTCATTACTTACAGTCAAAGGCATTCATAACTGATTGTGATCCTTCTCTCGCAAACTATCAAAACTAACCTTGGTATGTCTCTCAGTCCTGCTTATCCCAGGCATCTATCTGTATGTTTTGGTCTCATTTGGAAACTTGATATCCATTCTGCTTTGTAAATCCGTTAATCTGGTCGTCCTATACTCCCTAACTTTACCTCTGTGCCCTCTGAAATGCAACTTCTGTGAACTGTCAACTCCCTGCTACTGGCAAACTCTTCATCTCCTTGCTCTGATACCCAGTTATCTCTCAAGGTCTCTGTTTCTTCTATAGTACTCTGAATAGAGGCCAGTTATTTTTTCTCTCATATGGGCATTTCACAATGCCCATGGGGTAGGTGTCTTACTCATTCTCTATTGTTATTTCCACTAACTCCCGTATGTTTCCTAGCAATGAGCTCTTTGAAGTATAGTGAATGGCCTCAGATTTACTACTCATTTCAACTCTTAGTTCCCACTCTGTCAAACTCCAGGATACTCCTGCATTTTTTTTTTTTTTTTGGATAACCGATAGCCTCTGGCTCACTGTTCTCTCCACCATTTTCTGTTATTCTTGGCGACTTCAAAATTTTTATAGATGTCCATCCCATACTTGGGCCTATTATTTCCTAGACTCCCTGAATCCAACAATCTGGTTCTTCACCCTACTTAGCTGTAACTCTGAGGCGGCGAGAGAATCAATGGGACTTGGCTAGAAGGTTTCTAGACTCAAAACCAGCACTCCTCCTTTAAACTACTATGATGCTTCAGTAAGTATTTCTGGTGACATCAACTCTAATGTCTCTGTGTTTAATAATGGCTGACTCTAGTAAAGATAACTGGGTACAAGTTGTTTTCGTTTTTGTCTGAAGATCAAGATATCCTGGGTAGAAGAATCATTGAAGAAAAATCAATAGCAGCCTTCATAAATGTCAGCATGAAATGCCATTCAAAACAAGTATAAAGGGTTAATAATATCTTGTTTTGAGTGTTTCAAAATACATTATCAAATTAAATAGAAGCTACAATGATATGTTTCCCATGAAGAGACAAAATAATTAGCTAAAGCTATTTAAGCATCTAGTAAATACATTAAAAAAAAAAAGATTCTATTAAGCAAGAATGTGTTTCAGGTTGTATATTCAAAACACACCCATGCGCTCTAGCACAATGAGTCCTTTTCACATATGTGAGTATTCAGTATAATCACCAAAGTTGTCATTGAGTACTTAAATCAGGAGACGTCAGGGAGAGGCAGAAAGAATACAGTAACAGTTGGTGGTAAAGTGCTATTTTATGGAAACATTACTGGAGTCATGAGTTTTCCGAAGAAATAAGTGAACACCCAAAAGACAAGTTCAGATATGCCAGGGCATCTTGAAACAAAGGCTTAATACTGATCTCGGGTGGTAGTGTCTCTCTGGTAACCATGGTGAAGTTGGATGAGCTTAAACACTGCCTGTTGGAAATTCCTTAAGAATGAGTCAATAATGAATCTTTTGCCTTTGGTGAAATAGGGTTGAAATACTTCAAAGTCAGATTTGTAAATCTATGCTTGAAGACTTCAGAGTCATAGAAGTTTCGGCTTAAGTTGATTAAAAAAAAACAACTCTCAGCCCCTCATTTCCAAAAAAGTAAAAATAAAAAAAGATAGAGCAAATATGAAGGTGAGTTCTTGAGCAACTGGCATTTATTAATGGGATTAAATAACCCAAATCCACTGATTTCTCAAAACTATAACTGTATCCAAGGGTTACGGGCAAAATTCTGCTTAGGGATGAATAGGATATGAGCACATCTGTGAATGAGTTCATGATTAATCATTCTAATGTGGTCTGTTCCAATAAGATAATAAATATATCACCTCAATATACTTCAGCAACAAATGATGTGTCAAAATCTTTTGAACTTCCTGTGTCTCAGGAAAGAAGTATCTTCCCTCTTTTATTCTCATCTAAGCCCTCCTGTTCTCAGGTACCCACTGCTGTTTAGGGCATAGGAGGATCAGAAGTCATTATCATATTTTGTAATATCCAAGACAGTGGCTTCAGCAGACGGGAAAAACACATCTTTTCTTACTCTCTGTGGTGCCTTTACCATGTTTCATATTCTGGTATGCTCCTCCTCCCAATCTAGTCCCTTTCAGGGTGAGAGTCTCTCTACATCTTACTACACAGATGTAGTTGTTAAATGCTTACTATATTGAGTACAAAAGTGATAAGCTATATCTCTGAAAAACAGAACATAAACGGGTTAAGGATGAAGAGATTTCCATTTATTGACCAATAAGTAGAACAAGAGGTTATTCTTCATTATCCACTTTTGAAGAAAAAAATACATGAATCAAGATTAAAAACTTTTATTACTTCCCTGTCTTTTCCCTATTGCAGGGGAAGGATTTATTCTAGCAACCATCTTATTTTCTTATTACGTGTTTATAGAGCAAAGTAGTTGAAATATCTTTTTTTTTTTTTTTTTTACCTGATTAACAATTAAAAATGGCAGGGTACTTTGAAACCTCTCATACAGAGAGCTCATTCTCTTATATTACAAGACCAAACTAAAAATAGATCAGGATAAACAGTCAAACCTAGTGGTTCTGTATTTCCTAGGCAAAGTAGTTTTTTTCTTTTAGAAAATGCCTAACATCCATGCAATTAGCACCTCTGGTAGTAAGTTATGGCTTTGGTCAAATATCTTCAGCCTCTACATCCCCAAATCACTCTGAATCTACCTCAGCCCCAGAAGAATGGAGGCTAAACAGGCAGACACATGAGGAGCGGCCATGTCAGCAGACAGGGGAATTATTTCAATCTATTCTCACTTAGCCATGTCTGGGTGTGATAGTAGTGGTAGAATTTAGGGAGAAGCACTATCAGCCAAACAAGCAGAAACTGGAAAAAAAAAATCAAATTATTCTGGGTATGTGTCAGAGAAAACTGCTATTTCCACTATAATAAAATACTTCACACAGAAGGGAGAAAAGGAATATCTTCTGATTTGCTAATAGGAAGAATGAATCTACTATTCCACATTTGCTTCCTTTTCACAATAGGCTGCCATAAAAAAAATTCTTAGAATACCAAATAGAGTTGTAATTTAAGTATGAGTAATACCTGTTAGATTTATTTCAAGAGAATATAAACTTTTCCCAAACTTCAATTAAAATGCCACTTTCTTCCTCTGAAAGGGAAAAAAAAAAATCTCCCACATGACTTTAAAACTAACAACTTAAATGCTTTGATTTATTTTGAAGTTTCATAAAACTTATCTTTTCATCATAACAAAGCCTCGTTATTGTTGTCTTGTCAGAGAAGCCTTTTAGTTTCAGTAATTTTTAACCCTTGGCCACAGCGCCCCCTGCTGTAACAGCGCTTAATTGCAGAAGGATTTTTTTGCTCTCGAACGAAAAGTATATGAAAAACAAAGGTTCAGTTCTTAAAGTGAACGAGATTTTATTTTGAATAATAGTATACATATCATTCATTACACTTAATTTTCATAGTGCATAGTTTATGGAAGTATATAGTGGAAGTAAACATTAGGAATACCTAAGGATGGAAGTTATATAGGTGAAGAAGATATTCCATATACCTATGAACAGGCTTAGAAGCATCACAGGACAATATCCATTAGAAAAGAATAAAAACCATGCAAAAAAAATCTATCTGCACCATGCCAAGCAAGTGCAATCGATGCAAGTTATATTTTCTTGGCTACAAAAAGTATACATGTTCTTTGGATTGAAAACATTACATAAATGAGTGGTTTGGCTTTAATGTCCAAGCCAAAAATCTACAGAAGTAAAAAGTGTGGATGCCACATGTGACAATAAAATATTTAAGGCCACAGATAGAGGTCATCAGTTTATAAAGAGAATACTGAGAGGTAGGGCAAATAAAAAGAGAGAAATGCAATAAAGCCGCCTCTGCCTAAATTAGGAAATAGAGAATGCACAGGCATTAAAATAACAGCTCTCCATATTATGCTGCGTTTCTATTTCCCTGTCAAAAGAATTCACTGTGTATTGCTACAAAGTTCAGTGAATAAGATGAGGCAATAAATGTAGAGCCTTGACATTAGGGAAACTTTAATTGCCTTTTCATTTTACACTAGAGGGAAATAAGAATGCAGAACTAGAAATGCTCATCTTTCCATTCAGCACACCAACTTTCAAGTGTTTCAAATATATTTTTGCATATACACTTGGTTTGGCACAACGGGAACAGGAATATAAAAATTAATTAATCCCAAGCCTCCCACTCAAAGATTTTACATCTGGAAAGCTAAAGAAAGATAAAATTCTTTACCGTTTTTAAAATCAAATGCTTAAACCAGGTTTTAAATGTTGAGATGAAAAACAGCAAAGAAAGATGCTTAACAAAATCTTCTGGTTTCCTTTATAGTTTCTTTTTCCATTTATTTTTCCAATTTGCATTTTACAGTAGAAATGCATACCACTTGGGATACCTACGGCTCAACATGGCCTGGCGCTTTCCTCTTAAGACATCATCTTCTTACACTCCACTGAACAGAACACCATCCCCTCCACTGGCATGAACTTCTGCCCAATGAGACACTTGCTGCAGCAGGAGCACAGAAAGCACTCTGTGGATGCGTGCCAGCTGAAGTTGTTATAGGTCACTCTCTGCACTTCGGGATCAATGGCATTGTGGCATCCTTGACATACCTGTTAAGTTAATGATACAAATAAGAATGAGAGTGACCTTCTAGTTAATCTTTTTAGCCAACAACTGTTAATAGGGGTCTACATGCTGAGCACTGTGCGAAATAACAGGGGAAGGCCAAACAGGTGATTTGATGCTTGTAAGATATCCCTATAGTATTCAAAGGCAGAAAGTTTTGATGACAAGTTCCAAGGCAGTGTTTTGGTTCCAGCATATTCTATTAAATTACACAGGAGTAATTATATAAAGTTTATGATTTTTTGTATAACATGAAATTCTGAGGACATGGAACAAAAAGAATTCTCATTCATTGGTGGTGGGAATGCAAAATGGTGCAGCTGGTTTGGAAGAGAGTTTGGCAGTTTCTTACAAAAGTAAGCATACTCTTTATCACACCATCCAATAATCATGTTCTTTCGTATCTACCCAAAAGGAGTTGAAAACTTATGTCTACTCAAAATCCCGCACCTGGATGTTTATAGAATCTTTATTCATAATTGCTAAAACTTAAAAGCAACCAAGACGTCCTTCATATGTGAATATATAAACTGTGGTATATCCAGACAATGGAATATTAATCACTGCTAAAAAGAAATGAGCTATCGAGACATGGAAACACATGGAGGGAATTTAAATACAAATTACCAAGTGAAAGAACCCCATATGAAAAGGCTACATACTGAATGATTCCAACCGCGACATTCTAGCAAAGGGAAAACTATGAACACAATAAAAAGACCAGTGGTTGGCAGAGGTGGGGATGGGGTAGTGGGGAGGTGGGAGAGATGAATAGGCAGAGAACAGAGGACTTTTAGGGCAGTGAAAATACTCCATTTGAGAACATAGTGATGTGTATATATATCATCTGTCCATTCTATACAATGTCCAAACCCACAGAGTGTACAAAACCAAGAGCGAACCCTAAGGCCAATATGGGCTTTGGGTGATAATGATGTGTCAGTGTAGGTTCCACCTTGGTAAAAATGTGCCGTTCTGGTGAGTGACACTGATAACGGGTGAGGCTACGCATGCGCTGGGGGTGGGGAGCGGGTCTGTGGGAAATCCCTACCTTCCTTTCAATTTTGTTGTAAACCTAAAACTGCTCTAAAAAAAAAAAAAAAAAAAAAACTGCCATTAAGAAAAAGACTTTTCCTCACTCATTAAAGCTTTGAAGTGGTAATTTTATCAGTCTTAACCTATGACACATGAAATTAACACTTAATTTCTAGATAGTAGTAAGTGAAAATCATGTTAAAGTAATTAAGGACTCATTAAAAATACTGACAGTGAGAATAATTAGTTTGCACTAAAAATATAACTTGTAGTTAATTGGCTTCTGTTCTGTCATAAGTCAAAATTTATGTAAAATCTAATACTGAAGAATATTAATACTTACATTCTCTATACTATTCAGTATATATGTATGTTATGTACGAATACATATGACATACACACATCCATAATTTTCTTCTTTAGTTGAACACATATATGAAGAAAATAACCCTCAGAGAAGAAAGCAGTTAACTGAGACCTTCAAAACGTTGCATAGTCCATATACCTTGTTTATATATGTTTTGAATGAATGTAAAAGATTTTGTTTTAAATATTTTATAGTAAGTGAAGAAACCAACAAGATTGTCCAGTATCACATGCACGTGATTAAACTTCATCACACTCGGTCTCTTACTGTGATTGTCAGGAACTGCTGAGAGATGAGGTGAAGGTGGGCTGAGGTTAGTTAGCCTGAGCCTCCTTACTTGAAAAGGCTTCAAATGTGGCTGCTACTCAGTGGATAATTTGGTTTAGGGTATTGTTACAAATATCCATTTCAGGCCTGTAACACAATTTCCATACTTTTTAGAGTTACATGGCTTCTGATTGCAGATACTGTAGTTACTTAAGTCATACATCATGTCAACCCAATCTTCCCTGAGAAGCAAAGGAGATATTCTATTTGCATAATTAGTACACTATTCCTGAATACAACAAAAATGAGTGTTATAATTACAAACACACTCCTAATTTGTAGCTGTACCAGGCAAACAATTGTTCTTGCATATATTAATTTTTTATCATTATAATTCATTTAGAATGTTCTCCTTCATGGCTTTTTATATTTTACATTAATTTTTCAATATTTTTAAACTTGTTTGTATAAAATACAAACACATTCAACTTTTTATCCCCTTGCTTTTAGACCATTGTGTGCCTTCTTTGGCTCAGTCCTATAATCAGATTTGTGGATCTTATAATCTTTTAAA
This sequence comes from Rousettus aegyptiacus, assembly GCF_014176215.1. NCBI lineage: Eukaryota > Metazoa > Chordata > Mammalia > Chiroptera > Pteropodidae > Rousettus > Rousettus aegyptiacus. Next base: position 72,143,498 of record NW_023416288.1, read on the forward strand.
ACACACATTTTCATTTGTAATTTATAAAAGAGATAACCATTGTTCAACTACATATAAAATTAGAAAAATTATTTAGGTAAAAACATAACCAATGAACACATTGAATGGTATTGGAATTTAGGGGTTTTGGTTTCGTAAAATTAATTTTATTAATAATTTGATTGCCATTCATTCCAATGTATGACATATAATCCTAGGTAAAAACCTACTGATCCCTTACACTTCATAAACCTGGAAGCTGCCCAGGCCTCCCTGAGGACCTGGGGATGACAGAACCCTTCAGGGAGACGACAGTGTGCTTCCTGTGTTCTTAAACCCCAACTATTTCAAAGTTCTTATTTCCCTGAAGCTCTCCTACTTCTTTTATTTTATTTGTTTACATAATGTGAAATAGCTAATAACACGTGCTGTCATGAGTTTTCTAGCAGCAAGGTCTCATGAAATCTTGTAGATGTGAATTCTGGGGTGGCCATTTGAAAATTAAATGTAGAGACGGTGTAGACGAACTTAATGCGTTTACCACTATCCTCCTCCCAGTTAGTTTTTTTTCTCAGAAATGCCTTGTAGCATTCTTTGCCATCACCTGGAGTTTGTTTAGGAAATAAAAATATATGTTCATTTTGATATTAGTTTGATATTAGGCAAAGAACAGCAGTACATCTTATACAACAGTAAACCTTTAAAAGAAATCATGCCCTATTATAAAGCTAAGTAGTTTATTAAAGATTCTCTCTTTTTTAAAAAAATTATGTCTACAGCCATGCCACCCTGAACAAGCCTGATCCCATCTGATCTCAGAAGCTAAGCAGGGTCAGGCCTGGTTAGTACTTGGATGGGAGACCACCTAGGAAGACCAGGTGCTGTAGGTGTAAAAAAATAAAAAATAAGGAATCGTAAACTGACAAAGTCCTTGCAATCTGTGAGGTCCACCAACGGTTGCCTCAGCTAAAAAAAATAAAAAATAAAAAAATTATAAATAAATAAGTCATATCTGTGGTTATAATCCTCTCCATTGATTAGATACAATGCAGATGCAATGTAACAGTTAAGTAAAATGGCTTCATCTATTTAAAGCTTTATTCAATAAATATTTATTACCTACTGTGTTATTATGGTATTGGAAAAAGAATAGAAACAAAGCAGACAAAAATATCTGCCCTCGTGAAGTTTACATTCTAGTCCTGAGACCAAGGTCACATACCCTACAATAAAATACACATTACGATAACCCTCTTCTACAGAGAAATTGTTGCAACATTCAGAGAAGCAGGTTTTTGGCTTTTTTTTTTTTTTTTTTTTTGGCTAAATTGTGTATCAGAGCACATGGTGATGGAGCATCTTTTCCTCAGGTATGAGGGTCCATGTTGACCCCTCCAAAATGAAAAATATCAGAACTCAAGTCAGTCATTTAAACATTTCCTAGGTACAGGCATTGAGGATCTTGAAGATATGGAAATAAAAAGGCAGGTTCTATCCTCTGGCTGCTGACTGTTTAATGGAGGAGAAAGATGAGTAATATTAACAATTGCACACTTGGGCAAGCACACACGCCGGGCCCCATGGGAAGAGAAAGGAATAGAGCTTGGGGTAGGGAATCAGGAAGGGTGTTCTGAAAAATGTGAAGCCTAAACTGAGTCCGGAGGAAAGTGTAGGCATAGTCAGGTAAAACAGGACTAGGAGGGTATATCAGACAAAGGTTTAAGCAGAAGACAAAGAGAAAAGTATAAACCAACAATACTGCTCACTTGTTGTAAAAATGTAGGATTTGGGTTGGATAACTAGTATAAGCAGGCAGCTAGATGAGCAAGAAGAGACTGGATCTATTAAGCAAAGACTTAAAGATCAGATTTGCATTTTAGAGTATCTTCCATCATTATGTAAGGTGGCTTTGAACATGATCAAGAATGGAAGTGGGAAGACCAAGTTTGAGGACATTGCAATAATACAAATAAGAAAAAATAAAGATCTAAAGTAGAACATCTATAATTGTGAGGATCTGAGATATATTGATGAAGCAAAGTTGATAGAAAATGATTAATAATCTCTGGGGACAATGGGTAAGGGCTGGAAATTGGCATTGACACCAAAACTTGTTACCTTATTTTCACAGTATCATACTCCTAGAATTACACAAAAATGCCATTTTATTTCTCAATCAGGAGTCTCTTCTACTTGATAGCTCAGGAGGATCTTTAACTAGTATCTGTTTTCCTGCATATAAAAAGTAAACACGTACCCTTTTAATATCTCCTGGCTTCAAGATTTACCATATACGGTCAACTTTTTAAATTTACCCTTTATCTAAATTATCTATTTCTTGGCCATCACACAATAGCAGCTCTGTGTAAGTAGGGTCAATTAAAGAAAAAAATATATAGATTCTCACATTAAATACTTAAATGTTTGGCCCATGCAAATAAATCATATATATTTATTTAATCCAACCCAATGGTAAATAGTAAATCATTAAGATTTACCAGATTTAAACAAAAACTTGCAAGTCAAATTTTGTTACTAAATAAATTTAATGAGTATTAATTGCTTTTGAATTATCTGGATATTAACACCCTATGGTAGGAATAACGTTTCCTATTTGAGAGTAGCACGTTCTGTTTCTCACTTAAATAAAGGCAGAGTCAAGTCACAAAGCCGAATGAGGCAACTGTATCCCAGAATGCTTCTTACCACAGCGTGATTCTTCACATAGCAGGGCTTGCACACAGGCTTGTCATTGACCATCACGTATATTTCCCCAGCTAGGATGTTGTCACAGTCAAAGCAGCAGAAGTGTTTCAGATGCCAATTTTGGTTTTCTGCCTGAGTATACTCATTGCTGAATATCAGCTGGGAAGAAGACAAAATTTAGATGAAGCATGAATTTTTCTTTTTGCTACAAATAACAAATAATCATTTTTTGCTTAGATAATAAGGGATTTAAATCCACAGTATATCAACTTACTTTCTTGAGTGAAGTTTGAAAATAACCTAAAGCTTGAACTTTGGTTATTATTTAATTTAGTCCAAATCAATCTTTTATGTTTCTGGACAATCTTTCATTAGGCGACACAATTAACATAGCTCTCAGAATGACTGAAAGTAAAAGTTTTTTCATTCAACCTCTTTGAATGTAAATAAAGCACCTGATGCTTGGTTAATTCATGTTACCTTCTCACTAAGGGTGGCCTTAGGACCATAAGGGGATTATACGGGGTTACAAAAATGAACGTGCATGCAGGTGGCCCCAGAGAATATACCTCATCACAGCCAGCACATCGGGGTTTCTCACTGTCACAGTAATGTCTGCCACAGTACAGCTTCCCATTCTTCCAGAAATAAATCATGTCAACCAGGAGTTCATGGCAGGTACTGCAGACGAAACAAGCTGGATGCCACAGTTTATCGTAGCCAGCCCTTTCAGCATAGATGGCCGGGTCACCTTCCTTCATGCTCAGTTTGCAGCAGTAACAAGACTAAAAGGGAAACCCCCCAAAACAATCTAGTCACCATAAGATGGACATTTCTCATCATCAGCTTTAAGAGAAATTCAGAGAAGCAAATGTCAACAGAAATAACTTCTACTGAAATTAGTAGGTTGTCCAAGTAGACAATTAAGGTTTTAGTATTTCTGTGAAACAGAATCTTTCAGGTGGTTCGAACATAATTCTTGCACCTTATCTGTAACAGAGTATTGTTTCCTGAATTAAAGTCACTTATGGAAAAAGACTAATATTATTTTTCACCTAAAATTTATGTAAGTGGATCTCTTAAAAATGATTACTTTGGAGCTTATTAGTACTTAAAAAAATTTTTTTTTCATTGGTTGCTGTGCTAAATGGATCTATAAGAAATATATTACATCACAGTAAGTTGAGTTATTTTTTGTTCACAAATGTCACAATTTTCTTCAAGGCATTAAAAGAGACTTTAATTTCCCTCTCTAGAAGAGATTTAAAAACCATGATTGAACATATATTCACATAAATTTAAGTTTAAATTTCAGACAAGGTCTCATAAGCGAAACTGAATTAACCTAACCACATATTATTTATGGGAGGAAATAAACAAATAACACCAAAAATAAACAGATTCTAGATTAGTAGTACACTATATTACAACATGGCACCAATGCTAGCCTTTATGTATACATAAAACTCAGTTATCCACGGCAACAAGTAATCAGAAAACTTAGCTTTAGGTACAGGTTTCAAACATGGCGATTCCCTAAAATCAGCTTAAAATGAATTTAAATTCAATTTACTTCCCTTACCTACTCCCTTTTGGAAACAGAGGAATGGCCCCAAAAAAGGTTGGAAGAAAGGAAAAGAACTTATAAAATACACCATTTGGGCCAACAGTGTGACCACTTTACTCACATACTGAGTTCTCTTGTGTTCAGCCGATTTGTCCTCCATGTCTCCCACCACTGCCGGGGTGCTTCTGTCCCCGCCAGGGACATACATTCTGTTGGGGCCTTGAGGGTTCATCTCATGGGGAAGTTTGACATCTCCTACTCCCAGAGCCTCACTCTTGTACTTCTTTACAAACTGCTCCATCTCTTTCACCTCTTTGGGAGACAACTCGTGGCACTTTGAAGGGTCCTGGTCATGTGCAGGGAGCTGCTTTGCCAACTGCTTCTTCCGGTACTGCGCCCCTTCCGAGCCTGCTACTGGCTGCTTCTCTTTGGGTAGCATCTGCATGTACTGCCTAGCCTAAAACACAAAGACCAGTGTTAACTGAGAGATGCCTTGGCCATCTAGGCAGGCAATAGTATTTAATAACATGCATCAGAAACAAGTTACTTAACAAAGAAGTTGGTCTTATCTATTACTAACAAATGATCATCATTTAAGCATCTTGAGATGTTAACGCATTAAGAAATGGTACACTAAATAGATTAAGTTCAGTAAAAATGAACACATTTTGCGTCATGAAACTAAACCCTTTTTTTTTCAATTTGTAAAAAGATTTGTGTTACTAATGTTTGTTTATACTAAATATACAAATGTACAATTGCAAAAGAAGACAAATTTTTAGGCAATATGTTTAGAATGGCCTATGGGTCAGCAGCATTTTCATTATAAATAATATCACAAGATTCATTTTAATGATTTAACCTTCTTTAAAAACTTTCACGTCTCATCTAGTTGTTATGAGAAGCGTGATATAAAAATGCATTTTTTTGGCCTTATACCATAAAAGAAATATAGTGCTGAACATTTTTTGAGTTTAAAAAATGACAAAAATTTTATTCTTTAGATATTGTTTACCATCTTAAGAGAAATATTCTCAAGAGTAAGCTGGAAGAATCACTAGATTTGTACAAAACATCTGTTTTTCATTTAAATGTTAAAAATTTCAGACCATTGTCTCAAAAAGGTTAATAAATTTGATAGAAAAATTCTATGAGGAATATATTCTTACTTTCAAAAGTCTGTAATGGGAATTGAAAATCAGAAGTAATGGGAACCCCAGAAAAACAATAAACTTAAGGTTGAATAGGTCACTAAAGGAACTGCCCTAAATAAGTAGTCCAGGAACTTTAATAAAGGGTCCTCCCTACCCCTTATTATTTACCAATGCCTGATTCTGGACAGGAGGAGCCCATTCATAGGTAACTGTATTGATAGAGACATTCTTCTTGGCAGCAACTGGATTGGTCAATATCATAACATTGCGTTTATACATGGGAATTCCATCCGATTTTAGCTTTGCAATCAGGGTGGTATACTTGGTGTCTTCAAAAAGTTTCCCCACTTTTCGATCCTCTTCATTGCTTAATAGGACATCATGTTCTTCTTGGCCACATTTGCAGTTACGACATATTTTTCTATAATTTTGGAGAAAAGTAAGCAATGATAATTATATGTAATCAATAATAAAGTATGTACATAAATTTATAGTTCATGAAATACTTCTATACATATTCCTCTTAATGGTATGCAAAGGCAAATCTTTTGGGGGGAATACTAAGTAGCTATCTATAAATTTAAGCAAAGAAGTGTAAAAATATGCCTTCGCTTTATAAGACTTCGAAAAAGTTAGGTTTTGATTTAAAAATACATGTTCCGGGGGCATTCTGAGAGTAACTCCATCTGGCATTCCTCATTCTTTTAAATAAATTAAACAAACAAACAAACAAATAAAACCAGAAATCAACTAATACAGCAGATTTCTTATTTTATTGCATGATCACATTTCATAGCCACTATTCAAGTTTTTTTTTTTTAAGTGAGATATAGAGACTGATACAACTTTTCTCATCAATGACTATAATTCTGGATTTAGGTTTACCTTCTCTGACCCCTTTCCGATTTCCTTTCCTCTCCTTCCTCATTTCCCATATCCTTTCTCCTTTCTCTTTCCTTTCCCTTCCCCCTTCTCTTATTTCTTCGAACTTAGTGATCACCTATCATGCATGTACTCCATTATGTATACAAAAAACAGATAAATGAAAGTCACTGTTCTTATACTTAAAGAACACTGGCCTCTCCCCCGATCTGGTCTAGCATATAATCACTCATTCACTTATGCAACATATATGTGTCCAGGTGACAAGCAATGTACTTAATACTAGGGCATACTGGTGAAAAAAAAATAGGCCCAGTCTCTGATTTCTAGAACTTACCACCTGATGGAGAGACAGACATTAAACACACACATGTCCCTAAAACCATATTCATGATAGGAAAAAAAAGTACAGGATACCTTGAAAGGGTATAAAATTTGACTTGGAACTGATGAGTAAAGGATTCCTTAAGAACATTACTCAATGGGAAAGTGACATTTAGGTTGACAGCTGAAGAATGTGGAAAATATAGGTGAATAGGGTACATGTGTATATTTGGAAAGGCGTAAAGAGTAAAGAGACTGTTCCTTTAGGCTCCATGATCAGAGAAGGCTGGGATGGCTGCACTAAAGTTAGAAATAAGGCCATGACAAGGATGCGAGCGGCCATGAGATTTATGCAGGGACTTGTAGGATATATTAAGAAGTCTGGCCTTCATTATAAGAGCAATCAGGAGGTACTAGAGGCTTTTAGGTAATGAAATTACACAATTAGATCCATCGTTTTCAAAAACTGTAATACCTGTCATGTGAAAAGAGAATGAGAGATAGGCATAATTACGTGTAGGGAGACCAATTAACACATCAATGGTACATCCAGTTTGCAATGGCATGATTCTATTGCTACTTCAAAGTGGAATGATTTTACATCTTGAATGGTTATTGCTGTGGTCCAGGTAAGATGTATTATTATAGCTTGAAGTAGAGCATTTGACCATGCAGATGAAAAGAATGGAAGAGATTTAAGATCTCTTTGAAAGAAAAACTGACTGAACTTTGTGGTTGATTTGAATGTAGTGATGGTGAAGGGGAAGTTCAATTTGTCAAAAACTAATGTTGCAAAACAAACTCGGGTTTCTGGGATGAGTAAGTTGGTAGAAGGAATATAATTTATTAAGATAGTAAATGCAAAAGAACAGATCTGAGGTATGCAGGGAAAAGGCTGATTAAAGTTCTCCAAAACCTAACTATTGATAAGTTTGAAATGTCTAAGAGAGGGGGTAAAGATCTCAAGTAGACTGTGAGCTATATAAAGCTAGTGTTAAAAACTAGAAAATATTTTTAAATATTTTAAAATACTTTAAATATACATACAAGTTGAACAGATCACCTTCACTTTCTGGGGGAAGAATAGAGGGAAAGACGAGGACTGAGGAAGAAGTCTGGCAGAGGAGCAGAAGCTGGAAAAGATAAAAGGAAACTGGAAGTAAAGAGACTGTGGTGTTAAAAACAAACCCAAAATCCAAGGCAACAACAGCATATAAATCAGAGGGGAGAATGTGAGAGTTTTAAAAAACATTCTAATATCCTTACATTGTCAGAAAGATATTAAAGACATAGATTGACATTAGATGTTAATTATGCATGTTAAAAATATCTAGATAACTAAAGAGACAAATATTATATACAATTCCTAAACGAATAGAGAGAAAATGAATATATAAGATGCAAGTAGTCAAACAGAAGGCAATAAGGAGAAAAAAACAGGAAATTAGAACAGGTGGAAAGCACTAATTATGATGGTTGATATAATCCAAATATATCAACAGTCACAATAAGTGAACTCAATTCTCCAGTTTTAAGCCAAAGTCTTTCGCTGGATAATACAACAAAATCCAACTATATGCTATTTGTAAAAGAGCATATACTTTACAATGGAAGGAAACAGAAAGGATGAAGTATAAAGATGCAAGAAGATAATACAAGCAAATATCAGCAAAAAATAAGTCAGACACTTATGTTAATATCATACGACTTGGACTTTAATACTTTTTCTTTTAATAAGTATTATATAAAGTCACTACATAGTGATAAAAGTTTAAAAACACTTCTATGATATAACCAATCTAAACTTAATACACCCTAATAACTAACTTCATTCGAAATATATAAACAAAAATAATAGAACTATAAGAAATAAATGGAAAAACCCATCATTATGATGAGGCTAAAAAGATCAGAAATAAAGATTTGAATAACACAATTAATTAGCTTTATCTAACAGACATAGAAATACCACATCCGGTAATGAGAAAGACACATTCTTTTTATGATTCTTTGAAATACCTGGAAAAATTGAATATATACTATGCTATAGAACAAGTCTCAAGTGATCATCAACCACAGTATCTGAACAGAATGCAATTATGTTAAAAATCAACAACAAAAAAGCAATCAGAAAATACTTCTTTAAAAAAAAAAAGCTAAAAAATTTAACGTTGAAAGAAACAATTGCAATAGATGCAAAAAATATTTTAGGAAATAACTGAAAACAAAACTTCTTGAAACCTGTAGAACATAACTAATGGGATGCTTAAGAGTAAATTTATAGCTTAAATGCTCAAATTAGAGACAAAAGAGAAGATTAATAAGCTAAGTGTTCAATTTAAGAAGTTAGGAAAAAATATAGAATAAATCTAAAATATAATCAAGGAGAATAAAAATAGCTGAAACTAATAAAGTAAATTTTTGTTTTTCATTAGATGCAGAAAAAGTATTCAATATATTTCAAAATATTTTCTGATTACATTTTGTTAATTTATTTTAGTCACAGAAGGGAGCTACAAAGTTTCAGATATATTTTCCGGGGGAAAAAAAACACATAAATACTCAGCATATATCATACTCTGTGCATTCATTTTAGGATCTGAAGCAAGAAAGCAACCTTGCGATCACCACTTCATTCATGCTCTCCTGTGGGTACTAATCAGAGCATTAAAGAAAAATCAAAAGAGTCATCAGAAAGAAAGAAACTAACCTGTTGTTATTCACAGATGCTATGACTAATCACATAAAAATGCAATGTATTAGCATCAATAGGAGTTCAATAAGTTTTCTGAATTTGAAATTAATATAATTGGATTTCTCTACATCGGAAAATTAGAATAACCAACCAAAAACTCTTAAATGAATCTCTTTGCCAAATAACAAATTATTAAATAATTATAGATTTTGTGTTCTGAGTTTTCCTAAGGTGAGTTTTGAAAATATTAGATCTGACATGTAGAATTTCACAAAGAGACAGATAGACAGAGAGTCAGATGTGCAGAGACATGAGGGGTGAGGGAAGTAAACTACTTGTATATAAACTGGTCAGAAATCTTTATTTGGTAAGAATTTGTTGAAGAGTGCATATTCTGGTTTAGCAATAAAAGACTCTTGCATCTGGTTATCTCATGCCCCATCTAGTGGAAAGGAGCATATTATTCTACAATAACATGTTCTCTTTATTTTTGTTCTTTGGTTAACAAAAACAACATAATTAGTCATAAAACTATCACACTGCTTTGGATCAAGTTTAAAATCATACCTTTCTGAAGGGAAAGAGTTGGGGTGGAAATTTAGTTCTTAATATAAAGAGATCCTTATCTTGTGAACTATGGCATGCATTCTAATAATTAGCAAAATGATTAAGTAAAGAAGGAAGTAATTATGTTATAAGGATGTATGATGAAAACTAGACTTCTTAGGAAACATTAATTTATACTGTTCTACAACAGTACAACATGCACCCCACAAAATAAGGGGAGTTAGAGCTTTAGAATTTGAAAGATAAATATTAAAAAAGTAAGTGAAATAAAGTCTGCTGGTTGCTAAAGCATAAACTTCATTCTATAATTCATTCTTCATTCATTCAAACTATAGAATGGTTATAAATTATATTTACTATGAAAGTGTTATACATAAAAAGGTATATTAACCAATGATATAAGAGCCACCTCTACACATTATTTTACTGGTTTGGCTATTCTTGGAAGATTCACATTCTGAGAAAATTTGTTTTCTCTACCCACCCCTGCACGCATCCAACATACCTTTATCAAGCAAGTAAGCATCAGGTTAAAATAGTACACCAATAGCAGCAGTGATGAGGGAAAAGTAGGAACTAAAGGAGCCATACTGTGCTCAATTATTAGTTTTCTGAGTGGGGAAACCTATGATTGATTCGTTATAGCTTTTAAAATCACAGATATATTATAAGCCTTATCTGCATCCTTCCTCCAACATGGTGACCTGCAGTCACAGAGCACCTGGCAGGACTGTGACTCAAGAAAGGTGGAATGGTTCTTTCAGCTAGAGCTGTCAACACTGAAGCAGCTGGAATGACCACATACTCTCCAGACCCCTTACTTGGAGCATCATTTACACAATATAAATGGACAGCTACAAATCATGACACAAAAAAGAAACCTGTAAAATCTGGGCCAGGAGCTAAGAGCTATCCATTGTGGAAATCTGTGATATTTACTACTAATCTAGTATATAAAAAAAAAATGTTTTAAATCCTTTTCAACAGTGCTTTATATTTAAATTGGAAAATTTTATTTGTAGAAATATCTTTTAAGAACTTTTAAAGTCATTTGGAAGATATCCGGTAAGCTCATTAAAGAAAAACCTTATTGAGGAACTGGGGGAAAAAAGGATACTGCTATCTTAGTCTCCAAAAGAAGGCATGAGAATGAGTGGGACATGTATCACATATTTAATTTTAGTCTATAACTCAGATTTTAGCCTTCTTAAGAAAATAAGGGACTTTTAAAAAGTGGTTTTATGCTAAATAAAAACAAAAATAAAAACAGGTTATGGGCGAGCACAGTACCCATGGGCTAGGGGCTATGTTTATGTTTGTTAAGGTTGGTATAGTATCTTTCCTCAGATGACTCGTAAATAATTTCTGATGATATATGTAGACTTGAGTAGTTAATGCTAATTAAATTCATTTGCGTTAAACCAATTCGATAGCAGTTTTTCAGGAGTATATAAATCAATCCCCATACCTAAGCACAGTGGCCAAATCTTTAAATCTTCTGAACTGTCCTACAGGACAATTATTCCCAAATTCTGCATGGGATGTTAATAAAAGTTATGTCGAGAAAAAAAAGAAAGGGAGGATTCAGAATTTAGTTTAAAACAGTCTTTTTTTTATGACTTTAAAAGTTGTGAAGGTAGATTGGGAGACTGGAAAACTCTTAAGGTTTGGGGGAGAAGAGTTATTTGTACTAAAATGTTTAGCATGTTAACACAGACACATATAAAGATTAACATGTATGACAGACCAAAACTGTATACTCACAATTTTACATCACAACTTCAGAATTCTTGTGTTAATTCCAAGACAGCATCAAAATTTACCAAAAGCATTCTCTCAGAAAGACATACCAATTTACAGTTTTGAGCTGAGAGCAGTCAAAAAACCATCCCTTATCGTCCCAAAAGAGAAATGTCTGTATCCCTGTTTGTAAAAATTGTTATTTTCCCAAGCAAGTAGAAGCAACTGGAGCGCTTTGACATGCTGCCAGCATTCACAGTGATTTAAAGGCATGGTCATGGTGCTGCTACAGACCATAATTTTAAAAGGGTTGGAAGCTGTTCTTTTATTCCAGAGATACACAAATATGGACTCAAGCATGGTCCTGTTATAGAATTCAACACAAGCATTAATCCATTTACGGTGGGGAAATTTAGTTTCAGCCAGCTCTAAACCAGTCAGAAATTCTCTGAACAAATGTATGCTATATTCAAGTAACACTTTTCTTGTAAAATACAACTGTTTTATTGGAAGGATTTATCAAAGATAGAATATTAATTCTATTATGTATGTGACAAATGATCCAATAATATTATTATACTTTCGATATGAAATAACTGGCTATAAACTTCTTGGCATCTTGGGTTTATGTGTTGCATTTCATCGATATTTGTTATCTCTAAATATTACTTGCATATGTACTCAGAAGGTAGTAGTTCTTATTTAGTAAATGTCAGGCGTCCTCAATCTTCTCTAGTCTTGTAATCATTGGTGCATTGAGGAAGAGGAGTTCATAGTTAAAGGACCCCATTTTCCACAAAGATGTCTCTGTCACAAAGGCACTACACTTTCAAGAAGACAGCCTGGTACGGTCCAAAGGTCATGAGAGTGTAAACATGGGCTCTAGTTTCTGCACTGCCATGTAGACAGGCAGTGGTGATAAGGAAAGTTTGACAAGCTTTGTTTCAAATTCTAGTTCTGCCATCTTTAAACCACGCCTTTGGTAACTTACTTAACTTTTCCAAGTCTTGGATTTCACACATGTAAAATGGGAAAATTATCACTTATCTCAAAGTATTATGAGGATTAGGTACAATCAGGTACATAAAATGCTGTGGTAAACAGAATTTTACATAGTCCCTAAGGCCTTCATCCCCTGGTGTTACTTTCTTGATTACATCACTTTATATGACAAAGGGGCTATTATCCAAATTTGCCTAATCTAATCACACAAGCCCTTAAAAAGCAATGAATTTTCTCTGGCTGGGAACAGGAGAGTAAGTCAGAGAGATTTTATATGCAGAAAAGATTCTAAGCACTGCTGTTGGCTTTGAAGATGGAGGTGGCCATGTGTAAAGGAATGTGAGAGGCTTCTAGAAGCTGAGAGCAGCCTCTGGCTGACAGTCAGCAAGGAAACAGGGATTTCAGGCCTACACTCACAAGGAAATCAATTCTACCAACATTAGGAGTGAGCCTGGAAGCAGATTCTCCCCACGGAGTTTCAAGATAAGAGCCCAATCTGGCCAACACGCTGATTTCAGCCCTTCGAGACCCTAAGAAGAGAATGCAGATAAGCCTGCCCAAACTTCTGACCTAAAGTATAAATGGATGTTAAATTAATTAATTAATAAGTGTTCTTTTAACCTGCTAAATCTGTAGTAATTTGTTACGTAGCAATAGAAAACTATTACATGTCTTATTGGTGTGTAACACACAGAAAATGTTCATAAATCATATTTCTTATTAATAACTCATAAGCTCAAACAAGCCATTTTAACTCTCTTGGGTTTTACTCCTTTAATCTGTAAAATGAGGTGTGGCTAACTAAGTGACAAGTTCTTCTCTAAACTTCCATAAGCTAAGAATTCATTTTTTGCTTTTCAACAGTTGTGACACACCTTGAATAGGAACTCATGCCTGCTGGATCTCTTCCTTTCACTCTCCAGATCCATTAATACCCTTCATTACCCTTTCTGCGCCCTAAGAGGCTGACCCCTAAGGACTGAGAGGTGGGCTACCTGGTCCCAGCAGGAGATCAAATAATGACTAATCAGGTCTGACTATTTCCTTGCTTCCTACAAGTGTTCAAAGTATTAAGGGGAAAAATATGATCCCTCAACTTTACTAGGAGGTATTGTGGACACAGAGGAAAAGGGTGCTATGGACTGAACTATGTTCCCCACCCGCAAATCGCATGTGGAAGCCCTAGCCTCCAATGTGACTGTATTTGGAGACAGAGCTTTTAGGGGTTAATTAATATTATATGAGGACATAAGGGTGTGTATTAATCTAATAGGACTGGTGGTCTTATAACGAGGTGGGGAGGGAGAGAGAAGGGAGAGAGAAGGGAGGGGGGAGAGAGAGAGAGAGAGATATCTTGGTTTCCATGTGCACAGACATAGTGAGGAAAGGCCATGTGAGCATGTAACAAGAAGGCAGCCATCTATGAACCAGAAAGAGGTTCTCACTCAACCATGCTGGCACCCAGATCTTGAACTTCTAGCTTCCATAAGTGTAAGACAATGAATTTCTGTTGTTTAAGTCACACAGTCTATTGTACTTTGTTATAGAAGCCTTAGTTGACTAATATCAGAGACAAAGACTTCTCAGAGATAGTGCTGAGCTGAGATGTGAAGAACAGGAAGGGCGTCTTGATTCACGGTGGTGAGATGTAGGGTCTTTCTAGGCAAAGGAACATGCAACAAGGCACAGAAATTTCAGGCAGCAACATGCATCCAAGCTGTTTGGAGCACAAGCTGCTGGGAAGGGAACTGGAAGAGGAGGCTGGAGAAGAAACTGAGGCCAGACACTGAGGTTTAACATAAAAGGCCAAAGATTTGGCCTAAAGGATTCAAGTCTACTGGGATAGCACCAATGACGCTTAAGCTATTGGGAAGTGTATAATAGTATCCACTTTCAAAAGACCATTCTTGTGGCCGTGTGTAAGGACAGACTAGTATAAAGTGGAGAATAATTTAGCTCTTTCACGTTGTACTTCACGAGGCCCTAGGCGTCCTAGAAGTCAAAGATCATCATAAAGATGGAAAAGGAGGCTAAGTGGGCAGGTTCCTGGGACCCCATGTTCATTTAAATCACAGCAGCTCTGTGGTCTTAGACTAAACCTTGAATCTTCATTCCACTCAGGACAACCTGCCTAGAATATTTTACTTCAAAGACTACTGAAAAATGGCTCATCTAGAGGTCAAAGGCACCTGCCCTCAAAGCCTTCCAGTTATGGTAGAAAAGTTAGGGAATATCAAGAATCCTTAGAAAAATGTGTCTGGACTCCTGCCAGGAAGACAGAACTACTAACTGATACCATGTGGATGGACACGAGCTGGATTGGAAGCCCTTGTCTTTCATGGCTCTTAACACATCCTCAGACTATACCTAGGCAAGTAAATGACTCTGTGTGAAAAATTTTTTTTAAAAAGTGCTTTTCATGCCTCAGAGATCTACTCTTGTCTGACATATTTTTATCTCAAAATATCAGATTATAGTGACCTGCAATAGAAAACTATACAGCAAAAAGAAAAAATTACTATACACTAGCCCTCTGCTTTAGAAAAAATATGCTATCACTTAGGAATGAGCTTTTAAAATTTCATAGCAGTTTTTGGCAATTATTATAACCAATTAAAGACTATTTTACGACTATAAAGTAATAACTCTGGCCAGCAGAGGGCAGTGCAGCTCTCCACAAAGCCTCTATGAGCACACTAGAGAGTGGTGCACATATTAGCTGCTGAAATATTCTAATCCATGAAAACTATTTTGTATCTTAGTGACTTTAATTTTCTAAAACATGATAGATATATTGCTTAACTGCTATATCTATTAAAAATATAGCACAAGGAAGAGCTATAAAAGTCTTATAATTAAAAAACTCCCTGGAAAATTTCGGCTCCCTACAAAGAATTATATCATTATTTCTGGGAGGGCTGCGATTTCTAGTGCCTTCACTATTTAAAACATCTGTCTTTGTTTCCTAAAACTTACTAAGTAAAAGGGCGTGGGGAAATAAAAAAATGGCCTGATATTTCTCATCTTTTTTTTTTTTTTTTTTTTACATTCTCCTTTAACTTATCTTGGACACAAGCAATAGCTGATGAAATTTTTTATTCTAGAGAGTTTCCTATGGAAAGAAGTACAGAAGAGGTTCTCAAGTGAGATTCATTCTAACAGGTAGCTGCCATCCTAATAATGTATAATTGAGTAGCTTTATTTTTTCCTTCTAATGATTCTGTGCTGATTTTAGCTTTGAATAGACTTATGAACTATATTATGGTGTTGACAGACATTAATGAACATTTATGTTCTTCATAAGAACAGGTTTTAAATACTAATTTAGGTTTATATGATATGCAATATTACTTTAAAAAAAACATTCAAGTAAGATCTATACAAAATTCACATTTCTGATTCACTAACATTTGTCCTTCATATATAGGCACTTGATTTGAATCAAGACACTGGCAATGAATCATTATTTTATCATCATTATTATTATTTTAAATTCCAGTGCTTCCAAATTTTTCAGCAGTAAATTTATAGCTGCAAATTTTAAAGAAACCCAGATTCTAGTATATTTCCTGACAGTCTGGCCATGAATGCTCAATTCATCATTCATATTTATTTATTGCAAATATATAGAGAGGATGTGCAAAGTTAACAATTTTTAAGAAAAGACTAATAATTAAATTAATAAAGTCCTAGAGATTACCACAAACTTATTTGTCACTCAGAAAACATACATATTTAGTATTCTAGACTCAGGAAATCTATAGGATAGCATATAAATCAATCCATTCTAAATATAGTTACTATGGCCTAGTTAGCTCAAATTTAATGACAGAATGACAGAATAGCTTTGTTTTTTATTTATATCTTAGAAAAGAATGTAACACAGACCTGCAACCTAGCACCCAGGCTAGAGAAGCTGTAAAATGCCCACTGTGTGAGGAAGCACTGCTCAAGGGTAGAAATCACTAACAAAGTTCTCAGAACATTACCTCCAGAAGTGCAGTTCAAATCCTTCACATTTTTCTTTGCATTTTAAACAGGGGGCTCCAAATCCTTGCTCATGACCTAAGCCCATCTGTGAAAAAAAAAAAAGAAGAAGAAGATTTATTATTACACATAAAAATTGTTTTTAATTCAATAAATTGCACTTTTAATTCCACTTACCACTCCTGTTGATAAAACTTTCAAACAAATCTTTTACGAGTATCATATTGTTTAGTCAATGATGACACCAGGCATCACTGGTGACTCCAAGTACATACATAACATACTTAGCATTCTTACTGCTTTTTTTCAAGAAAAGCATCAGAATATAACTACATAGAAGACTACAAACAAAGCAATGCACAAAAAAGTCATGAATTGATAGCTTTGGCTACTACATGCCCTGTTTATACAGGTGCAGGGAGCTTAGAAAGCAAACCCAAATGACATATTTTGCAGCAAACAAGAACATGTGAAAGATTTTAGGCATTACAATGAAATTATTATTTCATATTATGATAAATTGAATAATAATACCAACAACATATATCAAATGCCAGGAATTGAGGAAGGAACTTATCTCATGGAAATCTCACAGAACCTCATATAATGCTTATAAAGTAGATTATTCTCCGTATTAGAGATGACAACTGAAATTCAGAGAAATTATAAAACGTGCTTAAGATCAAAGTGTTAATAAACTGTAGAGAAGAGATGTGAGTTTAGATCTGTCTGATTCCAAGGTCTGTGCTCTTATGTATGGGGTAGAGGTTAGGGGATTACTACCGTCCTTATTATAGCAAACCAATGTTTTTCCTACCATATTAAATAATTATTTTGGGGAGCGTGCTGAGATATGACCTGATAAGCAAGGGCAAGAGGGCTGAGAAGGGTGTTGGCGGGGCAGGGTGTGCCCAGGAAGGAGGAACATGAGAGGGCAATATAAGCTCTTACCCAACTATTGACATTATAGTAAAATAACCAACCGTCTTCACGTCAGTACAATGACAAATCATCAGTCACCAGCTTATTTTGTATGTTAAATATCACATCGGTGACTACTGACAAATTCATTATCTGCTAGTGCCTGGAGTAATAGTTCAAGCCAGACAAGCAACAGATTTTTCCAGCGGCACCTTCTGTAACCTCACCAAACTGTGTTCGCCACCAAGCATTCAAATCTAGCTGTAACTTGCTTCTTGAAAGATCAGTCTGGCCACGCCCTAAAATTTAAATGAAATCCTTCCTTTTTTCTGAAGATAATTACCATATCCTCTTACCCTAATGAAGGGCATATTCAGAATCAGTTGGTACACTCAGATGCTTAGAAGAACCCACGTTATTTCAAGTCAGACTATCTCAAGCATGCTGTCTAATGGTGATAAAAATCTGTCCAACATTAACTAAACATTATCACCTTTGCAATGTCTACATTACCAATTTTCAAAAGAATTATGACTCTCTAAGTTGTAAATAATTTTAACACTAGACTACACTGTTTTTTTTTTCCCCCCCAAGGAAACAAGTTGTCTCCTTGTCACTGATGATCATAGTTCACGAAGATGGCTATTTGAGTTTTCTCATCTTTTGTAAGGAGCGTAATTAAAAAGCTTTCTCCATTACAATATCTGTAGTAAAATGAACAGCAAATTTAAAATGTATTATTTTTCGAGCCCTTTCTAGTTTTTCTATTAAGGAGAGTTAACAATCCTGAACCCTCCGGGTGTATGGATTTGTTTGATACTGTGCTCCATGCATCTCCTGCTAAACTCTGATCCTAAATGAAAATTAAGAGTATGTTATAAACCCATTTCCCATTTGCCTCAAGAATACTTGCTGGCGGCACTTGCGGCTGCAGCCTTTACATCCTGAGATAACACACAGATTAGAGTTCTAACCTTACCCCTAAAGTTTACCAAGAAATATTTCACTTCTATTATTATTTTTTGCATCGCTCAGGTATATCGAGTCTTTGGAAAGAAATGACATCATTCTATTTATAACATTCTGTTTTTAGTAGTAGTATTTCCATTTACAAAATACAGTAATTCTTGATCGCTGAAAATGTCAAATCAGAGAAAATGTAGCATTCCTATGTGTGATGTTAACATCATTCTCGAACAATGTGATGAATCTGATTTCTGTATACATTTCTGTTACATTAGGATTAGAGACAAGTTCTGTTTAGACATAACTCCAAGAAGTTTTTATTTTATTTTCACATTAAAAACCAGTTATATTTGCTTCAGCCTCAAAGAATGTGTTTATGTAAAATTAATGCTGGCAGCAAGCTGCACTTCCTTTTCAAAACAGGAAATGGGTAAGGTTTAATCACGTAACTCAGCTTAAATCAACTGCTTTTAAAATCTCTTGTATATAATTTATAGTAGGAAATACATCTTATCTCATGACATAGAACATGTGGACACACATACAAACATATGTGTATAAGTATCTGTAATACCTGAAAAAAAGACTTGCTAGCTTAAATAACAACTAGGACTAAGTGTGCTTCTGCCTCTAAGTTAAATGGCCACCTAAACAAATTCTTGCCTGCCTTCAAATTTGAATCACCTGGTCTGAGCAACATCAAGCTTAACAAAATACTACAAAAATACTGGAACAATACTATCTTGTTCTATACTTCTAAATAAAACTTAGAAGCTCAGCTAATATAACGAGAACTTCAATTAGTCAACAGACTTTTTTCACTCAGGCCTCAGTGTAGCTCACTGCTGATTTACAGTCAACCTTGGAAAGGGACAAGTTGTTTCTTTCCTACCTGCTTTTTATCTTCTTAAAATAGTTACCAGATTATTTATTAGAATTAAAACTGGTAGTATTCCATGAACACCTACTCTTTTAAAGGACCCCGGATATTCTTAGTGCTGGACAGGCCTAGGCACCCCCTGGGTACAAGAGATTGGAAAAACTAAAATCCAGAGGAGGTGATCTGCTTCTGTTCGCACAGCTAGCCAACAGCAAACTAACCTAAAAGTGTCTGACTCATGTTCCACTGAGCTGCTGGGGTAGACCTCTGTAAGAATGTCCAATGGGAGCCTTCAGTCTTCCAAAAAGATTCTCTGTCTCACTTCAGCTCCAAGGAAACGGACTCCTGCAACACCTTTAAATGTAAATGAGTTTTGGAGAGCTAAATTTATAAAGAGAAGATTTGAATCTGTCAGGAGGTTAGGAAAGCTCGTTTGAACAAGTGATGTTTGAACTGTGATCAAGAGGATGAGCAGCACCTAATCCAGCCAAGGAGAGGAGGAAACACATTCAAGGCAGAGCAAAGACATCAGATGTGAAGGCCTGTGGCAGCAGAAGGCATGACAGGAGATGAAGACATCTTAGAACATATGAAGGGTGGCAGGGCTAGCCTTATAGTAGGCAGAGTGGGGTTTTGCCCCTCCCCCTTTTCCTTTTTTATTTCCTAAGAAATAAATCTCAAGCATTTTGTACCACGTCTTTGGCCACCACGTTTAACAGAAAAGACATTTCCAGAGGCAGGAAGAGACTGGTAAGGAGGAAGTGCTACAAAAAAGCCAGGCAGGCAGCCTGAGCATTAATCTCATCCACTGATGTTCCAACAACAATAAAGGCTTGGCGACAACAGAAGATCACACACAACTCACACAAAGATGATGTCCAGAGCCCCTAGCATAGGTGATCCGGGACAGTGAGCCCCTGGGCCACATAGGACATCTTCCACATTAGGCCATCTGGCCAAGACTGAGAAATGAAACAAATATTCCTGGCACACAGAAACAAATACAAAGATGCTAATAAAATGAGAAAACAAAGAAACACACCACAAATTAAACAACAGGATAAAACTCCAAAGAATAAGCAAGCAACCTACGAGAGAAGAGTTCAACATAATGGTTATAGGATGCTCAATGAACTTATTGGGAAAATGGATGAGCACAATTAGAACATCAACAGACAAACAGTAAGCATAAAAAAGGACACAGAAACCATAAAAAAGAACCAGACAGAAATGAAGAATATAATAACTGAAATGAAGAATACACTAGGATTCGATAGTAAGATTGCAAAAACCAGAAGATTAAATCAATGAACTGGAAGACATGGTAGCAGAATACACCCAATCAGAACAACAAAAAGAAAAAAAAATTTAAAAAATGAAGACAGTTTAAGAGACCTCTGGGACAACATGAAGCGTAACAATATCCGGACCAAAGAAGTACCTGAAGAAGAAAGCAAGGGATTGAGAATCTATTTGAAGAAATACTGACAGAAAACTTCCCTAATCTGGCAAGGGAATTAAACATACAAGTTCAGGAAACACAGAGTCCCAAACAAGAGGAATTCAAACAGACCCGTACCAGGATACATCAATTAAAATGCCAAAGGTCAAAGACAAAGAGAGAACCTTAAAAACATCAAGAGAAAGGCAGCTAGTTACTTACAAAGGCACTCTCATAAGAATGTCTGCTGATTTTTCAATGGAAACTTTGCAGGCCAGAGGGGACAGGCAAGAAATATTCAAAATTATGAAAAACAAGAATCTACAACTCGAATACTCTACACATCAAGGCTTTCGATTAAAATGGAAGGTGAGATAAAGAGCTTCCCAGACAGAAAAAAGCTTAAGCAATTCATCACCAACAAGCCAGTATTACAAAAAATGTTAAAGGGACTTCTAGAAAAAGAGAAGGGGTAAAAAAGAAAATAGAAATAACAAATATGAACAATAAAATGGCAGTAACTATGTACCTATCAGTAAACACTTTAAATGTAAACAAATAAAATGCTCCAATCAAAAGACATAGGGAAGCTAAATGGATAAGAAAACGAGACCCACAGCATACGCTATCTACAAGACACTCATTTCAGATCAAATGACACTAACAGACTAACTGTAAAGGAATGGGAAAAGATATTTCGATGTAAATGGAAATGAAAAAAAGCCAAGCAGTGATATATCAGATAAAATAGACTTTAAAACAAAGGCTATAATAAAAGACAAAAAAAAAAAGAGTATTATATAATGATAAAGGGATCGATAAATCAAGACGACAGGAACCTAGTAAACATATATGCACCCAACTTAGGAACACCTACATATATAAAGCAATTATTGACATAAAAGGAGAGATCAATAGTAATACACTCATATTAGGAGATTTTAACACCCCATTGACACCAATGGACAGATCTTCCAGGCAAAGAATCAACAAGGAAATAATGAGCCTAAAAGACACAATAGACCAGGTAGATTTAACAGCTATTATCAGATCATTAATCCAGGATAGACCACAGGTTAGGACATAGAACAAATCTCAATAAATTTAAGAAGACTAAAATCATATCAACCATCTTCTCTGATCACAAGGATATGAAACTAGAAATCAACTACAAGAAAAAAAAAGTAGAAAAGACACAAATACATAGGAGGTAAATAACATGCTACTAAACAATGAATGAGTTATTAACGAGATCAAGGAAGAAATCAAAAGATACCTACAGACAAATGAAAATGAAAACACCACAACTCTAAATCTGTGGGAAACAGCAAAAGCAATCCTATGATTGAAATTCATTGTAATACAGGCCTACTTCAAAACATAAGAAAAAGCTCAAATAAACAATCTAAACTTACACTTAAAAAAAAAAAAAACTAGAAAAAGAACAGCAAACAAAGCCCAAAGTGAATAGAGGGAAGGAAATAATAAAGATTAAAGCAGAAATACAAAATAGAGTATAGAAAAACAATACAAAAGATTAATGAAACCATGAGCTGGTTCTTTGAAAGGATAAACAAAATTGACAGACGCTTAGCCAAACTCATCAAGGAAAAAAAAGAAAGAACTCAAATAAATAAAATCAGAAATGAAAGAGGAGAAATAAATACGGACTCCACAGAAATACAAAGGATCATAAGAAAACACTATGAGCAATTACATGTCAACAAATTGGACAACTGGAAGAAATGGACACATTCCTGGCAACACACAATCTCCTAAGACTGAGTTAAGAAGAAAGAGAAAATCTAAACTGGCTGATTACCACCAAGGAAATAGAATCAGTAATTAAAAACTTCCCACAAAAGTCCTGGACCAGATGGTTTCGTAGGCAAATTTTACCAAACATTCAAAGAAGAATTAACACTTACTCTTCTCAAACTATTCCAAAAAATTCAAGAAGGAAGCTCCCTAACTCCTTTTATGAGGCCACCATTACCTTGATTCCAAAATCAGACAAAGATATTACCAAAACAAACAAACAAAAACTATAAGCCGATATCTCTTATGAACACTGATGCAAAAATCCTCAATAAAATATTAGCAAACTGAATTCGACAACACATTAAAAATATCATACACCATGATCAAGTTGGATTTATTCCTGGGATGCAAGGTGGGTATAATATCTGCAAATCGATTAATATGATACATCACATTAACAAATTGAAAGATAAAAACCACATGATCATATCAATAGATGCAGAAAAAGCGTTTAACAAAATCCAGCATCCACTTATGATAAAAACTCTCATCAAAGTGGGAATAAAGAGGACATACCTCAACATAATAAAGGCCAAATATGACAAACCTAAAGCCAACATCATACTCAGTGAAGAAAGGCTAAAAGTGTTTTCCTTTAGATCAGGAACAAGACAAGAATGGCCACTTTCACCACTCCTCTTCAACGTTGTATTGGAAGTCTTAGCCACAGCAATAAGACAAGAAAGAGAAATAAAAGGCATCTGAATTGGAAAAGAAGTAAAACTCTCATTATTTGCCAATGACACGATACTATATATAGAGAACCATAAAGATTCTACCAAAAAGCTGTTAGATCTGATCAATGAATTCACTAAAGTAGCAGGTTACAAAATAAATGGTCAGAAGCCAGTGGCATTCTTATACACCAGTGATGAACTTTCAGAAAGGGAAATTAAGAAAACAATCCCATTTACAATTGTATCTAAAACTATAAAATGTCTGGGAATCAAATTAACCAAGGAGATAAAAGACAGGTTCTCGTAAAATTATAAGTCATGGAAAAAAGAAATTGAAGAAGATACAAATAAATGGAAGCATATACCATGCTCAATGGTAGGAAGAATCAACATCATCCAAATGGCCATACTACCCAAAGCAATCTATAGATTCAGTGCAATCCCTATCATAATACCAACGGCATTTTTTAGAGCTAGAACAAATAATCCTAAAATTTTTATGGAACCATAAAAGACTCCGAACAGCCATGACAATCTTGAGAAAGAACAAAGTTGGAGGTATCACACTACCTGATATCAAACTATACTACAAGGCTTCAGTAATCAGAACAATGGGGTACTGGCATAAAAACAGATACATTGATCAATGGAACCGAAAAGAGAGCCAAGAAATAAATCCACACCTATTTCTCACTTAATACATGACAAAGAAGGTAAGAATATACAATGAGGTAAAGACAGTCTCTTCAATAAATGGTGTTGGGAAAATTTGACAGATATATGCCAAAAAAAAAAAAAAAAAAGGAAAGAAAGAAACTAGACCACCTTCTTACACTGTATAGAAGAAGAGAATCAAAATAGATTAAAGATTTGCAAGGGAAACACAAGAAAAAATAAAGAAATGGGACTACATTAAACTAAAATGTTTTTTGCTTATGATACATCTGATAAGAGGTTAATATCCGAAATAAAGAACTCACACAACTCAACAACAAAAAACAATCCAATTAAAAAATGGGCAGAACACCTGAATAGATATTTCTCCAAAGAAGAAATACAGATGGCCAATAGACATATAAAAAAATGCTCAAAGTCACTTATCATCAGAGAAATGCAAATTAAAACCAAAAATGACATATCACCTCACTTCTCTCAGAATGGCTATCATCAATAAATCAAAAAACAAGTATTGGCGAGGGTGAGAAGAAAAGGGAACCCTCATACATTGTTGGTAGGACTGCAAATTGGTACAGCCACTATGTAAAACAGTCTGGAGGTCCTCAAAAAATTAAAAATAGATATACCTTTTGACCCAGAAATTGCACTTCTAGGTAACCAAAACAATAATTCATAAAGATCTACGCACCCCAATATTCATGGCAGCACAATTTACAATAGCCAAGATATGGAAGCGACCTAAATGCCCATCAAGAGATGATTGGATAAAGAAGTTATGGTTCATATATACAATGGAATATTACACAGCCAATAAAAAAAATGAAATCCTACCATTTGCAATGACGTGGATGGACCTAGAGGTTATTATGCTGAGTGAAATAAGTAAGATAGAGGAAAGATAAACGCCATATGATTTCACTCATATGCAGAATCTAAGGAACAAAAAGAACAAACTAATCAAAAACGGACTCACAAATATAGTGGACAATTTGGGGATAGACAGAGGGGATGGGGGTTGGAGAACTGGGAAAATAGGATAAAGGATTAAAAAAGTACAAATTAGATAGATGGTCACAGGTATGGGGAGTAGGGCATAGGGAATGCAGTTAGCATTAATATATTGGCTAGGTACAGAGCCAGAAGTGAGGAGAAATTAGGGGGATTGTTTTATAAACTATATAAATGTCTAACTAGTGTACTGTATACTTGAAACTAATTAAAATAGATAGATAGATAGATAGATAGATAGATAGATAGATAGATAGACAGACAGACAGACAGACAGATGAACGATAAATAAGCCAACCAACTGGGCAGGGGTGGGGGTGGGGTGAGGGGACAAGAGCCCTTGTCATCCAGGCTACCCAAACCTTAGAGGGGAAAACCTTCAGGGAGAGCAGGAGATCTGACTCTGAGAAAAGCAGAAATTTGAAAAAATGGTTCTACAGCCTGCTGTGGAAAGCTCTGAAAGCATTTCCTCCCTACTCCTCCACCCCCTAGCTTGCCTGGAAGGCCAACTCAATCTCCATATAGGCTTCATCCAGCACAGTTGTTACCATCTAAAAAAAAGGGTACCTCCCCACCTTTACAAACACACATACTTTCATCTTCAAATGCTCAGAAACAACACGTGAGGGGCTCTGAAAATATATTAGAGAGAATAAGTAAATAAAACAGGGTAGAATGAGGTCATGGCAATACGATACATTCTCTCTTGCTATCATCCAATGGAAACAGTTCTAATTAAAAATAAACACTCAAGCAAAAAAGAGACCTAGTTTTAAAAATCTTTGTTAGCTAAAGTGATTAGAGAGTTTCATAGGGCAATACACTTATTATTTCCCTTGGGAAATTCACTTAGAGAAATTATTTTATAATTATATGTATTTGTTATAACACTTTAATTGATACTCTGTATTGAGGATCTCTAACTTATGCCACATTATTGGATGGGAATTTCTTCCATATTCTTAGCCTCTTTATCAATCTGTTAGGATAAAAAAAGCCCAATGCCACTCGAACAAAGATATGTGGTTCACAGGCTACTATTTTCATTGTTTAGTGTACTGCCTTGTTCCAGACTGAATTATAAACTAGGTACTATTGTGTTCTCTAATCCTGTTAAAGCCAATTTATATGATAAAACTTCACCAGCACAGACATATCTCTACTAGTATAGCAAATGTCTTCTGCTTCCACCCCAATTTAGGCCTCTAGGTATGTGGTAGTCTCTCTGTCACAACTCAAACATATATACCAGATCAAGGAAAACATACTCATTCTACTCTACAATGTGTTTCAGAGCCAGAGCTGCCCCAGGCATGGTTTCTCAAGGCCTATTCCCAGACCTTTTGGGGCAGAGGTCACAGAAGCTGGATTCCCCAACACTTTCTAGCCTCAGGTCAAGATCTGGAACTCCATCTGTCCCAAGAGCTCAGCCAGTTTCTCTCCCTCCTTCACTTTGTGTTCAGGATTTCCTGAAGTCCAGGACCCAGAATTCCTGTCACTATACCTCCTCCCTTCTCTTTGCCCTCATCACAGACCACACCCGGTGGTCAGTCAGGGTCCTTCTCCTTTGCTCAAGAGCAAGGACTACTCCTTTTGGACACCTAGATCTCCCAGGTTAGTTTCTGCCCAGGTGTCTGGGCCCAAGAATTGTTGGTGAGGGATAAAAACAGAAAAGGTGTTAAAGAGACCCAGGGTGTGTGCAGGGCTGCTGGAGAGGAAGGGAAGCCCAGAAAGTTTCTCAGCTAAGGCAACCGGGATATTTAGAAAGTAAAATGATCAAGACTTACATGGCAATATGTCAATTACCCGCCCTCACACAAACACACACCCCAATTAAAAAAAGAATTACATGGTTATAGATACTAGGGAACTAACGAAACAGAGAACTGTGAAAATGTAGGATTATTGAAGGAGAGTCAGGAAAACTGTGATCTAGTATCAAGGTGTCATTGCCAAGTTCAATGATTTTATTAGTCATTTTTTTTTCTTCTCTGGGCTTCATCTAGATAATAAAGAATTGAACAACTCCAAGATACACCTTAATTCTATATCATGACTACAAATCATGTTTCAGGTTTTTGCCTTAGTTTGTTATTCAACATGGTCATCTGCTCAATGTTTTAAACACCAAATAGGAAATAATTATTAGAGAAAGATAATATATTATCGGTTCTTGTAAGTCAGTATCATCTGAATCCCATTTACAAGAGTAATTTATAAAGTACACATAGGAAACAAATTTAAGTTTTGAGGGAAAAGACTCAGTTCTGTTGCACGTAATTTCAACAGCAAATATGATATGGTATTTCTTGCAAAGACAACACTTGGTGCCTAAAAGCACATGTTTTTCATAAGCCCACAAGTCCCAAAGCTGTCTACTTCGTATAATTTTAGTAACACATGCTGGTCAGCATCAATACACGGGTATGACAGATTAATTTTTCTTCTTCAGTATCCAAGAAAACAGGTCCTCTGGCTAGACTATAGTCAGAAAAACTATAGACAGGCTTTGGGA
Source organism: Rousettus aegyptiacus (assembly GCF_014176215.1). Lineage (NCBI taxonomy): Eukaryota > Metazoa > Chordata > Mammalia > Chiroptera > Pteropodidae > Rousettus > Rousettus aegyptiacus. The sequence goes on from NW_023416288.1 coordinate 72,171,008, forward strand.
ATACCTATCAAGGTCCTCTGAAAAATAAACATGACCATAAAAATTTTTCCTGAAACATTAGTCATAGAAAAATAAGACTTTAAAAATATCCTTAACTATAGGCTCCAGATACTGAACTTATATCCCCATGACCTATGCCTCCAAACACTCTCTTTTCCTGGCTTATTTTGGAATAAGAAATGGTAATGAAATCAACTTCTCCGTATTTGTAATTTCAGGAAACAAGATAGGTTGGCAACATTTCAGGTGACCCTTCTGACCCAGAAAAGGGTATTGAATGTCAGAACTTTAAGGAAAAAGAAATGTAGGAGACATATGGTATTTCAAGTATGGTCTGAGTTGATATGGAGATGATTTGGATCTGGAAGATATTACACAATATTCAGAGTGAGATCATCTGACCATGCTGTTTTCATAAGTAAATTTCCCTCTGGAGCAAGGAATCATATGCAGTTACTAAACAAGCAAGTGTTACTGAGACTTCTTTAATCATCTTGGAATGAAGCTGACCAAGGTAGATTATATGAAATATACATATATATTCTCTCTCAGTATATGTACATGTCTATTTATCTACCTATCATATATGTATATATTCACACACATAAATATGTATGAATATATATTCATATTATACTCTTAAAGAGCTTTTTAGATCTTGTTCATACATATTAATAGTCTAGACAAACTACATTTCTAAATAAATTCTCTCAGCACATGGCTCTCTTAGAAGCCTAGTATAATCTGTGAATCTACTCCCATGAAAAATTATATTTTGATTAATTTCTGACTCAAGATTTTAAGTTGTTTTAGATTTTTAGTTCACTGCCTAGTTTCCAACTTCTACCAAGATTTATAGTACCAAAAAAAGCAGGGCGGGGGGGGGGGCAGGCAGTAATCTGGAAACCAAACTTGAATATACAAACAGAGGCACCCTTCAACTTTCATACACTTTGCCAACTTTCTTAAGCAAGTATACAATTTACTGTGATTAAAGAGCTCCTATTAATCATTCCTAATAAAATTGCTTTTATCTTTTTCTTTGCTTATGAGAACAAAATTCCCCATCTCTCATTTACTCAAGTTTGAAATAAATGAGAGAAAGAATGAAGAAAATGTCTGGGGCCCAGAGGCCTCCTTATCCTTGTCTAGCCATGGTGACTTTGCTCCCAGTGTTGCTGGTCTCTTCTGTAAGAATGACATAGTTTGTTCCCTCATCTCTACTCCACTATTCATGTTCAAACTTTTGTCTGTCGACCTGGGACCATTCTCTCCTGATTGCTCCCTTTGTATGATGTCATATTGTTGCTCCCAAAAGTATTTTAATAAAACCTAAAGATGATCGTAACAATCCCCTTGTTAGATCTTTTAATGATTTCAATAAATTTCGCATGTCTCAGCATGGCAGCGAAAGGCCTTTTTAACATGGCACCCGCCACACTCCTACCACCTCCTTCCTCACAAACCTCCCCTCCAGCTGTGCTCAACTTCTAGGGGAGGCTTCTCTCTTTGCCTGGCAGAATGTCTATTCTTAACCACAGGTGCCTAAACACAGGTCACAAACATAGAAAGACCCTGAGTTAAATAGATATTTAGTAAATCAGTTTTTTTAAAAAAAATAAAAATAAAAAGAATTAAGTTAAGGCTGAAGAACTACAGCTCATGAGTAGAATGATCAATTAAAGGTTTTTAGTTGTCAATACCATGTATCCAGAAGCAAATGAGAATAAAACTTTTATTGCAGATTCTAGGATCATTTCCACATTCCTTCAGTGTTTCAGGGCATGAAATACAAAGCCAGAGTCCTATAGGAATCTCTATCATAAAATTCACTGAGTCAAATGGACTGACGCCTTTTTGTCCTCATACAGTAGTAAATAATCACATAGACTATTCTGTTAGGAAAGAAAAGGAAATAAGTGATCTTTCAGCCTAAATAGCTTCTATTTAGGGGTAGAGTCAGTATTCCTGAAATGAATGAAATAGATGACTCCCACTCAATCTGCCCCTAGAGGACAGTGACACAGACCATTACAAAGGCAATTTGTCTATACTGCAGTCTGAGATGTGATCGGGTTGTAGCAGATTACCCAAACCATCCCTACAATCTCAATAACTATGGTAACACATTTGACAAAGATCAGAAGTAGATCCTGGCATTTTTTTTCTAGGAAACAATAATTAATTTTAATTTTAGTAGGATACCTTAAAACATTTTTAATTACACTTTTTTCTTGATAAGTACTGGTGGTTTGTGATGGCGGAGGTGGTAGTAAAAATACCTCAACCACCATTTGTTAAGATGTTACTACCTGCCAAGCACAATGTACACATCTCGTTTATTTCTCAAAACAACCTATGAGAAAGTGTAATCATCCTTATTTCACAAATAAGAAAATAAGTGTGGAGAGACTGATTTGTGTAAGATTGCCCAGCTTGCAAGTGCAGAGTTGAGATCTATCTGAATTTTGGCATTTCTAACTCCAAATCCTGAGCTCTCAGCTATAAAGCTATCACATTTTTTCTCCAAAATGAGACTCTGAAGATAAGTAGTAACTTAAATGAGTAATATTCCTCATCTGTAACTTTTCTAAAACAAGAGGTTTTGATCTGAAAGACTGCCTATTGGTCACTAGCCAGAAGCTCCTCCTTCTGAGACAAATGTGAGATGGATTATAAGGAACCTGAAGGTCTGCACACTAGCTGCACTATTGTCACAAGCCCTGAGGTGATTAATTCACACACCCGAGAGGGCCCTCAAAAGAATAGGGTGTGAGTCAAGGAAAATCTCCAGGGTTCTAATGTAAAATATCCTCTTCCAATGTTAGAGCAAGAGAGGAATGTTGTAAAAGAATGCAAATGAACAAATTAAATCTCATAGTTGAAAGATCTTTATTCAAGATGCGTAGACTTACCACTAATACTGAAAATAACTTGCTATATTATAGAAAAGATTTTGTACATTATTATTGCAGTGGCCTGGGGTAAAATAAGGAGGCAAAAACTGAAATATTATTCTTTCCATTTTTTTAAATCATTAAATTTCTAGATTTATAACGTGAAACCTCTGTATTAGTTGCCAATTACCCCAAAACTTGGTGACTGAAAATAAGAAACATTTGTCATCTCAGTTGCTGAAGGTCAAACAGCTGGAAGTGACATACCTGGGTGGGCTGGCTCAAGGTCTCTTTTAAGGTTGCAATCAGGAGTTGCTAGGGTTGCAATCATCTCAAGGTTCAACTGGCAGGGAGACCTGCTTTTAAGCTCTCCCACACGGGACTCTCATGACAAGGCAACTGTTTCCCCCAGGGTAAGTGATCCCAGAGAGAATGAGAGCACCCAAGGTGGAAACAGAATTCTTTAATCTCGGAAGTGATCCGTTATTACTCTTTGGCAGCAATTGCCCATGTCCAGCACACCTTTGAGGGGCAAGGAATACACAGGTATGAATTCTAGGAGATGGGAATCAATGGGGCATCTTAGAGTCTACCTATCATAACTTCTTTTCTGCTTTGACTTTAAATCCAAAGACTAAGTGATTTGTGATGAGACAGACATCTTACAAAGGGAGGAGCGGATACAAGGGAGTGCTTATCTACTACCCTAGCCTTTATTTTTCCCATTTCAAATATTTAAATGTCTCTTCATCTAAACGGGCATAGTAAAGTAGAACTTTGCTCATTTCTTATAAATATTCTTATTCCCCTAAATTTGTTAGCTATTCACTCAGTCAGGATCAGGAAACAGGGTAGAATATAAGCCTTATTCTCTATCCTTCTCAACATATTACATACACACACATGCTTGTGTTATAGAACCCAGTCACAAACAAGAATACAAAACATCAGGTTTAATTAGCAAGAAATTTCCAGAATTATATTTAAGAGAAAATTTTCACAATTTTTATAATATGCCATAGTCTTCCTGAATGAACAAAGAATAAAAGTAAAATGGAAAAGGATTTATATAAACTTTATGCTATTACATATTTGGTAATGGAATTAAGCAAAAAACATTACTTTGTGATATCAGCATGCAAATAATTATATTCAAATTAGATAATTGTACAGTCAGTTCATAACTATTTTCCCAATACTGCTTACTTATTCAAAACCTAATGTATCTTCACTGTATTTTCAGGGGCAAAATAATTTAGATTTTTAAAAAAATCTGTACTTAGTTTAGGTAAGCAAATGATAAAAAGAAATGTATTCTGTCTGTTTAGTTTATGCTGGTTCCTTATAAAGAAATTGACTACTATCAAATTATTTTTATACTACTGCACAAAGTAAGTTGCTTGAAACATTCAACAGAATACCTCTTCTGTGTACTCTATTCAAAACAGGCCTCCCCCTGAATCTGTGACTTTGAGAAAAACAACACAGTCTATAAAAATGTCACAATTAATAGGCTATGATTGCTGCTGGAATGGCTTCTAAATTAGAATTGGCTGAAATCTGGCTCCGCGAAAGGACTCTGCAACAGCATGTGCTTTTACACACAGCCCTCAAAGCCTCCCAATTATTAGTTATAAAAGGGATTTTAAAAACTTGATTTCAAAAGGCATCTGTAGGAGTTCTTTAAAAAAATTTAGATCATTACGAACAATCCTAATTTGGTCTTGTGTCACTACCTTCTACTGGTTCCAAAGAGGAGATTCTCACAGCTGAATATTGAGAGGCCTAAGTTAAGATTCTGTACATCCCCAAACTGAAATGTTGCCATTATTGGTTCCATGCCTAAGGGCTATAATATTATTTCTTTAGGAGTAACCTGTTATAACAGATGGGTGAGGGCATGGGGAAGGTGATTACACAATTAAGTGGCTCATTACCACTAATTTCCTAACCATCTAATAAAGCACATGCAAGAGAAGAGGACAGTACAGGTATGTCTGTCACAGAGCAGAGAGTGAAGGGAAAGTGGCACCGGCTGAGAGATCCATCCCAGGAGGCTGCCTAGGGCACTAGGAGGATTCAAGGGAACCTGGGGAGTAAAACTCAGTGGAGAGAAGGCACAGAAAATCGAGATGGGGTGTGCGAAAAGACAATCTCATATTTTCCACTTTTGCCTAGGATTAGCTTTAGAACAACAACAAAGTTTTTACAGCACAGAGAGGGATCTTGTAAATGGAGAAAGGAGTGGAGAGATGCTGGAACCCTCCTGCCAGATGCCTTAAGCTTATTTACTTATTGCTTGGCCTTGTCGCACCATCCCTTACTCTGGAAAAAAAGTGAATTATATTTATGTGGTGTGGTGTGTAAACATAAGAACCTTAACTAATTTCTGAACTATCTTTTGATTTTTTCATCTATTAGAGAAATGCTTTGATTTCACATGTTTTTTGTTCTATATTTAGACTATAGCCCAAGTACTTCCCCACTACAAAAGGTACACAGACATCACTTTAGATTTGTCTAGTAGTTCGGGGTAAATAGACAACCTTCAAAACATGCATACACCACCTTTTTACAACTAGGATCAAATTTCAGTTGCATATTAGTTTAATTTTCCTCAATCTTGATGGAACAACAAATAAATCAAAATTAGATTTGTCTAGATTAGAAAGAGGGCCTATTCTCAAGTGACCAATGATGTCAAGGAAGCTACTGTGTCCTGATTCTTTATTTTTTTCATGTGTACAGAGGGTTATGAGGGTAATTCAGAGTGAGAAAAGCCTTTTCTAACCCCTCTCCATAGCTTTCACTGAGAGAGTCTGAGACAACTTATATCCTAGTAATAAAGGGGGTGCAAGTTATTATTTGTTGTCTAAAAAATACCACCCTTAAACATAGTGGCTTAAAACAACAACCATTTTATTCTGTAGTTTTTGTTCATGATATTCCACTCAAGCTTCTGAAGTTTGGCACCTTGGGCTGGGTTCAGCTGGATGGTGCTTCTGACCCAGCTGGGCTCACTGGATCTGCAGTCACCTTAGGACGGCTGGTCTAGAGGAACCTCGGGCTGAGATGCTTCATCTGTCCTATGTGGTCTGTCATCCGTGCATGCTGGGCTAGGCTAGTTCACATGGTAGCAGCAGGGTTCCAAGACAGTAATTAGAAGCAAAAAAGGTCTCTTGAGATACAAGCTTAGAGTACACATAACATTATTTCCACCACAGTCTACTGACAGCCCAGATTCAAAGGGCAGGAAAATAGACACTGTTTCTCAATGGGAAATGCTGTAAAGAATTGGGGGCCATTTTTTGCAATTTACCACAAAAACTCTGAGGAAGAGTCTGTCCAGGAAAACATACCTGTTCCCTGTACTGGACCAGAATATCTGGTGATATTAAATCCAATGCTCCCTAGAGAACCCAATTAATATGGTTTTGGTACATACTCAACAAATACTAGAAATAATTATTTAAGTTTACTTTCCACATAAAAATTAAAATCAAAATAATTTGCAAACTTTATAAAGGAAAAAATTAAATCCAATAATTCAATGCATCCAAAGTATTGTATTTTAAATGAACATTTCTTTGTGCTCAAGAAAGTACCACGTATCAATAATTTTCTGAGAACTTGTCAATATATCTTGATGATATATTCAGGTGCCTATTAAATGGTCTGAAGATCTATGCAGGACTTTCCTCCCTCTACACTGATAATGATTACGATACATCTGTTTACTCTTTATGTATAGGCATCGTACTTTGTGCTTGAAAATGTTCATCTCCTTTATCCTTATACTCCTATAAGAGAGCTGGCTGTAACCCATTTTCAGATAAGGATCCTGAGATTTACACGGCTGAGTAACTTTCACAAATTCATAGCTATTAAGTGCCAGTGCTAAGAACTGAACCCAGGAGTCTACAGTTGAACTCATGATCAACCTTGCTGCAATATCCTGTAGTGTTCCAACCTTTTGCTTAAGATATCCAATGAGCTAAAGAGTATGTATAGAAGATAAGTAGAGTCAGCATCGTCCCAACCCACAGCTGGAGCCAGGCCCAGCCTACATCAGCTAGACACCAGTGTGACATTTTCTCCTCTAGCTCAAAAGATGACACAGCGTATTAAATAAAAATCAAGATTAGGATAGAGGTATAGCTCCTCAGCCATTGGCTAGGCTTCTGTACTAGCTCAGTGACATACTTCTTTAAGTCTAGCCTGTAACTTGGGAAAATGACAAATTACTGCTGAATATATACTTTGGCTTTATTTTAAATGAGTCAAAACTGAAAATGTAATGGTGTAAATACCAAGAGTTTACTGACTTTTAGCACCCATGTTCATTTTATTCTTCCTGGAATGCCTTCTTTGTCTAATGAAACCAAATTTTATCCTTTCGAATAAAAAGGATAAATGTTGTTTTGAATGTCGTTTCCGCCATAAAATACGCCCAATCCACCCAATCAAAATTAATTACTTCTGCTTCTGAGACTTAATACTGGTGGTTGGTATGCCTATTATTGCAGCACTACTCAAAGTGTAGCAGTCTGTGATGAGACATAAAGAAACTGAGAGTAAGCAATTAAGAATTAAGCAATTTGATTGTAATTTTGTCTGATAAGAAAATGGCCTTGTATTTGTCTTTTTTAGTAATTCATTTTTATTGGGTGTTTAAAAATACTGGCCTATGACAGATTCGGAGTTTTTCAAAATATGGTTCTGTACCACACATTTTGAGAAACTCTGTATTACAGCATTTATTTTATTCTATCTAGTATTGCAGTTAATTTACATATCTGTCTTACCCATTATCTATGTTGCCTGCCAGTATGCCTTTTTTTTTATCTGTCAAAGCTGACATCACAGTGTTTTGGGGGATACAAACTCAACAGGTGGTATGGATAGAAATGGAGTTGAGATTCTGTAGTCTTACTTTAAACTACCCTTTTAATATTCTTTATGAAAAACAAAGGGTAACTTTCTTTAATTTAGCCCCCAATTATTTTTATTATAGGCCAATAACCAGAAAGGAATAAGATAGATTCCTTATCTTGGTGAATCATTCTATCAAAGCTTTCATGTTACTCATATAAAGATAAAATCCACCTAACATTGACATAATCGTTTTGCAATGAAACATGACATCACTTTATCTTCAAAGAAAACAAGGGCGAGTTCGCTGTGGCTACAGACTTACCAATGAACTTTGTACTGTGGCGCTGGTGCTAGGCTTTCAGCATCTTCTTTGCTAGGCTCACTGCTCGAATAAAAAGTTATACAACTAATAAGTGGAAATACGTTTTTACCGTTTTGCACGGTGGTCAGAATGTCACTATAATAAACAGAGGCTGAATTATTCATGATTTGCGGATGATACAGCATTTCAGAGATTAAATATATGTGTATAGGAGTAGTCTTGTTGATATTTAGAGGATGAGACAGCAATCCTCATTGCCTGGCTTCTCACACAGCTCTTCACTTTAAGCTGTGCTCAAACCTGAGCAGTCCTTCAATCTGAGCAGACAACCTAAGAATAACAGAAACTGGCAATCTTAAACTGTGCTCTTCTCTCTCTTTTTTTAAACATGACCAAAATAAAGCCAGTGAAACCTAGAATAAACCAATTTTTATAGCTATGTACTCAGTGTGACAGGAACATGAAATACTTCCACAGCACTTTTCTGTTATACCGTGTGAATTTCTTGTCATTCTTTACCACATTCTGTTCTTTCCTAATATTTTCGGCAATGAATAGTGATTATACTGGCTGGTTAAGAAGGAAGAAAGAGAAAGGCAATTACGTCATTTTAGGATCACAGCATGAACTTGCATTAAAAAATTAAAGTCATGCATACCCTTACCTCTCTAAATCTCCATTATTTAAGCAAGAAATTAGGTAGATTGGTGCTCAGAAAAACAAACAAGTGAAACTACTTTAAATTTTATTGGAGCTCTTCTATAGAAGGGTCAAAGATTAGAGCTGGATAGCTGAAAAGCATAACATCTAAATTTAACTCTATAGTAACAGTGTTTAAGGCAAATTTTAATACCTGGTTATTTACTCAAAGAACAGGAATGAACTTATCAATTACCAAACTATTTTTCTTAAAAATCTTGGAAATCTGAGTTTTTGATACCTAATTTCAATTTAGTTAGTCTTTTATTCTATTTTCCTCTCCTTGAAAAAGTTAATTTCATAATTCATTATTTGCATAATATTCTCTGAACATCACCACTTGTTAAAAGCAAAGTAATTTCCTATATGTACTGTATATTAATGATCTAATAAACAGATTTTTAAAAATTATAGTTTCAGTTACCATGGCAGTAGTTACCAAACAAAAACTGGTAATGACTGCAAACAGGAAACACAACCCAAGAATGACTCTTTTGTGAGGCATCTGTAATCAGGAAGACTTAGTTTGTGTACTTACAGATATAAGGTTGTAATTATAGCCTTATCCTTTTATGAGCTTTTTCACAATGTAGCTGCTTTTTCATATAAAAGTTGCTTTCTCATCTCTTTTCCATTTGTCATTACTTAATATAAATAAGAATCCATAATCATGAAGTCTGCAAAACCAGGGACCAATGTGAAGAAGCACCATTAAAACTGCCCACTCTGAGAAGTCTAGTTACTACTGACATGTAAACAGTGCACTGATGGGTGTAATTCTAGTGCATTTACTCTTTATCATTTACTTTGTCGTTTACTTTGTCGTTTACTTTCATTCACTGTTTTGCTCTATCATTCTTCTCAAAAGTGTAAGTTCTGTTACAAGGTACCTCCAGAGACTAGAACAGTGCTTGGGACATAAAGTACAGTTTTTAAAGAAATCATTGGATTCTGGGAGAGATAACTTTTTAAAGATAAAAAAAAAAAAGCTCCATTATTTTTCATTTCCCTATACTTAAATACCAAGGAAAGTAATATATCACTCCTAGACTTATTTGAAGGTTCATACTACAGATTTAAATTAATTAAACTTAATATCTTCAAATATCCAACAAATATTACAAAGGTGAATTAAGTAAAAACAAGTTCAAAAACAGCTGAGATTTATGAAAAATATTCACTATAAAATTATTATTATTCAGTAAAAAATTAGTATACTATGCCATTTAATTAAAATCACATATATTCATGGCTTGTGTGATTTTTAAGCGCTTGGAACATTATTATACTTGTAGACTATTGATTATATTTCCCACAGTCAAAAAAAAGTAAGTGGAGAAATTTTAGATTTTTATTAGACATGAAAATATATCCAAAGTGTCCTACATTACTGAAACTAGAGTGGACCAGATCTACTAACGCTCAGCTCAGAGTGATTTTAACCATATCATATTGATAAACAGAAGTGAGAAAGCTGATATACTACAGAAGATCTTTCTTTACACTATAGCTCATCACACAGTGTGTGTACTTACTGACCTTTTTCTAATTTCTGAACACACTGGGCTGATTTGGTTTGTAAAAACTTATATTCAAATTAACATTGAGCCAAACTGTATTTCTGCTTCTAGATCTCAGAAAAAGAATATAGGAAGCAGCCCTCTTGTATCATTTATCACTCAATCATTTATTGAGAATGATCACCAATTTACCATTCTCTTTCTCTGAAGATCCACAATGTTAATTCCATGCCCACCAACTGGTGATATAATCTTGGAGCCCAATGAGATCCTCATGAAACAGATGATCACTGCTTCTTAATAGATCTTTTTGAATGAAAAATGGGAAATTTAAAAACAATGACAATAACAAAAAATAGTTCTCCTCCCAGAATTGAGTTTTTTTTTTTTAACTCTTCTATTCTTAGGTGTCTGGTGTGTCATTCCAGCGGCACTTTGAGCACTACCATGCTATGTGTAAGGCTTCCTATCAACTCTGGAGTTTAGCAGATAGAACAGATTCTTCTATAATTCAACCCTAAGTGTCTCTATCTAGTTTCAGATGTCACTGGTTGAAATTCCATAGGAGAAAGCCAAATGCAAGGTCGCTGTTGTTCAGGACCATATTAAGTAGGTAGGAGGCAGCATTACCACAGCTCCCAACAAAAGCTATGAACTTGGAAGAATCCTATAATATGCAGTCCAGAAAATTAATGGAGATAATGGAATTTTTTTGCCTCTGAAAGTCTCCCAAAAGTTCCTATCTATGATATTTTTACTTCATTTAGACTTTGTTTTTATCCAAAGAAGGATAAAGGACATAAATACAATGTGAATAACGTGTAAATAAAATATAAAAAAAAACAATAGGGAAGTAACTTTATTGGAATATAAACCACTTCCTCCAATATGATTACTTTAAAGAAATAAAAATGTTGAAATGTACCTTCTGATATTTCTCTTTTTATATTAAAGTAATTCATTCACCATATATTTAGTGAGCTGGGCAGGGATATAAGAGGACTCAAAGGCTAGGTGGTATGATGGAAAGAGCATGAATTATGACGACTATGGCTCAAGATCATAGTTAGGTTCTGCTAGTTTCAGATTAACCAATCTAAACCTCAGTTTCTTTACATTAAAATGAGGCTAAAGTCTACTTTCATAAGATTGCTTTGAACAGCAAATGAAATATATGCAAATATAAATAGGATATGAATACATCTCTCAATAAGCTTTCGATCTAAGAAGAAAACTAGAATCTAAAGGGAGAAAGTGATGAGTGTCCTAAGAGTTACAGATAACATGATTGGGGAATTCAGAATCGAGTTTGCGTCTAGCTTAGGAAAAGATTTCATGCAGGACGGTCCATGGTGGAGGGCAGGTCTCTTGAAGGATGACTAAGATTTAGTATTGGAGATAGGCAAGCAAAGTCAAGGGAAGAGCGATGGTACACAGCTAATAGCCAGTTGAGATAAAAAAAAATCCCCAATTATACTCAATAGTAGAGTATAATGGAACAAAATTAATAGAAAATCTACTATACTACAGTTCTAGTCAAAGCAATATTCAGGGCAAGTTAGAGAAAATGACTTTTCATATCCAATTAATATAATGAATCACACCATGGGTTGGTTGGCAGAGATAAAAGCAGCTGAGGACTACTTTGCTTTCTTCTGCACTTGTTTTGAGAGACAGAGTAACTGCTCTAAAACAAAGCCCTGGAAGTGCCTTGGCCCTGCCCTTCCATTGCCACCAGGCTTGCCAATGATTCTCGCAGCAAGAATGGCTTCAAACAGAAATCCAACTATAGATTTGTGCATCAAGGTCACTATTTACTTGCCTTTTCCACTTCGAAGGCCACCTTAGGGAAAAGGCTCATTTTAATTTCTAATAGAAATAATATTTGTGGTTCAGTACTTTTTCCAACTGCAATCACTTTGTTTGACCATGTGTTCTGGCCAGTGACAGAAGTTTTTAATACAAGTTTAGATGCTAAGAAGGAGATTTGCAGTGACCTGTATTGTTTAAAATGCATCTCATCTTTTAAAAACAAAATTAAACAAAGAAAAGAGTACTTGAAAAAAAAATGCAAGATGTTAGGAAAGATCAAAAGGCAGAAGTTAGAAGGAGGGCAAAAATGAATAAGGTATAAAATTAAAAGCCCTGCAGCAATTCCAGGCAGCAAACGGAAATTACTGACGTTCTCTTTCTCTCTGGTATGTTTTTAAAGAAAAAAAAGAAAGTGATTCTCATGGGAGAGTAACACAGAAAGAAAAGAGGAAAACAGCTGGCTGTAGGCCATGATTTACCATTCACCACAAAATAAGATTCTGTTTCTGCTTCTCAAAGGCTATTGTTTTTTTTTTTCAAGCAGACATAGTCTCTACTTACACAAAGTCAATTCTAACGAAGAGACTGAAGACATTAAGAGCTCTAGATGCATAACTTAGAAGACAGGGCAAAGACATAAAAGTCAAATTCTATTCTAAAATATTAAAACAAAAACTCTGTATAACCAAACTAGCTACCAAATCCTAGCAACAACTCACTTACTTCAAACAAAACAAAATACAGCAAAATCTAATTTAAAAATTCCCTTGTCTTTGTGATGGTGGCTTTTAACTGGTAATTAATACAAATGTGTGCAAATGATGTGGACAACAACTTCTTTTATAAACGAAGAATCCTGTAATAGGATCATCCATCTAGGTTGTTGTGGAATAAGGACAATCTGCTTTAATTCTCCTTATACAAAATGAAAATGAAAAAAATAAATGACATTTTTCATCTGTCTGAGGAAAATTCCTTATGAAATCAACAGTATATGGGTTTTAGAAGGGAAAAAAACATGCCACATATCTTAAAACAAAAGTTAAATTTAGTTTTATTTAAATGGTTGGTTGTGTCTTTGTTTCAAATTCCAACCTGAGTTTTTTAAAGTTACATTCAAACTATTATTTTTCTTGTATACTCAAGTCAAAAAGAAGGGAGACCTGAAAAATATCTAGATACCAAAATAGGGTATGAAGGCTCTGCCAGTAGATTAGAGATAATCTTGTAATGTTTCTTTCTTTCTATTAGAAAACAATTTCTAAAGGTAATACAAGGGTTTTGGGGGTTTTTGTTCGTTTGTTTGTTTTTTGGTCTGTTTTGTTTTTTAGATTATAGCTAAGACAATGAAATATATTCCTGGGCTCTCCAAACTCTGTACTGGGGAACCTTTTGTGAATCCAAAGAACACTGAGTCTGTTAAGGGTCCAACAAAGGCAAGGGGAGGGTGGCAGTCAAACCGGACATCTTTGGGGTCTTTCAGCAATTTTTAATTTACTGTTTGAGGACTCTGCCCTGACTACCAGCAATGACAAGGTAATAAAACAGGATTTGTTATTGTCATGGGATTATCTGTAAAAGCTTTAAATTTATGGAACCCTCCTTCTCCCGGATAGGGAAGGAAAGGAGAATTAGAGAGAAGGGTAAGAAACTCAGTCGAAAAGATAACCTTTTCAAGTAAAAGGAAGATAGAGGAGAAAAATTACAACATATATCAAGGGCATTATTTACCACACTCCACATTTTGAAACTAAGGAAATTATTTATAAATATGCTTGGATTTTCCCTTGCAAGCACACATAATTCTTAACTTTGGACTTTCTCCCTCAGAACTACTTCTTCCTCATCGTCTTAGCTGCTTTCAAAATCAGTTTTGGATGTTGACCTTTTTTTTTTTTAAGTAGACTTTTCTTTGAGAGCATTGTTAAAATTAAGCAAAAGGCAGAATTCCCATATATCTGTCCTCCAATTCTTATTAGGGTTCACTCACTATTGGGGGTGTTTTTCTATGGATTTTTACAAATATATAGTGATATACGTATCCGCTATTAATAGTATCAGAGAGAATAGTTTCACTGCCCTAAAAAAATTCTCTCCTTCACTTATTCTGCCCTCCCCCACAAAGAATGCTGACTTTTAAAGTAGTTTTTTAATCAAAATTGATAAGCACGGACAAGATCCCCAGATTTTAGAAAAGTACTAAGTTAAGTAGCTGTTACTCACTTGAAAAAAAATTAACAGTATTCATCAACAGAAGTTTAAGCAGCAACCAAAATGCTTTCTTAGTGGCAAGCAAGATTAACAAAAAGTATGTGTTATTTAAAAGCAAATAAAAATAAAAGAAGCTAAATGGAAGAGAATAGAACACAAGCTACTCATCTTTTCCTGTCCTTAGATTCCCTTTTGAATGCTGGTTTTGTTATAAGAAATGTTTTCCCACTGCAAGTTATTATTTTTCAACAGCTTCCTAACCTAATATTTTGCATTTTGAAAAATCCAATTCTGGCCATAAACAGAATTAATGCTCAAGTCAGGAACTTTATCTTTAGAAGATTAACTAATCGTAATATTGGCAACCATGATGGGCAAAAAAAGAAAAGTAGGTTCTACTCTCTCTCTCTGCAAAATTTCCTTCCCTATTTGATAAGGCACAGCTAGCTAGCTGAAATTTACCGCAAAGTAAATATGAACAATTCAATGGAATGAACCTTTCTCACAGAACGTTACACTGGAATGTGACATCAGCATTCCTTCTGAGTCACAGTTTGGTCCCTCCATCCCTTTCTCCCAGGAGACCTGAGGTCCCTAGAACCGGGGAGCGGCTCAGGTACGACCGTGAGTCCTGACGCCCGGGGCCAGACAGGCGGGAACCGTCTCCCGGCACTAAAAGCACTGGTGAGAGCCGCCGTTTCAGGCTAGCTGCCAACAAGGGAGAACGTTTCTTTGAGAGACAACTTCTAAAAGGGTGGCTGTGCTTTGGAAGGCAAGAAATGAATGACCAATACCAAACAAAACATCACCTTTCACGTTATCACCAGCCGCGGGTGCGAAGGAAGTACATTAAATCAGCACTCACTTCAGAGTCTCTGGCAGCCAAGCGGGGAGGGGAGGAGGTCTGAGCTGTCAGTCACACCAGTGCTCCTAAACCACAGAGGCTTAATAAAGTTGAACTTCCTGAGACAGGAAGAAGTGGTATCACGGTCTCGCCCGAACTTGCCCTAACCTCATCCATTTCTTTTTGAGAGGAACACGCGCAGCTGAAACATTTTAAGTAAAGTTTCAAACACTTCCAACCGTCGGACAGGATAAGACAAGTGAGAATGCCCCGCACCCGCTCTCGCTCGCGCGCCCGCTTCTCCGTCGCTCTCGGATTTCAGGAGTTAACGGGGCTGCAGGGCACCCCCTCTACCGAAGGGGTGGGTACATAGGCCCGGGGCACCGGAGACCCGGAGTCCGCTCGCGCCGGGCGGCCCGTGCGCCCCACCCACCGCCCGCAGCCGGGGGGCGGCGCTCCGCGCAGGTGAAGCGGCCGTCGCCCGCGCCCCCCTACCTTCTTCACTTTGGCCTCCAGGTCCATGTTTGTGTAAAGGAGAAGTTCTCTGTCCTGTCCGGGATCTCACTCCCAGGCTTGCCTGGATTCCAGCTCTGGCGCGGGTACTGTGGGGAATCTGCTGGGTGTCCGGCGCCGTCAAACTTCCGCCGCCCAGTCAGCTGCAGCCGGCCTGCGGCGGGGACCGGGAACAAAGAGGCCCAGGCAGCCAATGGCAGCCGGGCAGCGCCGCGCAGCCGCCAATCACCGAGCGCCTCACGCACCTTAGCGGGTCGAGTGCTGCGCAGGCAAGGTGAGGGGCGGGGCCGTGTTCGCGGCAGTGCCCTGAGAAGCGCGCTCGGGTCCGAGACTTGGACTCAGCGGATGCTTTGGGCGTCTGCCCACCCGCTGGTAAAGAATTAGGGTCTAGCCTGCCTCCAACTAAAGATGAGGAAGAGTCCTTTCCATTTTGGCAGCTTGTACCTGTGTTTGCTTTGGATCTTAGGTGTATGCCCTGGGGAGTACTTACTCCCACTGCTAGCTTCTTGGTTTATTTGCAGGGCAAGGAGAAAGACAAGATACTGAGAAGATTGTTAGGGACCCCTGTATGGGCATTGCACCCTAATTTCACTGTTGAGTTGTGGAGATGTCTTTTCCCGAATGCTTTTCTTCACAGTCCAAGAAATGGCAAGGAACCCATTTCATAGTCTTAATGACAATGAAGATTATCATGCATATTCTGAGCATTCAATTATTCAAAAATTAAGACGATAGAAGTCAACTTTAGAGACATGTTGTGTCATTCCTTTGGAAGTAGAGGCTCATTCTTTATCCCTGCTATTGAGATGGTGTGAGGCTGCTCCTGTCTCATGCTTCGATGAAGCAGAGTTTGATAGGTCTGGATCCCACTGGAGAACCAGCCGTGGAATCCATTTAGTGATCTAATTAAGGAGCAACTGCAATGAACACCATCGGATTGGTGGATCTGGAAGGGATGTATGAATTATTTAGTCTAGTTTTCTCATTTTGCAGGAAACTTGGGACACCAGAGGTGACTGCCTAGTTTTTAGCCTCTTGGAGCAGAGCCAGTGCTCATAAGTCTTTAAGCAAAGTCTCCAGCATGTTTGGGACTGTACATACAGCATTTTAACTAAGTGAAATAGTCTTGTTTGTTTGTTTGTTTGTTTGTTTGTTTGCAGTTTGTTGTTGAGACAAAGGATTATAATGGGTATAGAGCAGGTGATTTCCTAATCTGGCATCTACTTTTAAAATAATAATAATAATAATAATAATAATAATAATAATAAAGGTCCCAAATAAAGTAGTTTTTAGGTCCAAATGTCTCTCCCCTTTGCCTCTGGAAATTTGGTAACCGAAAATATCCAAAATTTATTTTAGTCAGCACTTCAACTTTTTGCTTACTTGGCTATTCATTAACATTATTCAACAGAACACTGATTTATAATGTACATGTTTTCCTTATCCTATTAATAAACTAAAAATGAAATAACCAAAACAGATTATGAAGTAAAACTTTCCCATCCTATTTTCCCAATTCATCCTAAAACTTTGAGCCCTTACGTAGTTTATCCAGTGTAAGTGCCAGTGAACATGAAGTTTATGACAAGGCAATTTGGTCTCTGTCAGGGAGATTAACAGATGGAAAATCTCCAGTAAAACAGTTTAAATAAGGCATCAAACAATTGTTGTAACATAAATTTGGGGCTTATTTTGTGGGATTTCAGACATGACACTAAGAAAAAGATCTGGAAACATTTTTTTTTTAACTATCAAATTCTGCTCTTTCTGTTTCCTGCCAACCCTGCTGCCATCACTTTGTATGTATGTGTATCATTGACAAAGATGGAAGTGGAAATTCAGCGATTTCTATCTGGACTCATTACTGTGTCAATTATATAGAAAATAAAATTGAGGTAGGTAAGTGCTAAGTTAGGAGGCTTAGATGTGAGTCATTTAGCTATTAAATGTTTAGCTAGATTTTAAGGAGTTGGAACTGGTACTACTTGGTAGTTGATGATAAAAGAATGAATAGAAGATGGCACACTGTTTCTGGCTTGATCACCAATGCAGATATTTCAGGAAAAGAGAAAATAAAGGATGAGAGGCAGGATTTTGTTTAATTTTGCTTTCTTTGGGGAGTTTTGAATATATTGAGTTTGAGGTTGGAATATTGAAGTGAGGTATCTAAAGATAAATCTTAGAGGTGAGACCTGGACTGGAATGGTGGTTTAGGAGTCAATGTCCTACATAGGTAAATAATTGAAAGCCATGGGTGGAATAAGATCAGCATGGAGATTGCAAAATAAGAGCATCAGTGACTACAATTGAACAAAGCTGAGCAAGAGAAGCACAGATATGACATGAGCTAGTCAGAGGGTGAGGGAAAGGAAAATGGAGTAGAGTCTTAGAAACAAAGAGAGGAAATTCAAGAAGTAATTAGTCAACAATGTCAAATTGTAAAGGAGGGTCAAATGCCTATTAGATTTAACAAAAAAAGAAATCATTGGTAAACTTGGGAAATGCTAGCTATGAGAAATATGGTGGCCAAAGTAAGGTAGTAGCAATGGGTATGGAGAGTTAGAAAGAGTAATCAGTGATATTAAAGAGATAAAAAATATTGGAATTGATTGATTGATCTGAAAGGAGGGAAAATAAGGAGTCTAGAAGGACTCTCAGGAACCTATTTTAGGTAACTGGTATGGTAGATGTAACCTCATGCCTTAAGATAAGAAACAAAAAAGAAGAAAGACTGAAAAAGATAATAGGTTTAGTTTTGTATGTATCGGTTTTGCAAGGGCAATTTGGATCGAGTCTGGTGATCAAAAGAAAGATCTGGGCTAGAGATATAGATGACTGATTATAAATACACAGGCACACATATATATGTATACACAAATACATATGTGCATATAAACACACACACAGCAAACATACTATAAGTTCTAGGGAAAGAAAACACCAATGGAAATTGGTTTTCTATACCAGCTGAAGTGAATTTTCAAGACAGAGATGACTAGACCTGTTTCCTCAATTATTAATGCGGTCCCAGGAGTCCTCTTTAGAGTGGTTAATCATTTATTAACATCTGTTAGAGGAACTCCTGTGCTACTGATATAGCTATTGTTGCTCATTAGCAGCTTGTATAGGATTACACATTGTTCTACATCTCAGAGCAAAGTATTATCTGTAAAAAATAAGTTTTTAATGACTAAAGATTAGATATTGGTTAAGTAAATAATATGATAGATTTGCAATTTCTATCATATAGTAAATAATATTGAACAATAATACTTAAGAATTTTTGTAATAGTAAACACTTACAATGTAATGGAGACAAAATAGAATATAGAATTATATATACATTATGCTCACCACTCTGCAAAATACCATGCACAGAAAAGGAACATGAGGAAAATACACTAAAATGTCAGCAGTGGTTTGCCTTTGATTGGTGGGTCCATGGGGATTCCTGTCTTCCTTTAAAAAAAGAAATTCCATGATGAGCATGACATATTTCTTAATGGAAAAACCTTATTTATATTATTTAAATATGTTATTCAAAACATTGTAGAAAGATGTGGTTATAGCAGCATAAATTTCAATCTCTCTCAAAACCCACATTAAAAAACAAAGCACACAAAAACAGATCAACTAATTAGCAAAACCAAAAACACATGGACAACCTTTACCATAAAACTAGGTGACATAGTGTTTCCATAAACCCAAAAACACAAACAATGAAGACAAAACAACCAAAAGCTACAAGACATGTATTTATAAATAATTTTGGGGGGCGGAGGCTGAAGGGAAACGGGGCTATTGGACAGACAGGAGAACTCAAAATGTTCTCCAGTTATTCATTTTAAAACACTATAGGCCAATATTCTAACAGCAAATTAAACAGTAAGAATGATTGAAGGGACTAAAGCAACCTTCCCCTTGTGATATCTCAAAACTGACCTTCCTGGACTCCCTTCTAGGAGAGAGTCCCACAATAAGCAACTATGTGGAAGGAAATCAGAATGGAGTAGGATGGGGCAGAAGATGTGGTGGAGAGTAAAAGGCTAGAGGAGCATTCTCTAATATGGTAGCCAATAACCACACGTGGTTATTTAAATTATTTTAATTAATAATTTAAATTAATAATTTAAATTAATTTAAATTAATTAAAATAATTGAAATAACCAACATTAATTAAAATTTAAAATTCAGCTTCTCAGTCACACTAGCCATATTTCAAGCACTTTACAGCCAGAGAGAGGAACAGAGTCAGGAAATCTTAAAAACACACTGTATTTTTTAACACTTTGTAACAACAAGGGAAGATGAAGATCTCTGAATTTGGACACAATATTCTGAACCCTGTCATGGTAAAAGCTCCGGGAAAGTAATATCACATAAAAATGAGCAATGGCAAATTATCAAGGTCGACTCCAATACAAAATTATCAAAAGTAAAAGAGAAAAAATAGAGCGGAATAACTTCCCTACAGATAATGAAAGAACGTCGAAAAGATATGTCCACAAAACAGAACAAGACTGTAAGCTATTATTTTAAAACAAGCTAAAAGACATTAATATATGCCTGGACAGAATTAAAAAAACTCAGAAGTGAGGTGATAGACCTCAGGAAAGAATTAGAAATGAAAGAAACTGTCACGTAAATGAAGACTAAACTAAAGAGTACAAAGGCAAAAACCAGTAATGCCTAAGAATAATGAAAACTGAAAAGGAAGAAAATTTTTCTAAAAAAAAAAAAAACAAATGAAGAAAGAAATATAAATTATTCTAGAAAAGTAGCAAACATTGAAAATAGGATAAAAAGATCAAACAAATGGGTGATAGGAGTCCCCAAAGAAGAAAATCAAACCAAAGGAACAAATAAATACTAAAAACTGATTCAAGAAAACTTTCCTGTATAAAAAAAAAAATGATATGAAACTACATATTGAAAGATTGTACTTCATATCTTACAATATCAACTCAAAATAACCAACACAAAATATATTCTAGTAAAATTCCTGGACTTTGAAGAATAGGGAGAAATAAATCCCTTGGTTATCTCTGAAGTTTTAGGGATGGATATGACTTATAATGTAAAGAAAATTATATTATCAGAAGACTTTTTCTACAGTAATCCTCAAGATCAGAAGAAAGTAGAGTAACACTTGAAGTGACTTTGAGGTATAAAGAGCACAAATTTTTATCAGCATAAAACTTAAGGAATATAGTTCTCACAAGCCTTCCTGAGGAATTTTCACATGGCTATTTTCTCTGTGTGTGTGTGTCTGTGTCTGTGTCTGAACCTTTCTCTTCCTTTTCTCAAGAAGACAGCAGTCGTTACATTTAGAGCCCAACCCAAATCCAGTATGACTTCACCTTAACTAATTATATCTACAAAAACCCTATTTCCAAATTAGGTCATATTATGAAGTTTGGGAGTTTGGGGTAGACATGAATTTGAATGGGGGACACTGTTCAACCCACTACAGTGGAGGAATGAAAGCAATATAGCACAGTAAAATTCCTACTTGGAAAAACAGAAGCAATCAGTGTTCATCGTTCCACAGCAAACACTATATTTTGTAGAATTGAGGATATAAGAATTAAATTTATTGTTGGTGGAGTTAGTTCCTTCATCTTTCATTTTAGATGCACTGGATTATTATTTCTGGGAGGCTCTTTCTTATCCATTGTCTCCTAAAGTGAATGCTTAGAAAGGCATTGTTTGAGATTTTTCTTCCGGAGAGCCATGCTATCATAAAAGCACCTTTTGAAGAAGTGGGGTATTTGGAATAACAAAGAGCTATTGGCCACTTTTGCCAGGCTTGAGACTTAAGGTAACTACATATCTATCATTTTTATTTCAGGGGAACTTTAAATCAGCATTTCTCAACCATGATACCAATGACATTTTGATCCAGATAATTCTTTGTTATAAGGGGCTATTGTACATATTGTAGGATGTTTAACAGCATCCCTAACCTTGACTTGTTAGATGCCACTACCACCCTGCCCCAGTTGAAACAACAAAAAATGTCTGCAGACTTTCTTCTTCTGTGGAGCAAAATCATCCCCAGTTGAAACAACTGTTTTAAATGATTCCAGAAATCTATTATCTATTGTTGTATAACAAACCACCTCAGAACAGTGGCTTTAAACAACAACAACAAAACATTTATTTTTCTCACAAATCCCCAGTTTAATCAGGAAAGACATGGATCGTTTTCTCCTGCTGCATACAACATCAGGTGAGAAGGCTGAGCTGGAGTACTACAAGATGGTTTCGTAACTGGCATATTGGTACTGACTGTTGGCTGGGACCTCAATGACATTTGCAACTGAGAGGCTTCAATTGCTCTCTAGCATGGCCTCTCAGATGCTTGAGCTTCTTTACAGTGTGGTGACTGAGTTGCAAAAGCAACTATTCTAAGAGAGTGAGATGGAATTCATGGCATTTTAATGATCTGGCTCTGAAAGTCATATAGTGTCGCGTCCATCATGCTCTATTGTTTAAAATAATCACAAAGATCTAGTCAAGTTTAAGGGGAGGAGATATAGGCCCTGCCTTGATGAGAGGAGTGTCAAAATCACAATTTAAAAAGGGTACATATAGAGTATGCAAGATATTGCAATCTTCTTTAGAAAATATCATCTACCATCTGCTCTATTGTAATAAAATTTCACATCCTCTCCACATGCAAATATAGTTATTTCATCTTCTAAGATCTTCTAGTCTCCTCAGTTCAAAGTATAGTATGTCATCTACACTAAGTCTGGGTGAGGATGACACTCTGTAGGTGTGGTTAACTGGTTGCAGCTCTTTGATTACCACTCTTCTTGATCTGAAAAACTCTGAACTAAAGAAAAAACATGTATGCCCTTCACACTCACTCAACAAATAGTGCGACAGTCCTAGAATATCTGCTATATACAATCCCTTTTGAAAATGGGTAAAAAAGAAGCATGTAATAGTCACTGTTCCACAGCAATTCTGAAATCCAGTTAGGAACATGTTGTCACTTTCTTGATTAGGATTCATTCCTACTCCTTGGACATTATTCTGCATGGATCTTGGCTCTGCTCTCTGGAATCTTGGTTCTGCTTTCTGAGGTACCCTTTTTTCATTCAAAGTGCTTCATGTTAATTTCATTTTTTTCTTGCTTTCATTTCATGCTTCCTGTACCCAAAAGTTGGGAATCCGAAGGCCTCTGACTCTGCTCCTTTCAGTCCAAGCTGTTGTTACAATTATTTAAAAGGTTTGATGTGTTTCTTATGTACCAAAATATAATCCATTCTATTAAGCCAAAGCCGTGCCCACAAATCTCTTTAGTATTATCCTTTCTCTATCTTGTGCTTCCAGTGTGAGATTTCCATGAGATAACACATTTACTATTCTTTAGTATTCTTAGAAACTCTTTTAAATGCAGATTTATGAGGCACACTTTTAAGATCCTTAAGAGGCCTTTTGTCTGTCTGAAAGAGTATATGAGTCACTATGTTAGATATTTCTGAAGTCTTAACAAAGGCTCGCTCTTACACACCACCCTGGATTGATCGTTACCCAGAAGTCACTTCTTAATTCTTAATTTAAAAAACATTTGCCATATGGAAATGCTGGATATGAGAAACAGCTTTACTTTTGAACCCAGAATGTACCAATCCCTTTTTATTTAACAGTGAATTCTTTAGTTCAATTCTATTCTCACATTTTATCATAAATTATAAACTCCTTAAGGGCTGAGTTTCTCCTCATTTCTGCCCAAAACAGTGCCACATATTTTAGGGTTTTTTTTTTTTTTTTTTTTTTTTTGGCAGCACTCTACTTCCAATATCCGAAAGATGTTATAGTATTTTTTGCTTTGTAACAAACCATCTGAAAGTTAGTTGCCTAAAACAGCTATTTTAGTAGACTCAGAAATTGTGTGGATCAGGAATTTGGACAGAGCTTGATGGGAAAGTCTGGTTCTATGATGTCTGGTGCTTTTGCTGGAAGATTTGAAGGTTGGGGATGGCACAATGGTTGGGAGCGAAAATTATCTGGAGATGTTTTCACACAGGTTGACATTGGCTGTTGACCAAGACTATCAGCAAGAACATTTCCATGGAATCTCTCCATGTGTTCCTTCCTCATAGGCTGGTTTCAAGTTCTTCGCAGTATGGTAGCTGAATTCCAAGAGCGAGTATGCCTGAAAGCAAGAGGAAGAACATTACATTTTAATGGACTAGCCTTGTGTACAGCAGAGGGTTAACTCAGCAGACCTGGGTTCAAACCCTGCACATTCCAAATCAGAACTGGCTCTGACTGGCCCCTAGGAGATAACCTCTAAACCCTTATAATATACTGCCTGATAAGAATGTCTTTGTAGACCTAGAAGCTTAGGGCACATCAAATATTTTATACTAAAAATGTGGCTTGCAGTAAGGGCCTTGATCCATGTTATATCACTCTGATTTTTTGAGGAGCTATACACTGAATAACTAAGGTCAGCCAAACAGGCACACCATACTTATGTGAATGACTGCCAATAATAACACTAGATACGGGCTCAGAAGAACTTCCTTGGTTGACAATACTTCATGAGTATTGTCGTACATAATTACTGGGAGAATTCAGTGCTGTCCTTACAACTCCACTGGGAGAAGACAAGTAGAAGCTCACGCCTGATCTGTGCCAGATTCTGCCCTTTGTTCCTTCTTTCTTAGCTAATTTTAATCTGTATGTTTTCACTGTAATAAACCATAACCATGAGTATAATACCTTTTTGAGTTCTGTGAATCCTACCAAATCATTGAAACTGAGGATGGTCTTGGAGACTCCAGACATAAGAAAGGCTTGTTTCTGTTCCATGTGTCTAGAACTTTAGCTGGAAGACTTGAAACCTGGGAGTGGCTCAGTGGTTGGGGGATAGACTCATTTGATGGTGTCTGCATGTATCTAGTTGATGATGGCTGTTGACCAGGACTATGAGCAAGAACATTTACAGATAACTTCTCCATGTGTTCTTTTAGTATGGGCTACTTTGAATTTCTTCACACTTGGTTAGCTAAATTCCAAGAATAAATATCCGAGGGAGCAAAGTGGTAGTGCATGGCATTTTTCTAAATTCACTTTCATAAGTCTCATGACATCACTTTCACTAAACTCTATTGGTCAAGCAGTCACCAAAGTCCACTCTCTATGTAATAGGAAGATTGTCAATTTCACACAGTAAGAATGTAGTATGGAAGATATTTTTGTGGCCATCTTTGGAAAATATAATCTGCTATGCCTGTCAAGTAAAAACTTTATATCTCTAGCTTTTAGCCATAGATTTTATATTTTAGCAACCCCCTGTATCCTCAATTTAATTGCCTGCTCTAGTCCACTATCTTAGAACAGTCAGAGATAATAAAAAACTTCACTTTGGTGCTGGGCTGACCTCTTGAAATAAAGGTTTAGAGAGGAAGTCAGTCAGGGTGCACACAGGAGATAATTTGGTGAATTATGGGAGATTAAACCTTCCCTGTTTCTCTGACTCCTTCTGAAAACACTATTGCAAGCCAACACACTATGTTTGGTATAGGACAAAGTGTTCGGTCTTTGTAATTCAGCAGGACACATGATTTTTTGACCTTCTGCTACTTTGTATTTTTGGCTACAGGTAAAAAGGGCTTCTCTTAACAAAACTGTTGCTTGATCCCAATACCCTTTTTTCTTTCTGATGAGTCAACTTGGATCCTAGCTCATCTCTGTTTTGTACTTATTTAAGATTGCAGACAGTCACCAGTCCCCTCTAATATTCTGACATTTGTTATGAAATCCTCTTAAGAAACAGCTTTAGTGTACATGGCTCATGTCCTAAAAGAAAACTAGAAAGAAATTTAACCAGCTCTCATAAGATCATTTTCAAAGTATTACTATCCCATCATGGCCTCCCTCCCCCAACAGAATCATATATTTCCCCCTCTTTAATTCCTTCTTCCTGCCACTTACACCCCTGTCCTATGGATGTTATTGTTTCCCCTTAAGAAATGAATCTTTGAAGATGGGGTGTCTCCTCCCACATGCTCGCAGCATGCACGCGGGGCTTGGTGTCCACCCCAGGTCTTGCACTCAGAGGTCCTGGCCCACCTGGGTCCTGACGCACCTGGGGCCTGATGTACCCAGGTTGCCTGGCTCACCCGGGGTATGGTCTGTGGCTCCACCTGGGATGGAAACCCAAGACCTTCTGTGTGTAAAGCAGACATGCTAACCACTACAGTATAGAGCCACACCAGAATCATATTTAATGTCTTTCTACTTTCAGATAGTAATTTCTCAATGTCTTGCCATTACCTAATTGCATATGACACAAACAAATTTGAATTTGTTTAAACCAATTGGAAGTTTTGGCTTCATCAGAATTTTCTGTTTCTCTCTGTCTCTTTCCCTCTGTCCTTCTCTCTCCCTCCCCATTTCCCTTCCTTACAGTATTTCAGATTCTTTCTCTCAGATCAGCTTCTCCATGTCATGAGGGACATAACTACAGATACTTCCAGGTCATATCTTCCATAATCAAATAAAAGATTGCTCTTTATAAGTTCAAGTTTGAAAAATCCTGGAAATGATCTGAGATCAACAGGTATTCTCTTCTCATTAAAATGAGGAGTCACAAGGTGTTATTATCCACTCTGTCCTTTATAAACTTAAGGCAAATATTGCCACAAAATACTCATTTTTCTACTCTAGAAACAAAACTTGTTTTTATTAGTTTGATTGAGAAAACGCTACAGTGTTTCACCGAAATATAGTAAGATTTATTTTTAACTTAAACCCAGAGCAGTGAAGAATCCCTTTTGAATTGCTGAATGGATTTACAAATGATGTGAAAAGCAGATACAAAAGATATTGTCTATTTCTCCCACACATTGATGTTAAATGTTAACAATAATGTTAAGTATATGCTCAATATTTTCATAGGAAAACAGGAAAATATAATGTAAAAGGATTGCAAAATAAAAGTATAAGACATTATAGCATTAGAGTTTATTGTGGTAACCTCTGTGTGTCTCGGAATGGAGAATTTTATATCATTTTGAAAACAAATATATCCTTGTGGGCAAATACAGAGTGCTGAGTGGTATGTATAGAATTATTGTGTGTGGCAGCCTGCTTCCTGGGGAGAGTAACACCTTTTAGCAATAAGCAATGAGCATGTTTTTCATTGTACTCAGTAATCAAAACAGCTGTGAAAATGTCCTGTGAATAAAGAACCACCAGAGCTGCCACAGGCTGAATGCTCATGTCCTCCCAAAATTCATACGCTAACACTTAATCCCCACAGTGATTAGGGGGGATAATCACTGTGGGGATTATAAGGAGGTGGGGCCTTTGGGAGGTGATTAGGTCATGAGGGCAGAGCCCTCACGAATAAGATTAATGTGCTTATGAAAGAGATACCAGAGAGCTCCCTTACCTCTTTTGACATCTGAGAGGACCCAGGGAGAAGATTGATGCTGACTATGAACCAGGGAGCAGGTTCTCACCATACACCTAATCTGCTAGTGCCTTGATCTTGAACTTCACAGTCTCAATAACTGTGAGAAATAAATGTTTTTTAAGCCACTCAGTCTATGGAATTTTTGTTATAGGTGCTGAATAGGCTAAGGCAAGTAGCATGCAAAATTTAAACAAATATCATTGTCTTACATTTTTAGTTATTATAGCAATTTATTTTCTAAAAAATGTAATTACAATTTTTCTAGTAGGTAGCCAGTAAAGTGTTTTAGTGCAGAAACAGAGTAATTGGCTTGTATGTGAAATACAGTGCTGTGTGCAGTTCCTACAAGACAGAAAGCTCACAGACATTTTAATTCTACATTAATTAAAATGCAACACCTTGCCTTAATGGGTTATCACTACTTAATAGTAAAACTATAACCTTATAGTAAAATATTCTATCTATTATATTGTCATTTAATATATATATATATATTTTACTTTAAAACTGCTTTTACTTGGATATACCATTTCTTGACAGCTCAATATGTTATGGCTAATGGAAATGTGTACTTTTAAGATTGCCTCTTAACTATAATATAAATATGAGTCTCTGGTAAGCTTCAGTGTGAACAAAAGCTACTCATTTATTTTTCATAAGTTGAACCAGCCCTAAAAAGGGTTGGGATCAGTCTATTGGTGACTATTTTAGTATAGTGCTGCTGTAATAGCTGGATAAGAAGGAAAATCAATTATACCTCTCAAAGAGATGTAGATTTTGTTCACATAAAATTCAGGCTTTTAAGCCCTGTATAAAAACCTAGCCTGGAATGCATACTAAAAGGCTTCTACCATAAGAGGACGTAGTAGTTCCTAGATGCCTATCATTTAAACAAATGGATTAGTCAAAACAATGATGTGAGAGATATACCAAATAAGGCCAACTTTTTGGATGTGTGAAAGTAAATTGTGCAATAAAATTTCCATCATATTTCATCTGTTTTTGATAGATCACAGAAGCTGTATCAGTATTAATATGCACATGAGAAATTCTAAGAGTATCAAAGGATGGTGAATTGAGTTGTATGTTTCTTGTTAAGATTTAATTTCTCTGTAACCTTAAAAAATAAAGACCTAGACATATTCAAAATATGTATACAGTTAATTTTACCCTGCTGCTTCTGCTTTTGGTGAATTAACAGGAAACAAACTATTTTATGTTACATTTCACTGCCTACAGCAGGCTACTAATTAGATTCGATTTAATTGAAATCAATTTATTTCCTACTGAGAGCTCATTACTCTCCTAGTCAATATGGTACACAGCCCCAACATGTAAGATTATGGGTTTTTTCTCTCAAGTCCTAGTGTGAAGCAAATGAATAAGTAGTAGGAAATGATTAAATAGCAACTCATTGATTCAAATAGACAGTAAGTGCTACAGACTTTAAAAATAAGATATGTATAAAGACCTGTTTGTAATTGCAAAATACTGAAAATAACCAAAATGCTCATCATCACTGGAGAATGAGTTGTTTATATTTACGCAAAGGAATCTGACATTTAAAGTGAATGAACTGTAGCTATATGTATCAACAATGATGACTTACATAAAATGTCGTGTTAGAACAACTAGGTAACTCCATTTAGAAAAAGATACAATTAGCACAAGTCCTTATACTATACACAAATAAAAACTCAAAGATTTAAATAGAATCATTTAACTACTGGAAGAAGACATAATTTCTTTGTAAAATTGGATTAGAAAAGTATTTTCTAACTGATTAAAAATTCAGAGCTATTTTAAAACTGATAAATTAATTACATTAAAAAACTGGTAAAATCATATGCAAAGTCAAAAGACAAATCAAAGAGAAAAATTGTTACTTGTGTAATTCTAATAATTAATATGCTAGGAATTGATTTTTTTTAAGTATCAATAATCTAAAAGAAATAAGTGCAAAGGAAATGAGAAGCTATCTCACAGAGAAGACAAATGACCATAAACTTAAGAAAAACTTACGCTTCACACATAATAAAACAGTTGAAAATTAAACTACAATAGGATGCATTTTTCACTGCTAACAGTGAAAATCTAAGTTTAATGAAGCAGATGGGAAATAGGTACTCTTATATATCATTGGTATGCGTGTAAAATAGTAATATATCCTTTACGAAGGGCAATTTGGTAATGTCTATCAAAATTACAATGCATTTCCCTTTTGACCTAAGAGTCCCACTCACAGGAATTTATCTCACAGAAATATATGCACACATTAAAAAAAATGACATATGTTATCTGCAGCATTGCATAATAAAAGATTAGTGAATATCCAAGTGTCCATTAATAAAGCACCGGTTATAAAAAAAGAAAATCATGGTAGATGCCCATCATAGTATGTTATTCAGTTATAAAGAATGAGACAGTGCTCTGAATACAGATATGGAAAGATCTATATGTAATAAGTTAGGTACTTTTTTTTTTTAGTTAAAAAAAAAGGGAAAAGTGAGAATACAATTGTGTTTACTTATATTAGAAAGATTCAAAAGAAACTGATAAAAGTGATTACCTATGGGGAGAAGGTCAAGGGAGACATAGGGTGGCCGCGAAGAGGGAGAAAGTAAGCTTTTTTAGTATATTACACTATTTTGATTTTTAAACCATGCATATGATGCCTACTCAAGTTAACTAACAGACCCATAATGATAATAAAGAACAAACTACAGAAGAATAAATACAGTATGATTGCTTTTATGTGAAGCTGAAAAGAAGCAAAACATAACATGTGATCTCTCCTGGAGAAGGTTCCATGTGCATTTGAGAATATATATTCTAATGTATGGGGGAGTGCTCCATAGATTTTCTATGTCTATTACTATGTTTATAATTTTGATCAACTTTCTATATCCTTGTTGATCTACTTGTTATAGCCATATTCATTATTTAAAATGGGGTAAATGTACAACAATTACTGTTGAATTGTTTATTTCTCCCTTCGATTCTGTCAGTTTCATATATTTTGCTTCATATATTTTGGAGCTCTGTTGTTAGGTCTATGTATATTATAATTGTTTTACCTTCTTAACAGAGTTGATTCTTTTATCATAATAAAATGTTCCTTTTGTCTCTAGTAACAATTTTTATCTCAAAGTCCATTTATTGATATTAGTATAACCACTCCAGCTCTCTTTGGTTATTCTCGATATTTTCTGGAAAAAAAGTAAGGGGTAGGAATAAAGAGAAAACTAATGTTTATAAAGTTTCTAAAAATTTCTCTATTATTCAGGAAAATTCCCATATAAGCTATGTTCTTTAACTGGGGATGATAGTGCTTTCTAGGAATGAATACTTTCTGGCTTACCTCTATGTGCTATTATATAATACAGTTCTAAGTTTTGATAGACAAGGCATGCAGTATTTGAAAAAACAAAAAATCCCATTCTATAACATGAAAATTAGTAAAAGTCATTCTATAGTATAACTATGTAGATACTGATGGGCCACGATTGTGTTTATAGTTCAATGCCAGGTATAACCTTCAGAAACACGCAATTTGAAATATGATTGATGTGAAAAACATATACACACTCTCATTCACATCCCTTAATGTAAATAATAGGTTTTAGGTATGCATGTTAATTTTTTATTTCTGCTATAATAAATTTTCATAAATTTGTTGGCTTGAAAAATACAAATGTATTATGTTGAAATTCTGTAAGTCAGAAGTCCTGTGGGAGTCTCGCTGGGTTAAAAATTCAAACTGTCAGCAGAATGGATTCCTTTTTAAGTATCTAGGGGACAATTTGTTTGTTGATTTTAGCTTCTAGAGGCTGCCTGCATTCATTGGTTTGTGATTCCTTTGCTCCATCTCCAAAGCCTGTAACTTGGCATCATCTTTCTGATTTTGCTTCCATCATCACTGCTCTTTCTCTGACTACAGCCAGAAGAGGTCATCTGCTTTTCATAGAAAAGTAATTAAATTGGACTTACCTGGATAAGGATCCACCACAAGGTCCTTAACCTTAATTATATCTGAAAACTGTTTTTGTGTAATGTAACATATTTGTAGGTCCTGGGTATTAAGATGTGGATTTGTGTGTGTGTGGGGGGGGGGCATTGTTCTATATATCATAATAAGGATAATTACTAGATTCTAAAGCCATTAGTAAAGGTTGATGGGAAACATTATATATAGCCACCATGGGGGGAAAAATGTAACTTGAAAACAAAGAGATTAATTTGTTTCCCCTTTAATATAGGAATTACACTTACTATCACTAAAATAATGAGACATCAGATATATGCTTTTCAGTGTGATACACAATGTTGTATACAACATCGCCTAGGAATTATTCTTGTTACAAATGTATAACTTGAGTATAATTCAGTTTATAGTTTTACCTGCCAGTGTATAGGAAATATGGAGGAGGGAGGATTCATTTAAAGGATACTACAAGGAAATGGACAGACAAATCAAGGATATGTAATATTCTACAAGACAACTTGTGTCTTTGAAAACTCTCACAAAATAAAAAAGAAAAGGGACTGTCAATTGCTTTAGATTAAGGGAGACATAACAACCAAAGACAATGCATGGTCCTTGATTACATTTTGGGTTGAAAATAAAAACAACTATAAAATGTTTTGGAAACTAGTGGCAACATATAAATATAGACTGGAAAATAGATGACATTAAGAAGTTTTCTAAATTTGTTCGATGTGATGACAGTACTGACAACAGGTAAGAGAATGCTCATATTTTCTCTAAATGTATGCCAAAGTAGTTAGATTGAAGCATCATAATGTTTGTAATTTATTTCATAATAGTCTAGGAGAAAACATATAGAGATGAAACAAATATAGTGAAATGTTAATAATATTATGTCAGGAGCCATCTTAAGACTAGAGGTCCGCCATTATAAATTACCAGGAAGGTCACGTAGCCAGAAAGAACTTGTTCTTCTTTTTGCATAAGTCACTCAGCACCTTCTAACTAAGCAACAGGAAGCCGCAATAACCGCAGGACAGAACGACGCTGATACCAGCTGGCCAATCAGATCATGCCATATACTCCTCTTTCCCTAATCAGCCCTACCCCTTTCTCTTATCTCCTGTATAAAAGCAACTGCTGCTCAGAATAAAATTTGAGGCTTGATCAGAACACTGTCTTGCCTCCACTCTTTTCTCTCGTCCGTGTTACCCCTCTTTTCTTTCGGTTGGGTTCTCCTCGGTTCTCCCACCAAATAACCGGTCCCGCGGGCGGGACAATATTGGAAGTATATGGGGATATTATACTGTTTCTACTTTTTTTGTGTGTTATTAAAATTTTCATTGTAGTAGAACTTTAAAAGTCTAATCTAAAAGTACATATATACGTAATTTAACTGCATTTTAACCTCTTGGAGATAATGAAGTTGTCATTACAGAAATAATTTCTGCAGGAATAATTAGAAAAAGGAAGAAAAATTAAGAAATAAATATTTGTCAGTTTTATTGTCTCATCTGTTCTCATAAGTCTAGGGAAAAGACTTATTTTCCTCTTTATTTTAAAGGAAAGAAAGATAGTTACTAAAGTCACAATAAGGTGATGGAATTTTTTTTTTTTTTTAGAACATTCACTCTTTTCAATCTGTTTGAGGGCCTCACTTTATATTACGCTTCACGATGTCCAAAGCAGACCATGAGTCCCAGTTCTTGAAACAAAGTTTAAGTTGTCAATAGGAGAGACCGCATGGAGGTCAGTAAACCACAGATCGTGAACCGCTTGAATGACCTGTCTGAACTTCAGCTTAGTCCAGAGTGTGGGGGATCCGATAATCTGCTACTGTTTTGAGGCACCTCCTCTTCTTCCTCAATGCTGGGAAAGCCTTCGTAATAACAAGTTAGATAATTGAGGACTCTGCCTGACAGACGTCGCAGACATTGTTGAAGACCCCTGGTGGCAACACAAAGGAAAAACAGCTCACCACAAAATTCCATCCTTTCTAGTATGGAAAACAGTAAATGAAAAGTAAAGACATTCTTCTCTCTGCGTATCCTTTACTTCTCTGACCTTTTCATTTCACTTTTCTTTCTCCCTCTCTTTAAACACGCTATAATTCCTTAGTGGCTTTTTTATGCCCCTCTTCTCGTTTACATGTTCTCTCTAAATTATCATATTCGTCCACCAAATCATACTTTTAGCATGGTTTTCTATATTGAGCCCATTTATGTATTTCCAACTCCCTGCTAAGCATTTCTATTTACATAGCGTTTAAACTTAACATGTCAAAATAAAACTTATTGCCCAAATTTGCTACTCTTATAACATTCCTTACCTCAGGAAATGAAATGGTATCGTAATACAGCCAAGCCAGAGGGCTTATACTTCAAAAAAGCATAAAGGTACAGAGTCTTGCACACTGAGCATGTACCAGGCACAGGGATAGGTGCTTAGATAAGAAAAGTAAAGACAAATCTTAGAGCAGAGTGAAGAAAACAGACCCTTTAATGTGACAGAGGAATGCATATCCTGCTTTGGGAGTTCTGTGAAGGAGACCTAACCCAGCCTGAGATGGAAAGATTCAAGATGAAGGATTCCTAGAAGAAATCATTATCAAGCTATATATTGTAATAGCAGGAAATTGATGTTATGAGCTGAATTGTGCCTCCTCTGACACTCAAAAATTG
Source organism: Rousettus aegyptiacus (assembly GCF_014176215.1). Classification (NCBI taxonomy): domain Eukaryota; kingdom Metazoa; phylum Chordata; class Mammalia; order Chiroptera; family Pteropodidae; genus Rousettus; species Rousettus aegyptiacus. The sequence continues at coordinate 72,204,813 of NW_023416288.1, forward strand.
AAGTCCTCACTTTCAATACTTCAAAATGTAACTGTATTTGGAAAGTCTTTAAAGAGACAATTAAGTTAAAGTGTGGTCATTAGGGTGAGCTCTAATCCATTATGACTGGTTTCCTTGTAAGAAAAGGAGATTTGGACACAGATGGATACAGAGGGAGGACAACGGGAAGACATAGGGAGAAGACAGCCATCGATAAGCCATCAACCCTGTTAACACTTTGATTTTAGATTTTCAGACTCAGGAACTGTGAGGAAATAAATTTATGTGGTTTTATCCACCCAGTCTGTGGTACTTTGATATGACAGTGCTAGCAATCTAATATATCCTGATTTATTTTTCAAGATAAATGAAACATTTTTAAGTAGAGGTAAGAGATAATACAGAACAAGTAATCATGAAAAATCATAGTTTACTTGAGAAACTATAAGTAGGCCAGAATGACCAGGTTACTAAGCATGCAGTGGGAAAGAGATGTGGGGAATTTGGGGGAATGAGGCTAGTGAGATAAAAAGAGGCCAGATTATAAGATGAGCTCCACTGTACCAAATTAAATAGCGGAAATTGGGACAAATACACGGAATTAAAAGAAAGAGTATTAAAGGAGATCTCACATTGTAGTTTGTTCGCTCAAAATAAAGTTAATCATTGGTGTATAACTCTTAGGGCATTGTCTAATCCAGATTTTTATGTTTACAACTATTATTTCATGATGACCATTACCAATTGTTCACTAGATAGAGAAATATTTTTAAGGACTATGTTAATTTTTTTCTCTTCAAGACATTTATCACTTCTGAGCAATCTAAATATTTTTTAATTGAATTTTATGTAAATATTTTTTTCTTTCACTCTTTATTTCAAGCTTCAACGGTTTCTCCTCTCCAGTGTTTATGTTTTAACAATATCTGGAATTTGTTACAGCACTCCTGTTAAATTGGTGCTTATATAAGCTGGATTTAGATAGACTATCATTACATTGTAAAGTGAGTATCTCTGTTTCTCAAGTCTTAATATTTATTCTTCTTCTTTGCAATTAAGATTAATTTTCCTAACATCTAATTGCTGTCCTCTCTTTAATCTCCCTATTACCTTTTAATTCTTGACTCTCCCATTAATAGAACAGAATTGTTATGCTATTATAATATAAGGTATAAGCTCCTTAAAGGCAGTGGCCACGGCCCACTTTTTTATTAGTATGTTATCAGTGCCTGATATTGTGTCTGATACATGATTAATAATGAATATATTTTAAAGGAAAAATATAATTTATTCTTAGCCATCTTTCAACAAATTTTTATGAAACAGTTGCTCTTGAATTAGAGCAATGCTTTAGAATCCTCTGGGGGAACTTTTCCAATACAGAAACCAAATCTGAATTTGGGAGGAGGATAGAAAGACCCATGCATAAGTATAGTGGAAAAGCTTCCAATATTATTTTAATATCTATTACTAATGAATAAGGGTAGAAATTACTCCTTTCAGCTCAGTTAAGTTCCTCCTGATTTGAGTACAAGGATAAAGAGATATGTTAGGTTGTGAGAGAAATGTTTTGAAGTAGGGGATTTTGCCTAGAATTTGCCAACGCATCCTTTAGCTGCTTTTTTTTTTTTTTTTCATAAGGCTGGTTTTCATTGAGATCAAAGTGCTGTTTACTCTTATCTTTAAAATGGTAGCTCTGTATATATCTATTAAGTTCATTTGATCTAATGTGTCATTTAAGGCCGATGTTTTCTTACTTATTTTCTGTCTAGATGATCTATCCATAGATGTAAGTGGGGTATTAAAGTTTCTTACTATTATTGTATTGCTGTCAATTTCTTATTTTAGGTCTGTTAATATTTCCTTTAGATATTTAGGTGTTCCTGTGTTGGATGCATAAATATTTATAAATTTTATATCCCCTTTTTTGTTTGACCTCTTAATCATTATATAATGCCTTTCTTTGTCTTTTGTTACAGTCTGTTTTAAAGTCTACTTTGTGTGATATAAATATAGCTACTCCAACTTTCTCTTGGTTTCTATTTGCATGAACACCTTTTTCTATCTTTTCACTTTCAGTCTGTGTGTGTTCTTGTATCTGAAGGGTCTCTCTCTCTTTTTTTTTTTTTTTGAAATCCATTCAGCCATTCTGTGTCTTTTGATTGGTGTATGTAGCCATTTATGTTTAAACTACACACACAACATACACACAATGGAATACAACTCAACCATTAAAAGAATGAAATCTTGCCATTTATAACAACATGAATGGAACTTGAAGAAAGTATATTAAGGGAAAAAGTCAGACAGAGCATTTTACTTGTATACAAAATCTAAAAAACAAAATAAAACTCAGATACAGAGAACAGAAAGGTGGTTACTAGAGGGACGGAGATTTGGGGGTTGGGCAGGTGAAAGGGCTCAAAAGGTACAAACTTCCAATTATAAACTAAATAAGTTAGGGGAAATATAATATAGAACATGGTGACTGTAGTCTTTAATATTGTAGTGCATTCTTGAAAGTTCCCAAGAGAGTAAATTTTAGAAGTTCTCATCATAAGAAAAAGAAATTGTAACTTGTATGGAGACCAAAGGTAACTAAACATCGTGGTGACTGTAAGGTTCAACAGACAGAGTCTGACTCATGATTAACAGGCTTCCTTTATTGAAAGGCAAGTGGTCCTGGGCGAGGTTTTCTGGTTCCGAGGAAAGGAGCCAGAGAAGTCGCACCCGGGCGGGGTCGGGGAAGGGTTTTAAGGGTCCTGTCCAGGAAGGGGAAGATTCAAAAAAGGCAAAAAGCATAGCGTGGGGCTCTTTCATTGGTGCAGCGGTGTGCCACCACAGGGTAGTCCTGGCACCTGCGGATTGGTCCATGGGCCTCAGGTGGCTAGCAGGCGGGAGCTAGGGGTGGGGACCTGCCCCTGGGGCCTTTTCCTAGAGCACTGGCCTTACGGTGATCATTCCGTGGTGATCATTCCATAAAGATGGAATCATTATATTTTATGCCTGAAACTAATACAATGTTATATGTCAATTATACCTCAAAAAAAAAAATATATATATATATATGGTGGCTCTGGAAGGGTGGGAAGGCCATTAGACTTAAGATGAAAATCCCGGGTTTACTGCTAGCTTTCACATTTATTAGGTTTCAGAGCTTAAGTAAAATAGATAAATAGTTCTCTGATCTTTGGTTTCTTCACCTGTAAAATAAGAATAATATTTATTTGAAAAGTAAGTAAATATGAGCATTTGTGACATGATCTTCCTCCTAAATTCGGGGGAGTACCACTTATCACTCTGACCTTTAAGGCATATGTTTTGTTTTAAAGATATAAATCAACTTCAGTTTATAGAAAAAATGAGGGGTAAATTTCTTCATAATAGATTTCCAGAATTAGTTGTCCTTATAACTAAAATGTTGCATGAATATATGGCTGTCAAGCTGTAAACATTGATGTGCTTTATGTTTTATTTAAAAATCTGCTTTAGATTTTTTGTTTATTGTAAAATTAATATTGAGTACATTATTCAAATATTAGAAAAGAAAAAATAAATGCAATCCCTCATATTCCTATAATCTTAGTGTAATAACTATCTTTTGGATACAAGCTGAGGGTAGGTAAGTTTGACTAGAGGTAGGAGTTGGGTACCCATAGCAATTCCTGCACTGTGCAAGCTTAAGTCTTTGGGACACTTCTTCTGTGGCATTCAAAGGAAGCTGCTAGAATTGAAAATTTTAATTTCTTTCTGAGACTGTTCTGATCTGTCAGTGAACCAGCCATTTGTGTTTGGCTTGTGTGATGTGAATTCTTTTGGAGAATGAAAGATATGGACTCTTAGAATCAATGTAGAAAGAGTGTCAGCCTACTGGGACAACTACTCTAAGATCCCACATGGCCCTGGGCAGTGCCAGAGAGTATCTACAGGAGAGCTGGCCATGAAATTTCCTGGATCTTAGAGAAATATGCAAGAAAAACATCGTCATTGTGAACTATTGAAGAGACATGGTGTTGTGGTACGATCAAATCTAAGACCTACGGAGCCAATTGAGATGAATTGTGAGCCTTTATTAGCTGGCTGGCGACTGACTCTCCACCACTCAGGGTTAGAAGAGATCATCCCCACTCTCCCAGAAGAGGCAGTTTATATAGCCGCCAGCACATCCCCGAGTGGATCACCACACCCTGGTTAACAGTTGGCCGTTAGCATATCCTTGATCAGATTACCCTGGTTAATAGCATCTCCTTGATCAGGTTACCACACCCTGGTTAACAGAATCAGAAGTAAATATTTAATATTGGCTTACTGGAAAATTGTCCACCCATAACAATGGGAGTGAATTCTTTAGATAGATATTTATGTAAAAATAGAGACAGAAAAAAAGGAGATATGAAGGATGAATCCAACAAACCCAGTATATAACAGAAGTTCTGGAAAGAAAGAAGAGATATTGTTAAGGGTGAAAAATTTTCAAATAGCCAACTTATGCTTCCATTGTTTAATGTTAAACAGGGTGTAGTTCTGAGAGATATTCAGTGCAAAGATATGCTAATGTTAAGGGTGTAGTTATCCTGTGTAAAGATGTGTTAATGGCCAGCCTCTGCTTCTGTAAACCTGCTTGCTTGCTAGAGGGGGTTTTGGGGCTTTTTAAGCTATTCCTTCTAGAGGCTCAGGGTTGATTCTCTAGTAGAGAGAGTCTGTCACGGGCCAGCTAATAAAGGCTCATAATTAATCTCAATTGGCTCCATGGGTCTTAAATTTGATTGCACCACAACAATATGGCAGGAAGAAAAATGATCAGAGACATAATAGAAAAAAAAAATCTCAAATTAGAAGAAGAAACACACAAGTATGGAGATAGAAGAATACAGAATTCAAAACAGGATATAAGAAAAAATTGACCCACACCTACACGTACTCCTATGGGATTCAGTTAATCCCAGAAAAAAAAAGAAAGTTCTAGTATTAGTACTTTTCTTTAAATATAGCTCTATAACACCTGGACATTTCAAATCACCAAGAGTAATTTATCTAGGTTCCAACAATAAATGGAGATAAAACTAAGGGATGTTTTTATCGAACCTTTGAATCTTGCTCTTTGCAGTGAGAGATTATTTATGCTTGTTTCTCTGTAATGTAATGGATAAAACTGTGTCTCTTTTTCTGCCTCTCTTAACATCAGTGGTAAGGGACATTGGATGTCGGGTGTTTTCCATTTTCGTAATCGAAACAAAAAGATCCTCAACATAAAAGTGGAAAATAAATAGGACTTAATAGAAAACAAACAAACCCTGTGCTAATATTTCTCTTATAATTCTAGATCTTTTTGCACACTGTCCTACAAAAAGAACTAATTAGTTAAGAGTCCATGGAAGGGTAGGGAGTACACCTTGCTAGTTGGCCCTAAAATATTTATATATCTTTTTTTCAAGTTCCAATTAAAATAGCCTTCTATCCATCACATTCTCTTGTTTTTATAGCTCACCTTGTTAAGGGAGGAAAATTTTCAAATGGTCAACTTCTGCTTGCTTGTTTAATGTTTAACCAGGGTGTATAGTTCAAGGAGATAGTCTGTGCAAAGATATGCTAATATCCAACTTATTCTAATGTAAACCAGGATGTAGTTCTAGGAGATATCCTGTGCAAAGATATGCTAATGGTAACTTCTGCTTCTGTAAACCTGCTTGCTTGTTTGATGTAGTTTTAGCCTTTATAAGCTGCCTCCTCTGGAAGCTCAGGGCTGATTCTCTGACCTTGCAGTGGTGGAGAGAGTCAGGTGCCTTTGGGCTAATAGACTAGTAAAGGCTTGTAATTAATCTCAATTGGCTCTGTGGGTCTCAGATTTGAATGCTCCACAACAACCTCTCTTAGGTACAAGATCAGATTGATATTGATGACACTCCCACTGCCTCAGGGTAATTGTCCAGGATCCTTCCCTCTCAGGAGCTTCCTTTGAGACTGAAGTGAGATTAAATATTTGGTAAGACCTTCAAAATACACTTTTTGTTACTTTTTAAATATGTGAGAAGCTATTCTTTTATTTATAGAAATTTATACTTTACCAATATTTATAAGCACGTAAATGAAATATAAAGCTTGAATTTTAACTGCATAAAGTGGATTGTTTTCCAAACCTCAAATTATCTTTAGATTGTAGCAATTTTATGTTTAATAGCAGCATGTGGCATTTTTCTGTTTAGTAGTAGCATACCCTATAATCATTATTTCTAAAGTGTAATAACTAGGGATGTGATAGATTTTAACTGAGTTATTTTTTATTCATGATCTTTAAAAATAAGAAATACTTATAAAACACCAAATGCCTTCTAAAATAAAATTGTAGTCATTTCTGTAAAACGAATTTGACAAAAGTATTTATCATATATTGGCAGACAAATTATACTCCAGGACATTGAAGTTATGACTACTCCTCTTACTGGGCTCCAATTATCCTGGTGATGCAGACCACAACAGGAGCTTCTAAATACATATTCACAAGCCTTGCATCCTTTTACAAACAAATCCAGGGATGTCAGCAAAATGGCAGAGTAGGCAACTCCAAGTTCCTGTCTCTCCACAGAAATAGGAAAAAAACAATAAAACGAAAAACAAGGAGAAGTTGGCAGAATCAACTTTGTGAGAACTTCAGAAAACGTTCAAAGGTTTACATAAACCTGGTGAATGCTGAATTAAAAACAAACAAAAAAAAACAAACAAAAGGCAACCTAACCGTTCGGTTGCTCATGGGCGCCATTATGCCAGCAGGAAGGCGGCTCGATACCTAAGATGGCCCACGGCTCACGACCAAAGTTACAGCAGAGGCTTCCCGGGTGGCGGGATCAGCCAAACAGAGAAGTCCCCGCCCTGTAACCCCACCAACATCCTGAGATCAGCCAAACGGAAAAGTCCCCGCCCTGTAACCCCGCTGACATTCTGGGCCAAAACCTTTAAAAACCGTGCCTATACCCCAGACACGTGCGACTTCTCTGGCCCCTTTCCTCGAAACCAGTGAACCTCGCCCGCAGACCCTAATAAAGCCTGTTTTATACTTCGCTTTGGCTCAATCTCACCCTCATTCCCGTCTCCTCTGGCCAATCACTAACAATGACAGAAAAGCTTTGTGGCATTTTTACTGGCCTTTACTCTACTCCCTGTTAAGCTTGGTGATGTTTTTGGAGATGGCCGCCTACCTACCCAGTGTAGGCCTTTGGTTGTGGAGGGAGCAGAGCAGATCTAATTGGCAAATTATTGTGTTTGCCTGTTGTAATCTATCTGAGGGCTACCTGAAACACTAATGCAAGGTCTCTGTTTTGGCTAACTTCTAAGTCACTTAGGATGGAAAAATAGCCAGCCTTGCTCAGGAACACTGTAAGGTGATAAACAACCCACAGTCACACGAGGCTAACAACGATGGCTGATATATAATCTGTGTGTGTCTGTATTTGTGTATGTGTGTGTGTGTGTACATATTTCAGCCATAAAAAAAAAAAAAACGAGGTACTGATAATATGCTACAGCATGAATGAATATTGAAAACATTGTGTGAAGTGAAAGCAGTGAGACATAAAAAGTCACATTCATTAGATTTACATGAAATAGCCAGAATGGATAAAGCTATAGAGAATCAAGACTTCCAGGGACTGAGGAGAAAGGGAAATGAGGAAAAATTGCTTAATGCAGAGGGCCCCAATCTTTTTGGCACCAGAGACTGGTGCTCCTATGAGAATCTAATCCCTGATGATCTGAGGTGGAGCTGAGGCGATGATGCTAGCAGTGGGGAGTGGCTGAAAATACAGACGAAGCTTTGCTAGCTCTCCCACTGCTCAACTCCTGCTGTGCAGCCTCATTTCTAACAGGGCGCGTTTCAATGGACCAGTACTAGTTTAAGGCCCGGGGGTTAGAGACTCTTTGCTTAATGGTTGTGGGGCTTCATTTTGGAGTGATGGAAATGTTTTAAGTAAAAACAGTGGTTGCATAGTATTGTGAATGTACTAAATGTCACCAAATTATTACTTAAAAGTGGTTAATTTTATGCTACATAAATTTCACTTTTATAAATTATCAAGAAAAAAAACAAATCCAAGAAATACTTGAGACTAGCTTGAGGCAAACTTTCTCATCTCAGGAAGCTGTATCTCATTAGACAATTCCATAGGAATATCCAATACATATATTTTTACCTGATATTTTAGGATAATGAAACTTTTTTGCCTCACTTGTCTTAATCATTTTACATCAAACAATGGGCTCCAGCAATGTCTCAGGAAGTTTGAGTCAGGTTGTCACAGGCAATTGTTGATCCAGAGTTACCAGTGTGGGTTTATAAACATCAAAGGTGAGAAAAGGACCCAACGTGAATTGCTCCCAAAGAAGCCTCTCTGCAGCACAATGAGTATGAAGTCAGTCCCTTTCCGTGACACCATGATTTTGCAATGGCAGCTGATACTTCATGATGAAGAGGTGTCTCGAGGGGTAGGTAGACGAGCTTGGGAAACCAAAGGGCACATCCTCCCTAAACGTACATTTTATATCATTTACAAAATAGAGATGAAAGAAGTTTCTCTAAATTGATTATTTTATGGACTTCTTGTGAACAGTGATTTAGGGCTGATTCATTCCGATTAAAAGTTATACAACTTTCACCAGATTTCATATTTTACACCATGGGTAAGTCATATGCTTAATGACAGGGTGTACTAGACTCATTTTGGGAGTGTTTTCTAAGTCCACTACTGAATGTCCTCTGAAACTACTTGCTCCACAAGGGCCTTCATCCTCTTCTCTTGCTCCCAAGACTAAAGAGAGAAGAGGAGCAATGCAAATGAAGGGATGCTAAGTACTAGTTAAGTGACAAGGAATTCTGACTAAAATTGACACAATATGATGGAAGTACAAACTTAAGTATATGTTTTAAAGTGCTTCCCAGGCTCTTTCACATTCCATACATTGAAATTGTTGTTTGTATGGCACTTTGGGTAAAATGGAAGTGAGTGGCCTGGAAGACATAGCTGTCCTAGGCCTAGAGACCCCTCCATATCTGGTATGCCCCAGCTGATCTATGTAGAAGTTCTTATTAAAGTTATATGGAGAGCTAAGGTGAGGCTTAAACATAATGTATAATAAGCCTAAGGAAGCTTCCACTTTGTATTCATTAGAATGGGTAAAATCAAAAATACTGACAATACCAAGTGTTGATGAGGATGTAGAACTGAAACTCCACATATTACTCTTCAGAGTATAAAAGCATGTAACACTTTGGGAAACAGTTTGTTAATTCCTTAAAAAGTTACGAGAGTGCATATACCCCATGACCCAGTTTCCTAATGGGAACTTGCAGGTATTTGCTTAAGAGAAATGTCAATATCAATTTACAAAAAGACTTTTCCAAGGATGTTCACAGTAGCTTTATTCTTAATAGCCAAAAAAGTAGAAACAACTCAAAGTCTATCAACAAGAGAGTGGGGGGAAATTGTGGTTTATTCATACAATGAAAATACTAGTTAGCAATAAAAATGAAAGAACTACTTATATATGTAACAGCATTGATAAATCTCAAAAACACTATGCTAAGTAAAAGAAATGTGACCCAAAATAGTAAATCCTGAATGATTTCATTTACATGATATTTTAGAATAGAAACTAAACTATACTATGGTGAGGGAAGTCCCATCAGTGGTTGGCTGAAAGGCTGAGTAATATACCATTGTATATATGGACTATTACTTTATCCAATTGTCTATTAAAGGGCATTTAGGTTGTTTCCATATCTTGGCTATTGTAAATAATGCTGCAGTGAACATAGGGGCGCATAGATCTTTATGAACTAGTGTTTTGGTTTTCTTTGGATAAATACCCAGAAGTGTAATTCCTAAGTCAAAAGGTAGTTCTATTTTTAATTTTGTGAAGAATCTCCAAACTGTTTTCCACAGTGGCTGTACCAATTTGCAATCCCACCAACAATGTAAAAATATTCCCTTTTCTCCACATCCTTGTCAATATTTGTTGTTTTTTGATTTATTGATGATAGCTAATCTGACAGGTGTGAGGTGATGTCTCATTGTGGTTTTAATTTGCATTTCTCTGATGATTACTGACTTTGAGCATCTTTTCCTATGTCTATTGGCCATTGGTATGTCTTCTTTGGAGAAATACCTATTTAGGTCTTCTGCCTATTTTTTAATTGGATTATTTGTTTTTTTGTTGTTGTTGTTATGTTATATGAGTTCTTCATAAATTTTGGATATTAACCCCTTGTCACATGTATCATAGACAAATATCTTCTCTCATTCAGTCGGCTGCCTTTTTGTTTTGATAATGGTTTTCTTTGCTGTGCACAAAACTTTTAGTTTAATATAACCCTATTTGTTTAGTTTTTCTTTTGTTTCCCTTATCTGAGGAGATACATCAGGAAAAAATTACTTATAGCAGTATTAAAGAGTTTACTGTCTATGTTTTTCTCCAGAAGTTTTATAGTTTCAGGTATTACATTTAAGTCTTTAATCCATTTTGAATTTATTTTTGCTTCTGATGTAAGAAAATGGTTGTTTCATTTCCTTGCATGTATTTGTCAAGTTTTGCCAACACCAATTGTTGAAGAGACTGGCTTTACCCCATTGTATACTCTTGCCTCCTTTGTCATAAATTAAATGACCATATAGTCATGGATTTATTTGTCATGGCTCTCTTTTTTATTCCATTGATCTATATGTCTGTTTTTATGCCAGTCCCATGCTGTTTTGATTACTATAGCCATGTAGTATAGTTCGATATCAGATAGTGTGATACTTCCAACTTTGTTCTTTCTCAAGATTGCTGTGGCTTTTCAGAATCTTTCATGGTTTCATATAAATTTTTAGATTATTCATTCTAGTTCTCTGAAAAATACCATTGGTATTTTGATAGGGATTGCATCGAATCTATAGATTGCTTTGAGTACTATGGCCATTTTAATGATGTTCATTCTTCCTACCCATGAGCATGGTATATGCTTCCATTTATTTGTATCTTCAATTTCTTTTTTTAATGACACAATTTTCTGAGAATAGGCATTTTACCTCCTTGGTTACTTTGATTTCTAGGTATTTTATTGCTTTTGATGCAATCGTAATTGGAATTGTTTTCTTAATTTCTCTTTTTGATAGTTTGTCATTAGTGTATAAAAAGGCGACTGACTTCTGAATATTTATTTTGTAACCTGTTACATTTCTAAATTCATTGATCAGTTCTAACAGTTTTTAATAATGAGTTTTACTTTTTCTTTACAATTTGGATGCTTTTTATTTCTTTTTCGTGTCTCACTGCTGTAGCTAGGACTTCTAATACTATTTGAATAGAAGTGGTGAAAGTGGGCATCCTTGTCTTGTTCCTAATCTTAAGGAAAATGCTTTTATCCTTTCCCCATTGAGTATAAAGTTAGCTTTAGGTTTCTCATATATGGCCTTTATTATGGTAAGGTATGTGCCCTCTATTCTCATTTTGCTGAGAGTTTTTATGATAAATGGATGCTAAATTTTGTCAAATAACTTTTCTGCATCTATTGATATGGTCATATGATTTTTATCTTTCAATTTGTTAATGTTGTGTATCATATTAATTTATTAGCTTTGGACAGTATAGCCATTTTAACAATGTTGATTCTTCCTACCTGTGTAACCAACCTTGTATCCCAGGAATAAATCCAACTTGATCATGGTGTATAACATTTTTAATGCATAGCTGAATTCGGTTTGCTAATATTTGTTGGAGATTTTTACATCAATGTTCATCAGGAATATTGGGATACAGTTTTATTTTTTTGTAATGCCTTTGTCTGGTTTTGGAATAGGGGCAATGTAGCTTTGTATGAAGAATTAGAAAGGCTTCTCTCCTCTTGAATATTTTGGAATATTTTGAGAATAGGTGTTAATTCTTCTTTGGCTGTTTGGTAAAATTCGCCTATGAAACCATCTAGTCTAGGACTTTTGTTTTTTGAAGTTTTTTGATACTGATTCAATTTCATTCATGGTAATCTTTTGGTTCAGATTTTCTGTTTCTTCTTGATTCATTCTTGGGAGATTGTATGTTTCCAGGAAGGTAACCATTTCTTTCAGACTGTCCAATTTGTTGTCATATAATTGCTCATTGTATTTTCTTATAATCCTTTGCATTTCTATCGAGCTGTTTCGGGAGGTTTTTAACAACTGTTTTAATTTTCTTTCTATTGATTGGTCTATTTCGATTTTCTGGTTCTTTTGTGATTTATTTTAGGAAGGAATAGTACTAAAAACTTGTCCATTATTTTTAGGTTATGGAATTTGGTGGCATATAGTCCTTCATAGTATTCTTGAATGGTCTTTTGTTAACTGTTTAAATATGCTCTCTGTTCCAGTCTTCCTCTCTTCTCCTTCTGGTATACCCATTATTTTTATGTTGTGCTTTCTGATGGAGTCAGATAATTCTTGTAGAGATTTTTCATTTTTTATTTTACTCTCATCTCTTCTTCCATCTGCATCATTTCTAGATTTCTATCTTCAATATCACTAATTCTTTCCTCCATCTGCTCATCTCTATTTCCTAAGCCCTCTAGTTGATTCTTCATCTTGTTTATTGAGCATTTCGACTCCAGAATTTCTATTTGGTTATTTTTTAAAGTTTCAATTTCTTTGGTAAAGTACACCTTTTGTTTATTTATTGTTTTTTAAGTTCACTAAACTGCCTGAGTTTTCTTGTATTCTGTTGAGTTTTTCAGAACTTAAATATTGAATTCTCTGTCATTTAAATTCCGTCATTCTCTGTCATATTTCCATGTCTTTCCATTTATTTTATGGAAATTTTTCATTTTCTTTCTGAGCTACCTTTTTACCTTGGTTATTCGTGGTATTTGTTGGATTTTTTCTATGCCTAGGCATTTATGGGAATGAAATCTGCTTTTTGAGAAAGAGTGATACCTCTCTATTTAGCAAGTTGATGAGAAGAAGTATTTCTTTTGTTTTCCAGTTGGTGGTGCTGAAGCACAAGTTTTATAAAAAAAAAAAAAAATTTTCTCTTGCATTTCTTCAGCTTCCAGGATTTTTGTGGGGTGGTGGAAAATGCCTTGTTTTCCCTGGTGATGTGGGCGTCTCCTTTGTGACCAGGTTGGCTTGCCTCATCTCAGGGCATTACTGACATGGAGGAATGTGATGAGCCATGGGGTTCTGAGCCCATGAAATCCCAGCGCTGCCCCCTGCAACCAGATGCTACTGTCAGTACTACATTGCCCTAGGTGTCCCAGGTGCCCCCTCTGAAATCAGCTAGGATGGATGGGGGCACAGTGACCTGGGAGAGGCCTGCTCATGCATTTGTGACTTTGTTTTCTTTTCCGTAATGGTGACTGCCAGACCTCAGCTGCCTCACCTCTGTATCTGCATCCCTGTCACTAGAATTAGCCCCAGTGTACATCTGCTGCTCAAGGGGTAATGCTTCTGCCTCTCCAGTTCTTGGGGTTGCAGATAATATGCTCTATAACCCAACATTCACCTCTACAGTTTCTTCTGGGACCTAATACAAGCTCTGGGAGGGCGAGGGGAGGTGGCTTGGCTCTGTGGCTTTGTTTTCCCTCTGGCAATGGCAACTGCTAGAACATGGCTGCTGCACCTGCGTCTCTGTGTTCTGTTTCTTCCCCATCACTGGGTTCAGCCACAGTTTGCGCTGATCACTCAAACAGGAATGCTTATTCTAACTCCCTGCAAATTAATTCCTCCTCTCTCCTGAGATCCACAGTGAGCTCCACTGGTCTGTGGTACCCATCTCTGCTCTTGTCCCTTCCCTGTTCCCCTGTTCCTTTAGATTCACCTACCTCAGATGTTTCAACGTGTGGATCTCTCAGATGTGTTTGTGTGTTGAGCTGGAAATTACTTGTTTAATTATGCTGTTCAACTTGCTGTAACCTCAAGGAGAGAGTCCAGGATATTTCTCTTGCTACTGTACTTCTGAAGTCACTCTCCAGGAATGGCTTTTAGATAGAGTTTGGATGTCTGATTCTTATTCATGGCATAGAAAAGACTCTTGCTATTGGACTGAGAGAAGAACATTTGGAAAGGACACCATTTAAGAGCCTAGAAGCTATTTTTGCCCAGGATCCATCTCAATCACCAAAGAATGGGACAGCCTGGTTCTCTCTGGTCAACAGTTTTTATCCACTTTATACATTGAGTCCAGTCACTGTGGGAGGGAGACCATCACACTGTGTTTTAGGATTTTTCTCATTACACAGGCAACAATTACTCTACAGATACTTTCATCTTTGTACTTTGTATAATTCAGTTTCTATTTGGACCCTTTTCAGCTACACTCCAGGATATTGATAAAGGCAGGGGCAAAACAAATTGGAGATCCCATACCAAAACTTGGAAATAGACTTGGTTCTCCAGAACACCTGAATTTGTAAATAAAGGGAGTGGATATCTTTGTTTTATTTAGGAAATTTTAGACAAGTAGAGTGATACTGATAATGTATGTTATGATGATTTTTGAACTTGACTTTCTAGTCAAGAAGTAACTTTTTTGAATGAGGGAGATAAAGGTAGCAGCCTGATGTTTTTGATATGACTGGTGTTTTTTGATTCCATGTCAAGATCTACCCAATGTAGTCACTTAATAAAAATAGAAAACTCCTAGAATATTATTGGCACGTGTAATCAACACAAAATTTTTGGATTAAATTGAAAAATAAAATCATTCTATTTTTTTTTTAAGGAGGATAATTTACTCTGACTAGTAACATTTTAAATTCATTATGCCATGAATCTTGATGTTTATGGAGCCCCTTCCTCTGAGAGGTAACAATTAAACATGTTTATTTCCTTGTGTGTAGTGTATATAACCTGTTGAACCTGGTAGGAAGGCACCAAAGCTGTGAAAATTTAACAGTATGGAAGAGTTTTGCTGCCACCTAATGGATAAGTGGAATATTTTTAATTATTCTGCAATACAGAATTTCCTTTTTACTTCATTGAACATTCATGTAAAGCTGTAGTAATTCTTTTTAAAAATATACTTTGTTTGGCAATAATTTTTTTATTTATATTAATTTTAACATTAGTGGTATGCGTCATGTGTATGTGTTATGGTGGTGGTAATGCAGTGGGTATGGTAGAATATAAAAATAAGTTTAACTAAATTTTCATCTAAGCATCATGATTGATTTTTTTTATTTTGTTTAAGTTAAATTTACTAGAAGTTTAAGGATCAAATATATGGGTTATGAATATTGATCTTCTTTGCTCAATGAACTTTAGGTAATTTGGATAAATCTATGAGTGAAGTGAAGAATTAACCATAATAAGAAAGAATGATAGGGAAATAAATAGGAAAAGCATGTATATGTGGGGAGGGGGAAGAGAGAGAGAGAGAGAGAGAGAGAGAGAGAGAGAGAGAGAGAGAGAGAGAGAGAGATTTGCCTACTGAGCTTAAAATATTCGAAGTTGCTTTTTACTATTTATAATCTATTTTTACATTGTATTTTACATTTTAAATTTACATTACAAATGTATTTTATATTTATCTAAAATACAGGAAGGGAATAATTTTTGTCTCTTTTGTTCACTGGTGAAAAATTCCTGGTGCATTCTAAGTGTTAATAACTATTTGCTGGGTAAGTAGTATTTATGTACTATGTAAACTCTAGAAAATAGAGGAAACAAAGTCACTCATAATCCCACTCAAAATTTAAACCATATTAGTCTTTTGATGACACATAACTATGTAACGTGTGGTTCACTAGGGCCTTCACTGAGGACTCCATGTCTACTGCTGCCATTAGGAATGTGTCCTTAAGAGGTGTAAACTTGTGTTCTGTTCTCTTGGCATTGACATGGTATGGAGATTGTTGCTGGTGAACTTGGTCATGTCCCTGTCTTGACTCCTTCTGACTATTCATATCTCTAAGGTCCAGCTATGACTACAATTCAATCCCTTACATGAGAAACTGGCTCAAAGCCATGTCTTATATGTTCACTCCCTATTCATCCAGACCCCTCAGGTAAGCTCACTTCATCTACCTTCTACTACACATGGGAACTTCTGGGTCATTTCACTTGGGAGAAAAGGTGGGAGATACAGGAACACCAAGCCGCATTCTCTGTCCTTGCTGCTCTACTGTCCCCTACGGTGTGGACTGGAGCATCAGCACAGTTTCTCTCAGCTTCCTTTTCAACTTATTTGGAGTTTCTATCAGTTCTAGAAACTGGGTTGAGGCTCTTTTCAGGTACTTGCAGCTTTCTTACCCTGGACTGGTCTCTTCTGAATTTCTCTCCTTACTCTCTGTACCTCCCGTCCCACCTCCCGCCCTCGTCCCCAACATTCTCTTCCCAATCATCCATTTAAAACAATAGGCAGATATGACCTTCAGGATATTGTGTGATAACCTGAATCTTCTTGCTTGTGTCTTATAAGAAAATTTTATTATTGAACCTCTGAAGCTTGATATGCAAAGACAGACTTTGGATTGTAGATCATTCTTTAGTCTCTAAACAATGCCTGACTTTCAATGATATTCTCCTGCTGTAGACTTAAAAATTTAAACTTTGAGCTTCAAATAGGGACAATGATCTGTTCTAGACTCTTATCAGTCTAGGATATCGAGCCTTATGCCTTAGCCTTAGTGGTGGAAGGAATTGTCTTTAAAGTAACAGCCTTTAAAAAAATGAGAAAAATAGGATTAATATAAGAGATAATACAATATGAGATATTTAAAAATGCTATCATTAAAAAAAATTATTTATTTCTTAATGCATAGAATAAACAATATTAAGAAAGGATATGCTCCACGTTAACAAGGCTCTGAGATACCTGATATAATAGGTCCCTACTAATATGCAAAGTCACAGAGAATATCTGTTTGCAGTGGTCACTACTGCTGCTACATAAGGCATGATAAAGCCTGCATAATATTGTTTTGCCTTTGAATCACATCCAGACAGATATCGATAGGGGATAGAGAAGTATGGATGTGCAGCTAATTGTTCTTGCTCCTATTAAAATCATAGAATATATACAACTTTGAATTAAAATGTAAATAAAATTTAGTGATAATATATTTACAAAAACAATTTTTATTTGCATATAATTTGACAAAATTATTATTTTTTATTTTTTATATCTTTACATTTCAATTATAGTTCACATACAATATTATATTAGTTTTAGATGTATAGCACAGTGATTAGAGATCACCCCAATAAATCCAGTTACCCATCTGACATCATACATAATTATTATAATACTATTGACTTTATTCTCCATGCTATACTCTAAATCCCCATGACTGCTTTGTATACACATATTTGCACCTCTTAATCCCCTCTCCCTTCACCCTTTCCCGTCACTCTCTAATCTGACAACTATCAAAATGTTCTCTGTATCTATGAGCTGCTTTCTGTTGTTTGTTTATTTATCCATTTCTCTAAGTTCTACATATAACATTTGTCTTTCTCTGACTCACTCAGCACAATACCCTCTAGGTCCATCCATGTTGTTGCAGATTCCAAAATTTCATTCTTTTTGATGGCTAAGTAATATTCCTTTGTATATGTACCACTTCTTCTTTATTCATTCATCTATTAACAAATACTCAGGATGCCTCCATATCTTGGCTATTGTAAATAATGCTGCAATGCACATATGGATTCATATGTCCCCTCAAAGTAATATTTTGGGTTCATCAGAGATAACTGTGTCCTTCTTTGTCTCTTGTTATAGCCTTTGTTTTAAAGTCTATTTTGTCTGGTATAAGTAAGTATTGCTACCCCAGCTTTTTGGTTTGTTTGTTTTCATTTTCATGAAACATCTTTTTTCATCCTTTACTTTTAGACTGTGTGTGTCTTTCATTCTGAAGTAATTTTTTTTTTTTTTTTTTGTGGGAAGCACATGTAAGGGGCTTATTTTCTTGTCCATTCAGCCACCCTATCTTTTGATTGAAACATTTAATTCATTTACAGTTAAAGTAATTATTGATAGATACGTAGTTATTGCCGTTTTATTATTCACACTTTCATCTTTATTTTTTTTTCTTCTTCTTAAAGAAGTCCCTCTAACATTTCCTGTAATACTGGCTTGGCGATGATGAACTTCTTTAACTTTCTCTCATCTGAGAAGCTCTTGATTTGTCTTTTGATTCTGAATGATAGCTTTGCTATGTATTCATCTTGGTTATAGGTCTTATAGTTCTTTGCTTTTCATCCTTTTGAATATTTCCAGCCAATTCCTTCTGGCCTGCAAAGTTTCTATTGAGAAATATGCTGACAGTCTTATGGCAACTCCCTTGTAGGTAACTAACCACTTTTCTCTTGCTGCTTTTAAGGTTCTCTCTTTGTCTTTAACCTTTGGCATTTTAATTATGATGTGTCTTCGTGTGGCCCTCTTTGGGTTGAGGAGCCTGGCGTGGGGACCTCCACAACTGAAATATTTTTCCTAGTTCTCAACCACCACATGTGGGTGTGTGGGACCAGCCTGCTCCATATCTCCGCTCCTCCTACCAGTCTCAAGGTAGCCTCTTCTGTGTGTCCCCAGTTGAAGGACTTCTGTTAAGTCAGATTCCAGGTGACTCCCAAGGATGGGAGTTTGGGATTCTCGGCACTTCTTGGACTTGTATGCCTATTTTCTTCACCAGGTTAGGGAAGTTTTCCATCACTATTTCTCGAAATAGGTTTTTAATTCCTTGCTCTCTCTCTTCTGGTACTGCTATGATGCAAATGCTGGTATGCTTGGTATTGTCCCAGAGGCCCCTTACAATTTTCATTTTTTTTTTTATTCCTTTTCTTGTTGCTCTTCTGACTGGATGTTTTCTGTTACTTGTCTTCTAAATTGCTGATTGAATCTTCTGCTTCATCTAATCTACTGTTAATTCTATTGTTAAAATGAAGGTATTCTTCATTTTCATTATTTTGTTCTTAATTTCCAACTGGTTCTCTTTTGTGTTTCTATCTCTTTGTTAAAGTTCTCATGGAGTTCATCTACTCTTCCCCTAAATTCACTGAGCATCCTTATAACAAGCGTTTTGAACTCTGCATCTGGTAGATTGCTTGTCTCCATTTTGTTTAGATCTTTTTCTAGAATTTTGTTCTGTTCTTTCATTTGAGACATGTTTCTTTGTCTCCCCATTTTTGCTTCCTTCCTGTGTTTGCTTCTATGTATTAGGTAGGGCTCCTATGACTCCTAGTTTTAGTATAGTGGCCTTATAGGGTAGATGTGCTGCTGGTTCTAGTGCCATAGTCTTCCCAGGTTACCTTAGCCAAGTACTTCAGGTATGTCCCTTGTATGTATGGGTTTTGTGTGCCCTCCTGTTGTAATTGAGCCTTGGTTACTGTTTGCACACTGATGAGAGAAATTGACCCTCAAGCTGATTGGTTATGATGACTGCCCACGACCAATAGAGGAGCTATTTTGCAGGATTCACTTTAGCAAGCTTCTGGTGACTGCCCTGTCTTCCCTTTGGGTGTGTCATACTCCAGTGTGACTCGAGGTGGTGTTCTGGCTCAGACAAAAGATGGCCTCCTGGGAAGAGCCCTGCTGCAGACCAAGTTCAGCTGCAGCCTGAGCCTTATTCAGGGTTACCTGGCATGAGCCAGCAAGCAATCCATAGATGGCTGCCACCCATGCTGGGCTTGGAAGTGCCTCAAGAGGCCAAGCTGTAGATTGAAGCTGGCTGCCACTAGTGCTGGCCTTGGGGCTGCTCAGCAAGAGGTATAGGGCATGCTGAGGCCATATGCTGCTTGTTTAGGTTTTATGAACCTTCGAAAGATTTTAGGAAAGTCCAGAACATGAGCCAAGACAGGCCATTTGTATGGAAAATCTACTGGAAGTAGCTTGGGTGGGCCTGCATGTTGGGAGGGGAGGGGCCTCAGGGAGTCACTAAGGTGGGGGCAACCAGTGTTAGCCAGATGGATGGAGACTCAAAAATGGCACCCACCTGGGTCCACAAGCTGGGCCAGGGGAGGCTCAATAAAGGAACTATGCTATCTGCCAGCACTTCTATTTGGGAGAAACCTGCCCCTTCAGCCCTCGCCCTGAAGCCAAACAACTTAGTTTCTCCCTACATATCCCCGGAGTCTCTTAAGCTGATGCTCCAGTGCTGGGGCTCAGAGCAAGTGAGTCCATCTGCAGAAAATCTGTGCACAGTCCTCTTAAGAGGAAAGTCTGCAACACCCTCAGTCTTCTCCCTCACTCAGGTGCAATCTCTGCTGGTCTTGCACCCAGAAATTGTGAGGGCTTGTCTTTCTAGCTTGCAATTCTGGGCTGGGGAACCTGGCATGCAGAACTCCACAGGTGAGGTATTTGTCCCAATCCTCAACCTCTTCACGTATTGTGTGATCAGCCTGCTCTGTGTCTCTGCCCCTCCCACCAGTGTCAAAGTGGCCTCTTCTGTGTGTTGCCAGTTGTAGAAATTCCATTCAGCCAGACTCCAGGCAACTCTCAACAATGGCTATTCTGAAGTTTAGTTGCAACTTTCAGTAGTTGCAAGAGGAGGCAAGCACAGTGTTTACCTACTCCACCATCTTAACTGAAAGCCAAATTTATTTTCATTTCATTATGTCATTCATATAGAACCTTCAAACTTCAAGTTAGGAGATAGGTAAAGAGTTATCATCAAAGGAATAAGCAGTATGCAGAATTAGAAAGCTGAACCTCACTTTGAAGGCATTTTAACCTCATTTAGAATTATCTCTCTTTATTTTTCCCTCCCAAAGATCAAGTCAAAAATAATCTTAGACTCATAGAATTGAGAGTAAAATTGCAAGGTCAAAATACTCAATGCTGGAATTCCATAACATCCAATGGTGTGATGGTAAATGTTTAACCACGAGATCTGAGGAGAAAACAAAGGCCCTTATTTTTAGTGTTAATTGATTTTTGTGGTGTAAATACTGCCATGATGGCCAGTTTCAATATGTTGAAATGATGTTAGTAAACAAGGAGTTGGAAGAGATAATAATAATTATCCTTGTGAACTGCTACCTAGCATTATTTTTGAACAGTCCTAGCATCCAACATTAC
Organism: Rousettus aegyptiacus; assembly: GCF_014176215.1. Taxonomy (NCBI): domain Eukaryota; kingdom Metazoa; phylum Chordata; class Mammalia; order Chiroptera; family Pteropodidae; genus Rousettus; species Rousettus aegyptiacus. The sequence goes on from NW_023416288.1 coordinate 72,225,804, forward strand.
CATTCCAGTATTTGATAGTTCTATTATTATTCTTTTCCTGATCATGCATCTAAAATGACTTTTGTTCCACTTTGACCCACTGGCCTTGGATTCCCTGTTTACTATCATCTTAAACCTTCTCTGCCTCATCATATGCATTCTTTGCTCCTTAAATCAATGAATATGACATTTTTCAGATTCCAAACCATTCTGATAACCCTGCCTTGGCAATATTTTTCACTGTTATGTTCCTTTGCAAATTTAATGTTTATAACTGACCACATAATGTAGCTCAATAGAACTCTTATCATCCTTTAGATGAATATTATAATTCCAATATAGACTACCTCTATATTGTTTTTCTTTTAAATTAATTAATTAATTAGTTCATTTTTAGCAGTCACATGACACAATTGGTTACTTTGGAGCTTGTGATCCACCAACAAAAATCCCCTTGGTCTTCCCCACCCCTTTGGTCTTTTTAATGAAGATGTTTTCACATGTATTCTCTGTCTTAATCAACCAAGCTACATAATGTTAGCACTAAATGATCTCCGTGTAGATCATCTAGTCTAATCTCTTCATTTTAGAGATGAAGGAACTAGAGATCACAGACGTTAATTTATTTACATAGGATCACATAGCTTTCTGGTAACAGAGTTGGGTCTAGACCTAGATCTTATGGCTCCTAATTCTGTTTATTTCCCCAAATTATATTATTTCCTTTAACTTTTAGAACACCATGAGATAGGAAGGGCAAATTCTATTAACTCTATTTTACACATGATGAAACTTAGTGTCAGGAATACAAAATGATTTGTTTAAGGTTACATGGGCAATAGTGGCAACTGATTTTGTGAACCTAAGTGCATGGCTATTGCTGTTATGGCACTTTATATTAGACCGTGAGATAATTTTTAAATTTGACTTTGTAATTCAGAGTTTTAATCATCCCTACTACCTTCCTGTCATTTACAAGTATAATAAGCATAGGTCTGTGTCAGCCAGGGTCCCAGTAGTAAACAGAAGACAACTCAGATGGTTCAGGAGACTTTAACAAAGGCATTGTATTAGTTTCCCAAGGCTGCCATAACAAATTACTATAAATTCAGTGGCTTAAAGCAAATTCATTTTCCCACAGTTAAGGAGGCCAGAAGTCCAAAATCAAGGTGTTGGCAGAGTTGGTTCCTTCCAGAGGCTCTGAAGGAAAAAAACTGTTCATGCTTCTTTCCTAGTTTCTAGCATTTGCCAGCAATTCTTGCATTCATTGGTTTGTAAAGGCATCTTCACATAAACTTTTTTTTTTTCTGTATCTTTCTGTGTCCTCTTCTCTACTTAGATGGACATCAGTCATTAGATTTAAGGCTCACCCTATATCAAGGATGATTTTATCTCAAGATCTTTAACTTATTACATCTGCAACAAATTCCATTTCCAAATAAGGTCACATCCTGGTGTTCTGGGTGGACATGAAATTTTGGGCAACACTATTTGACCCACTACAGGTACCATTGTGGTTATTCTATCCACATGAAATTGTGGGCAGAATAAGGAAACAAGCAAGAATGAGAAGTTCTTACTACCATTAGGCTTGAAGGAGCAAGGAGCAGAAATTGTGCCCTGGGATCCCACTGAGCTGGAGCAGTGAAGGAAGGGCCCATGGCAGAGATTCTACCTGCAGAGAGATGCGGCTCCTGCCAGGGTGCTGGGCTCAGAGCAGATAGAGTGCAGTAAGGAAACAGTTTCTCCTCTGTCACTGATCTCCTGCAGATGATTCTCACTAGCTAGATCCAATCAGAAACCAGGTATATTAATTTTTTATTACTGCTGTAAAAATAACCACAAAGCTGGTGTCTTAAAACAATTCAAATGCATTATTTTACAGTTCTTTGAGTCCAAAGTCCTAAAGAGGCTTCACTGGGTTAAAACTGAGGTGTCAGCAAAACTTACTCCTTTCTGGAGGCTCTATAAGAGAATCTGTTTTCTTGCCTTTTCCAGCTTCTAGGTGACATCCATATTCCTTAGCTCATAGCTTTCTTCCTCCATCTTCAAAGTCAGCAATAGCAGACTGAATCCTCTTTGGCTATGTCAGAACATACTGACAGGATCCAGGTGTTAGGATGTGGACATCTTTGGGATGGGTCATTCTTCTGCCTACCATATCAGTTGACAGGTTGTAGGATTCAGCCTCCTAGGCAGGGTTGGATCCAGGTTATATGGGGATGAAGCTTATATGGTTAGGAGACTCTCTGCAGGAAAAAGAATTTAAAATTGCCTTAAGCACAAGGCTTGGAAGGGGCAATACCTGAAGGGCCATGAAGATGAAACTTTATTAGCTCCACAGTAAATCAGCCTCTGCTCCAGGGCACAGAGCAGGGCAAAGCAAAGCAAAGCAGGGAATGACCTGGGGTGGGGGTGGGGCAAGCAGGCAAAAATCAGAGCAGTATGTCTTATAAGTTTGTCCAAAAAGCTGATTAAAAGGTTGACTTGTTTGGAATTTGTTGGCGTTTCACTAGTGCCTGTACTTCAGTGACATCAATCTTTTCCAACCATAAATCAGCGGCTATTTGATAATCTTGTTCACGAGGATTGAATGAGAGATAGCCAACAGCTGAAATTGATTTATACCATACCTTTATAGAGTTTAGGTTTCACCCATTTTTCCCTCTTATTGCATTTAAGCAAATGTAAAGTAATGCTATTGAGGTTGGTACATTCCCACTCAATACTACTCCGTAGCCTTTTAAGGAAGTATAATTTTATTGGCACCTTTCCCTTAGGCCTTCTCCTCAGATGACCTGTAACAAGTTGTTCACTCACTAATCTGGAGGAGATAAAACTGAACCTTAGATTTTATAATTAGAAGCTCAGGCTTATTGTGTTGCCTATGGGAATTCCATCTAGTCTATTCAGTTCTAAATTTGCATCTTTCATGTGACAATGTAGTGTATTTGACACAGAATTTTTCTTCTAGATCCCTTAAGTTATAGGACTTTACAGTTCAGTCATATGAGAGTGAGTCAGCAGTTTAATTCCAATATCTGCCTTACTACTACCCAGGGACTTTCTAACAAGAACTAAGACTGTTATTAGTTTGATTATTACCCAAGTAGAATAAAAAGGAACTGCATTAACAAGAATAGAGAAGTGAAGAATACCAATTGTCCATGTCTAAATAGGTTTTTTAAAAAAGTAAACTCCACTGTAGATTTTACTTTTTGAAAATAGATCTACTTCCTGAAGAAAGTTTTGTTTTGAGGTTATTTGCTTGCTTTGTTTTATCTCTGCAAGTCTGATGAATTTCCCTGATTGCTGTAATTGTGCAAATCTTCGAAATAAAAATTGCATCGAAAACAGAAAGAGTAAGAGAAATAATCATACTGATAGACCGAAGAGATTAGCATACATAACCTAATAATGGACATCCTAGCTAACATTCTTCTTTTCTCGGTTTAGATCCATTGAATGAAAAAAGTCACAAATAACCATAATGCAGTTAGGTGTGGGTCTTTTCTAAACTAACAGCATGGGTTCTATTTCTTATAATTTATCAACTAAGGCCTTTGCTTGATAGTAATATGTTAAAAAAAATTTCTAATTCTGTAGTGAACATTTACGACACTTTTTTCTCTAGATACATAAACAAAATAGAAGAGGAAATGGTTAGTAATGGAGTAAAAACCAAAGGAAACTCAGTGAAAGGGAACTTAAAATAAAGGTGGTGGTTATTTCAAGTGCTGGCCCCTTCAGAAGTTTATTGTTTGATTTAAACACTCCAAGGAGCACAACTTAATCTTTGATTCAACAGCAGTGCCAACACAAAATGCTACTTTAACATATCCTGTGCAAGTCTTAAATACTGAAAGGCCTCGACTGGCCTTTGGGTTCTGTCACTTACCAGTATTGTGATCTTGGGTAAGATACTTAAATTCTTTAAGCCTCTGTTTTCTAAGATTTAAAATGGGGGTCACATCATCTTCCTTAGAGTGCTGTAAGAATTAGAAGTAATATGTGTAAAATATTAATCATGCAATTATGCTGCATTATTACTAATATTACAATTGCAAAGTTTATAATTTATTTTGTGTGACTTTTTTTCTCATATATTTACTTTTAAATAAAAATCAAGGTTTAAAAATCAAAGTTTAAAAATAATCTCTAGCTGGGGAATTGTATGTATTCATTTGTTAATGGGAGTGATAATTTTGGGTGAAATAGACAGCATACATATTTCTCAATCTTTCTCAGTCAAAGGGGTTTTCCTTTGAGGATATGGTCTGCAGATGTTTATTTAAAATGTTTCTTCTTTAGTAGAAAAAATGGAGAGTTTAATTATAGTATACCAAGTTTTACATGGTGTATTCTATAATTCCTAGTTTTTGAACTCTTGAATCACTCATAATTTTTAAAGTACTATGTAGAAAAATAAAACAATTTCCAGCAATGTTTAGTATAAATACAAAGGATAGAAATTATTAAGAGAAACACATATATGACCATTGAATCTTTATAGTGAATGATAGCAAGGAAAGTCACTGACTTTCCAGATTTTTCTGAATAAGTTAAAAGATGTTATAAAATTATATTTTAGTTTATTTCATCTATAAAGTGTGTGTTGGGGGGGGACCTGTAAATTTCTTCCTCTCAAGTTTCACATTTGTATTACTTGTTAAGTTCCCTGTGGCAGAATTTCCTAGATGTTATTGAGATCACTTCTCCCTTTATTAAAAAAAAATCCTGAGTTTTAGCAAAGTGCATGGCTGCCTGCCTAGGTGTTGTTTCCCAGTTTCTGTCATGGGCTTAGTTTTGACCAAAGGATGGAGGAGAAAGCGATGTGTGACACTAGAAGAAAAGAAAACTGATACAGGCACGTTGGCCCAGAGATGGGGATCTCTTGTTTAGAGGGACAAATTGCTCACACCAATCCTGACACCTCTTATCTTTGTATAATTATATGAGCACAAAATAAACTACTTTGTTTAAGCCACTGTATTTTAGGTCTATATTGTAGTTTAGTGTGTACCCTAATAATTCAACCAATTGGAGGAGCAAAGCACTAACTTAGAAGAAAGTAGGCAGTTTCTAGATAAACACCGTTGTGGGGTCTTTATCTCCCTGAGTGTTTATTCTTTATGCCTGGTGGCGGTAGTAAGAAACATCAGAGATATTTTAAAATTTTAGAGGTAGTTATTGAGCGGTAGTTCATAGGGCTGATCTCATGTCAACACTAATAGTCTCAGAAGTTCTCAGCAGCTATTGAAACAACTGCTGCTTTCTGGTTGCCTTGACTTCAAGATGTAGACTCACAGTAGCCTTAACCTTTCTTCTCTGGTGCTGAACTTTGCTCTGTGGCTTGGACTGCTCAGAAAATGCCTGCTCTCTTCCTGTTTACGTAGGGCATGACTCCCAACCGATCTGAACAACTGACTTTGTAACTGTCCATTGGAACTGCTTGGGAATGTGGGTGCCCATTTGGTTTCTCTGGCTTAAACACTGGGATATATTCTAAAGGGGTCACTTTTGATTGGCTCAAATTTAACTCAAATTTAGAAAAATGCAATCTGTAGAGAGTTCGAGATTTGTAAATCCAGACATTGGTAATAATCTCACTGGTCATATGTAACAAAGGGAAATTTTCCTGCAACAATAGAAACTAGCAACTATTGAGTATTATGCAAAATCATACGCCATGGTAATCTCATGATGTCTCATTTGTTTTCCTCCTTGTTAGTTATAAGTCTTATGAAGCATCGATTGATTTAGGGGCTCATCTTAGACTTCCAGGCTAATGTGCCTGTGTACTATATACACCTGCATTGCCTCTCGCTGGCTGTTCTTTCTAAATAATTCTTCTGATGTCTATAAGAATAAGTCTACAGGTTTTGTTTTGTTTTGTTTTTGTATGCATTGCCTGCATGGTTTTCTCTTTATCTAGATCGTCCTGATTCCCAATATTTCCAATGAAGATTACTTTTTGAAAAATAATCAACCTTTAGCAAATAAAAACTCTTCTTTCTCCTTCTCCACCTTCTCTCTTCTTCTATGTAGACATTGTTTTTGGGAATCTGTTAAAGCAAAACCTTTCTTTCTTCCCTGCCTATATGAGGGGGCTATCCCTGACATATGTATACCATTGCATATGTAAAAAATTCCTTAGCTCTCCAGTTCGACTTGTCATAGACACATAGTTCTGAGAATGGCTGCAGAAAGAAAATCTTGTATGTGTGTATGTCTATGTGTACACATATACACACATACATACATGTACACATATATAGATATACATATAGTTTTATATAAATAAAGTATAAATCTATATATAGCAAACTACTTGGAACAAATTGTCTCAGACAAACTTTTTCAATAACTTTCAAAATTATCTTTCTGCTTCCACAACTGGCCTTCCTACAGTTGGCTTTCCTGCAGTGTATTGTCCACAAAACAGCCTGGGTGATCCTTTGAAATGTAAGTCAAATCACATTTCTCCTCTGTTCAAAACCTTCTAATGTTTTCTATCTCATTCAGAATAAAATTCATTGCCCTCATCGTAACCTCTAAGGAACTTGGTTCCTACCCTAATTCTTTGAACTCATTCCTTATATTCATGGTCTTGTTTATGCTTCCTCAAACTAAATGGCTTTCATGCTATTCCTCAAGCACACTAAGACCATTCTTGCTTCAGAGCCCTTGCACATTCTGTGCCCACTCTGTGAAATGCTGTTCCCTCAAGTATCTACATGGTTTATATTCCTTCACTGAATTCTCTGCTTAAATGCCAACTTAACAAGGAGGACTTTCCTGACCACTGATCAAAATCACCCTCCCCTCTCCCTCTTCCCTGACACAATCTTTGCTTGTCACTTTCTTCTTCATTCATCACAGTAAAGAATGTCTCTAATTTGCTCAATTATCCACTCCTCCAGTACCTAAAACAGTACCTGGCATGTGGTAAATGATTAATTAAAAATAATTAAATACTTTGTTAACAAAGCATTTTCTGAAAAACATGTTCTCATTTAATCTATCGACCAGAGTTAGACATTAATTAAGTGCTTAAATTATTGTTAGAATAAAATTTGCCTTTAATTTCTAAACATTTATTTATTACCTATTGTGGTATAAGACACTTTACTAGATGATTGGGGATTTATCCAAGAAGGGAGCATATTTTTATCTTTCAGTAAGAGCAACACATAAAACTTGTAAATTGTTTTATTTGATATTCAATTTTGTTATATAGACAGAGAAATTACTGTTACTAATTTGTTATTAACTGATTTGCATTATTTTGGAAAACTATCTAGATCTCCAAGCCTTGTCCTGTTCCACTTTATCTTTATACAAAACAAGAAGATAAGTTTGAAAATTATTGAAATAGTTCACTGAGACAACTGGTTCTAAGTAGTTTGATATGTATAGATTTATATTATATTTATATAACACTATCTATATACGTATATATATGTATCTCAGATTTTCTTTCTGCAGCCATTCTATGATGAACTATGTTTCTATGACAAGTCAAACTGGAGAGCTGCTATTCTGAACATCTATTACCGAAGCAACATAGTTCATAGGAGTGAGCAGAGGTTTATTCTTCTAGATGTGAGTAGTTAATGATACATTACTTTTAAAAACAGAGTAATTATAATTTCATCCTCTGAACAAGTCAAAAATGGCCTCACTTAAACACATAACCTTCAGATCTTGGTAGTAATAAAATCATTTTTTTATTTATGCTGCAACCCCAACATAAGTTAGAAGAGGGCTTTGTCCATCAGAGTCAGCTGGGGCCTCGGGTTGATGGAAGCTCCAATTGAACATCTGCTTCCATGAAGAAGAAAGAAGCAGCCAGAAAAAAGGGTCGTAGAGCTATGCACTAGCAAGTAAATGTTTCACATCCTCCGATTTCATGGGCCAGAGATAGTCCCATGGACACTCCTAACTTCAGGTGAGTCTGATGTATAGGAGAATGGAAGATGCAGAAAATGGTGAACATCAGTAATGATTATCAAACCTACCCATTGACAAATACACAGACACAGACACAGACACACAGATATATGTATGTTATTTTTCTTTTCTGTTTCTGGGGCAATAACTCACTTGTCCTACAAAATCTTTGGCTGTGGTAAGCCCAGTGTTTCTTACTTGGGTTTACTTGTTGAATTTTCCAGAGAAGTTTATAAAATACAGGGAAATGGAAGCTAGAAAATGATGACAGAGAAACAATTTATTTTCTGGGAACCATCACTCAACACTGGCAATATTGTCTTATTATTATAGATTGGAATTTGTGCTTGCTTCTCAGTTTTTATCCAATTACCTCTAACTTTTATTTTTATATCGATAGTTAATAAAATAATCAAATATTTGATAAAAGGGGAAAAAAGAAAATTTAAAAATTGGGCTGCTCTTTGTAAATGCAAATTATTCAAATCATGATCTGTTAAATACTTATTCTCTTTAACATAGTCAAAAATATGAGAAATGAATGTAATGCCAAAAAGAGGAACTAAATCATGGTTTATATAGCTTGGTCTCTCTTAGAAGTAGAAAAAGTAAAGAAGTAGGAGTAAACAGAAAGATAATGCTTACAATACGTAAAAAGCAAATGGAGAGATTGATTCTCACAGATTATGTTCCTGAGCTTTATCAAAGGTAATTTTTTTCTCTAAATTATTTAATTATAACTGTAAAATTTAAAATTACTTATACTCAGGGCTTTAAAAGTACATAACTATAAATTTAAACTTAATTTTAAGTGTTTAACTATTATAAACATTTAAATTTTAATTTACATTTTACTCTATAAGTTAGAAATAAATGCTATTTTTAATGCTAATTCAAAAATTATTGGTAACATTTGATTGTAATGGCGAATTTTATAAAAGAAAAAAGGAAATGATGAATTGAACTGATATGTGAGACTTCTATAATATCGTTCTTTTTTAATTGTGCAAAAATATTTTCAAATTTTGCTAAAGTTTATAGAGAATTGCACAAGAATATTTATCTTATTTAAATATGTTTATAAAGAATTGGTTGAAGATATTATTATATATAATGTAAGAAATAAAACCTATTCATTTATCATCTATCAATTGTCTATTTAAAAAAATAGTACCAGACAAAAAAGTTATTTTTAGAGTATATTTTTGATAAAAATGTATGCATTATAAATCTGAAATTTTAAAAATTACGTTTTCTTAATGTGAGCATAAATAGCTTTGAATTTTATAGTTTAATGTGAAGTATTTATTTTGATGTGAAGTATTTATAATGATTCACTGCAGTAAATATACTTGTAACTTAGGATTAATTTTATTTATCATATTGAATCCTAGTTCTGATAGCCCTTGAATAGATAGAATGAGTTATTGAAAGATAGAAGCTATTAAATGAATAAATCACCTGAATTAGATATGAATGATATAAAATAAAGATTATTCAAATTTATATTTGTAAGATTGACTTTTATTATTGTTTGAAGAATGATAAATTATGTAAAATAAAATATTTTATAATCTTTTAAAATTAAAAATGAAAGATTATTTGATTGTAACTTCTTTCTACTTTATATTTTTAATATGAGTATCAGAAATAAAAATAAGTACAATTAAGAAAAAGCCCTCTTCAACATCTAATATTAATGAGGATTTGTAAAATACTATAAAATAGACTTTATATTGTTATAATATGACATCAGTATTATATTTTTATCATTATATGCTATCACAAAAGAAAAGAAAAACATAACAGTTTATCCATTATTGTCTATTTTCGGCAAGGACAGCACATAAAATATTTTTAGAGCTTGGAACTTAATTTTTTTTTCTTTTGGATATCATTAAATCTTCCTGTAGCATACCTTTTACTTTCTGGAAAAATTGTATCAGAATAAAAAAAAAAGAAAAGAAATTACTTAGAGAGCATAATTAGGATGTGAATTTGTTAAACTTTCCTGGAGATATATTTAGTTGCTTAAATTACATGAAGCTGACAAGAAGAGGGAATGCTTCATCAAGTTTGCATAATTTTCACACAACTAAATAATTTGACTTACTCAGTTTAGATATTTCTTTTCTTGTCTGTAATGCTCATTTAAAACTACAGAGTTTTAGCTGACATTTCTTGTTGAAAATGACAAATAATGTAAAGAAATAATCATTTAAAAATATATGTTGTGAAATAGGCCAAAAATATCTTTTCATAGCATTATGCTGGAAAAGCTTAAGTGACAGATATAGAATTGAATTTTATAAATAGTTTTCTTTTGGTTTGCTTATTCTTTTACCCATTTATAGACTTTATAAAATTTTCTTTTTGTATTTGTAGTCAAACCTATGAATTTGAATGGCACTATTATTATTTCTTAGAAGGATGTTATCAGACAAATGGGAAAATGGTAATGAGTGTGAGCCACATTCATTATTAGAAAGATAAATATAAATGTGGAAAATAGAGAATTTTAGTGGTATGTGGAAAAGCATAGGATAAGGAAATACTGAAATAATTTAAGTTTCTGAGTAAAGAGGACTTTCTGAGATCTGTTATGGGTGGCCTAATGCAGAAATTGCTACTTCTAGAGACTATGCTTTAAAAATCTTTGAAACTAATTTCCAAAATATGAACTGTTGATTAAAACTCCTCCAACTCCCCCAAAATGTCTTCTGGTGAGATTATAATATTCTTCCCCAGATCAGAGTAGAAATCACAAAGCCATTTTTCTAGTTAGAAAAAGCCCATCTGCTTCAACTTCCCCCACACCAGAAGGCCCCTGTACTATAGTGCCCAAGCTCACACAGACCAGAAACTTCTGATTATTAGCTTTTGTAAAATCATGTGAATTACTTGAAAAATGATGGAAAGACAAGAACTGTCATATTTTATTTTTTTTGTAGAGGAAAAAAAAAATTGGTTTTCCACTTACCAAATCTAGTATCAGTTATTTTATGGCTCCTTCTTTATTCTTCGTGATTTTCTTGGATGCTAGGATTTACACAGTTCAGGGAAAACCTGGTGAAGATTTTGTTAGTCTATAATGGTTCATTTGAAGGTAATGGCTCTCAGTGCCCAGCTGTTTCTGGTCCCTGTGGGAAGCCAGCCACCTAAGAGAGCTAGGTCTCTGACACTGAAGAACTTGCTGCTCTCTTATCCTACCAAATCTCAAGAATCCACCTGCTGGGGATTAGTCAATTTGCTTCTTTACCAATCTTCAGAGACTTTCCTTTTCACAGAATCCAGTTTAGAATCTTTTAAAATTTGAGACTTTTAAAAGCAAAAGTTTGGTCAATTCTCAAATGCTTAAGGAGAGCTCAACCCCAGCTGTTTTATTTTAATCTTGAGGTAATATTTTCCTAATTTTATAAACAAAGAGATTGTGGCTTAGAAAAAAATTTGAAAACCTGTGTGTGTTTACATGAATAGTAAATAGAGGATGTAGAATTTGAAACTAGATACCTGATATATGCCAAATGAAGTATTCAAAGTTGATTAATATATAATCATGTATTCAGGGAGACTGGTATTTGGTGAGAAGGACAATAAAGGCAAATGAGTGCCTCTGAGTGTGATAGAAATTAAAGTGTGTAATTACATTAGAATATAAGTGAGAAAACAGAGGAAGGAATGGATAATTCAACATAGGATGCTCAAGTGAGACTTTTAAGAGGAAGCAACAGTTTGAGGAGTAAAACTTTCTAAAAGAAGAGAAAAGATATTTTGGTCATTTTGCATGTAACATCTAATCACTCCCAGGACCACATTTCCAATACCAAACGTATTTTGTCACCACATATTACTTGTAATCACTAATTCATTTCAGTTATGGAATACGTTTTACTTACTGTGTTATTCCACATGCATTAAACATACAGTATGTATACTGTTGAATAAAATTGAATTTGTAATGTTATTTGCACTGCTTACTTGTTCATAACATCTAGGATCTTCTCAATTGTTGTAAGGGAAATTAATGAAGGAAAAAAGAGGAGAAAGTGGGAAAAATGAGCCAAAGAAAAGATGAGAATAGAGAAAAAAAGTGGGGGGAGGGGAGAGGAAAAATAACTGTTAACAAATGTTAGCAGAACTATGCTAGTTCTTTTATGTGTTTGCAAGTCCTCTGCATGTGAAAGGAAAGAATTCTGTGATAGGAAATTTTAGGAAATAAAGAAGGACATCATTTAAAAATAGAGCATAACATAAGAAAGTGTAGGAAAAATCATGTGAGATATGTTGGAGGCCTAACATATGAAATCAAAATTCTTACTATATTAGGAAGCTCTCAGATTATTTTCTAAGTGATTAATTTTAGTCAAAGATATTTCAAAATAAAGTTTAGTATTATTACACACGAAAGCGGAGATGAAAAGAGAGTGCCAGCAAGGTCAACTTCAGCAAAGTCTTCCATGTGGTCTAAAATGTGTATGAAGGGCAGAATTACTCGATGATTAAGATGTAAAAATGGTAAAATAAGTGACCTTTTTATTCAAACCCTTCATTTTGGAGATGAGGAGATGGGGGCCTAAATGTCTTTTTCGAGTACAGAAAGGAGCCGTCAGGGACTTGCCCAGATTCCACATCTTGTGTTCTTTTCCTATTGGATTGAGGTCTCCCAACATTGATGTGGAACATGTCAGATTTGTGGGCTACACTCAGGAAATATAAAGTAAGCCCTTCATAAATCAAGCAGAAATTCTGGAGAATCACACTAAAGAAAGAAGTGTAAATACATGTGACCCATTTCTATGTGGTGAAACTCTTTGAAAGAGACAAGGCTGAGGATGAGTGTAGTTGTGGGGAAGCCCTCATGAAATTAAATATTTTTCTGGTTTGTAATCTCTTATTTTCCTATCTTTTAAATTTTCTTTACTAATTCTGAGTTGATTGTAATCTTAGAAGTAGGACTGATAAACACATTAAGCAATTTTTAAAATAGATTTTTCTTCTTAAAATGTATTTGACTTCCATGACATATTTTTTTCACAAACAAATAAGTTTCAGAAATGATAGTGTCTGGTATTCAAATTTATTTATGCAAATGTGCTTAATGACCTATCTTTGCACTTTAAGAGAATGAATTCTCTTCCTCTCTCTTATAGTTCTTGTCTTCCTAATGACTGGGATCCTTGGGAACAGTGTAGACAGAGATATCCCACTGTGCTCCCAACACAAGCTATAATTTCTTCAGGGAGTAACAAGAGCTATAAAGTTGGGAGTTGGGCAAGGAGAGGAAGGCCCTTGCTTCAGGTGCAAAATTTACTAAAAAACTCAAAAATTGAGGCAAATGATATTTTATTGCAATGTTTTTCAAAAAAATGAAAAATTAAAAAAAAACAAACTTCAAAATTAATAAAGTATTAAAGGCTCAGTTAATAGCACCATGCTGGGCCATATCAGAGCCAGAGGCAAAAAGAAAAAATCAAGAAGAAAGGAATTGATCTAAAAGTTGAAGAGGAACAGGGATTTTATTTTACTGACAAGCAAAATTTTGATTAGATAGCCACTTTTCAAGTATTGTTATAAAAAGTAGAAAGATAAAAACATTTATTTAGTCAGATAACCTAATCTTTTTGACATCCTAAGGTTCCTGATTAAACATGTGGCCTGAGGATGGCCAGGTGGGGAATGCGATTGGGAGATGCTAATGAAAGCAAATGATAAAGAGTTTCATGACCTGGGCATTCTCCCTGGAAATGTTTTCCCAGGACTGTGAAGACATCAGAGTTGGTAAAAAGCAAAATATCACTGAGTTTAGTAGGATTACAGCGAAGAACAAAACAAAAACCTTTGAGTTTGCCCTCTGAGGGAGGGATCTTGGCAAGCTTACGGTAGGTCCAATGACACAGTGAGAAGTACAATGTGAAGATATGTCAACTGTACAGTAAGGAGTTGCCTTTTGTAGAGCAATCCTTCTTTGATATCTTAAATGACATGATGTTTGACTGTGTGGCAGTGGTGGCTTCCTTTTACCAGACTAACTTCTCTTTATACTCCAGTACTTAGTTCAAGTATTAATTCTTCAAGGCAATTGCCTCTGATTCCTCAGTATAGGTTAAATCACCCATTATGTATGTTCATTGGATCATGTATTTAGCATTAATCAAAATGATAGGTGTATCAGTCAGAAAAACATAAATCATACTAGAACTTTAAAGGGGAGCGAATTTAATAGGCAGAATTAGTTATACAAGTGGTGAAAGAGTTGATTCCACATCCTAGTTCTTTTCCTATTAAACTGAGGCCTATTAAAATTGACATGGAAAATGTCGGATCTGTGGGCTGCACTCAGGAAATGTAAAAGCAAGGTGAGGTAATCCAGATTGGGAGTGTATTGTGACTTTTTAGGGTGCCTAGCAAGGTGTGAGAACTGCCAAGGAGGAGAATTTTGAATGGACTAGTACAACTGAAGTGAAGAAACGAGGGCCAAGGGTGTCACTTTCAGAGATACCACCACAAGGCAAAGAGAGAAGAATAGTACTTAAGAGAGAGGAACACCCATGACTTATTACCTTCCAGTATCTCATCAATGCCTCTCATTGACCAAACCTTATTGGAAGTCATTTGGCAAGGGATTCTGGGAAATATAGTTCGTAGGAGTCTCGGGCTCACTGTGATACAGTACAGATTATGGAAGAAAGGAATTGAGCTGAGGCAAATAATTAATGTAGATATGCTAAATAATTACATATTAGTTAATGCTATTATCAGGGTAATGCCCATCTCTTTAGGCAGTCTGCAATTCCCATGGGTCAGTAATGTGTCTGCCTTATTCACTAATATATTCTGAGCACATTTCACAATGTCTGGCCCATAGAGACTTTGAATAAATGAAAAAAGAAGAATTAATTTTGTCATTCCTATTATATTTTCAAGAGTCATGATCACCACTGAGAGTTAGTTATGTGCTCCTTCCAATGCCAGTGTGAATAGGTACTTCATTATATGCCAAAAGACAGTGAAGCCTCCATCTGAAGAAAGTGGGGAACAGAGTGGAAGCAAAGGCAGTGCATTAGTAAGTGATAGAATTTCAGAGCTTAGAAAATTTTCTTTTGCCTTACTTTTAACTGCTTTGTCCATCTTGCTTTTACATCTTATAGGCCGCTCGAGTACTTATATCAACTTGAGAAGATTTTTGTCAAGAAAGGGAAAACAGGCACCATATAAAGAATGGGCAGTGTAGCTCAATACTCCTAAATTAAAACTAAAGGACAATCTTCCTAATGTCCATTGCAAGACAAAGTTTAGTGAGCACTGTTTTCTTTACCATTATATTAGGGCAAGATCACTCTTCTCTCCTCTGCTTCATAGGATGGTCCACAAACACTAGATTTCAAAACCTAGGGACATTTTTCTGTTTACCCTCTTCTTCTGTGTCCAATTACATGCATATTAGTCCATCTGAAGTTGTCTCACAGCTTATTGATGGCCTCTTGACTTTTCTTAGACTTTTTCTGTGAGTTTAATTTTGAAGAGTGTCTACTGTTATATCTTTAAACTCACTAACAGTGGTGTCGAATCTACTATTAATCCTATCTAGTGTCTTTTTTTTTTTTTATTACTTTATTATAAATTTTATTTGGTTACCTAAAACAGTGAAGGAACAGAGGCTTTTTTTTCCCCCTTTGCTCAATTATTGCTAATCACTACTGGTAAAGCGAATGATCAAAGGGGGAAAGCAAAACACAAAAAAGTAACTACAACCATGACATTCTGTTAGCACTTGTAGTAATTTTTAGAAATATTTTTAAGCTTTGCTCTGAGACATTGTTAAATTGCTTGGAAACTTTTTGATCCTTTCACAACTAGCTTTAATCTTGGCCAGGTAGGATCAGAATAATCTTTAGTCTAAGACTAATTTGTCCCTGGCATTAGTATGACAGTATCCTTCTGAATACTCTTCTTGATGGTGCCCTGTCTATTACAATGTTTCTTGCCTCTGGCTCTTGGGAACTGTAAACCATTTCCAACTGTGTGTGGTCTCTGGAAACTATTTCTCCTGCTCCTTTTCAGTAGTTCCTTGTCCAATCAGAAGGAAGTTTGCGTCTATACATACTTTGCTCAGTACTCTGTTGAAGACTCTAAAGCAGGGGCCCCGAGTCCCTGAGCCTCAGACTGGTACGGGTCTGTGGTCTGTTAGGAAACGAGACACATAGCAGGAGGTGAGAGGCAGGCAAGAGAGTGAAGCTTTACCTGTATTTGCAGTTGCTCCCCTGGGCTAGCATCTCTTTTTCAGCTCCACCTCAGTTCACCACACATTAGATTTTCATGAGACCGCCAGTCCTTAGTGCCAAAAAGGTTGGGGACCACTGCTCTAGGGAAACCCTTTTCCCATCTTAAGCCTGGTCTGCTCTGGTACTCTGTCTTGCAAATTCTAACTACCTTGGTCTCCCCAAATTCAGAGAGAATTCTGAGCTTCGTTGGAATTTCCTCTCTCCGTGCTGTGGTTTGGAAACTCTCTTCAGGTAGTAAGCTAAAGTAATCACAGAACTTTGTAGTGTTTTCTTCTCTCAGGGAACACTGTTCAATGTCTGAAAATCACTAACTGCCATTTTTTAAATTCAAAGTTTAATTTGGATGCACTTGGAAAGATCTAAGTATTACTCTGGGCCATTATTTAAAAATATTTAAAGATATTTTTGAGAAAATGACCCTAGGGAGATTTATATTTATGTTTCAATTATTCTACTGCCTACACTGGGAAAGAATAAAAAATCTTCCAGGAATTTAATCTTTGTTGAAGTTCTAGATGCTTACTTAATTAGTGTAGATATCTCAGTGAGCAAAAAATTTAAAACTCAGTGAAACAAATCAATTCAAATTTTGTTATTATCTTATGAACCAATTAAGTCTGTCCATTTTATATTATCTCACATGAGAGGTATTCATTCACTACTTCATCCATTAAAAATGCAAATACTTCAATTATGAAAATCTGTATAATAATATAGATAGATAAGTATATCTGTCCTACTGAATGAAAGAAAACTCCACTGTAACAAGTTTTCATTTAAAAAAAAGTATTAGGAAAGAACAGAAATTCAATTAAAAAGTAGAATTTTTTTAAAGCTAAATCAAATGAAAGTATTCTGTGTTCAGATCAATGTTAGAAGAAATTTATTTTGAATTCAAGACTGATCAATTTAGCTTTCCAAAGAAATTCAGACTTTCTCGCATATTTATTCATTTCCATATGCTAATTATGGAATATATGGAATGCTGCATACAACTTGTTCAGAGTTCATTGCATTATTTTCCAAAGAAATTAATGAAAATATCTAGTGTTTAGAATTATAATTTTAAAACCTCAAATGTTGACTTTATTAATTATATTTATTTCAAAGTAATGCATTGCCAAATTAGTGTTTAGCAAAGCCATAAATCACAAGGGCCTTATTTCTGTATGAACAAATATAATTTGAGTTTGAGTCACACTCACATGCCTTCCAATCACCCTTAGTCTACCTCTGAGTACTAATATAAGAACACAAAATCCTTCTCATGAACTTTTAAATGTTAGTTTCACTTCCAGTTAGTACAACGTTAAAATAGTATTCCCCTAACTCTACAGTCTAAAGGAAGAAATGTGACACTAATACAAATGCAAACATATTCTCTAAGCATGTAGATGCCTGGGTTGTTGTTGTAGTTTTTTTAAATATCCTTGACCACGTGAAATATTACTATGTGACTGTAGTGGTTTGGTTGTTGAGTGGTAAGGTGATTTGTGGGGGCTTTTTTTTCTTTAAGGCCATTGAATCCCAGGTCTAGTGACTTCAACATAAATTAAAAGACAAGGAGGCCTAGAATCATTACTTGTGTTCAGTATTGTATTAGAGGTCTCAGAAAGTGTAATAGAATCTATTCCTTGACTTCTAATTTAAAAACAGATTTAATTCTTTTTATTATAAAAAAATTCATGTGTGTCATTGAAAATCTTGAAAACAGAGAGAAGTTGACAAAGGGCAAGTCGTAGTTACATTCCCAAGGAAGAGGAGCTTTAACAGAAGTAAGGTATTCTGGTTAACATTAAGGAATTTTAAGTAAGTGACAGAAGACTAATAGTAAAACTATGATAAGCAATAAAGCATAACACAAAGGAAATATTAGATTAAGTGTGAAAAATGTTTTGGTCTGTTCGGATGTGTAATTATTTGGATTTAAAAAGCCAACCAATACAAACTTCTAAATTTTAGGATTATTTTATTTGGTGATAAAGATAGGAAGGAGGAAGTTTTGGTTCGGTCTGATTTCCATTTGGTCACACATCAGCTCTTTTAAAGGAGATTACAGCATGGATGCCCCATTACCAAGAGGGAAAATATACCAAGAGGGAACGGTGAATTGCTGAATCTGGTAGCACTTAATGTCTCTTGGAGTTCCTCTCTATTGTCTGAAGGCAGAAAAGTTGTCTAAATTTTTGTTTCATTTAATTGGATTTTAGAACACAGGGGGTGAGAGAATGAGAGAAAAAAGTGAGTTTTTCTGTTGAAGTTTGGAAATATCACCAAATACAACATCAAATGTACTATTATTTCAAAATAATTCTAAAAGTCTCTGCTGGTTATTGCAGCTTGAGAAATGATGACATTCTAACTTGCATGTGTATGTATATATCAGTCATACCTTTTCTTTAGTCATATGTTATTCTAACACAGTATTATAGTTAAACATTGATCACAGTCAGCCCTCTGTATCTGTGGGTTTTGCATCTACAGATCCAATCAATCATGGATCATCTCAGTAATCTCATCCAGTATTTTGCCTTTAGTTACCATGCATATGGTGATGACTCAAAACTACATCTCTAGTAAAGACCTTTCTTCTGAAGTCCAGAATAAATTACCTAACTTTCTGTTTAATGGCTCCACACTCGACATGTCCAAACTGAATTTCCAATATTCCCCCTCTTCCTGAAGAAGCCACCTCTGCCACAGTCACAGTGCAGATTAAGGATCCCTTCTTTATTCTTGAAGCTTAGGCAAAATACTTCAGTCATTGTGACTTCCTCTTGCCGGATCTGTTAGGAAATTTTGTTGCTTCTATATCAAAATAAATCCAGACTCTAGCTACTTCCCACCACTCCACTGTTCCCATTCTGGTCTGAATTATAATTATCTTGTATCTGGATTACTTCAAAGTCTCCTAATTCAGAGGTCCCCAACTCCTGAGATGCAGACTTGTACCAATCTGTGGCCTGTTAGGAACTGGGCTGCACGGCAGGAGGTGGGCTGTGGGAAAGGAAGTGAAGCTTTATCTATACTGGCAGCCACTCCCCAGAGCCAGCATCACTGCCTCAGCTCCACCTCAGATCATCAGACATTAGATTCTCACCAGTCCCTGGTGCCAAAAAAGTTGGGCACTACTGCCCTAATTGATTTCCCTACTTGCCACCCCCACCTCAACCCCATCCTCACCTTACCCACAGTATATTCTCACATAGTAGACAGTATGATCCTGTTAAAGTCCATCATGCCACCCTTTACCCCCTCCTCATTCTTCATTTCCTATTCATTCAGTAAAAATCAAGGTTCTTACGCACCAGATTCCAGCCATGCAGGTGTCCTGTTTCTGGAGTTCTTTCACCATGGGGTTTTGTACTGTCTGTCCTCTTTCTTTGGAATACTCTTCACTGCCAGAGATCCCTTATATCCTTCAAGTCTTTAATTAAATCTTACCTTCTTAATAAATTCTATTCTGATAGCCCCATTTAAATTTGCACATGTCTGCCTTCTCAGTCTTATTTCCCTTATGCTACTCCATTGTTTTCACAGCATATTTTACTTATTTATTATGTTTATAATGTATTAACTCTTTGTTTCCATTGAAATATAAATTCTAGGAATGCATAATTTTTTTGGTCTATTTTACTTACTAATGGATCCTAATGACTATCTGACATATAGTAAATGCACAATATATTTTTGTTGTTGTTGTTGAATGGAATGAATGATTGAATGGGAAATAATTTTATGGGGTATAGGATTTTAGGTTGACAACTACTTTTTGTTAGCATAAGTTATCATTTTCTAGTCTTTTGGCTTCCATTTTTGTCATTAAGAAGTCACCCACCAGTTAAATATTGTTCCCTTTAATTAATCTGTCTTTTCCCTTTAAATGTGTTAAAAATTTCTTTTTGTCTTTGATATTCTGCAGTTTCCTTTTGATATGTCTAGGTATGGATTTCTTTTCACTAATTCTAATTGGTTCTTAAATTCGAAGCCCTGTGTCTCTCATCATATCAGATAAAATTTCGACCATTGTCATCTCAAATATTTCTTCTACATCTTTTCTCTTCTTCATTTCTGGAACTCAAGCTAGCACACATATGTTAGACTCTCTCTATTTTCCTGTCTCTTAACTTTCATATTTCCAACTCTTTTGACTCTGTGCTCCATTTTGAGTAATTTATCCATAGATGCCACAGAATTCACAAATTTCATTTAATCTGTTATTTAATCCAAACTTTGGGTCTTCAGTTCTAGATATTACTTTTCTTCATTTCTAACGCTTTTATTTTGTTCTTTTTCAAATCTCTCTGATTAGTTCCCATAATCTTTTCTTCCATTTGGCAATACTCTATTTTATTTAAGTATATCAAGTAAATTAATTTTGTAGGCTTCTCCTGATTATTATAAGAGCAACCATCTTTCAGAGTCTTATTAGGCAGTTACAGTGTTTGGCTACTTTTCACTGTGAGCCAATCTTGAAGCATTAATCGTGGGACTTTTCTTGTGATATGTGTTAAAGTGAGTTTGTTTCACTTTTGTCAGGAACTTGTATTTACTATCAACCCTGAATCACTATAATCTACATATCCAAAAATGAATATGTATTTTAGATGATACAGGTAACATGAATTTTTTTTGCCTTAGACACCTGAGACTGACTGAGGCTTGTGGTTAGGAACGGGAGACCATTAAATTTCTCTGACCTCTACTCAGAGGTAAAGCTGCAGTGGGTGAGTTTCTCTACAGGTTCTCTAGGCTGGGCAATTACTTTCAGGCACTGACAATAGTGTCTTTTCTTTGAGGGTTCTGGCTTTGGCGAGTTTTCTTTGATCCACTCAGTTCCCAGACTTTGTCACTTGTGCCCCAACTGTGAGCCCATTAAGTCTTGATCTTTAGTTTGTCAGGGATTGACAAACAGTCCTGGACAAACCCCTACTCTGGGATTTACTTGTCCCTGTGAATTTGCAGTTGTTTGTGTGTGTGTTTCTGGTGGTTGAGGAATTCCTTGACTGTCTCCCCTTGTTCAGACATACATTGAAATAATCTTTAAAGATGTTATTCAACTGTGTTAGGTATACTATACTGGTAAGTTTTTCACTCACTTTCCTGTCTTTCATAGTTGCTAGAAACAGAATTCAAACCTTTCATTTCCTGTCAGTATTTTACCTTTGTCTACAACTTTAAATTTGTTTTTATTAGTTTTACTTTGAGTTTGAAAACGTAAAGGAAGTGGTGGTGGTTGATCTTAATACTTGAATCTTAAAGTATTACTTTTTGAGTTGTCATAGGATTTATGATATTTTAATTTGTAAGATACCTGAGATATTTTGCCTGCTCTAGTATTACCTCATTTTTATGGATGTCATAGGTATTTCTGAGACAACGTGATGGAGAGTGTGGATTCAACTTGTCACTTGGTCCTGAATTTATCTAAAGTAACTTGATTTCTTGGCAGTGCTTTTGAAAATGAAACTACTTGAGACCTGATTAGAGCTCCTGGGTCCCTTAACAAATCAAGATTTTACATATTTTTTGCTTCTAAGTTTAGGTAGTTGGTTAAAAATACTCTGGTTTCTAAGAATTGCCTGTGATTCATTGAGCTTAGAGCATTTGATAGATATGAGTGCAGCAATTATGATTATCTATATGTGTGCACAAAAGGAAGTGGCCTCTGTGGTGTGATTTGACAGGTGCTTCCAAGTCCCTTTAGACCAAATTATTTCCTTCTCCATTTAGTTGTGGCTCAGAGATGATTGTTTTAGCTACTTCATAACAAACAGCAAAAGCAGGAGTCACTATCTTAGTGATACCTCAGGGGATAGGCATGGCTTATGGGTATCAGCCTCCTCTCTCCTTAGCATGGATTTAATTATAAGATAAGATAAATGTCACTTTGGAAGGTTGAGAGCCCAGGGAAAAGAAATTTAGGACGGCTAAATTTCCAGTGAAAGAAAAGGGATTATTCTTTAGTCATTTGGGCAATTTACTATTGTGAAAAAAATAGAATCAAGAATTTCTTAAGATCAGGGATAAATGGTAGGTAATTATTATTAGGATACAGTTCTATTTATATTTATTTTTAATTTTTTACTATAGTAAGCCAGGATTGCATTTCTTCCTAGCAATACAATCTATTTTAGTAAGAATTCTCCAGGAAACAAGATGTAAATAGATACAGATATAGATATAGATATAGATAATATAGATAGATAGATATAGATATAGATATAGGAGAGAAGTAGGTTGGTTTTAAGCAATTGGCTCACATGATTGTGGGGACTGGCAAGTCTGAAATCAGTAGGATGTACCAGAATGCTGGAGATTTAGTTAAGAGTTGTTGTAGTCTTGATTCAGAGTCCTGCAGGGCAGGCAAGCAGATGAGAAACTCAGGCACAATTCTTATACTGCAGTCTATATTGCAGAATTGCTTCTTTTTTAGGAAAACTTGTCTTTTCTCTTTAAACCTTCAAGTGATAGATGAGGTCCACCTACATTATGAAGGCAACTCAAAGTCTACTAATTTAAGTATGAATCACATCTAAAAATAACTTTAATGGCAACATCTAGACTGATGTTTGAGGACTGAGCACAATAGCCTAGCCAAATTGACACAAAAATGAGTCATCACACAATCTCACAAAATCTTAGTGGAATGCCTACCAATTTCATTTAACATGATTCCATTTGTTAAAGGCTCATATGTTTTGCATCATGCATTTTGCATATCCAAATTTAGAACCCAAATACTCAGATGAATGAAGTTTTTGTGCTGAGATGATACCTTTTCCTAAGACTTGAGTATCAGTACGTTGTGAAATATTTACAAAATACCAGGTCTATAGAGAGTGTCTAAGAGTCCTATATCTCTAGTTTTCTCTGGGTCACTTTCTTTCCCCCTATAATCCTGTGCTAGACATAATTAGAGGCATTGCGATATGTTTGCAGAGCGGGTAGAGACAGGGATAAGTTGGAGGAATGTGTAGGGTGGGTATCTCCACTTCTCTGACTCCTCTGAGATCCCTTTTCAACAGTCAGGATCCTGTAGTTCCCTAATAAAAGCATCAATAACATACACAGCAAGGGGTGATGTGCAAAATTCAATTTGGCAAGACATCTATTCATTTCTTGATTTAGACATCAGCAATTTCAGTTCATTAAAAATGTTTTTTTCTATCTGCTTCCAACTGGGAAATCCTAGACTGATGTTTTTATTTCATTTTGTATTTTATTGATTATCATGGAGAATAAGCTTCATATTTTAAAATTCTCACACTCCACAAAAAATTCTCCTAAAACCTTTGGTGGGAATATCATTTGAATTCCCAAAGACCATAGATGGGAATTTAACCAACTTACTTCAGCCTCACATAACATGGAGAGTCAGCTTTTCATCCTGGAATGTGACTTATTATCCCTCATGTCATCCACCCAGCTAACTTTGCATCTTCTCTGAAGATTTGTTACGGCGACTTCCTTGGATTCATTAGAGGAGACTGATCTTCTGTAGCAAAAAAGAGCTCATGATACAGAGGTACAAATGAGATAAAATTTTATTTCTCTCTCATGTTGATAGTTCAATTAGGTAGGTGGTCTGGGGACAATAGTAGAATCTTTTCTCCTGAAGGTCAACCAGGTACATTGGTTGGTGTGTTGGCTCTGTCATTGCAAATATTTCCGTTTCTGATCCAAGGCAGTTGGTGCAGTGGTCACAACTTTCCAGCCAGAGAGCAAATAGGGAAGTTCAGGGCAAGTTGCTTACCTAAAAAAGATAATCATAAAGTTACATGCATTATTTTTGCTCACGTCCTATTAGACCGAGCTCAGTTGTATGGCCACACCTACCTACAAAAGAAAGTGAGAATTTTAGCCTTTTAGCTTGACAGCCATGTTCCCAACCAAAACATAAATGGTTCTATAAAAGAAAGAAGAGGAGAAGAATAAATGCTGAGTGACAATTAGTGATTTGTGTTACATTTAAATCTGGCATTAAATTGTTTATTATTGATAGTTAAGAGATTTTTTTACTATAAATAATAGAAATACATCTGAGCTGGCTTTAAATGAAAATAAAAAATTGTTACAAAGATACAGGAAACTTGAGGAGGGGAATGCCACTGGACTTCAGGTAGAGACTGGAAACAGGAACTGAAAATTGTCAGGACCGTCCTTATGTCTGTGTCTCTGATTCTCTTTGCAGTTCTAATTAATTACTTTTCGTTGCCTAGCTTCTTGTGATCCTTGGGTCGTGTAAGGAAAAGAGTATGTACAGAGCCCCTGAGTTAACCTGTGGCAATTTCAACTGCATGCAGGACTCATTTGGCTTCTCTGAATTTCAGTCCTAAGTTTCTGGAGGACAGGGGTTGGGGGAGATCAGATTGGTCTAGTTAAGGTCAGGCGTTTACCTCTGTCTACTTAATTGTGATGAAGAGGTAGGGGTTAGATCATGTAATTGTAGCTGGTAGGGATCAATGATATGTGGGAGTACGTTCTAAAAAGTTAAGGAGAGGTTCCCTAAAATGTGTCTACTACCTCCAGCCTTATCAGTATTCTTAGAAATCCATCGCTTCAAATATGTTCCTTACTTTTTGTTTCCAGCTCTCCCAGTTTACTGCTAAAGAAAATTTCCTAGAGACCAGCATAATTCCTAGCTAATAGTCTTTGGTTTGGCATTGTGAAGAAAATGGGGAATTCTTTCTGAAGATTTACATTTTTCTTACTGTATGGACAATCTTTTCATCACAGAAAATTGTATTTGAGAAAGAACAGCTCTGACAGCTGTCAACTGGAAGCTGGCCTGACAACAGCTAAGGCATGGTGTTCTCCTAAATAGCGCCAGCACCTCATGAGGTTACTCTGATCTTGACAGGAAGACAGAAACAAGACCATATCCATACTGTCAAAATGACCAAACACCTCCCTCTCCTGCCTAACATGAGTGACTGCTGTTTGTTTACCAGTTACAGCATTAGACTCACTGTTTGTCCTAATTCCTAGAAAATCATTGATACCTTGCTACTGAAATACCTATATTTTCTATAATAGCCAGTGTAGAGCTAAGGCTGCTTGTTTGTACCTTCCCTAAAAATCACTGAATACAAGTGAAACTTCTATAATCAGCTTCCTGTACTGCCCTTGAACTGAGGTGTTCCGTCAGTTCTCATGGACATGGTCTTTTTGGCTGTGGCAAGTAGCCAACCCAACTTTATTTGATTGCACTGGTGCTTCCATAGTCCTTGGATAATGGTACTTTTCTGAGGGATCTGACTGAAAGAAAAACAGCAAAACCAATAAAACAAAACACTCTAAACTCATACACACAGATAAACTCTCTGTCCCTTTTGCCTTTAATCTAATTGTACCAAATATGTTTTTAGGCTAGTGAATTAATTTGTTTAGATTATTAAAGATACCTATTATAACTTAGGGAGCTCAATAGTTTGTTGCAAGGGAATGTTGTTACAGAAACACTTTATTTTTTACTTAGCTCTTAAAAATTATTAAAAATTTGCAAAAATCCCCATGATAGGTTATTTATTATTCATAATGTAAACCTAATGATGAGAATATAATAGTTCGAACTGCTCGAGCTCTTTCTCACAGTTCCAGATGTTTAGATTTACTCAAGCAATTTTAGTTTGGAAATGGCAATTAGCCATTTAATTTTTTCTTTTTCTGGCGACTTCCTGTCTAACTGATATGTCCCTCCTGTGAACTCCTGAGCAACTCCTATGTACTTCTGTAATTTATTGATTATAAATTTCCAGAGGGTATTGATCATGTAATAGGGTTGTTGTTGTTGTTGTTGTTGTTTTAAGTCTCCTATAAGGCTTGGTACTTTGTACAGAATAATTGTTTTATAAATAAGTGGCTGATGTCTGGGTGGTGGGGGAAATTTGGTGACAGCTCAGAAAGGATACTAGATTGTAAGTGCCTTGAGGGCATAGATTGTGTTATATTCAACATTATGTCTCTAGTGGCTAGTATAGTGCTGGCATATCATGGCTACCCTCTAAACATCTGCTGAATGACAGACGGCAAGACTACAATGCTATGGCCTTGAGCGTGTAGAGAGTCTGATAAAGGTCACAAATGGGAAGGGAGAAATTGAACATAGTTTTCCTTGCCTTATCACTGTGCTTCTAAGGCTGGGTCTATAGACTATCATACCTTTTTAGACCAGATATTTAAAGCAATAATAGCATTTATATGTTGTTGAACACTGTCACTATATCATTGCTTAATTTATATTGCACATACCTTCTTTTGTTATTATTTGTTTTAATAATGTAATATCTTGAAATTATATAAAAAGTGTCCTCACAGCAGAAATTCAAGGTGTTTGGGGTGGGGGGATCTACTACTTATTCTAGGCTCTTTCAAAGATGCTGAAGTAACTTCTTCAGACATAAAATATCTCTTTACGGGATGGAGTCACTAAATAGGCATAGTTATTGAAATGAGTTATTTATTCTGTGAAATATTAAATAGAAAATACAGGCTAAGTTGGCTTTACTTTTTGGTGAAGAATGTTAAATTGTAGGATCTAAATAAAGAGCGGATTATCTTTCTGTCTAAGGCACACTTTTCTATCATTTCTCTCACTGTCCATCAAGCTTTATTTCTCAGGTTTGCCTCTTTTTCCTACATTCAGCGATGAACCCTCTGGTCTTGGTCCTTATTGCCAAAAGCCCAGATTGTTTTAAAAGCCAACTAATGTGTTCCTGACATTCCTTCACCTCTCTCAGTAAACCTTCACTCTTGCCTGGACAGCCTGATCTGCTGTAACACTATTTCTAGAACATTCCTTGTATTGTCTCAGGTCCCAGTATAAAGGAATAACTCCCCTTTGCTTTTTTAAAACTATGGACCTGTTTCTCTTGAACTTCTGCAATCTAGCTTACTGAACATTATTTCTGTCCAAATGCCTCTGGATACCTGGCCCAGCTGGCTTTTCTCTGTCTTCTGCTTATGCGATGGTCATTTTTTGTACCTGTGTCCTTTTGTTTGGTGATTTCTCATCTGGTCTTTCCTTTTGCCTCCCTTAATTCTCCCTGTTCCCTGAATCTTTTAAGATTTAGTTCAAGCTCCCACTCCCCTACAAACACCTTTTCCGTAGGACACAGGTGTAATCTTCTGTGAACTACCATATTAGTTCTGGCCAGAATCCCACAGTTTATCACTAAATTGTGTTCTAGTTGTTTCTTATGATTTGGTTGACTTTTTTCTAACCCTTATTATAAACTAAATAATTCAAGGCTCACTGGTTTAAACTTTCATTTTATATTATCCTCCTTCTTGGAATACTTCATAAACAATAACAATAGAATATTAGGGAGATGAAAGGTGAGTTTTAATCAAAGAAAGCATGATCAAGAAGTGGCTCTTGAATGAAGAATATTTGTTGAAAGGCTCAGGACTGGTTGGGAAGCAGCAAGAATGCCCCATTGTTCCCACACTGTGTAGGATGGAGTGCTGGGCAGTGAATGGAGGCTGTCAACTGTGGTTAGACTTGCCCATTGTTCCTGGGAAGCCCGTGTTAGCTCTGAGTAAGAGATAATTCATCAGAAGGCTCTTGTACTTTTTTTCTCTCTTGCTCTGGGGCATAAACTGCTGCTCTACTTCACAGGCTGAACTTTTTACCTCTTGCCCTGCAAGGCAGAAACATGCTGCCTGAGTGCTTCCATTTTGAGACACCTTGTAGGAATCCTTATTGAATTGCTTTGGAAGAGTAGATTCTCAGCCTTCTAGTGTAGCAATCTGCCACAGCTACCCCAGAGAGTGTTATTTTCAACAAGAGGCAGAAGCCTCTTATAATATGGGCTCACTGGGCTTTTGGGGAAAAAAAGACAGCATTTTACAAGCCTAGTTCTAATTGAACATCCCCATGTTGCAATTATTTTGTATTTCAGTCTCAGAGCCTTTGTTACAGAGGTTTTTGTGTGAGTTAGGAGGGGACGCTTTGGGTGATCATTCAAGCCTTTACTTTTTTTCTTTAATTTATTAAAGTTCAAATTAAACAAGGCTCTTGCTGTTACCAAAGTTTTCTGAAATATTTTGTGTAAATGTTATTCACCCTTTGAAATCAATACAATTAAAAGTTGCGTTAAGAGTTCTCCTTTTCAAGGCTCTGAACTTTTTCTCTAAGGATTTTGAACTTGTTTCAGGTCTTTGATTTCTTAAACACATTTTAGAAAAGAAGATATACATATTCTTTAATTGCTTCATAAATTGGCAAAGTTATATTCTGTCTCTTAGACAAAAATCTTTAAATGGTTGCATTTCTCTGTAGATTAGTAGCTTGTTAGTTTTAGGATGAAATGAACTCAGGAATAAAAAATCATTTGACAAGGTATCTCAGGAACTCACTTCAAAAAGGAACAATTGATGCAGATTCTGTTTAACAAAGCCCCATCTGAGATCAGAGCTTCTGTATGACGTACTGGGGACATCTAGTGGACAGAAGTCAGAATAGAACATAGAAAGGTGCACCCAAACAGGATCCTAACTTTCAGATAACACTGTGCTTTTAAAGAATTGGAAAATATTTCCCTTCTGTACCAAAATCATTATACTTTCTATGAAGATAAAATGTCATGTACATTTTAAATCTGATTTCAACTTTGTTATTTTGAACTCATTATAAATATAGCGGCCTGTCTTTTTAAATTAAATTCAGTGCAATTTTTTTGTGGTAGTATCAGATTTTTAATTTAATACATCGTATATGTAGTGAATAACATCTATCAACCTTGGAGAGAAAGATTTACATAGAACAAATAGATGTATTTAACTAGTTACATAACTCTAGGAAAGCCTATCTGAATCACATGTATGGTATGAGATAGACGAATGTTTCTGCTGGTTTGGAAATCTGGAATCTTATTTGTATAATATTATTTTCATTTCCTATACTATTTAACACTCTTCAAGGGGTTTTCACAACTATCATCTAAATTTATTCTTAGTAGAAATGTCCTAGTTATTTAGTTCAAATTTCATAAGTCGATAGGAGGGTAAGGTAATTTGTGTACTGGTGAAAGAGTTCACGCTTATTGACATCCATTCTGATGCCCTTCTAGTAGATTCTAATGTTTATGCAGTGCAAGTAAGTTTCTTATTACTTAGTGGAACCCAGCTACACTATCAACAGCTAATAACTACCAGCTGGCATCAACTGCAACCACATCGTTTACTCACATCATTTCTAATCATCTTAAAAATCTTTCAGAAAAAGATTGTTAAACCCAATTTATAGCTGAGAAAGTTTAGTCAACGATGTGAAATAACTTGCTTAAGCTCACCAGAAGGTTTGTGACAGGGTCTATATTCACATTAAGTTTTCTGACTTTATTATACAAAGCTGAAAGACTTCCCTTGAACAAACAAGTTGTGTGCTGTATGTATTTACTTCCCCTGAGGATTTAGAAGCGTATAGGTAGATAGATGTTCCCAAAGTCTCAAACTGGACCTGTTAAACATAAATGCACAGAGATATAAATACAACTTAGATTTAAATATCTCAGAAGATTTCTTAAAAATATTTTTAAAACAGATTAAAACAACTCAGTGAGCCTTTTATCCTGAGGGAAAAGATCATCAAGAAAATTTATGACCATCGCTAATCACTATGAGGTTTATATTTTGAAGAAATAATGTTTAAGATATGACAAAGACACAACAGGACATGTAAGTTTTAGTATTACATTAGATAAATATTTATGGAAGAAATTATTTTAAACAATAAAATTGATTAAATTTGGAGAACTATTACACAAAATGAAAATTCTTACACATTCCAATTTGCCATTGCTATTGGAATATATGATGTAATGAAAAATATTCATTAGGAAGCAATCTGGAATAGAGAGAAAGATCAATTAATTAGATATCATGATTTAAAATATCACATAATTTATTTTGATAACATTGATTTGATTAATTTTACTTGGATAAAAATGTCACTAAAATGAAATATCGATTATATAATTAGAAACAATGTCTATTTGGTATTTCACTTATTTTCACACAAATTTTTAGCTTTACAAATAAATTGAGACATTAATTGGATGAATCGCATATTTATATAAAATGATACTTAAGAATCAATTGATTTTGGAGAACCTGAAAGCCAATAAGTTAGCATTTAAAATAACAATATTAATATTCAAAATTCTATTGAGTTTGAAAACATATTATGATTCATTAATGAAAAGTGTTTACATTATTATTTTTGACCTGTTAAAGACAAATCCAGTGTGTTAAGTAATATATTTGAAAACAAGAAATCTTTCATGGTGAAGAAAGAATTCATTTATTAATAAGTAATTATAAATTTCTTCTTATGTCAATCTGTAATCCTAGACATATGTTATATTTACAACTGTACCACTGGCTTGATGACATCTACAATAATTTATTCGGTTGTTAGCAATTGGGTTTTTTGTAACACCAATTAACATACATTTAAAAAAATGCTTTTGATTATTGAATTATTTGGACTCATTTTCATTAATAAAATTCAAAATATTACTGCTTAAAATCATATCCATTAACAATGTCATTTTATTATGGTTCCCCTCATGCTTATTTTTCTTGAGTAAATTAAATGCACAACTTAAAACCAAATTGCTACACAATGTATACATCTCAATACCTTGTTAGTGAAATAGAGAAACATATGGGAAAGATTGATGTAATTGAACCAAAGAAATTGTGGAATATACAAAATAAACAAATACATCACATACATACTAATAAGCTTTAAGTAAGGTCTTAAATTCACTGTGAGGAACTAATCAGTATTTGCAGAAAACCCTAAAAACTAATTTTCTAAAACAATAATTTTTATGTTAGTTTTAGTGATTATGCACGTTATAAAAAGGTAGTAACTAAATAAACATTATTTTAGTTTAACTGGATTGAAATTACAAATGTAAATTCTCTTGTACTATAGCTAAAAGCGGGCATCTCTGTTTTTATGGTAATACCCTTTTAATGGTTTAAGCCTATGAAGAAAAAAAACTGAAGATTTTTAACTAGCCGCTTTGCAGGGGGCAGAAAGGAGTAAAGAAGATTTAGTGGTGAAAAGAGCAAATAAATAGGTGCTCCAAGATTAAAAAGAGGGTAGAAGTGCATGCTGAGCTGTTGAAAGACCTCTCTGTGTTTAAAGAAAAATATTGTTTGGTGCTTTCACCAGTGCATGATCAAAATAAGAGGTACAAATTAGTTCATGGCTGCTGAAGCTACAAAACATCATGCAGAGCGCTGTCTTTGGGAACGTTTTAATGAGGAGAAGAGGTCATCAGACTGTGACATTGCTTTTCAGAATTCTTCAAGAACAACACAGACTTCCTGTTCCAAATGTGGTAGAGAATAAAACAACCTTAGTAGTAATCGTACAACTTTTGAACCATGTTCCTTGGAAATGCCGTACAGTGCTCATTTTGTAGCTTTAGTTAGCCATCTCAAAGGAAACGCTTCCATATTTTCCATGTGCCCTTATTTCAAAAGTACAGTGAAATGGTGGAGCTTTAACATGGATTATATTTATAAAATAAAGTTTTATTCAGGCTTCTAAAGAGATTTTAATGTTTTCATTGCTCCAGGTGAAATGGTACACGGTGGCTCTGTTCATTAACATTTAGCATCAGTGCAAAAAATCAAGGATTACCACATACAGCATAAAAGGAGGGATAGTATGACTTTGAAATGAAATTCACTACAATCTTAGTTTTGCCGCATTTTAAAACGTGATTTTAAAATGTATAAGTTGTTAATGACATTCTAGGTCAAATATTCATAGTCCAATATCAGTCCTACAGAGACTGATATTATTCAAATGTGCAATGTATTTGAGCAGAAGCTGAAGAGATTTTCCTGACACTTAATAAATAAGACATTTATTTTATTGGTTTTAAAGACCAATATTATAACATTATTTGATACTTCAACTATGGGTTGGTGCATTTTTGCCACTCTACCATAAAGCTACAATATGGTTTTTGTTTTCTATTAATGTGGCCATATTTGTAAGATGTATTTA
This sequence comes from Rousettus aegyptiacus, assembly GCF_014176215.1. NCBI lineage: Eukaryota > Metazoa > Chordata > Mammalia > Chiroptera > Pteropodidae > Rousettus > Rousettus aegyptiacus. The sequence goes on from NW_023416288.1 coordinate 72,258,057, forward strand.
GATAGAGAAAATATTTATATCCATATATTTGATGCAGATTGCAAAAATAAAAGACACAAAGACTTCTTTCATAATCTTCACAATCGTATTAACCTTAAAGTTTTCTCATAATTTTTTTTTCTTCAAAATAAGAGATGAACAAGTAATATTAACTCTTAATGTATGCAATTAATTGTCAACTTCATGAAAATAATATCAGAGACCTAAAGGGAAAAGTTTGAACTAGAGTTGTGATGGATAAGACAGGTTATTTCTGCACATAATAATATTTTGATTAACTTAGAAGAGGTTATTCAATTTGTGTACAATTAATTTAGAGGTAGTATCTTTTCATTCCCTTTTTCTTTTTATTATCTTATTTACCTTTTTTATTTTTAGCATAGAACAGAAGTCAAGCCTAAAAACTCCCTGCCTCATGTATATTCAAGGATAAAAGCTGTCATTCTGGTTTTACAGATTTCAACTATTTAATTGAAAAGTTTTGATTAAATAATTGAAACATAGATCATTTACTTGATTCAATTTTTTATATTGATTTTATATCTTTTAATGTATACAGTCTTTTAAAAAATATATTCTTATTCCTAAACCGGACACATTTAAGCTGACTTCCTTAATATGCAGAATTTTTCCACAAAGACCTAGTGAGATAGATATTTTTAGTTTAAGCTTTTAGTGTGGTTTATCTGGTCTGTTATCTTTTGGCTTGGTTTGCAAGTTTCTCCTGTCAATGATTACCCATTAGGAGTTTGTGTCAATCTACTTTCTTTGTTGTTGTTTTGGATTATCACCTTTTATGACATGTTCTTTTTTTTTATCTGGTCTATAAATTCAACAATATTCTACTTTATTGACATTGTTATTAAATCTTAAAGATATTTTAGACATCCAATAAGCTGCTATTTATGAGGTTTTAGCTAATAGATTAAACCTAAAAAAAAAAAAACATGAGAAAATGAAAAATAAATAAAAGTAAAAATCTAAAAATTTTTTTCAATTATTTGAAAGTACAATTGGGAAATCAACAAAAGTGGCATAAAAAATCTTTAATTGAAATGATAAAATTATGTTGGATTTTTCAGGAAATATTTATTAGCTAAGGAACTTTTCTAATTATAAAGAAGAATTTTTTTTTTGTTATATAAGAAACGTTTGCATTTTTTTTTGTTACCAGGAATCTAAACATAAACCATTGTAATTTAAATAAAAATTAAATCACTATTTGTCACTATATATATCACTATATAACTTTTGAAAATTGACAAAAACTTAAAAGATTATAAGTACCTTAAAAACTTATGCTAGCTTTCATTGAAGAAATTTATTTCTCTTTAAGGAACTATAATAAGGGATTTTTTTCATTTCCTAACCTAGGAGAAAAGTATTTGAAAGAAGAATTTAAAAGTAATTGGGCAAAACTCTAAAGTCAGCCTTGTGCAGGAAAAAGGACAAATAAGAAGTGAGATAAAAGGCAAAAAAAAAAAAAGATTTAAAATTAATACATATCATATTGGTTAAATTTGTATATAAATATTTATTATATAAACATTCGCAATAACATTTAAGGAAAGTTTTTAGGAGTGCAAAAATGACAACAGTAATTAAGTACCTTGGTTCCACCATTTATGGTGCCATTTAGAAAAAGCTTTTCTCCAACCACTTTACATTTAATACGTGTTAGCATTTCAAGGTTACTAAATACTCTAAATCACTTGCAGTGGGTACTTCTAGAGCAGAGGCTCATCTTAATTTTGTCATTGCTAAATGAACTCTTATGGGTAGTGGAGGTGATATAAAAGATAGAGAAAATACTTGAGAAAAAAATTGCTTTCAAGTACTCTCATATTCTCAGAAAAATATATTTAAATATAAACACTAAACATTACAAATTAAAATGATTCTTTTTTTCTATTTATTTTTCAGAACTCTTTCTATGAGTCAGTACTTAGTCTGCAGGTAAAAATAATATAAAATAACACGATTTCATCTGTTTGTACAATACATATAAGATTACTAGACTGGTAAATGAGGAATCTATCCTAGAAAATGAAGAATCTATCCTAGACATATATATTCATGGTATCTTTGTGACCAAAGTAAAAACCTATGCTCTGGATGATGATATTGTTAATTAGTTTTAACTGAATAATAGGCAACCTTAATTAGTGAGTCCTTGTTATCTCAGAAGGTAGTCTGCAGTGGTTGGTTGATCTCTGTGCCCTGTTCTGATTTCTATCCTCTCCAAGATATTTATTAATAATTTTCATGAGGGTTCAGATGACTTATTATTGACATATTGACCCAATTTATACAATATGTGAAAGCATGGCCATATCTGTTTACCATTCACATTTCATATTTAATAATTATTTATAAATGAACTTTTAAAAAAACTAGCTATATATAAGCAATATTATAAATTGAATTATGTCTTAATGTGCTGTGTATGTTTTATATTTATACACCACATTAATATAAATTCTATTAAAGTAAAAGGGAAGTTCAATCATATAATCATGTCATATAGTGAAATTAGTGTACATACCACATTTTGGGAAATTTTGATCTAGGCAAAGGCTTGGCCAAGGGAGTGAAGATGAAAGGACATCTTTATGAAATAATGTACAGAATAGATAGCAGGGCTGGAGACACATAGGTTCGCTCTAAATTAATAGTTTTACAAATGGTAAATCGATCTGCCTGTGGTACATAAATAAAATTATCCATTAGTTGATTGAAAATATGGCCTTAGGGAGTCAAAGTTGTCACTGGTGTGAAACTTACATTATGAAACATATTTTACTTCATTTAATCTTCACCACAAATCTGTGACTCAGTTACCATTCTCATTTACTCATTGATTTATGTAACAAATATTTATTCAGTGCCCAGATCTGCCCATAACTGTTTTAAGTGGTGGGAGGCAATAATTAACAAAACTTGCAAAAATCCCTGCCTTCCTGAAACTTACATTCTAGGATGAGAAAACAATAAAGTTTAAAGAAAGAAAGATTTACTAACCCAAGCTAGTAAGTAATAGAGTCAAAATTCAGACCAAGGTTTTGTTATTTTTAAATCTCAATTTTTTCATCTTTTCTTTTCTGAATTAGAATCTATACAAATCAATAAAATGATGTTACAGGAGAGGAGTTAGAGAGGGAGGGAGAGAGAGAGAGTTGCCCAATCTTGGGTGTTTTCAAACATTTTGCAGAAATGTTTTATTGTATAAAATATGATATACAACTTCTAAGGCCCCATTCAACATAGAAATATTAGATGAATAACATAGAAATTTATGATTCTATTCTAGAATTCAAATATATTATTGCTTCTGCATGGTCTTCTATTATTTTTTCCAGATTTGAAAAATATTTTAATAAATTAAAATATAGACTACATAGACTTTTAATAACAAAGATTTTTACAATCTTTTTATCTGCTTCTATCTTCTAAAAGTTTGATAAAATCTCTATAAATCACTCTTCTTCTCTCTAGTCTTTGGGGGTTTATCACTTTTTAATTTCTCTTTCATCACTTGGTGTCTTAGAGAGAAATGTAAATAACAACATATGATATTTTTGGAAAGGCTATCTGGAGGTTTGTACATCTGTTAAACTCATAATTCTGAACATTTGTTTCTTATCAATCTCTTTACTGGACTTTAACTAAACCTTAAATGTGTAGTATTAATTTTTCATTTGATTACCATATTGTCATTTTCATTTCCTTCTCTGAATTTGATAGAATTTCTTCCATTTGTTATTATGTTTGCTTACATAGTTCTCATACTGTTCTAGATTGGCAACAGTGAAAAAGAGAGATTAAGTGTCAACTTTCCTGGAATCCATAGTCTAGCTAATGAACAAATAAGAAAACAAACTGTTAGCGCTCTGTGCTAAGGGGAATCTTAATGAAATTATAAATAACATAAAGAAAAACAATACACCTAACCTAGACTTGGTTAGTCAGAGGAGATTTTTTATGGATAGGCTTCAAACTTACAAATTTGCAAAAAGGAGTTTGCCAAGCAAATGTGTGTGTGTGTGTGTGTGTGTGTGTGTGTGGACATACATGTATATGTGTTCTTGCATGTGTGCTAGCAGAACTGTGATCATATAGGCAAAACAAATATCAAATCATTAAGATTATAATGTGAAGAAAGGAGAGCACTGGGAGTTGAAGGTGGGAGGGAACCACCACCAAATGGGAAAAAACACATCAAGGAAAGACATCTAGCATGATAATAAACTTCTCTTCTTCACAATTTGCCTAAGAACTACCTGCCAAAATTGTAAAAATGTAAGAATATTGGGAACCACAAAGGCAACAAGTAAAAAAACATACAAAAATGGTTATGTTCCAAACTTTGTTCTTTTATCACTTTATTGGTGAGTCTTGGGGATCAATTATATTATCTTTAATACACAAATTACATTTAATTTTATCTATATGCTTATTGAAATATGTCAATGTAAAGGAAATATATGAGAAAGAAAATATAAATTTGTGCTTATTTCCTTATATCTCTCTGTAACAACTCTTCCTCCACATTATATACCCATACCAAGTTATGGCTTATCTATGTTACCTGCTCTAGCCCAGTAATACCCACATACTACTCCTATGTTATTTACCCACTTGCCTTTAAATAACATTTTTGTTAAATTACTTTTTTCTACCTAAATGAATATCTGTATTGTCCTTTGGTTTATAAAGCTTTTCTAAATAAAAGCAAAGCTAGAAACCACAAGGAAAGATATTCAGATGAGCTACTAGAAAAGAGGTTATTCAAAGGATATAACTTTTCTAAAGCACAAACTAAACATGCTCTAAATCAGGGGTCCCCCACTCCTGGTATGTGGACTGGTACAGTCCATGGCGTGTTGGGAACTAAGCTGCACAGCAGAAGGTGAGTGGAGGCCAAGTAAGCAAAGCTTCATCTATATTTGCAACCACTCCTAGCGCTAACATCATCGCCTCAGATCCACTTCAGATTATCAGGTATTATGTTCTCATAGGACCACTGGTGTCTGGTGCCAAAAATGTTAGGGACTGCTGCTCTAAATTATAATGCAAAATAGTCAATAAAACTGGAGCTGTGAGCATGTTATTTTGAAGTCACATTCACCATATTCAGGAAGTGAAACTAAGTTAAATGTATACCCAGCAGAACATCATATATGAAGCAGAAATATTTAAAGCTAGTAGAAAGACAATGAGTACCTTAAAAGAAATGAGATTTAGAATTATTGAAAACTTCTCATCAATAATAAAGACTAGAAAATAATGGAGTAGTGGAGGAAAAATAATTAACAATCCAAATTTTATACCCAGCTAAACTATTACTCTTGAGTTAGAGTAAAATAAATCTATTTTTAGAAATAAAATTACTAAAAATTATATATCAAGAATAAAATTGATGTCAAAGGAAAGATATGTTTTACAAGAAACAAGAATGAGCACAGAAATGATAAAATATGTCAATATATCTATTTAACTATTGGCTGTATAAAATACATTTTTATTCCTATAAATCAAAGCTCCTAAAACTGTAGACCAGTGCTACTCACAGTATGGTCATCAGATTTGTGCTTGTACATGAAATACTTGTTATCGATCTTCAGTAAGTATATGAATTGAGTGCAATTGCTTGAAAGTTCTTTACCTTTTTCTTTGCCTCAACATTATTGATTGAGAAGATTAATCTCACTAACTAAAATCAGAGATTATTACACTGCATAAAAAAAACCATAGTCCAGACATAAACTGTTTTCAAGAGCTCTATCTAAAGCAGAATCACTTAGAAAGGTTGATATTAAAATAAAAAAAATAGTAAACCAGGAATCTAACATAAAGAAATCTGATAGCAATATTTAAATTAGATAAAACTTTCCATCTGAACTGTCCTGAATTCCTAAAACTACTATTTATTTACACAGAAACACTTCTCCTTTGCCCCCCAACTGCAAGAATTCTTTCAGGAGTCCTACGTTCTCTCACTCCACTCTGGACTGCTGCTGTTGTCGTGTAGACTCAGGGCACAGTAGTCCTTTAAGTATATTTTGTTCTCCTCTCTGCTGGAAACCCAGTATTTATTTTTTGAATTCCACTTTCTTCCTTTTTTTGTTTACTCTCACCATTTACTAAAGCACATTATTCAGTAGTGAATCAGAAGAGTATGCAAGGGTAATGAAAAGTAAAAAAAAAAAAAAAAAAGTCATTTCTCTCAGATTTTGAGGCCTTATCTTCATTGCATTCTAACTTTCCAAGTTACTGACACAAATTCCATTTGGAGTTCTGATCGTATGTTCCTTTTTCTCTAAAATTCCTCATTAGTATGACTTGTCATTCCTTTAGCTAGGAGCTTGAAGGCCTTTCAATTTGAAAATTATTGAGCTTCAGTTCTAGAATATTTTATTTATTAATTTATTAATTCTTTAATCATTTTATCTTCTTTTTTTCTTTCCAGAACTCTCAATAGTTTACTTAACATTGTATGTCCTATTTTTTTTTTCCTCTCCTATTTTACCACTTCTTTATTTGGGAATAGTCCCTTATGCTTATTTATTAAGTTAGTTAAAATAGATATTTTTCATTTTTAGAGTATCTTGATTTTTATTTTATAAAATGTATTCTTTAATCATTCTGAGGCTATTAACATCAAGTTTTATTATTTTTTTTTCTTTTACCCCTGCACACATTGTCTCATTTCCTTTCAATTTCTTCCCTATGTCATTCTTATTGGGCAATTTTTTGGTACTGTTTGGTTTTACTTCTCTAAAGTTTAAATTTCCCACTTTCTATCATCTTGGAAGAGGACCGAATACAGGTCAGAGACATGGGGCTATAATAGTTCTTAGTCAGACTTTCTCAAAACCTCCCTCTTTTCACTACTGGGCCTCTGTGGTACCAACTTGACTCTTCTTGTTGCCTTTCTGCACAAGCTCTGAGATTTCAGTTTGCTCAGTTGTTTAACACACACTCTAGATGGTTTCCAGATCTAGAACTTTAGCTGTGGTCTCGATTGTCCTATGTTGCAATTCCCAGCTGAATTATTTCCTTCAGAAAGACACCTCAGGATGAAAATGCATCTTAATGAAGTCATCGACTCCTCATTGTTCCCAACCTTACCCCTCTTTTGTTTTTAGTTTCTCTAAATGAGTCTATTCTTTAGGTTACCCTTCATATTTAGTCAAATCAACAAAGTTTCTCAGTCAATTTTGTTTGTGTAGGATCTCTTGGAATTGTCTCTTTCATTTTGTCCTGGTAACTACTGTACACCTACCAATTTTACCTCACTAAACTAATGGAATATAGCTTCTTAATGGATTCGCCATGTCTCTGCATTCAAAACCATTGTATTCATTGCCATGTGATTAATTGTGCTTAAGAAAACTGACTCAGATGCTCAAAAATTTCAATGATTCTTTGTTTGCGAGATCAAAGACAAATTTATCAGCCTGGAATTGAATGTCTTTCATAGTCTAGTTCCAACCTAGATTTCCAAGATAATTTTTCATTGTTTTATGTCACATTTTCTGTACACCTCAATAAAAAGAACGAACTATTCTCAGACCCATCTTAGCTTTACTAACTCCCTGCCTTTGCACATGATAAAATCTGTCTGGAATGCTTTCTCTAATACTCCTCAACCTCACATATTTAAACCATATCTATACTTTAAGATGAATCACAAATCCCTCTTTTTCCATCAAGTAATCTTTTGCCCCTATTTAACATACCTGCTATACATTTCTTATTAGACATAATGCTCTTTGGGGTTATTTGAGTAATCAATATACTTTGTATTCCTAAAATGCCTAACATAATATTTTGAAAATTGTGGGCCTTTAATATTTGTGGCAGTATGAAAATATAGACTATCTGCATAATATGTGATATACTTAAAAGTTACCATGGAATTATTTGGTATCTATTGAATATATGGTATCTATTCAAACCTCAGTAAGATACTTGAGGACAGGGGCTCTGGAATTTACATGCTTTGTTTCCCTTTACTGTATCTTGAAAAATGCCTTGCATATGTATCACTCTTTTGAGGTGAAATAGCAATATGTATAGCATATAAGTAGCTGTCCTATGACACCTTTGAAAATGTCAGTTTGAGGAATTAGGGGAAAATTGACATAGGAAAGCATGTCCCCCCTCCCTTTCCTCAAGATAGAATCAGCTGCTTTCCCTTAAAATAGTCTAATTATTTTACTGGAGCCCTAGTTATAAAACTACTTGCAGTTGTGCTAGAAATAGAATTCGGGTGTCACTTAATGAGATTTTTCAAGTTCACATTACTTATTCTGCAGACTTCTTCATTTGAGTAGATTATTTAATATTTTATTTGTTTTATTATTCACATTTTGGTGGTAAAATATTTCCATTAACCTTCGAAGTTGGTTGGTTGGGCTTGAGTTCAGAGAACTTTTTCTTGGTCCTGTTATTTCCAAATGTGCAGGTGCCTAATCTGTCTGTAATTCACATCCCTGGAGCAGGTTTTCTGCTGCCCAAGAAGCAAAACTTTGTTCTACCTTAGAATGCCTGTTAACATTTCCTTACCTGCTAAATAACAATTCCTTTCCCCCCTATATTTCCCCTCTTTTTATCTGAGAAGTGAGCTTCTATCACTGTCTACACCCAAAGCAACTATATATCACTGCAAAGTTTTATGATTAAATTCTGTTATATAGTTTGGAATATGTTTAAATATATCCTGGCATTTTGGGGAATACTTTTCTACTTAATTTGTCACTGCTATTTTACATGATAAAGACAGATAGAATTATTTCTTTTTTCCATTCATAGAATGTAATTCCAATAGTCTTTTCCCACTGTACTCTTTCTTCTCTTCCCTTTCCCCCCTCACCATGCCACTAAAAGCGCTTCAATTATAGGATTCTTCTCTATCCCTTTTTAAATCGGTCATTTATTTATTGTATTCTCATGTTGGTTAATATCTTACTGAGATTTATGAGAGATAAAGACATATTTAAACCATGCAACTTCCTTGGCAGACATGATACTTATAAGACAGTTAGAAAATAATTAAGTAGTAAACTTGGTGGTAATAACCATGACTGTAAGAAGTTAAGAAAGAAGTGAGCTTGGTAGGAGTAGTATTGGAGAGCTAATGGAGAAGATGGGATTTGAGTTGAGCACTCAGAACTGGGTAAAAAAGGGCGATTGTGTTTGAGATTTGAGTGTGGTGAAGCAACAGTGAGGAAAGTAGCCTAATAGGCAGGCAATATGCATGCTAAGTAGAGCATGGAGTTATGTGGGTAAGACCAGATACTTGTTAAAGATGACAACAGGATTCACTTAAGAGTTCAAGCTTTTAATAGGGTGGTATGACAAAATGATGTTTAAAGAAACTCACTTCAGGTATGTCTCACAGGGGCTTGTAGCATATAATAAAAGAAGAGGAACTCAAAATGTGACAAAATAGACAGCTAATTGTAAAGATTAAAATAACAGTAACTGCAAATTAATGCTTTTGAGACAATTTAGAATTATAAACTAGGAGAAACCAGAATGAAAAGAAAATGGGTGGTTGGAATCCAAGGGACAAAAGGAGAAGCTTCAGTGTTACCTTACAGACTTGTAACAAACCCCAATAATTTTGAATTTCAATGTACTTTGTTCAAGTGCAGTTATCATGCTGGGGCCACTAGATGGTGGTCTTTGTTAGTTGGTAGCTTGTGATGCTTTAAAGACAGGAGTTCAGCAGTTGCAAAAAAAAAAAAAAAAAAACATGTTTTTGTTTTATATAAATCCTGATATGTAACATTCATACCTATGGATATACATCCATAAATGTTTCCTTTCTCCTTTATTTTCTGTGGTCTGTGCTCTTGGGTAAGATAAGAGAGATGGGAAAAAAATAAATATTTAGATATCAGTCATCACACTTGTTTGGCTTTAACAATATTTTTTGGCATTTCCAATCTTGGTCACTGCCTTGGCAGAACATGAGGCAGCAAAAGGCAATCTTTATTCTGCTGGCCTTTATCGGTATCATCTCTGAGGAGTTTCCTACCCTAAGCCAGTGTTGACCACAGTGAGATGAAGTGGGAAGTGGGCATAATTGGCTTGGCTGACATGTAGTTCTCATGCCATTATCTTGTTTTACTGGTCCCTAATGCTCATTACATCTGCTTGCCCTAGAGCTGCATCTTCTGCTCCTGTAGAGGCCTCACCATAATGGAGTTCATAAGCCAAGTTACAAGATACTTACTTCAAGTTGAAGAAAGCCTGTTACCTGGCAGGTGGAAGAAGAGATGACTTATCAAAAGGCCTGGCACATAGCAGGCACTGCTAAGGCTTATTGAATGAGTGATCCAGTGATGAATGAATAAATGAGCATCAGGAATGCAGTGGAAAGGAAGAGGTGGTCTAGGTCCCAGAATGTCGACTAAATGTTTCCATGGAAATCTTTTTATGTGTGTGTGCTATTTAGTACTATTGATGCAGGTGTGTAAGGATTACCTGTCCTTTGTATGCTGCTGACATAGAGCTCAACCACCACAGCTGAAATTATTCTGTGGGGAAATGCTTTCTGAGTTCTAAACATTCAACTTACTAATGAACTTCTGTTAACCTGTAACTTTATAAGAAGTTCTTATTAAATTAAATAATAGCACAGTGCATAAAAGTCACTTTTGAAGTGCTTAGTCACAGCAACATGTAATTAACAGTAAAGGCTTAAAGTGCAAACAGGGGTCTTATCTATCCAAACACTTTTTTAATGCCAAGCTTCCTGATGATCTTTAATAAACCCCTGTAGTTGTAACAACAATTACAACTTCAGTGACTTCAGTAAGTCTGAAGGCTCCTTCTGTATTTATTTCCAACAATTTCCTGTAGAGAAAAATTCTAGGTATCTAGCGATACATTTGTTACCTGTTCTGAAAATTAGGTTGTCAATTTTTTCTTCAGTACAGGAAAGGAAGGTGATTTCCTTTCCTCTCAATTGCTAAATTTTAATGAATTTTTTATTTTACTGATTTATTCTTGATTGCTTTTTCCTTTCCATTTGACCTTTTGGGCCAATCAGGCCTTTTAGCCGAGGATCAAAGAAATCTGAGTCCCAGCTTAGGGAAATCCCAGACTCATTTCTTTTACCTTATTTCCCTGTCTTATATCTGTCTAGCAGAGATAATTATCACATAATATTAATCATTTGGGACCCTGACCCCTGAAATAGTGAGTCTGCAACATAACATTTCTTGATTGAAAGTCAATAATTTAAATGCTGCTACACTTTAAAACAGTAATTTACTTTTACTTATTTTTTGAGATAGAATTCACATAACAGAAAACTCAACATTTTAGCCATTTTAAAGTATACAATTCAATGACTTCCAGTACATTCTAAATGATGTGCAAAAATTACCACTGTCTAGTTTCAAAGCATTTTCATCATCCCTAAAACAAACTCCATACCCATTAGTCAGGTATTGCCTACTTTCTCCTTTCTCCAGTCTCTGAAAACTACTAATCTTCTTTTTCTTTATGGATTTGCCTATGCTGGAGATTTCATATAAATGGAATCATGCAATATGTGACTTTGTCTTCTTTCAACTATATTATTTTCAAGTTTTATCCTTGCTTTAACATATATCAGTACTTCACTCCTTGTGGCTAAATAATATTCCATTATATGTACATAACACATTTTGCTTAATCATTTATCTATTGATAGGCATTTGGGTTGCTTCCACTTTTTGACTATTATGAATAATACTGCCATGAACATTCATGTCCAAGTTTTTGTTTGAATGCTTAGTTTCAATTCTCTTGAGTATATACTGTTTAACTTTTTTTAGGAACCTACTTTTATTTTTACACATGGTAAATATTGGTTATTCTTTAGAAAGTTATTAGATAGGATTTATTATGCAACCATAATATTATTTATAAATGATGTTTTGGGCTAGATATTAATCTACCAACTCCTGTCTATATTGAATAGTAAGGCTCTGAAAATACAGTAGCTTAGGTAGTTTAAGGAAACATGAAATAGTATTTCTTCATTCAAAATTACTGAGATGGCCTTCTCCCTATTCTGCTCTTTTATTTAAGAAACATTTATTAGGTTCCAACCTCAAGAACAGTTTAAGGAACTGGGGTTAGAGGCAACGAGACAATAAGATTTTTTGCCCTAATGGAACCATATTTAAGAAGGGAGAAAAGATACTAGATATGGAGAAGAGCTATGAAGAAAATGATGCAGGGCATTGGAACGTCTATCATAGACTATAAAATCAGTGCTTTTTAAATTTCAGTGTGTGTGAGAAGCACCTGGGGATGTTGTTAAACTACAGATTTGAATTCAGTAGGTCTTGAGTATAGTGTGAGATTCCCTCTTTTCAACAAATTCCCAGGCGATGCCCATGCTGCTTTGGGTACTCAGAGAAGCCCTAACTGTCTAGTAAGTGACTTTACAGCAGGAACATGAATGGGGAATGTGCATCAGGAGACAGCCAAGTCAGGATCTGGGGGAAAAATTTCCTGGGTGAGAAAACAACTTTTGCCAAAGCTCCTTGGAAGATGTAGGTTTGGCGTATTTGAGGAAAAGTGATAGAGAGTAGCAATTCTATCTCCCTTCTGACACATAGGGATAATACAAACATAGAACAAGCCAGAATCCTTTGATCCTGTGTTATACCAGTCACATAGCCTATTCCCCACCAACGAATGTACAAATCATTTCTGCATTCAAATAAACCTTTGTATTAGTTTCCTTTATCTTGTCCAATACATTTTTTTCAAAGATATCCTCTTCTCTCATATCATTTATTACAGCTCTAATTTCTTTTTAACCTTTAATTTCTTTCTTTCTTTCTTTCTTTCTTTCTTTCTTTCTTTCTTTCTTTCTTTCTTTCTTTCTTTCTTTTGTGTCCTTTTCACATACATTATGAGCATTTCTAATGTAACTATTCTGAAACAAGATGTTTTATGGATATGTGAAGGATTATTTAGAAGCTCCTGGATTCATGTAGTTTCCATTGGTTTCTTTGTGGCAGGTGGGGGGGGGGTGGTATAATAAGACTATGATGAATTTCTTTGTATATAAATCTACTGGCACATCTCTGATTTGTTCTTATTTTTAGAAATATAATAACTAGACTTTGACAAACAAAGCTTAATTACCTTTCAGAGAAAAATGTTCTAATTTACATTCATATTATCAGTAAACAGATTTTATTTCACTCTCTTTTCCCTCATATTAAAGTATTCTAATCTTTTGTAAACTTGTTATTGAGATACAATCTACATACCATAAAATTCATTTTCTTAAAATATATGATTAAGTAGTTTTTAAAGTATATCACAAATTTGTACATGTAATTTTAAAAAGTTGTTAAATTTATTGTGTTTAAACTCTTATTTACATTTTTTTTTGTTTTGGTTTGTTGTTTCTGTTAGCCTTTCTTTATAGTTATTTGTATCATTTAGAAATAATATTCATGTATTATTTCTATTAGTTTTAACTTATTTCTCTTTCCTGATCTATTGTATTGACTGGATCCGTTTTTATCAATTATTGCTAAGACAATTTTACTACATGATATAGATGGTTAGAAGCAAATATGTTGAAGTCAAACTGATTTGGATTTGATATTCCACTTAGTAAATATGTAGCATGGGGCCAATTACTTGTGATTGTTGAGTTTCAGTTTCTCCATTTGATAACAATAAGGAGCATTAATAAAGAGGCTTATTGAAAGGTCGAAAGAGATCACAGATACAAAGTGCTTAGTAAAGTGTTCAATATATAGTAATATTGATTCTTTTTTTCATGAAATCTTAAAGATCAATGCTGCCTAGGAAATAAAGCTATAGGAAGATGATACATAATAGAAGGCTTATGCTACTATTAAATTATGCACATATAAATATAGCTGTTGTTGATAGTTTCTTCTAGACATCCTTGAGTCAGACTATATCTACTTTTTCTACAAAGGTAGTTATTTTATTTTATTATGCTGTCTACTTGTAGCCAAGATCCCATTATACCTGCTCAGAAATATAGCTGTTTATGTCATTAAAAACCTCCAGAGAATCTGCATTCTCCCTTGGATAATTCACAGAGGTACCTCACAACCTTTACAGCTATAAATTCTTAATCTCTAAATTAGATACCTCCTACTGTACTTTTGGACTTTTCTCTTTGGTATTGTAATCTTTCATAATATGTAACTATTGAGTTTGTTTCCATTAGAGAAAGACCATGAGACTATACTAATCATGTCTAAATCCTTTAAATATACCTCGCTTATTACATTGAAAATAATGGGATAGCCCTGAACAATTGTGTTTAGGTACAGTACTTACCAAGGAGGTAAAAGAGGTGCCAGAATGCCTTAAAATTAATTTCCTCATTAGGAAAAGATGTCAGCAGGCAGTCAATGGATCAAAAAAAGCTGGTTTAACTTTTTGTGATGAAGACACAATCAGCTGGTTACTTTTAATAGATAATTGAACACAAACATTTTATGAGAGCTTAATAATGACTGAATAATAATGTAGATTATTTTGGAATTTGCAAACATTATACTGTTCCGTATTTGAAATGGTGGAAATAAATAATTGAATGGAAAGTTCTCATCTTTTTTAAATGCCAAGAAATGTTTTTTCTTTGTTTAACTGACCATCATCAGTAGTATAAAAGTATGATTTAGAGGCAGGGTAAGTGAGATGTCTATTCTTGTCCCAAGTCAAGGTGTTCACTGAAAAATTGCTTCAGGCCATAACTTTGGCATGCCATGGGTTAAATAAAGGTCAACTCCAAGTGAAAAATAAAAATCAGTTGATCTTTTGGTGTTAAAGGGGCAAAATAGTTATCATTTTAGATGCTTTTAGTGCTCTTATAATTCAAGGATTTCTTTTTTCCTCAACTGAGAATTTTCAGGCTAGTGGTGTCCATAATGTATACGCATGCCTTGGGGCATTTTGAAGGGGAAGAGAAAAAAAAATTTACAATATTTTTTTTAAAACGTCCTTATCTATACAGGCTCTTGTATGATATTTCATAACTCAATGATGTGATTAGTTCTCAGAGGCTGAGAGTGCTTTTTATACTTAAATATTAATTAATAGTCATTTAGAACAGAAGTATTTAGGAGAAGTAGGTTCTAACTCTATCTTTAACTCATGTTTATTTCTGTAGATGGTATCTAAATACAGACTTGAAATTTCTTTTCTAATATTTCTTCTACTAATTTGTTGTTGTTAGAGAGGTAGTTAAAGGCTTGCGAAGGCAGTGTGTCAGTTAATGGGAGCTCCAGAACCGCATGTCCATTGGATTTTAATCTTGGCTCCATCATATTCTTTACAGAAGGATAAGGTGGTACTTGCCCAACGGGGTGTTGAAAGAATTGCCTATGATGGTTCACATGATGTGACCATAACATAGTGAAAGTTTATTAAAGCCCAACTTGTATTAGGATTATAATTATCCCTCCTCTGTATCTTCTGCAAAGAAAATATTGTAAGTAGCAAAAACCGAATGGAAGACTATCCAGTTATCTGGTTAATTCTGACACATAGTAATAGCTGTGTAATAAATGCCATTAGGTGCTGTGTGATGAAAAGTCATATTGGTGATAGAGATACTGGGAACATTCTGCTTAGTGGTTAGAGACTTGGATTACATGTGTAATTCAGGTAATTCTCCAAAAGCAATCTCCTTAGCCAGGGAAATTAGGTGAGAGGTAAATAGATAGCCTTTTAATATTATCAGAAAAAATCAGGCTTAATATATTTATACCATAACTAATTTGTTTGTGGGTCCAAAAGAGTGAGTGAAGTTTCTGCATATCTTTTCTGGAGATAATTACAAAGCAAAGACTCTTCTAAAAGAGGCATATGCTCCATATTAAATGCATAGGGTCTTACCTTTTCTCTTTCTTTTGATTAAAAGATGTTGACTGTTGTTATATTTCTTTGCATAGGCCAAAAGGAAAAGAAACCTAACCACTGTGGAAAATTCTTTTCTTTTGAGAAAAGCCCCTCATATAAGAATGGGTGATTTTTTCCTATTGAAAACTGACTCTTTACCATAGAAAAAGTCTTCCTGTGCCTAGTGATATATGATCATGAATATAAAGCTTACTGCAGATAGTGCCAAACCAGCCAGAGTACCTGAGAGTTGAAGAATCGGTAGACTCTTCAAATGAGAATAAGCCTGAAATTAATGTCTATTTTTTGTGACATGTTTTTATTTGCTCATTCATTGTATAGAAGATTTTATTATTTTTAGAGTTTAAGGAGTTTACGGGTACCTCATATAAAAGATGGTCAGTAAATATTAGCTTAATAAATGTGTAAATGTATTTAATGTCCCTCTCATTGTTTAAATTCTTTCCATATTTTATATACTACAAAGAGTCATTTAGCCTGTGCTTAAACATCCCAATAAACTGAAAGCTAACAAAACTCCGAGGCAGCCTTTTTCATTGGTGAATCATTCTAAGTATAAGATTTTTTTTTTTTTTTGAGCCAGATTTTATCACAATGTAATTTCCACCCTTAGGCTTTAGTTTGGTTTTATGGGGTATCATTAACTTTAGCTCCTCAAAGATTTCTGTTTGTTTGTTTCCAAGCTCATATAATTGTGCTGGGCTTAGATAATTCAAGTTATTTAGATTGGTTTGCTGATTCCTTACTACTTTCATTCCTATATTGGGCTTTAATTTCATTTGAATGATTGTTTTATAATTATGCTAGTCTAAAGCATAATTAAGAGCTGAGCATTTCTGCCTTTTATGCATATATCCATTTTCCTAGGCTGTAGTTTGTCATATTGGTCTCTTCCTAGATCCAGCTTCCCTTTACAGTCTTCTGCTGTCTTCCAGTAAAGTGTTGGCTGCTCAAAGTGGGGCACAAATTGTTGAGTGCATAACAACCAACCAACCAACCAACCAATTGATAACTATTGAATTCCTATTGTGTGCCAAAGGCTGTTTGAGATGGGGGCACTAACAATCTCAGAAAGAACACATAAGAAATCTTGCCTTTGAGGAACTTACATTCTAGTGTGAGGGACACAGTAGAGTAAGCAGACAATTGCAATAGTGTATGGTAAGTGCTATGAAAACAATTGAGCAAAGGTGTAGCCTATGTATACAGGAGTCCCTTACCCAGTTTTGAAATGATTGCTAGTACCACACTTTTGTAATTAGGTATGTTCTTTCAAATATTGTTCTCTTATGATTCTAGATTATTATCTATTTTTTGAAGGCACATGCTCCATTTATGTATACTGCTATGCATAAAACTGGAGCTGTCACACTGAGCATCTATGTATGTTTTTGACTTACAATAATGTGCAGCATACTAATCAAATAAAAAGAGTATTATTAGAGTTGAGCAACATTAACTTTTTTTTTTTTTGCAGATTCATATTAATGATATAGTTCTCTAGAGGAAAATCAGAAAACAAAGGTTAGTATAATATCCTATAAAGACTTACACCAGAGTTTTTCTAAGAGAGATTATTTTAAAATATAAGTTAGAGCATTAATTCTAAATTTCCTAGGGTATGTTCGTTTAATCCAGCCACTTCACATTATTGCAGTGTTTTATGTGGTACAAGAGTTTATAGAAACTAGAAAGAAAAAGATGTTTTTCTAGATACATTGAATGGTAATATGGGTGGCTATTAGCTACACATTCAGTTCCTCCAGCAGCTTCCTCGTTTGACTTTCATGGCTTTTTAAGAGGTTACTTCTAGGACAGCAGTGCACTTCAGTCTGATAGTTCAAGTCAGAAACTGAGTGGGGGAAATGCGGTATCTATTGTGGTCTGTTTTTCTATGTGACAGTTGTTCCTATTTTGTGTTTGTTTCTCTTTTAATGAGGATACAACTTTCATCCAGGGAGATGTATGGGTCACTTGTTAGTGCACTTAAATGTACTGAAGCACTCCACCAGCTGGAGATTCTGACTTGTAGTTGAATTATTTTTGCACAGCGAATGGTTTTCCTTTTGACATATTTTAATATACTTGCACACTGAGAGCAAGAGTGGGTGAACAGAAAACAGACTGTTTTATTAACCCAGCAGTCACCTTTGAGGTTTGTACATGTCCACTTTTTTCCTTGCCTTTGTACATAATCCCAAGAGACTAGTACCTGGCTTTGCTCACAATAACAAAGTCAGATACAAATCTCCAAACACAATTGTTAGCTGAATGCCAACTGTTTCTTCTCATCTTTTTTTAAAACTTGAACATTAAGAATTGTGTTTATGGGGGAACCTGAACCATTAAAGAATGAATCTTTCAGATGCTTCCCCTATCATTTACTAGATTTATTTTACAATATGTAATCTCAAGAGATAAAAGAAAATAATTTCTTGCATGTTTTTTGCAGCACTCCTCTTTTTATAATCTATTAATAGTGAGAAGAAAAGAAGAAAAATATGTTGCAAGCTTTAACCGGACTCCAATTTCAACTGAAAGAACAATTAGGAGAAAAAGAAAGGAGACTTCAACTCATCCAGGAAACCAGGGCTCAGCATGCACAGTTCCACATGCAATTTTCATACACACCAATGTTTCAGAGACTTGTCCCAGTAAGACCAGAAATTTCTTCAAGTCAATTACCATCCTTTCTTAAGGTATATATCTGTATTCATATATAGCCATAATTTCTAAGTAAATATCCATATATTTTAATTGTACTCAAAAGTTGAAGAGAAAAAAGAATAAATATTCAGAGCCCTCTCCCAGTTCCCAGTAAGTGGCTCATTTAACAGCATGTAAATATTAGAACAACAAAGCATCTGAAATACATAATTTTCCCTATTATCATTATCATGATAATAGTACTACTTGATATTTGGGAGCATTTTTACTTTACAAAGAAGTTTTGTATTATCTCATGTGACTATTTAAACCATTCGGTGTGCCATATGAGTAAAAAGATTATTAAGAGTAATATGCTCTCTAAAAGCATCTTGAGACTTCTCAAACTTAAGTAGTGATGTGGTGTTTAGAAAGGAGGCCATCTTTGAGATAGAATTTTCTAGATTTGCATAGCTGTCTCTATGATATTGGGCCTTTTAAAGCATTGCTTTTTTGAGTGGTTCAATGCAAGAAATAATATTTATACCAAAAGTGGTTATAAAGTTTGAACAAAGATTACGTTTTTTAGAGGGTTCATCTCAGTGTGTATAGGTACCAAGTGTATTTTAGATGGGAGTTTTGCAAAGCAGTAACAGATTAAAATACATAACTCTGAAGGACAACACAGTGAGTATATGACCCTAAGTCTAGTAACTTATTCACGGGAGCACACTTAGTAAGTGTGGAGACAAGATTGGAGTCCATTTCTCCTGGTACACTTCTATATTTCATTTTAATTTAAACACTATATTTTGACCAAATTCTTTAGCTACAAATTATAGGGTACAAATATAAAAAAGAAATATCTTGTTTTGAAGCTGTTATAATGTAGAAGGGGAAATAAATACAATGAAAGAAAGTCTATGTACCATAGATGCGGTATATTGTAACTGTATGTGGGTTTGGTGATGTCAGAGAAGGCCTTATTACTGTGGAGGCATTTGGAGACATCTATTCTCAGGAAATAGCTATATTAATCATCATTTTTTAGCTTTTATATTAAACTTATTCTTAAAAAAATAAGACTATTCTGTTACCCTTTAGTAAACTTTCAATCACAAATGCTTATTTATTGTAAATTATGCTTTCAAACATCTGTTTCTTAAGGGAATGAGTATATTTTATTTGTAATAATTTCTGACTTTATTACATTGTTGTTTAGTTCTCGTAACTTTACTAAAATATGTTTAAGCAGGCATGCTTTTAATGGAAAAATTACAAGATTCTGAGTTCTATCATCTCTGTCTTTTTGGGATCATCATTGTCATCCTCACATCCTCATCAAAACGAATTTTTAGCACTTATTAAACAATTGCTATGGGAAAACCATTGTGCTAATTTCTAATTTTTCAATAATTATGTAGAGTAGCTATAAACTTCATTTTGCAGATAATGAATTGAGGGTCAGAAATTAAAAAAAAATAGCTCAAAATCACACAATTAGCAAGAATGTTGTTTTTCTATGACCATGACATGCTGGCAGTTGTTGTCTACCTAGTTGGGGTTTATACTTTCTTACTAGCTTTATTAGTGAAGACTCATGATTTCCAGTAAGAACAAACCAGTTGGAAGTTGATTAAGCCACAAAAAGGATTTGTTGGCTCCTGTTACTGAAAAGGATAGCTGATATCAGTGGTGACTGGAACCAGGACTTTAAATATCATTGAGAACATATCTCTTATCTGGGCTTTCTTCTGCATATTGTCTTCGTTCTGAGACTGGGTCCTTCTTGCAGCAAACTGTGGAGGCTTCATTCCCTCTATGTTCACATCCTCACAACTTGCCACTTAGGAAAATGAGAGCTACTCAGCTCCAGTGTAAAAAATTCCAGGTAAGGATTTGCTGGGACCACATTTCTAGCACTTGGCCTGGTCATTAAGGTGATGGTAAGTGCTATGCTCAGTTTTCATTGGTCAAGTGTTCACTTTTATGGCTGTAGAGAGAGATGGAAGGGATAGTATGTTATTAGAATCAGGGAGTGGTGCTTTACTGATATGACATCTAAGAGATTAGTATGATTCAGGCAGTCATCCCAATTTGTGGCTGTTGACATAGATCTTTATGATACTTGTTTTTATTGACTTAGCTAATTCTCTACTAGTTAACATGCTAACTGATTAAATCTGTTAAATCATACCTGCAGGATGAGGTGCTTTGTCTAATTTTGTCCATTAAGTGAAAGTCTGTCCAGTTGTTTCAAACATTTGCAGATATATTTTCTAGATCTTAAACTTTTGTTATTTATCTAATGTGAAAAAAAAATTCTGTTTCTGACTGGGAATAGAATTAGCTTCCAAATTTAAAATAAATGAAAATCAACACATGGTTAACAGCTTTTAGACTCTGTCGAAGTGATATGTGGACTGACATGCCTTACACAATGGGCCCATTTGGTTAACTCTATCTTTGGTTAGCACGTGCTAGCATCTCAGAGCCTGATCAATATTATGTGATGTGATAAAAATGGAATAGCTGGGCTGAAAAAGCTGAGGACCAGATTCTTGTTTGACTTTACGAAGGTTTGCCCACTTCAAAGCTCTATTTGAAGTCATCAGACAGCACACACTTTTGAGTTTTTAAATGTTGAGCCATGCTACTATAAAAGATTCTAAGCTTTAGAGACTTATACTATGATAAACACATTTTAAATACTATATTAAGAGACTTCTTGATAATAAATTGCAATATAAGTTTCAATAAATATTTGTTACTTTATTTTAAAGAATGAAGTTTGACTGTTTTGGAGTATGTAAAACAGAAAACTTCTTTAAGCACTGTCATGAGCCAGACCTGTCTTGAATGTGAATACAGAGACTTTCTATGGGAAATTCTAGCCTCTCAAAGTGTCTAATTTTATTTTGTTGATAATGTGTGAGAAGGATAAAAATTATAAGAAAAATGCAGTCTCTTTTTTTTTTTCTATAAGAATTTCAAATTTTTCTTGGATTCCTCACTGCCTTTCCAATAGGCATATCTTGTTGGGGGTGGGGCTGATAAGATTTGGGAGAGGAAGAGATGGCTAATTGGGGAGAGGATAATGGGATGAAATTTGACTTTCCAGTTAAAGGTGTTTCAAAGCCTTTCAGTTTAAAGTGGTTGCTTTGAGGATGAATCTTCTCTTTTTGGCAAACACTATCTTTCATGAGCGTGAAGTGAAGCTTTTGTGTCCATATGTCCTCTGACCGAGATGAATTCCTCTGATACTCCTTGCTTGGCCTGGCTGCCAGAATTCCTGTTGACTTTCACTGCTGGGTCTGTGGCTTAAAGGATTCATGACCTGTGTTTTTCAGTAGAGACAGTGTTAGCTTTCAATGCCAGTGGACTTTGGGCCTCAATCACAGTGCCCAGGCTGGACTCTACTCGTGCTACTCCTTATTCACTGGGAACCTGCAGAAATATTTGTCAAGTCACCATTTCTGATATGCTGAGGTAACAACACTATCAGAGGTCTAAATGAGAAACAGAACAAAAGCTCCTCTTGTTTATGTTTCTTCCTCTCTCTTGGAGTTTCTGTTCATTTGCAAACTCTCCATTGAACACATATTAATGATTTTGTCCCAGAACTGAGAGCGAAGACCCTCATGTCTATTGTTTGTCTCCTTTGCCCTCTTTCTATAACTGTTGAGAGTTTTTTAAAAATATTTTTTAAAATTTTTAATTACAGTTAACATACCATATTATATTAATTTCAGGTGTACAACTTGGTGATTAAACATTGATATAACTTACAAAGTGATTACTAATAAATCTAGTACCCTCTAACTCCATCCATAGTGATTACAATATTATTGACTATATTCCTTGACCTATACTTTATATCCCCATGACTATTTTGTAATTATCAATTTGCATTTCTTAATCCCTTTCCTTTTTTTACCTATCCCTTAATCTCCCTCCCTTCTGGGAACCATCAAAATGGTCTCTGTATCTAAGAGTTTGTTTCTGTTTTATTTGTTTGTTTATTTTGTTCTTAGATTCCACATGCATATGAAATCAAACGGCATTTTTCTCAGTCTCTTCTACTTACTTCACTCAGCACGATATTCTCTAGGTCCATCTATGTTGTTGCAGGTGGCAAGATTCCATTCTTTTTTGTGGCTGAGTAATATTCCATCGATGCTCACCTAGCATTATTATTGTAAATAATGCTGAAATGATTATATGGATTCTTGTGTCTTTTCAAAGTAGTAATTTTTTTTTCAGATAAATACCCAGAAGTAGGTAAACTGGGTCTTCCTTTGTCATTTGGTATAGCCTTTTTTTAAAGTCTATTTCATCTGGTATAAGAATTGCTATCTCATCTTTTTGGTTTTTTTTGTTTACATTTTTACAAAATATCTTTTTCTACTTCTTTACTTGCAGTGTCTGTGTGTCTTTTGATCTGAGATGAGTCTCTTGTGGGCAGCATATGTAAGGGTCCTATGAGAAATTTACATTTACATTTACATTTAAAGTGATTATTGATAGATATGTAGTTATTGCTATTTTATTATTCATATTTTTTATCTTTTATCTTTCTTCTTTTTCTTCTTTAAGAAGTTCCTCTAACATTTCTCATAATACTGGATTGATGGTGATCAAGTCCTTTAGTTTTTTCATGTCTGGGAAGCTCTTTATCCTTCAGTTCTAAAGGATAGCTTTGCTGGGTAAAGTAATCTTAGTTGTAGATCCTTGCTTTTCAACACGTTGAATATTTCATGCCAGTCCCTTCTGGCCCGCAAAGTTTCTGCTGAAAAATCAGCTCACAGTCTTTGGGAATTCCTTTGTAGGGAACTAACTGCTTTTCTTTTGCTGCTTTTAAGATTCTTTCTTTGTCTTTAACCTTTGGCATTCCAATTACAATATATTGTGGTGTGGGCCTTTTTGGGTTTCTCTTGTTTGGGATTCACTGTGCATCCTAGGCTTTTATGTTTATTTCCTTTACCAGGTTAGGAAAGTTTTCTGTCATCATTTCTTCAAGTAGGCTCTCAATTGCTTCTCTCTCTTCTCCTTCTGGTACCCCATATGATGTGAATGCTGTTACATGTGATATTGTCCCAGAGGCACCTTAAACTATCCTCATTTTCATAGATTTTTTTTTCTGTTGCTGTTCAGATTGGGTGTTTTCTGCTACCATATCATCAAAGACTCTGATTTGACCCTCCGCTTTATTTAATCTACTGTTGATTCCCTCTAATGTATTATTCATTTCAGTTATTGTAGTCTTCTTTCTGACTGGTTCTTTTTTATGTTTTCTATTTCCATTTTTATGTTTTCTAACTCTTGGTTAAAGTTCTCACTGAATTCATCTACTCTTCCCCTAAGTTCATAGAGCATCCTTATAATCAATGTTTTGCACTCTGCATCTGGTAGATTGCTTGTCTATATTTTTTTTTTCTGGAATTTTATTCTACCCTTTCATTTGTCTCTCCATTTTGGCCACCTCCCTGGGTTTGTTTCTATGTATTTGGCTGCTATGTCTCCTAGACTTAGTAGCGTGGCCTTATGTAGTAGGTGTCCTATAGTTCCCAGTAGCAGAGTCTTCCTGCTCACCTGAGTGAGGTGCTCCAAGTGTGTCCTTCATACCGGTTGTATGTGCCCTCCTATTGTAGTTGAGCTTTAGTTGCTGTTTACACGTCAATGGGAGGGATTGAATCTGGAGCTTATTGGTTGTGATGACCAGCTGGTGAGGGGCTGACCCTGCAGAGCACAATTCGCTTTAGTTGGGTTCTGGTGCTTGTCAAATTTGCCCTTGGGGTGTGTTGTCCTTGGACCTGTCACAGGCCAATTTTGGTCTCAGTCTGTGCCCTGCCTGGGGCTACCTGGCAAGAGTCACTAAGCTCTCCTCAAATGGCTACCACCTGTGCTGGGCTTGGAGTTTCCTAGAGAAGCCAAGCCACAAACTGAGACCAGCTGCTGCTAATGTCAAGCTTGAGGCTGCTCAACAAGAGGTATGGGGCATACTGAGGCCAGATGCTGCTTGTTTGGGTTTTGTAAATCTTTGAGAGATTTTAAGAAAGTTCACAGCATGGGCCAAGACAGATCATTTGTATGTAAAAACCACTGGAAGTAACTTGGTCGGGCTCCACAAGTTGGGTGGGGCAAAGTCTCAGGGAATCGCTAGGGCAGAGTAATCAATGTTACCCAGGTTGATGGAGTCTCAGATATGATGGCCACATGCCTCTGCACACCAGGAGAGGGTAGGTTTTCAACAACAACAACAAAAAATGGTTTTCTGCCAGCACTTCTGTCTGGGAGAAAACTGCCCCTTCAATCCTTGCCCTGAAGCCAGACAATTTAGTCCTTCCCTGCGGCCCCTGTAGCCTTTCTAGCTGCCGCCCTAGTGCTGAAGCTCAGAGCAAATGAGTACGTCAGCGAGTATGTGTATGTGTGAGCCCCGTAAGAGAAACGCCTGGAACTCCTGCAGCCTTCTGTCTCACTTAGCCACTATCTCTGCTGGTTTTCATCATCAGAAGTTGTAGAGATTTCTCTTCCCAGCACTGGAATTCTGGGCTGGGAATCCCAGTGTGACACCAGGACCCTGGAGGAGTCCAGGGATACTGTCACAGCCAAGATATCCTCTGAATTCTCAACTGCTACACATGAGTGTGGGACCAGCACATTCCACATCTCTGCCCTCCTATCAGTCTAGAGGTCCATTCTTCTATATGTTCTCATTTGTAGGACTTCTGTTTTTAGCCAGACTTCAGGTAACTCTCAATGATGGCTGTACTGTAATTTACTTGTAATTTTGATGTGGTTGTGAGAGGAGGTAAGCACAGCATTTACTTACTATGCCATCTTTTTTTTTTTTTTAATTTTATTTTATTAGTTTAAAGTGTACTTCATGGGTTAGACATTTATATAGTTTATAAAACGATCCCTCTAATTGCTCTTTCTCTCCTATGGCTCTCTACCTAGCCAATATATTAATGCTAACTGCATTCCCTACGCCATACTCCTCATTCTCATGACCATCTATCAACTACTAATTTTCACTTCTTTACCCCTTCATTCCATTTTCCCAGTCCCCACAACTGCCTTCCCCTCTGGCCATCACCAGATTGACCTCTATATTTGTGAGTCTGTTTTCAGTTAGTTTGTTCTTTTGTTCCTTAGATTCTGCATATAAATGAAATTGTAAGGTATTTATCTTTCTCTGTCTGACTTATTTCACTCAGCATAATATCCTCCAGGTCCATCCATGTCATTGCAAATGGTAAGATTTTAGATTTTTAATGGCCGAGTAATAATATTCCTTGTATATATGAACCAAAACTTTTTTATCCAAATTTCTGTTGCTGGGCATTTAGTTTGCTCCCACATCTTGGCTATTGTAAATTGTGCTGCTATGAACACAGGGGTGGATAGATCTTTACAAATTATTGTTTTGTTTTGTTTTGTTTTGTTTTGCTAAATACTCAGAAGTGCAATTGGTGATACAAAAGGTACATTCATTTTTAATTTTTTTGAGAAACCTCCAGATTGTTTTCCATAGTGGCTGTACCAATTTGCAATCTCACTGACAATGTATGAGGGTTCACTTTTTTCTACGTCCTCTCCAGCACTTGTTCTTCGATTTATTAATGATAGCCATTCTGACAGATGCGAGGTGATATCACATTGTAGTTTTCATTTGCATTTCTCTAATGATTAGTGACCTTGAGCATCTTTTCATATGTCTATTGGCCATCTGTATTTCCTTTTTGGAGAAGTATCTGTTCAGGTCTTCTGCCCATTTCTAAATTTCATTGTTTGTTTCTTATTTTTGAGTTATATGAGTTCTTTATATATTTTGGATATTAACCTCTTATCAGATGTATCATAAGCAAATATCTTCTCCCATTCAGTTAGTCATCTTTTTGTTTTGTTCATGGTTTCCTTTGCTGCGCAAAAACTTTTTGGTTTGATGTGGTCCTGTTCATTTATTTTTTCTTTTGTTTCCCTTGCCCAAGGATATATATTTGAAAAGAAATTCCTGTTAGCAATATCAGGGAATTTATTGCCTATGTTTTCTTCTAGAAGTTTTATGGTTTTGGGTCTTACATTTAAGTCTTAATCCGTTTCGAGTCTATTCTTGTATATAGTGTAAGAAGGTGGTCTAATTTCTTCCTTTTTTTTTTTTTTTTGCAATTTTCCCAGTACCATTTATTGAAAGACTATCTTTACCCCATTGTATTTTTTTGCATCCTTTGTCATATATTAAGTGAGCATATAGGTGTGGATTTATTCCTGGGTTCTCTGTTCTATTCCATTGATCAATGGATTTCGTTTTATGCCAGCACCATGCTGTTTTGATTACTGTAGCTTTGTAGTATAGTTTGATATCAGGTAGTGTGATACCTCCAACTTCATTATTCCTCAAGATTGCCGTGACTATTTGGAGTCTTTTATGGTTATATATAAATTTTAGGATTACTTGTTCTAGTTCTCTGAAAAATGCCTTTGGTATTTTGATGAGATCGCATTGAATCTACAGATTGCCTTGGATAGTATGGTCAATTTAATGATCTTGATTCTTTCTACACATGAGCATGGTATATGCTTCCATTTATTTGTATCTTCTTCAATTCCTTTTTTCAATGACATAATTTTCTGAGGATAGGTCTTTTACCTCCTTAGTTAAATTGATTCACAAGTATTTTATTGTTTTCGATGTAATTGTAAATGGGCTTCTTTTCTTAATTTCCCTTTCTGAAAGTTCATCACTGGTGCATTACAATGCCACTGACTTCTAAATATTTATTTTGTCACCTGCTTTACTGAATTCATTGATCAATTCTAACAGTTGTGTTTGTGTGTGTATGTGTATGTGTGTGTGTGTGTGCGCGCGCGTTTGTGTAATCTTTAGGGTTCTCTCTATATAGAATCATGTCATTGGCAAATAATGAGAGTTCTACTTCTTTCTTAAAATTAGGATTTTTTTTCTCTTTCTTGTCTTATTACTATGGCTAAGACTTCCAATACAATGTTGAAGAGGAGTGGTGAAAGTGGGTATTCTTGTCTTATTCCTGATCTTAAGGAAGACATTTTTAGCCTTACCCCATTGAGTATGATGTTAACTATAGGTTTGTCATATACAGACTTCATTACATTGAGGTATGTTTTCTCTATTCCCACTTTGCTGAGAGTTTTTATCATAAATGGATGCTGGATTTTGTTGAACACTTTTTCTGCATCTGTTGATAGGATCACATGTTTTTTATCTTTCAGTTTTCTGATGTGGTGTATCACATTAATTGATTTGTGAATATTGTACCAACCTTGCGTCCCAGGAATAAATCCAACTTGATCATGAAAAACATATTGATAGTGATGCATTGCCTGTGAAAAGTTTGTGTACTCAGCATGAAAGCATTTCTTTTTCACAGTTTTCTTTTTACTATAAATATGAGGAATGCATGATTTAGACTTAAGCAAATATAACTACTACTATCTGATAATGAGTAAAAGATTTACTGAAATGGTAGCTATGGTTTATGCTAAGTTCATCCAAGTTATGTTCAACTTCATTATCAAGAAGCCCAAAGAAGATACCTAATCCCCATCATGTTGTGTGAATAACACTTATTAGACACTTGAGACTTATGCATTTCATACTTTGTGAGATAGTTTTAAAGCCCAAGAGCTTACTAATGGAAGAAAATGGCTGACTGCAGCCACGGGGGAAAGTAGTGGGCATCACCTGTTCCCTCAGAGTCCTCAGGTATAAGACAATCTGACATTGTGATTCTTATTAACCAGTACCTGATTCTCAGAGTCTGCCTTGATTTAAGGTAATGAACTTGAGAGAATTATACAACCTTTCAGCAGTATATTGCAGCATCCAGACAAGTTATCATATTTATATTCTTCTTCACAATGATTGGCCTATAATTTTAACCTAATTTCCTTTTACTTAACTTGAAATATACAAAATTGGCCACATTTAGCTTGATAATCTCTTTTCCATATTGTAAAGATTGTCCATTTTCAACTTTTCCTTGTCCGTCTCCTTTTCTGAACATTTTAATGAATTGTTATGACTAGTAATTACCTCTTTAAATTTCTAATAGCTACTTGAAAATGTATCTTGGGGATTGACCCCCCCCCCCAAAAAAAAAGTGTTTCATTAGAATTTTAAAATAATATGTATTCAACATATAACTTTGTTTTGATAATTTCAGTGGCAACAGTGCTATTTTTATTTTAAATTATTATTTAAATATGTAAGTCCAGATATACAAATGCAAATTATTTCTAGTAGCTTCCAATAGACAAATAATGTTGTCTATATGTGGTAACTGACCCTGTGGGTAAAATCTAAAATATGAACAATTGAGAAAAACAGGAATAGTATACATTTCCATTTCAAGTTACATTTTTTAATATTAATATATAACTATATAAGCTAAGAAATTTAATACGAGATTTAAGGAAATGTCTTGGTGTTTTGTTAATTGTCTTAGCTCAGTAGATTCAGTAGTCCCCTATCTCTCCTGCTTTCTTTTCAACTTTATAGAGTTTAGGTTCAAGGCACCATCTTTCTACAGCTTTTATGCGATGTGTACAGTCTGATTGTACACTGTGTAAGCAGCAGTTTTGGCAGAAACACTTTTCATTTTTTAGTGGCCTTATTAGAGAGAAAAGTATGATTTCATTTTCTACATCTTGGCTGGCGCCAAGTTACAATAGTTTCCCTTTGCCTATCAGAAGCAGGTACCTATTCCCTGCTCTGCTCTCTTCTACTTTTTGTTTTTTTGCTTAAACAACAGAAATTTATATTTTCACAGTTTTGAAGTCTTGAAATATGGGATTAAGGTGTCCACAGGGGTGGTTTCTGCTGAGGCCTCTCTCCTTGGGTTGTAGGTAGCTGTCTTTCCATGTCTTCACATAGTCTACCCTAGATGCCTGTCTGTCTAAATTTCCTCTTTTATTTTAAAGGTTATGAAGGGAGTGGTTTTTTTTTTTTGTTATGTAAGTTCCAGGTATACAACATTATAATTCGACATCTGTAAACACTATAAGAGTCTAGTTAGTATCCATCCCCTTACAATTGACCCCCTTCACTCCTTATCCCAATTCCCTCCTGCTCTGTTTACCAGTAATATACTCCCCCATAAGTTTGTTTTTATTTTGTTTGTGTGGTTTTTTTTTTTTATTTCACATGTGAGTAAAATTATATAGTGTTTGTCTTTCTCCATCTGATTTTTTTCACTTGGCCTAATACCCTCAAGGTCCATCTCTGTTTTTGCAAATGGCAAGCTTTTTATTTTTTTCTGTGGCTGAGTTGTATTCCATGGTATAAATACATAACACATATTCTTTATCTATTCATCCACTGATAGGTCATTTTCATATCTTGGCTGTTGTAAATAATGCTGTGATGAACATAGAGGTGCATGTATCTTTTTGAATTAATGATTTTGTGTTCTTTGGATAAATGTCCAGCAGTGGAATAGCTGGATCATATGGTAGTTCTATTCTTAATTTTTTGAGGAATCTCCATATTGTCTTCCAGAGTAACTACACCACTTTATATTCCCACCAACAGTATACGAATGTACTTTTTTCTTCATATCCGAACACTTCTTTTCTTGTATTTTTGATAATAAACCTTCTAACAGGTGTGAGGTGATATTGTGGTTTTGACTTGCATTTTCCTAATAATTAGTGAGGTTGAGCATCTTTTCATGTGTCTCCCTACTTTCTTTTGCCTGCTCCACTTTCTCTTCCTCAAAGTGTCCTACCGTGTTCCAGGCACTTGTTATCACTGTTTATTTTTTACACAGCTCTTCAAAATATCTGAAAATGCCTAATCTGTCATTTGGGGGGGGTGTTGTTTATTTGTTTACTGGTTAATTGTTTGGCTCAACAACTTATAATGTAAGCTACACAAGAGAATTATAGATGCAAGTCTGAGACCAGGTGCTTACAAAGTATTTGTTTAATGGTTTTCCTTACAACTCTGTTTTTGAGATTCTTTACTTCTGACTTTTCATATTATCCTTGGACAAATTTCTCCACTATCATGGCTTCAATAAATGTAAATGCTGATAACCTACAAACATTTGTCTTCATTTTAGAGCCCTGTTCTAGCTACACATCCAAATATCCAATGGTTCTACCTGCATGCTTCTCCGAACTCAATGTGGCCCAATCCAGTGTCTCCAAATGCTATGTAAATCTAACGGTGGTATCTTTCTCTCAAACAAGCAAACATACACCAGCTAAAGCTTTTCAGAGCCTTCTCATCCCCTTTAAGATAAAGTCCAAAGTCCTTAAGTTGTCTGGTGCTGGAGATGTGTCTACTTACCCTGCCTATCTTGCTTTGAGTGCTCAGAAGAGTAAATGGTGGCTTTGTATGTAATTTCCCCTAAATTATACTTTTCTCATCTGGGCTATAGCTAGAAAAAATTTGAGGTTATTTTCTTCAATAAGGACCTCGTATCCTATTTTTTCGTATTAATAATCGAGGGTGGATAATTAAACTTTGAAAGCAAAGGACTGAGGTAAGATTAATGTTTTATGATAAAATATATTTCTTAAGATTAAAGTAAATACAAAAGGATACTAGTAAGAAAGCTTAGAATTTTTCTTAAGAATTATCTTTGGATCTGCTCTAATACACGAACAAATGTTTCATCAAATCATAGTATTGTATATTATTGAATGGCCAAATTAATTTTGTCTAGCAAATTTTCAGAGCACTTATTGCTTATGTTCACTTATAATCGATAGAAATTTATCAATAACTCCTTCAAGCATTTTCTAATTCTGAGGTATCACTTAATGCCTTTTAATAATTTATATTATATTCATATTGTCCCCCTTACTCACTCCGAGGTTTTTTCTGCAATCAATGCTATTTTAAAAGTAAAAATTTCTTTTCTTGTCCTTATAGACAAAAACACTTCTCTTTCTCCACCTCATTATTTGGATACTCAGTCAGGTCTGCTACTGGAGCAAGTAGTTTAAATGTTTTACAAACTTTAATCTTTAAATTGTGTAAAGTGTGAAAACTACGTATATGTTAAGCTTATTTAAAATGGTTACTTTCTGATTCTACCTTCATCTTTTTTTTTCCTGTTACAGTTGGAACATATTGCAATTGCCTTCTTTCTTCACTGTTATTAACTTTTCCCCTTTTATCAGAAAAAGGATCTTGCTTTCTTTGATTCTCTTACTGATATTTTAAAAGAACTTTTTTTCCCTCTCTTGCTGTCTCAGGCAAGTCACATCTCAATTGTACGTTATCATTCATTGTCAGTCTTTGTGTCCACCCTCTTATCCCAGTCTAGTTTTTTTTTCTTTTTTTGGGGAGGGGGATAGGGAAGGGTGACACTTCTGTTGGGAGTTTTATATCAGTTTCAGGCCTTAAGCAAAATGTATTCATTTCAAATGGAAATTGCAGTTTGTATAAAGGTTTCTTTGTTTCAATAAAATGAAGGCTTATACAACATACACCTATCTAAAGAAATTTTAGAATAGAACTTCTGAATAACTGATAACTAGAAAATTCTGATCTTGGGCTTTAGTCACTGAAGATAAGGAAAGACATCTGCTCAGTATCCCCATCTGGCTTTTACACATGCGTTCAGACTCAGTATGCTCTTGCTCTTTCTTTTATCTATGCCCATCTGCTGGTACGGTGTGTTCCCACCCTAACATATTTTCAGACCCTTGCCATAGGGCAGAAGTGCCAAGCAATTATTTGTTGAGATAGATAGCCCACATAATACCGTAAGTGACATCTGTTCTGTAGGAAATCCCTCCCTTGTGGCATGAGTGTCATATTGGCAGCTCATAGGAATATCAGAATTGACGTATAGGAACAATTGAATATTTCATGTTACCCTGAATTCTCACTCAGATAGCATCTTATACCAGATGCTTTGGAGGGCTGTGTAACCCCTTGACTCTTTTCTCTTGTTCTCTTTACACCTATGGTAATTGGTAATATGACACTATGGGGAGAATTTCTTTCTGACCCCAGCTGGTAGCCAAATTATGCCCTAAAGCACGAAGATTGGCATATTTTAAAGTTTATTATAGTTAAAATGGTGAAAAATGGGATATTTTTCAAATTAATGTGCTTACTAGATTGTTCGACCTAAATAATAGCTTGAATAAGTTCCACAAATTACTCTTAATAACTTATTATTTGGCAAAATTACAATACAGATGAACATTTCAATCTTTTAAGAGAGTGCCTATCCCCATGTTTGGCGATTGGTTCTACTCTTTTAAACCATTTCAAACAGGTGATAAAAGAAATAGTTCATAGTCCTTAATAGTTCAAGATTTAAATCTTTGTATAAAGGTATATTTGGTTAATTGGTTCTGAATAACTCTGAATTTAGTGGTTTTTAGCTATTTGATGTTAAGAAGAAAAGCAGAATTTGGAGCCACAATTATTACTGGCAAATTTAAAATATAATGTTCACACTTAATTCATTTTTCCAAACCACCTCCATTAATGCTGTTACTATCTTCAGTGATCCTCAGAACACCACAAACAATTTCAGATTCAAAAAAGTTTAAATGGTATAATTATGAAAGTTTTTTTAAATTAGAATTGAAATGAAAGTGCTCATTACATAATTCAATCAACCATTTTACATAAGTTTCTGTTTAAGTAAGAGTTAAACGTTTGGTAATAATAAGCTGTATCAGTTATGTGTGGTTGCAGTAACTACTACTACAAAAATTAGTGACCGAAAACAACTATTTTACTTCTTTATGATTTCCTGGGCCAGCAATATTATCTTTTCATTATTTTGGGGATTGATGGCCTAAGAGAACCTCACTCAAAAGCCTGGTTATTGATGTTGGCTATCTGATAGACTATTTGCTTCTAAGAGGATAATTTGGCTTCTTCATATGTAGCAGGGTTTTAAAAATAGGAAGAAAGTGGGCTAGCCTTAATGTGGAAATTATTTTAAACTGCCTGTATGATGTCCCATCGGCCCGTCTGACATAGTTAAATCCAGAGTCAGTGTGGGAGAAGACTACATAATGAAGTGGATACAGAGAGGTATGATTGTTTGGGGTGCCTTAACTATAATAATCTACCACATTTGCTATCCAGGATTATCAGCTGATAGAAACTTACCTTCCTGAATACTTAACACAGTGCATGCCATTACTAGATATTGTGCTACATTCTATAAACCTACAAGAGGATTGCATAAATAACATAAAGATCAGTCAAACTTATTCCTTATTTTACCCACCCATCTTTTTATATATTTTAGACACAAGTCTTTTCTCATATATGTGGTTTGCAAATACTTTGTACAATTCTATAGTTTATCTTATTATTCTTTTCGTAAGATCTTAACAGGGCAAAAACCTTTAATTTTGTTAAAGTCCAATTTATTAATTATTTCTTTTATGAGTTGAATTTTTGATGTTATGTTTAAGAACTCTGTACATTGCTGCATTCAATCTGCTAATATTTTGTGGAAAATTTTTGCATTTAAGTTTATGAAAGATGTTAATGTGTAGTTTTCTTTTTTTTCTTTTTTGTATCATTTTTATCTGACTTTGATATCAAGATAATATTAACCTCACACAATGAGTTGGAAAATGTTAGTTTCTTTTCTGTTTTCTGGAGGAGATTATATGGAGTCGGTGACAATTCTTCTTTAGTGTTTGGTAGATTCTTCCCTTAAAGCCATCTGGACCTGGAGGTTTCTTTTTTGTAAGACTTTAAATTACAAATTTAATTCCTTTAACAGTTAGAGGGTATTGAAATTCCTAATTAAATGTTATTTTCCTATTTTCCTTTCAGTTCTATCAGTTTTTGTTACATTTATTTTGATGCTATGTTGCTTGGTGATTCATACACATGTGGGATAACTATGCTTCCTTGGTAGACTGACCCTTTATTTATTATGTAATATCCTTTTTTTTAATCTTTGTTCAGAAGTCTACTTTACATATTAATAGAGCTACTCTTGCTTTTTTTTTTTAATTAAGATTTGTATGGTATATCTTTTTTTATCTTTTCAATCAGCATTATGTTCAAAGTAAGTTCCTTATAGATAGCATATAGGTTAATAATGTTTTTATCCACCTAAATAATCTTTGTTTTTTAATTAATATAATTAGAACAGTTACAATTAATACAATTACTGATATGTTAGGGAATAAGTCTTCTATTTATTATTTTCTATTTGTTTTTTTATTTGTTTCCTATTTCTCATTCTGTTTCCTTTTCCTTTTCTTCCTATGAATTACTTGAATATTTTTTTAGTTTCATTTTATTTATTTACAGTGTTTTTGAATACATGTATTATTGCATAGTTTTTCAGTGGTTTCTTTATATATTACAGCATACATATATCTACTGTCACAGTCTGCATAGGTAATAGTCTACTAATATTGACATTCTACTACTTTGAATAAACTGTAGAAAATTGACTTGTATTAGATTTTTTTACCCTGACCATTTTTAAAATGTGATTTTCTTTGTTAGTTTTTCTACATACTTTGAGCATATGTCAGATGGCATTATAACTTTTGCTTTAACCATAAAATGTGATTTAAAAAACTCATGGAAAAAGAACTTATAAAACTCAAAAATAAGAAAACAAATAACCTGCTTTAAAACTGGACAAAAGATATGAACAGATATCTCACCACAGATGATATACAGATCTGAATTCCTCATATTAAAAGATGCTCAAAATCATATGTCATTAACGAATTCAAATTAAAACAATGAGATGTTACTACATAATGTCATCTGTGAACAAATGCGGTTTTATTTATTCTTTTCCAATCTTTATTTTTGTTTCTTTCTTCTTGGGGGGGTGGGGGGGAGGGGGGGGAGGGCTTTCGGGAGGGAGGTAGGGGGCTTAGGTCTTCTTATCTCTTCTCTTTCTCGTGATCTCTTGTCGATCTTCTTCTCTTCTCTTCTCTTTCTCTTTTCTTCTTCTTCTTCTTCTTCTTCTTCTTCTTCTTCTTCTTCTTCTTCTTCTTCTTCTTCTTCTTCTTCTTGTCTTATTGAATTAGACAGAATTTTCAGGAAGATTGTGCAAAGCATTGGTAAGAGAGGACATCTTTGTTTTATTCTTGATCTTACTGAGAAAATTTCAGGTTTCTCATCATTAAGTACGATGTTAACGATAGATTTTTTTTTTAGATGTTCTTTATCAAGTTGAGGAGTTCCCCCTATTCCTAGTTTACTGGGAGTTTTTATCATGAATGGGTGTTGGGTTTTGTTAATAGCTTTTTTGCATCTATTGATATGATTATGTAATTCTTCTTTTTTAGTCTGTTGAAGTGATGGATTATGTTAACTGATTTTTTTATGTTGAATTAGCCTTGCATACCTAGGGCAAATTTCTCTTGGTCATGATGTATAATTATTTTGAAACATTGTTGTATTCAATTGGCTAATATTTTGTTGATTTTTTTTCATTTATGTTCATGAGAGGTATTAGTCTGTAGTAGTTCTTTTTTTTTTTTTTTTCTTGTAATGTCTGTCTGGTTTTGGTATTAGGGTAATGCCGACATCCTAAAATGGGTTAGGAAATATTCCCTCTACTTCTATCTTCTGAAAGAGATTATAGGGAATTGGGATAAATTTTTTTTTTTTTTAATATTTTGTAGAATTCACCAGTAAACTCATCAGAGTCTCATGCTTTCTATTGGGAGGTTATTAATTACTAATTCAGTTGCTTTATAGATATAGGCCTACTTGTATTGTTTATCACTTCTCTTGTGAGTTTTAGCAAATTGTGTCTTTCGAGGAATTGGTTTATTTAATCTAGATTATCAAATTATGGACATAAAGTTGTTTCTAATATTCCTTTATTATTTTTATGTTTAATAAATCTATAGTAATGTTCTTTTATTTTTGATATTGGTAATTTGTGTTTTCTTTCTTTCTTAGTTTAACTAGAAGCTTATTGATTTTATTGGTATTCTTTTGGTTTTGCTGATTTTCTTAGTTTAACTAGAAGCTTATTGATTTTATTGGTATTCTTTTGGTTTTGCTGATTTTTCTCTATTGAGTGAAGTAAAACTGTTTTCAGTTTCACTAATTTCCACTCTAGTTTTTATTTTTTCTTTTGCTTAATTTGCATTTAATTTGCTCTTTTCTAATTTCCTTAAGTTATTGATTTTAGATATGTTCTTTTTTTACCATATGCATTCAATGCTATAAATTTTCCTTAAAGCACTGCTTTCACTGCATCCTATAAAAATTGTATTTTTATTTAGTTTAAAATATTTTAAAATTTATCTTGAATTTTTCTTTGACTCGTGTATGTTTGTTAATATCCAAGTTTTTTTGGGATTTTATGCTTTCTTTGTTCTCTTTATTTTTAGTTTATATCTACTGTAGTTTGAGAGCATACAGTGTATGATCTATTCTTTTAAATTTATTAAGGCGTGTTTTATGGCCAAGAATGTGGTCTATCTTGGTGAATGTTCCATATGAGCTTGAGAAAAATGTAAATTCTGCTGTGGTTGGATGAAATAGACTACAATGTTAATCATATTCAGTTGATTGATGGTGTTGCTGAGTTAAACTATGTCCTTAGCGGTTTTCTGCCAGCTAGATTTGTCTACTTCTGATAGAAGAGTGTTGAAGTCTCCAACTACAATAATGAATAGATCTATTTCTCCTTGAAATTCTTTCAGTTTTTGCCTCATATACTTTATAGTTAGGTGCATACAGGTTAAGGATCCTTATGTCTTCTTGAACTGGGTCTTTTATTATTATGTAATGCCTCTCTCTATTTCTGATAACTTCCCTAGCTCTGAAATACACCCAGTCCAAAATTAATACAGCTACTCCTACTTTCTATTGATTAGTGTTAGTATAATATATCTTTTTCCATTCAGTTACTTTTAATCTATATATTCTGTAATATGTAGGTATATATAATTATAATCTTTATATTTAAAATGAGTTTCTTGTGGACAAAATATTGTTGGGTCTTGTTTTCTGATCCACTCTGACAGTCTCTGCCTTTTAAATGGTGCATACGGACCATCGATATTCAAGTGATTACTGGTGTAGTTGAATTAATATATACCATATTTGTTACTGTTTTATCTTTGTTGCCTTTATTCTTTGTTTGCATTAGTGTCTTCTACTCTTCTTTTGCTTTTTGTGGTTTTTACTGAGCAATTTATATAATTCCATTTCTTCTTTTTTCTTAGCATATCATTATACCTTTTTTTTTTTTTTTTAAAAAGCTCTTTTAGTGTTTGCCTTAGACTTTGTAATATACATTTATAACTAATCCAGGTCTGTTTTTAAACAACACTATATCACTTCATGGTAGTGTAAGAAATTTATAATAATAAAATAATCTTCCTCTGTTCTCTATATCATTTCTGTCATCTATTTCACTTATTTGCAAGCATTCTCATATACATATATAAGCATACATAATCAATACATTATTACTATTATTATTTTGAATAAGCTGTTTTATGTTAAATTAATTAAGAATAAGAAAAATAAAAGTTTTATTTACCTTCATTTATTTCTTCTTTGGCATCCTCCTTTCTTTATAGGTTTGATCTGAGTTTCTGACCTATATCATTTTCCTTCTCTCTAAAGAACTTTTAACATTTCTTGCAAGGAAATCTACTGGTAACAAATTTTTCAATTTTTGTTTGTCCAAGGAAGATTTTATTTCTCCTTCACTGCTGAAGGATAATTTAGCAGATTACAGAATTCTAGATTGGCGTTTATCTTGCTCAAGTATTGAAATATTTTACTTCACTCTTTTTGCTTGCATGCTTTCTGAGGAGATGTCAATGTAAATATTATTTTTGTTCTTCTATAGGTAAAGTATTTTTTTTCCTTTGTCTTCTTTAAAGAGGTTTTCTTTATATTTTATTTTCTAAAGTTGAACTATGATATGCCTATGTGTAATCTGTTAAGGACTTACCCTACTTGATGTCTTTAAGTTTACTGGATCTCTTGGTGTTTGATGGTAATTTGGGGAAGTTCTTAGTCATTACTGCTTCAAATATTTCTTCTGTTCCTTTGTCTCTCTTTCTTCACCTTATAGTATTTCCATTGTATGTATGTTATACTTTTTATATATTCAAGAATAGTCTGTTCTGCTTTTTCTCTTCTTTTAAGCTTTGGAAGTTTCTATTCTCATATTCTCAAACTCAGAGATTCTTTCCTCGGTCATATCCAATCTATTAACAAGCCTATCACACATTCTTCATTACTGTTAGAGTTTGTGCTCTCTAGAAATTTTTAATTCTTTTTTAGGATTTTCATCTCTCTGCTTATATATCTGTTCTTTCATGTTGTTTACCTTTTCACTAAAACTCTTAGCATGTTAATCATAGTTTTGTTTGTTTTGTTTTTAATTCTTAGTCTTATAATTCCAATGTCTCTGCTATATCTGACTCTTATCCTGATATCTGTGTGTGTGTGTGTGTGTGTGTGTGTGTGTGTTTCACTTTTCAGTATGCCTTATACTTCCTTGTTGAAAAGGGACTTTATTTATTGTGTGAAAGAATCTGCTGTAAATAGGTCTTTATTACAATAGTGGTAAGTTGTGGGAGAAAGGGTAACATTCTACAGTTCTGTGATTATATCCCAGTATTTTGGTGAGCCTATATGTCTTTGGACTATGAACTTCACACCTTTTCAATCCCCCACTTCCATATGTCTCAGATGGGACAAGATGGCTATAGGAAGCTAAAATATTTCCTTTTCCCAGGTAGGTTAGGATCTGATAAAATAGTTTCTCCTAAGGGAAAGTTTTTTTTTAAAAAAAAGAATAATATAATGCTCCAGAACATTTCAAATTGGTTATTTCCCCTCCCCCACCTCCCACCCCCCTACCCATTCCAGAAGTAGAAGGAAATTTTTCTCTAATTATGCATTGTGAGAACCTGGTAGAGTTCCTGGAGGTAAATCTCACATAAGTGGGAGGGTTTCATATATCTTTTCCTCACTGGGCCTTCAGCGACTCATCATTTAAAGGTTAGGTTTTCCTACCATGCTGCTGGTTTCCCAAGATGTTTTCTGCTTATAGATTTCTGCTCAAGGAAGTTGTGATTCTCTGAATCTGCCTGTCTCTTCAACTTGGGGGCAATGTTTTGCCCTATGATCTCACTTTTCTGATAGACTTAAGAAGAATTGTTGAGTTTTCAGTTTGTTCAGCTTTTCTCTTATTTTTAGGATGGACTGACTACTTCTAAGCTCCTTACATTCAGGACTGGATACCAGAAGTCACACACTTACTTTTGTTTTTTAGAAGTTGGTATAATGGCATTAGTGAAATGTTTTTCATTTTCAGTAGAACAAAAACACTTCACAGAGGAAGCAGGTTTTAAGATGAGCTAAGGCAACACAGTTTTGAAAATTCAAGGATTTTATGGCCAAATATTAGACTGCATTTTGAAAAAGTCAAACTCTAAAAGGGATATTAAGTAACCAACTCTGTATTATAAATTCTGTAAATCTTGGACACTATTTTAATATCTTTGCAAGTGGGTATTACATTTGTTAATTAAAGTTGAATATATAACCAACATCCTTATTATTAGTATCTAAAAGTAGCAATTCATCTGCTGGATATTCAGGCATATATATTTAAAGCACGATGTGCTACATAAAATCAGTGATAGTCAGTTTAATTAACATCTGATGTAAGTTAGCAATTTAACATTGATTTACAGCACAAAGGTTAGGTGTGATGAGCTTATTCTATAATACTAGTTTTGGTGTTATAATATGAACAATAAATTGACCACTGAATGAAAAAATAGAGGAAAACCATCTGCAAGTTTGGTAATCTGTAAGGCTACTATATCCAAATAAAAATATACTTTAATTTTAAATTTTTAAATATACTTGTCATTACATGGTAGTGGTTATGGGATGCTAAAACCTGATGTCTATTCTAGAACTAGGCATAATGAGAAAAAAGTAATCACATTAACAGCAGTTGGTCTTGCCCATCTGACTTCAAACCAATTCTGATTTTCGTAAAATTGTTCAGGTTACCAGATGCTGGGGGCAAATTCCCTGTAGTTTTTAGGATCTCACACTTAGGAATCAAGATTATTTATGTCCTCTTCTACCTCCTTAATGTATTTTAAAGTACTTCACATATTATTTTCTGGGTCTTCAGCCTGTCTCATTAGTTTCTATACATGTTCTTTATGCTTTTAAATTTTTCTTGTGGTATTTGTTTTTATAAACTCATTTCACTTTTATAATAAATTCTAGACATTTGTACAGGCTGGGGGAAAATAGATATTGAAACCAAACAAAAACCTTATATACAATAGTTTTGCAATCATCTTTAAAAAGTTACTGTTTCAGGAAGATGAGACAAGTGAACATAACCAAATTTCTGATACTGATTCTTTTGGGGGTGAGGTTATGTCTATACAAACTTTTAGAACTTGTATTCCCCCCTAAGATATATCTGAATATATTATTCTAATATCCATTTAGACCTTGTTTCACTATCAGAGCTTTAGAAATTAATAAAGTCATAATAAAAAAATAGGAATTTTTCTATAAAAAGTGAGAGACTGTTTTAGGAATAAATAGATGTGAGGAAAATAGTATAGGACATAAAGTTGTAAAGAGAATATTAATTTGATAAGAGCATGATGACAAAGCAATAAACAAACAAAAAAGAAAAAAATACTCACTCTAAAACTATCTAACAAGATAAGTTATATATTAAATTATAGGTTAGATAAATTTAATCTTCAGAATTTAAAGTCTCAAAATCTGCATTTTTATTATTTTTCCTACTTTCTTGCCCATTTTGTTGCCCTTTGCCTTTATGAGATTTCTCTTCCTCACATGTGTGCCCTTGAGAATTTTTTGTTGTTTTAAAAAACAAAAAAGATGGCTTCTTTTATGGACTGAGTCTGTAGAGATTTTTTTTATTTTCCATTTTTTAAGTATATGTATTCTATAGA
Source organism: Rousettus aegyptiacus (assembly GCF_014176215.1). NCBI lineage: Eukaryota > Metazoa > Chordata > Mammalia > Chiroptera > Pteropodidae > Rousettus > Rousettus aegyptiacus. The sequence continues at coordinate 72,299,598 of NW_023416288.1, forward strand.
TCACACTGCAGAGTTCATGTATCATCTTATGGTTTCATGAATGTCACATCTTACCTCTTACTAGGAAATTTTTCCTTGAGGACAAAGCCCAAGTCTACAACTTTTTTTGAAACATCAAAGTGTTCAGTCTGCTGATATGTTAACTAAATAGATAGATACTCAGTAAATGTTAATTTGTTGAATAAGTGAGTCAATGAAAGCAATGTAAATTCTTTTGTCTTTGTTAAGAATTGTTAATCTTCTTTGAACTAGTTTAAAGTGCTATAAACACATTTGTTGGATCCATCTGTGAACTTAACTTGCTTCTTGTAGAGTCTATGGATAGCAGCTGGTTTTCTAGTAATGATCATACTTCTGAAGTATACTTTTTGGGCACATGATTAGTTACTCAGTGACTTGAGATGATCTATATTTTCTACATTAAAAAAAATATATGGATGAAGGGAGCAGTAGGGATCATCATGGAGATCTGCCTTGCTTACTTGGTAGAAATTATCCAACTCAAATTAATTAAGTTTATTATTGTGGTTTATGTTTTAACCATGGCCCTGATTTTAAGTTAGAAGAATATTACTAAGAAAGAGTGTATATTGAGTAAAACTTTAATTTATACACACATACACACATATATCAATCTTTTTTAAATTTCTGTTTTAAAACTTCACCACAATGGAAAAAAAATACTTTAATTGAAAAGTAAAATGCTAAAATATCTGATTATGTTTATTTTGCCTCTGATAACATATTTATTTTAGAATTAATGAGATGCATGAAAGATGTATTTGCCAAAATTTTTGTCTATTTAAATCTTCAGTTCTAAAACAGTATTTTAATCCTATTAAAGCTAATAAATGATATCTATAGGCTTTGTCATTTAGGTGAAGTTCAAGTTGTAACTAGTATTAATGGAAGGAAAATGTAAGAACCGTACAATAACATCTAACTTCTGCCATTTATTCTTTTCACTTGAACCTTAGGGCAATGTGAAAGTGTGCTCTCTGAGTTCACAGGGCAATTCATTGGAGACACTCAGCTGAGCTCTGATCTCTAAAAGGACGATTAGTAGGTAAAAAAGGCCCCTGTGTGTGGAATTTTAAATTATGTCTTTATGGGGCATCTAGTAGCATTACTGGAGACAAAGGTCTAACAATGTTTTCATTAAAACACCACTTTCCAGAGCAAACTGTCAGTGTAAAATTTTGCTCTGGGCTAAAGTTGGCATCAAGATTCTAGCCTTGAAGCTATTTTGTTTTAGAAATTCAGTTGGGCCAGTTTAGCTTAATGGTTAAAAGGGATGAATATGTGTATCTAATTTTTTTTTAGTGTAGTTAGGAATATTTTTTAATGGCTTTTGCAAATGTACAATTTTTATTTTTTTCTCTACAACAAAACAGACATATGTTTATAAAAAGGGCAGTTTGGATTGGGGCACATTTTCAATCTTGAATGATTTTGTAAACTGAGTTAAACAATTAGAGTCATTTATTTTATTTTAAAATGTTCGTGTTGGGGATGTTTCTCCATTTAGGGTGTAACTTAGGCAATTTTAACATCTGTTGGGAAGTCAACTATCTTTGTTCATGTAGGGTCTTGAGTCTCTGTCCTTATTCCCCCATGGAAAGATTTCGTAAATAAAGAATGCTTATTTTCTAATGGCATGGACATCACAAATGTTAATGAATTGCCTTTATTAAGAATTCTGTTAATGATGACCTAACTCAGGGAAAAGCAAACAGAGGAAATTACAATTCTAAACTTCTATGTGAATGGCAGGAACAGAATCTTATTTAACCATTTACACGGTATTTGCTTTTATTTAGGATCTTACATCATTTAATGCTTTGTAAAAATTAAAACTCTGAGTGGTCTAACCCATGAGATTTTAGAAATGAAACCATTCTCTCCCATTATATTATTTAATATTTTTCACACAATTCTGATGTATGTATTAAATTTCCCTAGAGAATTTTTTGTATGCATAAGGAATTGGAAGAAAGAACATTACCTGTGTATTCTCACATAAATCTCCAGTCCAGATCTCTAGAATGTCCAATCTTTTAACATTACATAACTCTATTGGTAGTTATGCAAATTATATATATTTACGACATTTAAAAATTTAAATTCATGATATTTTACTAATTATTTTTCAAATAAGGTTTCATTTTTTATCTTTGAGAAAAAATTAACAGTAGTAAAATTTCTAGTAGTTTCTCTTTTCATCTCAGTGATAAGTCCTCATTTTGGAGACCAGTATCCTAGATAGTAGCTGCTAGTCTGTGTGGTATTTTGATACATTTGGGATAAGTAGTTCTGTGGGATTAGGGATCTCTTCCCAGAGTGCTGGACTTATGTGATCCAAATTTTGGCATCTTGAGCCTCTAGATGGAAGAGAAGTTCCAGGGATACTGAGTAGGACAGAGGGAAGAATTTATACTCTTTATTTTAAAATGTCTCCATACATTTCTATTTCTGTACATCCTTCCCCCATAGTTATGCCTGTCCTCAAGGCCCAGGTTCAATCGTTCTTCTTCAGAGAAACTTTCCTTAGTCTCTTTCACCCTCACTAGAAATCAATATTTCTCCTAAATCAACATTTGAATTTCTATTTTAAGAATGACCATAGCTGCTTTATATCAGAGTTTTGAAATATGTGTATAGATATAGACAAACATCTATCTATATATATTCCTCAATTCACTTCATTATGTTTCTTTTTAGCTTATAAGGTTAATATATATTTCATTATTATATTCCCAACAATGTTATTTGTGCCTGATGGTTATTCAGTAAACACTTTTGGCCAATCTCTTTCTCAGATCACTGCAAAAACAATTAAATGGTCTCCTTGCTTAAGATTCAACCTCTTCCTATCATTGCGCATATCCTGACATATTGCATTTCTGAAGTAGAGCTCCAGTTGTGCCTTTCTTCCACTAAAAAGCTTTCATTAGCTACCCTTTCAGCTAAGTGTACACTCTTTACCCTTGTATTTAAGGCCTTCGATAATCTGGTCCATTTCCATTTTTCTAATGTTACTCCTTTATTACTTTTTATGTACCATATTTTCAGCCCAGATATGATACTCATTATTCATCAGATGTGTTCCATGCTTCTCTGTGATAAATATTATGAATAATTATAGGTTCAATTATATGTTTCCTTACTGCAAATCTAAGCAAACATGCCAGAGTCATAATGAATTATTGGTCTGGTGATAAGGCACTGTGATGAATTTATAGTTGGCTGAACACTTATATCACTAGTTATTAGAGAAATGGAAATCAAAACCACAATGAGATATTACCTCACACCTGTTGAAATGGCCATCTCAATGAGACAAATAATAACAAGTGTTGGAGAAGAACCCTCATACACTGCTGTTGGGAATGTAAATTGGTACAGTCAGTATGGAAAACAGTATGGAGGTTCCTCAAAAAATTAAGAATAGAATTGCCATATGGCCCAGCAACCTCACCTCTAGATAACTAACCCCCAAATATGAAAACATTTATTTGTAAAGATATACACATCCTGATGTTCACCACAAAATTATTCAGAGTAGCTGAGACATGGAAACTACCAATATTCCCTTTGATAGATGATTGGGTAAAGAAGATGTAGTACATATATACAATGGAATATCACTCAGCCGTAAGAAAAGATGAAATAATACCATTTGCAACAACATGGGTGGATCTTGAGATTATGCTTAGCAAAATAAATGAGACAGAAAAAGTTGAGAACCATATGATTTCACTTATATGTAGGATATAAAACTGAAAGCAACAAATGAACAAGACAAACAAATGAAAACTCAGAGACACAGACAAGAGTTTAGTAGTCATCAGAGAGAAAGGGGGAAGGGAGAGATAGTTAAAGTTGGTCAGATATATGGTGATGGAAGGAAATTTAACTTTGAGTGGTAAATACACAAGGAAATATACATTCAACATATTATTGAATTGTACACTTGAAACCTATATAATTTTATTAACTAATCTCACTCCAAAAAATTTAATAAGAAAGAGGTTAATAATAGAAGAGAGTAAGTAATTTTTCCACGTTGTACAATCATTAGGTGCAAGAAATGAGATGTAGACCCAAGACTGACTGTGTCCAAAGTCCTTACAATTAACTAATAAATTTCCTTCTCTGTCCCATTTTCTCCCTCCCTTCTATCCACATCTCTCTCTCGTTGTCTCTCTGTTTCTGTATGTGTGTATGCACGTGTGTGTTTATCTACATATATCTTTTATCTCTGAGAAAAAGGTAATAAAATTTCTGATAGTTTCTACTTTAACATCAGTGGCAAGACACACACACCCTTAAATATATATATTTTCTATGTGTACATAATATATATTATATATGTGTGTCTCTTATTTATATCTTAGATGAAAATATTAAATACATATTTTAGTTATCTAGAACAATTGACTAAGATGAAAAGTAATAAATATAAATGTTAAGCTCTTCATTTATATTTAATAAAATAACATTATAGTATAAAATTGTGTTGACATAATTTATCATTAGCTTATGTGAAAAAATGTGAGGGGTTTAGTTGACCACAAAAAATAAAAAAATAATAACAGATTTATTGAAACTTTTGTATGTTGTAGGGACTTTTCATATATATACACACACACACATATATATTTATGTGTGTGTGTGTGTGTGTGTGTGTGTGTGTGTATACTCAATTGATATATATATAATAACCTTAAGGGGTTGATAGTGATCTTGTTTCCATTTTATATGTAACTGAGGAACACAGATGTTTTGTTTCCTGCTTTATTCTTTGGTTTCCCAATTATTTCACAAATATTAAATGACTTTTACCATGTGCTCAGTTTTGGAACTGTATCAATAATTAAGGCAGTTCCCGTCATCAGAGAATTATCAGTCTAGTTGGAAGGACAGAGAAAAAAGAGAATTACACAAAAAATTTTATAATGGGTCAGCACAGTTTTATAGTAACACTAAGGTTGGAGGTTGGAATCCTTGTCCAATCCATTCTTTGAGAGCATTAGAGAAAATTTCCCAAAGAAAGTTATCCCTCAATTAAGGTCTGGTGAATGAGAACCAGTTAGCCTGGAGCAGTAAGGGGCCAGGAAGTAGTGCTCTAAGAGAGAACAGTAGGTGCAAAACCTGGGATGAAAGAGACCCTGAAGAGCTTGATAACAAAGTCATACTAGAATGATGAAGAAATAAGTACATATTTATCTCAGAGATTAGATTTAAGGGAATCATGATAGCAAGTATTATCTGAAAAACTGTTACATGAAGGAAATAATCTTGTTTCACATTATTCCAGAAGGAAGAATGACCAACAGCATTAACATGTTAACTCACATGTTAACATGTTAGAATGTAGTGATTTACAGTTTAAGATTAAACATAAACACTTAAGCTATCAGACTGATTCAACAGCAGAATGGATTTGAGATCCCTATTACTGGAGGCATTTAATTACAAGCTGGAAGATTTTTCATCAACACTGGAAGGTTATTTTTTTTTTTTTCTCTCATTGGAAAGGAACTTTTGTTCTCAGATACCTTCCACTTCACCTACCCCTGAAACCATTACTAAATTGAAGAGGATGATATTAAAAAAAGATGAACAGTGAAAGTAGCACTCTAACTTGCTGAGTACAGAATTTGTAGAAAAGGAGCTATATCTGATGACATTTGAAATTCTAATTGTGAGCGATTTTATTATTCATGGGTCAAAACTCTATGTACTTTGGAGAAGTGGTGAAGAAATATAAAATGATGGTCTTTGATTATATATATTTTCAGTTTAAATATGATGAGTAAGATAGATATAACACAACCAATATTAGTCTATATTTTTTAGTATCCCAGTCATTCTATTTTTATAAGGTACATGTTTTAGAAGGCTCAAACATATTACAGCAATTTTTAGTTTTTCATTTCCACCTAAACAATCCCTTAAAAGAGAAATAATTTCATTAAACATATAAAATGGTTTAGTAAAATATTTAACACCATTTTAAAATATAGTTTATCCTGAATAAATATATTTTAAGCAGTTTCATTGTGATAAAATTCTGGACCCAAGAATGGAGTTGGTGGCATTTAGATTTAGTTGGATGTTTCTAACATTGGCTGTGATATTTTCTCTTCCCTAATCTCTGATTGTGGACCATGTACCAATTTTGCCATAAAATTCTCAGTAACAGTTCAAATAGTGGCAGATTAAGCCAGAGTGTTAATGAATTTACCAATGAAAAATAGCTCAATTATCAATGTTGCTGCCCTAAGGATATCACTTTACTTCTTGTACAACATTGTTAGATTCAGAACTATCTCACCTATAGATCTGGAGGGGAGTATGGTGAAAGAACAATCATGTGAGATATGAAAAAGCAAATATGGGAGTAGAAATTACATAATTATATAACTTTCATTCTATTTCAGTTCAAGAAGTTTGCTAGTAGCTTACAAATAGGGGAGGGAATTTTAAAATTATGATTTGGCAAAACATTTCACTTTCTGATCAAATGCTGAGTTACCATACTTTTAGAATTTGATCTCTAAAGGTAAGATCCAACTTCCTTAAAGTATTGATATCATCATTTTGCATTTGTTAACAATTCATTCAGGGGAAAGAAAGTGTCTTATAGCATTACAACTTAGGAAACGGTGGGAGGATAATGGTAAAGAAACATTCGAGACCTTAAAAAACAATTGAATGGTCAAGAACAATTGAATGGTCATTTGGAGTTGGCCTTCTCAAAATCTCTGGTCCTAAATATGATATCATTATTGTAGGCAAGGACTCATTTCATGGAAAGTCAGAAATAGAGAGCAATACATAGTTTGACAAACTGCACCAAGGGAGATAAAGGAAATTGGAATGAAACAATCAGTCCTTTGGATTCAGGGTGGTGAGGTTGTGGGGAGTGGGAGCTAACATCAATCTAGAGCACTCCTCTTTATTTCAAGTATGGAACTTTGAAATAAACCAAGGAAATCATTAGCATGAAACTACTTTTTAAAGTTATCATTTACCTTTAATTTATATTAAGAAAAATAGCATAATATCTTAATAAATCACGTGTGAGAGAAGTTAAATTTAAAGGAGAATAATTGGCATTCTAAAAATGAGAAATAGACAAGCCACAGGCTCTGAAAGATGTATTTTTGCAGATGTTATGTAAGAGTCAATTAATTCATAGAACTATTTTTGCTATCCTAATGTTAAGTTAGAGCATCTTATGAAAGAAAAGTTAAAAGGATACATTTAGTAACTTTGGAATCAAGGTTGATTATTTTTGTGTTAGCTTTATCAAAAAGTCAATCTGAAAATTTACGTTATTGATAATGCTATGAACTAACCAAATACATTTAATACATATCTATGTAACTTTGAATGAATGCTTGTTCTAATTTTCCTAGAACTAATAATTTTATTTTAGCTTCATCTTGGATTTATTCTTGTGACATTTAATTAAATCTGTGAACAAACTTAAAAAAAATCTTATTCAACCACTACATACGTTGGGCTTTTAAATATACTTTAATTTAAGCCAAGAAGTTATTGGCCTGTTCTTTTGACACAACTGCTTTGTGGAGTGTGGGATTCTATCACCTGCTTAATGAAGATTAACAAATGCAATCTATGTTGTCAAACTAGTACTAAAAATTAGACATTAAAGTAAAGTTTTACAGGTGTGTACAAAGAACACTCTCTACTAAAGAAGTAATTAGAAGATTTATGACATTTCTACTTAAAAACTAATCCCTGGCTTCACTTCTTTCTTAATGTAAAAACTCTTTGATGTATTCTTCTCAGCAGCACAAAAATCAATCATATCACATGCACTATTTCTTAAATAAAATATAACTAACTTCTTATCATAGTCTAAAACACTTTGCATGACTTGCTTGCTATCTTTCTTCCTGATTTAATCTCCAGCTGTTTTTCTCCCTCTCATTATACTGCAAACTGGCCTTAATTCACTTTCTCAAACTCAGTTTAATTCTAATGAGATCTTTTGCATATGCTGTTCCCTCTGCTCTGCTTTTTGCATGCCTGGCTCCTTTTCATTTTTCAAGTTAATGGTTCTCTATGTTACTAGGTCTCCTCCTTCTTCAAGTTAGTTTCTGTTTATGAGTATGTAATCTGTTGATCTTTTGCCAATTCCATTAGTTTAAAGTTCTGTGAGGGCAGAGACTCTTAATTTACCCTTTATCCATAGCAGCCAGCAAATGCTTGATATATAGCAGCTGCTTAATAATTACTAATCAATGAAAACATGACTACAATAATAAATTAATTGCTTAATTAGTGCATGGTTCTAAAATAGATACCTTTGAATAATTGCCAGATACTATGGAAATATATATGAAACCAACAAATTCTTAAAGATTTGAAAAATGTAAAGAAGTATAAGGTATAGTAAGCCTTATACATCCAAAGAAGCACTACATCACATGATGATTTTTTGGAATTATATTTCAGAATTACAATAATGGCCAAATAGTGAAAATTTCCAGAAACTATCTAAACTCATCAATTGATTTCTTTAAATATCCTGATAACATCGGAGTTAGTTCATATATTACAGAAACCTTACCAACACGCCAAATAAAAAAAAATCTCAGTTCAGATCTCTGCTGACAAACATTCAAAAAGTTATTTTTATTAGAATGGGCTGTGACTCAATGTAGGATGGCAAAATGAATAATTTAATATTGCTAAATGTTCAACAATTGATTAGTTAAGATATCTTTATTTTTAGAAAGAATGTTGTTTTATGACATAATTAGTACAGAAAAAATTGTATCATTAGAAGTTAAGGAAAGGTTATATTATTATATATTTTAATCAAATCTTAAAGTCATTTTGGTTTATTCTGTAGGTAACTCTGTGAAAATATTTTAGGCAAAGCTTAAAAAGATGCTGGAAGGCCGAGTAAAAATGCCAAGAATTGGGTTAATTGGCATAATGCAAGGTGGCTGGGCACAGTTGGGGAAAGTGTCAGAGTAGGGAGAATCCCTACCAAGAAAGACGGTTTATGCAATTAGCTCTCTGAACTTTAACCCTTCCAGAATAATTAATGAGTAACAGAGGGGATCAAGACAAAGACACAAAGTGATATGGTGGGTACTAGCAAGTAATACATCAAAGAATGTTCATAATTGGCCCTGTGGCTTTCATTCTTTGCCCTATTTCTTTCAATTCATTGACTCAAAATAATGGGTTCAGGTTCATTATCAACAGGTTTTTAGCTGTAAGAGTACAACATGACAACAAAGCTTGGATTGTGGCAGTGTTGATGGCTAAGTAAGAAGTTATAGTTGGTAACCTCTCTTTAAGGAGGGAAAATAGATTCCTTCTGAATGAATCAACAGCTTTTGCACACATATTCGGAATCTTGAAAGCTTTATATTTTCCAAATTTACAATGCTGGAATATGGTTGGTGTGGGCAGGTATGTATATTTCCATTTGAATGATGTTGGAAGCTGTGATGAAAGATTTATACTCCCTATGCTATTTCAAATGAAACTGAATTGTTGGCATATGACACATAAAGACAACAAGGATTTTTTCACTCCAGGCATATAACTGTAGATTATTTCTTATATTTTTAAATTATATAGTTTGCAGAAGTTTTGATTTCCTTTGATTATTTACTTTAGTTCATACTGGGAAAAAAAGTGAAAAGTATCCTAAGAAATTTCTAAGACAATTGTTCTGAATTCTTCTAATATAGTAAACTAAATATGTTTTATGCATGGATATGTTTTAATAACAATTTATATTGTTTTGCATAAAATATACAAATATTTTCAAGATTTATGGATTGTTATTTAATTTTCTGTGGTCATTATGTAAGGCAGGGTACGTTTTATTTTTTTCACTTGGATACCTGAAAAATATTTCTTTACTAATAACTTCAAAGTCTTTGGAAGTTAGCACTGTAGTTATTAATTTGCATTATCATACTAGTACAGCTAATTTTAAGTTTAGAAAGTAGATGTAAAACTAATTAATGCATCCAATATTTATCATTTGAAATTTCAAATATTGTCATAGTACTTATTCTATCTAACTAAAAGCTTAGCTAGATATTTTAAACCAGAATTTTATTAAAAGCGTCTGTATTTTTAATTATTATATTTTGTTTCTGAAAAATATATTCTATATTTGTAAATAAGCTGTATATTTATTTTAATATTTCAGTCAAATTTCTTCCAAACTTTAGAGACAAATTGCAGTCAAATACTGAATATGAAATTGACTGAGCTGGACAGTTTTGTGATTCCCATTAAATTAAAAATCTATGAAAATGCATTGAAAGTGATAGATGAAGATGAGGCTGACTAGGAACATGTATATGTTTCTATATATGTCATTTTATACTAATTACCTAGAATGTATCTGCTGAAAATATAATTTGCCAACAAAAATGTATATCATTACTAATTCATATGAGCATATTATTGGAAAATCATTAGGATTCACTATAATCAATCCATGAATCTAAAAATTTGAATTTTATGTGTCATGGTGAATCGTGTTTAACTTAGCATATTTTCTTTAGTTTTTGATTATAATAGTACTTTAGATTTTAAATCAAGGAGATACTCATTTTTTTTTTTCATTAATAACAGAAAGCACCTTTTCATTTGGATTAATAAATGATTCGATAATATACACAGCCAAATTTTTTGTGTGAGTTAACATTTTTTGGACTTAATTTTAGAGTTTTAAGAGTTCTTAGAGAATGTCTTTTGACTTCAGTTTATCAAGTTAATCTAGCAACAGAATCTTCCTAGCTCTAATATGCTGTGCTAAATGTGGGCAAAGTAGTAAATTTAGGAGTGAGGCTTTTGGAGGATTTGCCCCTCAGTGTTGAAGTCGTCATTCATCCTGAAGCAAATGTGTATGTATACATACTTATTATTCTTGTATGTATTTCATGTGTTAAATAAGCATTTTCTAAATATGACAAGCATTGCAATAGGTGGATTGGAAAATCAAAAATGAATAAATGTCATTAATAAGCTCACAGTCTATTGGGGGAGACAGATGTATAAACAAATAATAACAATACAATAGTGTTCAATACTACAATGAAGACAGGAATAAAATTCTTCCCAAGCAGAAGAAAGGAGTCACTAAATGTGCCTGAGGGATCTCCTAGAAATCTTCAAAGAAGAGGTGGCTTGTAAATTTGGCTCCTGAGAGATAAACAATCAGGCAGTAAAGGTAAAAGATGGAGGGGATGTATCAGACTAAGTTACTGAGGTGTAAAGAGCATACCATGTTCAAAAGCAGCAAGCTAAATTGCTTAAAAGACTACCCCGAGTTTTGAGTACTGGTTGGAAAGTTGCAGAGACATTAGGCTAATTTATTGTGTGGGGTCAGGTTGAAAAATACCTTGTTCCAAAGTGGCTAAAGATTTGGACTTAATTCTGAAAGTTTGGGTGAACTTTGGAACATCTCTAAGAGTATGTTCGCTGGAAAAACAAGGATATAGGCAATGAGTAGCTTATCTGGAAAGTAGAGACTGGTGGCTTGCAGCAAGAACTTCTGAGAAGCTGTTGTGATTATTTAGAAAGTAAACTGTGACCTTTTCAACAAGGCAGGGGTAGCAGACATGGGAAAGAGCAGAGGTGATTTAAAAGAAGACTGCTGAGATGGAATCCATGAGATTTAATACTGCCAGGTAAAGAAGTTGGCATCATTGAGGAAAGCTTCAAGATTTACATTTTTGGTGTTTCAGACATTGAGGGTGTATGGGAGGTATTGAGATAGACATTAAAAAAATAGCATCGTTGAGACATAATTCACATATACAGTTTACTCACTTAAATGTATAATTCAATGTTTTTTTTTTTTTAGTATGTTCACAGAGTTGTGCAAGCATCACCACAAGCTAACTTTAGAATGTTTTCATCATCTCTCCCCCAAAACACCGCACTCACTAACAGTCACTTCTTATTATCCTCATTTTACCAACTTTGAACAACCACTACTATGCTTTCTATTTTTTTGCCCATTCTGACCATTTTGTATAAATGGAATCATAAAATAAGAAGTCTTCGTAACTGGCTTCTTTGATTTAACAGAATGTTTTCAAGATTCATCCATGTTGTAGCGTATTAGAACTACATTATTTTTTTTATTGGTAAATAGTATTTCTTTGTGTAGACGTATTGTATTCAACCACTACTTGAGTGATGGACATTTGGGTTGCTTCAATTTTTTGGCTATTGTGAATAATGCTGCTATACTATATATGTATAAGTTTTTGTGTGGATGTGTTTTCATTTCATTTGGATATATTTATACCTAGGTGTTGAATTACAGGGTCATATAATCACACTACATTTAACATTTTATGGAACCGTCAAGTTTTTTTCCAAAGTGGCTACATTTCCATCAGAAATGTATAAAGATTCCAATTTCTTCACATCCTCACCAACAGCTGTCGTTGTCTTTTTGTTATAGCCATATTAATATGTGCGCAAAGTCACTGTGGTTTGGATTTACATTTCCCTAATGAATAATGATTTTTAGAGTCTTTTCATGTGCTAATTGGCTATTTCTTTGGAGAAATGTCTATTCAGATTCTTTGCCCATTTTTAAATAGGATTCTTTTTACATATAATATTATTGAGTTGTAAGAATTCTTACATATTTTAGATAAAAGCCTTTTTCAAGTATATGATTTACAAGTATTTCTTCCTGTTAGATGGATTGTCTTTTCACTTTCTTGATGGTGTCTTTTAAAGAACAAATATTTTTTAATTTTGGAAATTCACTTTATATATATATATATATTTATCATTTATGCTTTGAACGTCATATCTAAAAGCATTGCCTAACCAAGGCCACAAAGATTTCTTCCTCTGTTTTCTTCCAAAAATTTTATAGTTTCATCTCTTATATTTAGGTCTATGATCCGTGTTGTCAACTTTGGTGTTTGGTGTGAGGAAGGGGTTCAACTTCATTCTTTTGCATGTGGATATCTAGTTGTATGAGTACCATTTGTTGAAAAATTATTTTTTCCCATTTTATTGTCTGAGCACCCTTGTTGAAAATCAGTTGATCATAAATGTAAGGATATATTTCCAGATTTCAATTCTATATTACTGAAGTGTTCTTTTCTTCCTAGTTTGTTGAGTGTTTTTTTTTTTTTTCATGAAAATGTTTTGAATTCATTCAAATGCTTTCTCTGCATCTTTTGAGATGATCATGTGGCTTTGATGAGATAGAATTAAAATATTAAAATATTTAGCAGTCCAAAGATAGATATAAATGTGACATTATAAGGCTACTTAAATATTTTTGTAACAAACTTTTATTTTTAATATTATACATTTTTAAGAAAGATGTTTGAGCTCAACTATAAAAGCATAATCAGTATATCCCATAATTCATTATCTCAAAGTGAATATCACTTTCTGTATAAAATTTTAAATTGGTTATTTTTGTCTATAAAGTAAAAATCAACTAATTTAATAAAAATACACAAGTATGCAGCTGCAGCTATATTTTTAAATGTATTTTCAATAGAGACAGAATAGAGGCTAATCTTTGGAGCAGAAATGAACAATGAATAAATTTAGTTCTTAGAGTCTTATATGTGTTTCTATTGTGAGAAATATATATTTTCTACTTTAAGTAATACTATGTGTTTTACTTAAAGTGATAGCATACATAACAGAAAATGGATTTCTGCTTTGAAATGTGGTATTTAAACTTCAGAAAATCCAAGTACATTATTATAGACAATAAAATATCATAAGCAGATATTTAGGTCAGAATAGGAAGTCATTGGCATTCATAAGAGAATTATTTAAAATAAGATTTGTCTATTATATGGCAACTGCAGAATTTCTTTCACTGTAGCTATTACATAAAGATATAGGCATCATTACAAATAGACTCAAGAAATCTGTTTATACCTAGTCAAGTACATGTTTTAGAAAATGGAAGAAGGGTTATTTTCCATTTAGCATTTATCCTTAAAGTAATAAGTAATTTCTTACAAGTATCATTGATTATACAGTCTATTAAAATCTCAGTTTGAGATAAATATTTCTATATTGCTACATACCTGAGTTGCCCTTTAAATGCCTGGTATCTCGATTCATATTCAAGTTTTTTTTTTTAACTTTAGTCTACCTGCTGTGATAAAAGAGTCATCTCATCTTGTACTAATTTCATTTGATATATAGAATATCATTATGTCATAGCTGTTGGGATAAACTTAAATTTCAGAGAATCTCTAAACTTTAAAAGTAATATTTTAAGGTTTTTTCATGTGTGCTGGGAGTATTTTTCTTTTCATGACAGTGTCTTATTTTAGCATCACCTACATATAGTAAAAATGTTAACTTGTTGATAAAGTATTTTATTTAAAAAATATTCCTTTTTATACAATAACCAAATAAAATGGCTTCAAGTGTGTATGCATGTATTTTATCATTTTTTTCTTTAATTGTTCAGCATTGAGAATATAGCCCATGTTCATGTTCATAGCTTAGGGGAATATTTTAAGTCAGTTTTTTGTGTATAATGAGAGTATGTATGTGTTTATGAGTTACTTTGGGGTTTTTGCCTTTTTTTGTTCTGTCTTGCTCTTCTTTGAGGATTGTTTTTTCAAATACATTCTTGAAAAATTTTGTTTATGCTTCTCTGAGAAAAGTAACATGGATAGTTACATTACATTTGATTTTAAATACATAATAAAGACATCTAAAATGTACCATAATTTGATCATAGGAGAATCTATTACTCCAAAATTAAATTTTGTCATTGAAACTCCAATTTAGATCTAACAGACACTGGTGTTTATTGTGATATGTGTTAAAAGATATCATTCTAACCAACTACCTAAAAGGATGTACATTGAATGTGTTTCCTTTTATTTCCGATGTATTTAAATTTATGTTTTCTTCAGCTTTATCTCATAACCCAATGATAATTATTTCTGAGGGTATAATATTAGATTCTTAAGTGCCAAGATACTAAAATATCTAATACTGTAATTTTGTATTAGTTGATCTGAGAGAATTTATTAGTTCGATATTTGTTCATAAATATTAGATTTACACATGATTTTATTTTTATTTTTTCAAATAAATACATGTTAGTATATTTTTGTATACATAAATAAAATTGATACATTTGTATGCTTTAGCGATTAATTTAATCTCTTGCTCCGTCCGATGAAAAAGAAGTAATAAATGAATATATTTGACATTTTAATACAAGAAAGCATATTAAATTGCATAAGTTTTATGGAAAATTAACATAGTTGGAATTTCTTTGAAAATTTTGAAGATGCCTTTATATTCAGTAATTCGAGGTAGATTTCTAAAAATAATTTTAAATTGATTAGTAGAAAGATTAATTGTGATTGGCAAAAGACAATTTGAGAAGTTTTTATAATTTCAGACAAGAAATCATGAACCCATCAACTAAGGCAGGGGCATTGAGAACAAGAAAAGTGGAAAGAGTTTTAAACTATCAACATGTAAATGGTATAGGATTAATCATAAATTCTGACCTCTTGGGAATATAGAAAGTGGTACTCACTAAAAACCTACATGAATAAATCATGTCAATATAAAATTACAGTTACATTATGGTGGCTAACTATTACATTGTTGATTAACGTTTTATCAACTTGGAGGTGAGAATCTAGCAGCATTTCAAATAATATAGTCTCTGAACTTTTCCTCTTCCACATTTTTATTATCAACATGAAGAAGGAAAATGTATCAAATAATGTGCATAAGATTACTCAAGCTCTTCATTTCTTATTGAGTCAATTCTGATGAGACATAGTTTTAGGAATTTGTAAATTTTGTTTTCCAAACCATAGCCATATAGGTATTGATAATATTCTCTTATTATCTTTTATTTCTGTGGTTATGTCCCTCTTTATTATGTTTATGTCTTCTCTATTTTTTTTAAATCAATTTTGCCAGAGATTTGTCTGCTTTCTATTTCATTGAACTTGAAAAAGTCACTCTTTCTATGTATGAGAGCACAGAAGGTTAGCCAACAATTAAGTATGGAGAAATGTTTACAACTCCCTAATTTCATAAATTTTAACAAATTATATTTATCTATTTTTCATATTTTCTAAATGTTCTGTTCTTATTTCTATTATTTCTTTGTGTTCAATGTTTGTAGTCATTTTTATTATGTCAATGTATTCAAGTTTAGTACATTCTATTCTTGGAAATGTCCATGGAAGATATAAATGTTATTGTAAAAAATGAGAAAGTGGGTCTTTGTTAAATAGCTTGCTTATAAATTAAAGAGCTAAATATATTTACTAGATTTTCTGCTGTTGCTTTATAACTTTATAAAAGTAAAAGCCTTTTACTTTTAGATTTATTATTTATTATTAAGATTTGTGAAGGCAAAGCTTTCTTTTCTGATAGTTTCAAAATAATCATAAAAATTCATAGGTAAGCAGTTTATATACAAGTCAACTTTACTTCCTCTGTGTTAATTATTTTAAAAATCTCCAGTCAAATTATTCAAAGAATTATACCTACAATGTATTACACACATATTTAGATTATTAGAACTTTTTAGTGTCAGAGACTCAGTTTAATGATTTCTCAGACATAAATATGTATTTTTCCATGTTTTTACTTTCCCATTTATTTATATATTCATACTATACACAATAATTTACTGTCCTACTCTTTTAGGATTTTAGAATCAGATCCTTTGAATGCTTGTTTTTAGTTTGTAATTAATATGATACTTAATCAAACTATTTTTCAGTCTTAGCAATGTTGAAATCTTTATTTGTCTCAGCAAGATCAGGGCGGGGCTACTGTAATGGCAGCAGGAACCTCTAAATCTCTCCACCCACTCAAAAATAGGAAAAATAAATTGTTTTTCTCTTGATTGAAATCCTCATTGTATTTTACAATGCTCCCTGAAATTCTACCAATTATATATTCATATGAGATGCCATTTTCTTTTAAAGCAAACAAAAAACCCCCAAAATTCTCAAGTGGTGGACATTAGTGTGGATTTAGTCTTTTTAAAGTATTTTAGATAAATTGAAGAGATAGCATAGAATTTCTGAGGAGAAAATGGTGAGAACATTCTAGGTCAATATTTTCAGCGAAGAACAGTCTTAGGTCACATATTGCACTTTAAGTTAGAAATGAGACTAGGCCTTCTCCCTTCTACTCCTCCCTCAGAGAATTTGATTTACCAAAGAGCATCTTGACAGCACTGAATACTGCAGGTTAATGAATGGCCAAACGTTATTAGGTGGGGGAGGGATATAGCATAAGTGGAAGACTTTAGTCAAGGACATGATCCATTTTGACTAAAGATAGATTATATAATAGTGCATTTAAGAGTAATAGCTGCAATTAGCACATAATAGATCTTAAAATGTATTTGCTAAATTAACAAATACATGCATGATCAAAAAGGGTAGAGAAGATGTCGATATTCAAAGCAATCAAAACAGGACAACATGCCATTAATTAACCTGTATGACACAGAAAATTGCCCTCTGCATCTGATCTAAGCAATACAAAAAGAAAATCAGTCAAGTTAAATGTTTATAATTGTGGATATAGAAAATTCTAGGCCTATTGATAACAAGTTTTTCCATATTTCTCTTGTCATCTTATTTTTTGTTTTACCTCTGTTCTATAATCCAGAGCTAGGAATGGTCAACATCTCACTGGTACCATTGTGTTTTCTCTGAAATCATAGGCATTGCAGACATTCTTAAATTGGCACTGGAAATTCAGTGATTGATCTCTGCCTTAACTTGAAAACATCTATGAAAATCAGGTCTTGCCTAATCATCTGAAATGAGTAAATCAAAGTTTGTCAAAAATCAGGGAATCCTAATTAATATAAGCTATGAAAGATAAAGAGCTTTTCTCATGCCCTGTGTTTTATGGCCTTGTCCTTCTGGGCTAGAGTGGTTGAAGCAAGTATCCTTTTAACTCTCTCCTTTATGACACAGTGTACAATAATTAGAATCTGAGAAATGTTAGTAGACAAATTAGAATTTAAATGTTCATTTAAATTTATTTAACATTTTACATAAACTCTAATCTTAAAGCTCATGATAGCATTTAATTTTTCTTTTAAGTTCAAATAATTCTTATGTGAGGGGATAATTGAACTCCCAATATTTCACTTGAAATCACCACTTGGCCAAAATGAATTATGGTCTTTACGTAAATTGTACTTTGACTTTAATAGGTCATATGCTCTTACTGTGTAAACTGTGCTTAGGGAATAATTTGGTAAATTGTAAATTGCATTATCTTCTCAGACTACTGGGGCACCATTCAGTTTACTGAAGAGGTAATTTACACAGGAGACATAATCCATCTTAATGTATTCAGGTCTGGTGTATTTTTTTCAAACACACAAAACAATTACAACTTGGCTAAATTGCTTGATCTAAAATAATTTAACACTTCTCCAGTTAAGTTAAAGCTCTCAAGCATTTTAAACTTTTCCCAGGGTCATTACAACTCAGAGAAAGAAGATTTTTATTCTCAAATGTAATTTGATATTTTAAAATTAAAAGATATGTTTTTATTGAGATTTATCTCATACACATATTTCCTGTTTTTAAAACATAATATCCTATTTCATCTCCATTAACCCAGAATTACAAGCTGAAAAAAAACTCACCTTATTTTTTAGCATATTAAATGTTGACTAATCTATTCAGGAGGAATCTACACTAACCTAGATCAAAAGAAACATGTAAATTATATTAATGATTTGTTGCAATGAGAAATGCAACTCTTAAGAATGCTACATAATTGTGTCCTTGGATGACTACAGATGATCTTTATAGCTTTACAATGAGCCTAGAATCAGAATAAAGAGATTTGGTTAAGTAGCTAAAATATTTAATGGCAACAGGTAATGAAAGATGGCTGAATTCATTTTCTCTGTAGAAATAGAAGAGCCAGTGGAGTCATGTCTGTGTTGTGTAAGCAGGGCATTTTCATCATTGGGCCAGCTTGAACAGACATTGTCAGCATTTACCAGGAAGATTCTAATTTTATTTTTTATTTTTTCTTGCTGATTAAGGCTCCTTCGGTTTGATGTATTCTTTCTTTAGGTAAGATAATAACCTCAATGAGGTTGTATTCATTTTTTTAGCTGATTGGAAATTTCTTTTCTCTCTTTAAAATGACACTACATAACTTAAGTGTAATATGTTATGTCTCAGTTCTGCTGCAGCAGACTATCTGATGTTCCAAGGGGAACATCATCCATAACATATCCATATAGAGAAGTCTGCACATATGTATGACACTTTTGTTAGCTACTATCGTACAGTAGGTAATAAAGATGATGGCAACCACAAATGATGAAGTATTCTTTGCTCTAAGAATCAATCTATATAATCTATGTTATAGTAAGTTAATGTGCTATAATCAAAATTTTGTGCTGGATGTAAATCCTTTCGTTGGTTTTCATTTTTATCAAAATCATACATTCTCAATTACTTCAACAAAGCTTTTATGAATACCAGTAGTTCACAATCCTCACCCTCTTTCTCCATTTTCCCTACCCTAGTATCAACTCCACTCACAACTTTAGCTGATTTGTTTGGTACTTTTCAAGTCTCTAAATAATGTGGTTAAAATTATACATTTTGGTTTGTCAGTTTTATGCATTTTCAATTAACCTCCCAGTTCAAGGGATCAGGAATAGATTCTTTCTTCTTCTCACCCCATAATTCATAAAAAATTCTTCCCATCCCTCTATTTCCCTATATAATGTATAATAGTGTTATTATTTTGGTTAGATCAATATTATGTATTTACATTATTATGATCATGTAAGCACTCTTTGGAACTGAATGATATGGTAAACCATGATTAATTTCCTTTACTGCTCAATGTTTTGTTTTCTCTGGAGTTATTAACTGTCCTCCCTATTTAAATTGTTTATTATGTATTTGTAACTAATTAAGTACCAAAGATTCCTCAACATTGTCTGCATCTTCTTTAAAGATGTTCAATTGCATCATTATACTATGTATTTCATTTTCTTCTTTTTTGGAGAAGTCTGATATTCTCTGGTGTAGATTAGTTGTACTATATACTGAAGCATAAAGTTCAATCAGGTCTTTTACACCATTACCTTGGGGACTCCTACAGTCTCCCCTATGTTGGATCTCCTATGTTCTACACCAGATCCTCCTTTTAAGCTTAATCTCTTATCTTGTATATGAAACAAGAAGTTAAATTTTGACATTTTCGCAAGTATCTTCTCATTTGGAAATAATTTCCTTTCAGACCTTTTTTGAACCAGCTCTACTTTCAGTAACGGTAATTGAGAAGAAAGAAACCATTTCTGATACTTGTATCTCTTGTACACGTTCTTTTTCATTCCCCTTCTTCTCTGGACACTTGCAAGATCTTTTAGTCTCACTGTTCCCAGTTGAAACAGACGTATTTTCATGCATTGTTTTCAGTAGGCCATTTTAATCTCTAAACTCATGTCCTTAAATTCTTGAAAATTTTCATAGATTATTCTATTGATTTTTTTCTTTTGTCTCAGTGAGTTTTCTTTACCTTTTTCAAACTCTTTATTTGAATAATGACTTTCTGAACTGATCTTCTAATTTTAAAAATCTTTCTTTCCTAATTTCTAATCCCTTACCCTTGTGTTCTTTCTGGGAGGTTGTTTCAACTTTATCTTCAAACCTTTTAATTGACTTTTTTAATTTTGGCTTTTATATTTTTAATTATCAAGAACTTTATGTATTTATTTAATTATCAAGAATTATTTATAATTATAAAATGATCATTTTAATTTCCAACTTTTTCTGTTTTATGCAATATTCTTCTAATAGAAATCCTATTCTAGTTTTTTGCCTATAATATATTTTCTTATCCCTCTGAAGTTATTAATAATAGTTTTTTTGAAAGCTACAATCTCTGTTTCCTCAAAATTGTGTGTGTGTGTGTGTGTGTAAGTAAGTTTGTTTTGTTCTCTCCTGCAGGCTTTTCTAAGGTTTTCTGCTCATATTTAATCCTTGGTTTTGCACTCATATTTAAAAATGAGAGGCTCAAAAGATGACTAGAAACTCTAGGAATGTGTCTGGTTCTTCATTGCAGAATGATTAGATTGAACTGTTTCATACTTTTATCTTCTGGGTCTTCCTCCTGTCCTTATCTGATTTCTCAGAAAGACAATTTAAGTCTCTTGCCTGGAGGGAAGTAACCTGCTTTTCAGTGCTGGGTACTCTTGAGAAGAGAACTAATGGACATATGCTCACTTCATCCTCCTGTTTTCAGAGAAACAATCCACTCTTATCTGTGTCCAATACATAGGATATTTGTTTGGTCCTCTTTGGAGAACTAATAATCTCCAGTCTTCAATTGAGGTAAAAGAAGATATTGGAATCTAACAAGTTCCTAAATAACTTTTACCTAATTTTTCTATATAAGCATTTCTTGTCTCATTTTATTTTCAGAGGTAATTAGGGCCAACAATTCTAGAGACATTTGGTTTAAGACTAAGAGCTCTTTGAGATATAAATGTATCTCAAGTACACACAGGAACACAAACACACACACATTTAGAATCAGTTTTCTCAGATATTTCATAAGTTGCCACTTATTTAGCTGCTTTTCAGTTTCCAAAGCTCATTTTTTCTTTACTAACTTTTGATATATGTATACATCTGTGATATTAAAACCACAATAAAGATAATGAACATATAATCTCCCCAAAGTTGGATTAGTCAAATTAAACAAACATTGCTTATGATTCCATTTTATCTCCTTTGTTGGCTTATTTACTATAACTCTGTTTAGTTATTTTAATCATTACTTTAGAGTTTATAGCTTATATCTTTGACATATCACAGTTTACCTTCAATTGATATTATACATCTTTATGTGTACCGTTAGAACTTTACGATAATAGACTTTCATTTGTTCTCTCCCCACTTTTATGCTATTTTTAAAAATTCATTTTACTTTTATATATTACAAACTTCACATTGTAGTATCATTATTTTTGTTTAAATAGTCAATATCTTTTAGAGATATTTAATTAATAAGAAAAAAATTTTATATATTTACCTATAAATTACTATTTTTAGTTCTTCCTTTATTAATGTTTCTTATAGTATGGGTTGGCTGGTGATGAATTATGTAAGATTTCATGTGTCTAAAAATTATTTCATGTTCATTTTCAGAAGACATTTTTGTTGAGTGTAAAAATTTAGGTTTATCATTTTTTACCTTTCAGTACCTTAAGGATTCTATTTTACTGTCTTAAGTAATAGAAATCTGCTGTCATTCTTACCTTTGTTCCTCTGTACATAACATGTTTTTCTTTTCTGGATACTTTTAAGACTTTTTCTTTGTCATTAGCTTTGAACAATTTAGTAATGATATGCCATGATATTTAGGGTTTGAGGTTAATCGAGTTTCTTGGATCTCTTTTATTGAATGTTCATTCTCTTGAAGCTGAAAATATTTCATCTGTGTTATAGTTGTTTAAGTTAGAAGGGTGAAACTTGTCCCTATTACTGTCTTGGTCTTTTGTAGTAACATTCAGTTCATGCTTTCTTATCAATATTTTTACTACTATTTTAGTGAGATTTCTATAATGTGCTAGCAATAATTATAAAGTGATCTTTAATAGCTTTTAATTATAAGACCTATAAAAACAAAAACAATATGTTACAGTATATGCCAGATAGGAGCATCTGAGGATGTAAGTTATTATAGTAAAGAGATTACAGAAAAAATAATAGGAATATCTGGTCCTTGAATTAGACTTACTATTGATTAGCTTATCACATTTTAAGCTTTCTGTTCATTCTTGATTTTCTTATTTGCAAAAAAGAGATTATTACAGCTATAATATCTTCTTCATAGACTTGTGAAATAAAAATTTTATGTAAATATAAGATCTCTTTAAAAGTTTAAAATTTTACATTTACATATAATATTTATTACAAATATTTTTGCATTATATAATCCATGTATGTTTCCTATATTAATTATATGCTTTGCAGAAAAGCTCAGAATATGTAAACATGAAAAAATCCTAATTGACTATAAAGTCACCATATAAAAAGTATTTAAAAAATATTTTTATGTTTAATTCATTTGAAATTATTTAGATTTCTATTTTTTGATATACATATGTTTATTTCTTGATTTTTGTCTACTTAATTTAATAAGGATTTACATTAAAGGTGAAATAGCATGAAATAGCATTGGAAAAAACAAAAGGCAAAAAATCCCCCCATATTTAAATGATGGACATTACTATAGCATTGATTCTATATCATAGAGCCTGTTGCTTTGAAAGCATAACTTCAAACATAATGCTAAATTTGTTTTAAATATAACTATGGAATTACTGAGAGGAATCAGAGATGAAAGATTATTTGTGATAATGCATAGCTATTTTCCTGTCATCATAATTGTACTTATTCACTAAACTGAATTAACTACAGAGATGATTGGGGAGCTAGTCCATTGATATTTTATTACACAAAAAGCTAGTAAAATTTTTAGATTGCAGTTTATGCTTTAAAACAGTTTTGCTTTTATAAAGTACCATATACATTTGTTTATTCATATGAATATAATATTGTAAGATCACAAAATGCATTTACTCTAATTTAGTAAAGTAGGAGTATAATCTTGACTTGGTAAGACTTATTTATTACTTTATTTGCTTAAATTAATATAGTGACAAAGATACAGTATACCAAGTTTAGAAACTCAGTCTGTGAGTAGGACAAATCTAAATTCAGATGCTGGATTCATTAATAAACTGGCCAGATAAAACACAAGATATCCAGCTACATTTGGTCTTCAGATGGACAATATGTACTTTTATTTTTGGTATATGTATATTTCCAACAATATTTAGGACATACTAATAAAGCAACTCTATCCATCAGTCACCATCTCAGTGTCAATCTTTTTTCATTCCCTAAATATTTTAGCTCCGTATTCATCTCATTCTCCTTAAAACTGGTTCTCACTTGGTGATTTCAATATCTCTATAGATAATATCTTCAATACTTTGGTCTCTTAATTTCTTGATCTTTTTCCTCCAGGGATCTTGGAATCTATTAAGTTAACCATGCTTTTACATGATTATATTCTAGACTTCATCATTACAAATACAAGCCCATCTTTCATAATCTTTAATTATACAAATTTCACTCTCCAACTATCACTTCTTATTTTCTATTTTGTATCATTGAAGACCCACAACTCCAGCATTTGTTCTTTTTTACTCTACCTAGAATTCATTTATCCTTCCACCATTTTATTACCTATACCCTTTATGGTCTTAATTCTCTCCTTATTTAACAGATTCTACAGTTCCTTCTGGAGGTATAGAATTATTGTTATATGGAGCCAAACTACCTCAAATTAAAGGTCTTAAATCTTGCCATTCACAAAGTATAACCTTAGAACCTTAGCTCCTTCCTGGTACATAATATGCACTATAAGTTTAGCTTCTGTTGTTATTATCATCCTAAATAACCTTATCACCATCCGCAATAAAAAAACTCTCTTGTTCACACTCTCAAATTTATTGTCTTTTTCTTTACTTTTGTTGTCTAGTAAAACCTCAATCCTATTTAAATCTAACTGTACTCTGTACATGCACATAGAAAGGAGAGGGAAAAAACTCAGAACAAATAGGCTCTCTGGCTTCATTTTAAATTAATAACAGTGAACTTCAAAGTGGCCCTTACTGCTGCCCAGAAATCCAATTTTAAGTTCAAGATTTATTCCATCTTTGTTTCACACCTCTCCTTTCTCACTAACCTGAAATGCCTCTCCCAATCTAACATTCTACTTCACTGAGCCATCAAATAAGAGCTTCAGAAAACTCTCACAGTCATGTTTCCCAGACTTCTTGAGCCTGTCTACACTGTCTAGCTTCCCTCCTTTCACTGTGGATAGACTCTTGGTGTCACTGGCTATGACCAGTTTCCCTCATTTGTACACTGCATTTCTTCCCCTCATGTTTGTTTGCATTTGTATAGTCGATTCTAATAGCCAATTCAAAGCTAAGATGTCCACATTGCTAATTTCTCCAGCAGATTATCTCGTCTCAGGAAATGGAAGCTCAATTCTCACAGTTCTTCAGCACAAACCACTTGGCTCCTCCCTTCCTCTCACAACACACATCCTTTAAATAAGGCTCCAAAGAACATCTAATGTACCAAAAATTTAATTTATCTATTCCTTAGTTTTATAATCTAGGAAAAGTAGAGGATAACAATACTCTCAAAAATTTGGGGGAGAATAAAATCAACCATACATGAAAAATGCTGACTGTAGTGTCCAGTGTATAGTAAATAGTCAATAAATATTTGCAGCTATTTATACTGTTATTAACACTGCTTCTTTTTCTATTCCTCCTCCTCTAGATTATACTAGTGTAGATAAGTATACATGCACATGCATATGAATATAAAATACCATGAACTTAAATGTCATCAGATATATATCAATACAAAATATGCCATTTCTCCAGTTCTGTAGAAGAACAATTCCATTTAGGATGCTTATATAGGTTTAGTTTGCGAGGTACCCAGAAAATATCATCACTAGAAATGATGTTGTATATATATATGTATATATATATGTGTATATATATATATATATATAAAATATATTGTGACCTCCCATGAACTTTCTTATTAGCAGCATCTCAAATAATCACTCTGTTAAATACTAACACATGCATTTTCATGTGGGTTTCCTTTCATTTTAACTATTATTTGAAGGTAAACCTATTTTTAAATACTTTTTATTTAAAATAAGAAATGGTTTATTTTAAACATATTTTGAGAAATGTAAGCAGATACCTCAAATTTGATCATAGTTTGCTTAGCAAGATTTGCTAGATGAGAGCTCCATATTTTTCTTAAACACTTATGTGCTATGACTAAGGTTTTTTTTAAAAATATTTTTTTTATTTTTTAATTACAGTTGATGTATAATATTAGTTTCAGCTGTACAACGTAATTATATGTTCATATAACTTAAAAAGTGATCACCCCAATAAATCTAGTACCCATTGACACCATACATAGTTATTACAATATTATTGGTTATATTTCTTATGCTATACTTTACGTCCCCATGACTATTTTGTAACTACCAATTTGTACTTCTTAACTTCTTCCTCCTTTTCATGAACCCCTCAGCTCCTCTCCAATCTGGTAACCACCAAAATGTTCTCTGGCAAGATGGCAGAGTAGGAAAACGCTGTGCTTGCCACCCCCGTGGCCGCATTAAAATTACAACTAAATTATAGAATGCTCAACCTCGAAAACCATCTGAAGACTAGCTGAACAGAACTCACATAACTAAGGATATAAAGAGGCCACATCGAGACTAGTAAGAGGGGCAGAGACATGTAATGGGCAGGCTCCACACCCATAAGTGGTGGTTGAGCATTGGGAGGGATATCTCAGTAGTGGAGGGTGTCCCCCAGGGAGTGAGGAGCCCCAGACCCACCTGGGGCTATGGGTCCAGTACCAAGAAGAGGAGTCCCCACAAAACTTTGCTGTGAAAATCAGTTGGGATTCAAACCGTCTCATTGAGATAGAAGGCTGCTGAAAACCCAGACATCCTCTTAAAGACTCTACACACAGACTCACTTGTCTATAGATACTCACCCTGGGCTTCAGCAGAAAGATAGAAAATTGGCAGGCACCAGAGACATACAGAGAAAGATTGAGTTGTGTGGCTTCAGAGCAAGAGCTGGAGAAACAGTCACTATTATCCCTGGGTTGAGTCCTCCTCCTGTGTAGCCTACAGTCAGGTGCCATCTTGCCTATGTTGAGCCTTCCTCATAGCCAAAGCTGAATTTGCATTGGCCTGGTGAACTCTGCTTGCTCCACCTTGGTGACTCCCTGGCACCCTGCCCCATTCAATTCACATAAAGCCGAAGAGGCACTTTAGGTAGCTGGGAACCAGCCCTGCCCTATACATGGCAGGAGGCTCCTTCAACAGTGATCAGTAGGCCTTGGCTCATGTGCCAGCTGAGACACTTTTGGTGGTGAGTGACCAGCCTCAGTCCAAGCTATAGTCTTCTTTGGACAAATCACAGTTTCTATGGGCCCGAGATGTGTGGCAGTTGGCCTTAGTATGATCTGAAACTTTTTTGGTAGCACAAACTTAGCACTGGCATCAAAACTGAATCTGTATTAACCTAGTGAACACCACTCATCCCACCCTTGGTGATTCCCTGAGACCCTCATCACCCAACTCGAGTATTGCCTGAGGTTCTTTCATTGGCAGAGACTTATGGGTAGACAGCAGGAGGTCTCAGGATTTTGGTTACTCTGGGTCTTTTGCTGAGCATCCTCAGGCTCAATACTGATGACAGCCAGCCATAGTTCGCAGTTTGGCTTCTCCCATGTGCCTGCCTCCAGATCCAGCACAGGCAGTAATCAACCATAGCTGTTGTTCCTATAGATAGCTCTGTAGTTCCTACTATGTAGCCCTGAGACAGGCACAGGCAGCAGCTGAACTTGGACTGCACAGGAGCACTCCCAAAGGGCCCCAGAACCAACACATCTGGAGGCCAGTTTCAAAACAAAACAGAACACTACCCAATCAGCCCCACAATTGACATGCCCAAAGGGTGGTCTCAACAGGCACACAAGAACTCTGAGGGGAATCTCTCTCCAGAAAAAGAACTAAATGGATGTGTTGTTTACGGAGGTGGCTAGATGGTACTCTGATGTGGTCTGAAGCTGGCCATTAGGTATGTTAGTTCTGGGGCCTTTTGGGAGGGACTCTGCTGAAGGCCGAGGTCAGCTGCTACCTGTCCCTTGCCCAGGGTCCCTTGGTATGGACCACAAAGTGATTTGCAAATAGTTGCCACTTGTCCTGGGCTTGGAGATGCTTGAGTGAGGCTAGGCTGCAGACCAAGGTTGGCTGCTGCTACTGTCAGGCTTGGGGCAGCATGGCAAGAGGTATGGGGCATGCCAAGGCCAGCTGCCACTTGTTTGGGGTTTGTGGACCTTTGAGAGATTTTAGGAAAATCTGAAGTGTGAGTCAAGACGGGCTGTTTGTATGAAAGGCTAATAGAAATGGCTTGGGTGGGCACTCAAGTTGGGTGGGGCAGTGTCTCAGAGATCACCAGGGTGGGGCAAATAGTGTATTGATAGAGACTCAGACAAGGTAACAGGGGGAGGGCCTAACAAAAGAACAATAGCTCCCGCCAGCACCTCTGCCAGGGAGAATGCCACCCCTGCAGCCCTCATCCCAAAATCATGAAGCCAGACAACTCAATTCCCACTCACACGTCCCTCGTTATCCCCAAGCCACCACCTTCGTATTGGAACCCAGAACAAGTGAGTTAAGCATGGATAATTCTGTGCATGGATCTTTTAAGAGAAATGTTTAGGACTCTGGCAGCCCTCTGGGTTGCTCAGACACAACCTCCACTGGTTTTCACAGCCAGAAGTTATGAGGATTTCTGTTCTAGGCACTGGAAGTCTGGTCTGGGGAGCCTGGTGTGGAGCTAGGGCTCCTTGCTCCTATGGAGGGACCTCTGCAGTTGAGATATTCCTTCTGATTCTTAGTAGCTACACATGGGTTTGGGACAAGTCTTTCGCATCTCTGCCTTTCCTAACAGTCTTGATACTGCTTCTTATGTCCTTAGTTTTAGGACTTCTGTTCAGCTAGACTTCAGGTGATTCTCAATGATGGTGGTTCTGTAATTTAGTTGTAATTTTGATGTAGTCCTGGGAGAAGGTAAGCACATCATTTCCCTACTCCGCCATCTTGACTGGAAGCCTATGATTTGGTTTTAACAATTCATGTTTTAGCCTGCCATTCCCTCATACAAATTTGATGAGGGATTTTTAAAATGACTTTTCCATTCATAAGCTTATTCCCCTTTGTACAACCTTCACTAACACTGCATATAGTTTTTCAAAACTTTTGGTTTTCTGTTTGTAGAGTGTGGGACATATATTATTAATGAAATATTGGTGGATTTTTTTTTCTGAATTATCTTGAGAGAATAATGTTCTCTTACTCAGAAAAAAAAGTCCTTCAGAATGAGGTATTCTTACAAAAAATCATTATATCCACATATGTTCATAAGATACACTATTAAATTTGGTAGTCCCATCACATGTAAGCTTCAGATATTGTTGCTTTAATGCATTCCCTCACTACTTTGATAAAAGCCTTAAGATGTTGCCACTAGTTCTTTGATGATTTCCTCTGATGTTACAGTACCTTTCTTTTTTTCTCCAAAAAATCTGTTTTGCATAAACATGAGAAGTCAAGGCAGTTTGAGTTAACGAGTGAAAAGATTAAAGTTTTAGCAACAAAAGTACATATATTTGTGATCAGTTCTCTCACATATTATAGAACTCTCTCCTCATGTAAGGAAGGTTTATTTAAGAATTCTGAAAAATATAAATCATTCACTTTAAAAGAAGCCCAAATGTGTTATTCAAGTTTATAATTTTGAGGTTTATACAGCTATTTCCCCATTAAAATAATGAGATTTATTAATAAAATTTAGAGGAGGAAGGGTCATATTTACCTGGATATTGATTTATTCATTTTCTCCATCATCCCTGACCGACTTCTGAATGTGTCTTGCATTCTGTTGTATTTAGGCATGGATAATATATATAACTTAGTTCTTGCTTCCAAATCATTTTGTGGCAATTATGATTAATAAAAAGCCATTGTGAAATACTTATGTCCATATTTAGGTTTAACATTCCTGCAGGGATGAACTATTAGGAAATTGATAATGAATTTTAGTTTGTCCATTTTAACTACGAAGTTCTGCTTTCAACTAGACTATAGTTAATAATGTCATATTGTATACTTGAAATTTGCTGAGAATAGATCTTAAGAGTCTTCACCATAAAAAAAGAGTTAACTATGTTAAGTGATTTATGTGGTAACTATCTTGATTGTGGTGATCATTTCACAACGTATATCTTTCAAATCATTATGTTGTACACTTTAAATACATATAATTATATTTGGCAATTATTCCTCAATAACACTGGAAAAATTCAATAAAAACCTGTAATATTCAGAATTAAATACTATTAGCCAAACAACTTTAAACTTACTTGTGATATGGGATAGTACCCATCTCATATTATTTCTCTTTTAGTCAATGTCTGGACAAAGTTGTCTAAAGTGTGAATATTTCCTTGAGCTTTTTTCTCTTCATATGCAATTCAATCCTTCTAATGCTTATGCTGTAATATATGCATCCAAATATGCTTCTGTGGCTCTATTCTAGAAAAGAATGGCATTTTACTAACTTTCTGTGGTACCTGTGGAATTGCATTTATCTCATTGTGCCATGTCATTTTCACTTTGCTACTTGTATTCTGGGAACTGATAACAGACATCTATAATCTAATTATCATGCTTGATAATTTACCATGTATTTTCTTTTCTTTAAAATTAAGGTTACTAGGTACCACTTTATTGTTTGTTTCCTCCTTGTCATACTTGGTGTGTTTCTCTCATGTCATGTTTATAGTTTTATATCAGCTTGCCAGCATAAGGTGAACAGTTGTAGGTATGCATATTGTATGAGAGATGCATCTCTCTCCCCTTGTAACAGGAACTGGCTGATCATGTGACTCTGCCCAGAGGAATTAGAGTCACCAACAGCCATGTTATTTGCATGTGCATATATATGAGTTTGTATGTGTGTGTGTGTGTGTGTGTGCATTCTCTTTGTTTCAGAGCTGTTATCCAAAACAGGGAGAGTATGACCAAGAGCATAAAACCTATGAAATCCTTGGATTTTTCAAAGCTTAGCTTTGCCTGCTTTGAAATGAAATGAGACAATGAAGTGTAGTTTTCTACATGATTAGCAAGATCTACACACAGAGAAAAGAATCACTTCTGAGCATACCATTACTTGTCATAGATTTTCAGATATACCAACTTGATCACTGCTACTTGCCAGCTCTCTTTTTTTCTTATTTAACATAGGAAATTTTCAAGGGGTTGAATTCTCTAGTCTTCTAACTTTATAATCTCTGAAATATATTACTTTTTTAAAAAAATCACTGCATTCTATAAGATGTGCAAGTGAAAGCACCTAGCAAAGCTCCTAGCACATAATACATATGACCTAACTTGTATCTAGAGCTGATATGTGAATAGAGTTGTACTTATATTTTATAATAGTTGGCTTTCTCTAGCATTTAATTGGATATCTCTTCATTTTTTTCTTTTTTCTTTTGATGTCTTCCTCTTTTTTCCTCATTAGTTTATAGCACAATGAAAAGGAAGCATTATTATATGAAAAATGTAACACAATTGTTACATTGAAAGTTAAGGCAACTCACATAATTTACACCCAGTATAATTAGCATGTTTACATGCTAGTCTAGACACACCCAGTTATTTACATTTTGGGAAATATTTCAGTTAGCAGATTTAACAGATCCTTCTCATTTCAGTGTCACAACAGGAGGTAAATAATCAAGCCACATGAACTAAGTATCCTGGGAAATTTGGTATTAACATTTCCTTGAGGGAAACCTCTATCTACAAAGAACGTATTCCATTTTAAATTTCCTAAGCCATGGCAGTATGAGTTTATGTATATGTGCAAGTGTGTGTGTATTTTTTAAATTAGGAAATAAGAATAAATTATGTTGGCTACTTTCTAAGATACTATCATTTTTTTTTTAAAAGGACTATTGTTGTCAATGAAATAATTTTCTTGGGATTTGTTGACAGTTTTATTGAAGTCTTATTAGCCTTTTATTGTCTTTTGTTTAATTCCCAAACTATGAAGCACCTACCGACCAAAGTGAATTTAGAAACTACTACGTTTCTTGTCACCAAGAATAAGGGTTATCCCCAAGAGAACGTTCATACTTTGCTCATTTTACTTTTTTCTGGTTGAAGTCATATCTTGATTTTGTTACATTATTGCATATTACATCCTTACACGAGAAACTAGAGAGTCTTATCCCTTTTCTTTTCTTTTTCTACTTATTTTACTTCATCAGAATGTAGTTTTAGCAGTTAAAAGTAATCGAAAATTATGAATTAAATTATGTGCACATTGATGTTTCTTTTGTATGTATCAGCACATTTTTAAATCTCTAAAAGGAGTGAAAACAATCTTGAAATGAAAAAGTCAAAATATATTTCTACTTATTTCTTTATTTTGTACTTCTTATCTTATTACCCTTTACAGCTTTTCTTTCTTTAAAAGTAATTTTAGTATTAAAATTATTATAGTTTTCTCAGGAAAACTTTGCTCGTAGCTAAATTTGAATTTGTGAAATGTCTCTAATATTTTTATGCTCTTCTGAAAGATAATTTCTCCCTCACAGTTAAATTCTGGAAGGTGTTTTGGTATAGATCTTAAGAACAAAAGTCATAATACTGATAGACACATATACTCTTACATAGTTTTTCTTGTAGTTTTATTTTTGTCTCCTCAAATTCATGATAATCAAAATGATCATCTTCAACTATCTGTCTCTCTGCTCCCTCTCTTATTCCTCTGGCTGCATTCTCTTTTCATTTGTTTTGAAATGAAATAAACTCATAGCTTATTACTGGATGGACTGAAATTGTTTCTTAGATGACATTATAGGAGAACTATTCTTTACAAAAGACTGATTTTCTGGGAAATGTTGAACACTAACGGCTCTTGGGAGAGTGTTATGGTCATTGGTCTTAATAACAAATATCTTACTTCTTTTTTCAACATATGGTAGGACTGCAGGTCAATTTCCTTTGAAGTAGGCATGGCCATTGATAGCTATGGCCAATGAATGAGGAACAGAAGTGATGAGCATTACTTCCTGCAGAAACTTTAAGAACCTGCATATAGTTCTACGTAACCTGTTTCCTTACATCAGTGGAGTTGAAAGCATATATGGAGATGGAACTTCCCAGCTCCTGGGTCCTTGAGTAACTATGTGGAACAGAACTCCCCCACTAATCTGCCCTGGACATGCAGAGTATGAAATAACATTTTGTTTTTTTTTTTTGTGCTCTGTTTTTTAGGAGTTATTTGTTATGACAGCATATCCTATCCTCCCCTGTCTGACAGAGAGCAACTGTACAATTTTGGCAGGCTGTAGAAGACTTGTCATTTTTCTAATCTCAAGGGAGCTACAGTGTCAATCATGGGAGATGCCATCTCATTTGGAACATTCTAACATTACAAAGGAAGAAGCTATGTACTTTTATATGTTTTATAGATAACACATCTTCTAGTCTGAGTGTAGTAGTGCTCAGATTAGATGGCAGTCTCCATGGAATATTTTTGATTTCTGGAATTTTATATATAATAATCCCTCCCAAATTTTAAAGATATCTTCTTTACCTTAAGGATTCATTACCTTCCAAATGCAAATGTTTTGGGGAGGGAGAATATTTTATGCCTTATCAGTCATTTATACCTTAGTGAATAAGATGCGTAATGAATTAATTATAGAATTTTCTAAAAATAGTTTTAGACAGTGGCAAAGTAGGGAGATAATACAGCATTATGGCACCTGTCTGGCAAAAGGGAGA
Source organism: Rousettus aegyptiacus (assembly GCF_014176215.1). Lineage (NCBI taxonomy): Eukaryota > Metazoa > Chordata > Mammalia > Chiroptera > Pteropodidae > Rousettus > Rousettus aegyptiacus. The sequence goes on from NW_023416288.1 coordinate 72,333,189, forward strand.
AGGACATAGAGGTTGCATGTTAAAGACAAATTTTGCCTACTTCATAATTTTCAGAAGGGTTGGCTCTTTATTTAATACTCCAGTGTATGCCATGATTAAACATAAGCTCTAGAGAAATCTTAAATCCCTCATAGAAGAATTAAATTATATTAATGCCTTACAGGTTTCTAGAGACTCTTTGTTCTTCAAAAGTGAGTTGTTGGGGACAGAAAAACTTAGGAAAGTAATTTGATTCTCTTCATTGAATTTACCCATTTCTCACAGAGCAATGATAAGTTCATGCACTGTTGCTGACATGGGTGGATTAATAAATCGATGTTTCTAAAGTTCATTAAAGTAAAGAACATTTTAGAAGTGGAAAAGCACTGCTATTGCAATTGTATAGTGATATGCAGATTATACATGTGTTCCACAGCCCTCATGCCTGGTGTGCTTCTGGTTAAGGACATAATAACTTTTATAGAATAAAACTTAAGTGCAGTTTTAAAAGATATTTTTAAAGTTTACAAACATAATATTGCCAGTATGCTAGTGAGATAATAAAAATCGAGATAAGTTTCAGTATTAGTAACATGAACTCCTGCATGTTAGATGATCTGTAGTTCTTAAATGATAAGGAAATTCAAGATCAGATTTGACATTTAGGGTTTATCTTAAAGTACTGTTCAGCCTAAGTCTGGAGCTATCACCTAAAAACAGGAAACATTCACTTTCTAACTTTTGTACTTCTCTAAACTAGTAATGAAATCAGACTTTCAAATAATCAATATCGATAATTTGCTAAGTGACTTCATTATGATATTAATCTCTCTAAAAGTACAATTCATATTCATGAGTGACAGATAAATTCCAGTTCTATATACTCACATCTGATTTTATTTGCTTGTTTCCTATGATAGTAATGATCTTGGACTTTTTTTCCAAACTTCTTCGAAAAGATACATCTTTTCCTTTGATTTATTTGATTCCTTTTTAAGAGAAGCTAGGTTTCTTCAGTGTTTAACAGATTGGAAGGTTTTCATGTTGGTAAGATTAAAGGCATACTTATGGGCATAAAGGCCCTCAAAATCCCAGTAGTATATATATAAAATCAATTGCAAATAAAAGGATTTTTAATAATAACCTTTTATATTTGAGACTTCTGTAAAAGTAATCTGAATAACAACAAATGTATTGTTTTTCTTTTTTGAAGGGCTAATAGTCTATCTTCTTGTCTGCTTTTCACTTAACTATAGATCTGCTTTTTCATTCCATTTCCAAAAGTGCATTAGCTGCCATTTGGCAAGCCACAATTTTTTCCTGTGTGGTCTGTTAATATTTTTTAACTTAAACATTATTTAACTTAGATGTTATCTATTATTGATTACCTTAGTGCCCCAAAATATGTTTGACTTTGGAAACCAAACAATCTCTGCTTTCATGGAGTTTATCATTTCAATATCCTATTTCCTCCCAAAATCAGATGCAAAAAAATAATCTTTTTATTTCTTACTTCGTATTTGTTTATTTCATATATTACCCCATTAGATTACTGTTTTTTTTTGTCTTTAAACCATACATAATTTATCTTCCAAAATATATCCCAATCACCATTTCAGTGAATAAAAGCTTGTCTTCCAACAGTCTTCAAGGGAAGTTTTGTCAGAGGGCTGCCCTCAGCATGAGAGTCCATTTTGCTCATGTGTAGCTCAGGCAAGATGCATGATTTTTTAAAACACAAAGGCAAGATATATTTAAACATAACATTTGCATGAAATTTCAGTAATTGACATGAATGCTTTGCTTTATTCATATTGTTTTCAAAATAGGTAAAATAAGCAAATGGTATAACCTATAGAATAAATGCAAATTTTCACAGCACAAATTATGGGAACAAAGTAGTATCTTGAGATTTTTAAAAATTTTATTCAATATATAAAATGAGACTTCTTTAGACGCTTCATTTGCAATGTCAGTAAGTGAGAAAATAGCACTCACGTCCTTTAAAAATTCAGATCAAACTGGGTTAGGAAAACAATCAAAATTAGAAATATTATGAGTTGAATTATATATCTCCTATCTACATAGGAAGATAAAATATTCTTGGACAAGATAAATATTATCCGGGAGTCACTTTGAAAACATAATTATATTTATTCTTTAAATTATATGTAAGGAAAATGTGATTACATGAAATATGGGAAATTTAATGGCCTTAAGTAAAAACTCAAAATCTTAAATGAAGCCGCATTTCTTAAAAACTGAAAATTGATGCATGTCAGTTTGTTGAGAAAATGTTAACTGTGAGACTAAATATGCTACTACAGTAAATGTGGGAGCTTAGTCCATTTTGATAACAACTATATACTGCTTGTGTATATTCTGAGAAGAATTAATTACGGGCCAATAATAGAATAAATGAGAGCTTTTACTGTGGTCACATAACTGCGATGGAGTAGTTTTGTTGGAGTGTTATTTCTTAAATTGGTGGCATATTTCAGATAAAGAAAGGAAGTTCCCTTACTTGAAACTGCTGTGTCATTTCTTCTTCCTTAACTGAAATTCCAACCAACTTTCAGGAAATGCCCTAATGAGCCACTTCTCTTTTCTCTTCCCTCAACTAAGTGGATTCCAGCCAGCCCAAGTTATTCATAATCAGATCGTTTACTTTGGTTGTCTCTTTTGGCATGGTGCTTATGTTTTGGGAAGAGGGATTATAATTTGGTGCTGTTTGTAGAGGTGATAACACTGATAGAATCCAATCATTGCTGGTAGGTAACTAAACTGGCAGGTTAATTTTCTGTACTTTAAACAAACTCTGAAGATGTCTAATCAATACCTATTTTACTTTGATATGTGTGACTTTCTTATAATTATGATTTCATTTGCATGATCACTACTGGCTATCAGGATATTAGAGTAGTCAAGTTGGGATTTGCTGTAATTTGGATAAAATATATATGAAATTCTATTAATGTCTTATTTTCATCAAGATGGAGAAATCACTGTTTTAGTTCATGATAACCAAAGCAATTTCTTCTTCCAGTTTAACATTCTTAGATATTTACTAAATTAGAACCTGATTTAACACTTTATTGTAACTTATATGTTATTTTTTGAGTAAATGTTAATTTTTGTTTATATTTTAGCAATATATTTTTCATTGGCTTTATGAGTACTGTTCATAGCAGAAATAACGCCAGCTAGTACTTTAGCATATGTTATTTTTCCAGAGTTAAAAATTATGCTTCTTTTTTTAAAATGACGTTTTGGATTCAGAAAGTTTGCATAGGAGATGTTAAGTAGCCCAAAGCAATAACTTTTTATAGTAACAGTTTTCAATTATAATAATTAGAATTAGAGTAGAGACTTGAAGAATATACATATATCTGTATATGTATATGCACATACATATGCACATATATTTTATATGTATTTATTTAGATGGATTATAATCTCTTATTTTAATATTGTTTTAAAATGTTTCATTGGAAATAGACATTTTGAGGAATATAAACCTTAGGTAATCTTTAATTCATTTTAGGTAACTAATTAGTAACTTATTTACTAGAAACTTTATTTAACCTTAAGAGATTTTAAAATAACCTCATGATTCTTCTCTGTTCAGAAACTATGAACAACAAAGCAGAGTGAAACAGAATGTTGGGTTCATTATCAAGATTAATCAATTTTGTTTCACTTCTGCTTTAGATGAATCTGAGCATAGTTTATACTTTTCAGTAGCTTTGGAATTAATACTACATCTTTTACTTTTTTGGTGAAAACTATCTTAAAGAAGCCAAATTTGTGATTTCCACTTTAAGAATAAAAAAAAAAGATATATTTCATGTATGTGTGTGTGTGTGTATATATATATATATATGTATTTCATGTTGTCTATTTTAGTCTTAATTATTATTATTATTATCGTTATTTTAATTTTCAGTTTCTTTCCAAAGCAGTAGAATAGTTCAATGTATGAGTAATTTTGTTGAACTGAAACTTGAAGCTAATGTCAAAAAATGAAATGAGCTAGAAAATGTTTCTTAAAAGTCAGCTTAATTGTAATGATTGTTGTAAGTTATAGATTGCCAAAACAATTATGAGGTATTTAAATATGATTCAGGTTTCTAGCATAAATGAAATTTCCAGAAATTGTGGTAATTAACACAGTGGAAATGGAAAATAATTTTGAAAACAGTAGTTTGAATAGTTAAAAAGAAGAAATAAAGAAAGGAGAAACAAAAAAAGAGAAATATTGTTAAACAATGGTTTCAAATAACTAATGAAATCTGATTCAAAAGGAATGGTGATAGATATAGATAAAATAATAATCATATTATATGCATGAAGATGCAATCATTCAATTCTTTATAAATCGATGTACTAATAAAATTATCTGAAATCAACTAGACATGCCATATTCTTCATGGAGATAAATTTAATTAATTCTTATAGTAAAAAATATTAGATTAAACAATGGAATGATAGTAGACCCAGAGAGGTAATGTTTACAAATAGCAGATTGCAAATTTTATACTATTTGTCAAAACAAAACAAACATATAGTGCAAAATATAGTTTAAAAAAATACATAGTTCTTGTGCAAGTTTTACTGATTATGTTTACTAAGGTTAGAAAGAAGAGTCTGTGAGGCATAGAGCAGAGGATGTATGAGGAAGGTAGGAAGAATCATATGTGTCCTCCAAAACGTAACTTGTAAGGAGGGAGAACTTAACAGTAATCTTAACAGTAGAAAATATAAGAAAAAAACTAAAATACAGAAATGTTCCTTATTTTATAGAGTTGTGAATTAAGGAATCTGTGGGGTGGGGTATAAGGCTGGGATGTAGGTGTTTGGAGATATACCCGCACTTGGCAGGTATTACTTTGCCTATGAAAGCTTAGAGGAGGATAGGTAATTTTGTGATTCCGTTAAATTGCATTTATTGCAGTTTAGAAATTCTCGGCCACTTACTCATAAACAAAAAAAGAATATGAGAATTCTTTGAGAATTACAGGTAGTTTATGTTAAGCCTTAGGAAAATTGGAGGAATCTTTATTATGGAAAAGTGAAATAGTAAGATAGGTTTTATGGAATTTTGTCAGGTGACCATTTTAAGAATAGATTGGTTAAAGAGAGGAAGTCCTTATTCCAGATTCTGTAATTGCTCTCAGAATAGAGTAGAAGGTTGAGCCTAATGATCTTGAAGACCCATTAGATTGCTTTTTTTTTTTTTTATCTCCAGGTTTGAAATAGGTGAAAATTCAAAAATAAGACTAAAAAGATAGTTTAAAAGTATGGGTTTAGGAAGTAGAAATTGAATTTTAATAGGGATTCCCATGCCTCCTTATATTCATTCCTAAGAATTACCATAGAAGACTATTTCCAAATCATCTCTTGCCTTTCCTGAAACACAGCCTGAGTAATAGAACAAATTGTGATTCACTTTCTAGTTTCTTCCACTGAGCCAAAGAATCCTTCCATCCCTCCCTTTGTTCCTTTCTTTATTTCTTGTGGTGTAAACATGTTTCCAATACAGAATTTCATGTGCACATGAACAATTAAGTTTAAAAGATATTCAGCTTCCTTTGATCTATTTCCATTCAGATGAGAATTCGAACCAGAGCTCTCTATCTGTTCAATCAGATATTTTGCTATAACCTCTTCCCCATCTTGGTTAAAAGTCATTCTCTCAAACATCTTTCCCTACTCCCCCCAAATCAATACCTACTATATTGAAAACCTGATGGGTAATGATCTCAGCTAGTGTCTGTAGGGAATTCCTTGGCAGCTAAGATGTTTACAGTCTGCTCCCTTTGGTCCCACACAAATTCAAATGGACTTGAAAGTGCTGAACCATCTGAGGTCTGCAACAGTTTTGTAAGCAGCATTTTCTCATCACCCGACTTTAAGTTCTGGTAAACTTTTAATGTTTTTCTCCACTTAGTCAATCGCTTTTCTTCTTCTAGAGCTTATTGTCCTTCACATGTGCAAGACACTTTTCACATGATGGATGATTTGCTCTTTCCATCAAAATCATAACTACCATTGAAGATTTTTCCCATAAGCACTTACTTCTTTACTTTCTCTCTGCTCTCAAATTTTAAAACATCTTTTATTTTATTGTAAACAATGATTTTTTCTTATTAACCTTTTGAACGCATTGTGACATGTAGGGTTATATAGTGTTTGAAAAATTGAGCATATCCATTTAAATGAAGAAATAAACCAGGGAGTGAGTCTGCCCAGTGAGCTGACTGATGACACCATCCTCTGGAGAAGGTAGAAAATGTGTGATTTTGCCTTCTAAGTTGAAGGTGTTTAAGTAGAGGAGTATACCTGGTGCTATACTAGGTTTGAGAATAAGATGCGTGAGCTATGTTACCTATCAATGAGCAGTTGAGGCATTTCAATAATTAATCACACTGCAAAGTGTTATAATAAAAGTACATATAAATTTACTATGAGTCTGGGGTTTTGCAAGGTATTCAAAGAGATGAAAAATAATTAGCTATTCTCAGGGCAGGCAAAAAGAGGAGAAAGGCATTGGACCAAAACTAGCATTCGCAGAGTTGTGAAAAGTATGGCACATTCAGGGTTCTTCATTACAGTGTGGGATCATTGTAGGGAATAACATAGAATGGGGCTGGAGAGTTAAGATAGGGGCAGATCATAAGAGCTATGCTTTTAAGGGTCATAAGATTTTAGCAAGGGAAAGTAGCTTGATCTGATTGCATTTTAGCAGGATATCTCTGGCCATTTGGGACAAATACTGGAGGGATGAAAGACTAGAGTCATCAATTCTAGATTTTGTTTATAGAATGCTCTTGATTCTGTTTTAGGAGAACAAGGACAAACATCTGTTTCTCGATAATACTTTGTAAGTAGTTGTACTTCTGGAAAGAATAGAAGACAAAGACAAGTGTTTTGTTAAAAATATGATATAACCTACTTCATAAGAAAATCAAAGGTGGTGGACTGCTATTTTTCACTGTTGAAATAACCACTTAAACTGAACATGGATTAGCTCCCAACCAGTGGGCCAAACAAATGTTTGCAAGTGATTCAGTGATTTCTTTGTGGTTGCTTGGTTTGGTGCTGATAGAACACACTGTGAAATAGGAAGTCGATTCAGCATTTTTAGCTTGCTACTAACTTGCCATGTGACTATGAATAAGTCTCTCTCTCTCTCTCTCTCCCTCCCTCTTTCTTTTTCTCATGCACACATGCATGCGTGTGTGTGCGTGTGCGTGTGCGTGTGCGTGTGTGTGTGTGTGTGTGTGTGTTTCCTAACTATTTTAATTTGTGGTGAGTGGAAGGGACCAGGACTGAGTGTGAAGGGTGAGGGGTCTGGTAGTGGTAAAGTTTAGGTTTCCTGTTCCTGAAGAGTAGTTCCGAATTTAGTCCTGGGGTATCAAACTTATATTAGATGTGGGAGCTCTAAGATTAGAAATCCAGCTCAGATCCCAAAGATAGGACCTCTCTCTTTCTTCCTTTGGGATCCATAATCTCACGTTTTGGAAAGATTTTTAGAGTATGAGACATAACCATAGGCTACTATTTCACACATCTGGCCTTTTTCCTCTCAATATCTTCTCCCAAAAACAGCCTTAGAGAACTCTGCCTTAGGACAGAGCTCTCAGAGCAAAATGAAGTATAGGATGAAGCAACTCTGCATAATTTGAGAAGTAATCTTTAATTTATCTTTTCTTCATAGGTACTCTCTACTTTTCTATATGTTCTAATAATGTATTGCCAATTAATTTGCAATTCTATTTATTTGAACATAAAATACTAAGTGTATTAAACTATCTAAATTCACTTATATTCAGTCCTATTGAACATATCCATTGAAATGTATGACTAACTTTTATTAGTTGCTTAGGAAGTATTTGTCTAAAGACAAAACAAATGACAACAATAACAAAATAGCAAGCAAAGATATTCCAGACTACACTAGGAAAAGGAGGGAATTTGTAAAATAAAGGCATAAGTTAAAATATTAAGTCCTCTACTGAGGGATAAATGGGAGTCGGTAAATGTTAACTAATCTGCTTGAGTAGCAGTCACCTTAGAAGAGTTTTAATGAGTATTGATATCAGCTATATTACACAAAATCTTTTCTCTTCTCTTTTCTTCACCAGTTGATAATAGCTAACATTGATTGAGCTCTCATCTGGTACAACAAGGCTTTACATGTATCACCTCATTTGAGCCTGACAATACCTTCGAGGCAAGTGCTGTTAACTTTATTGTTAAGAAGAGAAAAGTGAGGTTTACAAAGGATAAGTAACTTTCCCAAGGTGACCAGAGAGTAAGTGACGCAGCAGGAACTTTAATCGAGGTCTGCACGGTGCTTAGAGATAGGTAAATTATATAATTTTTTTTCAATCACTTTTAAATTTAAGTTTTATCTTTGTCATTCTATTTCATTCATTTTGAACAAATACCCATCTCTATAGCAGAGAAGGGGAGACAGTGCAAGGGCAAAGGTTTGGGGAAATCAGAAAGCATAGCCTTACTAAAAATGGTTCCTAGACTTACATATGGATAACGAGGTCTTTGACTGTATTAGATTTGCAAAAATAGCAGTTGCAGAAGTAACTAGGGACCAGAATAGGTGGCTCTGTTTCATAAAGGAAAGGGGCAAAGTGAAGAGACTCATTAATGTTGAAACAGTAGATGGATAACCAGTGACAAATATCAAGTAGATTTGCTTCAGTTTGGTCAGAGAAAGGTCATTGATTATTTTTGGTTAAACCGGTTCACAGAGGCCAGGTCTCCACTAAAAAAGGGAATTAATTGCTTCCATTCCCCACTAATTGCCTCAACATTTCCCTTTGCTTTGTCATTGGAGATTTGGTCAGAGAGACAAAAAGTCAAAAGTCAAAGTTTGATGGAATCTACATAAAAAGGAAATCTGAGGAGACCAAATTATGGCATTTGGTGTAATAATGATAATGATATTTAGCATTTTTTCCTGGGAGTGCTGTGGATTTTTAGAGACCTTTTCAATCTTTAATCAGACTGTAGGGCACATTTAAGAGAGTTCACTGTTTTTATTTCCATCTAGAGGATAAGGCATCACAGAGAGATGAACTGACCTAGGGCAAGTCTCCTGAGATGTTAATCCTGCGCGTTGGATTATACCCTACTATGTTGAGTTTTAGCTAAAAGCCTGGGCTCGTCCCAGAGGTATCCCTCATTCATGCTCCTTCGAAGTCTTTAGGCTTTTTGTACATTATTGTCTGAGATTACTACTTCTATCAATGACAATAAAATCAACCAAGGAAACAACTCAAAAGGTTTTAATGTTATAACAATTGCTTTGTTCGTAGGCTATTTATTGATGCTCCAGCCATCTTCAATTAGCAAGACATTCTATTTTGTACTTATTGAATTAACCAGTCTCTGAAATCCTTTATAGCTCTAGGTCCTTTGGAATATGTGAGTTTTATATTTCAGACTTGTTTATTTTGGGTTTTTTTTTGGAACCCAAAGTGGCAATTTAGAAAGTGGAAAAAACATGGGCTCTGGATATGATAGGCCAGTGTTCAATCATTTTGGCCTCTCTGACTTACTTGTAAATACATTCAGGGGCCCAATAAACAATTTTTTTAGGGTTCCAAATCTGTAATATCAACTACCCTTCATTGCTAGAAGAATCAAAAGTATGTTATTATTAATTAAACAAGTATTATATTACAAATTCTTAGAAACATGGTGAATTAGAATAAACATAGGTTTTAAAGTAAGATGGTTAGGTTTCAAAACAAACTCTGTCATAACTAGCTGTTTGACCCCAGAAAACTTATGTAATTTGATTAAAACTCAGTTTCTTCATGTAAATCTGACATACTTCATTGGGTTTCATGGTTATTAAATGTAAAAGTGAGAGGAAAGCAGCTAGCTCAATGCCTGCATAGACAGGTACCTAGATATTTTAACCATATACTTATTAGTATTGTTATTAGAAATTATAGAAATATTAAATGATAAAACTTTTAATTAGAGCAAGACCAAGCAGACATAAGATGTTAGTATAAAAGAAGTCTGGTACTTTATAAAAAATACTTTGTTTGAGTAAGATGCTCTCACAGTTATGGTGAATTTGAGCCAGACCATCTTCCTCTGGTCAGATGCCTCTCTACAGCAAGTCTTTCTTATCCTACCCTATTGAAAGGGCCATGCTCACATTAAGTCATTTAATAATAAGAATAGTCCTAGGAATTGAGTAATATTCTTACAGATAATACAGATAAGAGTATTTACATCCTGGGAGAGAAAAATTTGGTCCAAAGGCACAAAACTTGTCAGTGAAAAGCTCAAGTTTGAAGCCAGGTAGGATAATTCCCAAACCTGCAATCCTAACTGTGCTCTACCAATACTTTTGAAACAACAGATTGCAATTCAAAATTGCTATATGTACAAGCTGAGTAATGAAATCACCCTCATTCTCATTTTTAAATCATTTAAATGGATTATTAAAACTTATGTTTTTTTCAGACAAAAATGGCTATTCACCCTAAAAATAGAAAACCATTATAAACAGTGACACCTATGTCATCAAACCCTATACTGTGATTTTTCTAAGTGTTTTAATTAATCTCAAAGAGCTCATGCCTCAGTCCTCTAACCAAGAAACCTTAGAAGCTATGTATATGGGTCCTTCTGGCTCCTATGGTGTTTTTCTTTTATCTGCCCCTCCCCCTTGCCTCCCCTCTCAAGCTCTCAGGCAGGCCCAGAATGCATATTTTTCTTCTGTGCTGAAGCTGAGGACCAACTATGAAGAGAGCCCTAATTGTTAAACTAGTTGCTCACAACTTTTTTGGCTTGTTTCTCTTTTGTTTTAAAAATTATTTTTCAATTACAGTCGACATTCAATATTGTTTTATATTAGTTTCAGGTGTACAGCGTAGTGTGTAGACATTTATATAATTTATGAAGTGATTCCTAACTTGTTTCTTTTAAACAATTTAACTTAATAAAAGTCCTGTCAAATATATAAACAGGGCACGCCTACTAAAATAGGAAGAAGTAAGACTGTGTGTATACATGGAAAACCTGGTTTGACTGTTTTGATTAATTTGACTGCCCAAGTCAGTCAAGAAGTAATCACCAGTTAAGCAAACCATTTTGACAGATTTTTGGCCCACTGTGACTGCTTATTTGACTGGCTTGCCTGTCAGGTTTAAGTGGTTGGATTGACTGGAGACACTCTAACTAGAAAATTTAACTTTGGAGAACGTAGGTGTCTGTATACCAGAATCTACTTTAAATAACATTATTTGAAATCTGTAAGTATTTTTCTGAGACCAGTGAGAGAAGTTTGAAAGTGACACATTGCAGAATTTGACTTTCTAGAATGAGATGTCTTGCTGCTTGCTAGAGCTGGCAATATATTTATAGGCTGAAAAACAATCACATTTTCCCCAATGTATATACAGAGTTCAATAAGATTGAAACCCTACTCTAACTTGTCCAAGTCCTAATAAGGCATCGTATTCTCTTACTCTTCTGAAGGGCTGATGACAGATGTATGACAGCAAATGACCTTAGATATCAGTTTACCAATTCAGTCATTAATGACTTGTGGTAAGACAAAGTTGACCTTGCCACTAATAATACTCTAAGAAAAAGAATTCATGAAAGAAAGAAACAAAACAAAACAAAACACCAAACAAAACCTTTGCTGAGGCAAGAGAATCAGATTGACATTATTATTTGAGCTGCTTTTCAAAAGCAAGCCCCTTTGTATATCTGTGCTTATGTTCCTTTAGGAAATTTACTTTGAAATAAACTTCCGGATTTGAGTAAGACAAAAAAACACCATAAAGACACAGAGGATGGTTTATGCTCACATTTATGGGGAGAACATAACAGTTATTGTCTGCTGTAAGCACATTGTAATAAGATCTGGTTTATGTTGGTTGAATATCCCAGTACATTTACACCGAGAATTTGAAATATCTTATTATTGTTTGAAAGACATTCATGTACTGCTTTCCAACACTCCTAAAATTCTAACTTTTCCCATGGAAGCATTTTCTAGATGTTCAGGATTTAGATGCTATCTTATGTACATTTATTAAATAGATTCAGTGTTAAGACTAGAAAAAAATTAGGGCCAGAGTTTCAGTAATGAATAACATGATGACACTTCTTAAAATAGTTTGTTTAATAGTCATATTTTCTCTTGTGTTAGAGTCGCTTGATGTATCATTCTATTTTTTTAATTATGTGATTAATAGATGGAAAAGTAGCTTACTTTAGCTTTGCTTTCAAAGTTTATGCTTTCTAGTCATTTTATGATGAAGTGTTTTTAGTAATAAAGCCCTTTGATCTCAGTAAAAATGAAAAGTAAATTAAATATCACAGTTTGAAGAATGCTATAGAGAGTCCATCAGGGTATATGTTTAAATTTTATATGTTCTCTACATTTTGGAATCATTACTAATAATGTTTTAATGATCATCTTGATGCTTCAAATCTTTTACACATTTAGGATTATTTCCTTAGGCTATAAAAATGTACAAATATATTTGTCTGGTAGTGATTCATACTGGTGCCTGCTACATTTTTCCCTCTTCAGTATTAAAAATATTTGTTGCTTTGAAAAGCGAGCAGCTTCATTTTAATAATCACTTCAGATGAAGAACAAAGACTCGGTAGTGAGACTAGTTAGGATTTGAACTTTTGCTTTTCTTCAGAGCTCCTTAACCCATCCTTTATCTCCTCTTTATGTGTAATGCATAGAGAACAAGGCTATTCATTTACCTCACCGGTTTGTTTGTGAGGGTTACATGCAACCAGGTGCGTAGTGCTCTAATGTCTGCCTGACACAAAGCAAACTTTTTTACTTATCAGCAATGTATGCCATTATTATCAGTATGATTATTAACATAGTTCTCACTTTAAAAAGAGCACCAGAATAGAGATAAGCAGGTGTGAATTGATTTTTAACTCTGTGCTGCTTCAATAACTTGCTTAACATCTCTGCATCTTAGCTCATTAACAAAATATGTCAAATAAGGGATCGTAATCATAAGGAATCAAGTAAGAGATAATAAGAGAGGTTAATAGATAAAAAAATGTGTTCTATAAATTGTAAAATGCTGTATAAAACAGATTATACTAGATCTCATTCATTCCATTCATCATTGTCTTTGGATTCCATGCCAGTTGTCTGCTTGCCCTATAATCTGTGGCTGCATATTTAAAAATTCAGTTTCAATGACAAAGAAGCCTCACACAAACTGTGACACTGGTAAAAATTATTAAAATGGTAAAAATGTTTAGAAATCAAATTACTTATGCCACCCATCACTGCTTTTTAAGTCTAATGGAAACATCATATTTAAAGTTCAGAAAATGACCCTTTGTCATTGTAAAGTATTCTGTAAGTAGTAAGGAAGACGATTAAAACCATGTTTGATGCTGCAATTTTTGGAGATAATTTTCCATTAATAAAAGGAAACATGGTTTAAAGACAAACATGTGTTTCCAATAAATCTTGTATGGTAGAATTTTTGCCACCATCAAGCAAAGTGATCAGTGTTAACAAGCATGGATATTTATGAGAATTTTGAATGGTTTCCTAAGGTAGAGGATTAGTTAGCAATGGAAAGGAAAAATGTAAAAGTCAGTAGAGGAAGGCATGGTACACTTTGTTTCCCAGGTTCAGGAACTTTTAGAAGACAAACCAATGTCCTAGCCTGAGACCAAAGCTCTCCACCTTCCAGTTCTCTTGCTTTCACACTCTTTATATCTTCTCTTTGGTCAGATTGAATCTTCTAATCCAGTGGCTATTCCACTTTTTTTCACCTTTTAGCCTTTGCTCTGTTTCATATCCAGTGATTACCTAAGTAATTCCAGTCAGTTCTCACAAATAGAGTCATAGAGTCTCTTCTTTCCCTATTGTTGTTATACCTGACCATCCTTGACCAGTGCAGCCTCTCAGCTCAGCCTCCAGCTGTTGTCAAGGAAGACAGTCCCAGGACATCATGCAAATTTGGATGTTTACAAATTAGTGATCTTTAATTTTGGCCAGGCCTTCCGCCCAGTTGACATAATTCTAGCCCATTGTCTCCATTCCATTTGGTAGATTTTGTATACTACTTTTCTTATCTCCTTTGCCCACACTCTCAGCAGATGAATTTGCCTATAACTTCACTGAGAAAATCTAATTTAAAAAGAAGAAATTTTCTACTCACTTCCTAGAAATCTAAAAATACTTTTATCAAAGTACATTCTCTTTTTTCTCCTATTACATAGAAAGAGAATATTTCTGCCAAAATGATTTCCTTTGCTTTAGATCCCTCTCATCTGTTTTTTTAGTCACCTATTTAATCAGTTATTTTTTGCTTGTATCTCTTACTTCTTCTTAATTACATGTTACCCTCTATATGTAAACATGGTGAAGTCTCCCCACTTACACACACACAAACACACACACACACACACACACACACACACACACACACACACAAATACTCTCATGTATTAACCCTAGAGACATCTATAACAACTAAAGTCTCTGAAGATTTCTCTGTTTATGGTCAACCCTCCTGAATTTTTAAAAGCAGATTAAGAGTGTGAAGTCCGAAACCAGATTTCCTAGGTTCAAACCTTGGCACTATTAGTTGTGTGGCCTTTAGTGTATTCTTTTTGCCTCAGTGTTTTCATTGTTAAAACTGGAATAGAAATAGTCTCTACTCCATAAGAGTAGAAATAGTTCTTGGCATATAGTAGCACCCAGTGTGGCCAGAAGACATTATAACTAGGTCCTGAGAGGTGAGAGTCAGTCCTTTAAAAAACCCAAGGAAAGCATTCCAGGCAGGGAGAAAAGCTCTGTGGTGGTGGAGAGATAGTGCTTGGCTTATTACAGTAATTGAAGAAAAAAGTCCAGTGTGACTAAACCACAGTGAATATGAAGCAGAGATATATGAGATGAAGTTAGACACGTAGGGAACTACCTATCTAACTTGTAGGCCATAATAAAGAAATTGGTTTTTATTCTATATGAAATGAGAAGCAACTGAAGGCTATATGAGGAACAGCTGAAGAGAGAAATGGAAGGAGCTGGAAAATTAGTAGCAGAGGACTCACAGTAAGGGATGATTGTGTCTTGAACTAGATCTCTGGTAATAGAAATTAAGATGAAAGCTTGAGACACTTGAGAGCTAGTATGGACAGGGTAGATTATATGTTGTTGGTGAGGGAAATAACAGGTGAAAGAAAGACTATCCTGTTTCTGAGTTGATAAATTGGATGAATGATGATGCCGCTAACTGATTTGGAAAAAACTGTAGAGAAATTGGTTTTGTGGGGGTATAATCATGATATTTGTTCATGTAAATTTTGAGATATTTGTTATTTGTGAGGTCTCTCTCCTCTCTCTGTATCAGTGTCTTTCTCGCTAATATATATATAAAGCTGGTCCTTCTACAAAGAGAAAAAATTTGAGATTTATGTTTTTTTAATATTTAAATGGTATTTATAACTGTGGAAATATGATATTATTCTCATAGATGGTAAAGAGGAGAAAGTGCCTAGTGCTGAGTCTTGTGGCACCTCCAAATCACTTTCGAAGTCGTTGCATTCCAGTGTCCATCCTCATAGGCAGTTCTGGAGCGGAAATGAAAATTGGGTAGCCTTTAGCATATAGGTGGTATTCAAAAACATGGGCACAGATGAGATCCTCCTCTGGGAGATTGTAGAGAGAGAGGAGAAAGTGCCTAGTGCTAAACCCTGAGGTCTCCTCATTTACAATTCACAATGTCCCTCTAGTCCCTGCAGGATGACTTCCATTCTCACCAAGTCCCTGAGATCATTCTCCTGAGGATCACAAGTGACCCAATTATTTTCCAGTCTGCTGGCAATCTCTTCTGCTCTTTCTCTTTTCTCTTCCCTGTGGTATTGGACTTTTGTTAACCAGTTTTTTTTTTTCTTGAAACTCTATCCCACATTGTCTTTGTCATATTACTCTGTACTAATTTATCTTATACTTTTCTGGGATTCTTTTAGTCTTTCCTGTGCATTACATGTTGATGTCTTCGGAGTTCTTTACTTGGCATTTTATCTTCTTAATTCTAATTCTTCTAAAACTCCAATTCATGACTTTACCTAAAACCTTAATTCAATGACTTCTAAGCTGGCCACAAAACCAGTATCTCTAAATCCACACATCTAGCTGTTTACTAGGTTTCCCTCTTGGATGTTCCACAGACACTCTGATTTCATTGTCTGATGTTGAAATGATCTTTGCTTCAATACTTTTACCCCTACTTTTATTCCTTATTTTGATAAATGCAATTTTCTCCACCTTTCCCCATTTCAAACTGAAGCATTATCTATTCCTTCTCCTTCACCACATGTATAAATCAATCAGAAGTCCTATACACATATTTTGTTTAATTCCTCTGCATTATGTATAATATTTGACCTAATTTTCTAGTACCGAATACTATTACCCCAGCTAGGGTCACCTATTCTTCTCTCCTAGAACATTGCCAAAACTCTTAAGTGTTCTTCTTGTGCTCAGTCTGGTCATTCAATAATTTAGTCATTGTATTATTGCCTTAGAGATATTCTAAAATACTAGGTGATCATTTTACTATCCTACGAAAAGCTTCACGTAGCACATCAGAGTTATAAGAGCAAAGCTTAGGGTAATATTTATTCCTCTTTATAAGCTGGCTTCTGTCTAGTTTTCTATTTTAATCTGTCCTCATCTATACTTTTTTCAGATCATATTGACAGAGAGAGTGAGAAGGAGAAAAAGAGGAAAGAAAGAAAGAAAGAAAGAAAGAAAGAAAGAAAGAAAGAAAGAAAGAAAGAAAGAAAGAAAGAAAGAAGAAAGAAAGAAGAACTAAAAGAAAGAAAGAAGAAGACGCCTGAAAGAAAGAGAAAGAAAAGGAGGAAGTAATGAACGAAGGACAAATGACCCTCCCTACCTCACCTCCATCCCTCACTCCCTCCTCCTCCCTCCCTCCCCTCCTCCATCCCCCTCCCTCTCCCTCTCTCCTCCCTTCTTTCCTTACTCCTGCCTTCCTATCATTCATTCCTTCCATCCAGGCACTTCATTACGGACGACTTTTTTTTATCTTTTATAATTTCTGTTAGTGGAGCATTTTAGGAACAATAAGTTAAAGGCATTAAATTTAGGGAACTGATCTCTGTTAGGATTTTCCTTGAATGACTTCAGCTATGATGGGGAAATCCCATAGTACTAGTATTTCCGTGCAGGGTGTTTCTGAAAAGCCATCAACAAAATCCTTAATGCTATAAGTATGAGAAAATAAAACTTGAAATTAATAAGGAGTATATTCTAGTTTCCTATTGCTGCTGTAATAAAATTCCACAAACTTAGTGACTTAAAACAACACATATTTACAATCTTATAGCTCAAGGGGACAGAGTGTGAAATCATTTTCATGACTAAAATCAATGTGTCAGCAGAATTTAGTTTCTTTTGGGACGTTCCAGGGGATAATCTGTTTCCTTGCCTTTTCCAGCTTCTTGAGGCTGCCCACATTCTTTGGCTCAATATTCATCACTGTGACATCTGCTTCCATAGTGACACCTTTTTCTGTTTGATTCTGGCCCTCTTGCCTCCCTTTTATAAGGACCCTCTCTTGAGATTACAAAGGGCCCATCCAGATAATTCAAGATAATTCCCCCATCTCAAACTTCTTAATTTAATCACACCCACGAAGCCCCTTTTGTAGTGTAAGCTTATATATTCACAGGTTCTGAGGGTTAAGATGTGGACATCTTTGGTGAAGGAGGCACTATTTTACCTACTACAGAATAATTAAATAATTGGTAAAAGCTTAACAAGGCTAAAACAATATATTTTATAATATATTTTTATTTTCCTCTTTTAGTTTTCAATGAAAAAATTTTACTTTAGTTGATTAGTCTGCTCAGATTAGTATAGTAAATAGAATATAAATTAAAAATATTAAATAGAATAGTCATGATATTTATGTAGAACAAGTAAGGCTGACAGTATTTTCTGCCTTCTCTATCTCTTCTCCTTATCCATGATCTTTTCTCTCTTGTGAAAATGTTAGGAAAGAAACATTAAGATTATGGTAAAGAATATAATAATAAATTAAAGTTTATCCTGGGGAAGAGAGCTAGGACTCTTGAGAACAGTATGTATTTAATACGTAGACCTAGAGACTAAAGTGGAACAAAGCACCTTAAAGACATCTAGAGTTAATATTTTTTGATAGTAGATTTCAATTATAGTATTGTTCCATACTATATGGAGAACTCAGATGTATGATGGTTACAAAACAGACTAAGTGAAATAAAATAAAACAAAAGCAGAATTATAAGTGAATCAAATCAAACTCTACTAAGAGTAGGTAAGCAACTCCAGAGGTTTTTCTACCAGAGTCAGTTGATTCATAATTATTTTGGGATAAAGGACATATTTTTTCCTAATGGTTGGCTCTGGAGTTACAGTTTATTATCCTTGTGAGCTGATAAATAACTTGCAGTTGAAACCACTTGCAATCGAAAGATGAAAAGTTGTTTACTTTTTGCCTATGTGATTGTGAGCAAGTCTGATAACCTGTTTAGGCTTCAGTTTCTTTATCTACAAAGTGAGTATAAAAGTCCTTACTCAAATCACTGGACCGTTTGATTCAACTTGTGACTGTGGCTACTGTTATTTTGCATTCTGAACTTTCAACTAGCCCATATGGTCCTGTGATTGGTCTCCTTGAATTAAAATTTAATGGCTATGTACTTTCTATAACCATAAAAAACTTAAAATGGAAGTATATTTCTTTGATTCTAAAAGAACATTGTTTTTCAATGACAAGGGTATGGTGAAACTACAACAATTATATAACTGAAGGCCTTTCCTACAAGGAGGCATAATTACTTGAATAATTTAATTAATGTGAATAATGTAATAACAGTTGCATTTAGGACATAGAGAGTAGACAATAATCATATTTACTAGTTAAGTAAAACGAAGAATATATAAATTTTACCTTCCCCCTGAAATGCTAGTAATAACTACAAAATTTGAGTGATAGAAATATACTTATGAAATAGTCATTTTCTTCAGTTTGTCAGTCAAAATGAATAATTTCAGTCTCATTTTTAGCTAGATTATTTTAATATTTAACTATCTAAAATGCCCCAATCATATTCTTTAGAAAATGGTTAGACTAGAATACTGCAGTTCTAATGATGACATTCTATTATGATAAAAATGACTTCATTAATTGATGATCATATATCAACTCAAAGTAGAGGAAAGATTTTAAAAGTTTTCAAGTCTAACATATAGTGAAATTGTTTGAATTATTTAGGATTTTTTTCAGGAATAAACATTTATGATCCTTTTATTCATACAGAACTATTTAAATTTCTGTGTTATAAATTCAACTATATTAAGTGACCAGTTCATTTCTTTTATAAGTTCTGCCTATGTTAATAACATATTAATATTATCCCAAATCTAACCATCAAGATATAGTTAAAAATGTATTTGTAACAGAATGATATAAGAGACGGCAAATATTATAGGGAGGTTTGGGTTTTTATCCCTGATGTTCTTATTTATGGCTTTGGTTATATTTTAGAACATGTAAATTTTTGAAAAATGCATTGATCACTTTCAAAGATATTTGAAATACGACCTTTTAAAGAAGTCAGTCTTGTTTTTCCTTTATTCTCTGCATCCTTGAAAGAACACTCAAAACTGCATAACGAAAATGATTTCAAAAGGTCACAATACTAAGGATGAAAAATAATACATTTAAGCATTACATGAGAGTTTTGTTTTAAGTTGAAAGTAACGGTGAAATATAAAGTGTCATCTAAACACAATTGTTGATTTCTGAAGCAAAATGTCTTTTGCTTTATAAAAGTCTTCCTAATAAATATTAATGTTTAAGCATTAATGCAGCCAGATAAACATTTTTTTCTGAAAAGAAACAAGGCATTTTAATGAATCTAGTTGTAGTAATTAACTCACATATTTCCATAATTACAGGAAACAATTGAATTTTATGAGAAAATTCTAAAAAGCATATAAACTGTAGTATTAACTTATTTAAATATAACCGTAAGCACTAAATGTAAATTTGCTTGTAATTTCAAAATATAACATTACACATGGACAAGTTATTCTTAGGAAAAATACATCTTTCATTCACTGATTTTTTTTTTCTGAATTGGAAAGGAGATGTTCTCATTTTATTATTTCTTCATATGTTATCAAGAGATAGCATATGATCAATTGAATTTTAATTTTTGATACATTGTACTTTTTGAAAAAAAGCAATTAAATGTTGTACTTGTGTTTCTTAAAACTAATTGTGAAGGACCATTTCAGTTTTTATTTATGCTATTATAAGGTTAAATAAGATAATATATGCAAAGCATATAGCATAGTCTTTTCTACATGCTCTTCGCCCAATAGATAAAAAGAGGTACGAAATCTATTATCCAAAAATTTAGAGCTAAATGTGTTTCAGAATTCCCGATATTTTTGAATTTGAAAGGTAATATGGTATGTGTGTGTGTGTGTGTATGTATATATATATATATATATATATATATATATATATATATATATATATATAATTTATTCGCCGATACTTCCCCAGAGGAGTCAAGGACAGCATTCATAATTAAATACATTAATATGTCTGCAGCAATGCATAAAGATATCTAGTATAAGCAGGATAAAAAAATTATAAATAATCTTATTCATTTTATGTTTGATTTTGCCACCAAATGGGCATGCACCAATTTTTTCTTATTTTCAGAACTTTGTGGTTTTGGAATTTCAGTTAAGAGGTTAAGGAGTGATAACATGAGAGTCGTAATGTAGTTGGACTAGGAAAATAATGCATTATTTATATCAAATGGATAAGTGATTAATTTTGGAAATAGGGCAAAAAAATAATTATTTAATTAAGGAGGATTTACCTGACAATTTAACATACACAAATTTTAAATAAACATTTTTCAAAATTTACAAAAACAAATCAATGGGACTTAGGAGAAAACAGAGTTTAGCATCAGAATAGATTTCCCTATATGTAAATTAAAATTTAGGAGTCTGGCATGTTCAGTCTAGGCCCTTTCCTCTTATAATTCTGTATATCCTCCAATGATCATCTTATCAGTCAGTTATTACCTAAGTATAGACATTGTGGAAAGTTTATCTATAGTCCATACCTTACTTTTGAATTTCAGGCTCATATATCCAGCTGCCTACTTCACATACTCTCTTGGACATCTTCTAAACATCACAAACTCAATGCTTTCAAACTAGACTTATAATTCTGCCCTTCCACCCTTTCCTCAGAAGTACCTAAACCAAAACCAAAGAGAAACAACCCAGGCTTCTTTGAGAAGGGTGTCACTATCCATTTAGTCACTTAAGCCAGAAACTCAGGAGTCATCTCTTAATTCATTTCTAACATCCGTCGAATCCAGTTGCTTGTTTCCATGTGACCACCTTACCTTGGTTATAGGACCATAGTTCAAGCAGCCCTTGTTTGTCTCCTGGATGCTCTTTTTGCCCCTCTAAAATTTATCCAACGAAACTACTATGTTCCCTTTCTGTGATAAAGAAAATAAGACAGCTTTATATAACTAGAGGATTGCATCAACTGGTTCTAAAGGCCAGCCTTATAACAAACCATAATAACTCTGTTCTAGTCCCATTATCTCCTTTCAGTGCATTTTTCTCATCTCGTTTCCTCCCACCAGGGTCTTAGCACATTCTGCTCCATCTCCTTGGAATCTTTTTTTCTATACTCTTTCTCTAGTTCCTATCATCCTTCAGATTCAGCTCTACCATTCCTCCCTCAAAGAAGTTACCCTTAACTTTTGTTTAGATAATTTTTTCTACATACTCAGTCATGTGTATCTCTCCTTTTGATTACTTATAGCACTTAAAAATTTACATTCATTTGTGTGATTTTTTAATATTAAAACCTGTCTCTTTCATCTCTTCATGAGCTGTATGAGAATAGAAACTGCTAAGCATCTTTACCTACCCAAGTGGCTAGCATATATAGGCATATGTATATTTGTTAAGCAAATGAATGAATCAGTGAAATGAGTAGCAGAAACTGACTTTCATTTGAACGATTCATGCACATTTTATTTAGGTCTTTCTGCTGATTTTATGACACATTTCATTTTCATAGGGTTTATTACATTGTGTTATAATGGCATGTTTAATTATCTGTCTCTCCTATTAGATTGTGAACTCTTTGAGGACTGGGTTATGTCTATTTTGTTCACAATTTTATCTCCAGAGCTAATTACAATAGCGTAAAACCTGGTTGTGTGGTAGGCACTCAAAAATATTTATAGAATTAATAAATGCCAAACCTGTGAACACGACGTGAAATATATTTTAAAGTATTGTGGCTTAAATTTCCTGAATGTTTTATATTAATTTATTTTGGCTATTGATGATGTTGTCAATTGACTGTAGTGTGTTCATAGCTGTTGTATTGTTTTAAAGCCAACATGAGGTGGTCAGTCTCTGATGTGATTCTTAAGTGATATTCATGGCTCAAAAACTCCAAATTTACATACTCTTAAAAAGTAGATTGGATTAAATTAACCACAGTTATTGATGGCTTATCTAAGTTTTAAAAGGCATAAAATGGTAATTTTACTGAGATACTAACATAAACAAAACAAATCAGTTTAGTAGATAGAGCTGGATTAATTGTAAGAGAAGCTTAGACTTTATCATGTAAATATGAATGTTCATGGAGTGCAAGCACTTTTACTGCCAGAACACTATTGAATTTGGAAGGCTCTGATTAAGAATATTCATGTCTCTTTAAAGTCTTTTAAGTGTGAGTCACTCCTCAAAGACACGCCATTGATATTATTCAAATTCAAATGATTGAGACTGAAGGAATATGTTACAATCACATTTTATATTATTATCTATCAAATAGCTTTGGATTATATAATACTCAGTTAAAATATGCTGACAGTTATTTCAGAAACCTAAGTAAAACTTTTGATGAACTGGGTCATACTTTGTTCAGTAGTTATATCTCAATCAGACAACTCGACTATATAATTTTAGGTTTGATCAAGATGAGATTTATGGATATATCATATTCGAAGACCGCTGTGAAGAAAGTAATGTTTGAAAAAAAATGAGTTATTAATCTTTACTACAGAACATTAACAAATGTCATATGGTTTTTATGAGTAGATACCTAGGAGGTAGTAGATTCATAAGTCCCCCAAAATAGATTTCCTCTTATATATCTCTGGTACTAGGAACATAATTAATAGTTACCTATTACTCACTTGTGAAGTACAAGCTTTTACTTCATTTATTAAATTCGAGCTCAATACAAAATTAACAAAATTAAATAAGGGCTGTCATAGTCAATGGGATTCTCTGTCTTGCTTTTTGGCATGTGTGTGTGTGTGTACATGCACACATATGTGTGTGTATGTGTGTTTGATGACAGTGTATATATGTTTTTATTTACTATCACCCAGAATATATTTAGAAAATTTCTTTCTGGCTGAATATATTTCTGTTTATGTACTTGCAGGTAATCTAAACACACTTATTAAGTGGGTGCCCATGTTTGCCTGCTTTATTTGTTTGGCTAGACAAATTAATGGCGATAAACAGTCTTGTTATTGAGATAATTGCTTGTGAGATGCTTGCCATCACTTTTTAGTTTTGAGTTTCAAAAGAGTAGTACCCAGAAGGTGTTTCATCTCCTCCCAGGTTCAATGCCCTCAGTTTAGATAAGTGGTCTCCAGGTAGATGATGACACATGGGTCACAGACCTGCTTTCTGGAGAGAAATGACTTTCCCCTTGGGACTGGCTTTAGCAAAGAGCAAACGCTCATTAAATGTTTGTGGATTGAATGCTGCAGTATCAGCTGAAGGCTTTTACCATTATCATATGCTTTTTTTAAATTTTAATAAAATAACGTTTTTAAAGAAGCTAAAATATATACAAGCCTACATAAATATAAATGTATAGCAATACTTAAGGTGCTGTGATACAAGTAGTGTATATAATATATACAGCCTTATACATAGAGTCATAGAGCTGGTGAGTCCTTCAAAGTTGTTTTAGTATGACTATCCATTTCTTTCTAAAATTTTCTTATACAATATACTCTTCTTGCTATCTGAAATCCATATAAGAATTAGGTTAAAAGACTACAGTGTAGGACACTGAAATGTAAATTGAGGAAATGAACTCATGTATCTATGAGCATAAATTGAAAACAACTGTATGAAAATAAAAATGACTCCACATGGGCACATTGAGAGTCTACCTAGTTAGCATTGCTTGGCTGGCATACATTACTTCTCAGCTCTTCTACCTACCAGGAGATTTTAAATGCAAATTCAAATAAGACTATAAAACATTTTGTTAGTCTTAGTTTTAACTAAATAAATTTTTTCAAAAAATTATAGAGTTGAAGTATCTCAAGACTGATTTAAAATCTGGGATTAAAAAAAAAAACATCAGATATCAGGTACCATAAATTGTCTTCTGTTGTTTCAAGTGTCATTGTCAGAGAATGAGATTTGACTTTTTCCTATGGCATTAGGCTTTCTCGTGGCTCTCCAACAGTTCTCTCAAAAGGCAGGATTCCTGCATCTTTTCTAGTCTAAAAACAGGAATAGAATGAGGGAAAAATAAAAACCACAGATACATATATACGTATATATATACATATACATGTGTGTATATATATGTGCATATATATGTGTATATATGTAGTATTTGTAATTGTGGTTCCCCAATGATTATTTTCTGCAACTAAAATCACATTTTGTATTTATTTACAATGTTTTGGAAAATAGGAAGACTGTAAGTAAATTGTTTTAAGTAAAATAAAACAGATTTCTTCACATAGATAAACTCTAGGTTTTAAACTGACTCTCATTAGATTTAGCTTCCAGTAGTGGCATGTTAGAGTGATAATGTCTAGACATAATTCAGAGTTCTGGAGGTGTGATTTACTTATTGTTCTCCATAACAAAATCTTTCTACATCTGAGTGGTCTTACATCTTTGATGGCTCAGTGAACCAAATCATAATCTACAGCTGCTCCAACCTACTGAGTGAAGACTAACATTTTGATTGTGGTTTATCTGCTGCTCCTGTGAATTCCCAAAGCTTTCTGTAGCCACCATTGTTACTCATACACTATACTTTAAAGGCTCATTTATTCAATCATTTATTGAATACATATGAATGCATATTTTAAAAAGTGCTATGTGCCATTTTCTCGGTTATGTATAGAAAGTATGGCAGTACAGCAGGCAGCAAGATAGACACGGACCTTGCTCTTGGAGATCTCATGATTTTCTTCCCTGTCTAGACTGTGAATAGACTGCAAGCTTTTGAAGGTAGACACTACTGTTGTCTCCTTTCTACCACCAGTGTATCAGTCTGTGCACACACACTTGGCACTCAAAACATGTTTCTTGCATACATGCATAAATGAACAATGGCAACCTATAATTTCATTTACTTCATCCTGCCAAACACTGAGATCTTCAGTAAAACAAATCCATAGTTAGTGGTGGATATTGGCTGCATATGGTTACCTGACATTTTATACTTATTTGTTTCTCTTTTTTTTATATCAGTCCACGATTGGAAAAGACAGAGATTACTCTGGGGAGTAGTTTAGTCACATTCCATCGATTCTTACTCTGTTCTGCAAAACTTTTTATATTCTTATGCTTAGTTTACAGGTGTTATCTAGATAGGGTCCAAGACAGTCTTCACGTTTGCCCTCTAAACCTTTGGAATTCCCTATAAATAACCAATAGTTTAGAAAAAATTAGAATTGATTCCATTTTATATTTTATTATATTTCTGTATACAGTGGTCTAAAAGAGAAATGGTACTCTTACTTGGAGAAAGAAAAAGTATTCATGTGAGTTTCTTTTCATGACTAATTTTGTGATTGTTTCCCAACTTCTTGTCTTCCTTTATTTGATCTTTTGCATTCGAGTTTTCCTTTCCTTTGCTCCCTGTGCAGGACCATCTCCTTCCAATGCCTGGTTTAATAAGCATGTTTCTCTTTCAGTTAGTTTTTAAAACCACTGCTTTTTGTGGTATTTTTAAATTGGTTTATACATTGTTGAGCCAATATGCATAGTGTTAAGAAAGGCAGGGTCTGTATTCTAGCTCCACCTCTTACTAGAGCGATAACAGGTACCTAACCTCTCTAAGACTCAGTGACTTCATTCATATGGTACAATGGAAATATTAATAACACCTACCTCCTAAGATTGTAACAAGGACAAAATGAAATATTGTGTGTGAATTGGTTAGCATAGTGCCTATACCTGTTGCATATTATTATTATCATTGTTTTCTGCTATAGGTGATATCGATGCTGTCCAACTACATTGAAAACTGTTAGGGCCCTGGGATCACATTTACGACTTCTCTTGTGCTCCCGGTGTGACACAAAATGCAATAAGTACTCTGATGGCTTTTAGAGCCAGTGGATGAAAAGTGAGAAATAAATTAGAAAATAAATATTATAAAAATTAATTCAACATACTTTTCCAAGAATAAGAGATATTTTTCATTTGTAGATACACACTGTTCTGAATGTAGTGTTCAAGTTACATTGTGTGAAAGATCATTCAGATTTGTAAATCTGAAAATGTTATTTAAAATGTATATTTTGTAAATGTACACAGATAAAGAAGAATTAACTTAAAACTGAAAGATAACCTAAATAGCTACCTTAAAAAAATTACCCTGGCATTTTAATGAAATGTTCTTTTACAACTTTAAAGCTCATAGCAATATAATTAGTAATATGTGTAATCTTTATTACCAATCTTAATCTTTTTTACATGCCTGAAAAATTATTTTATGGTAGTACAATTAAAATAATGCTAAAAATGTCAGCATAACAGAATTAAACTAAAGTAACTACTCTAATATTATACCCCAATCAGCTAATTTAAATGCAAAATACTTTATAAAGGCTATTTATCTGGGCTAATGCATGTTAAGGGATTTAAGGAGTAGTTTGTGTAACTGATATAAAAGAAAAAATAAGCGCTGTACAGCAATCTTTGCTGTTGTATAACATGAGGGAAATATTAAATAGGTTTATACATAGGCCACTTGAGGAAAATGTATTAGGAGCCACATCACAGCCTAGTAAATATAAAGGAGACTCGCAGGCGATGCTACTTTTAGAGGCTTTTAAAAGAAAAGCTTGAAATGCTTAAAATTGTCCTCATACAAATAATGGTATGTCGTTAACTATGATAGCTAGACTGAAGATGCCCAGAATTTTAAGTCTATGTTTGAAAAAAGGGTTTCAAAATGCTGGACAGTTGCTTAGCATGCACATGACGCTGGTTAGATTTTTCTCTGAATGCTTTTTTTTCTGTCACTTCATAGCGACTCTATCAAAGTATTGTTATTATAAAGTGAGAATATGGAACTGTTGAAATTGAAATAAGCTCAGTGTAGAAACTTTGGAAAATAGAGAAAAGTGAAAAAAATTACGTAGATTTTCACCACCCCTAAAGTATCACACTTACTATTTTATATATACGTTTCTAGTTTCTGCTCCTTCCTGAATAATTTTTTAAATTAATTAATAATTAAATTTATATGATAATGTTTGTTAATAAAATAATGTATGTTTCAAGCATACAATTTGATAATACATCTGTATATAGCATTGTGTGTTCCCCATCAAAAGTTAAATCTCTTTTCATCGCCATATATTTGACCCCCTTTACTCTTATTTACCTCCCCTCACCTTTTCCCTCTGTTAACCACTGAACTGTTGTCTGTGTCTATGAGTTTTGTTTGTCTTTCAGTTTTATAAATGATAGCTGTGATAATATCCCATAGAACATTTAGATTTGTAATATAAGAAAACCTAAGAAATATATTAATAAAAATCACTAATAATAGTGAGTCAGCTATATTTTCTTTGCGTTATTTCAGCCTTTCTTTTTAGACCTTCAAAAATTATTGTTGCTTATTTATTTATTCCAAATTTTGTTTCAATTGCATGTAATTTTGAAGGATATTCTTAAAAACACAGGATTTAAAATAGTTTAGTAAAGTTTAAATTACCTCTTAAAACTATTATTTATTAATATCTTATGTAAATTATGATAGAAGTATAGGCCATATATTTTGAGAGAAATGATATTTGAGTTTGTTTATTGTCATAATTTAATTATTGAAAATAGAACTTCGATTTACCAGATAATGCTACGTATTGCAATTGTTTGGCTTCTATTTTGTAGGTCCCCACACACCTGGAAAGTTCTTCAGGGACTCAGCTACAGAAAGTCCAAAGACAGCAAGTAAAACCCTTCATGACCCTTGATCACCAGATCATCAACCAGACTCTTAAACGGTCCTACCCTCCAACACCAGGGAGTGCACTTCTGGTACAGTATGCATACCCATCTCCTCAGAATGATGCTGGTCCCACTGGAAATCCACTCGCCAAGTTGCTAACTCTTGGGAAAGAAGATGACAATGTGGAATGGCATGTATGTCTGTCTAATGGCTACTCTTAAAATTATATAATCATTTTTTGAAAAAAAATGAAAGAAATTGAAGTTGACATTTTATACTAAATATTCCCAGTACAAATTCATTTAACAAAAGGGAATCTTAATTTATTAATTTGTAATAATTAGTTATAAACATATTATTATGCATAATAAAATATAACAATTCATTTTAATACTCATTTAAGTTATGTATCAATGTGAGTTAAAATAACCTCTAAACGTAATTATGTTGAGATTTAGATTTAATTGTAAAGGTCTTCTGATAACTTTAGTTAAAATATTTATCAATAGTTATATTATCTTCAATACCAATTAAGATAAAACAGGCAGAAGCTGTTTAAATAATAGTAAATATGTGCTCTAGAAACATTCATTAAAATAAGACTAATAATCTTGCACTTAATATTTTATGAAATTACATCTGGATTTTTTACTATTGATTATTCATCTCTATTTTCAAAACATACTTGTCTACTGTTTACTAAATAAGAGGAATTTAGAGGTGATGAGAATATAGAATTAGTGGGAGTATTTAGCTTCATGGAGTTATTTATTATGACTTGCTTACCAATGAACCTTCAAAAAAATGTTGAAGAATGAATAGAACTGAGAAACAGCTAGAACTGGGAACAAGACTTACTTTAATATCTCACTGTAGAAAAACTAATTAATGATTGAACTTTCCATTATTTCTTTTTTATTTTTATCCATTTGATTTGCTAGATGAAGCCACTGTCCTATGATCTCCCAGGTTTAATCTCCCATCTACATTCCTGGTGGATAATATTGATTTCAGGTCACTGCTTTTTAGCTATTAAGTCTGTAGCCTCCAGGTACAAAAGAGTAATGTTCAGTATCCCATCATTTGAATTCCAAATGTTAAAGAAAGATTTTTTGTGTGCGTATAAATTTTATGTTAATCTGAAAAAAGGGAAAGACTAAGTACCTGGTAGACTGTTTAATGAAATATAAAACAACCACAAAACAACTCATTGAAATCCAAAACCAATTATAAATCTCTACATGTATATTTACTAAAACTTTTCAGCAGTGGGTATATAAAGAATTTCAAAAAATGTAGAACTAGGTTGTCTATTCACTCTATGAAGATTATAAAATTATATGTAGGATGGAAATCATCTGTACAGTAAATATTAGAACTCACCCAATACAATTTATTTTACAACCCCCTTCTTCCAAAGTTCATTTCCTTGTGTGGAAGATTGATTTTTAAAGAAAAAAACAAATCCAAAAGCATATGCATATGCCAGTCAGTTCTAGGCAAAACCCAGAAAATGATCTTATTATGTATCTTAAGATAATTAACAAATATCAATCTTCTCAATTTTTCTTAGTAAATATTTTTATTTCTTAGGCACATAGTTTACCTTTTTTAAAAAAATTAATAAGTCTGCATATTATAAAGGACATTTGTGTGATCTTACTGGTCTTTTAGGTGGTATTAGCAAAATGGAGTTGTACGGCTTGGAAGGCTTGGACGCTCCAAGACTGTTCTAAAGGCGATGTGCATATTGACTACAGACAAAATTTTTCTATTTATTTATTATTTATTTTTATTAACTTTATTGAGGTGACGTTGGTTAATAAAATTATATGTTTCAAATGCGCGATTCAATAATACATCATATGTATATTGTATTGCGTATTCACTACCCAAAGTCAAATTTCCACCATATAGTTGATTCACTTTACCCTTATCTACCTCCCTCCTCCCTACTTTCCCTCTGGTAACCACTAAACTGTTGTCTCTGTCTATGAGAGTTTGTTTTGTTTGTCTTGTTTATTTGTTGCTTTCTGTTTTACATCCTACAAATAAGTAAAACCATGTTTCTCAACATTTTCTGTCTGATTTATTTAGCTTAACATGATAATCTCAAGATCCATCCATTTTGTCACAAATGATATAGTATTTCAACTTTTCTTATGGCCAAATAATATTTCATTCTATGTATGTACCACATCTTCTTTATCCAATCTTCTATCGAAGGGCACTTCTATTGTTTCTCTGTCTTGGCCATCATGAATAGTGCTGTAATAAACATCAGGATGCATATATCTTTACAAATAAACATCTTCAAGTTTTTGGGTAGATACCTAGAAGAGGATTGCTCAGTCATATGGTACTCTATTAATTTTTTGAGGAACCTCCACACTATTTCCTATAGTGGCTATACCAATTTACATTCCCACCAGCAGTGTATGAGGGTTCCTTTTCCCCCACAACCTCTCCAACATTTGTTATTATTTGTCTTGTTGATGAGAGCCATTTTAACAGGTGTGAGGTGGGATCTGTGGTTTTGATTTGAATTTCCTTAATAGCTAGTGAATGAAGTTGAGCACCTTTTCATATATCTATATGTCTTCTTTGGGAAAATGTCTGTTCAGTTTTTAAATTGAATTGTTTTTGTCATCATTGAGTTATATGAGTTTCTATATATTTTGGATATTTGCTCCTTACTGGAGGCATTGTTTGCAAATATATTCTCACATTTAATTGGTTGTCTCTTTGTTTTGTTGATAGTTGATGGTCTCTTTTGCTATAAATAGGCTTTTTAATTTGATATAGTCCCATTCATTTATTTTTTCTTTTACTTCCTTTGCCTTTGAGGTCAAATTCATAAAACCCTCTCTAAATGTAAGGTCCATGAACTTAGTACCCATGTTATATTCAGGTCTTATATTTAGGTCTTTAATCCATTTTGAGGGGTTTTTTTTTTTTTTTTTTGATGTATGGTAACAGATAGCAGTCTAGTTTCGTTCTTTTGCATGTGGCTTTTCAATTTTTGCAGCACCATTTTATTACCGTTATACTTTAAAATGTGTATATAGAAGTCTCTTTCATCATTGATGTCCTTTTAATTATAATTTAAATCAATCTGTTATAGTTTTAATCAATGCGTGTTCTCTTTGAATTTGACTTATCATGCACATATTTTCACATGTTGCCTTTATTCATAGTTTTATCTATAATAGCTAAGATACATCCTACATTTTTGTAATTTTCTAATATTCTTTGGTCCTAAGTCCTTTCCATGTCACAAAGCAGAACGTGTACAGTCTGTAGAGTCATACAACATGAGGTTACAGTCAGCACTTACTAGATGTGTGGTCTCAATTCTTAATCTCTTTTAACATTTCTACACCTTGAAGAATTGTTTTGATGCTTACATTTTTAAAGTTCCTAATACAAGGAGGACAGTATGGGGGCTCAAGAAATGGTAGATCTTGCTACCCTTTGGTGTTTCTCTTAAGCTTGTCCTCCTGTGACATCAGGGAACATTTCATAATTCAAAGAAGACCCCAGAAATCATAGCTACCACAAAATAAGTCTGTGAGACTGTCCTTAGATTTAGGATTTTAGTGTTAGAACTATGAGTAGCTTAGCGATGAAAAGTCTCAGAAAATAAAATATAAAATCAAAATAAGAATTTTATAGCATTTTATCTTTCCAGGATAAAATCCAAATTTGTATTCATCATATGCAGGACCCTTTCACACTTAACCCTCACCTCTTGACCCAAACTTATTATTAAGTATCCCATGGCACTCTATGTTTTAGCTCAATTGGTTTCAGTCATATGATTCTAATGTTGGCTACTTATTCATTTTCTACCATTTGTATGGATAATTACAACTCATTTTTCAAAATTAATTTCAGGTTTCTTCTCTAAGGTGCTCTCCTTGGTATTTCTCTGCATGGTTTTGGTGCCTATTCTCTGAGTTTTCATTTTAAAACCTATATCATGTAGATAAATATTGCACTTATCATAGCATTTCACAGCACATGCTACATTTTAATTATTCTCTGTCGTTTTTTTTTTTTTATCTTCTGCACCTTCTAGCTCCAAATTGTAGGGAAGAGAAAAAAAAAGTAGGCAAATAATTATAATATTATTTAGAAAGGGCAATGGTAAGTATAGATAGGAGCACAGAAGTACTGTTCTTATCAAAAATTTATCAATAATAAGACAGAAGAAAATGGCTAGTGGGGCATTTAACCAGGTGAGATAGCATGAGCAAAGAGTAAAGATAGCAAAGAGCACGAGGTGAGCAGATAATGAGAGGCAGAAGGTGGTAAAAGGTGACATCAGAGAAGTAGGCAATAGACGAATCAGAGAAATACTGACCTCTTGGGGGCTGGAGTGCTATAATCAGTTAGATTTTAATAATGCTCTGTCAGCTATGCAAAGGAAGAAGCCTGGAGATGAGAAGTTATTTCTACAGTCCAGTGAGAGATGATGAAGCATTCTATTGAAACATGCTAGGGCTGTGAGACCACCATGTAGAGATGCTAGTGACAGTTAGATATCCAAGTTTACCTTGAGAAGGAATAATCTAGACTGAAGAGATTTGAGAATTGTCAGCATCAGAGTGATAGTTGAAAACCTGAATGAGAAAGAGATCTCCTAGAGAGCATATTTCTAGTGAGGCAAGTGGTGAACCAAGGATGGGATTGAAGATATGACCAATATTTAAGGGTGGTCAGAGGAGAGAAGCCATAAAGAAAAAGTAAAAAAGATAACCAGTGCGGTGTCACTGAAGCCAAAAAAAAAGAGTTAATTTAAGGAAGAAAGGAATAATCTACACACTCAAATGTAACAGTTGAATCTAGGAAAATAAAAACTGATAAATACCTATTGAATTGGCAGTCAAGCAATCAAAGCAACAGGTCAAGATAGTAGAGTGGGTAAACATTGTGTTTACCTCCTCCCATGATCATATTAAAATTACAACTAAATCATAGGACAATCAACCTGGAGAACCAGCTGAAAAGCAGCTGAACAGATGTCCTATAACTAAGGATATAGAGAAGAAGCCATATGGAGACTAGTAGGATGGGAGGAGATGTGAAACAGGCTGGCCCCACATCCATGTATTGAGAATTGGGATGGATATCTTCACGTAGAGTATCTGCCAAGGAGCAAGGGGTCCCAGGCCATACCAGACTCCCCAGTCCAGAGCACCAGAGCCAGGAAAAGGATTGCCCACCACATCTGGCAGTGAACATCAGGGAATATTCTGTCCATCTGGGCTGCTGGAAACCCAGGTCTTCTCTTAAAGGGTTTACACACGAATTGTCCTACTCTCAGGCACTCACCCTGGGCTCCTACAGAGATACGGTGGCTTGGGATCCTAGGAGATACACAGGGAGAGACTGAGTTGTGTGGCTTCAGGGTGAGGGCCAGAGGGTCAACCACCATTGTCCTTGTGTTGAATCCTCCTACTATGTAGCCTACAGGTGGACACAATCTTTCCTGTGTTGAGCTCTCCCCTCAAACTACCAAATCTAAAGTTGACTTAGCCTGATGAACTCAGCTTGCTCAGCCTTGGTGACTCCTTGGGATCCTGCCCCACTCAAACTGCACCCTGCCAGAGGCATTTTCAGCAATGAACAGCCAGCCCTGGCCTATAGGGCAGTCTTTCTTGGATAACTCTCAGGGGTTCATGGGCCCCAGGCTTCTGGCAGCTGGTCTCAGTATGCTCTGAATCTTTTGCTGAGCGTCCTTAGGCTCAGCACTGGCACCAAATCTGAATCTGCATTAACCTGGTGAACGCCACTCATCCCTGCTAGTGATTCCCTGAAACCCCAGGGCACCAGACTTTCAATCTACCCAAGGCTCTTTCAATGGCTGAGCCTTATGGGCAACAGTCAGTAGCAGGCCTCAGGGAGCTCTGGGCCTTTTGTTGAGCTTCATTAGACCCATTATTGGCACACGATTGCATTTGACAAATGAGGTAATAGAATTTAAGATTTCAGAATTGGAATAATTTAAAGGATGACAAACCTAAGGCATGGCCTAAAGGATAGGTGAAGAGAAGGTTAAATTCAGATTTATGATTTTGAGAGGGGTGAGCTAAAATATGTCAACAATTATTGATTTATTTTTACATAGAATTTTGACTTGTAAGTATTCTTAAGTGTATATGCATTCATAATCACTGTTAATTTTTAAAAAAATTTACCTTGAGTTTTATGGCCTAATACTACAATTGTTACTGTGAGCTTTCTTTTGGTCATATTCATGGTACAAATTTCACTTTGTTTTCAGCTTTCTCTACTGTTTTATTTTGAAATGTGTTTCTTGTAGACAAACCATACAATAGCTTTTTAAAATCCAGTTTGAGAGATAGTTTCTTGATCAGTGTGTTAACCCATTTACATTCTTATAATTAGTTTACTATTAGAATTTAAGTTTTTTTCATGCTTTTTAAATTACTACGTTTTCTATTTTCTTATTTGCCATCTTTTTCTATCCACCATTGGAGAGAGTAAGTTCTTCTTTCTCTCTCTCTCCTTACTCCTAACCTTTTAAGATATATAGCTATAGACTATATATATGTATATAGTATATATATATATATATATATATATATCATTGTTTAGCAATATCTACGTCACACCTTTAAATAAAAGTTTACCTAAGTATGGTCTCATCTTCCTTTATTTTCACCTATCTTTCTGTATTAATATTTACAGAATTTATATATACATATATTCTTGTTATTTAGACCACGGAATTTTTAGTTACTCATTCTTCTTATATTTTGTATTGATTTCATAGTTACATTTTTCATCTGACTAGAGTACCTCTTGAAAGAATGTTTTTAAAAGCCTTTCGCCTTTAAACTAAATTTTTATGCCTAAGAATCCCCCCCCAACACACACACATATCTAGAGGATATTTTATTGGTTATAAATGTTTAGGTTCAAAGTTCTTTACCTTTACTAGTTCAAATATTATCCCATTGTCTTCTTGTATACAGTGTTGTTGAAAATCTTGAGTTTTGGTCTTTTGTAGACTTTTATCTTTAAATGTTAAATCTTTTTTTTTGAGTTTATTGGGGTAGGTAGCATTGGTTAATACAATTATGTATTTTTCAGGTGTACATTATAATTTGACATCTATATATTCTATTGTGTGATTACCATGTAAAGTCTAGTTTCCTTCAGCTACCATATATTGATCCCCTTTACCCACTTCACCCTTCCCCTACCTCCTATATTTGACCCCCTTTACCCTATCTACCTCTCCCCTTCTCCACCATCCCCCACTTTTGGTAACAATTAGTCCGTTGTCCATGTCCCTGAATCTCTGTTTGCTCTGTTCATTTGTTGCTTTTAGGTTTATATCCCACATATAAGTGATATTATGTGATTTTCAATTTTTTCAGTCTGGCTTATTTCGCTTAGCATGATTACCTCGAGGTCCATCCATGTTGTTGCAAATGGCAGTATTTCATCTCTTCTTCTGGCTGAGTAATATTCCATTATATATATATTTGCCACAGCTTCTTTATCCAATATCTATCATAGGACACGTTGGTTCCTTCCATGTCCTGGCCACTGTGAATAATGTTGCTATGAACATCGGTGTGCAAATATCTTTTCGAATATAGGTTTTCAAGCCTTTGGGGTAAATACCCAGAAGAGGGATTGCTGGATTCTATGGTAGATCAATTAGTTTTTTGAAACCTACATACTGTTTTCCATAGTGGCTGTACCAATTTGCAATTCCACCAGCAGTGTATGAGGTTTCTTTTTTCTCCACATCCTCTCCAACATTTGTTATTACTTGTCATATAGATTATAACAATTCTAACAGGTGTGAGATGGTGTCACATTGTGGTTTTGATTTGCATTTCTTGAGCATCTCTTCATATATGTATTGGCCATCTGTATGTCCTATAAGGAGAAGTGTCTGTTCAGGTCCACTGCTCATTTTTTTGATTGGATTGTTTGTTGTTGTCGTTGTTGTTGTTGTTGTTGTTGTTATTGAGTTGTATGAGTTTTTTTGTATATTTGAAATATTAGATCCTTATAGGAGGCATTGTTTGCAAGTATATTTTCCCATTCAGATGGTTATCTCTTTACTTTGTTGACAGTTTTCCTGAGCAGAAGCTTTTTAGTTTGATGTAGTCCCATTCATTTATTTTTGCTTTTACTTTCCTTGCCTTTGAGGTCAAATTAATAAAATCCTCTTTAAGTCCAAGGTCCTTGAATTTTGTTAGTATGTTTTCTTCTATGCATTTTATTGTTTCAGGTCTTATATTCAGGTCTTTAATACATTTCAAGTTAATTTTGTTGTGTGGTGATAGATAACAGTCTATTTTCATTCTTTTGCAAATGGCCTTCCGATTTTCCCAGCACCATCTATTGAAGAGGCTTTCTTTTCTCCACTATATGATTTTGGTTTTTTTGTTGAAAATTATTTGCCTATATAAATATGCGTTTACTTCTGGACTCTTGATTCTGTTCCACTGGTTCGTTTGTCTGTTTTGCTGCCAATACCATGCCGTTTTGATTAGTCAATTTATAGTATAATTTGAAGTCTGATAGAGCGATGCCTTCAGTCTCCTTCTTTTTCTCAGGATTTCTTTGGCAATTTGGAGTCTTTTGTGCTTCCATACAAATCTGTATTGCCTTGTTTTCAATATTTTGAAAGAGTTTGAGACGAATAGGCATTAAATCTTCCTTGCATATTTGGTAGAATTCACTGGTGAAACAATCTGGTCTTGGACTTTTACTTTTTGTAGATTTTTGATGATTGTTTCAATTTCTATGCTGCTGATTGGTCTATTTAGATTCTCTAGTTCTTGATTCAGTCTTGGAAGGTTGTATCTTTCTAAGTATTACTTCATTTCTTCTAGGTTATTAAATTTGGTGTTATATACTTTTTCATAGTATTCTTGTATGATTCTTTGTATTTCTGCGATGTCAGCTGCAATGTCCTCTTTTTCATCCCTGATTTTATTATTTGTGTCCTTTCTCTTTTTTCTTTAGGGAGTCTAGGCAGGGGTTTGTCAATTTTATTAACCTTCTCAAAGAACCAGCTCTTTGTAGCATTCTTTTTTTTTTATCTTTTTTTTGTTTTTAATTTCATTTATTTCTGCTCTAATTTTGCTGATTTCTTGCCTTCTGCTGACTTTATGCTTCATTTGTTCTTCCTTTTCTAGTTTTTAAAGATGAAGTGTTAGGTCGTTTATTTAGGCTTGTTCTTGTGTTTGGAGGTAGGCCTGTAGTGATACGAACTTTCTCTTATGATCTCTTTTGCCATGTCTCAAAAGTTTTGATATGTTATACTGTCGTTATCATTCATTTCTATGTATCTCTTGATCTCTTTTTTTATTTCTTCTCTGACCCAGAGATTCTTTAGAAAGTATTTTGTTTAATTTCCATGTATTTGTAGTTATTCCTGGTTTGTTTTAGCAGTTGATCTCTAGTTTCAAAACATTATGATCAGAGAGTATGGTTGGTACGATTTCAAACTTCTTATATTTGCTGAGGCTATCTCTGTGTCCCGGTATGTGGTCAATCCTTGAGAATGTTCCATGTGCACTAGAGAAAAATGTGTAAGCAGCTGTTTTGGGATAGAAGGCTCTGTAAATGTCAATTATGTATAATTGTTCTAATGTGTCATTTATGGATGTTACTTCCTTTTTGATTTTCTATTTGGATGATCTGTCCATATCTGACAGTGGGGTGTTTAGGTCCCGAACTACGATAGTGTTTTGGACTGTTTCTCTCTTTAGTTCTATTAGTTATTGCTTTACATATTTCGGGGCTCCCTGATTGGGAGCATAGATATTAAGGGTAATGTCTTCTTGGTGCATGATTCCCTTTATTATTATGAAGTGTCCCTCAGTATCTTTCTTTACCTTTTTTTATTTTGAATCTATTTCATTTACTATTAGTACCACTACTCCCTCTTTTCTCTGAATGCCATTTGCTCGAAATGTCATTTTCCACTCTTCCACTTTGAGTTTACATTTGCCTTTGGAGCTGAGATGTATCTCCTGGAGGCAGCATATGGTTGGGTTTTGTTTTTTGATCCAATCTGCCATTCTGTGCCTTTTTATTGGTGAGTTCAGTCTATTTATATTTAAGGTGATTATTGAAATATGAGGTCTTCTTATGGCCATTTTATCTTTTGCTTTCTGGTAGCTCAGTGTTTCCATTGCTTCCTTGTCATTGTGTTTCTGTTTCCTTATTTCAGTTGGCTTTTGTGTGTTTTGCCTTTGATTTTTCTTGTTTTATGTTATAGACTTCAGTTCTGACTCTATGGTGTGTAGTTACCATTATGAATATGTATATATACGGTTGTCCATTTTCTTCTGCATGTGTCTTTTCTCCATTTCCATTTGTGATTTTGGATCTTTGATTTTTCCCCTTTTCTGTCATTGTTATCTTAATTTGTTTCTATGTATGCTGAACATTCATTACTATCTTGCTATAGCAATTCTTTTCTTATTATTTAAGCTTATAATGCCCCATTCTTATAATGCCCTGTGCTTAGTAAGGGCTGCATTCCTCTGCTTCTATTTGCTTGATAGTCACTTTACTCCTAATTATGTATTTTTTTTTTTTTTGGTGCTGTTATCTTGTTTTAGGTGAGCTGACCCCTTTCAGAGTTTCCTGTAGTGCAGGCCTCATAGTGGAGCATTCCCTAAATTTTTGTATGTCTGAAAAGGTCTTAATTTCTCCTTCATATCTAAAGGAGAGCTTAGTTGGATACATTATTCTAGGCTGGTAGTCCCTTTCACTTAATAGTTTAAATATTTGATTCCTTTCCTTTCTGGCTTGTAAGGTCTGCGTTAAGAAGTCTAATGATAATTAATGGGTTTTCCTTTATACGTTACTGTTTTCTTCTCTTTGGCTGCCCTGAGAATTCTTTGTCATTGATTTTTGATAATTTTAATACAATGTATCTTGGCGAATACCTTTTTGGGTTGAGATAATTGGGTGTTCTGTTGACTTCTTGAATTCCAAGTTCCAGCTCACTCCTTAGATTTGGAAAATTCTCATCCACTTCATCTGAAAATGCTTTCTAATCCCTGCTTTTTTCCCTTGCCTTCCCTAACGCCCATTATTTTTGTTTCCTCTCCTGATGGTATCAGCTAGTTCTTGTATTTCTGTTTCATTATTTTTCATTCTTTGGCTTCTCTCTTCTTCTTTCTGATTTATTTCTAGATTTCTGTTTTGATATCACTGATCCTTTTCTCCATTTGGTTGA
The DNA here is from genome assembly GCF_014176215.1 of Rousettus aegyptiacus. Taxonomy (NCBI): domain Eukaryota; kingdom Metazoa; phylum Chordata; class Mammalia; order Chiroptera; family Pteropodidae; genus Rousettus; species Rousettus aegyptiacus. The sequence continues at coordinate 72,372,792 of NW_023416288.1, forward strand.
CTCTATTTCCCAGGCTTGCTATTTCATTTATTAAGTCTTGCAGTGCGTTTTTTAATCTCCAAAAGTTCTATTTGGTTCTTTTTTAGGGTTTCAATCTCCTTCCTCTGTTTGTCTAGCTGTTTTTGCAATTTCTGAAATTGTCGATATGACTCATTTCAGAATTCACTGAGTTTTTTTCAGAAGTACCATCCTAAATTTTCTGTCACTTAAGTTGCATATTTCTATGCCTGCAAGCTTATTTTCTGGAGATTTTTCTCTTCCTTTCTGAGAAGCCTTCTCGCCTTGGTTGTTCATGGTGTTTAATGAACCATTTCCCTGCCTGGGCATTAATGGAAGTGTATTCTGTTGTTTTTCCAGAAAGAAGATTCATTATATAAGGGTCTCTCTTTAGTCCGCTGTAAAGAAGGTGCTTTTCTTTTGGTTTCCAGTAGGTGGTGTCTAAGCTTCTTGGATCCCTGCTTTACATAGAGCCTAAACTCTTTTATTTTCTTGTAGATTTTAATAACACTTGCTACTCTCAGTTTTAGTCCTTGACAGTGTTGGCAACAGTTTTGGCAGCATTTGTTCAGGTTCTCCTGGGGCTCCACGGTGATTGTCTCGGAGGGTATGGGGGGGATGGACCCTCTGGTTTGGGGGTTGGGGGCTGCAGCTCAGCCTCAGTTTTGCAGCCCAGGCTGGTAGAAATCAATTCTTGTTTTTCTGCGGTCCTGTCCCTCTTCTCTGCCTTCTGCGCTGATGACTGAGCCCTGCTACTGGCTGCGTAGAAAAGTCCCAGCACTTCCAGGCAGGCTGATCAGGGAAGTCACTGCACCTCTCCCCTCCCCCTTCTTCTGCAGGGAGCTCTAGAGGCTGAGAGAGGAGGCTTTAGTCTCCACAGCTTTTGCTCAGATTCTCCTGGGGTTCTACAGTGATTGGTCTCAGAGAGTATGGGGTAAGGGCCCTCAGGGTGGGGGGGGGATTGGAGGGCTGAAGCTCAGCCTTGGTTTTGCAACTTGGGCCAGTAAAAATCAACTAACGTTTCACTGCCATCTCGTCTACTTCTTTGCTTTCTGCCCTGATGACTGAGCCCTACTGCCAGCTGTGTAGAAAAGTCTTGGCACTTCCAGGCAGTCTGATCAGGGAAGTCACCACGCCTTCTCCCCTCCCCCTCCTTCTGCAAAGAGCTCTGGTGGCTGTGAGAGGCAGCTTCTTTATTTCTCCCAGTCCACTACCCAACACTCGGGGTTCTGACCTGTGGTAGCTCTTATGCGCAGATTCCAGGCTCAGATGTGCTGGTGTGCAGTTTGGGTATTTTTTGTTGAGTTTTAGATGTTCAGCTTACTGTTGTTTCAAGCGAAGAGATCTGAGGACGTTTCTCACTCCACCATGTTTTCCCAGTGGTGTAAAATGTTAAATCTTATAAATGTTTTTCTTTGTCTTTGAACCTTATGCTTTTTATACTTATTATCTCCATTTTAATTTTAGTCAAAACAATTTGTTCCTTCCTTGTATTTTATTATCTTAATTTATGACTTTGAGGATGCTTATTCTGCTGATTTGTGATTGTGTTTTTGTTGGTTAATTATGTTTCATCTGACAAAATATGTTGTGTTTGTTGTCTTTTTAAAAATAACAACTGGATTTCAAGATGGTTGATTATGAAGATTCTTGAAAGTTTGGAGCAAAATTTTGGATTGAATTTCAGATCTTTAAATCAATTTAGGATAGTGGAAGAACCGAAGTCATCAATAAGTTTGAGAGAAAGGTAGTCATGTAGGTGGATGACAGGAATAATTTATAGAAGTGCCAAAGGCAAAAGCAGAGCCTCCAAGGAGGATGAACTTTCACATGTAGGAAAGAAAAGTTTCCTTTTGGAATAGGAGAAACCTAAGCATGTTTATAGGCAAGAGGAAAGAATTAGAGATGCAAGAGACTGGGTCATTTAAAATGTAAACTGCAGGGGAAAAAAAGGGACAAATTACTTACAAACGATTTTTACTGAACTACTAGAAGTACCTCAAAGACAAAAAATACCATAAGTTGTGTTTAGCATCCTTCTTCCTTTAGGTCTTCTTCATATCTGTTCAAAACAAATTTGTTGTCCATTTAATGGTGAAAACTGAAGAAAAAATCATGAAATTAACATTTGAGTTTAATAACAGTTAATAATATGCTCAAAAACTTTCAGAGACAGGACTAACCAAAAGAAACAAAACATGCATAGTTATTATTCTAGATCCTTTAAAGATCTCTCAATGTGAATGGAATAATATTTGAAGCCCAGATAATGGCCTACATCTGCACTCGAATTTGGTACCCATATGGCTCTTTATATTTAATTCTAAATTATTTCCAACTCAATTCAATCTTTAAAAATGGAATGAAATTAAAAATTCAGTTTCTCAGTTTTACTAGCCACATTTTAAGGCTCAGTAGCCATATGTGGTTACTTGCTACTATATTGGACAGTGCAAATATAGTACATTCCCATTATTGTAGAAATTTTTGTAGGACACCATTGACCTAGATGGTTCTACATGTAAGCTCCTTGTCTACCTTTCAACTTTATCTGAAACCTGCTTGTCCTTGCCTAGTCTGCTTCATTACCATTGGCCCTCTCACTCTTTCTCAAACACTATGAGTTTGATACAACCTTAGGATATTTGTATTTTTTGCTTTCTTTCCAAGGACTACTCTCCTCATCTTTTTCATGCCTCTGTTCAAATATTAGTAAGTCCTTCTCTGACCATTTTCTAAAATAACACTCCATCTCATCCAGATCTATCCTGTTCCTACTTTAATTTATTCAAACCACTGTTTGTTATTAAGCTATTGTCTTTTTCCACAATAGTTTGAGCTCCATAAGGGCAGAGACTTTGTGTTGTTTGCTTCTATAGCTCCAGTACTTACAGTAGATCTTGTAATAAACATTGCTCAATAAATATTTGTTAAATTAATATATGAGTAGTGCTACAACTTTCTGGCATATGACCTTTGGGAAGTATCTTAGTAGAAGTCTCTGGAGATTTGATTCTTTAAAGTTCTTCAGACATTTTGTTTAGAAGATTGTATTAATGGAAATATGAAATATTTTTATATATCTCCCAGAGTTTACTCCTGGTTGTTTCTGCATATCATGGAAAATTTAGCCTATATTCAGTACAGTTATACTGAAAATGAGTACAATTATATAAATTCAGCATTCTCACTTTATTTGTGCTTATAATATATTTAAAATTTTTACTAAAGAGAACATGATGAGAGAGAGGAAAGCTAGAACAACTAAAGAGAAGAGAAGGGGGTGGTGGCAATCATTGTATTTAAAAAACAAGCTTTGTAAATCTCCTTCAGCTAATGTACAGAAGGGAAGGAAGGCTATTTTAGAAAAGAGTTGAGAAAGGGAGTAGAAATTAGGGTCACAAAGCCAGATTTCCAGAATTTCAGTCCTGCTTCTGTCATTTACCAGCTACATATTCTGGAATAAGTTATTGAATTTTCTTTTCTCTCAGTTTCCTCATCTGCAGAATGAAGATGATGATATTATAGACTTCACAGGGTTGCTATGAAGATTAAAAGAGTTGATGTACTTTATGTAGATACTGATTTCTAAAGCACTAGCTCTGGGTGATTTGCCCAGTTGTCACCTGCCAGTTGGTGGAAGCGAATGCAGGAAAAAGCAACACAGGTCAAGGAATATCAGGATTACTTCATTTTAAGTTCTAAAATACCCTGGGTTTTGATATACATAAAACTTTATTAAAGAAACTTTTAATGATTACTAAAACTTTTCTCTCTAAATTCAGGATGAAGCACAACTTTCATCATTATATACATTATTTTAAATGTGTGTTATTCTAAATATTTTGCTAGATGGAGGACGTTATTGAGGATGTAATCAATATGGAATCAAGTTTTAAAGAGGAAGGAACAGAATCTCCTCTGCTAATGCAAAGAACAGTAAGTGCTTCCAGACCTGAAGGGGTCAATCAGATTGAAATAAATAATAGCTTCTGAGTATAAAAATATTATTTGATTAGTAAATGATACTTTCTTCTGCACTGTTGAAACAGATACAATGTAACAGATGAATATTAGGAAATATTTATTGGTGCAGAAAAAAAGATTATATACTATTATTGAGAAAGATAGGTAATAGGGCTTGTATTATCATCTATCTATTTATGTATCTAATCTCTACAAATATCTATCTAATTATATACTTAATCTTCTGTAGCATTTTCTATGAGTGATTTAATCTTCTGATCTCCTATTTGTAGCACAGCATATAATCAGACACCCTCATAAGCTCATTACCAAATTTTGCTTATTTTACCATGACTGACAGCTGTAAGATTTAGAGGCTCTACACCTCGTAGAAAAAAGACAAAGATTATTATAACAACAAAAAAGTAAAACTTCACTTCTGAGTCAATAACTAAAAGTTAAAGAGGAACTTAAGAGAGGTAGAATAGGCCTCACTCTAAGGCACATAGTCAGATGTCAATGTTGAAATCAGCACTAATTCTAAAATAATAGACAATGGATAAATGATACCTTAACTCATATTTTATTGCTGTTGCCTTCCCATGGTTCATTTATTAATCACTAAAAATGTTATCTGTAAAGAGTGTATAAGTTCTTTCCACACATTTTGAAGGTTTATTGCTATTTTGTGTTTTTTGGTTTTAGACCTTTTAGAAAACAAGAAAAAATATGAAAGATTGTGATTCGATTGTTACTTTAAACATTTCATTTAAAGAGACTGAATTCTAACTGTATTTCATAGCGTGGATACTGTTTATCAGTAAATTGGTGGACTGGGCTACGTTAACGATGAATGTCTTAAATTCAAGGCTTTAAAAAAATTAGAAAAAACACTCTTTTAAAAAGTTAATTCTCAAATAGACTATCTAAAAGGAGAAGTATCTCTTTCTTTTCTATGGTGTATAGGAAGGACCTACACTTTGTAACGGGTCACTAATACTATTATCTATCTGACAAAGATCAAATGAGGTTTAATTCTTAGTTTTTTTTTTTTTTTTGACTAATTTCACAAAATAATGATGCTGGTTTTTTTTTTTTTTAGCAATATTCAACTCTATGTTTGAGAAAATCATATTAATTTTCTGCAATCTTCTCTTCCTTGTATGTGATATTTACTTTATTGAAACTGTATATTTAAACATGCTCTTTGTCAATTATCTTACTCATTTTAAAGTGACTGCATAGACTGGGTTACTCAGTACAAAATGGGTATTTACTTTTGATATACAGAATGCATTTTTAAAAAGATAGACACTACTGGCTTATCTGTATTTATATAAAGAAACGTCTGTTATTAACCAATCAGTTACACTGATAATTTTTAGCTTTCTATATAAAACCAAGTAGTTCGATTAACCAAATATTTATTCAATACTGATTATGTGCAAAGTATAGTACCTGCACCATAGGAAACAAAAAGTTGAGTGAGACACACTGACATGTCAAGAGACCACATGATAGTGGGGCAGTGAGGTGAGGTGCACCTGGGGGGCAGGAGTCTTGGTTTTAAAACCTTAGGTTCTGATCTAGACATTGTACAAATCACTTAACTTCTCTTTCCTTTCTTCTGTATTCTGAGAATAATTAAAAATATCTCCAAGGCTGTTTTTTATATTAAATCTTAGTAAACTGTGTGTGTGTGTGTGTGTGTGTGTGTGTGTGTGTGTGTGTGTATTTAAGTACTGGTCAGAGAGTTGCCCTTGAGTTCAAGTGAAGAAGCAAATATGCTAAACAGATTTTTTTTGGAAATGATTTATGCAGAGACAATGTTTTAAATATAGTTGTGAAGTTCGATTAAGATTTTAAGGATAGATATGAAGACAGAAAAGTAGCAAGTTAAGAGAACAACATAAGAAAAAACAAGAAGTTAGAAAAAATAAAAGGTATAGAAATAGCTAGTAGAACAGAGACAGAAAACCTTGAAGGATAAAAGTAAAGACCTGCTAGGTTCAGAGGAATGCTTTGAGTAAGTATATTAGCCAGATGACAGAACATCAATTATATGGGGCTTAAGCATAAAAGGAATTTGTTAGGTCATGTTGTCTAAAAATTCCTAAATAATATTGTATGTGAACATTGCTCCATAATTTTACCTTTGTTTTCTTCTGTGCTGGCTTCATTCTCAGCTGTTGAGCAGACACTAGCATAGCCTATTTCTAGCTATATACACAGTTCTTCCTTACTAACTCAGTTTTTTTTTTTCCATAGGAAGAGGAAATTTCTGATTAATGCAAGCTAGTTCTGGTGGGTCCACTACCTTCACCAGAGAATTTTTAAAGAATGAGATAATGCTGTAATTCTGGCATTTTGAGAGATTATTGGGATCTTCTAGGAAGTTCCCTTCAGTCCTTAAATAAAACCCAAAGAGGAGAAGTTGTTTCACTTCTCTTGATGTTGTAAGATAATGTGAGTTAGATAGCCATTTATTACCCAAAAGGTAAATAAATTGTGGAAAAGAAATGAAGAGAGAAGAAAAGTGACGAGAAATGTAAAGAAATGCTACTTATCCATCTCTGGAGAATTCATTACCTATAGATTTTACATTATCTAATTTTTTTTCCATTTTATAAGCTAATTGTGTCAGGATTTTCTGATTTTCATAACTAATTGCACCCTAACAGATACATTCAATTAAGCTTGGCAACCTAAGAGGAGAGCTTCTTTTTCACCTTACTTCCAGTTAAATCTCTGGAATAATTCTTATTGGAGTCACTTCTGTCATATGCACATACCTAATCCACTTTCTCTGGGTCTTGGGCCCACCCAAGAGCTATTAAGTGAACAGCCCCACACAACAAATTAGCTAGACTGAGTGAGAACCAGAACAGGAGTCCTTACCAAAATAAATATGAATGAATTCTAGTAAGGCTAAACCAACTTCTGCCCATTATGGTAAGCTTTAAAAGTATGAATTCTTATTAATAATTATTATTATCCTTAATTTTCACCTGCTATTTGACAGGTAGTTTTCTAAGTATTTTACATGTATTTTCTCTAGTTCTCATACAAATATGCAATGTCTTGGGAAGTTGAGTGTGCTTGCTCTTAGTCACTTTAGGGCTCCCTTGCTGTGTCTAAGCAGAAAACCTGAATGTTGTTTAGCTCAGATTTACCCCAGACCACCATATCAGTTTAACCAAGAGTCATGTTGTAGCTTTTGTTGGTGGGAAACATGGAAGTTGCTGACTTGAAGCTTGGATAACTTGTGATGGTTCTTCAAATTTATCTAGGTTGAATGAAGTAGTTCAAATTTTCACAGATTGATTAAGCCCAGGTATTTCTGACCCAGAATGAATTGAGTAGATTAGTGACTACACTCAGTAATTAACCAGAAGTTACTTCTCAATTTTATTTGATCAACAGAGTTAGCTACCTGTCAATTAATTCTTATTGAAACAACTATGTAAATGGATTGAAAAGAGCCAAAAAGCAAGCAATATTCAAGAAAATTAGTTATGCTTTTATCAACACCTTAACTTTTTAGTTTCTCAGTCTCTTTAGTGTAAGTGTTTTTATCTTACCTGTTTAGTCATCCCCTCATATGATAATTTCCTAAATTTTATTATAACCAACAATAAGATCTACACCTCATAACATTTTTATTTTACAGAAAATAAACTGGTCATTGGAGTCTTTTTTTTTTTTTTTTAGTGCAACTAATCTGATATTCTTATTTTACTAATTGTTCAAGCCTGTGGAGACTTCCAATTAGTTGACTTTGTCACTGTTTTCAACAGCTATTAATTCTTACTCACATTTTGAAAATTTCTTCCTTAATCTGTCTAGAATCTTCAGTCAAACACTGTAAACAATTCTCTTGCAAACACTCTTAACATGCTTTCAGTTTCCTTCATTTTACTCTTCTGGCAAAAAACCCAACACTAGTTAAACTTATTTCTCATTTTACTCCACATCTTCACCTGAACAGCTAAATGGATAAAATATCACCACATTTTTCATAGTACTCATCTTAAATATACCACCAAAATTTCACAGGGGCTTTTACCAGCACCAGACAATATTATAGCTATCCTGTGGTAAAAATTCCTGTTAAATGAGACAACTTTTTAATTTATTTTTATTTTTAATTATTTTTTGTTTTTGTTATTGTAACACTGGTTAATGAAATCCAGTTTCAGGTGTACAATTTAGCAGTAAGGTGCATACGTGTGTGCACACACACACACACACACACATACACACAAAATCTCCAATAGAGCTGTTGTCCCCACAATTCTAAAAGGGTCTTAAAACTAACCAGCGATTAAGCCAATAGTAAATTCTCAATTCTCACTTAACTTGGCTTCTTAGTGGCATTTCCCATGGTTGACCACTCTTTCTTTCTTGAAGTACTATCTGGGATTCTGTGGCATCATATTTTCTGACCCCCCCCCCCCACCCCTGCCCTCCAACCCAGACCTTGCTGGTCCTTTCTATTCTAAGAAATATTTAATTTCAAAAGTGTCCTAAGGCTCAGACTGCAGCCCTGTTTTCTCAACCCATCTTCAGCCTAGGTATCTCCTCTGCATGCTAGAGTCATGTATTCTACTGCTTACTTGACATCTTTTGCGCTTCTTACAGCATTTCAAACTTAATATGACTGAAAAAAAGCTTTTTGCCCCTGCAACATCACCTGCTTTTGATTCATCCTGAACCACCACCCCAAGTCATTTTTTTCTCTTCTTTCTCTTACTCTCATACTTCCACATCTATCAGTATGCCCCTCTAATCAGTATCAAAGATTTCCCAAATCTCACAGCTTTTTATCAGCTCCTCTACTGAAACAGTTTTCTAGGCTACTGTCATCACTAACTCGAACTTAGAAACAGACTCCATCCTAACTTGACTACTACTTCTTGCCCTCTACTGCTTCACACACATTCAGAATGATCTTCACAAGGCAAAAATCAGATTCTGTTTCTCTTTGCTTAGCATTCTATTAAATTTCTGAAATCCTCTAAATCTGATCCAGATACTTTATCATAACCAGCACTTCCCTTAAATGTTGGTCTCTGGCCTTGATAGCCTTCTTCCTGCTGCTTGAACATGACACACATATTATCATCTTAGGACTAGTGAAATTCCCTTTTTTGTTTTGGAATACTTTTGTCTTCGATCTTTGCATGGCAGCCTCTTTGTGCTCAAATATTTAGTCAGTATCACCTTGTCAGAGAGTCCTTGCACAATCGCCCTACCTAAAAGACACCATTCCATCACTTCTTACAGTAGTATTTCATTTTACCTACCTTTGACATTTATGATTTGAGAAACAAAAATTATCTTCCTTATTGTTTTATTTACCTATGTATTGTGTGCTTCTACCTCTAGAATGTAAACTATTTGAAGATAGTGATTTTATCTGTCTTGTTCACTGTTGTTTCTGAAGCCTAGAAACTGTTTATTATTTTATTTTCAGCACCCAGTAGAGTGCCTAGTATATGGTAGGTGCTAAGGAAATTTTGTACAATTCACACATAGTATTGAAAAAATAGTTAATATTATTATTTAGGAATTGTTTAATGAAAAAAATAGCAGCAGCAAGGATAACAATGATAATAGCTACTGTGTCTTGGGAATGTGCTGTGTGACAAAGTTTGTGCAAAAGACTTTCTGCAAAAAATTGCATTTAATCACCACAACAAACCTACAAGATAGATAGAGAGTATTATCTATTATCATTTTAACAAATAAGGAAAGAGGCTTAGAGAAGTTCAGTAACTCACTCCAGTTCACACAGTTAGTTAATGATAGGGGACGGTTTGGAATCCAGTTCCGAATGATACCAAGTGCAATGATCTGACCCACTCTGCTGTGCCTGAAGCTTCAGAAGGAAACCATTTCATAGAACTATAGAACCTTAGGATTTGAAGGGCTATTAAGATGATCTCATCCTCTGACATACTCAATCTTAATGATTGTTTATGCTCTGAGGTTAGATATATTCCCTATAATTTCCACTCATTGGTCTTAGTTTCACTCCTTCCTTTCAGAGATATGGTTGTGCATAGTAACTCATTTATTTTGTCATATAAGTATTTTTCAATCAGGTGTCTGTAAATGCAGGTGGCATTTGGCAATCTCAGTAAACTGTTATAGTTGAAGACCATTCCAGAGATGAGGTCTGAGTAAATATTAACAACTCCCTGTGCTTGGTTGAAACTTGAAAGGACTGCATAACATCAACAAGCAAGTTTTTGTCAATCACAATCTAGACCAGATTAGTCTTAAAGTCCAAGGAAGAATCAAAGTTCATCTTAGTGCAGACATTTCTGCACAGTATTGTTTTCAAGTTTAAGGAAAAGACAATGATGAAGGAGAAAGAGAAAACCATTGCTATTGTGAAGGTTATAGAAACTTCAAAATTAAAACTGGTGAGCAAGTACATTATGGCATTCTTTCAATGTTTGGAGATAAAACCACATTAAAGACTGAATTTAAAATTTATAAACTAATAGTCAATGAAATAAGGTATGTAGAAGCTGAGCTTTGAAATATGTAATGTATGATCTGTTGTATTGACAAACTTGTTTACTGACAGATTTTTTTGTGCTCTGTATACAGCAAATCTTTTTTGTATTTAGTACAAAAATAGTGAAAATAATGTTGTATTATTTGTTTTATCAAAAAGTGAGTTTTACTAATTATTTGTTGCAGTGTTTACATTAAATTAATAACTGTTTTTGTTAGTTTAATACTAAATAGATCATATACATAGATAAAGTACTGATGCAAAAGTGTGTTACTATTCTTCATTTTGTATTATATCTTTTTTTTTTTTTTTTAGTTAAGTGGACATTTTATTCCTTCAGTTGAACAACCTCTACACACATAAATGGTTTAAGATTTTTAATGGAAAGGAGTTTTGGTCTCAAGAGGTTTTATAAGTCTGTTACTTCTTTTCTGGAATTCATTTAATGGAGACTTTTAAGACCCCTGATGGCTGCAGCCAGATGGAAAGGAAAGAGCCTTTCTCCCTTATCATTTCTATTCGAGTTATAAGCCAGTCAAAAACAAGAGATCTGCTACTCCTGCCAAACACATTTTTATTTACCAATAATAGAATAAAAATAATGATAGTAATAATAATAATATCTCAGTAGGACTTCTCTGTTCAATGTATATCCTTCAAAACTTGTATTCCTGCTTTAGCAAATAAAATTAAGTTAGAGGGATATCAATCGTGTGTGTTGGAAAAATCTAGCTTACTACATTTACATGAATAAATACCCAAACGGACAGAGAACAATCTTTTAAATGCCATTTTTCATTTATGCATACATTGTGTGGTATATCTCCTCTACAATACTCCCTGTTTATGCCTGGAGTTTATCTTCTTTCTATGTCTATGGTTATTTTGTCTAATAATCTTATGCATTTTAGGTTCACTATGCATATCTTCACAGAAAAGCAAAATAGAGGATCCAAAATATTAAAATTTTTTTGTTTACTTTGAAACACACTAAATATGTGATTATAGATATAAAGGCATAGAAATCACACATACCCATGTATATATACAGGTTCAGAGTTTATATTTTCCTTTTAATATTTGCATTGAAAAATTATTTGGAAATATTATATGTAACTAAATGTATTATAAGATTTTCTTTCCTTGTATGCATTTTTAATGAGATTTTTTGGGAGCTAGATATATCATATGTATATACATATAAACATATCTAATACATGCATATTATACATACATATATATATACACACATATATTTCTAGAAAACTCTCAGGTTTTTAGATATATAATCAGTTTTCAGGAACATGGAGAGTATATACTGTGGTGCCCCTCACTTACTGAGTGAATATAAATGAAGAGGGGTAAAACAATAAATATAAATTAAATTCTTAAAAAATGGCCAAGTTTATTAGTCCTATAGTATTTCAGGGAAGAAAAATAAACCAGGTTGTCATGAGAGAGAATGCTGGAGATGGCTTGGATCTTAAGTTGAGGCTTAGAAGGTAGGTTGGATTTTGATACTTAATGAAGGGGTGAGGGCATTTGAGGCACAGAAAATAGCATTTGGAAAAAATAAAACTGAGAAAATATGATCTAATGGATTTCAACTTTTGTGAGTATTCAAAACACTTCTTATCATTAAAAGTATTAAGACAAGGCCCTTCTGCAATAACATAGGTAGTAAAGAAATCCAAAACCCTCTATTTATACAACTGTATGTTCTGGAGATAATTACTTAGTTTTTCAGAATTTAAATTATTTTATATTTAAAATGGTAATTATGATACTTACCTAATAGAATTGTTATAAAGTTTACTTGAGATGTTGTTATTAGCTATTATTATAAGATATGCTTAGCTTAATACCTGGCAAATAATAAATACTCAACTGTATATGACATTATATATATGTTATAATAATGCTTGTGTTTGTTATATATTTAAAAACATTTCCCATATTTGAATTCATAGATTCTCTGTGACAACACTCTTTCTATAACCTACTTTCTGCCACTGGAGTCTGAAATCTATTTTTGGAAGCCATGGCATAGGGTATGTGTGTGTTGCGATGAGAAATCTTTCATAACTTGAGAATAGTAAATAATGTAACTAGATAATGTAGGGCCGTTCAAAAACACTGAAACCTAGACAAAAGAGTTTGAGCTTAATATATAAGTTAAAAGGAGATGTTTTATATTTTAGTTCTTGAGCTGGGAGAAATCAGAGGAAGCCGTATTTTTTAAATATGAGTTGGTCTGAGAAGAGCAGCTAGGAATTAATTGAGAGGGATGAAGGGATACTAGATGAATGAAAATAATTTAGACTAGGACCTTGAGAATCTTGAGATATGAGAATAGAGAAGAAAACTTAAACTAATAAATGATTTAAAAGAAAAAGAAAAGTCATAACTGGCAATAGATAGAACATAACTTAGGGAGAGGGAAGAGATCAAAACAGTCAGAGAAATATGTAGAATCTAGGTCAGATTATGTAAACTGTCCTTCAGTATACTTGGCCTGATAAGAATATATGGATATATGAAGATTTTCATAGTTTACTTAGATATTTCTACAATAATTTTTGACCCAGATTTTATTTTCTTATAAGGCAGCACTAATTTTAAACATACGCAGAACTATAGTTTTTCTAGTGTTAAGAAAAATTATCTTCTCAAAAACTAAGAGTTTTATCATAAACGGGATTGAATTTTATCAGCTACTTTTTCTGAATCTATTGAGATTATCATAGATTTCTCTTTTAATGTCATAAAATATGTTTATGAAAAACCCAACTTGATTATAGCCAATTATTTTGTTTAGATTCTCTTGGGTTTATATTGCTAATAAAATTTTGCTTAGGATTTAGAGTCATGAGTGAAATGGGCCTATATTTTTCTTCTTATAATGTCTTTATATGGTTTCAGTTTCAATGAATTGAAACACATTTTATCTTGTCTCTATTATCTGGAAATGTTTATGCAAAATTGAGATGATATTTTTCTTGAAAATAACAATTTTGCCCTAAAACTATCATGTTCAGATATTCCTTTTGAGCAATATGTTCAAAGTTTAATTTTTTTCAATAATCAAAACTGTTCAAGCTATTAATTCCTTCTTCAGTCAGTTCTACTAAATAATATTTTCCAAGAAATTTATGCATTTTGTCTAAGCATTCACAATCATCAGCAAATTCTTATAAGTAATAGCGCTTATTATCTTTTTTATTGTGGTACAAATGTACATAACAAAATTTGTCATTGTGCACATTTTAAACTATACAATTCAGTGGTGCAAAGGAGTTTTACAATGTTGTGCAACCATCATCATTATTTATTTCTAGAACTTTTTCATCATGCCAAACTGCATGTATTAAACAATAGCTACCCATCTTTCCCTTCCCCTGGGTGTGTGTGAAATCAGTTTTTTCTAAATACAATATTATGTTCTTTGTGAACAAAGATCATTTTACTTATTCTTTTCTGATTTGGATGATTTGTTTCTTTAAGTTGCCTAATTACTCTGGCTTGGCCTTCCATTTCTATGTTGAATAGAAGTGGTAAGAGCAGTCATCCTTGTTCTTGATAATAGAGGGAAAACATCTTTTAAATTTCAACTCCTGCTCTAGTTATGTTATATCCTCCTTTCACTTAAAATATTATTTATTTATTCTTCCTTCCTTAAAATTGATCTTGCCACAAGTAACTTCTTTTCTACTTTCTGTCTGTACAAATTTGACTAATTTGGTACCTCTTATGAGTGGAGTCATACAATATTTGCTCTTTTCTCTCTGAGCTATTTCACTTAGCATAATGATTTCAAGATTCATCCATGTAGTATTATGTATCAGAATTTTATTTCTTTTTAAAACCTTATAATATTTTGTTCCATGTATACCATATTGTATTTATCAATTCATCTGGCTGATGGACATTTATGTTATTTCCACCTTTTGGCTACTGTGAACAATGCTGGCAGGAACATTTTGTGTATTTGTTTAAGTCTCCACTTTTAAATCTTGGTACATATCCAAAGGTTGAATTGCTAGTCATACGATAATTCTATGTTTAACTTTTTGAGAACTGTCATACTGTTTTCAACAATTGCTGTCATACTGTTTTCGACAATTGCTGTCATACTGTTTTTGACATCATTTCACTTCTCTTATAGCAATGCGCTAGGGTTCCAATTTCTCCACATCCTCACCAACACTTGGTATTTTCTTTTCTTTTCATAATAGTCATCTTTATGAGTGTGAAGAGAAATCTCACCGTGGTTTAGATTTATATTTCCCTAATGACTAATAATGTTGAGCATCTTTTCATGTGCTTATTAGAAATTGACATATCTTCTTTCAAAAAATGTTTATTCAAGTCTTTTTTTTTAAGTTAAGATATTATTGTTGAGTTATAGGAGTTTTTTTTAGAATATAGTCTGGATATTATCTCTCGGATATGTGATTTGCAAATAATTTTTTCCATTCTATAGGTTGCTTTTTTCAATCTCTCGATAGTATTTTTTGATGTACAAGGTATTAAATTTTGATGAAGCCTATTTTATTTATTCTTTCTGTTGCCTGTGATTATGGTATCATGTTCAAGAAATCATCACTAAACTCGATATCTTAAAGATTTTCCCTTATGCTTTTTTCTGAGGATTTCATACTTTTCTTTCTTTCTTCCTTTTTTAATTCTTTAATCCATCTTGAGTTAATTTTGGTATATTGTATAAGGGTCCAAATTTGTTCTTTTGCATGTAGATGTCTGATTTCCTCAATACCATTTATTAAAAAGACTATCCTTTCCACTAAATGGTCTTGATGCCTTTGTCAAAATTATTTGACTAACTATTGAAGAGTTTATTTCTGGGCTCTTGATTCTACTCCATTGGTCTATATGTCTGTCTTTATGCCACACTGTTTTGATTACTGGCACTTAGTTGTTAAGTTTTGAAATCTGGAAGTGTGAGTCCTCCAGCTTTGGTTTTTCCAAGATTGTTTTTGCTATTCGAGGGCACTTGAAATTCCATAGCAATTTTAGTATGCATTTTTCTGCAAAAAAATGCGGTTAGGATTTTAATAGGGATTGAATTGAATTTGTAGATCACTTTGGATACTATTATCATTTTAATGATATTGTCTTCTCATTAATGATTATGTGATGTCTTTCTATTAATTTATGTCTTTTTTGATTTATTTCAGCACTTTTTTTTTTTAGTTTTTGGTGTAAGTCTTTTGTTTCTTTGGTTAAATTTATTACTAAGTATTTTATTTTTTTATTGTTATTGTAAATGAAATCAGTTTCTTCATTTCCATTTCAGAATGTTCATTGTTAGTGTATGAATATGTAACTTACTTTTGCGTGTTGGTTTTGTATTGTGCAACTTTACTGAATTCATTTATTGGCTCTAATAGGTGTGTGTGTGTGTGTGTGTGTAACCTCATTTTTTTTCTAAATATGATATCATGTCCTTTATGCACAAAGACCATTTTACTTATTCTTTTCTGATTTGGATGACCTGTTTCTTTTTCTTGCCTAATTGTTCTGGCTAGACCTGCCATTTCTATGTTGAACAGGAGTAGTAAGAGCAGTCATCCTTGTTCCTAATAACAGAGGAAAAACTTATCTTTCAAAACTCAAATTGTACTCTACTTATATCCTCATTTTTCTTAAAATATTATTTATTCATTTTTTCTCCTTTAAAATCAATCTCACCACAAACATGTTTATCTTGTAAATTTAAAAAATATCAAAACAACTTTCAGCTTATGGATCTTCTCATATTGTTTGTTTTATCTCTCACTGATTTATGCTTTTATTTTATTATCTGTTCTACTTTCTTTGGACTTATTGGGTTATTTTTCTAGCTTCTTATGAATGATAGTTAATTTATCAAATATCAAAATTTTATCTTTTTTTCATATAATTTAAAGGTATAAATTTTCTGTAAAGTATTGTTTTGTCATATCCCAGTGGTTTCTTTATGTGTGTTTTCAGTAGCATCTATTGTTTATTTTTAAATTTTGGTATTTATTTTTAAATATAGCATTTTTCTTTAACCTTGAGTTATTTAAAAATTTCCAAATAATTTGGAAATAGGAACATAAGAAATGTGTTAAAAGTTTCTTTAGGCTAAAATCATAATAAATATTTGTATATGTGTCATTTGTACTTAAGAAAATTGTATATTCTCTAATCTTTGGATGTAGCACTATATACATGTCTCTTAGGACAGGCTTTTTGTTTTATTGTTCAAATTTTGTTTGACGTTGCTGAACTTTTTTGTCTGCTTGACTTTTTAAAAATGAGAAATGTCGAAATTTCCTACTATGTTG
Organism: Rousettus aegyptiacus; assembly: GCF_014176215.1. NCBI lineage: Eukaryota > Metazoa > Chordata > Mammalia > Chiroptera > Pteropodidae > Rousettus > Rousettus aegyptiacus. The sequence continues at coordinate 72,389,613 of NW_023416288.1, forward strand.
GTAGATTTATTAATTTCTCTGTAGTTCAAACCATTTTGTTTCACATATTTTGAGGTTATTTTATTAGGTGCATGCATGCTTATAATTTCCATGCCTTTTTGAAAGTTTGAACTCTTTATTACTGTATAGTGACTCTTTCTATCCTTAATAATTTTTCTAATTTTAAAAATGATTTCCTCTGATATTAACAGCTACATCAGTTTTCCTATGGTTTTCATCATGTGTTCTTTTACTAGATAGGTTTGTCTCTTGTAAACTATATATATATATATCTAAATACAGTTTTCTTACTCACACTGTCAAACTTTTGGCTGAGAACTTTGACTTATTTATATGATTATTATTATTGATTTATTTTCATTTTTGCCTTATCTCAATTTATTGTGTCCCATATTTTAATATGTTGCTTTTTACTATTAAAAAAAAAAAACACTTTCACATTCTTTAGGTTTCTTACTACTTCATCCCGATCACACTGATACTATCTAGGCTTAAATACTGATTTATATGGTTATATATTTCACTTTATCTTTGACCTTGGTCCTTTTCATCTTTTTTATGCCACAACCACTTTACCAAGATATTTGATCATTTTATTTCATATTTTTGAAGCATATTTTAAAAATATCTTCTATTTAGATACTTAATCCAATACTATTTTTAATGATAGTCTTTTTCAGTAAATATTTTTTAAGTATTTTATGCCTCTAAGAATATTTTTATTATGGTCTAATATGTTAATGACATTTGGGCTAATTATAGTATTTTACTTTCTTATATTTCAACATTTAAAAATAATGATTAATTTCTTTCATCTAATTTTGCTTTTCAAAAATTTTATGTTAATCAGATTATTGTTATTTTAGTCATAATCTTCTTTTTACTATTTAGGCTTTTAGATTTTTATCATTTGTTCTTACATTTAATATAATGTGTCTAGGCATAGGTTTTTCTTATCTTTTTTCTTTGGCTTTCTATAAATCTTTCGATTTTTAAATGAAAATAAAATAATGATAAAACAGGATAAGAAAATAAAAAACTTTATTCTTTGATTTCATGTTAATTCTAAGAAATGTATCTCCATTACTTCTTAAAATATTTTCTTCCCTTAAATTTTATTTTTCTTTCTCTGAGACAGCTAGTATCTGTATTTTAGTTCTAATAATTCTATCTTACATACTGATTAGATTTTCTTTCATATGTTCTAGTTCTTGGTCCATTTCTTTTCTTGAGAGACCAATTTAGTTTTATAATTTACTAATTATTTTATTTTTCTCTTAGTATATTCATTATGCCATTATTTTATTCTACAGATTTCTTTTATTAAAACAGTATATTTTCAAACCTCTTTCTGCTTGATCACTTTGGCCATTTTTATGTTTACTTGTTCTTATTTTATATTATAAGTTATTATAAATATCTTATTTTAAATTTTTTTAGGAGATCTTTTTTTTAAGTTTATTGGGATAACATTGGTTAATACGATTATATGATTTTCTGGTATATTATCATTTGACATCTGTATATTCTCTTGTGCGTTTACCACCCAAAGTCCACTTTCCTTCATGTACCATATATTTGATCCCCTTTACCCACTTAACCCTCCTCCTATACTCCTATATTTGATCCCTTTTACCCCGACTACCTCCACCTTCCTCCCTCACCCTACTAATAACTACTAGCCTATAGTTCATGTCCATGAGTCTCTGTTTGTCCTGCTCGTTTGTTGCTTTTAGGTTTATATCCCACATATAAGTGATATTATGTGATTTTCAACTTTTTCTGTCTGGCTTCTTTCATTTAGCATGATTATCTCAAGGTCCATCCATATTGTCGCAAATGGCAATATTTCATCTCTTCTTCTAGCTTAGTGATATTCCATTGTATATATGTGCCACAGCTTCTTTAGCCAATCATCTATCATAGAACATTTCAGTTTCTTCCATGTCCTGGCCACTGTGAATAATGCTGCTATGAATATCGGTGTGCAAATATCTTTTCAAATATAAGTTTTCAAGTCTTTGGGGTAAATACCCAGAAGAGGGATTGCTGGATCCTATGGTAGAACAATTCTTAGTTTTTTGAGGAACCTCCATACTGTTTTCCATTATGGCTGTATCAATTTGCAGTCCCACCAGCAGTGCATGAGGGTTCCTTTTTTTCTACATTTTCTCCAAGATTTGTTATTACTTATCCTGTTGATGGTAACCGTTCTAGCATGTGTGAGACGGTTTTGTGGTTTTGATTTGCATTTCCCTAATAGCTAGCAATGTAGAGCATCTTTTCATATATTTGTTGGCCATTTGTGTGTCCTCTAGGGAGGAGGGTCTATTCAGATCCTCTATCCATTTTTTGATTGGATCCTTTGTTTTTTTGTTGTTATTGAGTCATATGAGTTCTTTGTATATTTTGGATATTAGGCCCATATCGGAAGTGTTGCAAATATATTTTCCCATTTGGATGGCTCTCTCTTTATCTTCTTGACGATTTCTTTTGCTGAGCAGAAGCTTTTTAGTTTGATGTAGTCCCATTTATTTATTTTAGCTTTTATCTTCTTTGCTTTTGAGGTCAAATTCGTAAAATCTTCTTTAAGTCCAAGGTTCTTGATTTTTCATTTCTATGTTTTTTTTTCCTACGTATTTTATTGTTTCAGGTCTTATATTCAGGTCTTTAATCCATTTTGAGTTAATTTTGGTATGGAGTGATAGAAAACAGTCTAGTTTCATTCTTTTGCTGATGGCCTTCCAATTTTCCCAGCACCATTTACTGAAGAGACTTTCCTTTCCCCACTGTATGTTTTTGGTTTTATTTTTAAAAATTATTTGCCCATATAAATATGGATTTACTTCTGGACTCTCAATTCCATTCAACTGATCTGTGTGTCTGTTTTGCTGCCAATACCATACCATTTTTATTACTGTTGCTTTGTAGTATAATTTGAGGTCAAGCGGAGTAATCCTTTCAGCTTTGTTCTTTTTTCTCAGGATGGCTTTGGCAATTTGGTGTCTTTTGTGCTTCCATACAAATCTGATGACATTTTGTTCTATTTCTTTAAAAAAGGCCGATGAGATTTTGATGGGGATTTCATTAAATCTGTATAATGCTTTGAATAATAAGGTCATTTTACCTATGTTGATTCTTTCAATCCAAGAACACGGAATATCGTTTCATTACTTTGTAACTTCTTTGATTTCTTTTAGTAGGGTTTTGTAGTTTTCATTATATAGGTCCTTCACATGTTTCTTTAAATTTATTCCTAGATATTTTATTCTTTTTATTGCAGTTGCAAAAGGAATTATTTTTACCACATTTTTCTGACACTTCATTATTAGAGTATAGAAACTGTATAGATTTTTGAATGCTGATTTCGTATCCAGAGACTTTACTGTACATGCTTATTGTTTCTAGTAGTGTTCTTGAGAAGTCTTTAGGATTTTCTATAGAGAGAATCATGTCATCTGCAAATAGTGACAGTTTGACTTCTTCATTTTCTATTTAGATGCCTTTCATATCTTTCCCTTGTCTGATTGCACTTGCTAGCACCTCCAATATTATATTGAATAAGAGTGGAAATAGTGGACAAACTTGTCTTGTTTCTGATCGTGGAGGGAAGGTTTTTAGTTTTTCACCATTAAGTATAAAGTTGACTGAGGGTTTGTCATATATGGCCTTTATTATGTTAAGGTACTTTCCTTTTATACTGATTTTATTGTGTTTTGGTCATTTTAAAAGGTTGCTGTATTTTGTTGAAAGCTTTTTCTGCATCTATTGATATGGTCATATGATTCTTATTTTTTAATTTGTTTATGTGGTGTATCAAATTAATCAATTTGCATATGTCAAACCATCCCTGTGTCTCTGGGATGAAGCCCACTTGATCATGGTACATAATCTTTTTAATATGTTGCTGTATTCTATTTGCTAGTATCTTATTTAGGATTTTTGCATCTGTGTTCAAGAGAGATATTGGTCTGTAGTTTTTTTTTTTATATGTTATCTTTACCAGATTTAGGTATCAGAGTAATACTGGCCTCCTAAAATGAGTTAGGAAGTATTGCCTCATTTTTTTGGAAGAGTTTGAGGAGAATAGGTATTAAATCTTCTTTGGATGTTTGATAGAATTCTAGTCCTGGACTTTTACTTTTTGGTAGGCTTTTGATGATTGTTTCAATTTCTATGCTGCTGATCAGTCTATTTATATTTTCCAGTTCTTGATTCAGTCTAGGAAGGTTGCATTTTTCTAGGTGATTAAATTTGGTGTTATATAGTTTTTCATAGTATTCTTGTATGATTCTTTGTATTTCTGCAATGTCAATAGTAATTTCCCTTCTTTCATTCCTGATTTTGTTTATTTGTGTCCTTCCTCTTTTTCTTTAGTGAGTCTAGCCAGGGTTTTGTCAATTTTATTAACCTTCTCAAAGAACCAGCTCTTTGTTGCGTTATTTTTTCTGCCATTTTTTTTCCAATTTCATTTATTTCTGCTCTAATTTTGATTATTTCTTTCCTTGTGCTGACTAGGCTTTATTTGTTCTTCCTTTTCTAGTTTAAAGATGAAGCATTAGGTTGCTTATTTTGACTTGTTCTTGTGTTTGGAGATAGGCCTGTAATTAGATGAACTTTCCTCTTATGAGCCCTTTTGCTGTGTCCCAAAAGTTTTAATATGTTGTACTATCATTATCATTCATTTCTATGTATCTCTTGATCTCTCTTTTTATTTCTTTTCTGACCCAGTTATTTTTCAATACATGTTGTTTAATCTGCATATATTTGTGGTTTTTCCTCATTTCTTTCTGCAGTTGATCTCTAGTTTCAAAACATTATGATCAGAGAATATGGTTGGTATGATTTTAACCCTCTTATATTTGTTGAGGCTATTTCTGTGTTCCAGTATATGGTTAATTCTTGAGAATGTTTCATGTGCACTAGAGAAGACTGTATAAGCAGCTGTTTTGGATGGAAGGCTCTGTAAATGTAAATTATGTCCAGTTGTTTTAATGTATCATTTAAGGATGTTATTTTCTTATCGATTTTCTATTTGGATGATTGTCCATATCTGACAGTGGGGTATTTAGGTCCCCTATTATACTGGTGTTTTGGTCTGTTTCTTCCTTTAGTTCTGTTAGTAATTGCTTTACATATTCTGGGGCTCCCTGATTGGGAACATAGATATTAGTAAGTATTATAATTGGGGCGTAATTCCCTTTATCATTATGAAGTTTTCCACAGTATCATTCTTTACCTTTTTTATTTTGAAGTCTATTTCATCTGATATTAGTACTACTATTCTCACTTTTCTCTGAATGCCATTTGCTTGAAATATCATTTTCCACCTTTTCACTTTGAGTCTATATTTGTCTTTGGAGCTGAGATGTGTTGCCTGGAGGCAGCATTTGGTAGAGTTTTATTTTTGCTCCATTCTGCAACTCTGTGCCTTTTTATTGGTGAGTTCAGTCCATTTACATTTAGGGTGATTATTGTAATATGAGGTCTTCCTATAGCTATTTTATCTTTTGCTTTCTGGTAGTTCAGTGTTTCCATTGCTTCCTTGTCATTGTGTTTCTGTTTTCTTTATTTTGGTTGGCTTGTGGGTTTTGATTCTGGTTCTTCTTGTTTTATATTATATACTTCGGTTCTAAATCTTTGGTGTGTGGTTACAATTATGAACATGTGAAAGATAGTTAGTTATCTATCTATCTATGTATCTATTTATCTATCTATATCTATCTATCTATCTATCTATCTATCTATCTATCTATCTATCTATCCAGTTGTCCATTTTATTCTGCGTGTCCCTTATTTCCATTCCTGTTTGTGAATTTAGAACTTTAATTTTTCCCCTTTTCTGTCATTATTATTTCAATTTGTCCCTATATATGATGAACGTTCATTTCTATCTTGATATAACAATTATTTTCTCATTATTTAAGCTTATAATGCCTTGTTCTTAGTAAAAGTGGCACTCCTCTCCTTTTATTTACCTGATAGTCACTTTACTCCTAATTATGTATTTTTTTTTTTTGTTATTTTGTTTTAGGTGAGCTGACTCTTTCAGTATTTCCTGTAGTGCAGGCCTTGTAGTGGAGAAGTTCCTCAATTTTTGTATGTCTAAAAAGGTCTTAATTTCTTCTTCATATCTAAAAGAGAACTTGGATACATTAATCTAGGCTAGTAGTTTCTTTCACTTAATAGTTTAAATATTTGATTCCTTTCCTTTCTGGCTTGTAAAATTTGCCTTGAGAAGTCCAAGGATAATCTAATGGGTTTACCTTTATAAGTTATCATTTTTTTTCTCCCTGGCTGTCCTGAGAATTTCATCTGTGTCATTGATTTTTGAAACTTTTAGTACACTGTGTCTTGGTGAAAGCCTTTTTGTGTTGAAATAGTTGGGTATTCTGCTGACTTCTTGAATTCTAAGCTCCAGCTCATTCCTTAGATTTGGGAAATTCTCATCTACTATTTGTCTGAAAATGCTTTCTAATCCCTCCTCCTTTTTCTCACCTTCGATAATGCCCATTATGCTTATGTTTCCTCTTCTGATGGTATTAGCTAGTTCTCGAATTTCTCTTTCATTATTTTTCATTCTTCGGTTTCTCTCTTCTTCCTTCTGATTTATTTCTAGATTTCTGTCTTTAATATCACTGATCCTTTCCTCCATTTGGTCAACTCTATTTTCCAAGCTTGCTATTTCATTTTTCAGCTCCTGCAGTGTTTCCCCACCTCCCCACCCCCCCAGGAGAGCTACTCTATTCTTTTTGATAGTTTCAATTTTTTTTGCTCTGCTCATCTAGTTGTTTTTTCAATTCCTGACTCATTTCAGAACTCATTGTGTTTTTTCAAAAGTACCATCCTGAATTCTCTGTCATTTAAGTTGCATATTTTTATGTCTGCAAGCTTATTTTATGGAGATTTTTTTTTCTTTCTTCCTTGGTTGTTCATGGTGTTTAACGACTATTTCTTTGCCTGGGCATTAACGGAAATGTATTCTGCTTTTTTTTTTTTTTTTTTTTTTTTTTTTCCAGAAAGAAGATTCATTATATAAAGGTCTCTCTTTAGCCTGCTGAGAAGAAAGTGCTTTTCTTTTGGTTTCCAGTAGGTGGGATCTAAGCCTCTTGAATCCTTGCTTTATATAAAGCTTTAAAATGCCTTTTTAAATTTTCTGATAGATATTTAATCACACTCGCTACCCTCAGTTTTAGTAACTGTCAGTGTTAGCAATAGTTTTGGTAACATTTGCTCAGATTCCCCTGGGGCTCCGTGGTGTTCTGTCTTGGAGGATATAAAGGGGATGGACCCTCTGGTTGGGGATTGGGGGCTATGGCTCAGCCTAGGTTTTGCAACCAGGTTCAGGAAAAATCAACTGTTGCTTCTCTGCTGGCTGCTTCTCTACTTTCTGCTCTGACAACTGGGCCCTGTTGCCAGCCAGCTCCTGGGAGCTCACAACTTCCTCAGGCAGGGCTGTTCAGGGAACTCACTGCATGAACTCACTGCTCCTTCTCCCCTCCCTGTCCTCTTGCAGAGAGCTCTGGTGGCTGTGAGAGGCAGTCCCTTAATTTGTTCCAGTCCAGTGCCCGACACCCAGGGTTCTGACCTGTGGTAGCTCTTCTGAGCAGATCCGATGCTCAGATGTGCTGGTGTGCAGTTTGGGTGTTTTTCATTGAGTTTTAGATGTTCAGCTTATTGTTGTTTCAAGGGGAGAGATCTGGGGATGTCTCTCACTCTGCCATGTTTCCAACGCTCTTTTATTTTTTAAAAAATGGATTTGGCTAATTTAAGAAACTTGGTCTTGTGTACTATTTTATTTATTTATTTTTATTTTTGCTCTTGATATTATTTTTAACACTGCATGTTTCTCACTTTTGATATAGTTATTTTACAGAAATGTTTTGATATTTTGACCTGTGAGCTTGTTTTCTCTAGGAAATATTGGCTCTTGTGAAAGGCAATATATATCTGGGAAGATCAAATCCCAATCCATTTCAATCTCTATGATCTCAGTAGTAGATATGTGAATAAAATCTAGGGTGGAGAACCTTAAACAGCAGGAACCACTGTTAATCATGTCTCATCCCAAAGCAACTTCTTAGATCAGGGTTTGTGTGTTTTATCAGTAAAAGGTTCTGTCTTAAGGAGCATGTTCTATATTGCTGAAAGAATTTATGATAAATTTTTTATTATATATCTTTAAATTTTGTAACTTGTTGTTAATAATAACATGTTTTCCTATTGTCATGTCAAAGGTTTTGCTTTACTCAAAAAGTAATGTTTTTTCAACTGAAACTATAAATATTTCTTTATAAAATATCTATTCATTTGCCAACTGATCTACAAAATAAAAGTAACACTTAGACCTTATTACCTAAGTGAATTATATTTTGAGAAAAGTAGATATAATTTTGTTTTGTAAACCCTTTTAGATGTATATGTAATCTTTAAATTTTCACTAACATTGTACTCATATCTTTTAATGGAAAAAAGTCACTTAGATTACATGAAATATATAATACTTTGAAATTCAAACCAATTGTCTAATGATATTCAAAAAGTGATTAGCCATTTACATGAAATAGAGTAGTACCTACAGCATAAAATTAAATAGGATATTAATCATGTGCTTTAGGGCATAGATTAGACAATAACCAAGGTCAGGAGAAGACATATACCTATGGTTAAGCGGGATTAGATTCATTTTCAGAATTCCAGCCCCATTTCTAAGGAAAAAACATCAGGTATAATTTGATCAGGTAATATGGGACCCAGCAAAATGATAGGAACTTATCACTTTATTGTTGCAGCATATATGTAATATGGCTTCTTTCTTCTTAAAAATTTCTGCACTGGAAGCCATCTGAATTAAAAGTCTTCAAAGAATAGTGCTCTTTCCCTAGTTTCTTTCCCTTTTTGTTCATCATGACCAGTAAGCTTCTCAAAGGCATGGTGTAAATGTACAATTCAGGCTGATGATGCTTCAGCTTTTAACTAACACAGTTTTGAAAAAAGAGCTTGGAAACTTTTTACTTTACCAATATGACTAAATGACTCACATAATAGGAAAATATCTGCTTTTAAAATTTCTTCCTAATGTATTATTCTAATACTAACATTCATCATCTATCCAATTTGATCATCTTTGTTCCTATTTTTCGGATGAGGAAATTGAGAAGGACTACATTCCCTACTTAAGTAGCTTCCTTTCAAGATCCATGAAGTAAAGCATACATTTAAAAGAATGAGTTTATATAAAATAAAGATGAGAAATTCTAATAAGAGTAAATAATAGAAAAACAGTATTGAAAATATACATTAGAATACAATATGCATTCTATAATGTCTCTATTGATATGCACAGGCACTTATATGTTGGCCTGATTTCCATTGTACTTTCAAGTATTTTTCCCCCCTCAGACATATACAATAATTATTACATGTAGTTTAATGGATTATTATGTAACAAATTAATTTGATCTTCTTATATCTTTTCTTCACATGTATTTCCAGTCTGAATTTGTAAGTATATAAAAAAAAAATTCCCTTAGTTTGAATTGAAATTTTACAGAAAGTGAGAATAAGGAATTGGCATCTCTCTAATAGTCTGGTTATAGCTTTGTACGACTATTTGTATTGTTTCTGGTCCTTAAGGAAAGAAAAAAGTTACTATTTATTTAGTTCTTGGTTTACTGCCCAGAAATGAAATAAAGATATTTAGAATGAAAATATTTCAAATGTTTAAATTATACTTTTTAAATGTAGTTTGTTCTGTCTGGCATAATGAATATTAACTTGAATTATGAGTATTATTTAAGTTTAATTTTATTAGGAGATCAAATCAATAAGCTCATTTTAAATAATAAATTGGTATAGTTTTAGATTGTGTATAAAATAGCCTAGCTTTCTGAAAAATTGTTCCCAACAGCAACTTTAAGAATTGTAATGTTGCTATAATTAGATATACTCTATATCTACTAGAGGCAAAAGTAGTTTTAGACTACTTTGGTTACCAGCTAGAATATTTATAATAATCTAGAACATTAAGTGTACAATGAGAAAAAGTATGTGTTTCAGGGAGGAAAAAAAGTTTTTTACTTAGCAGTGTAAAACATGTCTTGACTGCGAGTTGCTGTTAGACTGATGATATTAAGAAGACTTCCAAAATGTTCAATCATTACATCTAATTTACAATATGCAATAAACTTCCCAGCTTTGCTAATATGTATATTGATTTTTTCATAAAGATATTTTTAAACTTATTCATTTTAAGTAGGTAATGTGCTCAATCAAACTTCTGTAAGTTGTTAATATTCATCAGAATTTTCCTTCATGAGTGAACTAATTTTTTTTTTTTTTGGTTTTAATAAAAATAACTTTTTTCAATACATCCATAAGCATCCCATATTCATTTTAAAAAGCCAGTGCATATTCACTGCTATTTAAAATTAAAAGGCTATATATATCAAATTATTATTAAAGTGGCAAATTTCAAATATACAACTAAATATATCAATGCCCACAGAAGGTTTAATTGACCTTTTCTTCCTTTTTCATCTAAAGTTATCTGGAAGTATTTTGGATGTGTATAGTGGTGAGCAGGGGATTTCACCAGTTAATATGGGCCTCACAAGTGCTTCCTGTCCAAGTAGTCTGCCACTGAAAAGAGAAATTACAGGTAATGTTGCTTTTATGGTTTTATTCTTTTAAAAATCAACTACATAAGATATGAATGACATATATTACTAAGCTAAATAGAATTTTTAAAATATTATCAAAATTGTCAGTTAAAGTGGGAGAAGAGGGTAAATCCATCCTTTATTTTTTTTATGTCAACCAAGCAGTAAGTTAATATAACTCATAGTTACACTGAATTAATACATTACTTTAGAAACTCAGCAGATACACATATATGCCTGCTCTCTTTATATAGATGGATGGATGGATGGATGAATGGATAGATAGATAGATAGATAGATAGATAGATAGATGATAGATAAATGGATGAAAGATGATAGATAGATATAGACGACAACTTAACTAAGTTCTTAACATAAATTCATTTTGATACAAAATAGATGCAATATATTAACATGATTGAAAATAATAGATTAATAAATCAGAAAAAAAATAGCCCTCTTTGTATGTAGAAATCGATGTAAAACAAAGAACTAGATATTCCCTTAGCTTGCTTTAGAAATTTAATGAAATGTTTAACTTTCTCAAGTGGTTAAAAACCCCTGTTTTCAGTAGTATATTTCAAAATTGTTACAAGTCAAAGGAATTATAGGGTCACTGTCAATTTCCTCCAAAATAGAACTGAGGAAATCAGAGATCAGAGTTGTTTTTCCAAAATTATACAGCTGAGTAGAGGAAGAAATGGATTAAAAAAAGGATTTCTTGATTTATTAGCCCAGCGTTAGTTCTTCTATGGGAATAAAATAAAATTCAGTTGAAATTTTTGTAACACATTTTTAGTTTGATCTTTATTATATTTGCACAGTTAATATTAACTTTTTTAGTAAATGCAATATGTTCATTCTTGGACTCTAATCAACTCAAAATGATCTGTGCAGTCAACTAATTTAGATTAAAATTAATAAATTAGTTTTGAATAAACAAATTTAAATAAATGTATTTTTTATATTACCTATTTTAAAAACTAGATTAATTCAAGGAACACAGTGTTAATTATCTGTTGCTATTTAACAAATTACCCCAAAACATAACAGCTTGAATAAACACTTATCTTATATAATCTCTATGGGTCAGGAATTCAGGAGTGGCTTATAAAATTGGTTTTGGCTCAGAGTCTCTCATAAGGCTGTAGTCAAAATGTTGGCTAGGGATACAGATGTTTGAAACTTAACGGACTGGAAGGTATGTTCCCAAGGTGGTTTGCTCACAGATCTTGCAAGTTAGTGCTGCTTCTTGGCAAGTGAATCATCCTTGATTCTTTTCCATATAGACCTCTCCATAGGGCCACTCATGTGTCCTCATGATCTGACTACTAGTGATCCAAGAGATACCAAAATAAAAGCTGAAAATCTTGGAAGCCACACTCATCATTTCCATAATACTTTATTAGTTTTATAGGTCAGCTCTATTCTATGTGGAAGAAAACTATTAAGGGTGTGAATACCATGAGTGGTAATTATTGTGGTCCATGTTGGAAGCTATCATGCATGCTCACAACCACGTAGCATATAAAGTGTCCTTTACTGGAAGTGTGAAACCGTTAGATAGGAATATCTGAGAAATATAGTCAGTTCCCACTGCTAGCATGTAGAAATCATAATTATTTAGGAAAAATATAGGTTGCAAAAATTTAGGTTAGAATAATTTTGAATAATCTCAAAATTCTGAAAATAATCATAATGATTGAGCAGTTTAATATTTGCTGTGCACTGTACCTCTTTTAATCATCACAATGATTACAAGGTAAGTATTATAATATATTAATTTTATAGATGAGGCACCATAACACAGAGAATTTAGGTAATAGATCACATGGCTATTAAATGGAGGGAGAGAATATAAATTCATGTTTTACTACTCAAAGCCTGAAAGATTTGCCATTGCCTCTTACTAATGAGTACTCAGCTCCAAATTTCTAAATATTTGCATAAAAATATTATTATATCACTTGGAGCAAGTAGTATTGTATTTTCACCAAGTATTCCTGAATTATGTTTGTAGAAGGATGTAAAATTTAACTAAGTACTGTTTCAATTATCTTCCTTTTGATCAGAAACTGATACTCGAGCTTTGGCAAAAGAGAGACAAAAAAAGGACAACCACAACCTCAGTGAGTATATTTTTCTTTTTTTTTTCAAATAAAATTAATTAATACAAGGAGAAATACATGTAAGTTAAAATGTGTGGGTTTTCATTGTCACTCGTAAATATTTTGAGGACAGATGACCAAAATTAATAGCTCACTAGTTGAGCTATTTTAAGAAATTTAAAGAAATGAATTCTCAGAAAATCTATACACTTTTACAAAGTGAAACATCTCAAATTCTCTTCTTGATCACTCTCTCTAGAAGGCTGCTCATGACAGAGATGAGTTTCACATTCAAATGTAAATGAGTTACATTTGAATTTTGTTGTGACTCATTGACTCAAAGGCTTAAAGAGATAAAAATGACTTTAGAAAATCTACATCATTTAGATAGCAAGAAACATTAACTTCAGGTTCTTATCTTTCTGTGTCAATCCGCTCCTCCCTTTATAGTGATAAGCTATCTAAAAAGTATTGCTTATGTTGGAATTCCACCTGTGCAAAAAAATGTCTCTGATGCCATTCTAGGGTCAATTGAACTCCAATAACAGGTCACATGAGATGGAGAAAAACAGCAAGAGAAGTAATTTAGCAGCAGTGCTGAGCTTAATAATGTTTGGTCAAGTCTAAAGTGCTTAACTGTCTCAAGTGAGCTTGGCTAATTGAATGTGAAACCTTTTTGTTCTGGGAGCCAAATCAAAAAATGAGAGAATAATGAAATGAATGAATGAATGAATGAATGAATGAATGAATGAAAGAAAAATAAATCAAATTAAATATTAAAACTTTAGCGCTCTAAAACAAACCAGGAATTTTCTTACATGCAATTAGCTCAAATTGATTCTACATGTACCTGTGAAAGCTGCGTTTGTCTGTTCATAATGCACCTGCCTAGATTTCTTAGATCCTTGGCGTTCTAAGTGGAAGTATCAGAGTGGGACAATGCCAGCCACCTCCTTCTTTACCCACCCTATATTACCTTCTGTGTTGCCACTGGCCTCAGACATGAGTGTGAGCACCTCATGACATACATTTAAGTTTCGTACACATCTCTGTGAACAAATGCCCCTTGTCTGCATCTTGGGGGTGAGCACACTGGTGTCATGGTCATCCCTAAGGAGGATGGACCTGGGAAGTGGCCTGCACAAGCTGTGGAAGTGGGCTCAGGGCATTTGGGAAGGTATTCCTCATGTGAATTATCCAGAGTGTAGCTTAGAAGGGCTTCCCTTGGCCCTGTGACTGCCTTGCTCAGTGTGGAGGGTTGTGGTGAGAGACGGAAAAAGTGATTCCTTTTAAGTATGGGCTCAGGATAAGACCCTCTTACCCGAATCTAAGGACGAAAATGAATGAAACGAAAAAACTTTGTGAAGAGTGAAACCACATATTGCATGAAATAACAGTAATTTCTTAAAATTTGTCTCCTTTACAAATAACTAGTCGCGGATATGAAAACATCGAGAAACCAAAGTTCTCATAATTAGATATTAAAAATATATCAAGCACATTCTAAGAAGAGTAGAGAATGCATTTCTGATATTTTACACAAGGTGCATTTAAATAATAGATTTTGGAGAAATATAATAGGACAAAACACTACCCATTTTGAGATAAAATTATGAATATCCTTCATAGCTGTTCTTCATCATATTTAATAGTCTGTCTTATAATATAGAGGAGAGTATATATGAACATAGAATTATTAATAAATTCTCATTGTGAAATATATATTTATTTATATCAGCTTTCCCTTTATTTTCTTTTTAGTTTTTTTATGTAGTGTCATTTTTTTATATTACATTCACAGAGAAAATAGGATTGGTAAAGAGAAAAAATAAACTCTGTCAAGAATCAATTATATTCTAATTTTAAAGGAATTCCAATGCATTATTCCCGAAGGTCAAATATCTTCATGGTAAATTGATTTGTAGAGTAGGTTTGCCAAGACAATCAATAGTCTTTCATGACTTTCCTTGTTTCTGGTAGTAGATCTTAATCTGCAAGCATGTATTGTTTAAGCATTTCCCAAAATTTTTGACATGTGATATTCTTTTTCTTCATGATCTTTTTCTTCCTTCAATCCCTGGAATGCTTTAAAAATGATATCTTTTAAAAATATATATATGTTGTTGCTCTTGATACAGGAGTAGAGTAGACTATAAGACTACTCTATTCTCTATAAGACTGCTCTTAGAGGAGGTTAATATAGGAAACTGTATTGTTTTGTATATCTGATATTTATTGAACATTTATTAGATGCACAAAATTTCCATAAGCAGTGAATGAATGGAAATGCAAACAGAGAAAGCAATCTCTGAACCTATACTAGTAGTTTTCAAGGTGTGGCCCCTAGACAAACAGCTTCAGCATCACTTGGAAGCTTGTTAGAAATGCAAATCCTTGGACCTCAACCCAGACATACTAAAATCAAAATCTCTATATGTGGAATACATATCTATTTTAACAATCCCTCTAGGTATGTCTGATGCACAGCAAAATTTGAAATCCACCGCTCTATATATTATTAAAAATTTTTAACTGGAAAAATATAATTAGTCTAATCACCATATATTTATTTAGCACCACCCATATGCCAAGCCCCTTGGGTATACAAAAATGAGGAAAAAATGGTCCCTGCCCTCAAGGAAGTTACGCTCTAGTTGGGCACACACACCTACTATGTGTTAAACTTTGTGTCAGAACTTCAGGGGATTATATAAGAAAAGTAAAGCATGGTGCAGACCTCAAAAAACTATAATCCTTATGGACTGACAAAATGCATATGTATCAAATAATGATCAAATAGAATACACATATATACGTATTTCAGTATGAGTAATATTATAGCATAAATATTATAGCATTTCAAAGAATAAGAACATGTTTTAGGAGAAAATGTTTTTAAAGCATTATGAATAATAGAATCATAATTCTAATATTGCTATTTTCAACTTTAGAATAAAACATATTTGAACTTTTATTTTGAGTACTCTTTAACTAAAAAAAAACTTTTTTGCTCATTGATTTTGAAAAATTAATAAGAAAGTTTACAGCTGACCAAATTGAATTGTGCTTTAATGAGAACAATAAATAATATTTCTTTTTTAATAGTTGAAAGAAGAAGAAGGTATAATATTAATTACCGAATCAAGGAGCTTGGCACTCTTATTCCAAAGTCTAACGACCCGTGAGTTCAACAGTCATTTCTATAATAATGTTATGATTTCAGTAGCCTTCCCCGCCCCCCCCCCCATAAAAAAATGGGTGGGAGGAGAACTAACAACTAGGAAACTAAGCAGCTTATGGTAAAGGTAAGGCTCCTGGACTTATTTCTAAATATCTATTCAAGGCTATTTGTTATTAAGCATCAAGGTTGTCACTAACACTTGTCTTTTTGAGCTATAAGAAATAATTATTTCTTCTCAGTTCATAATGAGTCTTTCTGTATAACACCAGTATTGACAAATGTAGTGGTAATGTCAAATGCTGTCTATGACACTGATATGCTCAATTTATGGTTTTAGTAATTCTCTCAATGTAGCATTTATGCGTACATGAAAATTGAATTGTTGAATTTTCAGAGGTTCCAAAATTCTGGAGATATTCAAGTAAAAAAAAAGGAGTTGTAAAAACATGCTGATTGATGTCAACTAATAATTGATTACTTCAATAAAATTTTTAGCCAGATTTTGGTGTCATATACATACAAAATCAGTTAAGCAAGATGTTTGAGGATGTCAGAAAATAATTGATTAAATTATCAATTAAGAATGTTGAATGTTTCTCAAAAATCATAAAAACATGATCTGTAGCATTAATAATGACTTGAAACATGTTTCATTCAAACTAAGAACTGACCCCTCATCTATTATTCAGAAACAATGATATTTGATAAAGTGATATTTTTGTGAAATTCAGAAATACCCTTTCCCTAAATCCACATGTTCTAATTTATCCAGATAATTCAATAATTTGTAATAAAAGAAAATGTAATACTTATCCTCATGGGTATATTCGATAGAGAAGAGCATGGCCTAAAGGGTACTAAATAGAGAGTCTGCAGAGCTTAGTCTTAGGGCCCTGTCACTAATGCTCAAATTTCTTAAAGTCACTAAGCATGTAATTCTTTCTATTAGCAGAGAAAATACCCGTTTTCCTGGTATGATTTTTTTAACACTTAAAATATAAAATGCATATTTATTTACCAAACATGTGATATAAAACCTTTTTATTTGAATGTTTCAATTATTGTCTTACTTAACTGTACTAAAATATATAGTCTATTTTAATTTCTTTAAAATAAAACAAAAACTTAGACAACTTAAGTATAGATGGATTTTTTAAAAATGTTTACACCCTGATTTGTTGCAGCACTTTTTTTTGCAATCTACCTTTACTGACATTTTAATTGAGGTTTTCCAAAACTTTTAATCTAACTTTCCTAAAATCAATAACTATTTTTATAAATGCTTTATTTTCATTCATATTTCATTAATTAATGTACTTACAATTTGTTGATATTATCATAATAGTAAGTAAAAGGGCTTTAATTTACAGCCTCTCATTAAGTATATGCTGCCACAGAATAACAGAAGTATCTGGGTATATAAGAAAGTAGCCTAATGGTCTTTATTATCTACTTTGTTCTAACGATAGTCGGTGGGTGTCACAAAGAGAATGGAGAACGTTAATTTTTCCTGAAAGTAATTAAGTAAAGATCAGTTAAGGGAGCTTTTTCTATAACTGGTAAAACTAACTCACAATACCAGGGCACAGTTATACGCAGAAAACAGATGAGACTGTAAGATAGGAATCTGGAGCTTAACCGAATATCTTCAGATGTCACTATGCCTGTAAGACACCAATGGTATGACTGTGCTTCTACAAAAAAAAAAAAAATCAAATAATATGGATGAGAACACTATATAAATTATAAAGCTTATGTGAGAGATTGTTATTACTCTCCATTTTTATAGAAGCTTTGGTTATAAAAACCTCTTTTCTAGTTTTAGTTCACTAAACAAAAGATGACAAACTTTTCCTGAAAAGGGTCCCATAGTAAATATTTCAAGCTTTGTGGGTCATATAGTCTCTGTTGCAATCATTCAACGATACAATTATAACATGAAAGAAGACATAGAAAATATGTATATGAATGAGCATAACTGTGTCCAATGAAACTTTATTGACATAAAGAGACCGAAGGCTGTAATTTGTCTACCCCTGATCTAGAAACAAAAAGTCAGTTTATTACATAATATATTTGAAAGGAATTATAATTTGGAAAACTTCATTTTAAGCATTCTTAAGTATCTTTCTCTTCTTTATGGATATCAGAAAGGGGGGTTGTTGTTTATTTTAATTGTATTATATGTAGGTAAATTATAGTTATTTTTGGTCTAATTGAAAATATTAATTAGTCAGATGTTGAATCTGTATGTGAATCTGTCTATACACTCTAGGTAGAAAATAAACTTTACAGCCAGTTGTGGCATTCAAGACATTCAATTACTGATTCTATTTCAACATATCTTATCCTTTGGCTTGCTGTGGCCTCAGCTGTTACTTTAGTGTCCCTTTGTAGGGTTTACCAATGTGAGTCTCATGATTGAATTCAAAATGTAACTTCATAAAATTCACTTCACCTGAGAAGTAAAGTATGGGCCTAAGGTGTAGCCATTTACTCTATGAAATTATTTTAAATTCATTTATTAATTTTTAGATGCTACTATGGATAATATAAAAGTTACAGAAAATGAAATTAATTGTAAAACAGTGTGGGGATAAAATAAAGGAAGTAAGTTTTACATTGAAGAAATGTTATTACCATGTTACAGCAATAATAAAGTTAAAACACATTAAAAAAAATCAAACATGATTTCAGTTTGAGTTTAACAAGTTTCAGACTGATTTGTTGAGTAGGTGACAACAACCATTAAAACACATAAGATTAGTTTCTCTTTTAAAAATTAAGAAAATATACCAGATTGTAAAATTGTCTAGTATGGAATTTTTCAAATTGTACCATAATCTATTAATGATCATGAAATCAATCAAATGAGACAGATCCAGCATTTTTAAACAAAGAAGGAAGATTAGCATTTAAAAAAATATTATATATTAATATAATGCTTAATATATTATAATGCTTAATATAATATAATATAATGCTTAAGGATAGTAAAAACTTGTGAAAACTTTGTTGTAATTTTATGACCTAAGAATTTACTGAGTCACAATAAAAAAATATATTTCTTATGGCACATGCACTTGAAAAAGTGGGAGAGCCAAAGATTTTCAGAAAGATTACTTAATTGACAGAGGAGACCTGAGTTTCTTTTTCTAAACATGACCTGAAAATAGCAGGAACCTTGGAGTGGTTGACCTCTAAGGACCTTTCTAGCTCATAATTAGAACAAACTTAGGGATTGGCTTAGGAAAAAAATCAAAACTAATACCTGAAGACATTTTAAATTATATAAAGTTGCCATTTATATTTATCAAAAATATTCAGAAATTTGTATTTCTTTACTATGTCAGAATCATAAGGTCAGAAGGAAAGATAATACAGTGGGAGGGCAACTAAAATGGTGTAGATGATAGAGGCTCTGTTCATCCCTCTGACAACCAAATCAAAGCTATGATGGAAACAAGTAACAGTAGCAAGGAAAAATCTCGTAGGATCTAGATGAACAAGCCATAAAACTAGGGAGAGATCCAAGAAAGCATGCTGCAATGGCAGAAGGTAGAACGGGGCAAAAATGCAGGGCTGCCCAGTCTTGAGCTGCTGAGTGAGACAGAGGCAGTGGCAGTGGCAGACACCTCTTAAAGGGGCTGCATCTGTGAGTGAAGTTTTGCAGTGATGGACTTGCTCGCTCTGAGCATCAGTGCTGCTTTGGCTGCGTGCAGGGGGTACCAGGGACCTACAGGGAGATATTGTTGGAGTGAGGGCCAAGGTGAGACCCCCCCAGGTACAGAAGTGTTGGCAGTATCCATTGTCTCCATAGCTGAGATGTCTTCAAACTGGATAATAGAGGTCGCTCTGCCCAGAGGATTCCCTGAAAACCCACCTCCCCCAACTCATGGCCCCGCCCAAGCCACATGCAGGTGTATCCTCAGCAAGTCAGGTGCTCTTTGCTGAGCAGTGTCTAGACTCACACTGGAGGGAGCTGGCCTTATTTTCTGCTGTGGCTTTTTGAGATAACTATAAGCATAGCATCTGTCGTTTACTTCCTGTATCTTAACAGGTGGCCTCAGAGAAGCAGAGTCTAGGGCTAAATTTGGCCTGCAGCTGGACCCATCTCAGGACTGTGACACTAGACACCTACTTCACAAATCCACACTAAGACTGGGAGATTTAGGAGTTTTGCTTAGTACTTAGAAGCAAATAAGGAAAGGTAGCCAAAATGGAAAGACAAAGAAGCAGAAATCATATGAGAGAATGGAACAGAGATCCAGAAAAATGGAGTCAAGTAATCTAACAGATGCAGGGTTTAAAACACTGCTTATAAAGATGCTCAATAAACTTTGGGAAGTGTGGATAAATTCAGTGAGAATTTTAACCAGGAGATAAAAAATTAAAATGGAAATGGAAATTAAAAAAGGAAACTAGTCTGAAATGAAGAGCACATTATCTGAGATGAGAAGTATATTAAATGGAATAAACAAAAGAGTAAACAAAGTGCATAAAGAAAAAGATCAAATAACCTGTCTAGAGGATGGGAAAGCCAAGGATACTCTCGATCAGAATGGCAAGAAGAAAGATGTCAAGATTATAAAAATAATTTAAGGAGCATGTGGGACACTATTAAGGGTCAAAATATCCATCTAATTAGTGTACCTGAAGGAAAACAAGATATTAAACAGCTGTTTGAAGAAATAATGATGGAAAACTTCCCTAACCTGGTGAAGCAAATAGACATCACACTCCAGGAAGCTCAGAGAATCCCCAAAACAAGGTATCCAAAGAAACCCACACCAAAACACATCGTAATTAAAATACCAAAGGTTAAATACAAAGAAAGAATATTAAAAGCAACAAGAGAAAATCAGCTAATTACTTATAAGAGAACTGATTTCTCAAAAGAAACTATGCAAGACAGAAGGGCTTGGCAAAAAATGTTCAACATGATAAAAAACCAGGATCAATAACTAAGAATAATTTATCCAGCAAATCTATCATTTAGAGTCGAAGGACAGATAAAGAGTTTCCAAGACAAAAATAAGCTAAAGGAATTTATCACCACCAAGCCAGTATTACAGGAAATGTTGGAGGGACTTCTTTAAGAAGAAAAAACATGTATCAAAAACAGGAATAAAGAATGTTAACAGCTACGTTCCTTTCAATAAATACCTCAGATGAAAAAGAATTAAGTGCTCTAACCAAAAGATAGAGCGGATGAATGGAAAGGAAAACAAGACCCCTACGTGTTGCCTGTAAAAGACACACACAGACTAAAAGGAAGGGGATGGAAGAAGATATTACTTTGATGGACCTAGAAGGTATTTAAGTCAGACAGAAAAAATAAATACTATATGATTTCACTTATATACAGAATCAAAGAAATAATTAAAAAAAAAAAACTAATCAAAAACAGACTCACGAATATAGTGGACGGAGGGGATGGAGGTTGGGGGGGCTGGAAGAATGAGGTGAAGGGTTAAAGAAGTAAAAATTAGTAGCCAGTAGATGGTCACAGGGATGGGGAGCACAGCATAGGGAATGTAGTTAGCATTAATACATTGGCTAGGTGGAGGGTCAGGGGAGGGAGGGAGCAATTTGGGGGGGTGTTTTACAAACTATATAAATGTGTAACCAATGTACTACATACTTGAAACTGATTAAAATAAATAAATTGAAAAATAACAATAATGTAGTGAATAGCTATAGTTGAGATACCTAGGTCGAGGGAAAAAAAACCGAAACTACTAGATAATGATAACCGCCTGACCAATGGTAAAAACAAACAAACAAACAAAAAAAACCTAAACTAGCAAACACAAAAAGTGAAGAACTTCTACAGATGTATGGTAGTAATCTCTTTATATGTGCTTTTTATGAGTCATATTTATAAAAAAAATCATACTAGAAATATAAAATATCGGACCATGAATTATTCTATTGGTGTTATCAAATTACTTTTGTTTTTCTACTTCTTTATTTATAAAACAGATTATAGTTTTCTTTTTACTAAATTGAACTTTTTTTTCCATATGGTCAGAAATTTCTCCTGCTTTTATGCAAGAATGATAGTTGAGGTAGTAAATAAGACTAATAAGACTTTCTAATTTAGAAGTTATAATGTTGATTTATGCAAGAAAAAAATAAATCTGTCATGGTGTCTTCTTTCTTTCTTTTTTATGTTTCAATGCTTTTAAGTGGATGGGCACTCCTAAGATGACAACAGATTGTGCATTTTCCATAGTTTTGCCTGGCCACACTTCTACTCTAGTGTGTATATTTCTATTATTTGCTTTAACTCTAAGTGCATTCAAACTCCTCAAAAGTTTTAAATTCTTAAAAGAATTTTTTTTTGTAGAAAAATGAAAAGTTATTTATGGTCAAGATGGCAGAGTAGGTAAATGCTGTCCTTGCCTCTTCTTGATACCACATCAAAATTACAACTAAACTACAGAACAACCATCACTGGAAATCATGTGAGCTCTAGCTGAACAGAAGTCTTACAAATAAGGACATACAGAAGAAGCCATTTCAAGATTAGTTGGAGGGGTGGAGTTACAAAACAAGCTGTTTTCGCAACTGTGTCTGACACTTGAAAATTCAGAAAGATATCTAGGCTTTGGAGGTTCCCAGGAGCAGCAAGTATCTCAGCCCCATGCCGAGCCACCAAGTGCAGGATTCCAGTACCAGGACGAAAAGTCATCAGAAAAATCTAGATTTTAAAATCAGTAGATATTATGATAAGTGAGACAGAGGGCTATGAGAGTCCCAGGCATTCCTCTTAAGGACCTGCACATGGACTTATTTATTGATGGACTCACTTGCTCTGGACTCTGTCCCTAGGACAGGAGCTCACAGCACCAGAGACATACATGGAAGAACTGAATTGTCTGACTTCAGGGCAAGGATTTCAGGGGCAGCTTTCTCCCAGGCATAAGTGCTGGTGAAGGTCACTATTTTTTTCTTGAGCCCTCCTCACCTCTTGGTGTACAGATGCAGGCAGCCACCATATTTGAGTCTCTATCAACCTGGCTAACAGTTTGCTCCTCTCTGGAGATCCCCTAAGACCCTGTTCCACCCAACTTGCAGGCCCACCCAAACTACTTCCAGTGGCTTTTCCATACAAATGGCCTTTTCCATACATATTCATGCTGTGAATTTTTTCAAAATCTTTCAAAGGTTCACAAACCCCAAACAAGCAGCATCTGGCCTTGGCATGCCCCCATACCTCCTGCTGAGTACCCCCAAGAGCCTCACAAGTGGTAGCCAGCCTCAATTTGTGGGTTGGCTTTTTGAAAAACTTCTAAGCCCACCATGGGTGCCATCCATTTGTGTATTGCTTGGTTGCTCATGCCAAGTGGCCCCAGGCAGGGCTCAGGATGCTGCTGAATGTGGCCTTTGATGGGGCCCCTCCCAGGAGACCTCAGGGCCAGCACACCCTTTGGCTGGATTTGGACTAAGCCAGAGCACCAGCTAGGGCTATATCCCAGAGTGATACAACCAAAAGGCATATTAAAGGCACCAGAGCCCTGCTAAAGCAAATCCTGCTTCATGGGGTCAACCCTTGCACATCAGCTTCTCTACTGTAGTCACAAGCCAGTCCCCACAGCCAATGAACCCAAGGATCAATCCCTCTCATTGATTTGTGAACAGCAACCGAAGCTCAACTGCAACGGGAGGGCACACGCATCTCATACAAAGGACACACCTGGAGCACCTGACTCAGGTAACCAGAGAGACTGAGTCACTGGGCCCCATAGAACACCTACTACATTGGTCACTCTACTCAGACCGGGAGACATATTAGCCCTACCTAATAGTAGCCCTACTAAACAAACACAATGAGGCAACCGAAATGGAGAGACAAAGACATGACCCAAATTAAAGAACAGAACAAAGAGAGAGAGAGAGAAAAAAAACTAAACAAAGTGGAGGTAAGCTTTGTATCTACCAGATGCAGAGTTCAAAACAGTGGTTTATAAGGATACTCAATGAACCTAGGGGAAGAGTAGATGAACTCAGTGAAAACTTTAATAAGGAGTTAAAAAACATAAAAAGGGAGATAGAAAACATAAAAAAGAACCAGTCAGAAATAAAGAATATAATAACTGAAATGAAGAATACATTAGAGCAGTGGTGGCAACCTTTTTGTCACCAGGGATTGGTGCTCCCATGACAATCTAATGCCTAATTATCTGAGGCAGTGATGCTAGCACTAGGGAGAGGCTGAGAATACAGATGAAGCTTCACTTGCTTGCCCACTGCTCACCTCCTGTTGTGTAGTCTGGTTCCCAACAGGCCACAGACCTGTACAAGTACATATCCTGGGATTTGGGGACCCCTGCATTAAAGAGAATCAACAGTAGATTAGAAGAAACAGAGGAATGAATCAGAGACATAGAAGATAAGTTAGTAGAAAACACCAAATCAGAACAGCAACAGAAAAAAAAATACAAGAAAATGAGGATAGTTAAAGGAGCCTCTGGGACAACATTCAGATCATAGGAATACCAGAAAGAAAAGAGAGAGAGCAAGAAAATGAGAACCTACTTGAAGAAATGACAGAAAACTTCTCTAACCTGGCAAAGGAAATAGACACACAAGCCCAGGACATGCAGAGAGTCCCAAACAAGAAGAATCCAAAAAGGCCCACACCAAGACACACCATAATTAAAATGCTGAACGTAAAGACAGAGTCTTAAAAGCAGTAAGAATCTTAAAAGCAGTTAGTTATCTACAAGAGACCTCCCATAAGACTGTGAGCTGATTTTTGAAGAGAAACTTTATAGGCAAGAAGGCACTGGCATGAACTATTCAAAGTGATGAAAAGCAAGAATTGACAACCAATATCACACTATCTAGCAAAGCTATCCTTTAGAATTGAAGGATAAAGAGCTTCCTAGAGATGAAAAAGCTAAAGGAGTTCATCACCACCAAGCCAGTATTGCAAGAAATGTTAGAGGAACTTCTTAAAGAAGAAGAAGAAGAAAGTTAAAAGATTAAAAATATGAATAATAAAATGGCAACAACTACATATCTATCAACACTTTAAATGTAAATGCATTAAATGTTCCAGTCAAAAGATTAGGTAGCTGAATGGATAAGAAAACAAGACCCTTACATATGCTACCTACAAGAGACTCACTTTAGATCAAAACACAAAGACTGAAAGTAGAGATGGAAAAAGGTATTTCATGAAAATGGAAACAAACAAAAAAGATGGGGTTCCAATACTCATACCAGACAAAGTAGACTTTAAAACGAAGGCTATAACAAGAGACAAAGAAGGACCCAGTAATTTCACTTCTGGGTATTTACCTTAAGAAACCAAAAACACTACTTCGAAAGGATATGTGAATCCATATGTTCATTGAAGCATTATTTACAATAGTCATGATATGGAGGCAACCTAGATGTTCATCAATGGATGAAAGGATAAAGGGGTGGCACATATATACAATCGAATATTTCTCAGCCATAAAAACAAAACCAAATCTTGCCATCTTCATTAACATGGATGGACCTAGAGGATATTGTGCTGACTGGAGTAAGTCAGATAAAGACAAATGTCATATGATTTCACTTAAATGTGGAATCTAAAGAACAAAATAGACAAACAAACAAAACAGAAACAAACTCATAAATATGGAGAACATTTTGATGGTTGCCATAGGGGAGGAAGGTTGAGGGGTCAAGTTGAAAAAGGAGAAGATAATAAGAAGTACAAATTGGGAGTTACAAAATAGTCATGGGGAAGTAAAGTGTAGCACAAAAAATATATAGTCAATAATATTGTAATCACTATGTACAGTGTCAGATGAGTACTAGATTACTTTGTAAGTTACAGAAATGTCTAATCATTATGTTGTACACCTGAAACGAAAATAATATTGTATGCCAACTGTATTTATAAAGTTAAAAAATATTATCAAAGAAAAAAGAAAATGAATAGCCTGTACCTACATTTATTTCTTAGGCATGCCTTTATATGTGTTATTGTTACTGTCACATAGAATGTTTTTAATGCTTAGCTGCTTGATATTGTCTTGGGAGAGAGGCACACATCTCCTTAATTAGTAAGGAAAACAAAATATTTTAAGAAGAAACCTCATATATAAAAAATGGCTTTACAACAGTGTGAACTTTTAAAAATTTAGTGCAAATGACATCAGGAAGAAATTGAAAGATCTACTGTGCAGTTTCTACCACCATTTTGAAGGTTTATTTTAGATCTAAATAAACTACTTTAAACTTCAAAGTTGGCTAAGGTTATCATTTTCATCTTAGTTCTTCTATTCCTTAAGATTTTCTTCCCATGAGAAGAAATGAAACAAAATTGGGACCATATGGCTTCTGCTACTGCTTGAGTTTTAATTCAGAAGTTCACTACACTTTTCAACTACAGATACCTTCTTGGTTTAATGACAAAAGTAGCTTCTTTTTTCATAGCTTTTCTACCACCAGATAAATCACTGCGAGAAGAATGAGACCAGCATCTATTATGACCCTAGAGAACTGACAAAGCATTTTCAAACTTAAAACAAACACCAAATGGTTTGTTGCATTTCAGTAGAAGATGGCTTATTCAGGCCCTAATAAACTTTTTCACCTGTTGGTAGTAAAATGGAGCTCCCTTTAATTTGTTACAGCTCAAGGAATTGTCATTTAATAAGAACTGCCAAAGAGGCACATGCAAGCCAGATTTTTTCTAAAAGTGTATTTTTCTACTTCAGGTCATTTAATAAATATATATGAAGTTCATAAGATCATATAAACTAAAAATATATGCAGTATAATATCTTTAAAAAAATTTCCCTACATGTTTACTTTATGTTGCATTTAAAACACCTCATGACTCTAAGTTGAAAATTCATTAAGGTTTTCTAATAGCTCAGGTTAACTTAGTGATTAGTTTGGCCTCATACTCTACACATATTATCAATTCTCACATAGTATTAAATTCATTGATGTATGTTTCCAGATATTAAAATCAGTAGCCTGTTCTGTAATTCCAGATTTATCATTCCCTTGTCTCAAAAATAAGTTTTAATAATTTTTTCTAAGCTAAAGCCTAAAAGGTTCAACATTAACTGGTAATGTTGAATTGTATGACTTACATTAAGCTTATTTAAAAATAGGAATATGGCTTTTTAAAAAAGTATTGATTTTTTTCATACAGAAAAATTTGCCTAATAATTTTAGAAGGTTTTGCTCTATTGCATAAAGTGATGTTGCCAAACTCTGATTTCTTTCACAATCACTCAGGATCACCATTCAGGAGGGACCTTATTTTTTTCCTTAGGAGCATAAAAGCAACCTTATTAGAAAGTAGGCTAAAAGATTGGTACATTTGAAATGATCTTAAAAAATTTAGGCTTAAGTCTTCAGTAATGTACATTTCCTTGTTCATTAATGCAGAAATACCGCACATAGATTTTAATCTTGGAGTTAATAATAAAAGCAATTTTCACTAAAAATATAAAAACTGTAATGGTAGAATCATGATATTGCATTTAGCTCTCCCACAAAAAGTCACTTTATTACTTTCTTTTGACACTTATTTTCATTCTGGGATTAATTTTACTATATAAGGGCTTCTTAACTATTCTATTAAAATTTCTATTCAGAAGCAATAATATCTAAAAGTGAATAATAGTCATGTAAATCATTATTTCATATTAATGTAAAAGATTTCGTAAGTTCTTATGAATTCTGCTGACATGCACAATTGTGAAAAGGTTATCTCTCCGTTCTATAGTGATATGCGCTGGAACAAAGGAACCATTCTAAAAGCATCAGTGGAGTACATCAAGTGGCTACAAAAAGAACAACAGAGAGCCCGAGACTTAGAACACAGACAGAAGAAATTAGAGCAGGCTAACAGGCGGCTTCTACTCCGGATTCAGGTTTTATAAGAATGTTGCCACAAACCATATAGCTTAAACATGACTAACCCATTATCAGTTTTATTCACTGGTCTCATTTAATTTTTTCTTATGAACAATGATTTTTCTTTCTGAAAAATAATTTTATTGCCTTTTAAAAGTTCATGAATTAGGTTATTTCAATTTGGTTTTCATTAGAAATTTAAGATCAAGATGACTTTACAAATATATAATGAATGACAGCAACTAATTGTAAAATACAGAAAATAGAACTTTTTATAAAAACACACAATATTATTTCAGCCTAAAGAAAAATAATAAAGTAAAACATTTGTTTCTGTAGATAATATTGGACACTAAAGTCTCCCCTTCCCCTTTTATTTCTTCAGTAAGATTATTATGTATTTCATTGCCTCAAGGCATATAGTGCTGTTTTATATTGTCACTCCTCATCTGTTCATGTGACACAAAATATCAAAATATGAGTTTTCATTATTCTCAAGTTTTTTTTTTTTATGTAAGCATACTTATTGGTAGGTAAAGCACTTACTTTGTTTCCACGAAATCGTCTTATAGTGAGAAATTAATCTAGGAAAATAAATGAAAGATTTTCCAGTATCTCCAGATGGCTGTATTGTAGTCTGAGTCACTAGGGGACCATTAAATCTCATGTATTTCTTTAAAGAACAATGGGAGGAGAATCTTTAAAATCTTCTTCCTAAGCGTTATTTTTCAGGCAATAGAAATATAACAGATTCCATTATTCACAATAATATTTATAATTTGTATTGCTTTTTATTTTGAATACTTGTTAAAATTTTGGTTATACTTCTGATTTATTATCCAGAGATATTCTTTTTTCAGTCATTATTTAATTTTTTTTTTTTTTTTTTTTTTTTGAAATTTCAGGAACTAGAAATACAGGCTCATGCTCATGGTCTACCAACCTTGGCTTCACTTGGCACAATTGATTTAGGTGCTCATGTCACCAAACAACAGACTCATCTTGAGCAGAATTCAGTAGACTATTGCCAACACCTGACTCTGTCTCAGGGAGCAAGCCCTGAGCTCTGTGATCAAGCAATGGCCTTCTCTGATCCTTTGTCACACTTCACAGATTTATCATTTAGTGCTGCTTTGAAAGAGGAACAAAAGTTGAATGACATGCTACTGGATGACACAATATCTCCTTTTGGAACAGATCCTCTGCTATCGGCCACTTCCCCTGCAGTTTCCAAAGAGAGCAGTAGGAGAAGTAGTTTTAGCTCAGGTGATGGTGATGAATTATAAAAAATAAACATGCTCAATTCATCAAGTAGAAAACAATTTTATGCTGGTGCTATACAATTATGTTATATGTTTCATGTGTTGCTTTGGCTTTATTTTTCTGAAAGGAATGTATTGTTTGTGAACAACTGATTGATTTAAAAACCACAGAAGAATGAATTTGCAGGAAGAAAAGTATAGTTTTGATGAATCATCAAGGTCTAAAATGATTTTTCCTCTTTGACTACAAAGTCCAAGTCTACTTAAATTTTTTTTCCCAGAAAGAGATACAATGTAAGAAATAGCTCTCTACTTGATGATGTACTATTGGAACTGACAGACTGGGAAGAGTAAACCTAATGAAATATACAAATCCTTTCTTAGTTATTCACTTCCATCTCCATTTCATTCAACTACTAAACATTATTTTCAAGAATCAAGATCAACAGATTCAGTGGTTCATTGCATTTCTCCACTGCCTGGTAACCATGTTGTCTAATGTTCAACCTTAAATGGGGAAATAATTAAAAGACAGATTACCTATCACTTGTAAGTGAAAAGTAAATCGACAATAAACATTAGCATTTTCCACAATAAAATACGTAAAATACATAAAAACTTTGATTTCTAAAATTAGATCCTAATTTCTTTAGTCTAATTACACAAATTCTAAAAGCATCTTTGTATATTTATGGAGACATGCTCTATTCAGAAAAAGGAATACATTAAATACTTTCCTCAAGAATATGGACTAGAATTTCATCCCTTCACACAAACATACCTCCACACACATGCACACGATGCAAGTAGAATGTATTCTTTTTTTCCCCTTCCTTCTTTTGATTTTCTATTCTACATCACAAATCACATTCCAAATTCTCTTTTCTTCATCAAAAAGAGATGTTGGGTAAACAATTTCAGCAAATGAAGTATAAATATCCTGCTACTAGGACAATTTGTCAGGTATTTAAACTTATTACTATGTCCAATATTGGATGTAAATCAATTAGTTGCTGATATAGTTTTGCTCAAAAATGACAAAATATTTAAAGTCAGATTACCAACTGAAAATAATTTGTAAAATAAAAACTGTTATTACATTCAACTTTGAGTTAAAGTTCTATTCTCATAAGTACTTAGAGTACCCTATGATTTTTGCTAGCTTTCCTAGCATTTATTAAGAATATTTATATTTATGATGTGCTCCTCAAATTTTCTCTCTTGAACTTGTTTGAAGATTGAGAACTGACTTACCAAGTATGTTGCTCTGTGCTGTCCCTCCACGAGTGGTCATTTAATCAATGAGTATTTTTGGAGGAATATACATAACTTTAGTAGGTTCTGTGAAAATGTGAAACAGATAAGCCAGATGTGGTCTTATTCCTTGGGGAGTTAACAAGGCTACGTGAGTAACAACAACAAAAGATAAACATGTAGAATTAAAGACTACATGGAGCAGCATAAGATATAAATACAGAGGTCAGAGAAAATGAAAATGAATGAAGTTTGAAGAACCACAAAAGTCTATGAGAAGAGCAGGATTTAACTTCTCTTAAAAGCATAAAATGAGTGAAGGGGAGAAAAGACAGAGGAATAATATCAACCAGACGATAAAAATGAGAATAAGCTGGGGAAGTATCTTAATGGTACATTCATTAGAAATAGAACATTCACCTGGCCACCTAGAAGATTCCTTTTGGAGAATTCTAGAAAATAATCTTGGCAACAGGTTGTTAAAGTCTGAAAACTTATGATGACATGACATAATAAAAATAGAATTTTTGTTAGAAGGGAGATGCCTAAAAATTAAGATATTTGTATATATTACTAACATGATTAAGATGTAATTTTTCATGAATATTAACTTGGTGATACATTTTTCAGGGTTTTAGGTATTGCTAACATGGAAAATATACCATCACAAAACTTGAAATTAATGCTAATGAAAGTGAGAAAATATTCAATTTTAATGGTATAATAATTATCTCAGGTTTAGCTTACAGCATTAGCTTGGAGTTTGGAGAATTAAAATAGTGTGCATTGTTTGACATGGAAAAAATAATTCTCAAATTACAGGAACAGTTATTAAAGCCAGATAGATAAATTCACCTGTAATATGATACATAAAAGAGAGCAATAAGATACACTTCTGTAAGAATTTTCAGAACATTATATACTTTTAACTTTATAACAAAATTCCACTTCACTAAAGAGTTAGTAATTTAATTTAACATTGCAAATGTTAGAGAAGGAATATATTTTTGGGTCCATGGAAAACATCATTCTAGATAGAGGCTAATTTCTTTTCTCATATTATCTATTATTCTCTTCCTGTTCTGAGAAGACTTACTCTGATGTCATTATTTCATCATCATTTTCCATTCTGTTAAAATACTACTTATAGTCTTAGCTAATTTTAAGAACTTGACACAGTATGGTAAAGTCTGGACAAAAGCCATCTGGAAAGGGAGTTAATATCTGTTGCTACTCTCAGATTATAATAACAATTAGGAAATTATAAAATGAGTAATGGATTTTTAAAGACTGAGTGAAGAGTGGTGTTGTGTCACAAAAGTTATAGACCCTTTCACCAGAAAAATACAGAATTGTGAATAATGTCAAAAATTCGCATGCACCAAGAGGTTTTAGGAAACTTCTGATTATCTCCTTGGGTTCCAAGTGAAGAATTATTGTTAACAGGTCTGTTACTTTAATAGATAGCATGGTAGTGATGTATCTATCAAGAACGAAGTGCATAGTTAATGTTACATATAATGATGGAGGAGGGAGCCCTAGTTATCAGAATATCATTATCTTTACACCAATAGTTAGGTGAGGTTTCATAGGAAAGTGAAAGTGTACCAAACACTAGACTATTTGCTAAGGAAATCCATTTATAAAATAGTCCTCTTTTAAACACTCCATCATATCTATATGCCTTCTGCTATATATTTATGTAACATATTTATAGATCAGTTTCTCTATGACTATTTGATGTTGTAAACATCTGACAATAACATTTTAAATCAACACAAATAAATATTGAAGTAAAAATATTATAAATTCAAAAGCAAAATTATTTGATTAAGAATCAGAAGTAAATCTTGGGAAAATTGATTGTCTAGAATATTTTTGCAACAATCGGGCTTCTCATAGCAGTAAAGGAGGCATATTTATCCAACAACTTTGTCACAAAAAGCATTAACTATCACCAGACTGTTAATATATAATTAACCAAGCCTGTTCATTCAAAAATTAATTCATAGTTACAAAGCTAAAAACTTTGTGAAAAATAAGAGAACATGTTTCTATTGTTTTTAGTTATCTCTTCAATAATTTTTTCTAGTATTATTTCTTCTCAAACTTTTCTCATAACTGAAGAATATATAAACAGACCATATTTCCTCAGTTTATTAATGTGATATCAGTGACTCTAGCTTTATGTCAGTACAAAAGCGCTAAATAATAAATAGCTAGATGAGCTGAGGACATTGAGAAACAGCATTCCTCCTCCTTTTTAAATTCCTTTTTATCCATTTACATGACTGTAAAAATATTAAATAGCTATTACTTGAAAAAAATTAGATATGACGAGTCTTAATTTGTTATGTTCACTTACCTTTATGTCAGGGAGAATTTAGGTTTTACAGTGTAAAAAAGAATATGTTCTTTCTTTGTCTTGATAGAGTCATATTGGCATTTTCTTGTACTTCAAGGTATTATGAAAATACTGTTGTAACAGTATTTGCTGTTTTAACATTGTGGAATTTCAATATTTAAATAAATAAATGACATAATGTTTTTACAATGTGTCTAGGCTTTGAGATACTAACCTTATGCTTTCTAAAATGCAGATAAAAACTGGAATCAATTAACCATTTTTGTGTTATCAGCACTAGATCAACCATCTGGGTTCTTAAAAACACCTGAAGGATTGAATTTTGCTTTAGTATTGATAATGGCACAGCCTATATATGCTATGTGGAATTACATCATTTGCCCCTCCAGTGCCCTGCATGTTAATAAGTATAAGATGTTGATTTGAGTTAGTGTAAGTTATACAAAGATTTTATTATATTTACTTAATAAATACTAAGTACATTTAGTGTTGCTGATATTAAGTGTCATATTACCTTTCTGTAATTATTATCCATTCATATACCAATATTTTATCATTTGTATGATTTTTACTTTGTAAACAAAGAAACTTCAAAAATGATAAAAATAGTTTTAAAAGTTTTCTCTGTTCTACATTTTTTTTCTGTGAGGTTCATAGAAAATATGAGCATATAAGAGATTATCGATAAATAGTTATTTTGATTTAAAAAAGCTTCTACTAGATTCAACTATTCTAATGATGTAATACTATTATCTGCTGCTTTATACATAAAAGAGAACCTTTTGTCTTATTGTATATGTATTTCTATACATGCAAATGATTTTTCTTGTTTTTTTTTCATTGATTAAATCCTCAGTAAAATGTCTTTTTTCTACATTTGTCCAGTAGACTTCAAGAATTAAAAAATAAAGACTTTTGTGTTTGCAATGTTACTTCTCCCATTACTGCACTACCATTTTATTCTGAAAATTCTGTATTTTTTCCCCATGAAATAAATTTTATTTTTGTTATTTAAAGCTAGTGGTTATGTATAACAAACGAAATAGAAAATATGTAAAGGAAATGGGGTACTGTTACTTTGTTGAAAGAATTATGTATAATCAGGAAGTTACATATTATATTATTCTTTAATACATGACTACTGAAGTTTAAAAGCTAACTAAAATCAAGGGTCTAATAGCATTGCTGTTGGTTATGGCATACAAGGCTAAAATTAATTTAACTATTTAATCTTAATAATAACAATGTAGTTTAAAATCTTTGACTTTAATAGCATTTTATATATATGAATAGCTGAAGTAATATTTCTGTAATTTTAATCTAACATTGGTTAGATCAAGAAAATGTTGTTAGTGAAATAAGACTATAAAATTTATAATTATTGCTATTTTTCATTTTTAATAACAAAATAATGTGTCTTATTTTCTAAGAAAATGAAGAACACTGGTGTACTCTAATACATGAGTCTCTGTACACATACTTTTAAAAATGTGCCAATGTTTTCTTTGCTTATATTAAAGTAAAGCATAGAATTATTTAATGTTTTAATATACTTTTTATTCTGCTTTTGTGTATAGACTATACTGGAAAATACAAAATATGGGTTAACTGTCATCTGAAAAGATAGTTAACAGCCATGAGACTTTACAGTTGACAACTGCTCACTACATAGTCCATACTGAAAACGATGATCCACTATTTCCCTATTAATGAAAATAATTGTTACATTCTATAATAAAGTCTCCTGCCATCTGCTTCTTCATGCTGTTATGGTTTTGATTTATAGAAAATATTTATTAAAATGTTGCAAAATTGCTAACAGGCATAATTGTAGCAGTGAAATCACTAAGAAACTCTGCAAAATCTTTTAATATACTAGATGGTCCCCAGACAATCTAGGATAAATAGAATAATGTATTTTAATATGTAAAACATTTTAAAGCTGCTAATTGGTATTGACTAGATGTATCCCATGATAACGAAATTAAGGATTTCAGTTAAATGTTAAGACTTTCTAATATTTAATACCATGTTTATACATTTTTTTTGACATACTGGCTTCAAAATTAATAAAACAGGACAGCTCTGAGTTTACTATAAAACATGGTATTCTGTGTTCAAATATAGGTTCGTTGCTTTTTAAAGAAAGTTGTACGTATTTTTCTTAAAGCATTATCAGTGCCAAAAATACTAATAAATATAATAACTTCTATGTGGAAAGGAATAACCAATCTAATACAGGTAAAATAAGTCAGGATGAGTTTTTGACACTATTTAGACTGAAAAGATAGATGAATGAATGGATTTTACGCTTGATTATTGTATTCACATGCATGGTGTATTTAGATAAAGACATGTGTGGTCATGTGAGAGCTTATAAAAACATTTTCTAATCTCTTGATATTAGAAAGATCTCTACACATAAAAACATATTATTATTATTTTGTTATTCTTTATTTGAACCTATGTCTAGGGAACATCTGAAGCTATCTTTAATTTCTTCTATTAGAAACACACACACACACACACACATACACACCTTATTCTGAATTTAGTAAAAAACATGAAAAAGAACAAAATTGTTACAGGTTTTAATATTTTTGTTAAAATAAATGCCACACACAGCTATAAACCACTTAGATATAACACAAGGATTGATTTTATTGACCATTAGAAGGAATATTAAAACCCATCCCCAAACTGTTGTTAGCAATATAATCTGCAGAGTTCTAGCAATGGGATAGTTAAGTGGTAAAATACAATAATGTTAAGTAATGGATAACCATCAAGTTAAATATATATCAATTTCATTAATTGGTGCCATAAGACAAGAGTACAACATTCTAGGTGGTGATGATTTTGATAGAATCGACTACATTGTGGTTAAGTATATAATTCACGTAATAAGAAAAAGGTGCCTGCAGGCTATTGTTCCTAGCATGGCTTAAAATTTACATATTGCTTCTCCTTATGTCAAAACATCTGGTGCCTACAAATGCTAACATTTTCTTAAAAAGTTTCACAAGCCAGGAAAAGTGGATTGGAAACATTGCATGTGAATTACTCAAGCGTAATAATAGAATAAGAACTATGTTCAGAAAAAATTAAATTGCTGCAAACAATACTATAGCCAAAATTATATTTATTTGCTTACGCAGGTGAAAGGTGATGCTGTGTATATCTGTGTAGAAAAATATTCTTTGAGTTATATGGTTATCTCTTCAAAAATACTTGTTTTTATAAATACATAGAACGACTAGTTCTCTCAGTCCTTCAAGACTTTGCAATCACTCTATGTTGAAAGCAGTACATAGCTGTATAATATCCATTTTGGTATTCCTGAGGACATTAAAAGGGGAACACCAGAGACTTTATTCATTCTAATAAATTTCTACTTATTCATTGGTAAATATAAAAAGTAGATTTGAGATATAGATGAATTATCTTTTCTACACAGGTCCCCAAATCAATAAAGATAGGTCAGTCCTTGCAATTTCTATCTTACTATGGCCTTTTCTTCTTTAATCTAAAAAAGCTACTTCAAGATTTTCCTATTTTAAGGCTTTTCCTTACCACCCTAGTCAATGGTTACTATCATCATGGTTCCCTCTGGCTATAGCAGCTAACTGCTTCTTAAATTCCATCTTCATAATGCTGTTTTTTTTTTTATAACAATGGATAGATTACCTTCCTTACTAGATGGATTGGCATTGGAAGCTAAAATTATACCTTAGCTTTCTTCATATTCCACATTACTTAACACAGTGTCCTGCTTAACATGCTATTTCCTTAATAAATGATTAAGTGATAGTTAATTTGTAGGTAAGGGAAGTGTGAAGTGGCAAATTTTTCAGATAATAAAATGTTGCTCACTCAAGGCTATGACCATTCATTGAAATGAATCTCTCAGTTTTTTTCGGTTCTTTCATTTGCCATGAGATAAATATTTGTATCTTCTTTTGGCTTATTTAATTAAAATAGTATCGAATGTTGGAATACCATTTGTAAAGAAATTTTCTACTCTAGAATTCAACCATTACCTTGTTCACTGTTTTGTTAATAAGCATTCCCCAAAGAACAATGCCTGTCGTGCTCAGAATAAAATGCGCTAAGTGCCATGCTGGAAGAATTAAAGGTGGTATGAAAGCACAAATCAGGGCCTCTGGCCAAGTCTCAGGGAAACTGAGACCTAAAGCAGAGTGGGGGCTAGACTGGTGTATGATGTGAAGGTGAGAAAGAGAAGGGAGGGTTTTTTATGCAGAGACAGTCAGATTACTATTACTAATTCAGAAGACTCATCAATGCTTTTGGTAAGTGGAATATAACTTTGTGGGGTCAGAAAATTTAAATCTATTTGGAGTAATTAGTCTTAAAATCTTCTCATTCATCACACAAAACCCAGGTTATTCCGGCATTTGGTCAGAGGAACTTTGCCTCACTTTCTTTCCTATGCCCAGAATAAGAAAGCATGTATTTCAGTGTGTGTGTAGAAAGAGTAGGAAGAGGAGAGGGAGGTGGAGGAGAAGTAATCTGACATTGTGAATCAAGGTACTGTTCTCAAATAGCTCAAACGCTATGCACCTTTCCTTTTCAGACAGGGGATACAATTTTTTTTTTTTTCTTATTAGTATGAAGCACATAGTAAGCCCTATGCCTATAGCTAGCAGTTTCCCCTTTCAAAGACCTTTTCCAAACTATGAATGTGCAACAGTACCCAATAACACTTGACTTCTTTCCATTATTATTCTACACATATTATTTAAGAAACCTAGTGTGAAAAGGAAACTGCATAAGTAAAAAGGTATATTCTATTCTTGAATGGGAAGATGATATAATAAAGGTTTTGATTCTCTCTAAATTAATGTATCAATACCATGTATTGATACATTAATGTATCAAAAACCAATAAGTTTTTGTAAATCAGGTAAGTTGATATTAAACTTTGTAAGAAGAGATAAACAAATAAAAAAAGAAACATCTGAAAAAGAAGACCACGTAGAGAAGACAAGGGCTATTGGATTAAAACATATTTTAAAGTCTCACTAATTAAAACTCTGCAATGTAGGGACCTGAATAAACATAGTTCAAAGGACAAAAATAAACCTAAACACATATTAGAATTAAACATAAGGGAAAGTATTACAAATCGATAAAAAAGAGACTATCTTATAAATGGTGTTGGAAGTATACTGAATGTCCATCTATATGAGAATTATGGGACATCTATAAAATGGAATACTATATCCCTGAAATTAAAAATGAAGGAAAAAAGAACTCTGTTCTGATATGGAAAGTTCTCCGTGAAGAGTGTTTTACTTAGTAATATATGGAATTGACTTGTATATGTATATATATATGAAGGTCTCTTTTGAATGATAAGGAAAAATAGAAATATATACTTCTTATATATGCAAAAATAAACTATTGACAGATATACAGAAATCTAATAACTTTAAAAGAGGAAGCAGATATGAGAATATTTTCACTAAATATCTTTTTATTCTTTTAAAAAATTTTGAAACATATAAATGTGTTATTTATTCAAAGAAAAAAATTAAAATGCATGATAAATTTATACAGCAGTCCCCCCTTATTTACAAATGTTTCCTTTTTTGCAGTTTTATTTGTATGTCATTATAGTCCAAAAGTATTAAATAAAAAATTTCAGAAATGAAGTTTTAAATGGCACATTGTTCTGAATATGTGATGAATCTCACATCAACTAGCTCCGTCTCGCCGAGAAATGAATCATCCCTTTGTCCCGCATCTCCATGTTGTATAAACTCCCATCAGTTAATCACTTAGTAGCCATCTCAGTTATCAGATCACCTGTTGCAGTATCACAGTAATTGTGTTCAAGTAATCCTTATTTTACTTATAATGGCCTCAAAGTTCAAGAGTAGTAATCCTGGCAATTCAGATATGCCAAAGAGAAGCCATAAAGTGCTTTCTTTAAGTGAAAAATTTAAGGTTCTCAACTTAATAAGGCATTTTATCATTTCACATTATCACAAGAAGAGTGCATACAATACAATATTTAGAGAGAGAGAGACCACATTAACATAACTATTACAGTATATTGTTATAATTGTTCTTTTTTAGATATTGTTATTAATCTCTTACAGTGCTTGACTTGTAAATTAAATTTTATCATAGGAAAAAAATATAGTATATCTAGGATTTGGTACAATTCGTGGTTTCAGATGTCCACTGGGGATCTTGGAACTAACTTATCCTCAGCACAAAGGGTGGGGGGCTATGTATTAATGGTTTATTGCTCCAACTTTCTTTTTCTATGCTCTTCTTTCACCCAAAATTCTTTCTACAATCTCGGCTTTCAAGTGCCTTCAGCCAGTGACAGTTCTAAATTTCTTGTTTGAAAACCGAAAAAGGCAGAAAGACAAAATAGAAATGAATTCTTTTTGCATTATTTTTTTCTGAGGATTCTTAGAAATAAGTAGATCTCCACTCTAATACAAACATTAGCTTTAAGAGCCCTGTGGTAGGCAAAATAATGGCCCCCAAGGAGTCTACATCCTAATCTCTGGAGCCTGGGAGTACCTTACATGGCAAATGAGACTTTGCAAATGTGGTTAAATTAAGGATCTTAAAATGAGAGATAATCTGTGTGGGCTCAATTGAATCACATGGATCCTTCAAGAGAGAGAAATTTTCCCAGCTGTTGTCAAAAGGATTTGTGACTTTACGGTTCAAGATACCCAGGAGACAGGAGAAACTGTGTGACTTGTCACCATCATAGAACTAGACCCAGGATTAGAATCCCAGGTCAACTGGTTTCAGACTAGAGTGCTGTTACCAAGATTGTAGGACCCCTTTCCAGCTACAGAAGCAGCTAATATAGTGCTTGCAATACAATTATTTCGTTGTAAAGTTTTATTGTGTGACTAGCCCGTAGAATTTGTCAGTAGATGAAGGAGTATGCAATAAATAATTAGTTTGAGATTTTATACCTTAAAGATGAAAAGAATCATAATATCTGTATAGGCTGGGGCTTTGAAAACAACCAATTTAGGGTAAGGCTAAAATATCCAGTTTATTAGAAGGTACAGTATAATGGTAGTTCTTGTAGATCACAAAAGAAGGCATCAAGGAGATGGAACCTGGTCATAGCAGATTTGGTATTCAAAACTATGAAAAGTTTTTGCCTTAGAAAAGACAAAACACACAAAAAAAGATAAAGTGGTTAAGAATAAAATGAGTAGAAGTAGAAAGAATAAAATGAAAGAAGATGAAAAGGTGGCACAGAAAAAACAGGATGAAGAAGAAGAGATGAACAACTTCAATGAAAAAAGCCTATCTTTTTTTTTTTTTTGGCTATTCATAAACGGTAAGGAGACATGACTTTTGCTTTTCGAATTGTATTCTTCACTCTAGATCCTATTATCAGCAAATACTTTTTTTTTTTTTAATCAGCAACTCTTTTGAAGTAACCCCACTCACTTTAGGTATTTATCCAGACAGATCATATTCACTTAGCAGATAAGAGAATGCAAAAGGTCTTAGAGACTTTCAGATTAGATTCTAAGAAAACATCTAACATTTGAGGTATTTGTAATATCTGAGCGCACCCCACAGTACTTGTCATCAGACAAGTAAGTTCAAGTCTCTGCTCTGCAGTTTAAGGGCTGCATAACCTTGAAGATTCACTTAACCTCTCTGTGCATCAATTTCCTCATGTGGAAAATGGGAACAAATTTAATAAGCACCATATTGTTAGCGGGGATTAAATGAGAAAGTGCATAATGAATTTAGCACAATCCCTTACATATGTTTAGTTAGCACCCTCTGTGTAATAGCTAGGGCAACTAGCAGTATAGTTGAGGCGCTTCTCTCTATTGCTGTTTCCTAATAGATATTTGTTTAATTTTTAGGTAAGCTACTTGATGATATATCATTATCATAGTTTGTTTTACTTACACATTCCAGCATTTCTTCCTGTCTATCTGTTTATCCATTTATTCATCCATAAAACAACTTCCTTATTACAGAAAGAATTTAAAGTACACAGGATTTCCTAATTTTCAAGGTGCTTTCCCATACACTGGCTCATTCATACATTGTAAGTATCTAAAATCTCATTGTAAACGTGATGAATGACTTGCCTTAGACCACATAACCAAGATCACAGCTTCTCACTCTATTTGCATTTTCACCACAAAAGGTAATGCTGGTACTTTATTAGGCATTATTATAGACATGGGACAAGAATCAGTCATTTGTCTATATTGAATATCTTTGCCAAATATCTTGCAGATAGAGATGACTCGAGAGTATAAGAAGGCATTTTCTACAATATGTCAAAAGGATACTCTAAAACATTTGAAAGTTGGCAGAATCCTTAAGGGCCTTCTT
The DNA here is from genome assembly GCF_014176215.1 of Rousettus aegyptiacus. Lineage (NCBI taxonomy): Eukaryota > Metazoa > Chordata > Mammalia > Chiroptera > Pteropodidae > Rousettus > Rousettus aegyptiacus. Next base: position 72,430,700 of record NW_023416288.1, read on the forward strand.
CAACAGTACAGTTCCAGCCCTTCCCCCATGCAAAGTAGCTGTGTTGTTTGGTAGAACTGATTCCATCCTGAGTTTCAAGTGTAGGATCGCAGTCAGGATTGACTCTGGTAATTTAAGCACACAACTGGCTCATGGCTTTACCTTGGCAACATAATTGGTTCAAGGATGGTAAAGTTCAGGAAGTTCAGACCTTTTGTTTCATAGTTTTTCAAAGTGATTTGCTTGCTGTCTCTCCATGTTTGTGAACAGGGCAGCATGTGGAACCAGTTAATGCTGGCAGCTATCTTATCATCTGGTGAGAAAGTCAGTCTAAGGACAAAGCTGACATATGTGGAGAGGGAGGAGCTTTGAGAATTCCAGAGAAACACGACCTGAGTGCTAAATAAATCCCACCTAAATCCTGCCCTATCACATATCTTTTTAAGTTCTGTGGTTAAAAAATAAAAGTGTCCTTTAATGTTTCAACCAGTTTGGGTGGGAATTTCTGTTACTGGCAGTTGAAAACATGCTAATAGATACACCAGAACTGAGGGAACTAATCTTCTGGCAGACTTGGCCTTGTGATTAAGACACAATCACCTGCAGAGCAGCAAAGCATGAAGCATGATTGCCGTGTGTTGATGTTTAAGACAGGAGCAAGAGATCAAGGGATTCTCCATCTGAGCACTTTGCGGACATTGCAGAATTATTAACATACTGAAACCCCCTGTTTCCATGTCTTAGGGACTCACAACAAATGTACTGAGTTTCTTCAGCTTGAGCTCTGTGCATGAGGAAATTTAGGTGTTGGAGAGACAGCTCTTTTTTGCTTTTCAAACAAAGCAGAACTTGGTCACACTTCTTATTGAGTCCCCCTTAATGTGAATAGATTCTTTCTCCTATTGGTGAAAATGGCTTATATCATTTAAAAAGTTTCTCACTTGAAATTAACAGAAATTCAAGTAATTCTGAATGAAAAATGGACAGGGTCACTGTGAAAATGTAGCACCTTCATTTATCCATTTGTCCATTTATCAAACATCTCACAATTTCCTGTCAGGTGTCCGATATTTATATTCTTTCAGTGTTTGACAGAAACAAGATTTCCTCAGTTCCCATCTGTAAAGAACTCATCAGTGGAGAATAGGAACTAGCAGACCCATAATAAAGCACAGGCATCACATGAAATGCCTAAGTAATTCAGACATAGAAGACCATGAGAGAAAAGTGAGAAAAGTGGCTCTGCCTTGGGTCTGTGCTGAGTGCTGTTATTCCAAGTCACCGTAAGCAGGTTTCTTAAATTTTTTAGTAAATTATTTATTTATTTTCTTTTTTAGGTAAATTAATATTTGGCTTTTTTATAAAAAGAAAGGGTTGATAGCTAAATATATATAAAAATATAAATAATATGATATATGAAGAGAAATATAAAATTATATATTAGTACAAACTTCTAAGGTACTAGCAAATATGATTTATTAGTCAAAATATAAAAAATAAAATTTAGATATAAAAACTCATTCCTTCCATGTAAAAAAAAAATTTTATTGATATTTTATCTTACTTTAATCAATCTGTTTATGTGTGTATGTGTGCTTGTACATGTATATGAATGTGAGTAATGTGTAACTGTACATAACATGAATGCAATAGTTTTTGTAAAAATAAGACTGTATTATAATTTACATTTTAAACTTACTATGTTAGACATATTTTTGTTTTCATAGAATAGTCTTCTACATTGTTACAGTGGCTTCATAAGATTACATTATGAGACGTAACTAATTTGATTTAACCATCCCCTATTGATAGACTACAACTTTTCACTTATATAATTTGTGTATTTTTTTTAAAAAAGTTTTATTACATTTACTAGGGTGACATTAGTTAATAAAATTACTTAGGTTTTATGTGTATAATTCAACAATATGTAATATGCATATTGCACTGTGTGTTTGCCACCCAAAGTTAAATTTCCGTCCGTCACCATACATTTGGCCCCTTTACCTTTATCTACCTTACCCCTCACTCCCTTCCCTCTGGTAACTACTAAACTGTTGTCCATGTTCATGAGTCTCTGTTTGTCTTGTTTGTTGCTTTCACATATGAATGAAATCATATGGCTCTTAACTTTTTCTGCCTGAGTTATTAAGCTTAGCATGATAATCTCAAGATCCATCCATGTTGTCGCAAACAGCAGTATTTCATCTTTTCTTATGGCTGAATGATATTCCATTGTATGTACGTACTACACATTCTTTAACCCATCATCTATCATAGGACACGTCAGTTGTTTCCGTGTCTTGACCACCGTGAATAATGCCACAATGAACATCAGGTTGCATATATCTTTACAGATAAATGTTTTCAAAATTTTGGGGTAGATACCCAGAAGAGGGATTGCTGAGTCCTAAGGTAATTCTATTCTTAATTTTTTGAGGACCTCTAGCCTGTTTTCCACAAGGTCTATAACAATTTACATTCCTACCAGCCGTGTACAAGGATTCCTTTTCCCCACAACTTCTCCAATACTTATTATTATTTGTCTTGTTGATGATAGCCATTCTAACGGGTGTGAGGTGGTATCGCATTGTGGTTTTGATTTGCACTTCCCTAATAGCTAGTGAAACTGAGCATTTTTCATGTGTCTGTTGGCCATTTGTATGTCTTCCAAGAGTGTCTGTTCAGGTGCCCTACCCATTTTTTAATTGTATTGTCTGTTTTTTTATTGCTGATTTGTATGAGTTCCTGTACATTTTGGCTATTAGCCCTTTATCAGAGGTGATGTTTGTAAACATCTTCTCCCATTTAGTTGGTTGCCTCTTTGTCTTGTCAATGGTTTCTTTTGCTGTACAGAAGGTTTTTAGTTCAATATAGTCCCATTCATTTATATTTGCTTTTATTTCCCTTGCCTTTGAGGTCAAATTCATAAAATCCTCTCTAGATGCAAAGTCCATGAGTTTAGTACCTATGTTTTCTTCTGTGCGATTTATTGTTTCAGGTCTTGTATTTAGGTCTTTGATCCATTTTGAGTTATTTTTGGCGTAAGGTGACAGATAGCAGTCTAGTTTCATTCTTTTGCATGTGGCTTTCCAGTTTTCCCAGCACCATTTATCGAAGAGGCTTTTCTTTCTCTGTTTTATGTGTTTTGTCTCTTTTGTCAAAAATTATTTGCCCATATTATGCGGGAATTTATTTCTGGACTCTCAATTCTGTTCCATTGTTCTGTGTGTCTGTTTTTCTGCCAATACCATGCTGTTTTGATTATTGTCACTTTGTAGTATAATTTGATGTCAGCCAGTGTGATACCATCAGCCTTGTTCTTTTTTCTCAGGATGGCTTTGACTACCTGGGGTCTTTTATGATTCCATATCAATCTGATGATTTTTCTTCTATTTCTCTAAGAAATGCTTTGGGTAATAAAGTCTCTTAAACTATGTTGATTTGTTCAATCCATGAAAGAATATCTTTGCATTTCTTTGTGATTTCTTCAATTTCTTTTAATAATGTCTTATAGTTTTCAGTGTATAGGCCTTTCACATGCTTTGTTAGGTTTATTCCTAGACATTTTATTCTTTTTGTTGAATTTTCAAAGAAATTGTTCATTTCTTTTTCTGAAAATGTATTGTTAGTGTATAGGAACAATACAACAATTGAATTTTTGTACACTTATTTTGTATTCCTGAAACTTTACTCTATTTCTTTATTGTTTCTAATAATTTTTAGTGAAGTCTTAAGAGTTTTCTACATAAAGAATCATGTCATCTGCAAAAAGTGACAATTTGACTTCTTCATTTCCAATTTGGATACCTTTTACTTCTTTCTCCTTCCTGTTTGCTCTAGCTAAGACTTCTAAGACCATATTGAATAAGAATGATTACAGCAAACAGCCTTGTCTTCTTCCAAATCTTAGGGGGAAGATTTTTAGTTTTTCACCTTTAAGTATGATATTAGCTGAGGGTTTGTCATATTGTACTTTATTATGTTGAGGTATTTTCCTTCTATACCCATTTTGTTAAGTGTTTTAATTACAAATGGGTGCTGTATCTAGTCAAATGTGTTTTCTGTATCTATTTGATATAATTATATGATTTTTATCCTTTATTTTGTTTAAGTGGTGTATCACATTAATTTCTTTGCATATGTTAAACCATCCTTGTATCCCTGGAACGAAACGCACTTGATCATAATGTATAATCTTTTTCATGTATTATTGTATTTGATTTGCTAGTATTTTGTTTAGGATTTTTGCATCTATATTTACTGAATTTCTTATAAATATTGTTCTATAGCTTTCTTTTTTTGTGTTATCTTTACCAGGTTTTGCTATCAGGATAATGTTGACCTTATAAAATGAGTTAGGTAGCATTGCCTCTTCTTGAATTTTGGGTAAATGTTTGAGAACAGGTATTAAATCATCTTTGAATGTTTGGTAGAATTCACTAGTGAAGTTATCTGGTCCTGGACTTATACCATTTAAGAGGTTTATGATGATAGTTTTAATTTCCTTTCTGTTGATTGATATATTTTGACTTGCCAGTTCTTTGTTATCCAATCTAGGAAGGTTGTATATTTCTAAGAACTTGTCCATTTCTTCTGAGTTATTGAATCTGGTGACATGTAATCTCTCACGGTATTCTTGTATGATACTTATATTTCAGTGGTAACTGTCATGACTTCTTTTCTTCATTTCTGATTTTATTTGTACTTTTTCTTTTTCTTTTTCCCTCAGTGACTTCTACTGCCATACCACCCTGAATGTGCCCAATCTTGTCTCGACTTTTCACTTTTAGAGAAGACTAAAGAATCTATGTGTGTGTGTGTCTTAGTATGTATATAAAACTTTTCCTCTAGGTTATATATCTGGAAAGTTAATAACTAGAATATTGAATAATGCTCCCCGAAGTAGGTATATTATTTTATATCCCTAGTTGAAGCACTTGATCATCCCTGTGGCCACTATGAAATTAATAGGTTAAAATATTATTATTTTGCTTTATTTTACATTTCACTATTACTAAGAATAAATTTTAAAAATACATTTTTGCCATTTTGCTTTATTTTGTGAGTGTTCATTCTCTTTCTATTCTTTGCTTCTCTTTCTGTTGTGTTGTTTGTAATCCGAAGCTATTTTTAATGGATTAGAAGGATTCTAAATATATTCTAGATGCCTACTTTATTAGTTATAACTTTGTAGATAAGTTTTGTTGTTGGTAGGTTTTTTTTTTTTAGCTTTGTTGATGGTACTTCGATTTGAAACAAATTTTAAATTTGATGTAGTCAGATTTTTCAATCATCCTTTCTGAGTTGTGTTTTATACCTTTTTTTTTATGCCACAAGAAGCCATAACTTTATTAATGATAAGAACAGTACAAATTTCAAACCAAGATGCACTTACTTCTTTGAAACACCAAAAAAAAAAAAAAAAGTCCTTCTTTTTAGATAGTTGCATTGTTAATTCCATAATATCATTTATAATATTATTACCTTTGTTCTTCAGGGCTCAGACTGCCTTTGCACTTGACACATTTATTTGTGACATGACCAATTCTATGTCCTTAACTTCCACACCTGTTTCATCAACTTCTTCCTCTTTGTTCTCCTTTGTACAATCGGAGTCTGTGTTTTCTTGAATGTTTGAGACAGCTTCACTTTGAACTTTGAATTTCTCAGCAACTGGCAGAGTGAGAGATGTCCCCAGATCTCTTCCCATGAAATAACAATAAGCTGAACATCTAAAACTCAACAAAAGACGCCTAACGTGCACACCAGTACATCTTAGCATGGAATCTGCGCATAAGAGATACCACAGGTCAGAATACCGGATGTCAGGTGGTGGACTGGGAGTAATAAAGAAGCTACCTCTAACAGCCTCCAGAGCTCCCTGTAGGAGGAAGGGGAGGGGAGAAGGTGTGGCGACTTCCATGAACAGACCTGCCTGGGAGAGCTATGAGCTCCACACAGCAGCAGTATGCAGGGATCAGGGCAGAAAGCAGAGAAGGAGAAAGACAGAGAAGTAGGGGTGACAGATAAGCAACAGTTGATTATTACAAGCTGTGGTTGCAAAACGGGAGGCTGAGCTGCAGCCCATAATATCACAACCAGGAAGGCCTTCCCCATCATCCTCCAAGACTAAGCACCACGGAGCTCTAGGGGAATCTGAGCGAACATTGCCAAAACTGTTGTTAACACTGACAGGGACTGAGACTGAGAGCAGTTAGCGTGATTGAATATCTATAAGAAAAAAAAAAGGCATTATTAAGACTTTATATAAAGCAGGGATCAAGAAGCTTAGATGGCACCTACTAGAAACCAAAAGAAAAGCTCCTTCTTTGGAACAGGCTTAAGAAAGACCTTTATATAATAAATCTTTCTGTGAAAAAAAAGCCAGAATACATTTCCATTAATGCATGGTCAGAGAAATAGTCCAGTAAATATAATGAACAACCAAGGTGACAAGGCATCTAGATAGAAAGAGAAAAACCTCCAGAAAGTAAGCTTACAGACATAGAAATATGCGACTTAAATGACAGATTATTCAGGATGGTACTTCTGAAAAAACTCAGTGAGATCCAAAACAATTCATATCAACAGTTTCAGGAACTGAAAAAACAACTAGATCAGTAGAATGAGTTCTCTAGCAAGGAGATTGAAACCCTCAAAAAGAACCAAATAAAACTTCTGGAAATAAAGAGCACACTGAAAAAGATGAAAAATGAAATAGCAAGCCTGGGAAATAGAGTTGACCAAATAGAGAAAAGGATCAGTGATATTGAAGACAGATATCCACACTATCGGATATAGACAGATCATCCAAACATAATATCAGTAAGGAAACAACATCCTTAAATGATATATTAGACCAACTAGACATAATTGACATTTACAAAGCCTTTCATTCCAAAACAGCTGCTTATACATTCTTTAGTGGACATAGAACATTTTCAAGGATTGACCTCATTCTGGGACACAGAGGTAGCCTCAACAAATATAAGACGATTGAAATCATACTAAAAATATTCTCTTATAATAATGCTTTGAAGCTGGAGATCAACTGCAGAAAGAAATTATGAACCACAGATAAGTGGAGATTAAATAGTATACTATTGAAGAATAACTGGCTCAGATAAGACATAAAAACAGAGATCAAGAAATATATAGAAATGAATGATGATGATAATGTAACACATCAAAACTTTTGGGACATGGAAAAGTGGTCATAAGAGGAAAGTTCATATCATTACAGGCCATCTCCAAAATAAAGAATAAACCCAAATAAATAACCTAACATTTCATCTTGAAAAACTAGAAGAGGAAGAACAAATGAAGCCTAAGGTCAGCAGAAGGAAAGAAATAATCAAAATTAAAGCACAATTAAATGAAATTGAAAACAACAACAACAAAAACAATAGAAAAAATAGATGCAACAAAGAGCTGGTTCTTTGAGAAGGCTAATAAAATTGACTAATCCCTGGTTAAACTCACTAAATAAAAAGAGAAAAACACAAATAAACAAAATCAAGGATGAAAGAGGGGGAAATTATGACAGTCATCACAGAAATACAAAGGATCATACAAGAATACTATGAAAAGTTGTACAACACCAAATTTAATAACCTAGAAGAACTGGACCTGTACTTAGAAAGATATAACCTTTCTAGACTGAACCAAGAAAAACTGGAAAATTTAAATAGATTGATCAGCAGTATGGAAATTGAAACGATCATCAAAAACCTACCAAAAAGTAAAAGTCCAGGACCAGATGGCTTCATCAGTGACTTTTATTAAACACTCAAAGAAGATTTAATACCTATTCTCCTCGAATTCTTCCAAAAAATTGAATAGGAAGCAATACTTCCCAACTCATTTTATGAGGCCAATATTACTCTGACAACAAAACATGGTAATGATAATACACAAAAAAGAAAATTACAGCCAATATCTCTCATGACCACAGGTGCAAAAATCCTAAATAAGAAACTAGCAAACCAAATACGGCAACATATATTAAAAAGATTATATACCATAATCGAATGGGTTTCATCCCAGAGGCACAGAAATGGTTCAACATATGCAAATCAATTAATGTGACACACCACATAAACAAATTAAAAAATAAGAATCATATGATCATATCAATAGATGCCTTCAACAAGTACGGTATATCCATTTATGATCAAAACACTTAACAAAATAAGTATAGAAGGAAAGAACCTTAATGTAATAAAGGCCATCTATGACAAACCTTCAGTCAACATTATACTTAATGTTAAAAAACTAAAACACCTCCCCTCTAAGATCAGGAACAAGGCAAGGCTGTCCACTATCGCCACTATTATTCAATATAACATTGGAAGTGAGTATAATCAGGCAAGAGAAAAATATACAAGGCATCCACATAGGAAATGAAGAAGTCAAACTGTCACTGCTTGCAGATGACATGATTCTCTATGTAGAAGACCTTAAAGACTGCACAAAACACTACTAGAAACAATACACAAATATAGTAAAGTTTCTGGACACAAAATAAACTTTCAAAAATCTATATTGTTCTATACTCTAATAATGAAGCAGAAAAATTAATTCCTTTTGCAATTGCAACAAAAAGAATACAACACCTAGGAATAAATTTAATAAAACATGTGAAGGACCTATATGATGAAAACTATAAGACCATTAAAAGAAATGGAAGATACAAAGAAAGGGAAAAATACTTTGTGTTCTCGGATTTGAAGAATCAACATAATTAAAGTATCCTTATTACCTAAAGTATTGTACAGATTTAATAAAATCTCCATCAAAATCCCATAAGCATTTTTTAAAGATATAGAACAAAAAATCTCATCAGATTAGTATAGAAAAACAAAAGACCCCAAATTACCAAAGCCATCCTGAGAAAACTGAACAAGGCTGGAGGCCTTGTTTCATAAATACTTTTTTTCAGGTTATGGAAGTTCCCTTCTGTATTAGCTAGTGATTATTACATAAAAAAACAACATTTATGGTCCCACAGTTTCTATGGATGAAGAATCCAGACATGACTTAGCAGTATTTTTGGACTTTGAATCTCTTCAGAGGCTTTAGTCATATTTAGGTTCAATGAGAAATAGTCACTTACTAGTTCATTCTTTTGGATGTTGCTATGAAATGTAGTTGAATAATTTTGCAATAGTTTTATTCTTTTGAGTCTTACTTTACAGTTTTGGAGATTCTGGAACAGTGCTCAATTTAGGGCTAAATATTCCCCATTGAGGCAAGATCTTCCTGATTTCTTTACACTAATTCTGTGATGAATAGGTTTTTTTCCAATCTGTTTCTGAAGCTGAGAGTGCCAACAGAGCTTAAAGTTTGGACTCAGTTAAAGTAGAGATTTCTTGGTAAAATGTCTTAGGTGTTTAGCTGAGAAAGTCCATTCCTTATGAGTAAGGATTATGCCCTTACTCCTAAGAATTATGGATCTTCCCTTGGAGTAATAACAAAGCTGAACTATACTCACTTTAACAAAGCTTAAACCAAGTCTTGGCAATTGTAATTCATCCAAGAAAATTTTGCACTCTCCAGAGAAAAATAACATAATCCAGACTTTTGCTACTATATCTTTATAATGCTTGGAATATAATCCAATACTTTTAAACGTATGAAGAAGCAGAAAAAAAGTTACTGATAACAAGAGATTTTCCTTAAGTCAATAAGAACCAATCCAGGATTTAGCAGAAAAATGACTTCAAAAATAACAACTTTCCAAATATTTTTACCTCCAAAAAAATATGTACTTTAGATATAGAACACCATTAAAAACTTTTGTTTCTTTTTCTAATTCTGTGTTAACATCCTCATAGATAAATGAATGACTTTTGTAAGAGTAATTAATATCAGTGTCAGGAAATAAAAGGGAAGAACACCATCAGCAAAGTTAAATAATATGTTATTCTTGTTGACATTTCAAATTTAAAAATAAATAAAATATAATTTAATGCCTATCAAATTAAAAAAGATGAAAATAGGCATTAGGATAACACTCATTATTACTTGTTTTTAAATTATATATACTCAAGCAGTATGGCATTATATCAGAAACTTTGTAATCTTTAACATATTTGACATTAATTTCATTTCTAGGATTATATGTATATTAAGAAAACAATTTCAAACACAGCAAAGATTTACATGTAAGTGTGTTTATTCTAACCTTATTAACAAATAGCAAAATGCAAGGAAAACATACAATAACTATAAAGTTAATTAAGCAATCAAATATTTATCTAATTATTTTAAAATAAAATATATGTAAGTATATATGTGTATGATTTATACATATACACATGTGTATATGTATATCTTCATAATATTATATATACTGCATACTCTCATTTATTTTTTAAAAATTATATGTATAAAACAAGTTCAAATTATTCTACAAAGTGACAATAATCAAAACAGCATGGTATTGGCAGAAAAACAGACACACAGAACAATGGAACAGAATTGAGAGTCCAGAAATAAATTCCCGCATAATATGGGCAAATAATTTTTGACAAAAGAGACAAACACATACAACAGAGAAAGAAAAGCCTCTTCGATAAATGGTGCTGGGAAAACTGGAAAGCCACATGCAAAAGAATGAAACTAGACTGCTATCTGTCACCCTACACCAAAAATAACTCAAAATGGATCAAAGACCTAAATACAAGACCTGAAACAATAAATCGCATAGAAGAAAACATAGGTACTAAACTCATGGACTTTGTATCTAGAGAGGATTTTATGAATTTGACCTCAAAGGCAAGGGAAATAAAAGCAAATATAAATGAATGGGACTATATTGAACTAAAAACCTTCTGTACAGCAAAAGAAACCATTGACAAGACAAAGAGGCAACCAACTAAATGGGAGAAGATGTTTGCAAACATCACCTCTGATAAAGGGCTAATAGCCAAAATGTACAGGAACTCATACAAATCAACAATAAAAAAACAGACAATACAATTAAAAAATGGGTAGGGCACCTGAACAGACACTCTTGGAAGACATACAAATGGCCAACAGACACATGAAAAATGCTCAGTTTCACTAGCTATTAGGGAAGTGCAAATCAAAACCACAATGCGATACCACCTCACACCCGTTAGAATGGCTATCATCAACAAGACAAATAATAATAAGTATTGGAGAAGTTGTGGGGAAAAGGAATCCTTGTACACGGCTGGTAGGAATGTAAATTGTTATAGACCTTGTGGAAAACAGGCTAGAGGTCCTCAAAAAATTAAGAATAGAATTACCTTAGGACTCAGCAATCCCTCTTCTGGGTATCTACCCCAAAATTTTGAAAACATTTATCTGTAAAGATATATGCAACCTGATGTTCATTGTGGCATTATTCACGGTGGTCAAGACACGGAAACAACTGACGTGTCCTATGATAGATGATGGGTTAAAGAATGTGTAGTACGTACATACAATGGAATATCATTCAGCCATAAGAAAAGATGAAATACTGCTGTTTGCGACAACATGGATGGATCTTGAGATTATCATGCTAAGCTTAATAACTCAGGCAGAAAAAGTTAAGAGCCATATGATTTCATTCATATGTGAAAGCAACAAACAAGATAAACAGAGACTCATGAACATGGACAACAGTTTAGTAGTTACCAGAGGGAAGGGAGTGAGGGGTAAGGTAGATAAAGGTAAAGGGGCCAAATGTATGGTGATGGACGGAAATTTAACTTTGGGTGGCAAACACACAATACACTTGGTGAATTGTACACTTGCAAGTTAAATAATTTTATTAATCAGTGTTGCCCCAATGAATTTAATAAAATAAATAAATAAGAAGGAAAAAATATATAGAAAAAGATAAATGACACAACTAAAAACATATAACAATATTAATATTTTTTTGCCTTCAAGACTCTAATTCAAAATTATTATATTCTTGTATATACGGTTCTGTATTTCTCAACATGCTCACAGTTATAGAGTATCTCATACTTCTCTTTTTCACACACTCAGAATTTTTTACTTTCTTGCCCTCATGCCTTAATTAAGCTCCTCCACAATGGTCATCATTTTTATCTCTGTAAGCTGACTAATCTCATGGTTCAATTCAAATTTCTTCCTCTTCAAAAAGCTCTCCATAGAACCTCTAGCTGGAAATTACTTTTAGTATGTCTAAATTATCATAGAACCTCATCTCTACCTTCTTTATGGTCTTACCACTTTTTATCTTGGATTATAACTACTAATGTAGATTTTAGGATTCAATGGGTAATAGAATTTAAGTTCATTGAGAAAAATTAATTTTTAAAACATTTTTGCATATATTTCATAGCATTTATCTTGGTGCATAGCATATCAATGTCAAAGTACAGTTGAATTAATAAATTTATAAAAAGAGGCTAAGAAAAACAATATTGTAACAATTTAGAATTTACTTTTGTAAAAGTTCGTTTACATATTTTGGGATATTGGCTAAATAAGCTCTGTCTTCCTGAAAGAATGATTTATTATCTTAATGACATATATACATGTGATGCTTTTCTATTATTAGTCTTTGTTTTGGATCCTTCATATGATTTAAATTACTAATCTTTTCCATTTTCTAATGAGGAAATTTAGACAGGAAAAGTTAAGTAACTTGACCAAAGTCACATAGTTAGCAAGGCTTGGAACACAGGTAGTCTAATTCATGAAATCTTGCTCTTAATCATATTACAGTTTTATAAGTTTTCCTTGGGTCTTCTGAAATGTTGTATACCTCTGGTAATCAATGAAAATTCTTTCATCTGAATGGAATTAAGGTATATGGATGAATTGCATATATATGCACATTTATATTTATATTGTATGTTGGTTGGTATGTATACATGTGTGAGTGTCAATATCGATCTATCTATATGTGTATATAGGAATAAGATTAGAATAAATTTGTTTCTGTGAAATGGGAAATATGTCAGCAAGAAGCCGAAAATGATAATGAATGAATAATTCTAAAATGTCTTATTTGATTCTTGGGGAAACTAGGAGTAAGCTTGGTGGTTGATGGCCATTGCTAGTCATTGCCTGGGAGAGAAAGATAGGAGATGCTCCAGTTTTAACGTATTTTTAGAATATTGCTTGAGATTGACCTTATTTGTGGAAATTAATGTGAAGAATCCAAAAACCTACCGAGAGTATTCTAAAATTACTTTTGATATCTCACTGTATCTTATTTTAGTTTCTTTGAGAAAAAAAATTAAAATAACAGATAGAAAAACTGTTCGGCATCAATCCGTACCATCTGTTTTAGTCACATGAACACATACATCGGGACAATTTACTCATAATAACAGAAGGGTACAGCTAAATAGACTAGAAGAAAAGAATTTTTCTTCATTACCAAAATGTGCCCAGAATAGTTGAAGAACTGCCATTGTCATTTTTTCTTCCCAGAAAAGAAACTTGCAAATACAGATTATTTCTCAGAGGTTCATAAAGGCTATATGTCTACTAGAACCAGTCAGTTCATTGGAAAAATAAGTCCATCATAGTTATAATTTTCTTGTAGAGAGCACTACCAGGTTGATTGATCTTTTATACTCTTCGGCTAATTTTTAGAGTATGATATTATCATAGTCATTGTGGTGTTATATTTCTTTGATTGTGTACTACTTAACCTTATCAAGTTTGCTGGTAGCCCATATGCAGATAATCTTTTGTGCTTCTAGCAATTGGGTTATATATAATTTGTCAGAATACATTCTAACTATAATAGTCTACTATCAGAGCACACAAATGCTTTCTCAAGAATGACAGATATTCCACAACCCTGGATGTCTTATTTTATCCACAAACACATCTTTTTGAGTACAAAAAGCCTGAAAATACAAAAAAAAGACATTTCCATATGTGTGTTTTGTAATAATTTATCCACAATTACAAATAATAATATCTGCACGTGGTACACAATTCCAGTGATATAATCCAGTCTTAGTGTTTTACTGCCATTCATAAACTGCCTCAGCAGAACTACTTATGATTTACAACATCAATAGAACCCTTTAAATTACATCCTCTATTATGTTGTAGGGCATGTATTGCCTTATGGTCTTGCATGCAATGTCAGTGACAGAGGGAACAAGAAATGGAGAATTGTGATTTCGCCATAAATCAAAAGCTAAGTGTTGTTTATGAGAACTGGGGTTTTAGCACATGATATCTTTTACTTTTATTTTTCTTATTGCAATTAACCTAATGTGGGACAAAACTTAATTTAATAAAAAATATTTATACTGTAATATGTTTGGCCTCAATAAGTACCTAAAGATAAAAATACCAAACATATTTATTTTTCTAAAAAATAGTCTTTTATTTTAAAAATTGCCTGGATTTTTACTGTAAGAATTGAAAGGACATTGAAAGATGTATATACTTATCCCAAATTATATGTAAATTGTAGGCTCTTTATAAACATTTGTTGACTTTACCATTAGTTTTAAAAGTGAAAATTCCAAACAAAACTAATTTATTAAGTTATATTTAACTAAGAAAATGAAACAATTATAATTGCACTTGAGAGGTGATCTACAAGCACCAATAAATTTGTTTATTCTTTAATTTGGATCATATTTTTTAACAAGACTTAGCATGACAACTATAGTTTTGGGTTGTTTGACCATGATTTTTTGCAGAATAAAGATGGTTTTTGACTTCAAATTTCCTCACGGAGTCTGAGTTTAGCAATAATCCTAAATAGAGATAAAAGAAAGGATCATTTTTTATTCAAATGCAAATATTTCATGAACCTAACAAGATTTACTCACCTGGGGGTAAACAGTACATGAGGCAGATAAAATTAAGGTGAAAGGCAGAAAAAAAACTAACTACTTTTGATACTGTAACCATTACTTACTCCTAGTACATGTATAAGGAAGTATGCCTGCTTCCTAATGAATATTGTCTTTTCCATTTGTGATTTTATGTCTCCAAATCCTGTTCTAAGCAGCAACTATGTGTAATTTCTATCAAAAAAAGATATGTATACAGATGATAAAAAGTCATTTAAAAAAAGAAATTCTCAAGCCCATTTGGATTTAGTTTATCTCTAAAGAGGCTGGTTAAGAAATTAAATGAAGTTGTTTCTATATTTTATGTAACTAATGTTTACCGGCAGGCTTACGTGAAATAATTCTAAAATAACTGTGGCTACTTAAAATTTACAAAACTGAACCTATGCAGGGAGTAGTTGATCTTAAACTGACACAAACCAGATAGTCTCTTAATGTTACTCTAAGGAATTTTAAACTGACTCTGTTAAAGCTGAGGTTATTTGCCTTGGGGATGCCTAATGGAAGGGTTATTATAACACTGTCCACAAATAGGGGTCTTGAGAGAGTCAGGCCACAGCACTCCATTGACAGCTAATACATTGGGCCATTGCCATGTCACAGGGCTCTCCAAGACTAAAGGTCATATCTCATCCTTAATATTTAAATAAAGATACTTGACAAAAGCAAAAAAACACCTTATTGCCAATGATGGCTGCTGCTCAATTTATGAGAACCTTTACAAAGTCATGCTAATTCTCGGCCTTCTTAGAATGCATGGTAACCTTTCATAAATCCATCTTTTCCAGATGTCCTTGGAAATGACAGTTATAAAACTACGAATGATTTGTAATGCAAAATGGGACTGACAGACTTGAAGATTAGGGCTCGACGTACTAAAATGACTAAGATTATAGCTAACAAAAGGCATAAAACGCGCAATAAATAGCTGCTGAAGTAGCTCAAGATTATTTTAAACATCCTTAGGAAATTCTGGAACAAAAAATAAGGAAAACTCAATATTATAAGAGCAGTTTACTTCATGAAGATAATGAAACAGAATTCCTCTGTGTGGGTCAGCTTGAAGACAGATAGCAAAGCAATTATGCTTTGTTTTTTCCAGGCAGTAGAATTTTTTTCTGTTATGTCCTTTTTTTTACATGTAAGCATGTGAACTTGATTTTTTAAATCTTTAATAATTTTTAATTTTATATATTTTTATCCTTAACTTATAAGAAACTAATCAACCAATGCCTTATCCTATTAACATACCTAAGATGAATCACAAATTAAAACCTAATGAGAAACTATTTTCATACATAATCTTTACTGCTGAAGTGACTTAAAGTAACTGAATAAGTTGGGCTATGTATTTAAGCAATCTGTATCAACAGATGTTTTCAACTGCTTGTTTTCAGGAAAAATAAAAATCAGGAAAAAATTTGAGGCAAAACTAGAACACTATAATCTGATCTTTTGCATAATACCTTAAAAATGACATTATTACTTTTTTTTTTGTATAATTTTGAATGACCTACGTGATAAACCAACATCTCTTGTTGTACTTTCAAAAACCAAATATAAGTCCTGCCTCTGTAATCGTCAGGACAATACCAAGAGCTTGGAGACTCAGCATGATCTTCTGCAGAAGCAGTTTACAGCAGACCCGTTTTCAATGCTTTGGTTCTGTTACATTCTATTCCTCTTTTTTTTTGTTGTTTTTTAATTGTCCTCTACTTTAATTAATCCCTTCCATTTTATTTTTATTTCTCTTCTTGGTGATGGTTTAGTAAAAAAGAGATTGAGCCATGGCTGTGATTCTGCTAGGTGTGTTAGTGTGGGGGTGGAAACCTTAAAATGAATTGAACACTTCAGATTTCATTCCTTTATTTGCATTCTGAGATCTTGAAGTTGATTCATAAGCCTTTCAATATTAATGACCTAGAACTAAAATTATAGTAAAGACTTCTTTGTGGAGGACGTAATACATCTTGGAAACAGGAAATAATACATTTTCAAGGAATTTCTGTTTTTCTGTGAATAGTTGGATTCATTAGATCAAATTTGCTCAAAGTAGAAAGTTCATTTTTGAATACTGCATGTGTGCTAAGTTTAGTTAACTATAAAATATATTTGATCAAAGTATGGAAGAAGGCTATATTTTTTTTTTTGCTTTTTTCCCCCAAGTACCATAAAATATGCTATCATGTTTATAGTATGTCAGAGTGATGTCATATGGAGAACACTAGAAGTGTTTTCAGTATTTAAGTAAAAACAAAACAAAAGAACTACAAGAAACAAACAAGAAAACAACTCAAAGCTTACTAGAAGCCCTAAAACCAGTTCCTCCAAAACAAAACATGATTAAGCCTAGGTGGACTGTTACAGGTAGGGTAGGCCCTTCTGAAGACCAGGGCACATCTTATCTGTCACATGGTCAACTTTCATTTCTCACTCAGTCCATCTCATGAAACGATTAGGTGGTTGGGTGAAAACACCAATGCAGCATGGGGTCAAGCTAATGAGCTAAGAAAACTGGCATTTTCTAGGTATTTTGAGCATCAGACCTATAGTTTTTATTTCATTCAGTAGTTTAATATTTATTTATTCACTGAAGCCAAGAAAACTGACTTTTTTTTGATTCTCTAAGAATTTGACCAGGAATGCTCATTTTACTCCCTCATTTATTCATTCATTCACTCAATATCTCTCTCCTATGTATCAGCATCTCCCCCAGGTACTGCAGGGATAAGGATAAACTATTCAGTGCCTCCTTTTTTAAAGGCCTGTTAATCATTTCAGCATTATACTCATCGAATGACTTGGCCTTCTTCATCCTAATTTTGACTCTTATCTTCAATATTAATTGATATAGTTTTACTGAAAGAGATAGTTGCATTTTTTTTCTTAACTTATTAAATTGTGGATTCTGGGTGGATGTAGGGAAAGAGTTATACTCTATCATTTTTATGACCCTGGGTAAATGTTCAATAAAAATTTCTAGAATGAATGAATGAATGAATGAATGAACAGGATACATTGTGGCAGAATTATACTTGATTTGTGATCTACAGCTTTCTGTCTTCAATTTGAAATACTCAAAAACTTCAACGACATAGTATTTTCAATCATCTTAAACATTATTTTATGCCAAACCTTGGTTTGGAGAAATTTAAAAGAAAAAAGAAGAGGAACCTCATGATTTAAATATGGGCCAGAGATGACCCTGCTTATAAAGTAGGTATACTTGGGAATAAAAAAGACTCAAAGTCAAGATGAGATCTATAGTACTTTCTATATCTATTACAATCAATATCTGTCATAGTGACTTTTAAACATCTAGTACTTTGTTTAAATAATTCCTCAATTGATTATTGTATATGTAATTTTTATCTGGTTTGATCTACTGTTCACCCTAATTAACATGCATATCGTACAGTTTGTCTTAAATGATTCTTTATAGTATTTTTTTAGTACACACAAGATGTCATCATTACCCTACTACCCTGCCACACCACACCTCTGGTCACAACACAGAAGCTTTTGAGTACCATAATATTCTTTTCTCTCTTTTTATACAGATACAGCCTGGCAGGCACAGTACTATATGTAGACTGGATTGAATTAAAGCAGCGTTCTACTACTTTTCCTGTGTATAGGAAGTGATACTAACAAGAATCAGATTTTCCTGGACTCGTAACAGAGGAAACAACTTCTGGCACAGTAATTCTTTGAACTGGAACCATGAGGGCAAGTACTAACGTATTCTTCTATTTCATGCAATGTCTTATGCACAAAAGCAGATTTTTTTTGGCTGTTGAAATGGACTGCGTCAGATTTGTAGTGCTAAATTTTTTAGGGTATGTGAATATTTTAATTTATTTTGAAAGATTCTATGTTCACAATTCATCTGGTCGATCAGGAGTTTCAGTTTTGATTTCATGTAATTTATTTATGGAATGAATTTAAGACAGATGTTTAAGAAGAGGTTTTATAAATATTTTCATTTGATCAGAAGAAGAAGCAAGACAACCAATAATCCATCAGTATTAATAATCCAACAATCCACTCTTATATTGTTGAATTAGTATTTGTTAAGCTCCCACAGGATTTGAAGTGAAAAGCCTGGGGTCCATGATCTGCCATTGATTAGCCGAATGACCTGAAGCAATATAATTAACCTTTGTGAAACTCACCTTTCTCATCTGTAAAAATGGGGCTAATTATACTAACCTCATATGGTTGTTAAGTTTCAAAACTATCATGAAAGTAAATGTGCTTTTCAAACTGTATAGTTGCTAAAAGTATGTAATACAATATTATTTTATTTTCATTAGACTGTGAGTTCTTTTAGGACAAGGATCATGTTATATTCATATTTGTAAAAATCTCTACACATAAGACTATTCCTGTTACATAGCAGGTATTCAATAAGTGTTGAATAAATGCACAAATGAATAAATTAAGGATATTAGAGTTACAAAGATTATATGATTTTTGCCCTCAGGTAACTCATAATCTAGTAGAAGATATGAGTATCTGTACAATATACTATAACACAATTTAAAATCATAACTGCACAACCTCAACAATGTTATATTAGCCACTAACTGGTAATATGCAAATACAAATTCAAGCTCACACTAATATGTGTTATTTTTTAATTCTTATGAATTTTACTATATGAACAAAGAAAAATAAAATCATAGCTTTTAGTGTTGAAAGAGATATTTTAGGTAACATCTATTGTGTAGATGTTCTTTTACAGAAGATAAGTGAATGACCACCTTTCCTATTTCCCTATATTTGATGTAGGAACAATGGTTTTCTAGAAAATCCATACTGACTGACCTTTGTGATTTCTCATGAGAAAGGAAAAGTAAGCCTAATGTTTAGCTCTAGTGAAAAAAATCTCGAATTGATTGAGATGTCAATTATAATAACTTATATCACAAGCATATTTCTTACTGGAAATGTTCTTGTTGACAAACCAGAGAAAGCTCTGCTTAGTAAAGTGCTTAAATAATTCTGGTTGTATGAATGAGTCAGATAACTTTATAAGTCCTTTTTCCCTCTGAAATTCCTTGAAGATGAAAAGCCTAGAATAATTGAAGGTTAGACACCTAGCCATCTGATGCAATTGCATCTGGAACATGTAATCATTTATTGGGTGGAAGATAGGGTTGAACAATAATTGGTCACAGCTGTTTTATTGGCAAGGGGAAGGAAATATGCATAAGTCAATGCAAAGTTCAAATCAGCCTCACCCACAATTCAGTGTCAGTCATTAGTGTGACTATAGTAAGGTTCCGAAGCAATGGACACAGATTTAAGCTAGGAGGGCTTCAAGTATGGCCATTAATTCTATTAAGCAGAGGAATTCTAACAGTATCCCACAGCTACTGTCTTCATTTTCAGATGCATAATGCTACTTTGTATATCTTAGAAGCACTTTACCTTTACATCAACATTCGACATTCAGATAGGGGAAATAATGATATCTTCATATTGCAGATAGAGAAATCAAAGCACAGAATAGTTAGGGACTTCCAAAGGTGACTTATTTACTGGCACTGCTGCAGAAATGAGAATGCTCTGGTCAACCGAACATCATTCAAGTGATGTTTGTTTTTCACTAGAATGCTTAGTGATTACATATCTTGTGTAATTTTGCTGGTTCATGATGTTGGAATGTGAATAAGAGTGAGGATGACATTGAATGGTGGGAAATGATAAATCCTGAAGTAATTTGTTGCAGCCTAAAAGAAAAGTATATAAAAATATAGTTTCAAACTAAAAAAGTGAAATCATAAATAATGCATGCGTTTAGTGCAGAAAGGAGATTCTGTCCCTTCCATCCTGTCTTTATCCCTTTCTCATTGTTTTTTTCCCTAAAAGAGAAGCAAGAAGGGCAATAGAAGTGTATAAACATTAACAATTAAGACAGGGATCTGCAACATAACTAAAAGAAAAATAAAATTGTATTTGCAGAGTTCTTTCCTGGTGTGTGTGTGTGTGTGTGTGTGTGTGTGAGAGAGAGAGAGAGAGAGAGAGAGAGAGAGAGAGAGAGAGAGAGAGAGAGAGAGAGAGAGAGAGAGAGAGAGAGAGAGAGAGAGAGAGAATATGGAAAAGAGAAGAATGAGGCCCTTAGAGCACAATGTAGTAAGTGGGGAGCCTTTGCATTTTAGTCCCTTAGCCAGACCAAATAGAGACTTCCTTTTCCAATGAGAATTCTGGCCAAATCTGAAGACTTATGTTTCTACTTTTACTCTTTCTCAGGTCCTAAGATGCTTGTGGAAATTAATTTTTTTTTTTTTGTGCAACATGTATTGGGAGACTTATTAAAATAAAAAAGAGTGCAAGGAAACCATTCAAGAGTTATTATGCATGCTGGTAGAGACTGGGTTCAACATTGTTAAGGAAATTGTGATAATCAAATGAGTAGTTTTATTTATAGAACACATGACAATCTAGGAATGTAATGAGTTTTCTTTTTAAAAAGAAAGAATGAGAAAGGAGGCCAGATAAACATGTTGCTTTATGCTTTTCTACCTTTGGATACTTTTCTTCAGCCATTATACTTATTTTTAAATATAAACAAAAAATCTCATTAAGACTCTATAATTTGAAGCTATTTTTCTTTCTCTAAAGATGCTCCATTCTAAACTGGAAACAAAGCTAGAAAACTAAAATTTGTGTTACACTCTTCAGCAGCAACCCCCACACATACACCCACACACATCTCTATGAATTCTCATTTAACTGGCTGCCAGCCACCAGCCCAAATTTGAAGAGATTCATGAACCACACTTCCTCAAAATTATGATGTCCTGTCTTGTGGGATGTTCAGACTTTGGTAAGAATGGATGATAGATCCTTTTCATCGTTAAATGATACATATTAATATGAGAACATAAGGACTGTGAATAACCTGCCTTGCAAATAGGCTTTAAACTTTCATCATCCTGAGGAGAAATTAAAGAGGGTTTTACCAAAAACAATAGACAGAATTAAAAATGAGTGAAAAAACTGGGGGCCAACACTGAAAATAAAATTAGTCTCACAAAATACTTCTTTTCTACATTTGTATGATACAAATGAACAATAACAAAAACTAAAGTTCTGTTGTGTTTTTTTTTTTAAAGATGTATGTGGCAATTGTTATTGTAGAAGAAAATTTCAGAAATTGTTACTGTAAGCAACTGGTTTCCTTAGCTATAATACTTTTCTTAGAAATTGTAAGCATATTTCAGTGCTGAGTTAATGTTATACTTTTGGATTATCAATTCTCTAATTTTCTTCTCTATGCCTGGAGCACTTTCTTAAATTATGTAGCTCTGGGTCACAGAGTTTCTGTGAACTAAAGCATGTGTCATAATTTAAATTACAAGTTGTGTTAATACTTAGTTGGTAAATACAGTGAGTAGACTCAGATTTCTCTGGGATTTAGCACTAGATACCTAACCAGAAAACATATCCTGAGTTTCATATTTGTCATCAATGTTTTTAAAGGAGAAAATTTTAATAAGTAGTTAAAATTAGTTACAGATCATACAGTGAATTGTAATTGTTTGGAGAACAGAGAATAATCTTAAAACTAAGGAACATTAGTTGAATGAGATACTCTGCAATCCAGAGGCAACTATTTTCTTTAAATAACTTGTACTTAGGTGCCACTTTACTCTGCATATTACCAACCTTTGATGTTTTTCTTAAAAAACCATTTTGAGTTAATATTTTAATGTTTTATTATTGAATGTTATGATTTGTGAAAAACTGGAAAATCCCCCAAAATGTCTGCCTCACCCTCCATACATGAAAAATTGCTTTGATATTTTTATATGTCAAAAAAATTACCTACGATTAAAGGATTGATTCAAGAAACTAATGAGGCAATAGCTTCTAGATATGAAGTGACTCCAAATTCTAGTTGCCCTCTTTTACAAATCTTTTTGTCTTTCTTTTTTGATACCTATAACTTGTTTTCTAAAATCTAAAGTCTAAGAAGTTGTCTCCCTTAAGCCCTTAATCAGCTCCGCTCTGAAAAGTATTATTTGCTAAACAAAATGTATGTACTAAGCATTAAAGGGGAATTTAGTTTGTCATTTTGTGGATTCTTTCTTAAAGAGCATATGCAAATTCTGTTTTTTGAGATGAAGCATAAACAATAAAATTCCTTGCCAAGGCACTTGCATTTTCTTCCACTAGAGGTCTCTCTCGTAACAGCTTTCCTTTTGTTGGGATCATTAATTATTTTACTCAAAGGAACAATTCTACTTTTTAGATTGGAATACTGCACTTAACATGTTATGCTAGAGAAAGATATAATACCTCCTTAACTTGTTCTGCTGCTTGATGAGTAGATATTAGGTTGACTGAATGGATCATCTTGAATATTTTATTACATTTTAGTAAAGAAATTTGAACTTTCACCTACACTTCCCAAAGTCTCCAAATTTGACCACTTAGAACAATATGCTTCCATAAATACGTCTTATCATTGAGCACTAAGTGGTCAGGCTTCAAATTCTCCTGAGGAGATCCAAAATCTAGTGCCAACTTAGATCATATAATTGCAAACCTGAACCATTTTACACTCATCTCTTCTACTTTTGCAAGAAAGGGAAGCATATTTTCTCACTTGTGTGAGGGTTAGTTATTGTGGTTTCCTTGTATATTCCTTTTATAAAAAATAAACTTTTAACTTCAAACAAAACCATACTATATCATGGAGTTTTCTTTTTTAATATATGTTTTCTGGGGGAAGTACTAATTAGCAACTTTGTTTTTTACACACAGAAAATAAAAGAAAAAAGTCTCCTGGTATTAACTTATGTGAAAAGACCAATAAGTTTCAATAATGTTAAAACAGAAAGAATCCACTATGAAAACAAGCACTGAATACTCTCAGAGAGTAATACAAAATTGCATTCAACAAAATAATATAGACTGAAACACACTGACATTGGTCACAAAGTCATTTAAATAGTTAGAAAACCCAAAGAATGTTCAAATTTCCGAGAATAGAATTGGAAAGACAGTGCTGTGCTCCTGACACAAGAAATTCAATGGAAAGATGTGAAATGTAAAGAAGCAAAGGAGCACCTAGCAAATCAATTTTGGTGTTAAACTGAAGGTAGATTGTGTCTTCATGAACGGATACAGTGGCTAAGCACAGAGTAATACTGTAGAATGAAAAAGGGCTCAAAAATGTACCATCACCTGGGCAGGAGAACACAGAACTGTCAGACAACAGTTTTGAGAATCAGAAGCTATACTATATTGGAAGCAGAGAATGGATAATACAGTATTTATATTATTGAAATTTTATTCTGTTACACAAAGAGTTTACCCGATATTCTTCTTCCTCCAATTGTAATTTATTAAGCAGTTAAATATATATTTTCTTTCAAAACCAACTCAGACCTATCAGTATATCTAGTGATTAAAGCTAAATCTACACATGTGCTGTTTCAACTACTTTAACTGAATTACTGGTCAATTAACAACAACAACAACAACACAAGTCAATGAAATAAATATGAGATTGACTGACTGGCACATTTTTAAACTGGAGTAACTAGGTTAAACAGATTTTCTACAAAGTTTCGATCTCTTTGTGTTGTTGACAGTCCTGTCCTCTCCAATAAAAGCAAATGCAGGGGATTTGTTTGGCTCTTCAGACGGCTGAAATAATAACATAGACATGACAGATTTGTGAAATTCTAGTTAAGAAAGAAGTTTAGAGACTTTTTTTTTTTTTTTTTTGCAGTTGAAGAGACTGTTCAAAGAGGTTAAAAGACTACTGTAGGATCCCTAAATGACTGGATTATTCTGATAGTTGAGAGAAAGGCCCAATTGTTTAAAACCGAGCAAACAAACAGCAGCTTGGTATTATCATTAAAAAAGTACAATTTTGAGAAATCGACAGTAAAATAAATTGTTATTAATATACAGAAGCTAAAAATTTCTAAAGAGAAATGAAAAGTGAAGGTACAAAGCTGGCTTTTTCCTTGGAAAGAATATGAGATTGCATCTTTATTCTTCATATCTACATAAGCAAGATAGTTGATAAAATTTCTATGTGTTTATCAAATCACTTTTATTCAGATAAATTATTAACATTCTGATGTTGAATGTATTATGGAGGGAAAAAAAGTATTAAAAGCAATTTCTGAACTTTAAAAAGTCATATAAGGTAAAAATCATGTTTATTCTATTAGTTACCAGAAAATTATAAAGAGATACAATTGATTTGAATCAGATGGTTCAGACATCTATGTAATTTTAATAATTACTTTTGATATTTTGGAATGGGGAAAAACAATCTCGAATCCTCAAAATTTCATTGTTCTCATTTCCTTCCTCCTTTTCATTATTTCTCTGTCTTTTAATCTTTTAAAAAAAAATCTCTGTCTTTCATTCTCTTGTGACATTTTAGTAAGTTATTTGCCTAACTTTTGTTACTACTTCCATTTTAAATCCAGGATGAGTTTCATGAGGTCAATGAAAACCATTTGGAAGACAGTGTAAATTCTTCTTAGTGATTTTTAAAGGATATAATTCTTAATTCATATGTATATATAGATTTTTTTTTCTTTTTTTTGTTCACCATGGAAGTAGAACTATTCAGGTATGCCTCTCCCAGTATTAAATTGTAGGTCGTAGTAATCTCTGATAAGAGTTAAAAATGCCAAGAAGATATGGATCAACAATGGGTTCTTCCTCCACTGAAAAGATTGGGTTTATTGCTTAAGCAATAACCTGAACCTTCTTGTGTGGCCAGTTGTGTGTGTGTGTGTGTGTGTGTGTGTGTGTGTGTGTGTGATTTGCATTTTTTCTTCCTCTGATCATTAAGCTTTTAACAAGTGTTTCCCTTGGAGTGATTTACAACTGGTTAAGATTAAGTAGTTGTTTTCTTGCCTGTGCCATGACTGTCCACTGGTTAATTCATGCAGAAGTTTGTGCATGGATGAGCAACAGGCATTTGGATTTAGCTCTGGCTTGGGTGAATTAAGAAAAGAATTTGGCTTTTCTTTCTTTAAGGGACTTTTTCTTAATGGGGAAAATTATTTTTCTGAAGCAAATGTTCAAACTATCTTGTTAACAATCCTTTCGGTTTGGCAGATAACTAAAATGGCATAGGAAATATACAATGGAATGTTACTGGCTTTAGTTTACTTTTAAAAAGAACTACTTTATTTTCATAGGACTTTGACATATTTATGTGATTTTTTTTCCTTTAAAGTACAAGTGAGTAGTTAAAAAAACTTTGTCAGTAGCCATCTGATACATCATTTCAATTGCTTTGTTTACAATAAAACTTTGACATAAATAAATATGAATATTGAACCGACACAAATGCCTTGAGCAGTCAGCTTAGTGAATCATACATCAGCTGTCATTGTGAGTTGAAACATGTCTAGTATTGAGTAGCATGTTTTGTGTGCCTAATCAGAACAGTATGTAGTCTGTGAGTGCATACGAGAATTTGCCAAGCAAGAATTATTTACCAGTTGTTTTTTATATTCTGGAAAGTTTCATAAATGAAGAAAAAGATATCTGAAAAAAAAAAATGGAAAGCAATGTGTTGGCTCGAATACACAAATAATTTAAAAATTGAATTAAAAATTGTAACATTGTATTTAATAGATTTTATCAAATAGTCAAAGTTTTAAAGCTCAACTCCAATTTTAAAAAGTTTTCATTAAAATTGCTTGTTCATACTGATCCTCCACACCCGATTCTCTGTGGATCTGGCATCAGAAAATTTTTTTGGTTGGTCTTCTCTTTTTAATTCTCAACTCAAAATACCAAAATATCTGATTGGCTGATGGCTTTACCCATGTAATAGAGTATAACTGTGGTTGTGTGTTCCTTGTATGCTGAGATAAACCATGTTTATTAAAGGTAAACCAACACGTGCAATGTACAGAAGGGTATAGGTGTTTCTGAAGAAGAAAGGAGATGGTCAAGTCAAGGAAGAGCTTGAAATGACCAAAATATATTATCAAGAACTTCGGTACTCTTTCAACTTCAAATCCCAAGAATTCCTAGGCTTTCTTTCCCTCTTTACTTATCACCTATCCAGATCACTCTTTCTACCATGTTCTCAAAGAATTTTAATGAATATCAAATTGTTAAATAAAATGGCACAAAGATGTATCATTGATATTTTAGAAAACTTTTACCTACCTCATGTCCCTAAATTCATACCACACATTATTTTTACTTGTATATTACCCAACTTTGCTCTAACTTTGCATACATTTGTGGGTGGGGTTTTTCTTCAAATAAATTCAGTATAAAAAGCTAAATCTCTATTTAAGTAATTTAATAATACTATGTTTCTTAATAATAATGATAAGTAGCATGGCATTCTTAAAATGAAACTTTGAAAGAAATGGCTAATTACTAATAAGTAATAATTTAATAATTAGAGTTCGAATTACTTTTTCTCCTATTAATATCTAAAGATATTTGATATACTTAGGTACCAAAATATTGTAGTATATTTTGAGTGTCTTTACTTCTTAGAAGATTTTCACTCGTGATAGATTTTACTGAGTCAGTATTCTCGTATCTTTCACCTCTTGTTATAAATTGCGCACACAGTAGACACAACTAGATAGAAGAGGCAAGGACAAGGATATTTTGTGGTAAAATAGATTCCTGGTTATTAATTACATGTGCATGAGGTTTTCTTTTTAGCATTACAGATATCTAAAAGTATTTTTTTTTAAGGCTTGCTCTTTTATAAGTCCCACACTACTTAATTGTCATCACCTGAAAAAGATGATAAAATAGGTCTATATAAATGTCTTTAAATTTACTTTGGCTGTTTGCTCTTTCTTAACTTCTGATATTTCAATTTGTTAAAAGCTAATATGTTTTCTTAAATAAATCAATGCTACAAAATCACTATAAAATCATCATTAGAACTTAGCTTGAAAACATATTGATAAAACTTGATAAGAAACATTAATTCTTTTTTTTTGTCCACAAGAATATGAAACTCCAATGATTTTTAATGTAACTTTTAAAGAAAGCCTGAAAATTTGTACTTGTAGGAAAAAAGCAGAAATAGATTTCTTCCTTGCCCAGTAGGAAATTAATTTATAGAAGTGTGGGAAGCAATATTGGATAGCAATACTCTTTGTAGGAAATTACTAAGAGACTGCTATATCTATATGATATTTGCTGGTATTAGTAAGGAAAAAAATCCGGATAATTAGAAATTTCAAGATGTTAGTCATTGTGTAGAAAATAATCTGGATTTAAGAATAATTTTGATTTGCTTTTGTTTTATCTAAATATATACTTTTGTGTATATATTAACAATAACATTTCGGTCTGTTATAGTAAAAATGCGCCCAAACAGTTTCTTATTTTTTGCCATTAAAAATGATGGATTTAAATGTTTGTAATAAAAAAGGACATTTAAAAATACAAATGCAGAGTTATAGATACATATTTTTATAACTCAATATATTTTTTCAATAGGAAAGCTACTATGTCAGTTGTTTTCAAGTATTCCTAATAATACACAGCTTTACTTATTATAATAGGTGCTGATCTTAGTAAACATAGAGAAAAACTTATTTTGAAAATAAACATTCATTTTTCAGAAAGTATGTGAGGATATCTAGAAATCTTGAAATTTGGTGACATATTTAAAGATGTAAGGAACTTAAAAAGATATAAATGTGTCAAATAAAATGAAATTACTAAATATGTACTGCTCATTGAAATAAATAAGAGTAAATGAAAAGTGAATATTATAAGATTAGTTATTCCACATGGAGATGGGCATATTTCTTGTCACCATCTGTTCTACAAGTTTCTATCAGTGGTCACTGAGATTGTGAATTAGACCTACTTAGTCTTTCTTGACATGTTAAAACTCTGAGACTTTTCAAATAGTCAGATTTGGTACTAGGATAATAAAAGAATTATTTTGTAGGAAATTATTATATAGGGAAAAAGTTCTTCATACAGAAAGATAAATTGCTATAATAGGGTAAGCAACACATTTCCTGGTGCTGTGTTTTAATATGCCTTTAAGTATGGAAGTATGACAGTGTTTCTTTGCACTGTGGGAGTGCAGAAGACCGTGGCATGTTACTTCTGACTGTAAGGACTCACCTAGAGAAGAGAGAGAAGCTTTAATCTCTACAGGAGCAGTTAGGTAAATCTTACAAAGCAACACTGGCCATGGCTCTAAATATGTAGCACCTGTGTTGGGAGCTTTGACTGGGTTGCTGTGCATGCAGCGGCCTAGGACTATGGAATTTTAGAGGTAGAAACCCTTTAGAAGAAACCCATTGGCAGAGTGATGCTGCACAAGATTGAAATATTTTTTGTTGTTCATTGTCACTTATATATATATATATAAAATTTATGTGTTGAAAAAATTCAGTGTCCTGTTATACCAAATATTTCTCATTGCTCACTGAAGTAGTTATCAGTCAGGTAAACATATCAAAGCTGATGCTGTCTCTTGTGGTAGGAATTTACCACAGTAATTTTAATTTTGAAAGTGTCTATTGAACTTCTCAGTGATAACTACATAATCACTAATAATTCTGATGGCTGACAAAATAAATACAGAGAGCAAGTAAGCAGATGAAATTTTATTTGAAAATATACTCTATATGAATGTTCACTTTTGAACAAGATATTTTGATCCTAGATATATTTTGTGAGCTATAAACTTAATTTATCATATGTTAGTATTATGCAATATTTAGCCTTGGTGTCTTTTTAGCTGCAATAAAACTTATTTTCATCTTATATTTGAAATGTAATTTACATTTTTAAAAAGACTTTCAGATAAACAATGATTCTCAACATAATTCTGGTCACGTGCATATATAATGAGTCCCATTTTATAAACATGAAAATCAGAGCTCAAAGAGATGAAATAACTTTTCCAAGGCCAAATTGCTACTAAAAAAAATAGAATGAGGATTAGACATTTGGATATCTTGGACCAGTGCTTCTTTCTGTTGCCAATACTGCCTCTTACATTGGAAGGTATATTTAAGTTGCCTATGTTAGCTTTCATTTAAATATACATATATTTAAAATTAAGTCATTAAAAGTAATTGAACTCGTACTTTTAGGGAAAGAGGGGTTATGAAATGGGCCAGTTCCAACTAAAAGAGCCAGTGGACACTCTGTTAGGAATGCCAGAAAGTATTTGTAAAATTTGTAACAGGAAAAACATCACTAGATTCAGATACTATCTATATACTGCTAGTCTAGAATTCACTCATAGGAAACAAAAACTGAAGAAAAATAAAAGATACTTGCCTAACTGCCTATAAAAGAGTCTATTACACTGAAGCAATAAACATCTGATCCCTTCAGAGAGATGCTGTTCAAAGTTTGTAAAATACACATTAGTTAATAATAATGCAACCATGTAGATAGTTGCCTTAATGCTTATTTAGAAATATTCATTAAAATACTTGAAATTTCAAAAATGACTTGATGAAAACCTCAAAGTATTCTTCAGAACTTTAAACAAATGCTAAAAACTAAAGAATGCTAAAACTTAAAAATACATAAACATGCCATAACAATGATTAGTTTTCAACATTGTTTTTAGAGATTTCTAGTTTCTACTATATTATTTGCCATGTCTAAAAAAAAAAAAAAATGTGGTGAGGTTTTGGTTTCCATGGTGACACAACTCTTTTCATACATATTTATCATTGAAATGCCAGAAACCCACCCCTTTCTATCAAAGAATGTTACTTTAGCACTTAATAATTGAAGTCAAAGCTGATTTATTTTTTATGTCAGAGTGTTTTAAACAGATCCCTCTATCACTAAAAACTGAGGCAGCATTACAGTCATTTTCTCATAAGCAGTTTATTTCATACCTGACTTCTGGAAAATACTTCTGATTTTTAAAAACTGGAGAAGACTTTGCTTCCTTTTTTCCTTCGGCACCACAGGGATTCCCAGCTAAGCTTTCAAAATGTTGCAGAACATGCATTGTATAAAGCACACAACCTTCAATTTCATTAATACAGTGTTCAAAAGGAGAACATGCACATCTAGCCTTTGCCAATAATCAGGGAGCAATGAAGTTATTACTTATTACTAAATTAATATTTTGAAAAGCAAAATACTTCACTTTCACTCCATTTACTGTATTTTTAAAGTTGCCTAATTTTCTTTGATGTCTGAAGAGAGATTTTGGTTTTTCATCTACCAATGTCTTTTTCCTTAAAACTAAAGCCTGTAATTGGGCATATACTTATGTCAACTTAAATAGTTCCGCCATTGTTACTATACCATATGTAGCCTCTAATTAATAGTGTTCTCATTTTGAGGTCTAAGTATCATGGTTAGCTTATTATTTAAGTAATGTTGCATATTAAAACCAAAAAAAAGTGAAACAATATAATCGAGGCATTTAATTATTATTAACCTGCTTTTGTTGAAATACAACCACAGTGATATATTTAAGAAATAAATGAAAATACATCTAGTTTAAAAAGTTTGTCCGCAAATAAGACCTATTTAAAAGCCCTGGGAGTACATCAAAAAGTTACAGATAGAAATTCATTGGAAAAAAATTAATTGGACCTAGATAGGTTAGATGATGTCCATCCTCTTTTAGGACATGATATTCAGTTGCAATTTATCTTCCTAGGATGAAAAGAGAGTGAGTCTCAAATTGTGGTATAATGAAGTGGTCAGTTTTCTTGGCATCATTTTATGCATTTATTGATGGAAATGCCAGCTCAACTGCCACAATAATTTAACCTGTTTGATTTTTGTTTAAGATAAATAAGTCTTCTTTATGGCTAAAAAGTCAAGAATGAGAAGGGAAATTTTTCAAGATTCTTTTTATATGAGAGGCTTCCTTATCCCAATTTAAATTGTTCTCTCGTTCTCTCATTTTCATGTTCTTTGGAGAATGGTTTCTTCTTGACATGCCAAAATTTTTTTTGAAGAAAGTAAATTCTTCGAGGGGGATGATTGTAAGTGATAAAATTTTTGTGGTGTCCTGTGAACACTACACTATATCTGAGAGACAGTCTGTGTTGCTGAGAGTTAAGACAGAGCCATGGCAGATGGGAGTGGAAGCTGGTGAGTTTAAAGTTCCATTGCACTTATCAGAGACCTTGATGCAGCATTTACTTAGCAGACCAGGAGCAGGACAAAAGTCTCTCTCAGACAAGAAAACAGGGAAAGACTAGAGATAATTCCATGATATGCACAGACTGCTCATTAGTGCATGTGTTAGTTAGGTGGGATTGCATGGGATTTACACTTTGTTTATGTATGTGTTTTAAGTACCTGAAGTGAGCATTTATTACTATTGTAATAAGAAGATCCGATTCTAAAGTCTATGTGTTTTGAAAGAGTATTTTTATTATACTAACTAGAGAAAGGATAATAAGCCAGTTAGCTAACTGATTATTTTTTAGCATCTTAACAGGATTCTTACTCCCTTTCATTCACTTTCTCTATACATATAAACCATTTTACTAGAGAAATATCTAAAAGTAAACTGTTATAAGTACTTTGTATATGATGACAAACAACTGATTTAAATTTATTCATTGAGTCAAAAAATGAATAAAATATGTGTATAAATATTATTGTTCAACATGGAGTTAAAATAATACAGAAATTAGAAAATACATTAAAGTATAAATAAAGATGATGAAAAAACTTGAAATTGGTGCAAATCAGAAATAACAATTGACATATTTTCGTCTAAATTTTCTTATTTATAAGTACAAACTGGCGTGTATTTCATATATTGTGATAATTTCTCATTTAATAATATATTAAGGGGGTGACTCCACAGTGTAGTGATTAGCATGTCTGCTTTACACACAGAAGGTCCTGGGTTCATGTTCCAGGTGGAGTCATGGACCACACCCCAGGTATGCCAGGCCCCGGCCCTGGGGGTGCCAGGCCCTGGGGATACTGTGAGCGTGTGGGAGGAGACACCCCCATCTTTAGTGATCTAGTTCTTAAGGGGAGACGGCAACATCCATAGGTCAGGGGTGGAAATGGCCGGGGGGAGAATTAAAGAGAGGAAAAAAAATAATAAAAAATAATATATTAGGTTCACACATACAAAAAGAGCACCAATGAAGGTTAATATTTAGGTAATTAAAAATACACATATTTCTTCTTTCGATGATTCGAAACTACATAAAACAATACTTATATATTTATATAATTTTATTAGCAAACCTAAAGCATAGAAATGCAATATATTTTATAATAATAGTGCAAAAAAAGTTTGTAGGAATAAAGTTGTAATGGAATAAGAAAATAATACCAAATAATAACTCGAATCTGCAGAAACAAATGTAGAGAATCAGAAAGCTAATATGCCAAATTCTATAAGTATATACTAGTGTTCCTTTCTTTTTTTAATAGACAAAAGTTTACATAAAGTAATAAATATCACAATGTTTGTTGTGTTTGTAATATGCATAAATGTAAAATGTATAACAGTAATAACATAAAAAAGAGAGGGAATAGAACAATAGTAAAGTAATATTTCTACAGTGCACTGGAATAAAGTCAGTGTAAATATGAAGAAGATTCTAAGAGTATGTTTTAAACCCTAGAGGAGCCACTAATAACTAAAAACATATAGTTTAAAAAATTGCTAAAGAAATTAAAATATTACACAGAAAAATATTCAATTAACACAAAAGAAGATTAAAAAGGATAAACAAAGGAACTAAAAAGACTTGAGACAGAAAGAAAACAAATTTAAAAAATGCCAGAAATAAGATCAATCATATTAATAATACCATTAACATTAAATGGATTAAACAATACAATCAAAAAGCAGAGGTTATCAGATTATATTAAAAAAAACACAAATGAGATTCAATGATATGCTATCTACAGAGGATGCAGTTTACATTAAAAAATACAATATAAAATGATAACATGCAAACAATAACCTTAATAGAGTTAAAGTGGCTACACTAATACCAGACAAAATAAACTTTAAAAAAGTTATTACTAGCGATAAAGAGGGAGATTTAAAAATAGAAAAGTCTCAATTTATCAAGAAACTGTAACAGTTACAAATATGTATCTGACATGTCCCAAAATACATGAAGCAAAGACTAAAAGGAAAAATAGACAACTAAACAGTAATAATTGGATATTTCAAATCCCCACTTTTAATTATAGACAGAACAAATAGAAGGTGAACAAGAATATAGAATATATGAAGAATATTATCAACCAACTAGACCTAACAGACATCTGTTAAACATTCCACTCAAGCACAGTAAAATACACATTCTTCTCAAGTATATATAGAGTATTACTTAGAATAGACCATATATTAGGCCATATAAAAGCCTTAATCAGTTTTAAAAGATTAAAATAATAAAATGTATGTTTTCAGAACACAAAAAATTAAACTAGAAATCAATTACACAAGGAAAATTGGAAATTTCACAAATATGTGGAAATTAAACAACGTGCTCCTAAATCATTGGCCAGTCAAAGAAGAGATCGAAAGGGAAAATAGCCAACATTTTGAGCTAAATGAAATGAAAGCACATCATACCAAAACATATGGGATGCAGATAAAGTCATGCTTAGAAGGAAATTTAAAACTATAAAAATGTATACTTAAGAGGAAAGATCCCAAATCAAATATCTTACCTTCTACCTTAAGAAAAAGAACAAAACAGAAAGAGATTAAACTAAACTTGAAGCAATAACTTTAGAGCAAAAATAAATGAAATGTGCAATAAAAAAACAATAAACCAAGAGTTGGTTCTTTAAAAAGATTAACAAAATGGCAAATCTTCCCCTAGACTGACCAAGAATGTTAGAAGACCCGAATTATTAAATTTAGAAATGAAAGAGACATGAGTCATCATTATTATCTTTACAGAAATTTAAAAAAACATACACACACATTTTAAGGAAATACAATAAAAAAAAATGTGGTCCTCCAAATGAGTCATATTAGATAAAATGAACGTATTTCTAGAAAGACACACACACACTACCAAAACTGACTAAAAAAAAAAAATAGGAAAATCAGAATTACTTAAAACAAGTAATGGGGATTGAACTGGTAATTTTGAAAGTTCTCACAAAGAAAACCCATATCCAGAGGGCTTTTTTTTTTTTTTAATCAACTATTTAAAGAGTTAATACCAATCATTCTTCAACTATTCTAAAAAATGAAATAGAAGAGACTTACCAAATCATTCTATGAAGACCATATTACTCTGATACCAAAATAGTACAAGGACATTACAAGAAAATAAAACTAGAGAACGACACATCATATTAATATAGATTTTTAAAAAAACAACATAGTAGTAGATTGAATCAGCAATCTATAAAAAGAAATAATATCCCATGATTATATAGGATTTATATCATGAATGCACAATTGGTCTAACATCTGGAAATCAATTCATGTAATGCGCTATATTAATAGACAAGATTTCTTAAATGTGACATCTAAAATATAAATGAAAAATAAATAGTATCTCATTAAAATAAAAACTTTTGTGCCGCAAATGATATCAACAAAAAAATAAGAAGAAACCCCACAGAATGAGAGAATATATTTGTAAATCATGTATCTCATAAAACTTGCATCCAAACATGTATAAAAAACTGTCTAAAACTTACATTTTTAAAGAATAATTAATACAGTTCTGAAAGTTGTTGTTAATCCTCTGAAAATTACAGAAAATTCAGCCACATAATTTTATGTCAACATTTCTAGAAGTTTTAATTTTTTTCTTTTTAGAGCTACTTATTGATTAGGTATTTTTATATTGATTTTTGAACTTTCTTTTCTTGAAAATTGTTAATTTAGAAATTTCCACAATTGTTAGAATAGGATTATACTTTGTATTATCTTAGGTTTTTATTTTTACAATGTCTAGATGTGTGGGTTAAATATTTCTGTTCTTCTATTGTGTCATCTTCTTCTTTTATAACAATAAACATATTTTATTGTATCTGTATTATTTTTAGAGCCAACTTGTGAATATTAATTCCACTGTTTTTTGTTATTCGTGAACTTTTAATTTTTGCTTTTATACTCTTTAACTCAATTCCTCTGTTTTCTTTAGCTTCATTTAACCTCTGGAAAACAAATGTTCATTTTATTTTTCTTGCTAAATAATTAATACTTTTAAAGTGATGAATTTGCTTCTACTCATATTATTGGCCACATATATTTTAGTTCACAGTGTTTTTATTTCTTTTGACTATTACATAATTGAAGTTTTAATTCTCTTTCTGTACTGGTTATTTATGACCTTTCCCTCCTTTTCATGTCAAAGTCGTTAGTTTTTAATTTATTTTAGTGTGGTCTAATGAAGGATGTTTTCTAGAACACATGAACCAAATTCTATGACCTATTATATAATTCTATAACAAACACTCTATGCACACATAAAAACAAAATTTGTCAAAATTAAATTCTAATTTTATATGATTTAATTATTTTTACTTTTGATAAGCCTTTACAACTTTAATTTCTATTTTTTAACCAGGGTTTTAATGCTCACTACCCCATCCTTTAATATTATACCGACCATACTTTTCATTTACTTACTTCGATTCATCTTGGTTGATTACCATTGACTTTCAACTAATTGATATCAGGAAGGATTTGTGTGTGCCATACTTTCTGAGTTCTTAAATATCACAACCTTTTATTGAATTCACACAGTTTGGCTAGGTTTATAATTCTCAGCTCTAAATATTTTTCCTCAGAGTTTTGTACACATTATTCCTTCATGCATTGTTACTGCATGTTATATGAAGAACAAAAGAACTTTTTGTCTTCTCATAAAAACTGGCATTTATTTCTTTTGGGCTATTTGGGGGATTATTTTTGTTTGAGCTTGAATGTTTGCATAATGTTTATATATCTTTAAATTGAAACATGTTATTAGGAAATTTTACCTGAACCTCTGGAGACCTTTTGTTTTATACACCCAGTACTATAGTTTTCTCAATTGTTTGCTTTTTTTTGTTTGTTTACCACTACCGCAGTTATACAATTACTGCCTCTTTTTAGCTCTGATGTCTCTTTATGTAACACCTAATATTCACTTATTTACTGTGTCCTGACATGTGTATCTACTACATTGTTTTGTTGTTTTAATGTCTTGCTCTTTTTCCTGTTTTCGGGAGGTTTTCTCAAGTTAGTCTCTCACATCCCTATTCAGTTCTCTTTAATGTCAATTTACTATTTAAATTTCACTTTTTTACCCTGTAATCCTAATTTCCTCTATAGGTCTTTTTTCAGACTGTTCTTATGACTCCTTATTTCTCATCTCGATATCCCTGGTCAAGACTTTTGTACATTCAGGCTGCTGACATAGAAAATAAAATTCACTTTACCTAGCTTAAGTTGAAATAGAGGTATTATAGGGTGCATGGCTTATAGAATTGCCAGGATATCTGAAGAAGCAAATTGTGAGTTGAGATTTCAGAAATGAGTCCTATAGCCATACTGTGAGACATGGTCACCATGGGCAATAACACTTCTTCTTTGATTAGAAAACCATCTTCTAATATAAAACATTAGGCCCCAAGAACCATTCCACCACTATAATAATCCAGAAACTACTGTGGTCCATTAATAAGGTACCACCATCAGAAAATCATTTTGTTACCAGATCTAAACCAAATATTATGCCTATTACACAGTCTCTACAACAGAATATATGCCATACAGCCTTCCTTCACAGCCATGAATATAGCGATCTCACACTGAGATCTCTGCTAATGGCGCCAGAGAAAAGAAATCATATGCCTCTTTGACCATGATTGCTAGTAAAAATAGAAAAATCTTTTGTTTCACTTTCACTTTCCAAATCTCATTAGAGTATATCTGAATGGTGGAAATTTATTCACATTAGGAAACTTAGCTGTAGTGGGGTCTGGAAAAAATGTGGATTTTTTTTTTTTGTTATTGTTGTTCGTTCATTTTTTAGTACCTGTAATATTGGATCCACTTTGAGAGGAATCTAGATGGTTGTTGAGTACTAAGTCACCATATCTACTTCAATCCATTGTTTGGATACTGAACTTCGTACAAGTCCCTCTTTCTAATCTTACCTTTTCAGATGAGAGTAATAGAACAGCAATATGCATCTTTCAATAATAAAGCAATAATGCGGCTTTCAATGTATAAATAAAAATGCTATCATCTTCTCTCTAAAAAAGGTGGCCTAAAATCCGATTAGTTACTACATCCACAAGTTGATGATATTCATTTCTCCTTATGTTCAATTATAGCCCTACCTTGATATTCTTTAACTTACGAACAGAATTGCGAGGTAAAGTAACACCAACATACCATATTACAATGATAGGAGAAAATGATGAGTAGAATTAAATTGTTTAGCAAAAAAAAAAAAAAAAAAATGCCATAGATATAAGCACACAGGGAAGAGAATATGAGTAGCTATTTTAGTCCTTATATCTGTAATTAATCATGAAGTCATAATTATTATTTGGAACTTCCTTCCCGAATCCTTCCTCAGGTCTCTTTCTCCTTGGGCAACATGTAAAATGAACTGGGATTTTTACCTGGTGTAGTAATTCAAACCTTCATATCTGTGGTGTCTGAGTCTTATGCTGTGTGTTACCCCATTATTTTTTTTAATTAGACATGGCAGATGTGTTCTAGAGGATTGCCTGAGTAGTAGATATTCTTCTTCATGTCCCACATTGAAGCAGCAACCCTATTTTCCCTTAATTATCAGGCTTATCACTTCAGAAAACACAATAATCCTCTTTCTATATGTCGGGCCAATGGTATGAGTAGCTCAATATTGCAAAGTAGAAATTTCAGCTTTCAGTTTAAAGAACCTCTGACGTATTACTGGTGGAATCATTTATCTCTTGAGTACCAAGACCCCATAAGCCAGCAGAAGCAAAGTCACAGAAATGAGAAACAAAAATACTGGGAGTCATTAAAGGTACTAAAACAGTGTGCCATTAGTACTTCCGCACCTTAGTGGCTCGAGCAGTGTGTTCCAACTATGAGAGAAGAAGAATTATACATCATTTGCTAGCTGAAAGCATATATATCTTGTAGGAAAACATCCTATTTTGGTCAGGTATTGACTTACAGTGTTCAACAGTCTATCCTATCTTCATAAAAGGCCCATTATTTCAACATACATGCTAAGAAAAGTAAATCCCTTGGGAGTCAGCTCACTTTTTCTCCTATTACATCTATATAATGAGTTTCATGGTCAGTCAGGAATTGTGGTGTGTGGTAATACCATGGTAAAATAAATAAAATAAACTATTTAGCAAGTCCAAAATTGTTGTCTTACAAAGTAGGCAGTAAAGGCAATTCCATATCCAAAATAAGCAAGTACTGTATATAGGTAAATCCCATAGAGAAACAATGTAATCAATCTGTCCCAGTTGCTGGTTGAGCCATCCTAGCAGGATTGTGTAGATTGATGAATGCCCACAACCATACCTTGATGATAGTGATGATTTAAGTAGCTCTGCCACTATGTGTCCACCTTCTAAGGTTTACAAGATAATTGCTGCATTCAAATGGAAACCAATCCTACATTCCCATTTTCTGAGAGTGTTTCCTGTTCCAGTGACCGCATTCCTCATAGAATAGTGTGGCGAATGGAATAGCACTCCAGGTAGTTAAAGCCACAAGGACTTATTATAGGGTCTCAAGTGGCTTACAGAACTGTTGGAAGGCCTGAAGAAAATAATGGCACCACACCCTGCCTCTCAATATACACAAAGATATTGTCTAGACAGTAAGTGTTGTCTACTCATACTGTTGTTTAAAAAAAAACAAGTATATCTATCATGGACTTGCCTGCACTAGAATTGAGGCAACTGTCACATTTTTGCCTTTAAATCTTGCCCAATGTCATTCAATTGCTTAAATCATGTTCAGAAGCTTAAATCATGTTCAGAATTTAAGCTGCAAAAGAGTCTGGAAAATGTTGTTTTCAGCTTTCCAGGCACAGTAGAGGAGTTTGGAATGAATACAGAATACCAATTTACTCTTTCTATGTAGTCACTCTTTTGCCTTTCTCTTGGCTATATTAGTTGAGTAATTCATTCATTCATTCACTTATTCATTCATTCCACAACACTTGTCAGTACTTGACTTTCTATTTATTTTACTAAAAGTTATTTTACAAAGATTTTTTGGGGGGAGGGGATGGGGATGGCAGGATCTTTCTTTTAGTTTGTGTCACCAGAGTATGTCACACCCATAGATAAACAAATGCTTGGTTTTATTGAATTTTCGATAGTTCAAAGTAGACCCTGTTAAACATTTACTTTTACTTTCTTTAGATCCCCCAAAATAAATAAGATAGTTTCTAATGGATGTTTTCTTTCATATGGCAGAATCTCTTGAGAACGTTTACTTGGTTTTTTACTTATAACTCATTCTTAAGAGAAGAGAGATAAATCCAGCTGGAAGTCTGCCCACAAACACAGCTTCTTTGGGATCCCCACATTACTTTCTTGGTCGTTCCTAACTTCTGCTTTGAAATATTTGTCTGGAGGGCTGGTAAATGCAAATATACATTAGCAGTGTAGAAAATGAGTTTTCTGAGAGCAGAGAGCAGGCTCAAATACAGAATTTTCTGTCAGAGGAAGTAGTCCTTTGTGCAATTTTTTTCTTCATTTGATGAAGCTGGTGCACCAGGATAAAGTGCTCTGTTCTTTTTGCCCAACATCCAGGGCCAGGTACATCATGAGGGGGATACTGTGCCTCCTCCCGGCATGGTTGCCTCCTTGTAAGGAAGGAGTCATGCCTAAGGTTGACAGATAAAATATGGAATGCCCAGTGAATTTCTTTTTTAACAGCATAGATGAATGTATGTATGTATGTATGTATGTATGTATTTATAATTTTTAAAGAACTAAAATATGTTTTATTATAAAATTTTAATTTCAGGTAAAACAACAAATACATTTTTAGTTTAAGTGTTTAGTTTAAGTTCCCAAAGTTCATGGGAACTTAAACTAAACACTTTAATTTTATTGAAGTAAAATTTTTTTCATTGTTCATCTGAAATACAAATGTTTGTGGATGTTCCATATTTTTGTTTGCTACATCTGGCAAACCTAGCTATAACACATCCAGATAGGTGATGGCACTGTTGACTTTCTAAGGAGCCAGATAGAATGATACTTAAGGGCATCATCTCGAGTCAGATTGCAAAATGTAAATCTTGGTTTCTTCATTTATTATTTGAACTTAGATAAGTTACTTAAGCTTTCTGTGCCTCACTTTACTTACCTATAAAATTGATCTAATAACTGTACCTACTTCTAACGTCAATAAGGACATTAAATGTGGTAATTCATGTTAAGTATTTAGAAAAGTACCTGGCACATAGTAAACATTCTATAAATATTAAGTATTATTATTATCATTATTTTCTGTTGGAAAAACAAGGAAATACTGCAGTTTCCCTTAAACAACTGATTAGAAAAACTCTTTACTTGAAACAATAAAAGTGAGCACAAATTTAAAACTCCCATCTGCCCCATAAATGTTCCTCACCTCCAGTGTTTATGCTTTCAATCAAAAATGTGTGAGGGTCTGCCAGCCCATCCTCCCCATCCTCTGATTACTTCCTGAGAGTCTTAACAGCTTTCTCCAGAGGGGAATTTTGAGCCAGCCTTCGGTGTCTTGTCATTTCCACTGCACTAAATCTAGCAGAAATCTGTGGCTATTTCTGACAATGGAAATGATAACCCTTCTCTTATCCTTTAACTGATGCAGATTAGTGTCTATTTTTATATTTCTTTGGTCATTTCAGGAGACATATAACAGGATAGAAATTAGACCTCTGGACTCAAGTTATCAGCTTTCTCAGTATTCCAGAGCAGAAGCAGAAACTTCATTTTGTTTTAATCACTTGACTATATTGATACTTAATAACTAGCATGATACTTAAAATTCAGAGAGACAGTAGTGAAGAAAAGATCTTTCAACATGAGCTTCATTGACTGGCTCATGTCTGTATTTATAAATTTTTGCTCAAACCTCCTTACTAGTTCTCTATATGTTAATATATGAAATTCCTTCTTTCTGCAGTTAATGTAATACAGATCTAATCCTTATGCAATGATTTTAGCCTAGGCTTCTTTCCAGTCCTCTGGAGTTATTTATATGCAATTTTCAAACAGAGATGATCTTTCCTATATGCACTAATAATATTTACATTTTTAAATGGAACACAGACTCAAAGTTGAGGTAAAAGGTTATGAGGTCAAAGAAACATAGAGATTAGATCTTTAACCATGGCAGACTGTTACATGTTGAAAATAGCAATGCCATATTTTTGCAAATTTTATGCTCTCATTGGAAACATAGATGGCTAAGGAGCATTTCTTTTTTAAAGAACAACTGTGTTCTTTAATAGCTATTAAGTAGCCTATGGAGATCAGTGACTATTAGGAAAAACATGTATCTGAACAATTCCAAACAATGAAGTCCAAAACACTGCACATAAAGGAATGGAATTAATGAGTGATTATATTTCAATGATCAGTGATAGAAAAGCGAATGTAAAATCATAGTTAATGGAGCTGGTTTTCTAAAGGATTAGGTCATTATTTGCAGGAAAGCTAAATACTAAAAGATTATTTTAATGATGATGTGTACAACTCTCGATGAATTAAAAAACAAATATAACATTATGTTAAGAATACAGAACCAAAGTAAGGTACGAAAGCAAAAAGCAGGCTAACTGAAAAATGTCCTCACTTTCCCCTGGTTCTCATTCCTTCAGGGAACAACGGTTTCATGAAAGAGCAGTCTGTAGACCTCCCATTAGCTTGTACAGGTCTTGTTGCTTTTTTACATTAGAATAAGGTTCTTGGTGTAATGGCTGACACTTTGTGCTCTCTGCTGTATGAAGTTAGGTCTTTTGTAGGGATGATGAATAGCTCCTTTAGTGCCTTATAGAAAATTTCCTACAGTACATCTCAAGTGGTAGAGGTTTATACTACAGCCCTTGTGCATTTTGAGATATAATGTTCCTTTCTTTTACACATTGGCTCTAGTTCCTGAGTCTCATGCCTGGTTATCTGAAAATAAAATATATTTATGACTTACCCCAAGAAAATGTGACAGCTACCACATTCAACTTATAAATTTTGGGGAATATCGGTTTACCAATATATGTGCTAGATCAGAGGTCAGCAAGCTTTTTCTGTAAGTGGCCAGATAGTAAATATTTTAGGGTTTGTGGGCTTTATGTTCTCCTTTGCAATTACTCAATTCTGCCATTATAGGGGAATATAGCTATCGACAATACATAAATAGGCATGGCTGTGTTCCAATAAAACTGCATTTACAAAAACAGGTAACAAGCCTATGGGCCTTAGTTTGTCAACCCCTGTACTAGATAATAGTATTTTTGTATAACAAAGTAATAGCTTTCTCTTTTGTCTTTTGCACTAAAAATGTTAAATGAGGATGCATTATTTTGTTTCTTCTCTGAGGTTAGTATTTGATACATAATTCTTATACCTTTATTATCCATGTGTGTTGTTTATATGTATAAACTATATATTTAAACTATTATAAATAATTTTTTCAGAATCAAAAGAAATATTTTATAAATGTAAGCTTTCTAATATTATAACTATTTTATTTCAAGGAACTCATCTCTCTATCTTTTATTTTTATTGAATTTATAGAAATAAACAGCACAAAGAGAGGTAAAAATCTTTTATTTTACCTTAAAAGGAATGGCCTAGAATGAATACGTAGCTCATCCCAAAACCAAGCTTAATATCAAAAAAGAAACCAAAGTTATAAATTAGAACTATTTTGATCAAATATTATCCAATACAGCCTAAGCAATGTACCAGTAAAAGCATTCAGAAATATGGGCAGAAAAGTAATGAAAAATGCATTGCTTTCCAAAGTGAAGGTAGTCTAATCCCCTATGTCACACATCTGAGTAAATACAACTTGAAACCCTCAATAAATGTACTTTAGGTTAAAGAACAAAATAGGCAGCTTCAGGCTGTTTTTCATGATTTTTCTTATTTATTGTTTTAATGGAATAGAAGAGTTTTGTGAAACTGAAAGAAAGGGAGCGAAGCCCTCGCTGATGAGCTCTGCATTTGTGAATAGTACCTGCCACTTGAATAAAGTATAGTAGTTTGAATGATGGTGATATTGTCAATGACACATTTTAAATCAATGTGGCTCTAAGAAAAAGCAAGCTCTTTTCTTCATTTCACATTACTGTATTCATCTGGGGGCTTTTCTTAGGTAAAAATAATAAAATAACTTACTTGAGAAGAGTTATAATGAAAGAGG
This sequence comes from Rousettus aegyptiacus, assembly GCF_014176215.1. Classification (NCBI taxonomy): domain Eukaryota; kingdom Metazoa; phylum Chordata; class Mammalia; order Chiroptera; family Pteropodidae; genus Rousettus; species Rousettus aegyptiacus. The sequence goes on from NW_023416288.1 coordinate 72,474,833, forward strand.
AAATTCTGAACCCCAGTTTCATAATAATAGTAATTATGTTAATAATTATAACAGGTATTTGAGAAGAAATTATAGTTTTTCTGTGTAAATTAATAAACATCCTGATTTACAACTCTAAGTAAAACTTCTTAAATTGTAGTAATCTACAAAGGGAAAAAATAGGGCAAGATGGTCCCAAGTAGTATTTCTTGTACAGATACAAGGCTCTTTCAAATTTCAAAAGGAGTTTCCCATTTGCAAAAATGATCACTTTGTAAATTATATAAATGTCTAACCACTACTCTGTATACCTGAAACTAACATAAAATAATATTGAATGTTAACTACAATTGAAAAATCAAAAAAGGACGGGGGGAGTTGAAGGGGAATAAGAGTTTCAGATTTCCAGATATAAAACAAATAAATCATGGGGATGTGGTATACAATATAGAGAATATAGTCAATCATATTGTGATAGCATTGTGCTGTGTCAGATGTTTCTGGACTTATCATGGTGACCACGTCTTTAGGTATACAAATGTTGGATAACTATGGTATACACCTGAAACTAATATAATATTTTATGTTAGTTATATTTTAATAAAAATATTTTATAAAAATATAGCTTTGAATTTGGGGAAATAGTCTAGAAGATTATTTTTATAGCACAAACAATGAGCTGAATCCAGTGGAGGACAGAAAAAGAACTGAGTTATCCAGTGGAATCTTTTGTCATATAATAGCAGACAGAAAGGTGTCTGAAAAGTGACTATATCACTTGACTTCTAAGCCACATGACCAAGGCAAGTGAGTTACAATATAAAAAAAAAAGAACAAGATAAGATGAAGAGAGCAGTTCTGTGTCAAGAAATGGTATGTTAACAAGAGTTTGAGCTTGAATTGTGAGGCTCAGAACAAAGAGCAGTGTAACTGAAGTGTGAGAGTGTGGCAAGTGTCTTTCACGTCTGCATAAGTTCTTGCCCTTAGACCTCTGGTATTGCATCAGCTATGCAGTGTCATTGTCAAATCTAGGCGTTGTCTTCTAATAATTAAAAGAGACCAGAATGCATTACTTATCCTGGATTCACTCACTTCTGTTATAAACATAGAGAAATAAGCCTTTGAGGGGAGCTCAATGTGTTTTCTGATGAACCAGAAACCACAGTGGGATTTCAGTACTCAATTTTAGCCCTAGGTTAAGACAGGGAGTGTAGTGTTTCAAAATTAGAATAAAATAAAAGAACTCATTAAGGACATGTTATAACTAGGAGCATTTAGTCTTAGTTAGATAAGACTTTGAAAGAAAGTGATAATAAATAACTCTTCCATTGTATCAAGAAATATGTTAGGATTTCTGCCTAAGATACCATCATGAAAATAGAGCTGGTGACCATGTATATGAAGAAATTAATAGTCTATCATCTCTCTCTCTCTCTCATCTATCTATCAATCAATCATCTATCTATCTATCTATCTATCTATCTATCTATATCTATCTATCATCTACCTATCATCTATCCATCTATCATCATTTGTTTATTTTTGCTACTCAAACTGGAAAGCTTTCTTATCAGGAATTTTATCTTTGATTCTTGGTAACTGCAATAACATGTGCTTTGTAGTTATTAGAGACTCATGGTTGGTTATTGAGATATTAGTTGATAAATTTGGAAAGTTTATTTAGCTGCAAAAACAAAAGAAAGCAAACTGCTTAACAATAATAAAAACAATTTAAAAGAACACTAATAAATGTATTACCTCTCTGTGTTACAGAAGGTTCTGAGTTGGGGTGATAGAAATCACCTCTAGTTGACTCAAATCGTAAATGGATGGATCTCCAAATCTCTGGGATGATCAGAGAAATAAGTGTTAAGGTTATGTACCCCAGGACAAACTGAAATTATCTTGTAACATTTGTCCCATGAAGATACCACTGTCATCACCCCTAGGTATGGACAGTATAGGTGAAAACACTACCAAACCTGAACTTGGGATACTGCTGCTAGCAATACTCACTAGCAACTTCTGAAAGTGATTATCTATTGTTGGTTCCACTACCCTCACTCAAAGTGCTTTCTCACAATTCACGGTCTTTCATATCATTGACTCCTATTAAAATTAGGGCACGGTCTAGCTTGTGTTCCCATGCCTAAACTACAAGGGAAAATAGGAAAGTAAACATCTGACAACTTTAGTTTTATAATGTAAGGTTGGCTCTACTTAATAAAGATAAAGATGTCCTAGCATTGAAAGGAGATTGAATGTTGAATAGTTAAATTGGCCCACAAGATCAAAAATCCAACAGTTGAACAGTTTTAGATTGATAATTCATTAGCCCAGTGTTGTCAGTGAGAACCTAGATTCTTTCCATCTCTTCCTTCTGCAGTCCTTAGTAAGTTGGCTTTTGGTCTTCACTGGGATGATAATGATGATGATGATGATTATGATGATGATGATTATCTTTCTACATCTGCCCATATGTGTCCTAAAGCAGTCATAGAATTTCTTAATCTCTCCATGTTACGGGCCTAAGGAATATAGCCAGGAAGAAAACTGTCTGGTTTTAAAGGTATGAAGTTTTCCAGATAATGGGTAGCCTGCAGTATCAAAAGAGACATTTGATATACTTGAAAGATATTCACTTAAAAGCGTCAGCCCTGGGAGTGAGCAGGACGTAAAATCTCCAAGGATAAAGTTGTGCTTCTTTTACCACCACTTGAACCCCAGGAAAAAATAACAAGAAGCCTGCAGGAGCTTCTAGGACTACTTATTAAGAAATTCTTAAATAGGATTTTGGCCAAATGGAAGATGGAGAAAGGGATCAATAATTTTATTATTATTGCTACCTCTACAATTAACTACAAGGCTCAAAAATGTATCCTTCCAAAACCATACAAACTCACTACTAATGTATCAATATTATAACGTCACCTTTTGAGTATTAAATAATTTTTATTATAACATAAATGAACTGTATTAATTAAAACTCACTTGTATGTAAGTGAAAGAAAGCTTAAACCAACTGGTTTAAGCACAAGGAAAACTGACTGAATCACATAATGAAAACACATATAAGAGAACTGACTGTAAGCGCAGCTTGAGGCAGGGGCTTAAATTATGTCACCAGAACCCAGTTTATAGAACTCTACTTCTTCATTGACTCTAGTCACAGAAAGGCATTTCTCGGATAATTACATATGGTGTGCCAACTCCAGATTTTACATCCTTACAACTTCAAGGCCAATAAAAGAGAAAAATGGATTTATTTCTGGGTATTCCAACACAGTCTCATTGGCTGTGATTAACTCACATGCCCATATTTGAACTTCTCATTGACCTTGGTAATGTGTCTGCTCTGACATGTCACATAATCACCCCTAGAGTCTGGAGGGCAGTCAACCCAACTGGAGAAGCCTAGAAGCTAAGACAGGTGAACAGATATTCTCTCAGAAAGAAGTTTGGTTAAGGTTTCTGGAATATAAATGATGAATAAATGCTAGGGATAAAAATAAATAGATATCAAAAATTACCTGGCCTCTAGCCAAAGACAATGATTAGAAAGAAGGTAAATATTTAGGGGAGAAAGAATCCAGGAGGGAGGAAGTAGATGCTGATGGAGCTGGGCAAGAGCATCAAAGGCAAAGTACTTACCTCACAAATTGGCCCACAGTAAACATTGAAAGGAGAGAAGCCTTTGGACTTTTCTGAAGGACTTTTCTTTCCTACACAAATAAGCTATTGTTTTAAGGTTAGGTATTAAATTATTTTTCTTCACATCTAAAAATTAATATAGTTTCTGGAATTTGGGGAATTTATTATTTACATATGTTGTCATTCAGTATTATTTATTAAGAGCTTACGATATGTTAGTTTCTATGCTAAATGTTTTGCATGAGTCTAGAAATGATTAGGAGGGTAGGTTCTGAAATTAAACTATTTATATTTTAGTACTCATTTGACAATTTACTAGCTTATGACTTTTCGCAGAAAACTTTAAACCCTCTATGGTAATTTCCTTATCTATAAAATGGGGATTGAAAAAGTACATAAATCAGGATTGTTGATAGGATTAAATAACTTCAAGTGTTTAGGATATTATTTATATAGTAATTCCTGAATATAGAATTATAAGTATTAAGTATTATTGTTATTACATATTAATCTTTTTGAGCCTCACAACCTATGAAGTGAATACTATTATTATGCACAAGGAAACTATAGAAAAAGATTAAACAATCTTTCAGTTTACAGAGATAGCAAACCGAGTCGAGTTGAGTTGGGATCTATATCCAGATCTCTCTATTCTGTAACCTGTGCTGTAAACCACAAACTAAACAGCTTTTAGAACTATAGATCTTCTGCCAGAATTCAGGATTCTCTGGATGTATAGATGAGATAGAATGAAAAACACAGTTGGACTCTCTACCTTTTTTCCTTCAGTATATTTCATGAGTCACAATCTTCAAGCAGTAGAGACCATCGTACATTAAGTCGGATAGATTGTACTCTGTGGAATAGTCTCATGTAGGCAAGAAACTACCCACTTTCTCATTTCTAATTCAAATTTGGTTACAGCCTGAAAATAATAGTAACTAGAAATTTCACTTGAAAATATAATAGATCAACCAACCAGGTAGCTCGCATACCATTAAAGACTTAATTTTCTCAGACCAGGAGCCCACCATTTTTCAGTTAAAATAAGACTAATGCTTAGCATATCAATATTTAAGCTGAATCTATTTTTATTAATTAGGATTTGAAGGGTGTCAGAAACTCACTGCAAATCGTCAATTACCTTGTAACTGAGATGTCCCTTATAAGACTATCATATTAAACAGCCATAAAAAATTCAGAAATAAAGTAGAATGTGCAGGAAAATCTTCATTTAAAATTGAAAGAATGAAAATTAACCCTTATTTTTTAAGAGACCTTGTATTTAACTTTGTGTCTTTCCAGGTTTTAAAACTATTGTAGAATACCAGTTTTTTTGTTCTACCTAATCCAATTGAATCTACTTTAAATAGCCATAATTGGTGATTTTCCAGATCAAAGGTCTTCTTCAGATCAATGAGCAGAGCTTGTCTATATTGATTACTAGCCATGCCTATGAAAATATCATTCGTTACCTCGGGAACGGTAGTGGAATGAAGAGGCTAACACCAAATTGGAAGGAGATCAATGAGTTTCATGTAGATAAAAAATAAGCATGTTACCTGAGGAGCGAACATCAATTTTTTATGTACCCTGGACCAAAACAGCAAAGAGAAAATTTATCTAGTAGGTCAGTCCCCTGAATGCCCAGAATGTCTTCTTATTCATAGTGGAACTCTCACCTAACAGAATTTCATCAAAGAGAAGAAGAAAGACAAGGGTTGAGAATTCTTAATTTCAATTGATTGCTATAAAAACATCTCTATATTTTGTTTTTTAAAGTCTGAGCCTCACGTTCTCTGCATATTTATAAAAATATTCAAAATATTTGATTTCTCTGCAGAACGTAGTTTCATATAACTATTCTATACCCTAACAGCTATAACTTCTGCTGCACTAAATTAATATGGTTGGCTAAGAAAATAATTAATTTGTAACAATTTGAACTAAAGAATCTTCTGAACAAAATACTGGTTTAAAACAACTAATATTTTGACAGAATATTAGTTTCTCTCCAATATTCTTATTGCTATCAGTTGGTTAAATAACCTCCAAATACAGATAACCAGGACTATTAGGGCATCCCTATTACTCTAAATGTTCAGAAAGTTTTGTCCAAGTCAGAATTTAGCCCTGATCAATTGGAGGTGTTACAACTACACAGTAAGAAGCAGTGGGTTAAGTTGAGACTTAGCCAGGCAATCAGAGGTCAAAACTGCAATTTTAGCTATGTACGGTTAGGCAAAAGAAAAATTTAATAAGCAGAATTTATATAAAAGAGGTAAAATAGAAAATCAAGGATAGAATAAAGAGAGCAGGGATGTCGATCTGACTGAGGATGATATCTCAGAAGAATAAAGAAATAAAGGTAAAGGATTGAGCTTAGAACAAAGGCTAAGTCAATTCCCAATGGGCTAGCTATGCTAACGGAGGCTTTTTGCCTAATGTCATCCTTAGCAAGATAGGTGAGGAATTCCTTTAAGAGTTCATCAACTGTCCTTTAGAATTTGTCCATTCTGTTCTCAAAGAGGTTTGTTATGATAGAGCATTCTGTCTCTATCTCCAGACGTCATTTCATTCCCTCTGCAAACAAGTAACTTCCTTGGTGGCAAAATTCTCGAACTCTGAACTTGTCCCTTGGGATATAGCTCCAGAAAGTAGACATTTGTACTATATAGAAACCCTTTTCAGCAACCCAGAAATTAGAGTTACTGGCTTCTGGCATTAACTGAGATACATATATGCAATGTTTAATTTCTAAGATAGATTGTATTCCATGTCTAGTCAGTGTAGAAGTCTATGGGCCATGGCTGTATCTAGGCAGAGACCATGATGTCAATTAGTAGTTTTAGCTGCTATGGTCACCAAGTTTCTTAAAAGCCCCCTTCAAAGGGAAATTGCCTGAGACTTTTAAGACCAAGGATTGGGAAAATCCAACAGACAGAAAGAGTTGGGTCTGTTCAAAGCACAAGACAAAATCAATACAGAAAATTTCAAGCCCAAACTTGCCTAACATTAGAGAGTCTTGCAAACCCAAGATTGATGGGTTAGTGGCAGAAAGTCTTAATATTAGTTGAACAAACAAGTCACAGAACAAAAAAGGTTATGTGAAGGATTTCAAAGATGGGGTCCAGACTCAGAACTTAAAGAAACTAGTAAGGGCCAGAGGGCCGGTTGAAGAAGCTACAGCTCCAACAGACAATTAGAATAGAGTCAGAATCAGAGACTAGGTCTGGAGGACCATCCACCATCAGTCTTTGACCAGAAAGAAAGATTCAGCCTTCAGTCAACTTAGAAGTTCTGGACACAAGTTTGGATACCTCTCACTAGTGGAAAGGAACTACCAGTTTCAGAGCAGGGCACCTGGAAAAGATAGGATGCAGTTTGAGCTTTCAGGTAGCAAGTCTGTGTTGCTGAGAGCTAAGGCAGAGCCATGGCAGATGGGAGTGGAAGCTGGTGAGTTTGAAGTTTCATTTCACTTATCAGAGACCTTGATGCAGCATTTACTTAGCAGACCAGGAGCAGGACAAAAGTCTCTCTTATCCAAGTAAACAGTGGAGGACTAGATATAATTCCATGGTGATCGCAGACTCAGCAGTGCATGTGTTGGGTGGGATTGCATGAGATTTATACTTTCTTTGTTTATGTCTGTGTTTTTTAAATATCTGAAGTGAGTATTTATTACTTTTGTAATAAGAAGATCTGATTCCAAAGTCTATGTGTTTTGAAACAGTACCTTTATTACACTAAATAGAGAAAGGACGAATAAGCCAGTTAGTTAACTAATTATTTTTTTAGCATCTGAACAGGATCCTTACTCCCTTTCATTCATTTTCTCCATACATATAAACCATTTTCACTAGAGAAATATCTAAAAGTAAACTATTATAAGTACTTTGTATATGATGACAAACAACTGATTTAAATTTATTCATTGAGTCAAAAATATGAATAAAATACGTGTATAAATGTTATTGTTTGACATGGAGCTAAAATAATACAGCAGGAAGAATTATTAGAAAATTAGTTGTTTAGAATTTAAATTATATTTTTCTTGAAAAGAAAACAAAACAGTAAGTAGTTGTGTAATTTTCTATTACTTGATTATAGTTATCATTGTATAATAATATATGAGCTGTGCTATTAAACTATAATATTAAAAAAAAACTCAAAATACTTGTAGAAATTCAAACCATTAACAGTAGGAATTATAACAGTCAAAATGTTGCTGTAAATAGTACTCAGATGTTTCCAACCTTTTTATTCTATTAGGCAATTGGAATTTTTACTCACTTAGGTATTGCTTTGGTAAGGAATGATAAAACATGATGGCCCCTATGTGAAAACTCTAAAATTATACCAAATGATTAAGTAAAATTTGAAGTCTGAGCAACACTGGTTATCTGCCCCTGATACCTCAGTCACTTTCTGACTAATATTTTCAAAAAATTATTTCTCCCAATATGTAAACTATTGACCAAATGCTTATTGGCCAATGCTCAGTGCATCCCTTGACTATCCCATGGCTGTCTTAGAATTTCTAGCTGTTTCATAACTATTAAATATTCAGAGAAGTGGTTTTTCTTCTGACTACTTTATTCAAATTTCACCTCTGTGATTTAACTGTATTTAGTTTAATTAATAATATAGCTGCTACCATTTAATCTTTAAATAAATTAATTACTAGAGAGAGAGAAGAGACATTAAAATTGTTGATGGGAATGTTTATTGGGAAAAGTCTTTATTGGAAAGGAATTATGGCAGTTTTTATCAAATTTTCAAATGTTTTTACCTTCCAGCACAGAATATCCACCTCCAAGAATTTATGCTACAGGTATACACGTATCTGAAAAATGACATATGTAAAAGAATGGTGTCCCTTATTTTTAGCTGCAGTATCATTTGTAAGAGCGAAATATTAGAAACAACCTGTAAAGTAGAGTTATTTCCAAAATACAATGTTAAGTAAAAAAATAAGATATAGATGAATACACACAGACTGTGACAATTAATATTTAAAAGAACAGAAAATAATATGCATACATATTGATTTATATATGCACAAATGTTAGCTGCTTTCAGGACAGGGAACTGGATAAGGGGCAGATGGAATAAGAGGGAGACTTCCTATTACATATATTCAATGACTTTAGAATATTAAATATAAGAATGTGTTGTGTAATTAATAGATATGTACTTAAATAAAATTTGAAGTAACTCATCTCGAAAGCAGTTAGGAAGTTAAAATAATACTTGGTAAATTAAATGATTTAGAGGGAGAATGCACTGTGCATGCCTGAACATAAGACATGATTCCCATCTCCCCATTATCTTTTAAAAAGAGAAAATTAGTTGATTTACATTTGACCGCTTACCAAATATCTCACATTATAGATGCTCTCCTAGTTGCCTTATTTTGAACATTAATGTTTTGTCTGGCATGTTGATGAATTAATTTTAGGATCAGTGGCAGCTTTGCATAGCCTTAGAGTTAACTGATGGGATTGTTATAATAGAAGAAACAAATTTAACAGATTTTTATTTCTTATTAGATGCTGGATTCACTTAAAAATATAATGTACTTTATGGTTAGGATCAAAACAATAATAGTTATGTCCTAAGGTTAAGCTCAGGGATTCTTGGTCATTGGGACATGCTTTCCAGGGACAATTCACATAAGAATGAAAAAAGTGCTGTATTACAAACAATTGTAGGTGAATATAAAAATTATATTCTCTAAAAAAATTTGTTTAAAAGCTTTAAAACTTTCTCTAGTAATGACCAAGAGACTGAGGTCAAAGATGTATGTGAAGAATTAGGAAAAATAAATGTGAAAATAGAGTAAAATAAAGCAATATTTATAATTACTCCATTATGTTATGTACTATAGAGTTTTAAACATGTGCAAGTAAGATAATTATTTTAAATATTATATATAGACATTTAAATAACCCACCTGCATCCTTAAGTACCTGTATGTTCAAATTGACAAAAATTTTTAATTGGATTTTCTCATTGAAAAAGTGAAGAGTTGCCTTATTTCATGACCACCTTGTATGTATGCATGTATGTATGTATGTACGTATGTATGTATGTATTTTTTGTTTAATTTTTTAAATTAAAGTTGACATACAATATTAGTTTCAGGTATGAAACTAGTGATCAGACATTTCCGTACTTTACAAAGTGATCACCCTGATAGGGTTAGTACCTATCTGACACCAAACATAGTTATTACAACATTATTGACTATATTCCGTATGCTGTGCATTACATTCTCTTTACTGTTTTTATAACTGGAAATTTGTACATCTTAATTTCTTCACCTTTTTTACAATCCTCCCAAACTCCCTCCCATCTGGCAATCATCAGTTTGTTCCCCATATTTATGAGTTTGTTTCTGTTTTGTTTGTTCATTTATTTTGTTTTTTAGGTTCCACATGTAAGTGAAATCATATGGTATTTGTCTTTCTCTCTCTGACTTATTTCACTTAACATAATACATTCTAGGCACATCCATGTTGTCATGCAAAAAAAGATTTCATCCTTTTTTTTGTGACTAATATTCCATTGTATATATGTACCACCTCTTCTTTATCCAATCATTTATTGATAGGCACTCAGGTTGCTTCCACATCTTGGCTATTGTAAATAATGCTGCAATGAACAAAGAGGTGCATGTATCTTTTCAAATTAGTATTTTAGATGTCTTCAGATAAATATCCAGAAGTGGAATTACTGGGTCATGTAGTAATTCTATTTAATTTTTTTTTTTTTGAGAAAACTGCATACTGTTTTACAACCTAAGGAGTAGATATAATCCAAAACTAAAATCATTTTAATAAAAGCTTAGAGCTCTTTGAAATTTTATTTCCTGCAGTGTCAGAGGGACTACAGAATAAAAAGCCTTTCTGTTTCATTAGTAAAGACCACCATATTATCATAGAGTTTGCAAATTATCCACAGCTTCTTCAAATAAATACTTCTCCACAGTGCAGTGCTCTTAAAATATTTTGGATAGTTGAAGCAAATCAAATGAACTCATGCACTCATGGAAAAAAAATATATGCAAGTTGAAAACACAAACACTACTGTGGCTTATGGAATTTATAGTTTAATGTAAACAGGGTGGCTGAAATGCTAATCTTTTATTTATTTAAAACAACGAGGCAAGTCATGAAAATAATTCACCATACTGATTCTGGCATGTAAGGGAAAACTGAAAGCCTTGCCAGTAAAGAAAGGAATGTTAATACGAAATCAGTGTGCAGGATCCAACTTATAATGTTTACTGTAGTTTTGACTGTAAAATCATTCTTTATCACTAAGGCTAAAAAGTGGTTTGTAAGCTTTGTTTTAAGTGTGATACCTACATAGAGGATAAGAATTTAATATAATTTTTAAGCCTAAATTAAAATTCATGATGAGCTAAAACCATAAATCTTAGTGAATATATTTTAAAAGGACACATTTCACCTATGTATTACAAGACAGTCATTTACAGATAAATAAAAATTAAATTAAGCCGTTGATTCATTTGATTAGGAATTTCCAACAAAACTTCCCTATTACTTTGGTGGAATTCCCATATTCGAGGCTTTCAAATGAAGGTCACAGGAGCAAATCTTGTTTTGTCAGGTGGATGGTCTGTGGTATTCAGGGCCTTGATAGAAACCAGCTGTAGTGACCTGAGACTGGTTAAGGCTGAAAACTCAGACAGTGCAAACAAATACTATATCTTGGCTCACAGTACTTGCCACATCTGCCAACAATTAGTTCTATATCAGACCTAGAAAGGGGTGCTGGAAAACAGGATTGGATTTCAGAGAAAGCAAATAAACAGGGGGCCGTGCATCATTAGTCATCAAGTGGTTGCAGAGGTACCCAATTACTAGACTGAAACTCAGATTGTCAGTCCTATAGTTCAGCAGATAGTGTTAGTTAAAAGGGTTGCAGGGCATTGCAAGATGATAGTCTAATTGGGCCACTGACTTGTCGGTGCCACCCAACAACTGTTTATTATTTCAGATAGCTGAGACCATCTAGATAGGTTAGAGCTCTAACCTTCAGGAATGAAAGATTTTAAAAGCATTTACATGTTACCTACTGACATTTCTGTTCACGATGTATACACAATATAAAGAGGCAATAGATAAGGAAAAAAAGGCCAATCTTTCCTGCTTAGCTTTTGTCCACCAGAAATTCACTTTTCCAATTTTCCATTTAGCTTTTCTTCAATTTTTCTAAGATGATGGATCTATTTAGAATGGTTTTTAACTCCTCATCCCTGAAATGTGACTTCCTGGATGGATTATTCCTGGTATCATGAGATAGATAGAGATAGATAGATAGATAGATAGATAGATAGATAGATAGATAGATAGATAGATAGATAGATAATAGATAGATGATAGATAGATGATAGATAGATGATAGATAGATAGATAGATAGATAGATAGATAGCACAAGAAAGACATATTAGAGTAGTTATCTCCAGAATGTGGGTAATTGAATTAGATGGGAGTGGGGGAAAAGATTTATTAAACAAATAATTCTTTTAGGCCCAATCAACATTTATTCAAGAATATTATTTTAAATATTCATTAGTAATAAAGCAGGAAAGTTTGGCTATAGAGTCTCTTCAATATAAAAAGAAGATGGACTTTTCTACTCCTATATTCCACTTGAAAGAATAATTTAATTAAAAGGCAAAGCTGGCAGGAACTTTATAATCTGCATGCAATGCAGGATATTATATAATGACCTTCATTTAAAACCCAAATCATTAAAACTAGTAAGTCTAACTGGTGACAAGGGAGATTTCAACATCAGGCCCAACAGCTTAAAAATATGAATAAAAATCATAGCTTAAATGAATCTGTCCATTGAGAACTTATCGCAAAGTAAAATGAGAGAAGAAAAAAGTTACCTAGGCAATGAATCCTTATGCCGCACTATTTTATCTTTTGACATGCGCTTCCTTTTTCTTTCTTTTTTTTTTTAGAACTTTCTTCTCTGTATAAAATAAACCCACATCTATTTCCTAGGAAAAAAATTATTTTAGACAATTTGGATGCACCAGAGAAAATAATCTTTAGAGGTGGCTAAATCACTTCTTACCCACCCAAACCTCATTTGTCACATAATCTCCAGAGAAATGAGCATTTGAAATAAAATGAGGGCGCTTCAGTACCTTAGAGGAGCATAGAGAATTGACTACTCACTAATAACAATTTCTGAGCATTTTTTCAGCAGTAAAACACAAGCTGGAAGCTAGTTTCATTTCTGTAACACATATCTTTGCTTTGGCATTAACTTCTTCATATGATAGCCACTCTTAACACGGATAAGATTAGATCAACATTTAAATAGGAACAAAATTCTCTTCTAGTTGTTGAAATTGTTTCTAAGCTTTGGGGCAAAGCAGTGTAAATAAGTGAGATCTTTATTAAAAGTATATAATGATGATACTTCACATTCACCAAATTCTCTTGGTTTTTTCTCTCACATTTTTTTGTATCTGTATTTTGTCTTTTCCAGGTGAGCTATTACCCCAATTTCCCTTTGTCTCCTCTAGCCCTGAGTTCCCAGGTGGTAAACAGTACCACTTTCCTTCTTCATGATGACTTCCAGAAGTGAACAAAGGAAATCTATAACATATTGTCCTCTTTGGAACATTATTCCAGACTTACTAGGAAAAAGATGAAAATTAAGTCAAAGTGCTTATTTGATACCATGTAAAAAAAATTGTCTCAAGTTTATTACAGAATCCTTAACAATTGATTGCAGCCTCGTTCAGCTGAATCTGTAGCAAATCAATAGAATGAAGAATACAGTATCCTCTCAACCAGTGAATGTGTTTATTTATAAGCAAATAGTTTTGATTAGTTATTTTAACATGAGTTTAGAAGCCATTCTTGTGAACCAATAATTTAGTCATATAATTAGTCAGACTAATTATATGGCAAATTGCTTAAGATTTGTCTAAACAATGGATACACATATGGCAGTAGCATAGTAAAGTCTAGTAAGAAACTTTAGAAAAGAAAACAAGACTATAGTATATATTCCTTATCTAGGATAGAGTAAATTGTCTTTATCAAAATTTGGTCTATCCTTTCATTTTTGAACATAGCCAGATTTAATTGTGGTAGAAAACATATTTACTGGGTTAAAAGTCTGAAGACTTAGTTCTAGTCCCTGCTCATCCTCCTGGTTTGGTCATGTTGAACAAAGGATGGAAGTACTTTTTGTGCATTATTTTTTTGTTATAAAAACGTTAGGCAAGAAAGACGACCTTATTCTCACTATATCTGGATTTGAAGTTAGATCTGGAATCTACGACCCAAAACACAATATAAATATGAAGCTAGCTAGCTAGGTCTTTAAGTCCCTAAATTTCAATGAATATGTATTACTAATTAATAGTATTGTTATTAGCTTTTCATAATGCTGCTAAAAATGAAATGTTTTTAGCTAAGTAAAATATGAAATAATTATCAAAAACATGTGTGATACTACATAGTGCACTAGTGAAGTTTCTCTCATTAAAAGCGATCCCCATTAATTGTTTTTAATAATTGCTTGTGTTTTCAGTCACCCTGATTTATAAGAAAATAATTAAAATTTAAATTAAGCTTATAACAATAACCTTAAGAGACATGTAGAATAACAATCAAAAACTTTTGCTTTACTTGGCATTAATTTGTAAATTGGATTATTTATTTAGATTCATAATATATTAAAACATGTACATATGAAACTTTGTGTTATTGAAAAAACAAGTGTTGTTCAATCAGTAAGCTTCAGATATTTTTTGGAAAAGTAATATTTGGGACGTTATTTAATTTGGCAGAATAAGGTATAATAAATTTAATTAGGTATAATAAGTGAATGAATGCTAAAATATCTCAAACATTTAAAGAGTATTATAAGCCTCACTATTCTAAGAATTAACTGTGTAAAACTTGGCAAAGATTTACCTGACATTTGCTTATTAAATCATTCACTAATTCAATGAACATTTATTGAAGAAACTATAAGGTGTTTTATTTATCAATTAAAACATGAGATTTGGAGTTTGATATCCTACTTCTATCTAGTACCTCACTGAACTTCATTTTTTTCTACTTTAATTAATAATTTCTAACTCATATGGCTGTTATGGGTATTGAGAGGAGTAACACAGTAAAGTCAAGATAAAATAAAATCTCTTTGAGCTAAGTTATCATTATCTAGATCCTACCATATAACAGGTACTGTACTAGGGCTTTAAAATTCACATATGAAACACCATTTCTACCCTTAACAAATCTCAAAATTTAGTGTGTAGGTCCATGTATTTTAGGTGTGGGAGAAAAAAGGGGCAGTATAGTGATGTAAATAAAGTTGAGGAAGCCAGAAACCTGAACATTAATTGTAAAGATGAATAAGTCTTCATAAAGGGGTACATGTTGATCTAGATCTTAAAAAGAATGAGCATATTTATAGGAGGAGAAATTATATACCAGGATAAATGAACAACATGTGAAAGTCACAAAGTTAAAAAAAAATTAAAAACAGGGAAGAAATAATGCAGAAAATGGGCTGTGTGCCTATATATAAAGACCTTTGTATAGATTAGCCCAAAACTAAAAGAGATTTTTTTATTTTGACAGGATCAATTTTGCTATGAGGAATATTACTTCAGAAGTAAAGTATAGGATGAATGGGAGTGTGAGAATCCTATGATCAAGGTATGAAAAAAAGTTAAGTACACAGACATGGAAACAGCAGCATACAGGAAGCAGTTTAGCATATACGCGGATGGCTGCGAAAATCTTGGGAAAATGGGTAGAATCAGATTAGAAAAGAAACAAAGACAAAATCTTGTGGATGACCAATACTTCAGGAGTTCAAGAGGTGACAGATTAAACAAGATAAAAATTATTTAGGAAAGAAAATTTAGAAAGTGTCAAGGTGATGGAATCAAATAGCTCCATCCTCTGAGGCAAGCACAGAGAAGGTCGGTAGCACCATAAAGGAAAAGACATTCCTTAGCCAGTCACTGTGCTTATTTACTAATTATTAAATCACCTGGGAAATAGGCTTTCTAGAAAGTGTGAAAAGGGCTTTTCCAGAGAAGGTAAAATCATTGCTGGACCTTGTGGAGGGGGAAAACTATAAAGTTAAGAGTAGTACCAATTTTCATTACTGTCGTTTTCTAGAAGCAGCAATGTTTGGCATTGTGGGAGCAAGAGCAGAGAATATATTCATGAAGGCTGTATTTTATCAGATTTTCTCTGTTGGGGGATTTTCATGGATCTAGATTATTTAGGTCAAGCTCATAATACAGAATGTTTATAGGAGTTTGTTAGGTAACAAAAATTAGAGACGTTTAGCCTATTTGCTGCCTGAGAGGGATGAGACTGTGAATAACTGGAGATTTAAAGGGGCTTCAGATATTTGGATCCTGCAAATTATTTCCATGAGAAGTCTGAGTTCTAAGTTATGATATCCTCAACTTTTTTAAAAGAGGGTGCAGATTCAGATTTCAATATAAAATCTAATTTTAAATTATAAGCTCTTGAAACAAAACACATTACTTAATAAATAAACTACAGCCCTAGTTTGTGACTTGAGTACTAAATGGTTCTCTTTGTGAACTTGTAAAGTCTATCTAATTGCATGTGAAAGTTAATATGTTTTTTAGTTTCATATAGTACATTTATATGTTAGTCTTACCAGAATAAAGTTTATCTAATATTTGGAGGCCAACAGAAAATATTTAAAGAAATTTGTATGATGACTTGGCTGTAACCAAACCTAAGTCTAGAGGCCATTGGGGGCAGGGGCTAGGGAAGTGATCATAGTTTCTGTTATGTTTCCTCTATTTGGTAAATCACACTGAAATGGAAAGACATAACTAATTGAAACTTTCTCACACTCTGCACAGTGATGGATTTTTGGGATGCCTGGGAAAAAAACATATTTTAAACCAATTAAAGGTTTAATTTGACATTTCTCAAAACTTTTTCACATACGGGTAATAAAACACTACCTTCTGAAAATATTATACAAGATAAAACTGAAAGATTAATAAAATGTTTTTTTCATCATCTTCACGTGTTTTATGTGCTGTATGCTGGAAACACGGGGGTTCAAATCACTATCATCTTTCCCTGGTTCTTAAAATAGTGGAAAAAGCACAGATCAGAACTGAACATTCTCTGAGTCTTGTCACGTCATACAAATGTATTCAGATGACATAGCACTACTTAGAGTAAATCCAGAGCAGAAATAACTCTGGCTTCTGACTGATTTCAGTTTCACTTGTTCCTGGTTTAGAGATAATAGATTAGTATTAAATGGAAATAAGTCAAGGTCATGGTTTTTTGGTCATAAGTGAAATTCATCAGCCTCAGCCTTTTTTCCTATATCTTCTCTGACTTCTGCTTAAACTTTTCCTATTCAGATGACTTATGTGGGGAATTCGAGTAGTATTTCTGTACTAGGCTTCAATATGATATTCACGGTCCTTAGTAAGAAAATTACACTACCTATCAAATTGATGTGCAAATGCTACTATGCCTTTATGGGACAGCTTTCCTCTCCTTTGATATTATATGTTTCCAATAGAGCAGACAGATTTGTTTCAAGTTGAGATGAGACATTTATTATTAACTCAAAAACGTTTCATTGGCTGATTAGTTTGCTCTCCAGTCAAGTTCTGAACATTCACATTTCTTTTAACTATTTTTGACCCACTAATAATTTCTTTTCTAATAGCCTCAATTTTTCCATCGTCCTATGTCTGGAGGGCATTTATTATTTCCTTATTTAGCAGAGAGAAAATAGCACTCCTTGACCTTCATCTTTCCTTCATCTATGTAGTGATAACAATTATAGACTAAGGAGCTTTATTTTTCTAAGATATATAGATTTTTGGCCAAAGACACCATTTGTGCTCACAATAAAATGTGACCATAGATTTCTTTCCTATAACCTGGAGAAAGACAATGACACAGATGTGGGGGAGGGGTGTTCTCAAAGTTATTGGACAATACAATGCCGTGTAGCTCAGGCACCTGGTAGCAGTGCGCTGATATCTCAAGTATGGTAGGCAGAGCTGTGGCCATCTAATTGGTTGATGTATGAACTCTGGCTAATGTGAAGCCCCAGGACAGAGCACCCAAAAGAACTTCAGACAATGTATATGAATATGAAGCAGGACTAGAAGGTGAGTTAAAGACTACCTGGCAAGATTCTCTTTTCTGTTCCTTGATGGCTGTGCAATCATGGAATGTTATTTATGACCTGTGACTCAGTTTCCTAATTTGCATAATGATAAAAATGTTTCTCATACAAAGTTTTTATTAGTGTAATAGAGAGAAACAAAATGCTATTTAAATTCATAAATGTCTACAGAAGCTGCCGTCTTCTAAGGGGTTAGATTTATTTTCCCCTCAAAATTTTTTCCCTTTCGCCATTTGGCTGTAAAAAGATGAGAATCAGGACATGTATAGGAAGGCCAGGATTCCGTGAAGTGGGGCCAAAAATGCTAGCTACATTGCTGTGCATGATGAAGTAAAGCTTTTGCATTTCTGGAAGGAAGAGTGAGACCTAGGAATAACTGAAGCCTAGAGAACCCAGCTACTGGAGTGGGGGAAGAGGGTAGAATCTGTGAGATACTGGTCAATGACAATGACAGAGTGAAAAATATGTTTATACTAAGACTTCAGACTGCTTCGTTTTCAGTTTTTATTAGCTCTGTTACTTTTGGACAAGTTATTATCTTTTTTGGACCTCAGTTTTCTCATCTGTAAAATGAGGATTGTATAAAAACCTACTTCATATAATTTTTATGATAATTAAATGAATTAGTAGTTGTTAAGGGTTGAGAATTACACCTGGCACATGGTGTTAGATGTGATACATAGTATAATTTCCAAAAATCTAAATTATTAAATTTAAATATTACTATGGTGACTTGAGCTGGGGAAGGGGATTGTGTTGAAGTAAGATGCAAGGGACAGAGGTTTTCAGTAAGACAGTCCAGGGGAGATTTGACCCCTCCTAGTCTGGGTGAACACAGAGCCATATGGTATTCCTAATCAGCGGGCAGGTAATGGTTGCATCAAACCGCACATATACATACTAATGATGAAAAATAGTTGTCAAAGACAATTAAGTCTGAATCTAGATCAACACTTTATTACAGAAATATAATTTGAGACACAAATATAATTTGAACCATTTAAGAGCCACATTTAAAAAAAAGCAAAAAGAAGCAAATGACTAATAACATATTTTATTTAACCTAATTTATCTAAAATTTATGATTTTCAAATATGATCAATGTAAAAGTTGTTAATGGTACAATTTACATTTTTTATAATATACCAAGTCTTCAAAATCTGGTGTGTACTTAACATTTACAGCACATCCCAATTCAGGCTAAGCATATTTCAAGTGTTTAGTAGCCACAAATGGCTATGGGCTACTGTATTGGACAGCAGAGCTAAATTAAGGAAGAGAAGTATACACAGATATCTTTAAGTACATAAAAGATCTACTACTGTTAAATTCTTTCTAGTCAACAGAGCTTTCAGCCCCTGCATGCTCATTATCTAGGTACAAAAAATATGGTGGACACTCTGAAATGACTGCAGTCATGTGCTGTTTTATGATGGTGTTATGTTCTTATAAATGCATTGTTAGGTAATTTTGTCTTTGTGCAAACGTCATACGTATAATAGGTATAGCCTATTGCTCCTAGACTATAAGCCCGTACAGCATGTTACTATTATGAATATTGTAGAGAATTTTCACATAATGGTAAGTTCTTGTATATCTAAAGATATGTAAACATAGAAAAGCCACAGTAAAAATATGGCATAAAATATAAAAAAATAGTGTCCCTGTATAGGATAGTTACCATAAATGGAGCTTGCAGAACTGGAAGTTGCTCTGGGTGGGTCAGTGAGTGAGTGGTGGGTGAATGTGAAGGCCTAGGACATTACTATATGTTATTGTAGACTTTATAAACTCTGTCAACTTAAGCTACACTAAATTTATAAAATGGCATGAGATTAAACGAGCACAACAGAAATGATGCAATCAAGAGATGAAGTACACATGAGATGTATGAGGCTACTAGTGTGACACGGCATACTGTTTTACAGCATGCATATGTCATGTACAAGTAAAGATCTCATCCCATCTAAATATGTCTTCTCTAATCCAGAGTAGTGATGCAACAGTACTCAAGTAAAACCTTTGTAGGTCTGCTTCCCTAAACTCTGAACACTCTGAGAAACAATTAGAAAAATGCAGCATTGTCCTTAGAAATAGTAAATGTCGAAGAAGTGGGTATTCAACAAAGTTCTGTCAATTATAAGTACAAAGTAAATGTTATTTTTAAAAAATCTGAGTAAGAAAAAATATTCTTGTGAAAACATTTAGGTTTGCCAAAGATTATGTCTTGTTAAAGGAAGATAGTTCCTGCCATACCTAATTTTTTGTTATATGATTTCTGTGTAAATCCATATAATCGGGCAAAGCTCTAATCCTAAAACGTGCCTCTTCATCCCAACTCAATTGGAAGAATCCATTTGAGTGTGTTGTTTTACATAAACAATATTAGAATATATTTCTAAATATCATTACATCTCTTAATTTACATGTGCGATGGTGTATATTTGCAAATTAATTCTAAGAAATGTTTAAAAACATTTTATTGTGTTCCTAGGATATTTACTTAAAAGAAACAAAATGTTGAAGTAGAAAAATTAGTCTCTTTGTTGTTAGAACATTACCTAAGTTTGTTTGTAGCTCTATACCTGTGCACCTGCTAATTTTGATTGCTCTTTTAGCTGCATAGCCGAAAGAGCAACCAAAGTGTCCTTACTTGGATTTGGCATTATGCGACAGTACATAACTCTAAGTAATCAAATGATGAGTTGAATATTTTGGTAGAAATTATATTTAAAGAGAATATTGAAATACAGCATAGGTTAGGCTATAGAAGATTTGACAGCACCGCAAGTTAGCTAATTAATCAAAATGAAAAATAGGACTATGTAGTGAGTCACACTATTTCTGAACTACAAGAGTCCCTTCAGGATAGCTGGTCTAAACTCCAAGTTTCCTCAATTATCACCAGAACTTGGGGCTGGTAGAATGGGGTGAAGGGTTAAAGGAGTACAAATTTGTAGTTGATAGTTGGTGACAGAGATGGGGAGCATGGCACAGAGGATATAGTTAGCATTAATATGATGGCTAGGTGGAGGGCCAGGGGAGGGATGGAGCAACTGGGGGTGGGGATCATTTTATGAAATACATAGATGTCTAACCAATATATGGTATACTTGAAACTAATTTAAATAAATACTTTTTTTTAAAGTGGATTTAGGTTTTTTACTTGACCTCTATAGTGAATTTCCAAGTATATTAATACTGCTCAAAGTGTAGTGACCAATTTTTTTTTACAAAGAAATTGATAATCTGGAAAGTTAAGGAGAAACAGTTGTAAACAGTCTCTGTGCAAAACAAGTGCAGCCCTATAAACATTGTTTCTGTGTATATCTGTTCTTATGAAGATGCCTGTTAAATGAGATAATGAATAAAGACCACTTAGCAAAATGTCTGGTCCATAGTTCATACTTGATAAACTATTATTTTTAGCATTGTTAGCCATGCACTGGACTTTTCCTACATCAGAGATGTATGAATGATAATACTCATATGCATGGATCTTCAGTCTTGAAGGACAGCAACATATTTATTTGTGAAATAATCTAAAGCACTGTAATGGGTGTCATTAAGTCTTGTCTACCTGAGGCAGTATAAATCATTCGGGTAAATGAACCAATTAAAAACCAATTACCAACACTGCCTGACGTCGGAAGATTGAGTAATGAAAGAAAAGGCTTATGTGGCCTCCCTGAAGCTGGTCGGAAGGCTCTACCCCTGAGGTTCCAGGGAATGGATTTGACAAGATGGTTAGATTGTGGCTGTTCTTTTCAGAGGAATTAACTCCTGCATTTTTTTGTAAAAAAATAGGTGCTTGCTGGCTAGACTCAAAAATGAATTGTATTGAGCACATGATCGTATGCATGGTGGCTCTTCATTGCTATTTTATTCATTTGGTTTTAAATTTACTTGGCACCAATAGTTTCTCTCTGAAAATTGTCTAGATTGGGGTCTAATGTAAGATCCTTCAAATCAGCAGAAGCCATAAAATTATGAGTCTATTTTCAAGGTGAGAAAATTTGGTTGAATCAGATGGGCAGTCTTAGTGGAAGATGAAATCACCAATTCAGGACAAATTTATTTGATATGGTTGATGGGAAGTTGAATAGACATTTCTGGGTGGTTGTTTAGCAATAAGCCTCTAATTCATTGATTCAAATGAATTTTTTTCATGCATATGTTGGCTCTTTGCATTGACATAAAACACATTCTTCTACTTCCATTTCCTGGTTCTCTGGTGAACTAAACCAATGGTTTAAGTGAATAGATATGACTCCCAGGATATAGTATAGCAAGATATTTTTCTGATTCCATCAACAATACTTTGCCTATGGGGAACTAAGTGCTTCCTAACTATAATTCTACTTTATCCTCCTTATTCATTCTTGGTCCGTGGTTTCCCAAGGCTTGTCATTTTTAATGAATGTAAAAGTAGAAATGGGGATGGGGCATTGAATGGCAATGTGGCCACCCTCACTCATGAAGAATTAATTGGATAGAAAGTTTTTGGTTTTGTACAGCCCATTATTCAAGGATCAGAGAGTCGAGAAGTACAAAACATATTTCTACCATTTAGATACAAGGGCTTCATTTCACATGCCACAAAGTCTAGACAGGTATTTCTCAACATTTCTGGGCAGTAGTTTGTTAAATAGTCTGAATTTTCAGTGTTGTAAGTATTTATTGTGCACTGGTCTCCTTGGGTATTCAGGTATAGGACTGGAATGTGCTAGTCAAATGCCATTTTATGCCAGAAATCTCTTGAAAGATGATGAGATATAAATTTTGGGATAAGAGGAAAAAAAGAACAATAGAAATCTGTGTACTGATTCTGCATCTCCTGTGAAATTCTTGCATAATGTATATTTTAAAGTGTGATTTATTGTCATTAGAATTTCAGAGTTAATTCAATTAAGTATATTAATTTAAAGACAATTCTCATAGGTTTGACTGTGTGCCACAGTGTTTTCTTTATAAGGATCCAATAACCCTATTTAAGATCCTCTGAATCACTTTACTCTATTTTATAATATATTCCACATTTTCCTTCCCAACATTTTTATTAGCAATTTTCATTGTCTTCATTACTTCCCCTTATTTAAATTTTTCTTCTTCATTCTTTTTTAAAGACATTTTTAAAATGAGCTCAATATATCAGCCTTCTTAGTGTAATAATTAATTCGTTGCTTCCAATCATTTATTAGTTGCCCTATTTTCTCTTCTGTTTCTGTCTTCCCCTTAACATATGTTACACATTTTTAATTTTCTCTTCTTATAATGTATTGAATCTGTATTTTTAATTCGTTTATTTCTATTTGATTTTTTCCCTTACTTTATAAATATCTATTATTTTTTGGAAGGGGGATGAATGAACATATATGGTAAAACTGATCATGATACTCTAATCTGGCTTATTTTTGTCTTATTTTTCACAAAGTTTAATTCCTCCTATTATAACAGTGGTTCTTCAATTTCTTTAATTTTGTGATTTTTTTTTTCCAAAATGCCTTAGGACATCAATTAACTCTATAACTACAGAAGAAGGGCTCATTGATATACTGAGAGTGAGTATCAATTACAACGTTGTTGGTCTTTTATTTTTTACTTTTTAATGAGTCTGTCCCCTCAGCCCCACCCCAATATACAATTTCTTTCTTTACTTGTTAGAGACTCATTTAATCTTAAAAATTATTTTAGAATATAAGGCAAACATATTTTCAAGTATACGCAGTAATGCTAATAAACGGCAAAATACTGTGAAATGACATCTTATCTTAGATCTTCTTTGGTTTATTTTAAATTAGCTGATGCATTCTTGGTTTGCAAAAAATCTTTAACTGAAATTTGTTCTTATGTGTAAATTACTAGTTCTTATAAATGTGGATAACACTAGAGGGCAGCATGGTACCTAGAAAGAGGACTGCGCTTCGCTTCAAGGAACCTGAGTTCTAATCTCTATCTGTCTATTGACAAAGAGAATAACCCTCTGAATTTTTTTTTTTTATTCTTTATCTATAAAATTAGAGGTATTGAGCATGTAATCCAAAGAGGCCATTCAAACTCCAAGAATCTATGTTTAATTTGCCTCTTTTCATAGTTTATGCAGAGGTAAATTAAAGCCAAAACTAAATTTACATTAGTAGGAGTTAAATCAAACCAATATGTTCCTTTCATCACTGATGATTTCATTCTTTATAATTTATGTGTGGAGAGAGTGCCATGTCACAAAACCGTCCCACTAAAAAGGGCATATTGTACTTTGTGACAGCGAGCTGCCTATAAACCAAGAAAGATTCAGAGAAATGGCTCAATTCCAATTGCAATATTAAGTGGCTATACAAAATTACCTTGAAGATACTGTGCCTTAGCAGTGTCTCAGTTGTGAGTTACGTTGAGAGGGTAATTGTGAGCTCTTCATTCTTCAAGGGGCTTGCAAACTGTTAGCAAGGCCCACAGGGCACTCTCAAAAAGAGAAATGCATTGGAGACTCTACTATTGTTAGTAAGCACAGTCAACAGAAGCAACTAATGGTGCTGATAGAGAGTAATAAAAAACACTGTTGGAAACTACTGACTGGAACTTCTTTGGGGATCTACCTTTAATCAGGATTTTTATAGGTCATTCAAAGTCTCTGGTCTGCTCCACCATTTGAATATTTTCCTTTCATGTTGATAGTACTTTGCTGAGAAAAGCAACTCTATTTGATTTCTAACATAGAAGCAGAGACTACACAAAAAAGCTCACACCACTCATTATAGCTGATTGGATTAGAGTTTGATCATTAACTCTATAAGGGCCTATAGGATAGTCAGGGTTTTACAAATTAGCTTGTAATTTAGTTATGTTTCAAGAAGAGGTGTTATTAACTGGCCAAACTAATCAAAATCTATTTCTTTGTAAATTGAACTAAAGATATGGAGGAAACATCAACATGTTAGTAGCAGAAACAGAAGATAAAAGACCTAGAAAGTTGAAGCAATATGCAGATGCTAGAGGGAAGAGAAGCTGTAATAAAGAATAAATTCAAAATCAGAATAGGCTGTAAAATCAGAAAAATTATTACAGAGTAAAAGGAAGGTGCTTGGTTGGTAGGTACAGAAGAAAAGATAGAGGTCAACTGGGAGACTATAAAGTGATAAATCATTAATTACCACCATTGAGGAAGGGATAACAAGGTAATGAAGCCACTAGTTCAACACTAGATTCTCATACTACTTGAAGTGTGTTCTGATTGAAGGCACAACTAACTACATGACTTTCTCATGTTCTTATCAAGAGGGAGCACATGGCTGATTCCTCTTTCTGTGTTAGTTATTCTCAGGTACTACCTTGAAATAAATTTCCTGTTGAAGTAACAAAAACTGTACTATGCAGCATGACTATAAGATGATCTCATAAGGTGCCAAAATCAGTTATAAAAAGCCATGAGAGGTAACCAAAACTTAACCAGATAGCATTTTAAATACAGTTGGGATTGATGACGCTGAAAATTTGAAATCATGCAGAATTCTGTCAAGTTCAGAGGTCTTTAAGGTTTTAGTTAGTCAGGTATAGAGAGCTCAAGAAATTGAAAAATCCAATTAAGTAATTAACTCAGTTTGCTAATAATCAGGGTTTTTTAGCTTCAAATTTATGTCTTTCCCATGCTTTGTGGTAATGAAACTAGATCTGGTTACCATTTAATTTTCCAGCTGGCAAAAATGTTCGATATCATCAGTAGATGGCACAGAATAGATATTATGAGACCATAACAGAGGAAGAAATCACTCTTCAGGGTTCTGATCTTTCATTATTATTATTCAATGCGAGAGCCCAAGAGCCTTCTGAAGAAGCAATCCAGCTATGCTGTTTGGCTATGATCTCCCTACCAGTGTCCACTTCTGAGTGGCTCTGTCCTGGCCACAACTTCCCGCGGGCTATTTCTGCAGACTAGCTCCTGTTCACAGTCTCTAGGAAGTTTTTTTGTTTTGTTTTGTTTTTGGTTTTTGTTTTTTTGGTCACCAGCAGTCTCCATGTTCACTTTATTGGAAGAAGTCTGAATCTCAACCTTCAGGAAATAGAGCTGCCCTAGTTCTTTTTGTTTGGTTGGTTGGTTTGGTTTGTTTTTGTTTCATTTTATTATCTACATATGCTTAGCTTAGGGGAAGTAGTTGCTTCTTTGTATCTGCTACTTCTGAGTAGTCTTTTACCCCTTTTATCTACCTTCTTTCTACTAGTTAACATTTTTTTTTTATTAAATCCAAGTAACTACTAAGGTTACTGTCTCCTAATTGGTCTCTGAGTGATGTACCTGTGTAGGTTTTGTAGACGTCTATGAATACCAAATCAAATGATTTGGATTATATGATCATCTCCTTTGAATAAGCACATTATCAACACAGCAAATATAAATAGGCTTCCGTATGTCACATCAGGATGACCAACAAGAATTCAATCAGCCTCCTATTCAAAAACTTAGATAGTTGTCTTCACTAGTGAGAGTAGATCTTTTAATTCTGGAAAGATTTTAAATTAAATATAGAAAAGCACCTTAGGTCAGATTCCAGGGAAACAACTTTAGATATTTGTGTATAGAAACTCTTTTGGACAGTACTCTCAGGGAGAGTGTAGAAAGTAGCACTGGGAAAAGAGAGGTGTTTACGTGTGATGCATCCCAAAGAAGTTCTCATGGAACCTCATAAGGAGCTTAGAAGCTGGGGTGGCAGTTTTAGTTCTTTCTGCCTTGATGTTGTTCAGGTCAAGAGGATTTTAAAACCCCTACATCATGCAGTCATTTGGTGTAAGCCGACTTCAGGAGGGCAACTTACCTAGCTGGCAAGTTTCTTCAGCTGAAAGCAATTTCCAAAGAATAACTCTGTTGACAACCCTCCTATCAGCTGCTCATACTCTCACCAGTTGATGAAATAAATGTCACAGTCTTAACAGGGTTATCTGAACAGCTGTATTAGTTTTCTGTTGTCTGAGCAGCTGTACTAGTTATCTGCTGATGTTTAACAAACCTCTCTGTTTTGGTTGCTTAAACAATGGCAACACATAGTTTGCTCACAAATTTGTAATTTGGGCAGGGTTCAGTGGCGTTAGCTCTTTTCTGTTCCACTCAATAGCAGTTGCAATAACTTGATGATTGGGAGCTAAAATTATCTGAAGACTTACTCATTTGCATGTATGGTGGTTGATTCTGGCTGTCAGGCAAGACCCAAGCTTGGTCTGTCAGCCTACGTGGCACGGGCTCCCTCAAAACATGGTGGTAGTAGTATCACTTCCTCTGAATTCAATTTTTTAGACAATGACAAAAATCTGCCCAGATTTAGGAGGCAGAGAAGGAGACTCTGGATCATGATGAAGAATGAGGTATGACCAGAAGTATTTTTGTGACCACTTTTGAAAAATATAATCAACTACAGCAATTTACCACATAATCTGCTATAAAAGGAAATGCAAAAATATAGTATTAAAAAATGACTGTGAATTAGCAAGATAAAATATCTTATTAGGAAGGCATGTGTGTATGACATGGATGTGTGCATGTTATTTTATTTATTCAAATATTTGAGAGAATTTTGGTATTTAAAGTAAAGCCTTATAACTCCAATTTGAAATGTATAATTGAGCAATTTATTTAGAAATGATTTAAATTGAAGTCTTACTGTGTTTTTTTTATAGAACTAGAACTTGAAAAATATATAAAGCTCACTACATTTTTATTTTTAAGTTTTAGATTAATTAAATCATATTTAGTATTTAGTAAGATCTGATATATGAAGTTAAAGTTATTAAAAATAAAAATTTATAAATGTATAAATACAATTTAAAATATGTCAGAATATATATACATGAAGATAAACAAATGTAAATGAGACCAAACATTATTCAAAAGCTTCTTAAAAATGTTTATTAAAATCTGCACTATCACAAATACAATATTTAAATTTGCAAGTTGAACTTCATGATCAGGAGAAAACTAGAGTTTTTAATATATAATTTTATTAAGTTGAATAACAGCTCTTAGTTCTCAAAATGAAATTCTGAATGGACTTTCGTACATGCAAAACCCATCTCTGGATGCCCCTTCTTTCCCTCCATTAAAAATCCTCAATATAATCAAGAGGGTCAAATAACATAGAGATGTTGATTATAATTCTCAAATCTTTAAGACAAGTTTCTCACCTTGGAGAATAGTTTTGTAGAAATTTACAATAATAGCATAGATTGATTCGGCATTATGTATAGTGCAACGGACTTAGGACAATGGTACATAAGCTATTCCTTTGCTTCCCAAGATTACTTTGCAAAGATTTTTTTTTTCAGGAAACTACAATGTGAAACAAACAAAAGCAGAGTTGTTTTGTAGGATAGAGCATGGTTGAATTTGGCCCTGACCAATGTACTTTCACTTCCTCTCTAACGCCACATTTTGAAAACATAGGTTGGTTCAGTAGATAAAGAAACCTAATTTTAGGACTTACAGTATCATTAGCAATTTTACTGTCAGTCATCTACTGATCAAGTGGAAGTGAAATATTTTTCTTTTGTTTTTCTTTTTTTTTCTTTTGAACTGAGAGACTTCGCAAGGTCAGCTCTATAGGTTAGAGTTCAAGCAATATATTTTTCTTTTGGAAATTTTTGACTTTAAATTGTGTCTTGGAGTTATGATGTTTTTTTAAGGATAATATAATTAAGCTTTCAATGATTGTCTTTTATTCTATAAATATTTCTTTTGCGTCATATGAATTTTACAGCAATATAGTATTATGTTAAATAAAATGACTTGATATGTAATCTATCTAGTCTTACCTCTGAAATACTACATATTGATGAAAGCTCAGTGGTGTAATATTTATGAAAAATAATATTTTATGATTAGCCTGCATTGTATTAACTTTATATTAGATTTCACAAGTTCTTTCAACTTCTTATCTCATCTTCATTATGTTAAAGAAATAATGGTTTTGTTGTCTCATATCTATTATTTTAAAACTTGCTTAAAAGACGAAAGATGAACAGAGACCTGTTGCATTTGAGGTCTTCAGAAAACAGCCTCTGAGATAAAGATTACAGACTTTGGTTTTAGATAGAGCTATGATTGGAAAAAATATATGGAATTTACTGCAACCCCCAGGAGGATAATCATAATATAGGCCCCTTGACTACTGAAGCCAAACCATGACATTTTTAGCAGAAAATTACATATCGCTCACAGAAAAGCATCTGGCATGTTCCTGGACCCTAGTAGAGAATGAACGTCTGATCATGGGACATGAATTAACTATGTGGCCAGAGCTGACCATCATGAACTGGGCTCTGTTAGGTATCCCAAAGCATACTGCAGGCCCAGTAATTTATTATAAGACAGAAGTGTTACAGAAGTGGGATCAGAAAAGAGCAGAGCCAAAGGGTAGATTATTATGTCATCCATCAATGCTGTACTTGGGCTACTTGTTCATACCTATTACTCATACCTATGGCTGCAAGTGTCCCATATGACCAGCTGATAGGAAAATTTTCAGGATTAATTTATGTATAGGCTGCTGCTCAACTCGGGGATGACCTTGAAATATAGTGATGAGGGGAACTCCTCCCAATGGGCTGAGCTTTGGGAATAATGTGCCTCATTATCCACTTGGTATGGAAAATGATGTGACATAGATAAGTATATATACAAATTCATAAGACACAGTGACTGTCTTGGCTGGTTGTTTAGGGACCTAAAAGGAAAAAGAGTAGAAGACTAAGAATACGAGGTATGGGAAAAGGACATAGATAAACTTATGATAGCGTAAATGAAGTATAAAGGTCTTTCCAGGAAAAATCATAGTTGTATAAACTTTATGTTTCCATTTTTTTTGCCTCCCATGTTCTCCTAAACTTACTGGGCTCAGGCTTTCAACCACATCACTTCTTTGTCAAGGTCACCTATGGTCTTTGTTTTGCCAATCCAAGGTCTATTCTTAGCCTTTATTTACTTTCAACATTAATGGTCACTTTGTTGTTCTTGGGGAAAAATTTTCATATATTCTCTAGGATATCTAACCCTCTTGGTTTTCCTCTTATTATACTGAATATTAGTTTTCAGTCACTTCTGCAGACTTCTCAAA
The DNA here is from genome assembly GCF_014176215.1 of Rousettus aegyptiacus. Taxonomy (NCBI): domain Eukaryota; kingdom Metazoa; phylum Chordata; class Mammalia; order Chiroptera; family Pteropodidae; genus Rousettus; species Rousettus aegyptiacus. Next base: position 72,504,791 of record NW_023416288.1, read on the forward strand.
TTTCTGTTCTTTCAATGTTGAAGTGTCCTTTCAATGCTGTCTTTCATACTATTCTTTTAGCTTTGTATAGTTACTTATTAGCTGATATTACATATTTCTAGGGCTCTAGATGACACTTATAGCCCTGACTCCTCTCTGAGCTCCAGATTGGTGTATTTAACTGCCAACATGCCATCTGCACTTGAATGAATAATGGGTATACCTAACTTAGAATATCCAAACCAGAACTGTAGAATTGCCTCTGGAAAGCTGCTTCTCCTGAAGTCATCCTTGAATCCTCTTCATCATATGGTACATCTGTTCCATCAGCATCAGATCTCACATTTATACTCAAAATACAGCATGAACTCAACCCCTTCTCACTTCACAGGCAACCTCCCTAGGCTAAACCGCTTAAACTCTAGGAGCTAATTTATCAACATTCCATAGTTCTATTCTTGCTCTGCTACAGTCAGTTCTCAATAGAGCCACCTTAGTGACCTTCTTTTAAAAAAAAAAAAAAAAAAAAAGGAAAAGAAAGTCATGTCACAGCTCAAAGCCCACCAATGGTTTCCATTCCATTCAGAATAAAATCCAAACTCCTTACTATAGATAGAAAGGGTCTACCTGATTTAGCTCAAACCCATATATTGGACCTCTTCTTCTAGTCCGTCCTTCTCTTCATTTATTTACTTGTTTATTTTTGAGAAACTAGCATTCACAGCATTGCCCAAATCTACCATTTTCATTCCTACTTCAGGGACTTTGTTCTTGACATTTCCTCTTCCAGAAATCCTCTTTCTTCAGCTCTTTACGTTTGCAGTAGCTTATTCAAACTCATATCTCTCCATTTTCCCCATAGCTCCCACTCTTTTTCTCCAAAGCACTTACCATTACCTAACATGCTATAATATTTTCACTTGTTTATTTTCTTCCTTGTCCTGTGAACATAAAATCATGAGGAGAGACTTTGATTGGTTCGCTGCTTGTCTTTAGTACCTAGAACTATGCCTGAAATGTTTAAATTTAGTAAACATTTGTTGAATTAAAAATCAGTTTTGTAATTCATTGTCTTACTAACTTTGAAAGATAAACAAGATGTATAATATTTCTCAGTTTGCAGATGAGGAACATGAGGCAGGAAGATTAAGTGACTTGGTAAAATTCACATACTTATATTATCAATGTTTTTATGTAATGGCTTAAATGAAAAAACTTTTTAGATTTTAGCACCAAGAGAAAAATGCTCATTTGTGGAATATAATGAAAGTGATTTTAAAAACAGTTCATGTTTTCTTCTTGAACTTTGCTCCTAGGAGTTTATAGTCAGCTTACCACTTAAATCACTGCATTTTATCGTTGTTGATTATCCTTATGTTTTATGTTATTTCACAGTTTTCAGACTTATCTCATTCTGCTTATAGTCAAAATGTGCTTTATTTTAAGCTTTAAAATTTAAGTAAATGGATTTGGCAAATTAGGTCAACTTCAGGCCAGGATAAATAAAAATGTGTAAACTATAAAGTATGCATTTATTGTAGTTTTAAGTAAAAGGTTAGCAAGGTAAAGTGAGAACAAATGATTTCTAACAGTCTTTCAGAGACTTTACAGATTTATCAGAGAAAGAAGAGCTCAGAAAAAAAAGACGAAATAATAAATGAAGGTGTACGTATTATTAATAATTCCGTTAAAAAGGCTGATATATTGAGCTCATTTTAAAAATCTCTCTTTAACAAGAAAAATGAAGATGGTAACATGAGCAATTAGCTACTGACATGACCACTGCATATCTAGATAATGATCAAAAGCGTGTGGGTGGTATGACCAGCCCAAACTCTGGAAAGAGGATGCACTCCGTGACATGAAGCACGAAGCCGGGGTGTTATTAACTATTTAAAGTTCGCAGGGAATGTAGATAAATTATTAATTTGTTTTAAAATTTTATATTTATTTTCCACTTAGTCATTAGACTTTACAATACACTGATATGCTTTAAGTTTATTATGAAATAATTTAGTTAATTTAATATAAAATAATATTTATAAATGTCAGTTTTTTAAGAAGGAAGTAAATCATATACAAGTAGCAATGGAAATATATTTGCAAAATTTTCTTAGTCTTGGAAAGAATTTTTCTATTAAAAAAAATAGAATTCCTGATATCATTAGGAGCAAAATGAATGCATAGGCACATTCAATTATATTATCTGAAAGTATGTTTCATTATATTATGTTATATCACATCTTGTCACACTACACCACATGTGTTATATATTTGTTTTTTGTTTTTATCTGTATTCCATTAAAGAATAAAAGTTCTGTGAAGCCAGATGTTGTCCACCCACCCCCCTATTATGGTCATATGTCTGGGATATAATAGATCTTCAGTAAATATTTATTAATGAATGAATGATTTATACTTTACAGTTTAATGAAAGGATTGTTTGCTAAGAATTAATTACTAAGTGTTGCATTATTCTCTATAGATCTCATGTATTTTCATATCTTGCAAGCAGAAGCACCAGTAATTTTATCAATAATGTTTGTATACAGAGCTGCCTTGGATGATAGAGATAATGCTTCTCTCTGAAGAAATAGCAGGTTTGTTTACTATACAGTATATATAATGTGTCCCTTCAGGGTAAAAATAGGCAAGTTTGTTTATAGCCTATTTTAGATCAGACTTGCTATGTTCAGAGTCTCTTTCCTATAACCCACTACATGTACAAGCATCCTCTGGCCTCATTGCATTGTCCTAAGGGAATTTGGGCATCTAAAACCAGAATAAAAAATGATGGTACACTGCTACCGCTATTGCTGTGGGTAATAAACTATCTTTGTCTCTGACTAAGGTGTCTTATTCTCTTGCTAGCACCTATGAAATTGTGGCAGGTTAACTTGTTCCTTGAAAGGAGAATGAAAACTCAAACCCATCATGGTTTTTGACTTTTCCATTTTCAGACAATTTTTTAAAAATAGTGTTATATTGATGGATGCACAGAATAAAAAACAACTAATTATAAAAACTTTAATTGTGAAAATAAAATGGAAGCCCTAAACTGAGGTAGGAAGAGAAAGGTATAGATTGTCTTGGCATATAGAATTAAAGGAAACTATGAAAAGAAAAAAGATCATTAGAAATACCTCACTTGAAAATTGAATGAAAATATTTTCTTAAAAACAATAAATATTTGCATTTTTATTTTATAATAATGTATTACTTAGAGGAAGATAAGAATTAGTAAAAAGGGAAATACTCACTTTTTCTATTTTTATTTATCCAATGAATATCAAACATCAACTGTAATTCATGTGCTATACTTGGTACTAGGTGTGTAGTATAGAATACAATAGATCGAGTTGTTACTTATCCCTTGCAGTAGAATGGGAAAGACAGAAAATAAACAAATAAACACTCAAAATAATGGAAATGAAGACAGCCAAAAATTTCTGAGTTAGAAAATAACAGAGTTACTCATTTAGTTAAAGTGGCCTGAATATTCTTTGACTTCACAGAGAAAATAAAGTTTTAGATGAGACAAAACCTGTAAGTGAAACAGCCATGCAAAAATCCAAAAGAGTATGTAAAAAGGCCCCGGGATGGAAAAGAGTTTGATCTGTTTTGAAACTGAAAGAAAGTTCCAATTGTTGTAACAATGAAGAAGTAAGATAGCTTTAAATAAGATAAGAGTAATAGGAGAGGATTCAAAAATTTACTTTTGTACAGTTAAATTTAAGGATCTTAAATAGACATTCCATTGATACATAATTAACTGTACTAAAGTATAGATCCAATAGCATACTGGACATATGGAATTACAACAAATGAATAAGATTATCTGGAGAAGGAGAAGAAATGGTAGACTGAAATGAAAGCCTGTGAAGCTTTCATTATTTAATGGTAAATAGAGGAAAATAAGATAGCAATGAGGAAGAAAAGAATGTATTTTAGAGGGTAGAGGAAACCGATATAATAGTATTACAGAACTCAAGAAAGGAGGATGTTTCAAGGAGAAGGTTGTGACCCTCAGTTCAAATACTAAGAAAGACAGAAAGGGGCTTATGGCACATATGCTAGATTCACTTGCCCAGCATATAGTGTGTCCTTCTGTTTAATAGAGACTTTAACAATAAATGAATAAATGCGCTATTTCTCAAATTCCATGCAGATTGTTTTTGGGGTGTGATTTAGATTTTATAAATTATGTGCTTTTACACTGATGTAGATTTTAAACTGAGATAAGTTAATGGCAAGAGAGAAATCCTTTTTCCTGGTACAAATGCAGCAAATGTAGTGTAATTCTAGAAGCTAAAATTCTGGCAACAACTTCCTAAATAATTCATTGATTATAACTGGGGTATTGTTCTCCCCATAAAAACAGACTGAGGACAGCTTTCCATTTCATTAATTGCATTAATAACATATACAAGCTAATAATTGGTAAGATAGATTTCTAACACCTCAGCTTCCAGATTGCATCACAGGTAAAGGTTTCTTGGTTTGTCCTATTCTGTGATGTTTTTCAAGTAATAATTCCTGGAGATTTAGCCTAGACCTTACTCTTCTAACACTCTCATCATTTTTTTATAGTCTTAATTTCTTATAAATCCCTTATGAGTTAAAAAAAATAGCTAGGTTATTTTTGTAACTCAACTTTGACTGATATAATATTTGATATGTTAAAGGCAAGAGACTTTTAAAAAAGTGTATTGGTGGAATCTGGAACGGGTAATCTGACCTAATTAGATTTGAAAGCATAAGGTTATAAGTAGAGTATAGCATACCAGAGGTCTTTTGTTGGCTAGTAGCAAAACAGCTCTTTAAGAAGAAATGTCTGACTGGAATAAAGTGCTTGTTAAAAGCATGACTTTAGCAAACCACATGACAACTGCCACACCTCAAAATGATGTGCATGAAGAATACAAAAATTTTGGATGGCCTGATTGTGTTTAACTGTACTTACAAGCTAAAGGGAGAACATGACAAGCTCAGGGTTCTACATTCTCAGCTCTTCAGTATTAGAGGAACAGAACATTTCATCTCTTGTATATCAGATTTATACACAGAATCTGATTCTACAAGTTGGAGGATCTGCAATATAGATTGAATTACGGCTACTTCATATTATTTTATTTTTTATGAAAGGTTAAGACTTCAATTTTGAAAAAAAAATAAAGGCTCTCAGAATCAGAATAGTGATGTTTGGAAATATTCAGATGGCTCTGAGTATTCCAACTCCGAACTGCACTGAAAAAAAGCAACCCCGCCTTCTGGTATGTAGAAGCTGGTTCATCTTGTTTGGATGTCCTAAAAGTTATTTTAGGACATTACTAGTTATTACTAGTTATCCTTATGGTCTCCTACTACTATGCCCCATAACCTCCAATCTTCTAGCCAGAGTCAGATCTTGGCATGTCCACAGAGGCCAATTACCAAGTAAAACCAAGAATAGAAAACTTATGTGTCAAAATAACTCAAATCTGAGATAATTTGTAATTGCAAAAACCTGGGGAATATGTATATGATTCTTCATTGATAGATACACCGTGGAGAAAATAATAAATTTGTAGGTAAAGCAAAATTTATTAATAGGGGGCATTTACCGAAGATTCTAGATTCAGTGTGCTAGCTTGAGTTAAGTTAGAATGATTCCTTAGTTGGTTAATTAAAAGAAGAATTCAACTGTGGCCTACACTGAATGGAATGAACACTTCTTGATATTATGTACAAGAAAAGATTAGGGAGATTGGGGTGTTGGAATAAATGTACTATAGGAAATCTACTCTCCTCTAACTACCTTCCCCCTTCATTTCAATGAAAGTTATGAAATCTTCATGGTAGTGTTTAACTGCTAGAGAAAACGAAGGCAGAGGTACTATGACAAGCACAATGTAGAAACAAGAGTAAGAATTGTTTCATCAGTGAAGATCTTTGCTAGTGGCTAATGAATGATAGGGTCTCCGAGACAGAAATAGATGAAAAGTACACTAAGGAACTACTTGGTCTTTTTAGTGAATGTAACTTTAGGCTTGGTGAATAGTACCTTGACCTAAATTTCATACAGTTATATTCCCCATGCAACTTCCAGAACTGAATTAAAGGGAAACTGCTTATTGTTGGGGGATGAGCCTGCGATAATATATCTATATCTATATCATCTATATCTATATCTATATCTATCTATATCTATATCATCTATATCTATCTATATCTATATCTATCTCAAATGTATACTATAAATCTTCCTCTACTTTCAGCTATTTACCAGAGTGACTGAATACGGAGAAAAGAAAGATATCCAGACCTTTCAAGATTATGGGATGTTGGTTCTGAACCAGTACTAATCTTTAGAGATGAAGAATATCACTGGTCAGAGTAAGGGTTTGTGAGGTCAGATGAAAAATGAAAATTTTCTCTGTGTTTATCTCGCAGTTCAGTTGTCTCAGTGGGTCTGTAACACCACCCTGTGGTTACTTTTGCACCCCTGAGAGTAAGATTAAAATAGGTATAATTAGAAATTGGCAGAAGCTCCACTCTGATTCCTTACCCATGAAGTCAGAACCATCAATATAGGAAATGGAAGCTGTTTTAACATGCTGAAATAGTAAACCAAAAATAACAGCATCTTCGGATAAATCAGAGGTATTAGTACTACCCTCAAAACTTGAAAAATACAGGGGTAGTAATTAATAGTATCTTATTTAATTCATTTGGATGAATTATAGAGAATAACAGTGGCTTATTGTAAGTTTAATTGGAAGGTAATTCCAAATGTAGCTGTTGTTTCAAATGTGGGTTCATTAGTGGAGAAAATCAACATTGCACTTTGCCACTGGTGTGCATTTAGTAATTTGACAGATAATGTATTTTTCTTTCCATCAATGAGCAAACAAAATCAGAAGCAGTTTGAAAGCTTCTGATGGGGACACCTTCCTTGGTTTACTGCTAGCTCTTCGACTCTCTTTCATAAGTTAGTACACAGGCACCATGACTCTCTCATCTTACCACAAGGCATTTGCTGCTCTGTTACCTTGGTGACACCATGGAAGTTCTATGGGCTCAAAGGAAATACCACCAGGCAGAAACTTTGATCTACAAGAAGGAATAAGAGTATGAGAAATATGTGAGAATGTACAAATTTCTTTTCTTAATTTCTTTAAAAGGATATTGCCTCTCTAAAGTAAAATACTAGAAGTGTATGATATGGCTTATACACGACAACAGGAGCAAAAATGGTAGGGGTTATGTAAGTTTCTTACATTATATGTAAATTATTATAAACATAATTCAAGTCAGACTATAATACATGAAGGATATACTTATTATCCCCAGAACTAAAAGCTATAAAACAGACTTATTGCTAAAAATCCCAAATAGGAGATAAATTGAACACTAAAACATGCTCACTTAATACAAAAGGAAATAGAAAAAGAGAAACAAAAAAGATAAGAAAACTAGTGAACAAAGAACAAGATGGAGACAATGATTGTTAGATATAAAAAGAGAAATAGATAAATTCAGAATCATAGTTGGAGAACTTAAAACTCCATTCTTAGCAATTTATAGAAAATGCAGAGGGAAAAGTACCATTAAGAGTGGAGGTTTGAACAAATATATTAACAAACTTGACCAAATGACATTTAGAGAACACTCTATGCAACACTTTTAAAATAAGTATTTTTTCGAGTGCATGCAGAATAGTAACCAAGGTGCTGACCATGAAACAAGTCTCAATAAATTTCAAAAAACTGAAATCGGAAACAAGAAGGCAGAAGAAACAAGTGCCACCATAGTTTATCCTTTGTCATTCTTGTCACCCTGTTGAAATCAGTTGGTACATTTAAATGGTTCCTTTTTTCTTATCAGTATGTCTCACCTACTGAGAACCATCACCTACATATTTCTCAGAAAAATGTTCTGTGACCACAATGGAATTAAATTAGAAATCAGTAACAAATAAGATATTTGAAAATCTCTGAATGTTTGGTAATTAAACTGTACACATGTAAATCTTGAATAGATTGTTAAAAATCACTTAGGAAACTATAATTTAATTTGATATAAATAAAAATAAAGAACACAATATATTAAAATTTGTGGTATGCAGCTAAAACAGTACTAAGAGGGAACATTGTAATTTTAAATATGTTATTGGAAAGAATAAAGGTTTGATATCAATTGTCTAATAGCATAGCTTAAAAAGCCGAGAAAGAAAAAATTAAATATTAAAAAAGTAGAAGAAAAGAAATAAAACAGTAAAACAATAGAGAAACTTTATTAAAAAATTGGTTCTTTGAAAAGACCTTTCTTAATCAATAAAGCTTTAAAAGGGGGGACTTTGAAGAGCTTACAAACAGTAAAAGGATAATAAAGAGAAATCAAGAATAACTTTATATCTATACCATGTGTCTATTTAGACGAAGCTCAAGAACATACAAAAGTGACCCATGGTAAAGAAGTCAGAATATTCATTACCTCTAGGTGGGGAGATTAACTGGGAAAAAGCACGAGAAAAAATTTGAAAGTATTAGAAAGGATCTACATCTTGATTTTAGTAGTGGTTACATGGTATATTTACATAAAAATTTATATTAAATGCATACTTAAAACCAGAGTGCTTTAATCACTTTATCAAGTGTGTTGTATGTGGATTACCTACAAAAGTGACTATATTTATGGATCCTGTCTACAGGACTACTTAAAACCATAGTTAAATATTATACCAAGTGTTTTTACTGAGTTTCTACACTTCCTGACTATACAGTTACATAGGTTCAGTGAGACTCTATACCCCTTTACACATTTTAAAACAAAGATCTTGTTTAATTAGGTATGATAATCTATAAGAAATTAAGGCTACGTTTCATGTGTCAAAATTGTTCTTACAATGTTATTCCAGGAAGACAGCCTGGTCTTGTTCTGTGACACATATAATTCCCATATTCACAGATAGTCAAGACTATAACTAAACTTGAGAATCTTTGAAAAAGGATTCATTATGTATTTATAGATTATATATTTTACAGACAGAACCCGAAGGGTGTAATTTTGATGATCCTTGTAGGTAAGCTTATAAAGACAGAAAATATTTCTGACACTTAGCAGTAAATTACAACCCTAGAGGTCTTACAAATCCTCCACATGGATATTAATTCATAAGCCCTAGAATTTCGTAGTTCTGTTTTTAAAGCCATATATTAAAGAGGTTTACATGTATTAGTTAATATCTCTTTTAACTCTCATAAATAAAACTGATCAAATAAAATATCAGATTAATGACATTATTTTTAAAAAAATATATCAATATCATTAATCTGATAATTAAAGGGATCAAATGTGTGGTGACAGAAAGAAAGGTAACTATATGTAACATAATCTAAATATATATATGTCTCACTGTTAAAGTATACAGCTGAAACATTGGATTTCGTTAACCAACGTCACCAAAATATAAATAAATAAATAAATAATTTAAAATATGTGGTCAAATTAATGATATTTATTTTTCAAAAATATGTGTGATCAAGTCTATGCCTTATGAACAGAGACCTGCACATAATGGGAAACCTTTGAAGAAAGCTGACCCTTGGTCCTACTGAATTATGCACAACACACTATGTGTCTGACAGTCAGAAAAAACATGTACTTTGCACCTTTAGATAACAACAAAAAAAGATTGTCCTATCTAGTTTCTAGTCCCCAAAGTAAATGAAACGTTGAGCATTTCTTGCAAGTTACTGCTACCATAATGAAAACATTATCAGTGACTTTTGCAATGTTGTTGTCAGGATATGTCATTATTTTTGTATACATGAGAATGAGGAGAAAATTTAGCTCTGTTTGCACCATGTATTATTGCAAACTTTCTAACCTTGCTTTTTCATTTCCTTTAAATGCCTCTGTGTTTTTTATTTGGCAAATTGGACCTTCTCAAGTCTGTACAAACCAACACCTTTTCTTTTCAACTTGATTATGTGTCTAAATCTTCCTTTCACAAAAAAATGAAGTATTCATATCATTATTAGTGTCTTAGCTGTCTTCAAAAGACTAGAGGGAGAGAGCATTTTATAGGCAGTTGTGATTCATGTACAATGGAGAAAATGGGTTAACGTAGACAGGCTCAGAAAATAGCTGTTATCTTTCAATGCCAGCAAAAACATTAGTTTCAGTAAAAGATATTGTTTTAAAAAAGCAAAAAGGCAGTTTTCACAATCATTGTGATTGTATTTTCATTAATAATTTTATGTTACATGATGACCCTTAGCTATTATAATACATTCAACCAAATGACAATGTAGTTTGGTTTGCTTCTTTGTCAATGAAATATAATTGAATCACATGTTACTACTGTAGTTTTTTGGAACTACATGAATTTTGAAGATGAATGACTGTAACTAGAGTATGATAAAAACCCACACAATCTGCAGTGAGTAAAGTCATTTAGGAGTCAAACAATATTTAAAGACTCCAGAACCTGTAGAGCTTTATGGAACCCATAAGTCATAAATTCAAATCTCTTAACCAAGGGAGAAAATTATTTAACTGTTAGTTTTACTGGAAGCTTTGAAACATGGTGCCATCATCCTAATTGTCATGGTCTCAGAGAAATAGAAATGTGCCAATTAAAAAATAATAATGTTAACATTATTATTATGTGTAATAACACATTCTAAAATTGTTCTTCAACAATTTTATTTTTATTACATTATTTTATTTGTGATAAAATGCATTTAAAATGTTTCAATATTTTATAAAGGTATAGAAAAAGAAGGGAAGACATGCTCACAAAGAAAGTAAGTAACTGAAACTAAAAGTAGCTGGCTGAGCAGAGAAGTGAAAGACTTTTTAATTAGCTCTCTGATGCATCTACGATTGTCCTTTTTTTTATAGTTCAGGCGGTAAGATCTAGCCTACACTAGTGTCAGGGTTTATGTGTAATCTTCAGGCGTCACTGAATATAAATTTCAGTGAAAATCATGGTGATAGTCAAGAAATGAGTCCTTCCTTCAGTTCTAAAGAACATACTGAAAAAAACATCATAAGAATTTGGAAAGGAGAGGTTTTTTTTTTTTTCTCTCTTTGCTGGATGGAGAGTGGTTTTTTTTTTTCCTTTCTTCTTGCCAAACTGACAGTGATATAAAATTTTCTAACTTAAAAGATTTCTCTTTCATTTTTAGCCAGTTTACTTGATCCAGGGGTTAAGAATAGCTTTCTCTAATGGTGTCAATCTGGAAAAAGAGAAAGACTTTCTCAGAGGGAGTAGCTAGTCAGTTGCTGTCTGGGCAAAGTGTAATATAAAAAGAGTGGGATCATCCAGAACCCTCCTCCTCTGTCTCCTGTTCCTTCCACCACATCCAGCTGCTTTTTCCTCAAACTATGGCTTAAGAGTGAGAAAAAAATAAATAGACCTGGCAGAAACATGTGACAAAAGCTCTATGGAAAAGTACTTTTACTACACACTGACTCTGTAGCTTACAGCTAATTAATCCCACAATAGAATACACGTTGGCTAGCTCTATTTTGAATGTCCTCATGTGGCCTCTTTTGACGGGACTTGCCACCAAGGGTTTTAAGTTTTCACCCTATTTAATATTCATGTCTAAAGAAGTAAAGTGCCTTGGGATATTAAGAATTTTTAAAAAATTGGTCCTTTAGGTTTATATTATAATGGAAAATTCAACAGCTATAGCTGCTGGAGACAAAAGGTGAACAATTCATATTCTGAAAGTAAACTGTCAACTCTATACTGAATAGGGAAAGTCATAATTATTGGACAATAAAGTGACAGTTTTTACAATTGAGTAGTTTAGTAAATGATACCCACAAGAAGTTAATATCCCACATGATATGGTTCCTGAGAGCAAAGTTCTTCACAGTAGAAACAATATTTCAAAGAAAGATTTAGTTTGGAAGGAGGGAGTAGAATTAGATTTCACAAATATATTTTTTAAAGTTATGATACTCTATTTAATGAAGGACAGATTCCTATGCATTACTCACTGCCTGTTAGTCTTTCAGGACTTTGACACATATTATTATAACTTGAACCATACTTAACAATGGGAAGCAGATTCAAAGTTCACCGGGAATTTTTCTTACTGAAATTTCACACTGCTGCCAACACTGCTGTAGCCTCACATCATATGTATACAACACGGAACAGGTGCAACTGAAGACAAATGTACCGCAGCCACTATTGAGTTAATATTCATTATGTGCCCCATGGCTCTTCTTCACCTAGGTACTTGTTTTGGAAAAATTCTGAAGTGATGGTGAGGGACACATTTGGTTAAGAACTAACATAATGAGAAGGTAGCATGAGAATGTGGATGCTTCCCTACTCTTTTAGTTTAGGAAAAATAAATTGAAAAACAGTTGGTTTTTTAACTTCTCTGTAGCATTTTCTTGTATTTTTTTTTTACCATACTCTATGTTTTAATCCTCCAAATTTCTTCCCTTTAATAATATCGACTTATCTACTCCCATAAATTTCTTTTATGATGCGTCAGATTATTATATTTGATTCATATAGCAGGTCAAGTGTTATTTTTTTTTTTTAATTTTACCGATGGGAGAAATAAGAGAGAGAAGGGTAAAAACAAATAATATTTAAGGTATATTAATAGTGAATGATGTTTATTGATGTTGTTACAGTAGTCTCCCCTACCTTTTTCACAGTTTCACTTTCCATGATTTCAATTATCTGCAGTCAGACGAAGTCTGAAAATATAAATGGAAAATATTTAAATTAAACAATTTCTAGGTTTTAGATTGTGTACCATTCTGAGTAGGTGATGAAATCTCACGGTTTCACCCCTTCTCTCCCAGGACGTGAAACATCCCTTTGTCCAATGTCTCCATGCTGAGACAGTTCCACACATTATCACGTATTAACAGTCTTGGTTATCAGATTGATGTTGTGGTATTGCACTGCTTGCGGTCAAATAAACTCATTTTGCTTAATAGCCCCAAAGTACAAGAGTTGTGATCTTGGCAATTAAAATGTCAAGGAAAAGTTTTAAAGTGCTTCATTTACGTGAAAGGTCTCAACTTCATAAGGAAATAAAACTATACTGAGGTTACCATGATCTATGGTAAAATGATGATTCTTCTGTTCACAAAATTGTGAAGGAGGAAAAAGAAATTCTTGCTAGTTCTGTTGTCACACTTCAGACTGCAAAAGTTATGGCCACAGTGTGTGATAAGTGCTTAGTTAATATGTAAAAGGCATTAAATTTGTGGGTAGAGATATGAACAGAAAACATTCCAACTGACTTTAAAGTGTTGCTTCAGAAAGTATTCTGCCTATACAAAGACATCAGCAAGGGATCCCCTAAAATGAGTTACACCAAGCCATTTACTACAAGTGAGGGATGGTTAAATAGATTGAGGATTAGGTTTGGACTAAAAAAATATAAAAATTACTGGAGAAGCTATATCTGCTGATGAAGAAGCTGCTGCCACATATCCAGCATAGTGGAAGTTAATTAAGGAGAAGTGAAACCATCCAAAGCAAGTTGCAATGAAACCAGGGTCTTCTGGAAGAAGATGAACAAAGGAACTCACATTCGTAAAAGTGCGAAGGAGGCAGCAGGGTATGAAACATGGAAGGACAGATTAACTCCGATATTTCGTGGAAATGCTTCAGGGTATATAATAAAACCAGGTTTAGTGGACAGAGTGAAGAACCCATGTTCTGAAAACATAATCAGAAAGCATGGGTGACAGCCATTTTGTCCTTGGAATAATTCCACCAATGCATCACAAGAAAAAGGGTAAGTATAGTATAGGAGAGAGACAGAAAGAGAGAGAGAGAGAGAGAGAGAGAGAGAAAGGAGGAGGAGGAAGGAGGGTGAGGGAGAGAAAAAGGGAGAAAGAGAGAGGCTACATTTATGTAACTTTTATTATAGTATATTGTTATAATTGTCCTTTTAATTATTAGGTATTGTTGTGATAGGCTTTTGTACTATTTGCTGTTTCAGGCAAATAGAACATATCCCCCGTGGATAAGGGGGGACTACTTTATTTTTTAAATTGTGTGCTCTTTCTATATAGCAGATTGCCTAGATTTACTGTTGCGTATAATTAAATAAGACTTATTTCACCTCTCAAAATGAATGTCAGCTCTCAGCAAAATATCCTTAGTGAGGGAAATCATTTCAGAATGACTCAATCCTGGGCACAAGGACAGCTGCCTATACGTTAAGAAGGCCAAACTGTCTCTTTTTTTAAAACCTTGTTATATTGGGAATTTTACAAAATTTCTTCTATGTTCAGATAGATGGTAATAATGGATAGAATGAGTCATATTTCTTTGGATTTAGAATGTGTATTTCTAAGAATCCACTGTTAAAATAGAAGCTCTGCTGGGAAGTGTAATATATAAATTTCATCATAGGTACTAACACTTACAGTTGGATTAATTTTCCTAGTAATCGTTCATTGCTTTGGCAACTAGAAAACAAAGTATTCAACATATAAAGAAATATGGAATTTAAATCTTTAACAAGCAAGTGAGTATGAGAAAGGTCCAGAAACTAAAATGATGCAAAACTTGTACAGTGTTTGGGGAAATATAGGGAATCCTAGACAGCATGTTAGCCCCCGGCATCTGAGAGAAGGTGTTGTGTGTACCAATGCAGGAGAGAAGAATAGGGCAGGCAAAAGGGTACTCAATACAAGTACTCATGACTTCATATGCTTTGGATGGAGTAATATACCACATATAAGCTTAGGCCAAATACGTGTCTGATGCAAAAAAACCTTAGATTTGGAAGAAGTCTAACATCACTTTTTCTAACTTTGAACTTTATAGATAAGGAAAATAAATCTCATTGATATTAAGTGAAGAACAAGGTACTATCTTTCATACTTAGCAAAAGTTTTAGTGTATATTTTTTGTTCAGTTCATTGCATAGTACCCGTAACCTACTAGTTCTTGCTAAATATATATTGATTGATTGCTCAGCTGTCAGACATTTATACTTTTATTTGAATGAGTTACTGTCAGTGTTTTGATTTTTAAAGAGTCCTTCCTTGATAAATAGTATGTCTGAATATGATTTAAAACCATGTTTGTTGTGGTAAAAATCACAATGGCATGAGAAGCCCACCAGTCACTTCCCTAGAAGTTACAAGTTGAACATTTATAATTCAACAAAGAATCTCCTGCTCAAGACATAAACACATCTGAGAGATCTATGCCTTGAAACAACTGATGGTGGGCAAATTGAGGCCAGTGAGGAGGAGGGACCAGTAATAAACATGGAGACGTAGAGATGAAGCAGCTGAGGTCTGGTAGTCACCATTACTGGGAGGACGACAAAGCCACAAACTCATGAGCCAGCCTCTTCTAACCCACCTTACCCCACCAATCCCAGCTAATCTCAGCAGGGGCACCTGGGCCACCTTGAGTAGTAGCATCTGGTTGGTGGGGCAACATTGAGATTTCATGGGCATGGATCCCCATTGCCCACTATATTCCCCCATGGGGGTGATGACCCGATCACAGAGGAGACACCCAAATCCCCAGGGAATGCAGAACACTTTCCAGGGCCTGGCAGAGATCAGAGAAGCCAGAACAGTGCAAGAGAAAAAAAAAATAGCAGATATCATTCCTATAAATACTTAGGCACAGAAAAATTTCATTAAATATCATGAATAACCAAGGTAACAAGGCAGCTCAGAAAAAAATATGAAAAATCTCCAGAAAATAAACTTAATGATACGAAAATATGTGATTTAAGTGACAGAAAATTCAAGACTGCAGTTCTGAAAAAATTCAATAAAATATAAGAAAACTCAGATAGACAATTTAATAAAATCAGAAATAAAATCTATGAACAAAAGGAGTACTTTATCAATGAGATTGAAACTTTAAGAAGAACCAAATAGAAATTCTGAATCTGAAGATCTCAGAAAAGAGATGAAGAATTAACTAGTGAACTTAGGGAATAGAGCTGACCAGATGAATGAAAGAAATAGTGACATCAAAGATAGAAATCTAGAAATGATGCAGATGGGAGAAAAGAGAGACTTGAGGGGAAAAAAAGAAATTTTTGAGAACTAGCTAACTCCATCAGAAAGAGCAATATAAAAATAATGGGTATACCAGAAGGAAAATGGAAAAGAGAGCCTATTCAAACAGTCGAAGAGAACCTAAAGAAGGGGCTGGATCCTCAAAGCTAAGAAGCAAACATAACACCTAAATATCTCAATCCAAAAAGGCCTTCCCCAAGATCTTAATATAAAATTTGCAGTTTTATATTAAACCTGTCAAAAATTAATGACAAATAAAGAATTATCAAGGCAGCTGGGGGGGAAGATGGTAACCTATAAAGGAAATCTCATTGGATTATCATCACATTTTTAAGTAGAAACCCTACAAACTATGGGAGAGTAAAATGAAATATTCAAACTATTGAAAGAGAAAAATTACCAGCCAGAGTAACATATCCAGCAAAGATGTCCTTTAGATATGAAGGAGAAATAAAGACTTTTTCAGACACATAGAAACTGAGGAAATTTACCACCACAAGACCTGCATTACAGGAGATACTGAAGTGGGTTATTCTATCCGAAAAAAAAAGACAAAAGGATACAAAACTATGAGTAAGATGACTAAGAGACAGAAACAAGAAATTGCAACCCTTATTCAGAATAAGGTATGATACCCTTAAATATAACATAAAGTTTAAAGAAGGTAAAAACATTTACAAAAAGAAAACAATAGTTTTCTCAATTTGGAAATGAACACAGAGCATAAAAAGGGATTTTTGACAAAAACGACAAAAAAAGTAGGGGATAAAGTTCTGAATTTGCAAAGGAAAATAGAGATGGGGTGTATTCAGAAGATAAAGGACTGCTGTATATATAAAACCTTTTTTTTTTTTTTGCACAAACCTAATAGTAACCACACACGAAAAATTCCAGAACTGAAACACATAATATAACAAAAGTAGAAAAAATTATAGAATATCACCAAACTGAAATAATGTAAACACAAGGGAAAAGGAACAATGGAGACACAAACCTACTAAAAAAACAAAAGATAAAATATCTAAAGTAAATCAAAAATCAATAATCATGCTAAATGTAAGTGGACTGAACTCACCAATAAAAAGATACAGAGTAGTGGGTTGGATCAAAAAACAAAACCCAACCATAGGATACATCTCACCTGCAAGGACAAATATAGACTCAAAGTGAAAGGATGGAAAATGATACTCTAAGTATATGGCATCCGGAGAAGAGTGGGTGTAGCAGTACTTATATTTGACAAAACAAATTTCAAGGTAAATCAGGTAACAAGAGACAAAGACAAATAATTTATAATGACAAAGGGAACAGTACATCAAGAAGACATAACACTTACCAATATATATGCACCCAATCAGGGAGCACCAAAATACATGAAGCAATGACTAACAGCCATACTCAGCCATAAGGGAGAAACTGACAAAAGCACAATTATAATAGTGACCTATACCCCATTGACAGCTATAGATAGATCATCCAAACAGAAAATCAATAGAAAATATTGGCCTCGAATGACACATTAGACCAAAAGGACATATTGGTATTTACAGAGCATTTCATTCCAGAACACCTGTCTCTGAATTTGACCTCAAAGACAAAAGAAGTAAAAGCAAAACTAAATGAATGGGACTATATCAAACTAAAAAAAAAAAGCTTCTTCATAGCAAAAGAAACCATTAACAAGACAAAGAGGCAAACAACTAAATGAGAGAAGATATTTGCAAACAATGCCTCTGATAAAGGGCTAATACCTCAAATAAACAAAAAACTCATACAACTCAACAATTTTTAAAAATTCCAATTAAAAAATGGGCAGAGATCCTAAACAGACATTTCTCCCAAGAAGACATGCAAATGGCCAACAGACATATGAAAAGATGTTCAACTTCACTAGCTATTAGTGAAATGAAAATCAAAACCACAATGAGATATACCTGCTAGAATGACTATTATCAACAAGACAAGAAATAACAAGTGTTGGAAAGGTTGCAGAGAAAAAGGAGCCCTTATACACTGCCAGTGGGAGTGTAAATTGGCATAGCAACTATGTGAAACATTATAGAGGTGCCTCAGAATATTAAGAATCAAGTTTCCATATGACCCAGCAATCCTTCTTCTGGATATATATTTGAAAAAATTCAAAAACATTTATTTGTAAAGATATATGTACCCCTATGTTCACAGCAGCATTGTTCATGGTGGCCAAGACATGAAAACAACCAAAATGTCCTTCAATAGATAATTGGATTAAAAAAAGAAGTAGTACATATATACAACAAACTACTACTCAGCCATAAGAAAAGATGAAATATTGCCATTTGTGACAACATGAATGGATCTTGAGAATATCATCCTAAGCAAAAATAAATCAAATGAAAAAAGTCAAAAACCATATGATTTCACTCATATGTGTGATATAAAACTGAAAGCAACAAAGAAGCAAGAGTAACGGAGATTCGTGAACATGCACTATGGTGGTTACCAGAAAGAAAAGAGGGAGGGGGAGGTAGAAAAGTGTAAAGAGAGTCAAATATATGGTGACAGGAGATTTGACTGGGTGGTGAACACACAATGAAATGCACAGATGATGCATTTTAGAATTGTACACTTGAAACTTATGTAATTTTATTAACTAATGTCACCCCAATAAATTTAATAAAATTTAAGAAAAAGAAATGATACCCAAATAGAAGAATGAAGTACAAATATATTTCTAATTCTGGTAAGCAATTATAATTAAAAGGCTACTCTGAGGAACACTGGAGTGTTCAACAGCCGCCAACTTGTTTTCTGGAAATCACATGTGGAGGGGGAAATTCCATAAAATTTTTAAATAAACAAAAAAGTTAATTAAAAAAATACAGGTTTCAACAGATTTTGAATAGTGGAAGTTTTTATTTTGGTAAATTGATAGATAATTAGTGTTATCTAGTTACAGCGTGTTGGTCATTTCTTTTCTCTGTGTGGGTATCAAACAGATGGATAATCTGAATTCACATCAGTATGTGGGTATCCAGCACTATAACTGTCATCACTGAGAAGAGAGCCTCCCGAGGGGTACTTAGAATTATTTCAGGTTACTATTGGTCAACATTTTGGTAAACATATTTTTATTGATAGATTAAGTTGCTCAAATAAGGTAATAAATAGAATAAAAGGAGTTTCTAACACCCTAGTAACCAAATGGCATCATCAATGAAGAATAAGGACTACTGATTTTTTTGTGTTATAAATATTATAATTTTTATCTTATGAAAATTAAGTAGAATTTCAAATGACTCAATCTCCATGCTGAACTCTATTCGTTCAACAGACAAAATATGTTTTTATTTGAATTATGTACATAAAACAAGAGTTTGCTTCCTTCATAGTTATGCATTGAAAATATTTAACCTTAAAAAAACTGAAATGAGCAAATTTGAAAGAATCTTTAGGATTAAAGAAAAAAACTCATTCACTTTATCCGGATATTTCTTTTCATGATGATCTCTTTTTTCCCCATTTAAAAATTCTGACTTCTAAAACTTTAGAGCCATCTTTCAAATTCATTAGCATTTTATTAAAGTCATTTATAAATATAATGACTATTTAATCTATTTTTTAAAATTATTTTTACACACTTCTCTTCCATTAAATACACTAAGAGTATGACAATGCTCTAAATCAAGGTTTGGTGGTGCCTCAGTGTGGCTCATATCCTTCTTTTGAATTATGACCTGTAACCTCTTTCTTGCATCTATCCTAATTGGGACACAATTCTCCAGGGGTCTCTCATATTTCTGCAGGATTTATGAACAGGGTCACTGACAGTCTTTATTCTAGAATATCTTTTCAAGAGTGTTTGTGTAATGAACAATCTTGGAACATTAGCTAGTGTCTATCAGAGCAAAAGGTAGATTTATTTACTGTCCAGTAAAATGAAAATAATGTCATCCTCTGGGAAAAGCTTCGGCACATTTCCTTGCAGAGCGTTATAAAAGATAGTGATCTCTTACTCAGGGTTTGGTTACTGACCCTTCCAGGTCAGAGACTCAAACCAAGATCCTTTTGCCCAGTGATGTTTGCTCCAATAGAACGAGACTTAGTTTGGTAAAGCAGAGTAAAAACTTTATTCTTTGATCAAGAAATGGAGAAGAGTGAGCTCAGGCTTTAACGACACTTTCTCCTTGACTGGGAAGGAGGCTTCTGTATTTATAGGTTGTGGTATGAAGTAATTAAATTCTTTTTTAGACATACGCAGTTATTCTGTTGCATTTGGCCCTTTTGCGCATAGTACTTTTTGAACACAATGCCCTATTGCCATCTTGCTTTTTTGAGCTTGGTCTCTTGGTCTTTGTGCTCAGCCCTCTTTGCTTTGGGGTTTGGGAATCCTTTTTAGTTTCTGTAAGCAGCATGGTCCTAACATAGTTAAGGCAGTGAGAAATATTAGGGTCTTTTAGATAATAGCCAGGTGATAATTCCTTGACTGTAACACAAACCCTCTATATGTGCAGCATCCCCTTTGATGCCTCCACTTCACCCTGTAGGATTTGGGAAGCAAGAGAAGCTGATACATACATAATGATACTCATGCTGCTTCCTGGGCCTTGACTAATAACATCTACTTTCTCCAGTTCAGGGGTCTTACATCTTCTGTCAGCGTCACTGAAAATGTGGCAGGCTAACTCATTAATTTGCACATAGAGTTAATCTTAGATTCTTTACAGTTCTTGATGTTACCTACATTTTTCTAGTCAATGCTTACTAAAAACATATTTTATAGACATATGTTTAATTTTTTTTTTTTTTTTTAGTTAGTTAGTTACACAAGTATTTGGGGATAAAAACCTTGAGCACCTTCTTAGATTTTCCCAACTGTGTCTTTCTTTCTCTTGATTGGTACCTTACCTAGCTAGGCTGGGTATGTCCTTCCACAGGATGTGACATCTAGCTTTCCAAGTATCTACCAAAAAGCTAGCTGGTGAAACTTTCAAGTTAGATTGAGTTAGCGCTCTTTGCAATAGAAAAACATTAGCCATATTTCTTCAAATATTTCCTTGGCCCTGGTCTCTCTTCTTTCATTATTATAATTATGCCAATGTTACACCACTTTATATTATACCAGAGTTTCTGAATGTATATTATCATGTTCTTATTTTCATCATTTTTATTTCGTTCACTAATTCTTTCCTCATCTATGTTGAGTCTGTTGTGCCATTCAAGGCAGTCTTCATTTCTGCTGCTGCATTTTGCTTTCTGATATTTATTTTGACTCTTTTATGTTTTCCATCTCTTTATTGACTGATATTGCACACCTGGTCTTGTTTGTTTTCTACTTTTTATTGTTACATTAATTAAATAAGAAGCCTTTTCCAACTAAGGCAAACATAGCCAACCAAGTAATTTCCTTGTTTTGCTTTCCTCTTTTCTCTATAAAATTTACTCCCTGAGCTCTTGTTGGTGGAGCACTCTAAACAACTTCCAGTTTAGCACTGCCCAATTCAAATTGATTTTTGCTCAAATAAACTCTTAAATTTTTAATATGCCTCAGTTTATCTTTTAATATGCCTCAGTTTCTTTTAGATTCTTTAACATATTCATAATAATTTTAAATTTCCTCTGTTTGTTCTAACATCTGCGTCATATCTCAGTATGGTTATAAAGATTGTTTTGTCTCTTCAGACTGTGTTTTTTCTTCCTTTTGGCATATTTTGTCTATTTTTATAAACTCGTCTATGTTTACTGTTGGAAATTTAATTTAGACATATCACATATTTTATAGGGTAAGTAAAGACATATAAGTACATTTATATAAACAGAATTATTGGTACTGTTAAAATTATGTGGAGTTTAGACACTCAATTCCTATTTTTTCAGAACAATTTTAGAAGTTAAACTAATTTGGGGAAGACAATGACTCTGTGTGTGTGTGTGTGTGTGTGTGTGTGTGTGTGTGTACATGTATATTTATTAAAGTAATTGAAACAAATAAATAAAACCATCAGTTTATTAAATTACAAACTCAGTTATCAAAAACCAGCTGCCAAATCTGGTCCAGCTTCCAGCCCTTTGATGAGTAAGATGTTTAGAAGTTTACATCAGCATGGTAGAATTTGCCTTCATTTTGCGCTTCCTTAATTTTGATATGACTATGATAAATACTAGTATCATTAGTTTCTATTAAAACAGATTATTTCATTCTTATGGGATATCTTAAATTTTTAAAGTTATTTTACTAAAATTTTTAAGACAAATCTACATCATTAGGATTGTGTAGATTTTGCTTCTGTGGAAAACTGATGATAGCTTTTAGGAACACAAAAAATTTCTACTGCCAAATCATCAATAAAACTGATTCTTGAGAAAAGTTGGGCATGTAATGGTCATCCTGAAGATGTGTGTGTGAAATTTTTGGAAACATGAATCTTGAGGACATTTTAGGGGTTTATTGCCAGGAGTCTAGGAAAATCCTATCCTGGAGTGATGAACAGACCTAAAGTTTTCCAAAAATTCCTGGACATTGATAAGACTTGTCAAATAAAAAAAAAAAATCCAGACTTAGAAAGGAAATATTTTATTCAAAATGATTATTACTAGAGGAGGAAAAAGGACTACTGCATAGGGGAAAGAGAACTATTGCAATAGGAAAGACAAGCATCTAGAAATTTAGCAAAAAATTTTCTCTGATGTTGATACAGATAAACGAAGTGGGAAAACTGGAGATCGGGACACGGGATGAAAGAGTGGCAAGACCTGAGAGAAGATAAGAGAATTTTCCATGAGTCTGGACTGTTCTTATGAGAAACCCTGTGCTGGCTCAGTATGAGAGTGAGCCAAAAATCAGGGCCCTGATGAGAGAGAAGCTTAACCAAATTTTGGTTAACCAGCATTTTGTCCTAGTTTTAATCCATGGGAACAAGCAGTTAAGCTAATCATTTATTAGGCAAAAAATTGGAATTTGGAGAGTCGGTGTCTAGAAATGAGGTAGTTGGAGGGTGTGTGGCATCGTGAGTCTTATCCAAGTTATATGGGAAAGGATGTTCTCAAGAACACAGAGAGGATTTCATAACCTTTACTATCTTCCAGGAGCACAGGGATTGAGTCAATTTCAACACTGTCCGGTTAGAAGTTTTCTTTATCTAGCTCTTAGACTTTTTGACTCTGCCATCTGTGCATCTCCTGGGCCTCCAGGGCATTTAGAACCTGGGGTGTTGTTTATCACAACCCTGGATTACTAGGGACTGAAGGGAATAGAACTGGGAACTGAAGACAGGTGAAAGGAGTCCCCTGTTTACTGGCCTGACTGCCGGGTGGCAAACAGGTGGAACTTGTTTTGTACTCTTCTTCCTGCCCTGTATGTCAACAAAGGCTTTTCCTTCAAGATTGTCCTCTGACCTGGGAGGTCTAAGATGTTTGGACATAGTGAGTTAAGGCTTTCTTCTACTTTGTAGCGAATTGAATATTCCGTTTGTAGAGTTTTTTATTTTTTTAACTGACTTTTAAATCCTTCTATAATTCTAATTAAGCTCATCTTCATCTCTGGAGCTTGGCTAGCTCTAAGGCAAGAAATAAAGAAAGCTTGCTCGACAGGCAATGCTTCCTAAGCTCTCACATCTCTACTCGAATTGATTTGCATTATAATGCACATGGGCAGGAAGATAGGTAAATTGAATGTGTGATTAACTGAGCAAAGAATAAAGCCTATATAGAGTTAACATTATTGCTAGGCTACTTGCAGGTCAATTCTGAAGGATGGAAACAGGCACTCTCTAAGAATGAATGTATGAAATATGATGATTATCTTATTGAATATAAAACATTTATTACATCATCCAGTTCCTTTTTATTTAACATGAAATGTGTTAAACAATTTCTAAGATGAGAGCTAATCATGCTATGTGGAGGTAGCCCAGTGCCAGCAAAATGGGAAATCCAGTGGATCTGGAAACAATCCCTTTAGTACTAACTGGGAGATGTGGTGAATAATATAACAGTACTTGGAACATTAGATTTTTACATAGTTCTGCAAAAATGTAATTATACGTATATATATGTGTATATAATTTGATGAAAATATATATCTTATCTTTAATTGGCTTTTAGAAAGTATTAGTGCAGCCCGAAACATCAATCTTTAAAAAAATAACCCTCAATGATTTAAAAAGTAGCTTTTGAGGATATGTTTTATCTTCACAAGTTTGTTAGGCAAGTTTGTTTCTTAGCATGTGATAGCTTTGTCACATGAACTAATACACCCAGAGTAAACATCACTTTGACATTAAAAATTCTGGTTCTCACATTCTTAACATTTTGCATAATACTTTGATAATTTAAATATTACGTTAGGTTTTCACAATACAACTGCTCAGATAAAGTTTATATTGATCGTAAAAATACATATATAAATACTATATGTCATTGTTTCTTTCTCTGTAAAGGTGTCCACAGACAGATTTTGCATAATCAGGTTAATGGTATGCATAAATCTTTATAATACTTCTGGTTTAGTCTCAGTCTTGGTTCTTTCCACTTTATTTTAATCTTAATAAGAAAATGTTTGTTTCATGGGTAAAAAATTCTATTTGAAATTATACATACAGCGTGAGATTAAACAGTGTTTATAATTGAATTATGTACAATAAAAGTGTACTGGAAATGTTTCTGTCTGTTTAGAATGAAATCATATCTCCAAAAATTGACTTGTATTTTTTAAAAAGTATTTTATAGTTTATCTTGTCTTTTCTGAAAATCATTGTTGCTAATGTCATACATGCCGAAGACAACATAAGTCAATCATAGTAAAAGATGTTTTTCCTTGGCAGTGAACTTCCAGATTACTGATATATATATATATATATATATATATATATATATATATATATAATTTAAATGAAAATGCTTAAGAATTGTCAATTCCGATACCTAATTCATCATTTAGCTATGATTTAAGGAGCATACAACTAACATGAAATTAAAAACATTAAAATTGAAATTACTTTCTCTTTTGCAAAAGTAATTTTTAATTACTTGGTAGAGATCTCAGAATTTTAACTTTAACATGTAAGTAAAAAATAAAATGATAGTTTAAATGTGTGGGATTTTAATTGGATTGCGGTTTCACCCTTCTAAACAGGTGGTCCTGGCTGTCGAGGATAGAAATAAACTTTCAGTCAAACAAAATACAGCATACATAAATGGTCAGAGTTGTATGGTATTATAATGCAGTTCGCAAATTCCATAGATTCTCATGTGTCAGTTAATAAAAGTTTAAAGAATAAGAAATGGCACAAAATAAATTCAATCATGTGATAATAATTCCAACAAGAATTTGAAATTCTACAAATTTACCCATTCTAGTTACTAAACCTAGGCCATAACAGGATTTTGTGTTTTGGGATAATTGGTTACTTCAATTTATAATCTCTATGTCCTCCTGCTTCTGACTTGTAAAAACAGTATTAACCTTGGTCATATACTTTCGCTGCAAAACTGATGAATGTATTCACCTTATCAAAAAGAATTATCCAAAATTTTGGAAATAAAACAAAAGTAATTGCATTTCCTTAATGTCATGCTAGAAGACTATCTAACAAGATTGCCCGAAGCTGAGGATCATCTGATTTTCTCTGGGAATGTAACTTTTTTAAAATTAGAATTCACATGACTACAGTCTAGGCATTTTATAATGCTGAAAAGTTAGACTGGATGCTAACTTTTAGGAAACTAGGGTGCGGTAATTTTCTTTTCTGTCCAGCAGAAAATTTAATTCTGAGGGTTGTTTATTCATTGAACCATAGGATTAATCAATTCTGTAATTTCCTAATGTTATCTCAACAATCTCGTTTCCAGTGACTGTATACAAACTCAGTTCCTCTATTTTTTTTAATCTAAATTTGCCATACTGCTGGTTCCCTCACTAAGTTAAATACAATATCAATTGGTGCTTACTATTTATTGGTGGGAATTATGTTTCTTTTAATATTTTGAAAATTATGTTTTAAAAACTTAAATGCTCTTTAATAAAGAAATAAAGAAATAAAATAAGTAGAAATATAAGCAATGAAAGAAGCAGCAGAAGAAGGTATGGAGGGAAAGAAGGAATTAGGTATTTATCTATCAGATTATTCTGAATGGTGCATTCATTCTGGTTGTAATAAAATATTATAAATGTTTTGAATCTTTTAATCAATAAACTGAAATTGTGCTGCCCAAGAATAATTGCTCTTTTTAAAAATGCATAAGTCACAATTGGAGCACATAATCAGACATACAGAAAGTAAATTATGTTAAATTAAGTAACATTTAATATAAAATTTGGAAAAGAGGCTTTTTATTCCTTATTCAATCTAGCTATTATTTGATTGGACAGGTTATTTTGAACACTTTCCTTTCATAAATTTCAGTGAGCTTTATCTGTTTGTACATACATATATACTTTATTATTAAAGTTAAGGTGTTGATTGCCCACATAGACTTTATGGATGAGAAGAAAGTTTTCAAGTTATGTTTAAAACTGCATTGAGCATCAAATTAAAAGAAAAATACACCAAATGTTGGAGCTTAAAGACAGGAGTGTTTTGATATTAAACCTAGATGACTGGTTAAATTCTTTCTACACTAGGTAGGAATGATACCTGAAATTAGTATTGGGAAGAAAAAAAGGACACACACACACATCCTGAAATTAGTATATGAAAAAAAGGACACACACATACCCACACACCCACTCCACACACGTATTTTCCTCATTGAGGATTTCTTATGTAAAAAAAGGTCTGCATATAAAAGACAGTCCAGAGACATCTTTGAAGGTTCTCTTTCAAAGCAGCTCCACTTTCCCGTGTGTCTGGGGATTTCTGTTATTAATTGAAGTTAATTTTCTAGGATATCAGTTTGCCATGCACGTGGGAAAGATTGATAGCCTCTTCGATTCTCAAGAGTGTTGAAAATGACACTGTTCCATCACCGGGTGCCTTCACTTTTATCATCACAAATCAAATTATAAACATCGGGGCAACCTTGCTGGAATCTGGCTTCGGGAGATTTCCATAAGATTAATTAGGCGGCCAAAGCAAAGATGGTAAAATAGAAAGGGGAGGGGGAGGAGGGAGGAGAGAGAGTGGAACCATTCATTCCTCACAGAATGGAAAGTCAATTCAACAATGGGTAATTAGCGTGGGCCACGGATTCTCAAAGGCACTGAGGACACTGGACTCTTTCTTGCACTCTGATGTTTAGTGCCGTATTGTGGACCCCTCATTTAATTAGTGCACTTTGATACCCACAGGAGTTTGAGGCTCCAGGGCATGCTAAACACAGACTGACACCAGCAAGCTTCTGCCTCCTTCCACTCTAATTAGAGACACAATGAGCTGCAAAGACAATGTTTTACTCCAAGATTTCTTCTGCAGATACCTCTGGCAGGAAACAATCGTTTTATTTTGTGTCTATATTGGTATTCAGATTAAATTGTTAGCATGCAAAAGATGAGCTAAGGGCACATATCTATTAAAAATGCTTAGCAGGGTTCAAAACTGATGGAAGCAATTTGTGGGAAAAAGATGTATTTTCTCGACTGGAAACTATTTATTTTGCTCAGGTCTAATTAGAGATAAACTTTAAACTGCAACGCACCTTACATTCTAAAGTAAATATAAGGATTTTCTTAAAATAGCCATAAGTTCTGTCTTAAACAAATGGTTCTAAAATTATCCAAAAGGAAGAAACCCCTCTCCTTCTCTGAATTCAACTGCATTGAAATAACTAGCCAGCACTGGGAAAAATGACAGAGGTCATTTTTATAGGAAGATTGCTAATCTGTCTAGAGCTCTTTAAAGAAAGCCCTGAAACATTCACAGTGCCAAGTTAAAAAAAAATTTATAATGTTAGTTTTGATGGACAGTTCCATGCTGATTGGAAGAATATAAATATCCCAGGGGAGACTGCATATTGAAAATTAATCTCAGCATCCACAAAATACTAGTATGTGTTACTTTAACTGTACACTGTAAATCCTATGCCCCTAAACACAGGACAAATGTTTCTCTATGGTATTGTTGTCTCTGTTTCTATAACACACAATCAGCTTGCAAAGTAAAATGTCTCAAAGCATTGTCAACTAAAATAAATCAGTGCTATTCTCTCCTTATGTACTTTTGACCACCCAGCTATTTACCTGCCTACCAATCTGTATCTAACTTTTGAGGAAATGAAACCAAAGGTCTCAAATGAAAAAGCAAACACCCATTCTGAGATTATGTCTCCACAAAATGAATGTGTCTTAACTAACTTTCAATGCCCTTTGACACCAAAAATCTTCTCCCACCCCAACACCATATTGTTAATTATAAAACAGTTGAGAAAGATATTGTTTTCAGTTTCATAAAAAAGTGTTTAGTTCTGTTACTCAAAGTTGCCCTAATAATTTTCATAGACCTTTTTTTCGAGTCCTATTCTGAATTTACATCTATGAAAGGATGTGTGCAAGGACTGTTAAATAGGTTTCATCTCCCAGTGGATTGTGAGGATCTCCTGGGAGAACAGTTGTAAGAAAGATTGTTAATTCAGTGGAAAAGGATGCCACGATTATTTAGCAATGCCTTTCATTGGCTTGGCTTAGGGTCCAGTGATAGTCAGAGATCAGTAGGAGTGGTGATCAGCTCCATAATTTTGCCAGCTCTGGCCTGGACTAAAGTGCTGCATGTTTGGACCAGTTACCTGCAGTGCCAGTTCTGGTCATTCTTTTAGAGACTTTGTGCCCAAATCTAAGAATCTAGTGGAGCCTATCCTACCTATTTACCTATCTGCCTCTCTGGATAAACTCATTATGTAATCTTAGATTTTATATCTTAAAATTATAATCTTCTTTAGGCATTTTGGCACATTATGATCTGTCATTAATTTACTTTACACTAATCTTGCCTGTGAATAGTGGAGTTGGCCTATGTCTGACTTGAATCTAAAAGTCAGACATTCAAGCAACAAACTCTGATAACAGTCTTGATGCTTTATTGATGGACTTTCCATCTGGAAATGCCCCCTTATGATTGAGCCATTCAAAAAGTTCTGGGCTTGCTATTGTAACCATTGTCTTGCTGTGTGTCCTCTTGTGTTTTCTGTTGGTATTCAGAGAATGATTATATATATATATCTTACCCAAATGTCTGGAAAACACTATACCTGTAAAAAGAATATTTAAAATTTATAATTAAGCCTAAATTAAAAAAAAAATCTCTTCTTTCTTGTCCATTTTAACCAAGTAAACATTTTCTAAGCACTTGATGACTATGCCTGTATTATATTTTAGATCAGGAAGTTATGTATCTATACTTTTTGGGAGAGAGTTAACCATAACATGTACTATATAACTTCTAGTAATAATACTTTAGTTAGCACTTAGAAGTAGAATTCTGTCTCCCAAGGTTAACCTATTTCCCATCTAAGTCACTGAAGTAACCACTGAATAATTAGCTAGCAATACCTTACATATTAATGTTTCAAATCATCCATCACTTGAAATCCTGTATCCAGCTTCAGCACCCTTTCTTAAAAAAAGATTCATGCTTCCAGCTAAGAAGGCAGGAGGTTCTTTTCATATATAACAGAAGACAGTGTGCTCCAGGAGACATGATTAGTTCCATTATGAATAGTTTACAAATGGTTAATATGCCTTCACATTTTCTGCATATCCTTCCTATTGAAAATCATCTCATTTATTATGAAGACAGGCATTAGCTTCTAGGTGCTTATGGACAATAATTAAGTTTTTAAAACAACAGACTAAGGAAGGGTGGGTAATGTTCCCAAATCACCTATTTATAGAGTAGAATTATATTACATAGATTTTTATTTAGACATCCCTGAAAGTAGATGAATGTTAAATGCCATGTAGCGTTTGGTTAAATGTGACAGCATGGAGCACCACGCTACAACGTAATTTTAGATTACAGGTTATGCCAAAAGCCATTTTACAGCACTATCAGAAAAGAAGTGAAGGGACTCCAATGAAAGGTTTCTCTGCTCATCACACCCGTTTCTTAAAGTTTTTCTTATTTCCATTAGCTTATTTTCTTCCTGTTCTCTATCTTTCTTTTCATTTAGAAATTCATTTCATTCCCTCCTGTATTCAATGATGCTCCTTGCTTCAGGGGCTCTTTATAGTAATGTATTCCATATGCTTATTACCCTTTGTGTAAAAGAATTTGACTTCTTTTTTCCTTGTTCTCAACTTTCTAATTTTTAGATCATATCTACTCACTTCTCTGGTCTTGAAACATAAAGAGTTTGCTTGGATCAATTTTATCAATCCACCTTATAATTTTTAAAACTTCAGTTGGGTTACATGAAGTCTTTTCTTTTCCACTGAGAATTTGCTCAACTTTCCCCATCTTTCACAACTTAATCGTTACAATCTAGTATCATTCATATAATTGCTCCACACTGTTCCCCTGAAGAGCAATTAAACCTTGCAAAGTTTTGGTGACCAGCACGGTTTAAATTATATAAGGCGAGGTCTAGAAAAATTCTATCAATAGCAATACTCTAATGCCGTCAACTGAAAAGAACCGACTGACTCAATTTATATTTATCATTACTAAAAAAAAGTATTACATGCTTCAATAAACACTTATTTATTATTTGACAGAGGTGTGTGTGTGTGTGTGTGTGTGTGTGTGTGTGTGGTGTGTTAATAATCAGTTGAGCCAGGTAAACACATACCTTTTATTTACAAAACACACTAATGCCCAGGTTTTCATTAGGTTTGTGCCCACAGAATTTGGAGGGCTGGTTTAATAAAATCACATTGTCATTTACCAGGAGGCTTATTCAAGTTTCTCCTGCCCATTCAATAGTTAGTACAATTTAAGTAAATAGATATTTATTTTTCCACTAAGTTCCACCTGTACCTATGAGTCTCTTTATTTCCAAATGGTAACAAAGTGGGATATTTATGCAGAAGACAGGCACGAAAACAAGAAATATGCCCTTGAACGCTACAGTTTAGATGAGGCATTCCTATTTTTAAAAATCATCTATTACTTATACATTTAATTGAACACCAGCTTTGATTTACAATAAATATTGAAATGAAGGTATTAGATAATGGAAGTTTTAAAAACATCTTTGTTAATGGTGGATTTTTTTCTGAAAAAGAATAATACTTATTTTAAAAAGCCTTTCTATGACCTTTACTTAGTATGAATTAGGTGACTAGGGAAAAACTAGTTCTCTGATAACTGCACTTACTAAAAAATTGTTCCAATGAAGTTAAATTATAAAATGATTATTTTTAAAGACAATGAAAAAAGCCTTTTAGAGGTTTTTCTACACCCAGATGTCTACAAATTGCTTGTATGTAATATTCAGTTTTAAAGCTCTGAATGAATATGGATGGAGGGCAGTGTGCAAACTATTCAGATCCTTGTATTATCTTAATGACTTGGAGCATCAATTCTTAACTAACTCACTGTCCTCTACTTTCTGAAATGGCACTTTGATATTCACTGGTACTTCATACAAAGAAAAGGGCCCTTAAATAATAAATTTCAGTGTAGACATTCTTTTGACTAATACCCACCACTGAAATGACTTTGTTTTTCATTTAAGAACAAAACGATGAGTAGTCTTGGCAATGGGGACAAGGGGACACTTATTTTTCTTAGACTGGGGGTTATCATCTTATGCTGCATATTTATATCACCTCAGAAGCATTAAATATGCCAATACCTAAGTCTAACCCTAATCAGTCTTTAGGGGTGGATCTTGGAAATTGGTGTTTTGAAGCCTGAGTGATACTAATGTGCAATCTGGGGTGAGAAGCATTTAATTAAAGCAATTGTTCTCACCTGGGTGGGATGCATATTGTAACCACTAGAGTATCTCTTCCAGAATTCACAGAATGTGGTGTTGGAGCCAGGGACAGTATTCTCAAATGTTCCTACAGGTTATATTAACATTTTTGTTTTTTCAAAGAAAAATCTGAATGATATATTTATGTGTCTTTTTATAGAACTCACCACGTGACTCAGATGTGCCCTTCATTCACATTTGATTGGATTGTTTGTCCAAGCACATATGTATTCATAGGGTCGAAGCAGCAAATTCATTAGTTCTAAAAGCTATAGTTATATCCTGCAGACTTACCCTGGACTCAACATTTCTGAAATGTGCCCAGGGATACTCTCAAATTTTATTCTCAACTGGGGAGATATGTTACACTTATGTGTTTCGCAAAGCATTTTCTTTAGAATAAAATCTTATAGTAAGATAATAGTTATGTCTCCCTGCCCCTTCAAACATCTTTTGGGGGCAGGTCTTTAATCTAATAAGACTGGGAGATGTAGTTTCAACCAGTGCTAAATATATTTCTTTAAAGCATAATATATCAGAGCCTTGAATGTGCTGATGTACACTGAGAGTCTACTAGAGCCGTGTTCCTCATACCTGAACATGTAAATAAACTTATTTGGTGACCTAGTAGACAGAATACTAGCTAGGAGTTATGCCGCTACTAATAGTTAGTCAAAACAGGGAAGAAAGGAACATGAAAAGAACTAATATTTATTGATTGACTATCATTCAATAATTTAATCTGGTTAATATACTTATAAGGTAGGTTATATTTCCCTATTCTACAGATGAGGAAATAGAGGTTGAAAGAGATTAAATAAATTGCTCAAAATCATACAATTATTAAATGAGAGCTATAATTCTGAATCTAGGTCTGTCTAATTTCCAAATTTGTGCTCTTTTCACCATATCTTACTTTAGTCATTCCCTTTTTTTAAAAAAAAATATGGTATACTTTTTATATTATAAAATGTATAAATATTAAGTGTATAGCTTGGAAATTTTTAATGTATGTTTATAGTCAAGTAGCCATCACTCAGAGCAGGCCAATATATTTCCATTCCCCAGAAGATTTCTTCATATTCCTTTCCAGAAAATAATCCCTCTCCAAGAGTAGGTTTTACCCTGATTTTTATCACCACTGGTTAGTTTTTGCCTATTTTTGGAATTTATACAAATGGAAACATGCATTCTGTACTCATTTGTCTGTCTTCTTTTACTAAACACAATTGTTCTGAGATTTGTCCATATAGTTGTGTGCATCTGTGGTTTGTTTATTCATTCTCCTATGGATAGACATTTAGATAATTGCCAGTTTTTTGCCTATGATGAATAGAGCTTTTATGAATATTCTTTAACAATTCTGCTTTGTGGATATAAGCATTCATTCTTTGGAGATATACTTAGTGATGGAGTTGTTGTATCATAGAGTAGGCAGATACTGAACTTTATTAAAACTTCTTGAGCACTTTTCCAAAGTAGCGATGACATTTTACTTAGTCTGTGCCATCATTAATGACAGTGCCAGTTATTTTACTTTTTACCTCTTTTTATTTCTTAACTGTCTTTTTTCTATTTATTTTTTGATATACAAAATCAAGAGAAAGGAAAGTGTAATTCTTCTAAAGAACTACCTTGGAATAGTTCACAAAATTATTGGGAAAAAAATTCATAACAACTGGATGTGTGCCCACTTTATCCAATTCTGATAGGGTGATTTTTTCCAAACCAACGAAATGAACACACAGATTTCACAAATTTCAGACCGTTACAGAACCCAGAATAAGGGCTGAACACAGCTATTGACAAGGAAAAGATTTTAAAAAATGAACAGACAAGATGTCTTAGAAGGAAAAGGAAGGATAACCATGGGGGAGCAGGAGGCATCAAAGACAAATATGAATATAGCTAGAACAATGAAGGCATATTGCAAGGTGACTGGGATCCAGAATAAGTGAATGCCTAGAAACCCTTGGTTAGCATGGCAGACGCTGAGCAAAGGAAGCAGTGAGGAATTGCCTACTCTGAATAGGTTCTGTTTAAAAATCAAGCATGGAACCATACTTTTACACAACTATTTCCTAAGCCGAATCAGGTTTCTTCCTCTCACTTGCTAAGACTAATGGGATTTTAGCTTCCACTTTTGTTCATTAACTGCTCTCTTTCATTCATCAACCTGGTGTTGGTTCAGGTGCGTTATTTACTCGGCCCTTCCCTCCCAATGTGAACTCCTCAGGTGCAGGCCCACTTTAGTTTTGCCTCCTGCAATGCTGCCTCAGCACTCTCGGCTCTCTTTATATAACATGCTTCTGTTTCTAGGCCAAACATTCAATAAGTGCCCTCAGTCAGTTTTAAGAGCTCAGCAATATCACCTAAATCTGGAACTTTAAGTCACTCTCCCAAGACTAAAATTAATCATTCCCCCAAAACCATTTTAAAGACTCTAGCAGAATGAGCTTAAAAGTAACTGTTTGAAATGGCCAAAAAATACATAATACTCAGCTGTGCTTATTAAGTTTTTATTCTTGCCTAATGGCTACTTTTGTCATTGATGTTATTTTCTGTTTGTGGAGAGTTTGCTGTATGTGATGATATGGAATTTAGACCCACCTTGTTATGACCAGCTATTCCATTTGTTCAAAGAATTTCTTAAAATCCATTTATGAGACTAGAGCATAATGAGCAGCAACTGTACTAAATTTTTCTTTAGCCATCATTACATTAGAAGTGATAATTGTAAAGATACATAGAAAATAGGCCTTTCCATTTGAATAGTCTACTTGGAGTAGTTGTCATTTGGTGATGCACGGTCAAGAAATACAAATATTCTGCAAATAGCCAGGTAATTTATTGAATTTGTTCATTTTTCTTATGTTTTATACATTGCTAACTAGCAAACTTTAGATGGATATGTAAAATACATGAAGCATCATAAAACAACAACCTAGATTATTTTCTGATGGTTTATTTTTGGTTGCTACCCATGTCAGGTAATTAAAATTTTTCCAAAGGATTGATATTTGAAAAGTATGTTTAACCCAGACGCCTATCTTGCTGAAAGTTGCTAATTTTTTTCTTGTTTATTTTCATTAATGGTTCTTTAGAGTTTTTATCATCTTAGATACTATTTATTTAAAGTTAAGAACAGAATGCGGTTGGATCTGTTTTACTGGTTCTGAGGTAGATTAAAATAAAAATTTTACCAAGTATTTTTTTCCCAAATATCAACCAAAAGTAAATAAAACAGGAAGTAATCTAGAAGAATTATATGTGGAATATAATTATATGACAAAGGATATGAAGAAAATTATAGAAAAGTCACCTAATTTTTTTTTAAGTTTACAAAAATACCCAACTATTCTTAAAGGAAAAATAAAAACATTATAAAGATTGAAAAGGAGAAAGCACCACCTACCTTTTAGATGTGAACTGTTTCCCGCAGTCTCAGAAAATATAGACTGGAAGTCACAATCCCCACATACCATTCATTTTAGTTTTATATTTTAAAACTCACTTATATCAGAGTTAAGGAAAGATCAATTATCACCTACTGCATAATGCCTTTAAAATTCCTCAATATATCTTTACCTTTCCCCTTTGCATTGTATGTCCACTTGTTACAATTTGTGACTGCCAATTAATATATGACGTGAGAATTGCACACACTGTCAAAATCACTGACTTTATAACTTTTTTCTCTCTAATTTTCTATTTTAAAATAAGTGAATCAAAAACCTTTTTTCACTCTATTGTTTTTACTATAAAAGCCACTCAAATCTTAATAAAAAGGAATAATAACTACTAGTTGTTAAATAATCTGTCAATCAATCAGGCATTTATACTTTGGGCAGACCACTCATGGAGCTTTAGAAAAGATTTTTTTTTAGAAACACAAATAAAGAAAAATCACAAATTAAATGCAGTTTGGAAAAATTTTTTTGCTATTGATTTTATTACTAGAATTTGGAAAGAAGCCTGGTGACTATATTAAGCTGATGTTGAAATGGGTGCATTGGAAGAGAGAAATAGAATCTTGGCCAGCTCATCACAAAAAGTGTTCCCCTGAGCCCCTCAATTCAAGCACGTGGAAGGTGGAGAGCATCCCCTTTTAATTGTTTGATCCCTATAAATATCTTGGTTAATTTTTAGTATTTTACTTTATTACCTATAAATAGGATGATCAGATGAAGAAGTCAAATCCCTAGGAATAAAGTAGAAAATGGTATGCCACCTGCCTTTACGTATAATGGCCAAGATATGGATGCCAATTGAAGTGTCTATCAATAGATGAATGGTGATACATATATACAATGAAATATTACTTGGCCATAAAAAAGAATAAAATATTACCCTTTAAGACAACATGGATAAGCCTAGAGGGTATTATGCTAAGTGAAATAAGTTAGATAAAAACAAATATGATAAGATTTTACTTATATGTGCTTAAAAACAGAATAAATGAACAAACAACAGAAACAAACTCATAGATACAGAGAACAAATTGATAGTTGCCAGATGGTAGTGGGACTGGGAAGATGGGTGAAAAAAAGGTATGATTAAGAAGTACAAATTGGGAGCTATAAAAGCAGTCATGGGGATGTAAAGTACAGCATAGGAAATATAGTCAATAATATTGAAATAACTATGCATGATGTTCAATGGGTACTAGATTTATCTGGGTGATTACTTTGTAAGTTATATAAATGTTTAATCACTATGTTGTATGCCTGAAATTAATATAGTATTGTATGCCAACTCTAATTGAAAAAGTAAACAAAGTATTTAAATAAATAGATAAATCTCATGTATCTGAATCATGAGCATGTAACTAATTAATCATATAGTATTTTATAAAATAATTTAGTTCTCTTGCTTCTAGTGTTCTCAATGTGCAAATAAGAACAATAATGCAAACTATCTATGATGTTATAAAGATCGAATAAGATAGTTTGTGAGAAACATTTTGATAACAGTATGGTGTGCTATTAGGAATATTATTCTTGCTATAATTATTTTTATTTACCTTCAAATAAGTAAAAAATGGCCTTAAGAAATTTTTCTCTCTTAAATTGTTTAACAAAACTTCTTTGTCATATACAATCCAGAATTGTGTCCTATCTAGAATCTTATACATTTGTTGTTAACCTTTTCCCCATTATGGTCTGAACCCATTTCCAACACTTTGGATTGTCCAAGTTTTACTTCTCATCATATATTTTTTTTATGTAGATAATTGGAAACCATGGACATTTTAGCTTGCTGTAGGGATGAATGCTTATCATACCCATCTGTCACTGGCCAACGGAAGAAGCCCTGAAAACTGAACTTCCTCTTAAGGTGTGTCAAATTAAGCATTACGACGGACCACTAAAACACAAAATATCTATTTTTTAAAAGAAAAAGAAAAAGTTTACTTGATTTATCTTTGAGCCCAAGAATGTGTGCTTACCATGGAGATTTTACAGTTGAAGTTTCAAGTACTCCCCACAAAATTTGAAGCCTTTGTTCTTTTAAATGTTGAGTAGATATGATGTACTACTCTGAAACTTAATAATCTAGGTTATCTACCCTTAAATATTTATGATACTATGTAAAGGCTGTATGTACTTGACATTTCTAGATCCAATTTTTGCAAATTGTCTTAACCCAGCCTCAAAATTTGAGAACACAGATTATTCGGACAAACATTTCTGTTAGATAAAAATGCAGTGTTTGAGGATATTATTTGAAGTACACAATTTTAGAATCCATGTTGGATGCACATAGAGTAGTTTCTCCCTCAAAAAATTCCTTGAAAACCTGGAAGTGTAATCATATCCATATTTATATATAAAAAATAAAATTACAGGCTAAAATTTAGAAATAGTTTATAGTGTACAGCACATGACCTTAAATTTTCACTCAAGTCATTATTATTTGTAATTACTTTATGGTTGGAACCACAGGATTATCAAAAAGCATGACTTACAGATATCTTTACTGGAAGTCAAAACTGTTTCCTACATTGCTACTTTTTATTTTTTTTAAAACACAATTTTGAGCATTTTACTCTGTTTTTAAAAATAACTTGGCCTCTCATAGTATTAACATGGTAGGATAGTAAAGTCTCTGGTTCAGAAATCTTAAGTTAAAGGAATTTTTTAAATTATTAAAGTGTTATTTGAATCCATGGTAACAACAAATTTACATAGTAAAATATCAAAATTATATCTTTTTCAATGAAATATTCTTACCTTGTTTTAAAAAGCTCATGTATAGTCTAATCAGCAATACCACATTTAAGATGTTCTCATGAGAATTAGCTTGACAAATTATATATTCCTGAGTTGATTTTCATATGTAAAGAGAGTCTAGGTAGTAATTTATGGATCAAGCATAAAGATAATATCTAATCTCAATTAAATTTGATAGGAGTGCAGAAAATTGATGCCCCTAATATATATACACACATATATATTAACAATTTTAAATGTTTTTAATTATAACCTTTTTAGATAGAATGTATCATCTGGTCTTTGCAAGATAACTTAATACAGTTGAAGAAGTTGAATTATATCGGTTTCTTATTTCTGCTGTAACAATTTATCA
Source organism: Rousettus aegyptiacus (assembly GCF_014176215.1). Classification (NCBI taxonomy): domain Eukaryota; kingdom Metazoa; phylum Chordata; class Mammalia; order Chiroptera; family Pteropodidae; genus Rousettus; species Rousettus aegyptiacus. The sequence continues at coordinate 72,543,224 of NW_023416288.1, forward strand.
CAAAGTGGCTTAAACAGTACAAAGTGATTATTATATTATTAGGGAGGTCAGAAGTCTGAAATACATATCACTAAGTTAAAATCAAAATGTAGGCAGGACTGTCTTTTTTCTGGAGACTATATAGGAGGTTCATTTCCTCACCTTTTTAAAATTCCAGAAGTCACCAGCATTCCTTGGCTCCTAGCCCCTTTCTGCATCTTCAAAAGCCAGCAGCATAGCATCTTTAATTCTTTCCTTGACTCTGGCCCCTTTTCTGATTTCATCTTCGGTGTTTTCAGAACCTCAATTACTACAGTGGATCTACTCAGATAATTTGTGATGATCTTTTTAAAAATACAGTTAATTAACAACCTTACTTTCATTTGTAATCTTAGATTTATCTTTGCCATGTAATTTAACATAGTCACAGTTTCCACAGATTATGACATGGGCATCAATGGAAGAAAAACATTTTTTTGCCTGCCATAAGAATATTTAAGAAATATGCAAACTCTTTTCCACAAAAAGTATTACAGCTAACACTGGATGGTTTATTTTCAGTATATTTATCATATTTGAATATTTTATTTCATGTCATAAAAAGTACTCACCTTAAGGATCTGAGACCTATGATTTAAAAGTGTTTCCAAATTTTAATATTTAATTTGAGGTGTTACTCATGACATTCACAGATTATATGTCTTATTCAGTTTTGTTTCATTTGGTATGGTCTAACTATTCAAGTTGAAATTTATTGAATCATAAAATAGGTTTATAAAATATAAAATTATAATTTTTTCATAATATTTTTTATATATGAGTATGATTAATATACATATTTTGTCACTTTTCTAAATGTTAATTTTAAATTAAATAAAAATTTATATTTTGATATTTCTATTTTGCTTGCTGCATTCTTAATTTTTTGAAAATTTTAAAGAAATTTGTTTTTAAAATTAAGTATGTCATTAATCTTAAAAACAATCCAAAATATTTTTTTAAAAATTCATTTTCTGAAGCCTTAATACCTACGACCTCATAAAGTTTTTGTATGTAAACAGATTTATTTTTTTGTAGATATTTATTTTTCTCCTATAAGGGACAACTTTTTGTTTAAAGCTAACGAGTCATTGGAATCACTAATCAAACAAAATGTCTATCATTAATTAGACAGTGAGAATTTTCTAAATTTTTCTTATTTTCTTCAAACTAAATGTCTTATTTTCATGGAAAAGTTATAAAATAAAGCAAACTATACCAGAACCTTATCACAAAACATGCATCTTACACAAAAAAAAATTTTAAAAATTTAAGTTATCTACAACCAGAAAATAAGAAATGCATAATCTAATTGCCATCTTTCTGAAAACGACCTAAAATACTGGATAAAAAATATTTGGAAGAGTTGTCTTGGGTGTTTCAGTGAGCTGACAAGGATAAAAAGAAATATTAGGCCAAAAACTGAGGAAAGGCAGAATGCTGGAAAGTTAAGCAGAACACAGAAACTAGCTTTTGTGGGTTCTAAATAATAATAATAATAACAATAATAATAATAGCTCCAACAGGCGCTGGTATGGTGGGAAGCTTTATTGAGTCCTTCACAGACAGTACGGAGAGCAGATGGTTAGGTGGATAGCAGGGTTAAGAGCATTCTTTGATGCACAAAATTCAATTATTTTGTGTTAATTTATTTCTAAGTTGGCTGAAAACATGCTCCCACCACCACCTGAGGAAGGATATCCTCCCACCACCTTAGGTAGGAGTATGCTTACTTGATACAATATTCTTAGATATTGCTCCATTTTTTTCTGCTTGTTTATTGCGGATACTAATCTCTATGAGTTTCCTTTTTTTGCTTGTTTTCTTCCTAATTGTCTATGGAAATATTTTTTTCTGTATCTTTTAAACTTTTTACTTGGTATCCTAGTATAACCTTTCAAATTTTTTGCATGTTTGAAATTTTTTTTTTACAAAGTTTTAACCTACAGAAAAGTTGTAAGAATATTATAATATAATAAACAACCTGACACCTTTCATCTAAGTTCATCAATATAGTGCCACATTTACTCATGTGCTCTGTCTTAATTGGTTATTTTTTGCTGAGTCATTTGAAAGTTACAGACATCATGAGCTTTCACTCCTAAATGTCAGTACATATCTTCTAAGAACAAGGACCTCTCACATTTCCATACTATAATTATTAAAAGCAAATAATTTAATATCAATACAATATTATCTAATATTTAGTTCAAATCTAATTATGCAAAAATTTCTTTTCAACTTTTTTTTCTAACCCACTATCCAATCTAAAATCACACCATGCATTTAGCTGTCATGTTTGATAAAAGTTTTTCTGGTTCCCAGTGAGATCTTTCGAATCTGTTTTGTTGCTTTTTTCATATATAAGATTCCTATTATTATGAATATAGGATCATGTAGATCTGTTCTCTGTGACTTTAATATTTCTTTTCTTTTGTGCCTCTTTTTTTTTTTTTTTAACTTTAGTTACCCACCGAAGAAGTGATGGAGGATAAGAATGGTCTTCATCAGAACTGCAATGTACCACACAGACTCCAGCAAACTTACCAGCCCAAGTGCCTGGAAACTACCATTGTCCAAGATAATATCTCATTTCAGTCCCTTGATATTAGTCTCCTAGAAAAGCACATTCAGTGGACAGAGTTGATTACAACCTGCTCATGGAACAGCATGTCAGAGAATTTAATCTTCATTTATCTCTGTGGCCACAACCAACTTCTTACATCCAGGGGAAAATTCCAAAGAGGCAAATTTGAGCTACTTAACAAACTGCTGCCTCCAGACTTGCCCATTTGGTTTTCATAGACCACCACCACGGAGTTAAGCAGGGCAGCCCCCAGCCAGAAACTGTGATCTTGACAGGAGCCCAGGCTGTCCTCCACCAGTATGGCCTCCCTTGAACCAGAGTTGAGATGACAGCTGAAGCTCTTTTTGAGGCGTGCGCGCGCGCACACACACACACACACACACACACCACCACCACCACCACCACACCACACACACAATATTTACTTCTTTATTCATCTAAAATTGCTATTTGGGGTTTTCTTTAATCTCATTAATTTGGTTTTCTGCTTTATCCTACATGAGTCTCAATCCTTCTAGTATACTTTTTAATTGAGCACATCATGGTTGTGTGCTTCACAAACCTCAGGTTCTTTCTTTTTTACAATATGTGCTATACTTTTATAGATACAATAGCCTCTTGAGAATTGCACAAGAATATTTAATTAATATCCTAGTTTTTACAACAAATTTTTTTTTCTGATAGAAAGATTCAAGGCAATGCTCCCTTTTCTGCTGGATTTTCTTTACGTATACTTGCTTTCTTGGTACAAAACCCTCTGTGCTGTTCTTCAGCTTACAGTGACCACCTAGTCCCGAAAGAAAACTCATCATACTAATTTTCTGCTTGTCGTGTCTCCTGACAGAAAACTTACCCTTACACTATTTTTGTTAGACTATTTAATGAAGTTTCCAAGTTTTCTTTAATAATTTACTACAAACCGATAGTGTGTATCTATGTATATTATGTCAATTTTAATTAAATATTGTGAAAATATTTAGTGTGAGAGAATAAGGAGTTACATACCTATATTCTTGTGGATATTTTACCTAAAACACCTTCTTGAGAAATCACTGTGCATCTCTACATTGCCTAAAGTAGTTCATATTCTGTGACCTGATAATTCTATTTCTAGAATTTTATCCTATGAAATTATTAGTGTTATCTACAGGTTTCAATATAAATATTCTTACTATGTTATATTTGTAATTGTAAAAATAGTAAGAACTCTGTCAACAAGTGAAGTTACATGAAGTTTAAAATATGTGTATACATAGATATTATAAATCCTATATTCAAGTTTTTTTTTTAACATTTTAATACTCACTTAAAATGTTAAATGAAAATAGCAGGATCCATAAATGTGTGTAAAATATAATTCCACTTTGGTTTTATATATTTATGTCTCAGTGAGATGGAAAATATCTTGGAAGGAAATACATCAAAATGGTAACAGAGTTATTTTAAATGTCTTCCTTCCATTTTTTCCTATATTCAAGATTACCTACAAAACCAGACATTAGTTTTATAATCAAAAAGAAATAAGTATTATTTTAAATTAAATCTCATTGTCTAAAATCGAATTCTTCCTTTTTCTTCGCAAAAGCTCTTCACTTACTGACATTTCTATCACTACAAATGGAATCATTTTTCTGGTTTCTCAGACTTACAACTTTATATAGTGATTTTTTTCTACTCCAACATATTTCACCTACAGAGCAACACCTCAAGTACTATGGCAAAAAGAATATATACTCTTCTTGCAGGAGTTAGGAATAGAATGGAGATGACAAAGATGGAAATAATATTCTATTTTATTATATGTGTTCTGATTGGCCAGGCCTGTGCCTCACTCTTCCACCCTGAAGCAGTGGTGCAGCTTACCTTGAACATGCCTGGAAAATGAGTAAGAGCTGGTACCTCAAAGAAGATTTTTGGTGCTGTTAGCAGAAGGGGAAAGTATGATAGAAAGTTAAAAAAAAGTGCCCACTCTGAGGCTTCTACTTATTGTTTGGGGAGACACATGCCAGAGACTATCAAAAGCATAGCTTTAGTTTGGTCCTAGATGTTTTGATTTGAGACCTGGCTTGCAGTTGATTCAGACTATGTTTCCTTTAGGCGGGAATTGCAACATTCATATTTTTATCCTGAGTACAAAGATAGTGCCTGGCTATGACATTGAATCACTTTCATTTGTTAGTTAATCATGACCCAATTCATACATTATTTACTTTACTGTCTTTTTAAGCATTCACTTAAACACTTCCAAAGCCTTTATACTTCTTTCCTCATCTTACAGAATTGATGCTCATAATTCAAATGTTAATGGTCCTTTATTTTTCATATTTATAATCAAAATGTATTTATTATAATAAAAAAAGGTTATGTTTAAGCCTCATCCATTAAAAATAACAACTACCTCTTCTGTATCAATGAGTTTGCAGTAAGCAGGAAGTAATAGAAAATGCATGGGTACATTTTCCTTAAGAACTTAATACGTTTCAGTCTATTTTTATCTGGTCAATACCATGTGCTAATAACTACATTCAAAAATTTTGTCTTGAAACATGCTTCTGAAATTTTAATGTGCTTATGAATCACTTGGGAATCTTGTTAAAATGAAGATTCTTATTAAGTAGAACTGGGTGGAGCCTGAGGGTCTATAATTCTAAGAAAATCCCAAATTATGCCCATATTGTGGTGGTAACAAAGAGTCCAGAGTTACTCTTAAATTTAGAGAATTCTCAGAATTTAGACTTGGTGTTCTGCCCAATCCCACAGTTATGTTTTAAAGGTCTCTACACACACATTTAAAAAATATGGTTGGATTGAAGGAAACACCTATAATTCTACATTTGTCCCACCTTGGCTCTTTTATCTTTTGGAAAACACTTATGAGAGGCTCCAGTTCTATTATTTAATGTCCCAATTCTTTTTCTTTTCCTGCTTCCTTAAGGTTCCAAAATTTCAGAAAGATGAGATGCTCACTGCCCTTGTTCTACCTCTTTCATTCAGTCATTTCTACATTTTCGAATCAGTTACAATAGCCCCCCCTCCCCCCACTTATCTGTGGGGATATGTTTCAAAACCCCCAGTGGATGCCTGAAACTGTGAATAGTACCAAGGCCTATGTATACTATGTTTTTTTCTATACATACATACCTATGATAAAGTTTAATTTATAAATTAGGCACAGTAAGAGACTTACAACAATAATTAATAATAAAATATAAAAATAACACAAGAGTTACTTGAATAAAAGCACTGCCATACAGTGACAATTAATCTGATAACCCAGACTGCTTCTAAGTGACTGATGGGGAGGTAGCATATGCAGTGTGGATATGTTGCCCAAAATGATTATTCATGCCCTGCTAAGACAGAGAGAGACAACAGAGTGGTGAGAGATTTCACCATGCTACTCATAATGGAGCACAATTTAAAATTTATGAATTTATTTTTGGAATTTTCCATTTAATATTTTTGTACCACAGTTAACCATAGGTAAATGAAACGAGGAAAAGCAAAATTGAATAAGGGGACTACTGTGTCTGGCAAACAAGAAATCCAGAGCCAAAGCAATTTTAAAGATGGTTAACTCAGTGGTTCAACATTATCTAGAAACAAGATTCTTTCCATCTTTCTGCTGCGCCATCCTCGTTTTGTCAGCTTGTACTCTTAAGCTAGTGTCCTTTTACCCAAGATGTTTGCTTTTCAGATGTCACATGCACACACTATTCAGAGGCAGAAAAAGGTCTGTTCCTTTAACACATAACTTTTTAAGAGAACTCATTTCCAAAAAGCCCCTAAGCGTAATTCTCTTAAGTTTTAGTTAAAATTTCATTACTTATCCTGGCAAGAACACAATTCCATAACTGGCTTAGAATATTCTAGTGTTTTAATATTTTATTTGTAATATTAATCTCTGGTGACTTGGTAATGGGCAGCCCTCCTTGTTCTGATGCACAGAGACACCATTATTCAGAGCAAGAAAAAATGGAAGGAATTGGATGGATACTGCATTATAGTCCCACTCAAGGTAAAAACATCCTAGTCTGTCTAGCTAGTTGTCCACTGCATGTGGAAGGAGAGATAACTAAGAAACAGATCTATATTGGTCATGTCATTAGTGCCAAACAAGTTACTTTCCTTGTGAGGAACTAAGAAATAGAAAAAAAATTTAAATAGAAAATTGAAAAAGTAGATCTGGGGAAAGATTATGGGAATAGCAATTCTGGAAAAGTGTGAACTGTAACAATATTTATATTTCATGTAACGCTGAGCAGAGGTAACGCACTACAGAAGAGGCTTTCAATAATTAGGTAAGATGACCTACCCAGTGGATAACAGTCATCTTTCTTTAGATACTTTAGTGCTTGCTCAATCATGAATAAGATGATTCTAGCATCAGGGATTGAGTTTATGCATGGGTTTTCTGCCAAGGCTAATTTGTCTACTGCCACTGCTGAGTGTCCAGGTTATTCTGGGTAAGAATTTGCCTTCAATGCCTTCAATGCCTCCTTGAGCAATATCATTCATTAATTTTTAGAATGAGTTATCAACTGTCTTTTTTCCCCAAAGTATCTTGTCTAAGACTATATTTTATAATAATGGGCTAACAACTGAAAAATTCATTGATCTTTATCATGTGCCTCACCCAGAACCAGCTGGCTTGACAGCACAGTGAAATGGCCTGCTAAAGCTTCGGTTATAGTGCAAGCAAGGACAAAACACGTTGAGTGATAGGATGATATTCTTACAGGGTGAGATTATGCCTTGAACCAGCCGCCAATACCAATTTAGGCTCCAGAAGTGGAATGTATAAATCTAAGAGTTAAGACACAGAAGTGAGAGTGGCCCTTCTTACAATTATTCTTAATTATATACTAGAAAAATTTTTGTTTCCTCCATCCCAAGAGTATGGTCCAATTACTTTGAAGGTCATAGTGCTTAAGAGAGGTATATGAGAAAACATCAACATGTTTTCAATAGGTTGGACACTGAGACTTCTCCGTGGACATTTTGGGTTTCTCATGCTACTCAAATATCAGATAGAGAAGGTGAAGGTCACTATGTTGCCTTAGGTTATTATCACAATTATCAGGAGGAAATTAGGTTGCCGTTACAGAATAGAAGAAAAGGGACTGTCACTGGGGTGCTAATTGATACTTCTTTACCTAACAGTCCTTGGAAAATTGGGGATGTTCTAACCTGAGGAAGACATGACCATCAATGACTTAGAATCTATGGGAATGAAAATATTGGTTACTCCACTGGATCCAAAAGGGGCTGGAGGAGGATAAGGAGAACACGGAATCATAGCAGAGTTGTTATGATTATCAATGTAGGCCTGTGACCTACTACACAAATGAAGAGTATAGCAGCTACAGTTTATGTTATTAGCTGATTTTTTTCCCTTTGTCTTTGCACTTTTGCATTATCTGAAGGATGCCAACTGTGGCTAGCATTTTAGATTTTCAATTTCCAGTTGTCCAGTTAGCAATCTCAATATCCCCTTGGATTCCTGTAGGGATCTCGACTGATTTATCTGACCACAAGTTTATTTTTCACCTGTATGTATGCAGGGGTTTGGGGGAGCTCTGTTTCTAACTCTGCCATGAGCTCCAAACATTGATATCTCACTGCTTATTTGTTATCTTTCATGTAGTTTGTTGCTTTTCTTTTCCAACACCTACAGTTGTTGGCATTCTCACTAAACCAATCAACTAAGACTGGTAAACATGTAGACTGTTTCTTCCTCTTCTTTTAATGTCCAAGGCAATTATCCTGTTGATTCTATGTTCTAAATATTTCTTCATTCTATCCCATTTTTTAAATCTCTAAGTCCACAGCCTAGTTTAGGCCTTTATTTTATCTCATTTGGTTTATTAAAAATGTAACCCCCCAAAATTGGTGCCTTATATCCCACATGGAATTATGAAACAGATATGAAGTAGATAGAAAACTAGAATCAAAAGAAACTCTAATCTTCAGTCTAATCTGCCTCTTAGAAAATACCCAGAGGGAGGAAGTACATTACTAATAAACAGCAAGAATACTTTAAACCTCCCCACACCATTTCTGCCTCTTTGTTCCACCCTCCATGTGAATGACAGCTGCCTATCTCAAACACTATATCCCTTCATTAGGCTCAACTCTAGTGTACCCCTTTCTTCTGCTTCTGGTTTCTCTTTTTTCTAATATAGACCCTTTAAACACTCTAGCTTCTTTTACTGAGACAGTCCTTATCCCAATTATCCTCATTGTCCTTCAAAAGACCTTAATGCTACACAGGAAGACACAGTTTCTTCCTAAGAACTTAGAGAAAAAGAAGAAATTAGGGAAGTGAAGCAGAGCAAGATAAGATTCCTACATTTTCCTCTAGAGAACTAATGTGGGTTACATGTCTGTTCCTGCTATTTAGAAGTTCCTTTCGTTCCTTGGCCATCAGCATTTGTCATCCACATACAAGACCTGCCTACTCCTTTCTATTGAGTCAAATGGCATACTTTTAGTATCTCTAGAGGTACTGCCTAAATTTTCCTGCTTGTATTCTTCCAAATTGCTGTTAGTATACTAACTGATTAACTAACATACTAGTGTTTTGATTTAATACGTCTCTGCTAGGGATTAGTTGATGGCTCATTCACTGACCTATTTTTTCAAAAAGTTTAGTTAGCCATATAATGCACCTCTGCCACAACTAATGTAAATATGGGCCATCTCTATGGGCCTTTTGATGTCTGGAAAGGGCAAGAGTTAGATGCATGATCATTGCCGTACTGTGTGTGACCTACCCTGTCACACTAGTAGAAAATTGCTAGGCTCCCTCTCCAAACTTGGTATAGTTTGTTTGGAAGTTTTTTTGGCAGAGAATGGAAAACCAGATTCAGTGGACTGAATGTTTGTGTCCTTCCCAAATTCATATATTGAAATCTTAACCTCCAATGAGGAGATCAGGAGGTGGAGTTTTGGCGTGGTTATTAGATCATGAGGTTGGGGCCCTCATGAACAGAATGAGTGTCCTTGTAAAAGGACCCCAGAGAGCTTTCCTATTGTCTTTTTTTGCCACGTAAGGATACAAGAAGTCAGTAGTTTGCAATCTGGAAGAGGGTTCTCCCAGCACCTGAATGTGCTGGCACCCTGATCTTAGAATTTGAGCCTCTAGAACTGTGAGAAATACATTTTTATTGTTTATAACTACTCAGTCAATAGTACTTTGTTATAGCAGCCTGAAAGGACTAAGGCATTTGACTATACCTACTACAAACTCTCCTACTGAGGGGCTTATTTTAAGAGGTGAAGCATACCTACAACACTTCATGGATTCTATTTCTGTTCTCGAGGGCAGGTATGGTTGGTTTTATTTTTTTTCCCTCCTTAATGCTGATTAATGAACTTCATCAAGAAAGAGAAAACTGGATTGCTCAATTTTAAGATGAAAGACAATGCTGTTACTTTTTTTTTTTTTTTTTTTTTACTAAAAATTCTCATCTAGGAGCCTGCTCCAAAATATTTTGATTCCCTGGTGCGTGGGCCACAATGGTCATCTTTCAAAACTGATTTTTTTTTTCTAAAAAGATGAAGCATTTTTCTTGTCGTTTGATGGATTGTTATGAATTTGACACAGAAGTTTCAGACATTCTCTATCCTGGTTTATAATTACCACAGGACAGCCTACCACCATAATGGAGATCCTGGTGGCCTTGTGTCCATGAATAGTCTATGGTACTGGGTCCTTCGGATACTTACTTCAGGTGTTAACATTCCTTTGGCTCTGGTGCCTGTCATTACTACAGAATTTCAGTGATATATTGTAATCATGAAGTAAACTAATTTCTCCCTGATTCCTGGCATGATAATCTCTATGAATTCATGATCTCAATGCTATCAATTAATTTATTCAAGTTAATCTGCCTGAACACCATGGTGGACACAAAGTCTCCAGGGGATCACGCTTCTGCCCACCTTCTAAAGATAACTCAAATTTCTTGATGAATTTGATATAGATTAAAAACAGTTTTCAGATTCTGTATTGGATATGAAGGAAAGCAGCAAATGTGGACAGTGGCTTGAGTGGAGAGGTAAGATAAGGGAAATATTTTAATATTGGTGAAAATTAAGCAGTATTATGCTGATAAGAAGGTTTAATTATGACAATTAGAAACTAAAATTTCAGGAGTGAAAAGGGAATACTGTAAGAGCAAAGTTCAAAAAAGGATGAGAGTGACAACATCCAGGGTACATATGAGGGGAAGAATTTTTCTGAGAATGGAGCAAAACCCCTTTTATTGAGAGGATGCCAGGCAAGGAGCCTATATTCAGTCATTACTTCAAATGCCATTCATTCATCCCTCTTCAATCATCTCCATTGGTATTAAATGGGTTTTTATCAAAGTCACCAATTCTCTTCATCTTTCCAAACTAATGATAATATTTTTGTTTTTATTTTTATTTGACCTCTCACCAGTATATTAACTATTGACTACTCCTTTACTCTAATACATTTTACACTTAAGGTGGGTTTTCCTCAATTTCTTTTCTGTATTTCTCTTTCTATATCAGACTTCAAAATACTAGAATTGTTCAGGGCTTTGTTCTTCACCTTCTCTTTTCTCTTCCTATAGACTTGGCTTTGAATAATATCTCTGTGTTGATGATGACCAAATTTATATGTCTTTTCCATATTTTTCCATTTAGTTGTGATCTCCTCATATAAATGTTGAACAGTTATGTTGATTTATCATGGCTAATACAAACCTCTTGATTGTCTACCTCATACTTCCTCTCCCCAATCAAACACATGACACTCCCCCTCAGTCACCAACAGGTTGTCCTGCCCCAGTGGCCTCCTAACAGTTTGGTCTGTCTTCACAACCCCTACCCTCACCTCAACCACCACCACCAATAGCTTATGCACAAAGCAACCACAGTTATCTAAAACATAAAATAGATGGTATTTTTTACTTAAAACACTCCAGTGCTTCACATTATAGCCAGTAAGAAATCCAAACTCATTTATGGGGTCTCTAAAATTATACTATTTGACTGTTGCCTACATCTTTGACCTCATTCCCTTCTATTTTCTCTCTTATTTAACACAAGCCCTCCTTGTGTGCTTCAATATTCAAATACCTCAAGTTTTTCCCTTCTCAGCTTTGTGTCCTCTGCTCTTCTGTGTAGGATATTTTGCCTTTATCTCCTCATCCTTTAACACTCAATTCAGAAAACATGTATTTTAAGAGGTCTCTCTAACTACATTAGCTAGAGAGTCCATAATTTTCTCTTTTGTTTACTTAATAGTAATTAAAATTGTTTTATTTTTTTTATAAACATGTTACATCTACCAGACCTATTAAAATGCAGTCTCCTTGAGAGTAGACTCTCTGTTAGTACCTCAGTATTTATTGACTGATATAATTTCTCAAGAATATTTTTTGTACTTCTTTTTATTTTAGCAAACATATATGTCTGGCTCTCAGCCTGAATCACCAATTCGTGAGCACCATATTCTCCCCTAAATCACAATTCCAACCTCAACATCGTTTCCACCTTATTCCTTATTCTTTTTCTTTTTCTGTTTTTTTTTCCTGGTAAAATTTCAAGATAATCAGGGCTCCTGTTTGCATTTCTTTAGACCATTTAAATATATTTTTTTCATCTTTTCTACTGTTCTTTATGTGAATGGCAGCGACTCATTCAAAATTTTTTCCTTTTCAATATCCCAATTTCTAACTTAAGCTTCTCAAATTATAACCCCAGTGGTTCTTTTTTATTCTCAATATATTCTTATACTCTCAAAATGTAGCCCAGTGGCTCTCCTCTGTTTCTCCCCTGCTTCCTATAGAACTACTTAATATTTCTACTCATTTCTGAAATAAATTTTCTTTGTAAACTACATCGCATCCACGGTGGTAGATTTGTCTCCTCTTTATTTTTATTAACTTAATGAAAAGATTAGGAACAAAGTAGGAAGGGGGCAGGGAGGAACCCAAAGACAGCAGAAAGAAAAACCCATGTACTAACATCTCCATTTCTTATCCTCTGGAACTCATCCCTTATATTAATGGCAGAGTGGTTCCTATAAAGTGCAAATTATACTTGTCAATTTTCTGCTTTGTCCAGGTCTAAGGTTTCCAACTCTGGACTCTGAGTACAATAAAGTTAAGGCTTATCCATAAGTCTCTCTGTTTTATCGGTTTGCTGACTGACTAGTTTAGTTCCTGTCCCATGAAAGGCACGCAATAAATATTTGTTTAATAAACAAATGAATGCCAACCTTTTACAATGGTCCCTCACATAATATAAACCCAGACATATTGTCCCTGTTGACCAGCTGATCTTCATATTGCAATGCTAGATCCTTTGGAATTCAAGAAACATACTGTGTTCTTTCCAGCCCTCATTTCTTTTCTCAGATTGCTCCCTCTGAACCACATGATTCTCTAGTTTCATCTTCATTCCATTTTCTACTTTCCAGTTCATTCTCTAAAATTTCAACATGGGTAAGATTCATAACCTTCATAAATATTTCTTCTCTTTCATGTGGTGTTGTTGAGAATTAATAAGTACTCAATAGATGTTTACTGAAATAAATGGAACTGAATAATTTTTCCTCTCATTACAAAGATTTTTTTATATCCAGTATTTTATAAGCTTGTCCCAAAGGCCCTTCTACTTTGGCAAAGTAAATATTATTATTCCCATTTTGCAAATGAGTGAGTCGAGGCTCAGAGAAGTTAGAGTGGTTTCCTAGATGCAACATGATTTGCTGCAGAGGTGGTATTAAATTCATGTCTTCTGATATATACTTCTCTCAGTTCATGGTAGAGACCTCTGGTTATATTTTCACGGTTCTATGGGATCCAGTTGGATTCAGTGACTTTCTAGAGTCCTTGTGACAGGAGACATCAATTTTGTTTTTGCTTTTGTTTTGTTTTGTTATTTTGTCTTTTTCTAAACTGGGAACTGAAAAAAGGCCCATTTCTGTAGAGATTCTGAGGATAGATGAAAAGGAAACATTTTCTCCCTTTCAGCTTCAGAAGTTCCTTTAGATATATGGGAGGAGAATGAGCGTTGTTTTGTTATGTGTGTTTTTTTTACTATAAGAACACTGTATTACATTTGCAATTTTATCCCACTTCACAGTATTAAGCACAATTTCTAAAAAACTTAAAACATGCCATTTCTATTAATGGTCCATTTAAAACCACCAAACATTTTGATGTCAATTACTAAAACAAGGTTTAACGCTGTCAAAAAGCATTAGTGCTAAAAACGGTCATCCTCTCTGTATTTTCATCTGCAAAGCATTACAGTTTATAAAACAATTTTAACTCTGAATACATAAGACTCTATATGAAGGTTTCCATATGTTAAGAATTTTATTTGTGTGTTTGATTTTAAATTGCTTTGAAAACAGACAGTTGAGGTTTATAGAAAGGAATCTTTCTTTTAGGAAATAAATGTCTCAAAGTGCAGAGCACCAGCAGTAAAAACATTCTGACCACAAATCAAAAACACATTGGGAAGTGTTTGTTGAGTACACCTTCTGAAACTAGTATTTTGTTTCTATTTGCTGGAAAATTGAAAAATCTGTTGTATCTTGGCATGGCTTAGCCCAGTCGCTGGCCCAGCCCCAGATTCGCAGTAGATGGCATATATAGTGTACACAACTAGGCTGCCTAGCCCTCTGTTTTCATTACATATATTTTAAATAGAAAATATACCTCCTAACAGTACCATTATTCAGTTATAGTGTTTCAACATAACATTAGCTTGTATATTCTTTTTTTCTTAAAAACTGTGTCTAAGACAAAAAAAAAAAAAAGAAAGAAAGAAAAAGAGATGACAATTAGTGTTTCAGCTGCCGAGTGGCATCTGGCCAAAAGCCACCAGGCTGAAAACTAGAGTTTAGAGGGTGTTTTTGCAAGGCTAATTTAAGGTGAACTTAGATGGATTCAAGATTTATAAGCCCTAAAATGTCCTGACTGGAGCAAAGTTCAAGTAAAGTAATTCGCTGCTCACCACGCAGATGGGGCTGAGCCCGCACTGCCTTGTAATTTAGTCTATAGTCAAGGAGAATTTTAAAAAAGGCAGAAGGCCTGAGAGTCTGTGTTTCACTTCAAAGGTCTTCTAATAACTGAGAGGATTATACTCTTAACCAGCTAAGAAGTTTAGGTGGTTTGGGGAGAGTACTTTTATAGCTACCAATAATTCTAGGTTTAAACTTTCAGGATTGCCTCTAGTGTGCATCTCACTCCTACTTTATGATTTCATAAAAATTTCAAAATAAATAGCATAAATTTTACGGGGTTATAAATACCACTGGTAATACACACAGTAGTGGAATTGAGGTTGAAAAACAATCTGGAGAATCATTTAATTAAACATATTTAGCATATTTAAAATAATTTTTAACTGCCTTAAATATAAGAATATGTTAATTCAGAATAATTGCCACCAAAATAGGAAGCAGTCTTTGATGTTTGTTTGCCGTACATTAGCATGTTAAAGGCCAATATTATCAAATTAGGAAAGAGTTCAAACGGTTGCTCAGTAGTGGCAAGAAAAAAAAAGACAAAGAAAAGAAACTCTTCTCTATATAAACGCTAAAGATTGTTTGATTTAAATGAAAAGGGACAAATAGGAAATAGCTATTATTTTTAACAAGGGAAAAAAACATCATATTGCGAAGGAATGCCTTTTGTCAAAGGGGTTTCATTTTCTTATTCCTGTTTATCATTATAAGTACAAAGAGTTAAAATATTCTACTGTGCAGTTACTCTTTCTAATAGATATCTAAAAGGTAAACAATCAAAAGGTTAAAGTGCAGCATATATTGGTTAAAAATAAATGAAATTGTCATATAAAAAACACATTGTATTATTACTTCATGAATTTTTTAAGGGACTCAGAAAGAGACACCTGTAAATGATACAAGGAATTGCAAATTACCTCATTTAAATATAATAGAATGACATTTCCAAAGTAACGAGTTACATCTGGTAAATAATAGTTGATGTTTATAATGGCTCTAAGGGAAAGCAGGGAAGGAGTTTTTGAGATTGTAAGTAACACTGGTCTTTAAAACTATAGAAAAAACGAGGTAATTTAATGGTTGTTGCTTCTTTCACTTTTAAATATTATTCATAAGATTCACTAGGATATATTTTCCTGGCAGTAGCAGAGACAAATGTAGATTTTTGCACTACAGATGAAAAAATAATTGTGCAGAGGCTTGTAGACTGCCAGACACCAAGCCAGGGGTTATTCATTCCCTCAGCACTCTTAACTTAAACAGTCTTGATTTTTACCCCTAAACAGATCTTTATTTTCTATAAACGTGCATATGTCGTGGGCGGAAGCTTGGCAAGTTCTTTGTCTGCTTCATTTATTTTAAGGTTTATTTTCCACCTGCATTGGAAGGGGGGCAGCAAGACATAAAACAGTCTAGCCAGGCTGTGGGGACATGCCCTCCCTGGGAGAGAAGTCTGATCTATGTTTTCTTCTGTGAAATGAAAGAGGCTCTCATGACAGAGAATCACATCTTTACCATGGAACTTATTTTCTAACAAATGTAGCACCAACTGTGAATATAGAATTTGTGCTGATCCTTATTTCATTGGCTCAGAAGCTGAGAGCACCCAGATGCTCTATTAAGTTAGCTGCTGGTTTTATCCTTATGTAAATTTGTTTGTTATGATAAGAGTCATTTGATTAATTTTCAAATTCTCCAGTTTTATTCACACCAGATGACTTAGCCTTTTGCTCTGAAGATTCCTAACCCCAGGAGCTAGAGTGAACTAGTCCCAATTGGTGCGACTCATTGAGTAAGGATAGGGAACTACAGTTCTCACACATTTCCCATCAGAGAACAGGAATAATGTGAGCTTTCTTCCGATATTTCATATATTCAAAAGAATAGATTTTTTTTTTTTTTTTTTTTTTTTTTTTAGCAGTTAGGAAGTATTGCATTCCTGCTGGAAAATACCAGGTGTTTCATTAACTAATGCCTGACCAGGTTAAAGTGGGCATAATTTTCTAGCAAGAAGTATAAATAATGAGGCTAATTCTAAAAGAGAGCTTAACCTTTTATTCCTCTTTCCAATAAGGCAGGAATGGAGTCTGAATAACTCCAAGGCCACACTTTTAGTGTCACCTCTGGCCCATTAGAAATATATTTTAAGGTTGTACCCTTCATTAATATAATAATCTTAAACTTGGATTACCTTAATCAAAATCTTAAATTTTGATTTTTAATCAAAAATGGGAATGGAGTAAATCTCCATTTGTGACTTTTACTGAATTAATGATTTTCCATTTCTTTGATACATCTCATTATTTTATTATGGACTGCCAGAAAAATGTGTGGAAATTGACTTTAAAATGTATATTTTTATCAATAATTTTTAAAGATATTCAGTTAATGTTAATATGATAACATTGAAATATATTTTCCCTTAAAGATAAGCAACCTTTCTGTGTTTAGAATAATTTTATGTTGAAATTCATTCTCTTTGCACTTTCTGCACTGAATGCAGTGATTGCAGAACTACTCATTCTATAATTTTGTCTACAATGGCAGTTATAAAAACAATCATAGAAGAGAAATATAGTGCTTTTCTGCCCATAGTTCATCCTATTGAAGAGGAATTTCCCACTCAAATGGCTAACCTTGTAATCAACTCTTTGTTCTGCTTCTGTAGAAGGGCAGCGTGATCTCAAAATCAACTAAAGTTTCACCCTCACCTTTGATTGTTCTGTCTAGATAACAGATGTATTAACTTTGCTTGTTAAGAGCAGATGTATTGCCTTTGCTTGTTAAGCCCTGTAAAAGTAAGGTTACTCTTGAGCTCAGGGCCAAGATTTTCAGAGCACTAGCTCTTCTGGGACCACTGGCATAACAAACCTGAGTTCTCCAACTCTCTGAGTGGTGTTTGGTTTCTTGCCAATCTTATTTCTGCAACATTATCATCAAAGATAGGGCTGAATCATAAACTATTAACTTATACTTTCTCTAAGAATAATATTTTTACATAGACTTGGGCATCCAAAATATCATGTTAATATTTTTGTCAACTCACCATTAGAAGTCATTTAGACAATCACCTCTGAGTAGCTGAGTGTAACATAGAGCTTGTACTCATACACATGTAACTAGGCTTAGCAAAGCAAGTAACAGTGTCTTCAGATATGTTTCTTATACTGGAAAATCAAAACGGAACTGAACCTAGCTGAACGAAACCAAAGCAAACTTGTCTTATTAGATGCTCTTGGTAACTTTCTGTTCTGAAGCTGTGGACAGGGAGAGTGAAGATTCTGGATTTGTTGCTTTCAGTTACATAGAATACGAACTTTGCTATCACTAAACTTATAATCTCCAATAGGCTTGCTTATATTTAGAACCAGAGGGAGTTCTAGAGCCCAGTCAAAACTATTGCATACTCTAGTTTATCTTCTTGGTAGATGTCTTTTTGGGATATCATTTGGAGATAACGGGGACTACTTAATAGGTAGACTAGTAACTATCGCTCATTTTTAGATATGACTAGAAAGTATGACTTATTTTTAGATAAGAGGTACTATAACACTGGAGCCCCAGGCCAGGAAACTGCACATGGGCCTTGGAGATTCCGAAAAAAACACAAGGAGGGCTAGCAGAGTGAGGCATGTTATTTATTATTCACAATATAAGGAAGCTTCAGCATTTGGTTGGTTGGAGCTGCAGGAAAAGGCAGCTGACCAAAAGCACGCATTGTTTTATATGTGAGCAGTGGGGATGGGGATCGCCTCATCCCAGGGAACAGGGGCCTTTCCCCATAGATGAGATCCTGATGTGCTGCCTAGGTAGTGCTGGGGAGAACCAGACCAGCCATGTCTTCCAGCAGAGCAAGGAGATAATGTCCATAGGAATGGCCGAAGTGGCAGATAGTGCCCATGAGAGCAATGGGAATTGTACTTGTAGCAAGCACAGCCCGGGGAACACTTTGTTCATTGTCCTTCTTGGGACTGCTGACCTAGCAGTCCTCTTTGCTTCCCATGTCCATGGAGGAGCTATGTTCAAATTAACCCCACAGGCACATAAAGCCTGAGACTATTTTTTACCTCTAACAGTATACATTAGTCTCTTGAAAGCAATGGAAGTGTGTATGTGTGTGCGTGTGTGCGCGCGTGCACGCACGCGGCTGTGCCTATGTATATGAAGATCTTATCTGTTGAAGAGTGTCTGAATTCCTTCTGCTATTACTTAGCACTTTTTTTTTCATAATGAGAAACGAGAGGGGTAAGGTTTACAAAGAGCTCTTTCGAAGTTTACCATCCTCATCTGAAATTGTCAATGTTTTAGTTGATACAAACTTTCATCTGAAATCTTTATACATGTTATCAAATATTGTATAGTATCTTTCCACTTTCAGCTATCATTCACCTTGTTTGTAGTTTTTCTCCCCTAAGGTAAGTCTGATAACAGAGTGGGAGTCAAGTGATGCTTAGATTGGCAGACTATTGCATAGCTACCCATCTCTAAAAACATTCTGTACAAATTTGAAACAGAAATGAAGCTTATTGCTGCTGTGAAGCTAAAAGTCTATTCAGAATCCCAGGGTGGCATGAAAAGCATTTAGACTCATTTCATTCACATGTCAGGTAAATACTCTCATTTAGCAGTGAGATGAATGCTGAATAATGGATCTTTTGAATAATGTAATTAAGAATTCATTAAGGAGGACTTAAAAAAAACTCCAACAGAATGCAATATGTGTGTACTCTCTACACTGAACTCCCAAAATGTATCATAGCATTGATGATTAAAAAAAACTCGACTGAGAACCCATTAAAAAAATACTGGCATTTGATTTACAGAATACTGACATTAAAATTCAATGAGGAACAAATATATGTTTGAATTTATTAGAAATTATGCTAAATCAGAATTAAAGATCATTTTTATTATTTTAAATGTGCTCATAATATAACAAAGGACTTAACCAACACTCTGCTTTCCTGAAAGGATCTCCTAGTGTTCACCATGAGAACTTTATAATATTAAAGAAATTCACTTTGCTCTTGAATAGCTGATCAAATGAGAAATGGCAAACTTTCTTTTTTGTTCTTTGCTTTATATGAAATGAAATGACAGAAAGTTTTAAAACAGACCCAAATATGGCAACAGGAGGTCAGGGATTTACCTATAACAAAAGCTAATATTGTCATTATCTTTGTGTAGCTGTTACCTACGCAAGAGGAAGGTAGTAAAGAATTTCACTGTTTTCTCATTGATCAGCACCTACTAGCGCTCAAACTGTCATTATGTCCCCACAGCCTAGCCTGTATCATGCTACTGGCATGCGGCAAAAAGAAACTACTTGCCAGAGTAGAGACAGATGTTTATGGATATCAGAGTACAGTGACTGATGACTGAAGAGGATCTTCTACAGAGACAAATGATAGAATTTTTACAATTTTTCTTGAGTAATGTGGGCATTTTATGGAAGCCTCAGAAATATGCTCTCATAGCATTTGCAGTCCTCCATTTTTGTCCTGGGAAAGCAACCAGATATTTAGTAAATTGCTCTTGCATTCTTTGCCTTGGCATGCTATAAGCCATGCTTATCTGTGGCATATAATTTGTTATTTTTTCTCATCAGTTTTTCCTCCCAATTATATGAAGAAACAAAGGTCAAGAAATTGAAGGAGCAATGTCTAAGCACTATGCTGTACATCTGCAATTACTATATAATAACTTTGAATTTCTACTGAATTGAAAAATGAAAATTAAAAAATTTAAAAATAAAAAAATAATTGATGGAGTAGAATTAATTTATTTACTTTTCTTGTCAAACAAATTGAGTAATATTGGATTAATTACAAGTTAAATTTTATTAATATATAACTTAAAAATTTATTTTTTAACTTGTTGAGACTAGATTCAAAACAGTAATGGATCAACTTGAAAGAGTTACTTCTGACACTTAAGAAACTGCATGGAACTGACTTGTAAACTGAGCTTGATTTTCTGTTCTCTTGAGAATTTCAATCCAGGGGAGCTAGACTCTTTAATGCACAGTTATACAAAGGTAAGTGATCTAATGACACACCCTGAAAATTTAAAAATGAAAAAAGCCCTACCTCTTCAGATGAAATTATTCATTTAGATGGCACATGGGAAGCTTTTACTGCTGACTGCATTCTTAAGGCTTTCATTTTTAATTTGAAGATCATGCCCTCCTTTAAAAATTTCTCCCAGTTAATTGGAAACAGTACAACCTAATGGAATGAACAGAGGACAAAGAATTGCAAATGTTGAGAACTAATCCTTACTCTGACAGTGACTACTGCTTTGTGTTTTAGTCACATTACATTGTCCTTCTGTCTCCATTTTGTCTTATGTAAGATGTGGAATTTCTACTTTCAGACTGGGACCGTGTTAGGGAGTATGGGAAAGGAGGATGAAAAATAATATTATTTATAGGAGAAATAGACATTCATGTCCTTAAACTGTGTATAATTAGAGAGATCCAAAACCTCACAAACACACTTGATAGAATTCACTGATCAGTACAACTTAATACAATTTGAACTTAGGACACAATTTTTGAAGAAATATAGGAAGAAACCAGAGTTGAGCTGGGTCAATACAATACATTTTCCAGAAGGAAATGTGTATTTTGGTTAGGTTTTTTTTTTTTTTTTTTTTTTTTTTTTTTAAATAACATGGATCCCAGTGTGTTTGGAAGCAAAAAAAATCTTTCGATTTTCTTTCAAAGTATGGTGTCTGTGGAAGATACACCCTAATGTGACCCCCAAATGAGTTATTCTCTTGTATAATTTCCTCCCCTTGAGTGCAGATGGAATCTGTTCCTCATTCCTAAAAAATAGAATATAGCAAAGATGATAGGGTGTCACTCTTGTGATCTGTTTTGTTTTATCTGACTCTGCCTTTATAGACTTATTTTGAATTCTCCTTTTGGCTGTGAAGAAGCAAACAGCTATATTGTGAAATGCCTATGGAGAGGACCAGATGACATGAAGGCTCTAGGACTTGAGGGCCTCAGTAATATAAATGCAAAATAAATAAATAAATAAACAAATAAATTTCTCCAAAGGCCTTGGAGAGTCAGCATGGAAGCAGATTTTTCTCTAGTTGGAGCTCCAGGTGAGGATCTAGCTAAACCATGCCAACACTCATGACCAGTGGAAACTGTGCGATAATAAATGTGTGTTGTTTTAAGTCATTAAGTCCTTGGTAATCTATGATTTAGAAAAAAAAATTAATACAGTTAAATCTGTTCTAACCCTGGAATGCTATCAGTGAAATAATTCTACCTTAAACTCCAATATGTATATTTTATTTATAAATTACATGCAGTACTACTATAAAATTATGGATTATCACTGAAATTTAGTTTCTTATTTTATTAGACAAAAATACAAATGCAGTGAGGTTCTAGTATTTTCACCTTGTCTACCCAATGGATTACTTACACTATACTTAAGAATTTTGCAAACACGTTAGAGACCTATTGCTTTAATCTAGTACTTGTAGATCAGTACCAGAACAAAAAAATTTAGTTTTATTTCCAAAATCCCTTGCTTATTAAAACCTGAACATTATTAATAGTTCTACAAAGTTCCAGATGCCCATCTGCTACTGACCTTCAGTAGACTCCACTGAACAATAATGTAGATAAGGAAAGAAGTGGAACACTCAGGAAGGGGGCAGAATTAAAGATGACATTAAGGGAGAGAACAGTCAGGATAACATAAAAGGTAGATCCTGTGCATGCTTCCTCTTTCGACCACAATAAAATTATAATGAAACCTACAGAGCAACCAGCACAGAGAGTTGCCTGAGGTGTAGCTGACCAGAAACCCTACGACTAGGGAGAAAAATAAGAAGTAACCTAAAACGGATAAGAGAGGTGGAGATACGAAACAGCCAGGCCTCACGAACGGTGTGCGATAGTCAAGAATTGGGAAGGCTATCTTGGTTGCAGAGCTCCCTCCCCTACCTAAGGCGTAAAGGATCCTGGTCCCACACTAGGCTACCCAGTCCAGGGTTCCAGTGTTAGAAAAAGAAGTCTCCACAACCTCTGGCTGTGAAAACCAGTGGACGTTGCAGTTGAATGACACCGAGGGCTGTGGGAGCCACAGACATACCTCTTAACCCATTTTCCATTTAGAAGAATAAAGTGCAGCTCACTCGCTACCAGAATTAATATAATGTTATGCATAGAAATGCTAAGTTTTCTAGGACTTGACACTTTCAGTGATTGAGAATTCTATATTTTATAAATGGGAATACCACTACTAAAAACAATGATATAAATAGAATAATGTCTTTTGTTTCTAAAAACTATCCATATGCTAGAGCGATGTGAAAATAGTAATAAAAATTAGATGTTTTGTGGCAAACTTTGGGGGTAAGGTTAGGAACTGTAATTCTCAAGATATCTTGGGGTAAAAGCTACAGCCACAAGCGCAGCCTGTGAGTATTCTTGGGCAAACAGAAATGGGTTAAAGGGCCCACACTCTGACTTACTCACTGATGGATTCACTCATTCTGAGCTCCAGTGCTGGGGAAGTTGCTCAAGGAGTACCAGGGACATAAGGGGAGGCACTGCATTAGGCTTCAGAGCAAGGCCTGGAAGAGTGGCTTTCTCCCAGACAAAAGTGCTGGAAGTATTCATTGTTCCTTTGTTGAGCTCCCCAATTCCAGCCTACAGACACAGGCAACACCGTATTTGAGTCAACATCAACTTGAATAAGAGGTTGCTCTGCCCAGGTGATTCCCTGAGACTCTGCTTCTCCCAACTTGTAGGGCCACTCGAGTTGCTTCCAGTGGTTTATTCTGTACAAGTGGCCTGTCTTGGCTCTTGCTGTAGATTTTCCTAAAATCTCTCAAAGGCTCATATACCCCAAAGAAGCAGCATCTCGCCTCGGCATGTCCTGTACCTTTTTTCTGAGGAGCCTCAAGCCCTGAACTACTGGCAGCTGGTTTATCTTGGCCTCTTGAGGCACCTACAAGACCATTGTGGATTACTTGGCCAGTCTTACCAGATGGCCCTAGCGTACATAAGCTGAGGCTGAACTTGGCCTACAGCTGAACCCTTCCTAGGACTGTGATACTGGACCCAGGATACCTACTACATAATGGCACTCTACTAAGATCGGGAGACTTAGGAGCTCTACCTAATACATAGAAACACATAGAAACAAACGCAGGGAGGCAGCCAAAATGAGGAGACAAAGAAGCATGTCGCACATGAAAGAACAGAACAAAGCTCCAGAAAAAGAACTCGACAAAATGGAGACAGGCAATCTAACAAATGCAGAGTTCAAAACACTGGTTCTAAGGATTCTCATTGAACTTAGAGAAGGAGTAGATTAACTCAGTGAGAATTTAACAAAGAGATAGAAAATATAAAAATGGAGATGGGAACCATAAAGGGGAACCAGTTAGAAATGAAGAATACAAAATCTCACATAAAGAATACATTAGAGGGAATCAATAGAGTGGATGAAAGGGAGGATTGAATCTCCAATATGGAGAATGGGATAGCAGAGGACATTCTATCAGAACAACAACAAGACAAAAGAATCCAAAAAAATGAAGATAGTTTAAGGAGCCTCTGAGATAATATCAAGCGTAACAATATTCACATTATAGGGATACCAGAAGGAGAAGAGAGAGCAAGAAATTGAAAACGTATTTGAAGAAATAATGACTGAAAATTTACCTAATCTAGTAAAGGAAATAGACATACAACCCCAGGAAGCTCAAAGAGTCCCAAACAAGATGAACCCCAAAAGGCCCACACCAAGACACATCATCATTAAAATGACAAAGGTTAAAGACAAAGTGATATTCTTAAAATCAGCAAGAGAAAAACAATTAGTTACCTATAAGAGAGCTCCCATGAGATTGTGAGCTGATTTCTCGACAGAAACTTTGTAGGCCAGAAGGGCTTGGCACAAAATATTCAAAATAATGAAAAACAAAGATCTACAACCAAATTACTACCCAGAAAAGCTATTATTTAGAATTGAAGGACAGATAAAGAGCTTCCTATACAAGAAAAGGCTAAAGGAGTTCATCACCACCAAGCCAGTATTAAAGGACATGCCAGAGGGATTTCCTTAAGAAGAAAAAAATATGTATCAAAAATGTGAATAAATAATAGCAATAACTACATACCTATCAAATGGAAAAGAATTAAGTGCTTCAACCAAAAGATAGGGTGGCCGAATGGGTAAGAAAACAAGACCCTTATATAGACTACAGGAGACGCATTTCAGATTAACACACACAGAGGCAGAAAGAAAAGGGATGAAAAAAGATATTTCACGATGGACGTAGAGGATATTGTGCTGAGAAGAGTAAGTCAGAGAAAGACAAATGCCATATGATTTCACATACATGCGGAATCTAAAAACAAAACAAACAAACAAACAAACAAAAGAAACAAACTCATAGATACAGAGAACATTTTGAGAAGTGCCAGATGGGAGGGAGTTGTGATAGTTGGTGAAAAAGGGGGAAGGGATTTAGAAGTACAAGATGATAGTTGCAAAATAGTCATGGAGCTATAAAGTATAGTATAAGGAATATAGTGAATAATATTATATTAACTATATATAGTGGCAGAGGGTACTAAAGTTATTGAGGTGATCACTTTGTAAGTTATATAGATATCTAATCACTATATTGTATACCTAAAACTAATATAGTATGCAAACTGTAACTGAAAAAATTTTTAAATGTTATTTAAAAAAATCTTACTTTGAAAAACCAAAATCTTAATAATGACAAAATAAACAAAACAAACAAACAAAAAATAAAGACAATATTGCTCTGGTGCTGGGCATATAATTTTGTTCAACCTGTGGTCAAGCCATGAAAATCTGAAATTCATTCAGATTCTCATTCATCATTATTCAGATGATAGCAACCTATATGTGGTAGATTCTATCTATGTTTTATTTATACATAGAGTACATGGGATATTTATATACAGGATAATTTATCTATACTCTATCTTGGTGTAGTTTATACCTTTTAATCCTTTACAATCTGTCTTTTTTAAATTCATAATTGTCAACGGGTAATCAAGTTACCCACAAAGAAAGGAAGGAGGGAACATTATAGGCATGTTGGAAAAATGGCAGAGGTCCCATTTTACTCATATTTTGGGGGACAGTCACATCATTTACTCTTTATTATGCCAAGCACCAAGTAGATTTAATTTGAGTGTTTAAACTATCATTAACTATTGACAGATTTAATCTCCTATTACCGACCATTGAGGGGTTGTTGAGACAGTCCTGGATATAAAGAGGCATTTGTCATCTACTCAGTAATTATCTTGTATCAAATGCTATGATGGAATATTAACCTAAATTATTTCTTCTAATTCTTACAACAGTTCTCTTAGGTATTTTAATTATTATGTGTCTTGGTGTAGATCTCTTTGCATTCTATTTGTTTGGGACTCTCTGCACTTCCTGGATTTGTATGTCTATTTCCTTTACTGGGTTAAGAAAGTTTTCAGTCATTATTTCTAAAAATGGGTTTTCAACCCCTTGCTTGCTCTCTTCTCCTTCTGGTACCCCAATGATGTGAATGTTCATATATTTGATGTTATTTCAGAGGCCCCATAAGCTATCTTCATTATTTATTATTATTATTATTTATTTTTTGTTCTTCTAATGGTTTTCTGCTACTTTGTCTTCCAAATCGCTGATTCGATCCTGTGCTTTATCTATTCTGATGTTGATTCCATCTAACGTATTTCAATTATTATATCTTTTATTTTTGACTAATTATTTAATATAGTTTCTATGTCTTTGTGTAACTTCTCACTGAGTTTATCTATTCTTCCCCTAAGTTCATTGAGCATTTTTATAACCAATGTTTTAGACTCTGTATCTGGTAGACTGCTTGTCTCCATTTTGTTTAGTTCTTTTTATAGAGTTTTCTTTTTCTATTCTTTCATTTGAGACATGTTTCTTTGTCTCCTCATTTTGGCTGTCCCCCTGTGTCTGTTTCTATGTATTCGGCAGAACGGCTATTTTTTCGAGTCTTGACAGAATGGCCTGATGTAAAAGGTGTTTTGCAGGGCTCAGTAGTGCAGTATCCTTGGTTACCTAAGCCAGATAATCCAGTGGTGTGTGCTGTGTGTGCCCTTTTGTTGTAGTTGAGCCTTGATTTCTGTTGGCATGTCAGTGGGTGGGATTGACCATCAGGCTGACTGGCTATAAGGATTGACGATGAATAAAGCTGATGAGCTATTGTGTGGGGTCTGACCCCCTATGGAGTGGGATTCACTTTATTGAGACTCTGGTACCTGCTAAGTTCACCCTTTGGGTGTGTCATTTATGAAGCTAAATTGGTGGTACTATGGCATGGAGCTGGCCACTGTGTGTTGGTCCTGGGGGCTCTTAGGAAAGAGTCCAGTGTACACACAGGTCAGCTGCTCTCTATGCTGGGTCCAGGGCCACCTGGTAGAAGCTACAAAGTGATCTGTGGGACAGCTGCCTTTGCTGAGCTTAGAGGCACCTGGGAAGAACTATGTTGCAAACCATGATGAGTTGACACTAGTGCCAGGCTTGGGGCTGCTTAGCAAGAGATACAGGGTACACTGATGTTAGCCATTGCTTGTTTTGGGTTTGTGGACTTTGAAATATTTTTGGAAAGTCTACAGCATGAGTTAAGGTCAGCTGCTTGTGTAGAATAGCTGCTGAAAGAGGTTTAGGCAGGATGCATGAGAAGCGTGTGGTGAGATCTCATGGCATCACTAGTGAGGGATAAGTGATGTTAGCCAAGTTAATGGAGACTCAAATCTAGCTCCTGCCTGCTCCTACCAGCTGTTCAGGGAAAGGAATGAACAAGGAACAATGACGGTTGCCAGCACTTCAGTCCTAGCTGAGATCTTCCTCCAGCCCCTGCCCCGAAGCCAGACAATTCAGTTACTCCTCATATGACCCTGGTGCTTTTCAACCCTATATCCCTTTGATGGGGCTTTGAGCAAGTTATTGTGAGTAAATGTCTACGCTTGGGCACTTTAAGAGGATGCCTAGGTCTACAGCTGTCCTTTATCTCACCCAGACAGAGTCCTGCTGATTTTCACGGTAAGATGTTGTAGGGACTCCTCTTTCTGGCACTGGTGCTCTGGGCTGGGGAGTCTGTTGTGGGGCTGGGACCTCTCACTCCTCAGTGAGTACCTTTCCAGCTGAGATATATCTCCTAATTCTTCACGATTACACATGGGTTTGAGACCAGCCCATTTTGTGTCTCTTCCCCTCCTACCAGTTTCTTCATGGCTTCCTTTTTATATCCTTAGTTAGAAGACTTCTGTTCAACTAGTCTTCAGGTGATTCTCAAGAGTGGTTGCTCTATACTTTAGTTTTAATTTTGATGTGGTCATCAAAATTAGACAAGCCTAACATTTACCTACTCCATGATCTTGACTGGAAATCTAGAAGGCTATTTTTAAAAAGTACTATTAAGGATCTGAAACAACTGAGATTCTCATATATTGGTGGTACAATGAAAAATTTTACAAACACTATGGAGAGCAGTTAGCAATTCTCATAAAGTTAAACCTACATTTACATACAGTCTGACAATTCTAGTCCTAGACATTTATCTAAAGAAATAAAAACTTGTATTTACAAAAATGCTTGTAGACAAAAGTTTATTATGGTTTTACTCATAATTGCCTCAAACTTTAAAAATCAAAGTGTCTCTCAACTAAACAAATTCTGGTGCATCCAAACAATGAAATATCATAAAAAGAAAACAACTACTAATACATGCAACTGCATGAATAGATCTCATTGCATTAAGCTTAGTGAAAATAGCTAAATTTTAAAGACTAATTTATACTATGTGATGATTCTTTTGTAACATTCTGAGAAGGCAAAAACTATAAGCACTAAAAACATATAAGAATTGCCAGGGGCTTTGAGTGTGATGAAGGATCAACCACAAATAGACATGAGGAAATTTTGAAGGTGATGAACTGTTTAAATTTTGATTTTGGTCATGGTTACATGACTATATGTATTTGTCAACATGTCTAGATTCATAAAACTATAAAAAAAGGTAAATTTGTTAAAAAAAGGTAAATTTTACTGTATGGTAAATTATACCTCAATAGACCGGGTTAAAAAATAGAAACAATATAAAACAAAACTTTTTCTGACTATGCTAATAAAGTATTTTGGAATTAAGTTTGAGTTTGAGTAGTCTGTCAGGAAAGAATACCTCAAATGATGTGAAATTAATTCTATTTTATTTTTGTAATAAAAAAGTTATTTTCAGTTGACCAATTGTGTAGTTTTAGGAGCAATTCACCTATAGTAGGAAGGGAAAGCAAGAGTACCTACTTATGTATATTAATATTTCTGAAGATAAAAAAGATAGTGTTAAGCAATGCTAAAAGCTATACAATGTACCCAGTATCTCCCTCATGTAAAGTGTTTCATATATAATTTTGATTATTTTACAACAATCTTATAAGATGGATACCACTATTATCATCTCTGGTTTACTGATGTGAGAACGGTTTCACAAAATTCAACTATTTTGCCTAGAACATGGATGAGCCAGGATTCAAATTCAGGTTTTTTTGACTCCACAATTTATGTCCTTTCTCTGGCACCATCTTGTTTCTTAGATCATTTTCACTAATATCTTCACAATGAGAGAATAGTCTAAGTTTAAATTATTTTATATGTTAGCTAAAGTTATTAGATACTGAATTTCCCTTTTCAAACACTGAGGCTGCTCCACAAAATATTGAGCACCTATCCAGCCACTCAATAAAGGCATAATTTCATTCTGATTAATTCCCCACTACTTCCCTTTTGGACCTATGCTCAGAATAATACTTTTTTTGGTGTGGTCTTCGCTAACCCTTCTATATTCCTTCTAAGATGTTAACATCTGGAAAGTGGAAAAATATTTTAATTATTATGCAACCTAGCATAATTATATAATTATTCAGTTATACCTCTTACATACTCTAAGTCCTTTAAAAAAACACATGCTCTCAAAAAAACTAAATTCTTTGAAGACAGTAGCTATCTTTTACAATTTCTGACGTACATCATAACATCAACTCTAAAACCCTACACTTAGAAGATGTTTGCTAAACATTTTTGAAGGAAAAAAAAAATGAAGGAATGAATTAATAATAAAGAACAAAGACAAAATCCTTGGAGTGGCTAGAGACTTGTATCCAAATTCTAGTTATTTCATTTACTATTTGGTTGACTTTCGGTTAATTATTTAAGCATGCTAATACTCCCTTTTCTATACTATAAAATAAGGATAATAAGTACCTATCGATTGTTAGTTGTGAGGATTAAATAAGAAAAAGTGCATAATGTGCTTAGCACAGTTCTAAACATAGTAAATATTCAAGGTACAATGATTCTTAATAATATTAGTAAGTTATTCTATTTTATATTGCTTCATTAATAATAAAAAATATAAATTAATAATAATACTTAGGTGCATACCCAAACTTCATTTATTTTTTATTTCTCCTAATTCCTGACACTCATGCAAAATTTAGAGAATATGATTCTATAAATACAATGGTTTAGTCCACTCTTCAAGTTGTTTTTCTTGACTTAAAAGGGAAGGTAGTTGTAAGGGACAGGATAAATTGGAGTGGCATCTTTGGTTTTGTCATACATCTCCATATCCACATTTACAATCATCACTTTTAGGTAATAGAAGTCACTTGAGAAAGGATTATTTTAATATAAAAATAGCATTTAAACTCTATAAAATAGTTCACAAAAAATTTTTCTTAGTTATTCCTAAGGTTAATAATTGGTGGCTCCAAGTATGGCTTAAACATAAACTAAATCAATCTCTGGATTTATGCCTACTTAATTAGTATTAGAGAAGTGGGTCTATAAGAGACCAATTTTCAAGATATCCTGAAGAGCCTCTTAAGAACAGAACTTGTCCCGATATAAGGGAAAGCCAACCAACAAGCTTTTACCAGTCACAAGTCCTTTTTGTGCAAAAGGAGAAGCTTTCTATGAGTAAGCATTGTAAATAACCTTCGAATGTGCCTTTCAGTTTAATTAATAATGTCTGAATCCTTCTGAAGAAGCAGAGATAGAGGCAGAGTGGCTGAAATTAATAATGGAAAGAATTGTTTTATGCACAGTGAAAAAATCACCAAGCTTCATTGCATTGAAGATTTGAGACAATTCAGTTTCTTTTTGTGTCCTCAAAATTTTTAGCAAATCAATAGCAGTTGGGTTGCTTGTTAAAAGGGGCAGGCTGTGGTTGATGGAGACGAGAATGAGAGAAGCAAAGTGGTAAATATGTCACTTGCTGAATGGGCAGGTATGCTTTGGGATACACAGGAGAGATTCTCTTGGAACTCCAGCCTTAAGGAAAGGGACACTTACTCAAGGGACTGAGAGAGAAAGCATAAACAAAAAAAGGTCCATATATTACATTAAAAGTTTTATTTAAGATGATGGCATTATGCTACCAGCAAGCTAGACATACTTTGTGAGATGCCCTAGTTTTGGTCTTCTTTTTAACCAATGAATGTTTTCTTCATTGTTAGAGTTATTTCCATTTCCATGAAGCAAGGACTAATTTTGTCCATGCAAGTTGTGACTTCAACCATTTTGCACTTCAACTAACTGCTAACTGGTTAGAGCCAGGGCAGCAACCAAGTCCGTAAAATAAAAGTAATGCTTGCAAGTTGTGTTAAGAAATTGTAGTGATCCTATATAGTTGGATCTCCATTCAGTCTGGACAGGGAAGGAAAGGAGACAAAATATTGGCAGAAAAAAGCCTTAAGCAAGTAATTAGCAGGGGAAAGCAATGGCACATTTAGATTATTATACTTCACTTTGTATTGGTATCAGCTTCTGAATATTTCAGCAGCATTCATTTACATACCCACTGAGGACTGCTGAGCAGAAATTACCCTTTGTTCTCAGGCATAGGATTCAATAGGGTTACAAGTTATATCTAGACTTTGGCTCCTTCAATAGAAAGAGCTTTGTGATGATAGATTGAATGATATGTAATGTTCACTTTTTTTTTCCAGTAAAACCACAATATTTTCCTACAAAATCATTTGTAAGTGTCCACATTATGAAAATCAAAAATTTGTCTATTGTGAAGGTGATATTTGGTGAGAATGTTGTAAAAGTCATTGTGAAATATAAATTGTGGCACCTGTATTTTTATACTTATCACACCCATCTCTCTCAGTCTTTTTTCAGTACTACCTCTTGAGCTCAGAGAAAATGTGTCCTTCCCAAGGTCATACATTAAGTTGAGGAACAGAAGCCCAGGAATGCTTGAGCCCACTACACTGTCTCACACCTTAGGTTGGTCTGACAATAGCTTGCAAAGGACTGTCAAATGAAGTTCGAGTGTCTGAGGCAAGTTGTTCTTAGGTGACTAAATGAGTATTAAATACAAAGTGTGTAATCTGCTATTAGGAAGCATCTAGGCCTTGCACACAGTTATTTAGATTTAAAAAATTAGAAAGCAAATTTTAAACTTTATATACAGATACTAAATAAAATTGAGTTGATAAAGAATGGAAAAGACTGACTAGAGAGAGGAAATATTCCCTAAAGAACTTTCTAAATCACTAAAGTGTCTTTTTCAAGCCATGTTCTTATCTCTCTCCACCCTTGCTCCGCAGTCTCCTCAAAGACCTCTGCCAGGCAATTTCAGATGTATTCGAAACATACTTTCGTGAACAAGAGCGATAATTCTCCTCCATGCAGGGCCCTGCTGCTGATGACAATCGGCCCCAGGTAGCCTTTCACTTACCAATTGCTGTTGGCTCCAAAATAAGTTTTGAAAAAAAGTGAATCAGAGCTTAGGATCCAAATGATAAGTAAAATGAAGGGATGCTTGTGTTTTCACAGCTTGTGTTTTTGAGGTGGTCAAAAGTCGCTGAGCTGACCCACCCCCGAGAGCCCTCATCATTGCATTCATCTATTAACAATCATTTCTGTTTGAGTTCAGGCTGCTGACCTTTTCTCTAGAGTCATGTTTGAAGATTAGCCTTGTAGTCAGGTTAATAGCAATTTCTCCAAAATAAACCACAACCTATATTTCCCTGTTATTCTCTTTTAAAGTTTTGGCTAGTTTATTAAAGTTTTGACATTTGGAAGCAGGCATACCTAAAACTTTACATTGGAAGCACCTACTAAATGAACACAATAGGAGTAGTATGATTTTTTTTAAGAGAAGATGCAGGTTTGAAAGATTTTTCCTTGGACGAAGGATGTTTAGGTCACTGATGTACTGAGCTGGTCACTAGTAATCAGTGATAATAAAGACTTCAGACTGACACCAGAATTAAGTTAAAAAATAAATAAAGCCATCTAGTATCAGGCCAGGATAGCTAGATTTTACTCAAAAAATTTTGGTTGAATCTTTACTTATTGAACTTAACCATTACTACAGGAAATGTCTAGACTCTCTTGCCTTTCAGAAAATTTCATTTTTGTTAATAGAAAATATGAAGGCATAGAGAATTATAATACAGAATATTTCTCACAACAAATAAGTTTAATGTATAACAAAGAACTCAGAGAAGAAAGAAGCCATTTCAGCTTTGGTAATAAAGGAAGTTTCATAAAGAGGTGGCATAGAATGGAATTTAGATTTTAGTGAGGGGGGATTTGCATTTTAAGACAATTAGTAAACAGTTTTATTTTGTGTGCCCCATATGTTCAAAAATATGTACTAGATTCTGTGCATGAACACAAAATTAAATATTGACATCTAAGAAACACTGCTCCGAAAACAGAGAATTGTAGAAGAATACCTAATGTGCTTGTTGGAGTCAGTTAAAATTTCAAAGAAAATGTTATTTGTGCTGTCTTATTAGGTTGGTAGGCTTCAGCAAGCAAGCAAAAATGCAAGCCGTTATAAGCCACCTTGACATCAAATATAATAGATTAAGGTCGTGAACTAAACATCTGCCTAGGAGAAACTTAGATATTACATAATCCATTCACTGTAGGGAACGGGTTTAAATCATCTCATACTTTAACAGGGTTTCTTTAAAGGTATTTCATAAGTGCTCACCTACCCATTCCCATATTCCTTTGGAATACATGCTCTTTGTTGGAATATTTACATTTCGGTTACAAATTTAAAGTTGAATATTCATTTCCTTCTTGTATTGATTTCTTGTTCTAGTAAGTAGTTAAGGTGGATAATAAAAGATCACCTCCAAAGAAACTTTTATTTTGATTTGAAATACAATCTGGGCTTTTCTGTAGCACACTGAATGGGTTAGGAATCACGTCCTTCTGGAGGCCACTGCTAACATGGTTCCGTGTACCCAGAACTCCTGCTGACCGACAGTAGTTGGAGAGTGGCTACACAGAAGGAAACAGGCACTTTGTGTTAATGTTTAACTGAATATAACATGTGAAATAAGGTCACAGATGCATTGAAATGTTCAAGCACATTATCAAAGATCAAAACGACCATAACTGGTTGTATTTGAATATAAAAAAGCATTTGGTATATATGCTTTTGTACTAACCAACAGTCCCCAAAATCTATGCGTTTATAGTAGTACAAGGATACTTATTCTTGTTATTTTTATATTCAGGTGAGATACACAGCTTTTTGCTGTTGATTGTCAGTGTTTATTGAAAGTTTGCACACTGCTAAAGAAAGTAAGGTCGGTGCTGGGGTAAATTTCTGGCAGATTATTTAAACTTTTGAGAGTGAAAGCTATTTAAAAATAAGATGTTTTTATTAAATATACATGTCTAATAATATTAAGATGCTATTTCAATGTTAAGAATAGACAAAGTCAATCTTAGGTACTAAGAGATGAGGTTAGAAGGTTGGGTTCATGGCAGAGAGGGAGTTGGGCACTGATTAAGACTGACATTGACGACAGGAAAAAATAAAAAATAAAACTCTCCTTTATTTCTATATTGGAGGATGGTTTATTTCTGTTTAAATTCCTCTTTGCTTTACTAAATTTTCAACCAAGAAAGGTATAGAATTTGAATATATTTCTAATATGGAATGGAAGCAATAAATTTTCTTTCGACAGGTGTGAAAAGATCTTTTGTTTTTTAATAATGCAGTGAAGATTGATAAAAGTTATAAAAGATAAAAACAAAGATATTATTATAGTTCAATATGTCACTAAATTATAATACAGATTTTTAAATGTTAGAGTAAGCTTATGTATGTATTTTCTTAAATTATTATAAACTAGAGAATAAATCACTATCTTTTTTATCGATCTAAAACTCACAAGCATGGAGAATCCTACTAAAGCTTAGAATTTTTGTGTTTTTACCTTATCTGATAAAATGTTTTATCCCAAGAGAAAACATTTACTATTTTATTTATATTTTCCCTATAGCACCTTTTTATATAGTTTCATAATTTAGTTTAAAATACACAATTAATTTAATACTGTTGTACAAAAAATGTTTTGGGTATGTTTAATTAAAACCAAAACTCAATAGATTTTGAGAGCTTTGCAAACCGAAACTACATGAGACTGATATTTACATCTCAAAATGTACTGAAATCTTACCAGGAGAACTATGATTACACTAATTCGATATTTGTTGTAGATATGGTTTTGGTGGGCAGAGGGAACGTGTTCACTTTTTTGAGGTGAATTAGCAAAGCCAAGTGATACCTAGAAAGATAAAATCTTATAATAAATAAAGGAAAATAATAAATGATAACTTTTATACCTGAGAATTTATAGCAGATTGAAAACATGTTATAGAATGATAAAATGTGGGAAATTTTGATATTAAGAAGCAACATGTTGTTTTCTTAGAACACTTTATCTATTTTTTCTTAGCAAATCAGTCTTAGAGGATGAAAAAAAAGAAGAATTTAAAAATAAATAAAAGGAAGAACAGAAAAGAAATTCATAGATTGAGAAAATATTTCTTACGTTGAAGGTTTACAATTTCCAAAAGTTTTTGAAAAATATTTTGGGGTATTTTGAGGAAGGTAACAATGTAATTTGGCATTGGACAGATGGGTGACCCAATGGTACTTCCTTATGTAACAATAATTGCAACTTGGTCTTCTTTGCCTAGGTTAACTCCATTTGATTTCTATAGTTTTCTCACCATTCTTCATGATATCTAATTTCTCCTGAGCAAAATATAGATAATATTTTTGTTCTCTTCTTTTAAATCCTGATATAATTGTTTTTTTTTTCATGTGATATATACCCCTATTTCACCTCCACCCTGAAATAATCCTTGATATAGTTGGTATAGCACTTTACAGGTAACTCACATCTCTTTGAGTCTTTGCAACATGCTAGATATTTTATATTAACCATATTTCCATTAGAATATTTAGAAAAATTTTAAGTTACATTATTTATTATTCAATTTTTATTTCTTTCTTTAGGAAAAGTGAAAGAAATCAAACATTTTAGCTATATTAATTTAATTTTTTCTTAACTTCTTCATTTCTTTAATTATCTTAATAGCTTTTCCTCAAACAAACAAACAAAAAAACAAAACAATAACAAAAAAATTGGCCCTCTGTGTTTTTCTTTTTCAAAAGTGGACCCATAATTCTCAGGTAGTTTGGATTTTTCTTTCAAAATTACCCTTGTCTCTTTTTCACTCCTCTACACCTTCAGTCAAGAAGAACTTTTCTGTTTCATCAACAGTCTTACATCTGCCTTGTTCTTTTCTTTTTTACTATCACTGCTCTAGAAGAGGCCCTGATTAATTCTCTTAGAGATTTTTGAAATGTTTCCTAATGAGTCTTTACAAGTAACTTAAAAAAAAATCTAGACAATGAATTATCAGAATTGTTACTAAATTATTCATTGCTTTATTGTATATTTTCTATTCTGGTGATCAAAAAATTGATACTAAGAATTTTTATTGTGATTTTGTGTATCTATGAATATGGATTTTTATTCATACATGTACATCAATATCTATATATTATCTCTGAAAATCTTTTATAAATTAATATTTATCCTTACTGCCTTGGATGAACTCTCATAGTTTTTTCCTACTTTATTCTTTTCCATTCTTTTCCAATACACAGTCAATCTTTGCAATTAGTGGAGTCTGTATTTGCGAATTTGCCTAAATCCATGTTAATTTGCCTAAATCCTTGTTTGTAAGCTCTAAATCAATACTTAGCAATTTTGTGGACATGTGTATGTGCAGCAAGGTGAAAAATTTGAGTCATCAGATAGGCCCATATCAGCTGAGGTTGAACAAAGTGAGATGCACACTGCATTTTTGTTTTAACTCTCATATTGTAAAGATTTTTCACACTTTTATACTTTTTGTTGGTGATTTTGCTTTTCTTAAAACAAATGGCCCCTGACATAGTTCTGAAACCCTGTCTAGTGCTCCTATGCACAAGAAGGCTGCGATGTGCTTTAGATATGTGTGTTAGATAAACTTAATTCAGGCACGCATTATACTGTTGTTGGCTATGAGCTCAAAGCTAATGAATCAGTTATATGTCTTAGGTAAGGTGTCTTAAACAGAAACACAAGTAAAACAAGACTATGTATTGATAGATTTATGAAAATGTGTGCACAGGATCTCAGGTTTCTAATCCTGTATTTCCCTTAGAGGCAACGATTCAGTATTTGCTAATTCAAAGTCTTCAGGGACTCTATGGAACAAAACTACCAAGAATAGCAAAAATTGACTGAATTCTATTTCAATTTTTAAAAAATCTGGTCATGACCCAGTGAAATTATTTAATGGTCTGACCTACAATTTGAAAAACACTGCCTCATAGTAATCATTTCTCTTAAGGTTTACTAATTAAAGCTTTGTTTTTCAAGAGGAAATCATAGCTATCTTTTCTTTTCTCTGAGAGATTTGTAACTTAGTGTTTTATACTTCTTCCCTTGCCTGCCAGGAAACTTAATGCAGGTTTTACACTCTATTACAGCAACATGATTAATCCTTGATGCTGGAATGCTTGCTATTCTGTTTTTAGCTTTGGTTTCCTCCATTTATTTCTGTCACATTGTTTTTGTTTTATTTCTCTTTTTTGTAAAGAGTCATAAAACCTCTTAGGGAAAAAATAGAAATGAATAAAAGAATTAATGAATAAATAAATAATTTAAATGAGAAATCCTGAAAAAAAGATCTAGAGATAAGAATCAGGGATTCCACTTCTGGGTATTTATTGGAAAAGACTAGTTTTTAGTAGAGACTTTAAAATATAACATCATCGTCAAATGTTTTTAGTGCGTGCCCTCCCAATTAAATTGATTTTTAAAATGTGTTGTATGTTAACTCAAAAATATTCTTTGTGAGGTAAATAGAAGGATTTTCTGAAATGTCAGAATAATTAAGGCTTAATAACTCATAATAATAAGTATAAGAAAATTATAAAATGAATGCTAATATGTTCTGTCCGAAGATCACCTCTCTTCATTATTATGTGGATATCATAGATAGAGTTAGTATCATCTAAAAAAATTTTTGCTATTTCTTAATAATAACAAAGTAGGTATAGTATGAATAATCAAATCATCAATAGCGAACATCTAGTCATAACCAATAATTTCAATATTTCTGCTTAACTTAGTCCCTGGAGTTGTTCAGTCTTCCTTCCCATATCTATGTGTCCATTAATGAAGATAATTCTAAATAATCAAGAGTTGCTGTACAAAATTTCAAACAAAGTGAACTTTTATGTACTTTCCTCACTTAATAAAACTCAATAAATTTCATGGATTAAGTGTTTCAGTGAAAAAAAAAGGATAATAAATTCATTAATCTTAAAATATTAAGATCACATTTTCCCAAAATTTGTCAAAAAAGTTACAATTCATGAGAAAAGTGATAGAGGGCAACTGAGGAAACCTTTATTTTTAAAAATTAGTAATATTTAACATATACTAAAGAATAATATGTCTTTTAAAAGATATAAAAATAAGCTTTCTATAGTTAGTTTTTCTAAAAACAATGGAATTTGATGTTTTTCTATTTTTGTTTACTGAAGAATTGAGAGTGTTAAAACTCAAGATCTGTTTTCAAGCACTATATCACTATTTCCCAAAATATAATTTTTTAACATTTTCAGAAAATCTGGTAAACATTAATTTCATGAGTACCTTTCCTTTTTTGTATCAATTCATTAATTAAAAAATAGTCAAAAGACAAAATACATATACATATTTTGTGAGTAATAGGGTGGTTTCTTCATTTTTATCTATTCATTTACTTCTATATTTATATTTGTATATTTAAAAAACCCATTTACAAACCATAGTATATACTATAAAATGCTTTAAAAATCAAATGTGGTGAATTTTGAATTTAAAAATTTTTAAAGGAATTAATAGACACTACTCATTGAAAAATATTTTGGAGGCTAATTGCTAAGAATAGTTTGTGGTTGTTGATAGCAGCTTCTAATGCATATTTAAACCAGAAATCTCTAAAAGTGATTCATATAAATAATATGAATATTTACTCATTTATGTTAATCTGATTATGAGAGCATCAAATCATATGGTAATTCTGTTTTTATAGTTGACAGTTTCTGCAAAGCCCTTGTTTTATTATTGTATATTGGAAAAGAAGAAGTAGTAATAGAAGCAATCTAAATGCCCATAAACAAATGATTGGGTAAAGAAGTTATGGTTCATATGTATAATGGAATATTATTCAGCAGCCATTGGAAAAAAATAAAATCCTACCATTTGGAATGACATGGATGGACCTAGAGATTATTAGACCGAGTGAAATAAGTCAGAGAAAGATAAATGCCATATGATTTCACTTATATGCGGAATCTTAGGAACAAAAAGAACAAACTAATCAAAAACAGACTCATAAATATAGAGGACAATCTGGTGATGGAAAGAGAAGAGGGGGGTTTGGGGGGTGGAAAAATGAGGTGAAGGGTTATAAAAGTATAAATTAGTAGTTGATAGATGGTCATAGGGATGGGGAGCACAACATAAGGAATATAGTTAGCATTAATGTATTGGCTAGATAGAGAGCCAGAGGAGAGAAAGAGAAATTAGGGGGATCATTTCATAAACTATATAAATGTCTAACCAATGTACTGTATACCTGAAACTAATAAAGTAAAATTAAAAAAAAAACTTACTTTTTAATCATTAAAGACTTGTTAAAGAATATTAATCAGCAATCTACATTTGTACCACTAATAATATATCACTAATACATCTGAAATATATGAGAGATAAAACAATATAGAGATTAAGAACATGGATGCTAGAACGAGCAGCCTGAGTTCAAGCCCAGTTTCTCCAGTTACTATTTCTGTGACCTTGGACACGTAACAACCTTAAGAAACAAAAGAACAAGACAAACAAATAAAAACTCATGGCACAGGCAATAGTTTAGTGGTTACCAGAGTGAAAGGGAGTAATGGAGATAGATAAGGGTAAAAGGGGTCGAATATATGGTGACAGATGAAAATTTAACTTTGAGCAGTGAACACACAATACAATATACATATGATGTATTATTGAATTGTACACTTAAAACTTATATAATTTTACTTACTGATATCACCCCAATTAATTTAATAAAAAAAATAGTTTTCCTCATTTGAAAAATAAAGAAAGATATATGATATCTGTCTTACAATGTTGTTATGAAGAACAAATGAATTAATATTTATAAAGTAGTCAAAACAGAACCAGGGAGAGCAGAATCACCATCAAGTGTTTGTTTGAGTAAAATAAATAAGGAGATTTATTACTCTTCAAATAAGAAATGATAACCATCCAATATTTAAAAAGTATATGTCATTTTTAAAACTGAATGAAACAGATATCATGTAGAAACAGTAGATTTTGTTTTTTTTAAAAAAAACATTTCCACTTCTTCACTTTTTTTTTCCAAATGAAATCATACAGGGAATCTCAGAATAGAAAATAATGTTATTGCCATGGGGCAGAAGGCATGGATCTTCACCCATACTGCCTTTGTTTGCTTCTCTCAGAAGCCTCTGAGTTATGCCATAGACTCTTGAGTTTCAAAAGATGAGTTTAAAAATTTCTGATTTTGATTATAGTCTTGTTTTATGGATGAGGTAACTGAGTTGGTAAATGGTCTACTTTTAAGATAACACAGCTTATTAGCTTCAGCAAACACTAAAAACCAAGAATCCTTGTCCATAGGACAATTATTCAATCTCATGGCTCTTTCAAAACCCTAAATGATTTGGCCTCTACTGGGTAAGATGAAAACATATTTTACAATTTAATTTCCAAGTGATCCTAATATCTCAGTTTAGAGACGTGTCTTCTGATGATATTCCTACAGTTAAATGCCTCTTCCTCCTAATCTATCATTATGACTCATATGAAAAGGAAAATAATATTTAACTTCCTTAATTTCTTGTCAGTTGAATAAAGCTCTCCATATGCAAACTAAGATCAAGTCAATGCAATGTTAAAAATATACCTGGGTGTGAATTCCATCAGTTATAGAGAATTAGCCAGAGCATCCACAAAAAAAAAAAAAAAAAAAGGATAGATGTTCAAATTATAGCTTATATCTACATGACATTTTAAGTTGTACAAAATGCCTTCATAAACACAGTAACAGGACTCAAAACATTATAGTTAAGGGACCAGAGGTGTTAAAATATTGTGGTAATTAATATAGGTAACAAACAAATGTCAAGATTTAAGATTGGCTCAAATCTACTTGGGCTCAATTTTTATATATTTTTTAAAGATTTTAACAATCAATGTGTAGATGTCTATTTTTGATCTCTAATTGCTAAATTGTATAAAAATCAACTTGTTCAAATGATTGGTGTTAAGGTAAAATGTTATATAGCACAGGAGAATATTACAAATTTAGAGAAGAACCTAAAATTTGTACTACTGAGAAAGCTTCTGAATATAAACAGACTATTAAATTCCCCTTATTCTTGATATGCACAAATATGATTATTTTAGAATTGATTTCCCTTCTTTGGGCATTGATGAACATATAACTTAATGTATTTATTACAAACCTATTTACATCTCAGGGCCAAAAATAAATGGTGGCCATTAATGGCTATTTACACATTTTAATCAAAACAATGCTAATTAGACCATTGGATTAAGCCTTAATCTTGGATTGTGAATAAGGTTAAGGATGGTGGTATCATATCTATAAACTACTAGCCTCAGTGTAGTCATAAAAATTTGGCTGAATGCTGTTTCTTAAATAGAGCAAAATGACATGAAAAAAAAATGTGTACCATCAGCTAGCTGTTCTTCCCTTAATAAGATTCTCTGGTGTGCAAATCACTACAGTGGAATGATGCAATGGAGCATAAGGACAATGAATCAGGTAATAAATTGAGTGTAACACTAATTATATTCACTATGAACAGAAATATATACATTTGATGGCCATGATGGCACACCAATGTTTAAAACCCAAGGTAAAAAAAGCATTTCAACTTCTCTCTTTCTGAAAACTCAACAGCTTACTACAGTCTGGGACTGGCATCAAATTCTATGTATCTACCTGTATTTTCAGCATGAAAACCCAATTCCTATTATTATTAAGTTTTATAAGAAAATCAGGACATACCAGTATCTGTTTAATAACAAAGACATCATGATGTCAGACTTAACACACTACAGAGTTCTAATAACTCTTAAAGTGTATACTTGTCTCAAGTTGAAGCCAGTATTGGAAATTTTACATCACCTACTTTGCCCGAAAGCATTAAAAGGTACTTCCATAACAGCTAGCTGAAAAAAAATTAGTGACTTTTCACAACTTTGCCTAACTTTTGGTTTAATTCCGAAGTTGATAATAGTTAAGTCTTATGATATTGGTACTGCCCTGAATTTATCATACATTTTGTGTTGCCTTTAAGATAAAATAAAATATTCATGTGTGTCTCTGCAAATTTGAAAGGTATATGTGTTTTAGATAGATTACTAGCTACATGAAAATTTGTTTTTTCACATTTCTTTTAGTTCTGGAATTGCATGGATATAAAATATGCATATTCTGAAACTAAACAAAATACTTTAGTAATCTCTGCATTACAATGACCCTAATTCAAGTCCAATGATAGATTGAAAGAGGTTGTTTCTTTTTCTATTATATATTTAAATTAAAAATAGGAAGATGTAGTTTCTACTAATGAGTTTTGTAGGGCTGTTTTAATATGATGTCCCTTAGGAGATTTTCTCACTCGGTGTGAAAGCTCCTAAGAGGTGCTTGTGCACCTGATTAATTCATAAATGACGCTGAGGGCTGCACATTTGCCCAACCCTAGTTAAATCATAGTAGGCAGCTAGTCCTCTGTAGGATGCATTGCAAATTGTGATGCTCTTATTATACACCTAATTACAGCATTCTACACCAGTCTGATTCTTTTCATAAATTCTTGTAATTGTTTTGTCCATTTTAAAACTTAGACATTGAGGTTTACTAAAATGACTTCAATCCATATGATTGTGATGGAACAATGACTTGTGACTTAACAAAAAATTGCTTTTGAAATTTAAAAAATATATATAGATTTTAAGAATATATATTTTTAAGAAAATATATATATACATATATATGTAAAGTGATTAGAACAGTGCCTGACACATAGTAAGTTCTATATCAGCTCTTATGCAGAGATTTTATTTTTCCTCAATCTACCCAATCTCTCACTGAGATATACTATTTTCCACTATTTTGCTTTAGTCCAAACTAGTTTTCACTGCTGCTTCTCCTATCCTTTGACATTGCTTC
This sequence comes from Rousettus aegyptiacus, assembly GCF_014176215.1. NCBI lineage: Eukaryota > Metazoa > Chordata > Mammalia > Chiroptera > Pteropodidae > Rousettus > Rousettus aegyptiacus. The sequence continues at coordinate 72,586,575 of NW_023416288.1, forward strand.
TTTTTTGATGCTATTCTAGATGGGAGGAGAAGTGTTTCCCCTTTAAAATTATAGAGACAAGTGGATAAGAGTTTCATCAAACAGAAATTACGATAAGTAATACATTTTTTCTAGATTTATAGCTAAAAAACATTGGCCCAATGTATATATAGCATGTAACTCAAAATATTTGACTTCAAATATGCCTTTCATAATTTCTTTCTGTTATATGAAGCAACAGCATTTATCAAGATACAGCATTTATTGATGTCTATAAGATAACTGTTCAAGTACCTTCCGAATCCCAGCATTGTTTCTGGGACACAAGTTCTATCTTCTTATGTTGGGAGCCATTCTATTGAGCTGAATCCATCACTTAACTCATTCAACTAACAAGTCAGAGTTATTATTATTATTTATCTGTTCCTGTAGATAGCAGGTCCAGGAACTGTCTGAATATTTACCTAAACTTGGTGGCTACTCCTTTAATACAGTGCTTTTTTAAATTCAAAAGTCCAAAGACGTCAAGTAAATTAAAGAAAAGAGAGGGATATGCATACTACTAATGATTTAAATGAAACACAAAGGAAAATGAGCTCAAAGAAGTTAACAGGCTTATCAGAAATTTGACAACTAGTTAATGGTGTGGGTAGAATACATGGCTTGTGAATCATAGATATTTTTTGTTTCCATTCTGTATTTTATCACAGAGCACAAGAGACAGAAAGAAGGAACTATGAAAAGGAAAAACTATAAATGTGAAAACATATTGTGAATGTCAGCCTAACACTTTTTTTCTTTTAATGCACCAGTCACAGAATCACCCAGAACTTGAAACTCTTATGACCTTTCCATCTGACATAGTGGAATTGTTTTGAAGCTGCTAAAAAATTTTAGACACATCATGTCTAAATAGGTACAATACAGAAATTTTTCCTTAGATAAATATGTTCTAATAATACAGAGCTTTCATTTTTAAAAATTAGTCAGTTTATTAAGCACAATTGCAAAGACCATTTTTCACAGTTCTTCACATTTTAGACTAAAGAATAAGGAAATTTGATCATGGTAAAGCCATTCTGACCCCAGTCAAAATAAGGTAAAGAAATAAGTGGATACATGTGTTGGTAGGATAAAAATTCCATTAAGGTTGAATGAGCTGGATGATGCTCTAATCTCTTATTGGACAAAGAAGTACATTGTCTTTAGAATAAATAGCAAACCTAAGATCCTGGTCTCTTAATATATGTGGTTCACTGTGTATATGGTGCCAGTGGTGATGACATTGGTGGGAAGACAGATTGAAGATGAATCTCACTACAATTTATAAAAAGGAAAAGAGAGATTGTTTCTGTTGGTGTCTTATCCATATCATTAACTGGTTATAATAGAATGATATTTTTCTCAACATTACTTTACTATCTAGCATTAGCTCAAGAAGTGAAATATTCAGATTAAGTCTAAATAGAATAATAGAATAAATAGAATTATAAAGAGTTTAATTTACCAAGTTATCTGAACAAAATCAATTATAAAATAAAAATTTCTTATTTACTTTTGGTTAGATTGAGGAAAATAAAATCTCTACATAAGAGCTTATATAGAACTTACTATGTGTCAGGCACTGTTCTAATCACTTAAACTACTTTTCAAGCAGTTTAAGTAGTATGATGTACTGGGTATTAATCAAACACTACCATAATACTTATAAATATTATTTTTGAATTTTATCCCTAACAGTCATGTTGCTTTTATAAGGATCTCAGGATATGATCTCTTGAGATTTTAACTGCATCTATGTATGAGTATACCACACTAACTAAAAAAGAAAAAACTACAGGTTTTTTCTTTTTTTTTTTTTTTTAGCGGGTGGCACATAAAAGAGGTGATTGAGATTCTAATATACCACATAGCATGAATTAAAAAAAAAAAAGTGTAGTGAGCTATATAAAAGTAAAGTCATTCTTAAAGCTGGAATAAAAATATACTACAAACAAAATTTCTTTGGTATTTTATAAAGCTTATACTGAATTTGAAATTTTTTTGCAAATTAAAATGGATTAGTATTTGACTATATCAATTAAATATGATATGTTATCAATTAACTTTACCTGTTTCTTTTTTTTTTAATTTTGTTTTACCTGTTTCATTTTACTTTCTACATCTCTCCCTCTCTTTTATTTTGGGTTGTCATTTGGTAGCCATTCGAAATATCCTAGATTGAATATGGAACACAGGAGATTCTAGTAAGGATTCTACATCTCTCATTTAATAGAGGAGGACCATAGAAGTATCTGAGTATTAGACAATGAATCTGAAGAGGTTTCAGATTGGGATTAAAGGAAAGAGAATTCACTACTTTGGTAACTGGAGGGCATGGCTGTGGTAAGATTGGATGCCAACAATGATTGCTCCTATGAAGATTATACAAGTTAGAGGAAGTCGGAGAATGTTGATGAACAAGTTAGCTTTCTCCTAACCTCTTTGAATTTAGTTTACTCATGGAGAGATGAAACAAAACATGACAAAAGGCAATATAATTTTGAAATAGCAAATTTAAACAAAGTGGCTAAATATACCTTAAAATGACAGGCTTATGTAAAAATGGAGAAGTCATAAGCTAAGTTATAGAGGAATAACGAATAATATAACTTTGTACATCTGAGGTTATGATTATAAAATTGTACCTCACCTTTGACATAAAAATTTAGAGAAATTATTAAAGAATGCTCTAACTTTCTAAATACTTTGTCTTCAATTTTGGATTTAAGGTAGGAGAAGAACATTATTCTGTCTGAAACTGTTGTTTATCCTGGAAAATCAAAACAAATAAATTATTTTTTTAATCAGCTCCAAGTTTTTAATCCAAACAATACTTATTGTGAATAAGTCAAGAGACAAAGATTCAGATAAAAATTTTTAATCTAAAATCACACAAATTATTTACAGCAAGGGACAATGAACCTTGAATTTAGCAGAGTCTTTCAGCAGTAATCTAGGAATAAATATTATGATTGTCCTCATTATTGATATTACCTCTCACTCCAATCGTTTAGGAGAGAAGCAGAGCATTCAGGGTGAATCCCTTTGTCTCATCCACATCTCCCTCCATGATAATGTTGTAGACAGAGTTGGAAGCAGGCTTTGAGAGAGAAACTTAAACTTGCCAAATGATCTCTCATACTGGAGTTTTTTATTTCTTTGCAGAATGCTACTCCGAAAGCTGCAGTACAATCTCTGCACAGCAGGGATGAAGAAAGGAAGGGGCAGTTCATGAATGCTCATGTTTAAATCAGTCTTGAGTGATATTAGTCCTAAGATGTTTTGAACTTAACTGGTGACAAATCCAACATTTTGCTTATATTTACAATCATGGTCAAAACTGTTAGTATAAAAGTAAATTTTATGAACAGAAGGATTACAACTAAATTTCTGTCCACTCCAATTGGTATTTATGTGACAGTTTAACACTCTAAATATGATGTAATAGCTCTACTAAATTTTAGACTAAATGCTACCATAAAGATCTACAACATTAAAAATATTGGCATGTGGCATTCTCCTATTCTAAAAATTTATGAATTTTAATAAAGTTGCTTAGATTTTATTGTTCACAGTTATAATTATTCTTAATCCAGCAATATTATTTAAAGAAAATTAAAATTATATTAAAAAAATTAAGAACAGAATTATATTTTCATCTTTCCCATTACTTTTTATATGGCAATTATTAATTTTATCATACTAATAAATAAAAGAATACTTAATTGCTTAAGATGGAAACTACACTTAGTTTTGTAAATTAACATGTGTACAGATGTATTCTCGTAATAACAGGATTTTTTTAAAAAAAACAAACTATATGTACTTTGGTTTAGTACTAAAACTATTAAAAAGTCTTTATAAGAAAAACAACAAAAAGAATACTACGTAATTGTAGTGAATAGATAATGATTGTGATAATAACTAGGCTCCAAATCAATGAAATACATCCAGTTCCATGTAACAAAAAGTAACAACATTGTACATTAAAAAATGTAAAATGAAGTTTAGGAAATTATTTTTGAGCACTTTCTAAATTGGATAATTTCACCAATCTTCCTTCACTGTCCTTCTCTTATATTAAACGCATTACCAACTATTATTTTTAATTTTGTTTGCTTATTTTTTCAGTTCATTTGGACACAGTTTTATTGCTGGGTATAACAAAGTCAACAAGAGGTATTAGCTGTTCAGAGGAGTTTCACAGTTAGTAAGAAAAAGTATTCATTTACTCATTTATACTTGCTCCAAATGTATAAAAAATAAGTTAAGACAGTGTTAAAAATACATTATAATGCACAACATAAATAAAAAAAAAACAGGTAAGAATAATGAAGGGAAGAATAAATAAGGGTTGAGAGATAAAATATTATTGGAAAGTGATTTGTGCACTATACGCATTCAATGAAATCTTAAATACTTTTGGTGAGATGTGTAAAGTGATAAAACACAATGTGTGATTAAGTATAACAGTAAAAAAGGTACAAAGGAGAGCTGTAACTAAAAGAGGATGGAATACATTTCTAGATAGTATTTTTTAGGGTTTAAATAAATCAAAGATTTTCTAGAAGTAATAGCTGACCTCGCTTTTGAAGAAACAAAAGAAAGAGTAGGTACATAGAATAAGGAGTGGAATAATTCATGCAAAGTTTTGTAGGCATGAAATGGCATAGTATAAGACACAGTAGTGTATTTGGGAAATCAGATGTCGAATTATAAATAGAAGAAAGTACAGGTAGGGTTATTGGTCAGTATGGAACTGAACTACAGTGCACAACTTTTTGTATTAGAAAAGTATAGATAAAGAGAAATGTCAATGATCCAGTTTGAGATGACAGTTTAGTTGAACAATTGTGAAGAGAAGGTGTGACTTACTGTTATTTACAAGTTTTTATTGGAAAAAAGAAAACATGTAAAAAGTAGAGAAAATAATATAGTGAGCTTTTAGGTATTCAGCCCTTAAATTATTGAAGACAGTATTGTTTGATGTATATTTTTATCAATCACTTTGCCCCACCCCAACACTACCGCTGGAATATTTTGAAATAAATTTCAGACATTGTACACACATAAAACATTAATAGTAATCTCTTCAGATCCTCTAATACTTAGTCAATATTAAAATTTTCCCAGTTATTCTTCTAAAAATTCTTAAAAATAATAAATTAAGGATATTTTTGCCCTGGTTTTATCTGTATATTTTATATAGAAGTGCATTTTTTTTGTTAAACTAATCAAAATATTATTAATATCAATGGATGTTTCGAATGGTAGTGGCTTACATTGAAACTCTATATTTAAATTCTAGGACACATGATTCAGCTGTCCACTGTTATGAGATGAGCTACTACAGAGTCAGTATCATCTACCATTTTGAAAATGGAGAAAAGGTGGCAGAATATAGCATAATTTTATTTTCAAAGATGCATTAGTGAAAGTTCATTTCACAAATGATTTCACTACTTTATGAAGAGTTGGAAACTGCTTGAATATGTCTTTATCTATTTAAGAAAATACTTTGGGTAGCTAAGGAAATGGATTAGCTATAGAAAATGGATAAAATAGTTACTAAAATCAATTCCAAGAAAACAAAGAAAAACATAAACCAGGCAAAAATACATTTTCAGTGCAAAATGTTTAAGCATTGTGCATTCTGTCATTTGTTAAACCACAAATAAGCATACATAGAGACATGATTTAATGTGCTTTTGTTGCTAATATAAATAAAGCTTGGGGCACTGTTCTGCAAATCAACCAGACAGGGTCATGAATTACAAATTATTTTATATAATATTATATTATATTATATAACATTTTATATATAATATAATATAATATATAATACAATATTTTATATATAATATAATATTATATATAGAGAGAGAAAGACAGATAGAGAGAGAAAGAGACAGAGAGAGAGAGAGAGAGACAGAGACAGAGACAGAGACAGAGAGTTAGAGACAAATTGGAAAGTTAAATTACAGTTAGGCATGAAGGAATGTTCAAAACAAACTACAGATGAGTAAGAAGACAAACCAGAACGAACAGACTAGTTCTATAATGCACATTCTACCTGATAAAGTTAAATTCAGTATAGATACTTCAGAAAACTTACTATTTGTAATATTTTATCAGAATTCATAGACATTCTCATCTGAACTTCAGCAAATATTTAAATGGTTCCCTCACTTATAAGTGAACGTGTTTATTAGGCAATAACAAATGGGAAAATAAAACCAAACCTCACATGACATAAAATGAGAGTCAACATATAGTTTATTTGAAAGGAAAAATTTTCAACTAAAATTGTTGCACTCACTAACTCAATTTTTTCCTGTATTTAAGGTAAAAGTGATTTTTAAAGTGTTCATTTTAAAGGGAGATTTTTTTAACTTAAATAAGTTTATTGGGCAAAAATCTTATTTAGAAATCAAAAATTGTTTTTAAAGCCATTCTTCAACACACACACACACACACACACACAGACACACACACACACATTCTTTATCAGAGATAGAAAAAAAGAAATCCTAGATCATTAGTGACTTAGTGTGCAAGTCCTTTGTGACTATAAATTCCTTCATTCTATTCAGCAATGGCCAGCAACGCTAAACACAAGGTAAACAATTGCTCCCAACTTCAGAAGCCTGCAGAGGTCAGTATAGCGACAGCAATAAGACATCACATAGATGAATTGATCAATGCTAAAGGTGGAGCATTAGATCACATGCTTTCCATTTACACAAACCAGCATCTTGAACATTAAAAAGAAATTTATAATAATTAGAATAGAATACCCTTTGAGAAATTTGTCTAAATAAGAAAACCAGCATTTGGAAAATCATTCTGCTTTAAAGGTAGGGAGGCAGAATTAAAAATGAAATTTAAAATTAAAGTAATAACCACTTTATATAAAAATAAATGTCCTTTGTGTCAGCTGAAAGATTTAAGAAATGTTCTACTCATTTGAACTGGGGATTGTGTTCCTTATACTTGATTCAGCAGCTTCTGGTATCTGTCAATAAAGCTCACTATTAATGGGCAAAGCTATGCTTCTTTAACACTAATATATAAGTGATGTTTTTGTTTGTTTGTTTGTTTTTGATTTCTAATTTTTTTTTATTTTTAGCGATATGCCATACAGTTACATGTAAATATTTCTTCCAAACACAACCATAGTTCTCAGTTACAATTTACAGTTTTCTATACATACATTGAAGATAAGTATTTAAAATTTGAACATGTAAATGTGTACATTTATGTATGTGTGTTTCTTTTCTTATGAAGATATTTTTGTAATTTGTTTTTTAAAAGTGAAAAACTGACAAGCTTTAGAAATTGTACTCTAATATCCAGAAGCCTCCTTCTCCATGATGACCTGTCAGCGACCTTTGTCATGACACTGAAGGACTACCCTCTCCAGGGGTGTGAAGTAATTTAACTTCAATAGTTCCTCTACTTCAGACATATATAATACAGAGACTATAAACATATACTGTAGGCCCCAGCTAAGCTGACACCATCAAACGCACTCAGTTTAGAATTTGCAGACATGGTTTCAGTGTCAGATCTCTCTTGCAACAGGGAAGGTTAAAGGAAAACTAGCTAAAGCGAACTGGGCTTTTGCTGGGATGGTAATTATCTATTGTGAATTAAGTTCCTCATACTTAAAAATATACTTAATGCTGTAAGTGCCACTGTTTGTCTGGTGTTTCTAATGTCACTGTGGATGGGCCAAGTTAAAGCTTTTTCAAAAGATCCGAAGATAGACAGACAGAAAGCGAGGATTAAATAAGTGAATGTTTTAAAATAATATCTATTTATCTACTCTTTTAAATTTAAGCTTTACCTTTTCCTATATGTGCTTTGGTAGGCACATATGCAAAACAAGTCAACGAGGTATGCATGTAAGAAATGTGTTTTTAGTCTCAAGAGATAAAGGTTCATTTTACTTTTTTCTACTTTTATATTTTTTGCAACTTTTATCTTAAATTTTAAAAGCTCTAAAAACAATCTCAGTGTTCCTATTGTATGGCTACACTGCTTAATTCATGTCAGTATAATGAACTTTTAAAAGTATGCAAATTAGGCAAAGATAAATAATCCCACAGTGAATATAAAATGAAATTAATAATGTTAATTAATACCTACATATCACATTCTATATTCTACCAAAAAGTAACTATTGAATTTACATAAACAGGTTACTTATTAAGCTACAAATAAAACCGAAAAAAAATTGTAAATGCATAAAGTATTTGGGATGTTATTTAACACAATGCAATAAAACCAGTAGAGTTAGTAGAGTTAGAGTCAGAGAGATGTAATGACTGAAACATATGAAAGAAGATAAAAGATGTTACACTGCTGTCTTTAAAACTGGAGAAAGGGGCCATGAGCCAAGGAATACGAGCAGCGTCATGAAGTAGGAAAGGCATGGGAATGGATCTCCCTGCAAAAAGAGTACAGCCCTGTGGACATATTTTAGACTTCTGATATAAGCATATCATTCATATATATATATATATTATATATATTATATGTACAGTAAGTTGCATATTCTACTTAATAAAACATAAAAGATTATATAATTCATAAAATCATATTTTGATAAAATTATTATATAATAAAATTATGTTGCTTTCAAGGTGCTAATAGTAGTAATAGGAAACTAATATACCTAATAAAGAAAAGGATAAAAAACTTATAAAGGGAATTAAAATACGATAATGTAGGCTGAGAGTAGTATAATTCAATACTAGAAACAAAAAGGTAAGCCACAAATTAAAAAAAATATTTTTAATATATTTGGTCAATACAGATATTATTATATAGATGATTCTTACATATTAATTATAATAAAATAAGACATATTTAAAGAAATTGAACCATTAAACAAATGATTAAAATAAATGCAAATGTCTAATAAACACATAAAATTATTCAGCCTCACTTTTAATCAGTGAAAGCTAAATTGACATATAGCATTCTCTCCCCCGTCAAAAAAAGGTTGATGGAATACCTAACTTCTGACTATTAATGAAAAGCTTGCTAATTTACATTTTTAAGTAATAGCTTTATTGATACATGATTCACAAATCATAAAATTCTTCTTTTTATAGTATACAATTCAGTTTTTAGCCTATTTGCAGAATTATGCAACTATAAACACCATCTATTTTTTATAAATTCTTCTCCTTCTAAGAAATAATAGCCAGGAAATCACTGGTTTGATGTAGTTTATTTAATTTAATTTTGTTAAAATTTTCAATTATAGTTGACTTTCAATATTATATTAGTTTCAGGTGTACAGCATAAAACCACTATCGAATTTTAAGACATTTTCATCATCCCATTTGTACCCATCTATGTTATTTCTTCTTCCCCTTGTATGACCGCTAATCTATTTTCTATCTTTTTTGATATCATTGTACTGGACATTTACATAAATGGAATCATCCATTTGTGGTCTTTGTTACTAGCTTCTTTCACTTGGAGTGAGGTTTTAAGGTCCATCCATATTGCAGCATTAATCAGAGCTTTATTGCTATTTATGACAAAAAATATTTCATTTTAAGAATTTCCACATATTCTTTACCTGTTAATCAGTTGATGGATATCTGTTCTGTTTTCCACTTTTTGGACTATTATTAATAATGCTGCTATGCACATAAATAGACAAGTTCTTGTGTAGACATTTGTTTCAGAATCTCTTGGATATATAACTAGAAGTGGAATTACTGAGTTATACAATAATCATGTATTTAATATTTTGAGAAACTGCTGAAATGTTTTCCAAAGATGTTGCACCTTTGACAAGCAATGTAGGACAGTATTAATATCGTCACATTCTTGCCAAAAGTTATCAATGTCTCTCTTTTTAATTTTAATAACCATAAAAATATATTTAATTATGGTTTGATTTTCATTTTTATAATAGTTAATGACACTGAGTATTTTTTCATGTATTTATTCGCCATTTTTAGATAAATGTCTATTTAAATCCTGTGCCAAGTTTTTAATTCAGTTTTTCGTCTTGTTGATTTGTAAGAGCCTTTATGTGTTCTGTGTCCAAGTCTCTTATTAGAGATGTGATCTGCAAATATGTTCTCTTATTCTGTGTGTGTTTTTAAAAATTATTTCCTCAATGGTGTCTTATGAAGCACAAAAAGTTAAATTTTATGAGATCTAATTTATCTTCTTTTTTTTTTGTCACCTGTGCTTTTGGTGTCATATCTAATAATACATTGCCAAACCTAAGTTCATAAAAATTTACTCCTAAGTTATCTTCTAAGAATTTTAGAGTTTTAGTACTTACATTTAGGTCAATGATATATTTTGAGTTAATTTATTGTATATTTTGTGAGTTGGCAGTACAATTTCATTCTTTGCATGTGAATATGCTATTGCTCAATACCAATTGTAAGGAAGACTATTCTTTCCTTATGAAATTTGCTTGGCACATTTGGTTGTTGTTGTTGTTGTTGTTGTTGTTTAGTGACTTAAAGAGGCTACATTTTTAAGTAGGAATTTTTTGTTATGTGCAGGCACTAACGTCTGCTCAGTGAGCTTGGTGGTCAATTAATGACAACACAGAGATTATCTTACATGTTTAGAAATAATAAATCTCTCAGCTTTTGATAAGTGGTTCTCTGTGTTGGAAGGCATGCTTCAATGCTCTAATGCGTAGTCAACAACTCTGCCTTAGCCTTCTATTCCTGTTTGTGGAGAGCTTCAAGGTCAGCTAGATGTGAGCAATTAGGGTATTCTCAGCTTTTTCTTGAGACGTGCACAGCTCTATACATATGCTTGTCATTCTAGATTCTCAGGAGTATATTGGAGCTTTACAGAGCCATTTATGGAAATAGCCCCCAGATTTCTTTTTAAGATTTTTTTATCAGCCCCTTATTAGCACTGACTAGTACTTCAGCTCAGGCTGCTTTGATATTAAATAATTACCACTGACTAACTTTCAACAAATGCTCTAGGAATGTGGCTGTCCACACAGAGCAAACTCTGAGAGAGACCAAATAAAGGCAAACCCTGAGAACAAAGTTTTTCAAGAAACTGCCAAACTGTATATTTCTCTGAGAATGGGGCTATTGGGGATCTCTTCTAATAGTTACTAGGTGGCTAATTTTTTACAGACACCTTAGTTGTGAGGCTGTTGGTTTGCAAGAGTGCTATGTACCTGGGGGCGGGGTATGAAATAGGGAAAATTAAAATTATACGAAGCTCACTGTTTCTACTAAGATTCAGCCATTTCTCTTGATAAATATTCCTTGGATTTTTGCAAGTCTTTGGTTAAGTTTTTAAGATTCTTAAAAAGTTAATTTTAATAATTTTCACCAGCGGTCTCATTGTTTCTACGGAGGAGCACATTTTCCAGATATTCTTTTTCTGCCATTCCCAATGTGCTTCTCTTAATTTACTTTTAATATAAATTATTTTGTTATAAATTTAAATGTATTTAAACTATGTGTTCTATTGATAGGGTTCCAAAATATACACTAGAAACATATATCCATAAACTTCAGAGCCTATGGTAAGTAATTTTAGCTATAATCATTTTATACATTGTCCCTTTTGAGGCTATGAAATATCCACTATATCCCTCCACACAATCTACATTAGGACACAAATTCACTTACTCGCTTGCTCATGTAAAATAATATTTTATTTAAACTGTGATATTTAGAATATGCTAGAAATTGTATAAGTTACAATTGCTTAAGCTTAGAAAAATTATGAAAAGTTTTAGATGAAAACTTAAAACTTAAAATTTTTAAATGCGATACATTGTTAATTTACGGTTCTTTTTGGAGTAAGTCACTAGAACATATTTGAAGACTATCCTAATAGTAAATGAGTTTGAAGGACCCATTTGAAAAGGAATGAGAAGACCTAAGTGGTCACTATCTAGACTAGGAGAGCAAAATACAAAGTTCTTTTAACTTGTCCGTTTAGGAATATGACTTTAAACCTAAAAACAACAAACGAACAGGACAAACAAACAGAGACTCATGGATAGGGACAATAGATTAGTGGTTACAAGAGGGAAGCGGGGAAGAGAGAGTTAGATGGGGTAAAAGAGGTCAAATATGTGGTGACAGAAAGAAATCTAACTATGGGAGGTGAACACACAATATAAAATATACTGTTAAAAATACACAGTTAAAATATATAGTCGAAACTTACTAGATTTCACTAACCAATGTCACCATAAAAAATTAATAAAAAATGTAAAGAATAAAAAAAGAATATGACAGTATTAAAGGATATATATGTATATGTGTGTGTATAGATATCCAGATATATAAAATCAGGATAGAAAAAACGTGAGGAAAGTAAAGAAGAAAATGAGGAGGGAAGCACCAGGGCTAGAGATTAGAGCCTGTGGAAAAGGACAAGTGAAAGATCCCTCATGGAAGATGGTCAAATGTCTTTTAAGAACAAGGATTTCTAAAAATCAAATTTAAATTATTTACATGTGAATACACAAGCTCTTAATTTATTACCAAAAAAACTACATGTGCAAAACAAACAAAACAAAAATGAAAATGGAAAAATGAGAGCCAGCATGTACAAACTGCTAGTATTCTCAAGAGGGTGTTTCCAACCTGAATCCCTGGTGTAGCTTTGTCTTTCAGTCGTATCATACAACTGAGTCACCAAATCAAACGGACAGCTCATATTCTCTCCCTTGGAAGGATGTAATGTTTCTCCAGTGCATTTTGGAACCCTATTACTGGAGCACTCTGATTCATTGAGAATTCCAAAGAATGCCAACTTGAAACCTAAGAACAATTATTATGAATTTGAGGAACTTCAGCATTAATTTAGAACTGAGTTCCATGAACCGGATGCTACTTATTCAAAAAGTTTTGCACAGAACATATGTAGTATGATCCTGTGGTTAGAAACTTCTCAACAAAGCAACACGCACAGATGAAAGAGATGCTTTGATGGACTTTTTGAGAAGGATTTAGTTTCATCTCCATCTCAGACTACATGTTCGGAATTATATAAACAAGACTTCATAATTTAGCTAATGTTCCAAGATTAAAATTGCCTGGGTTCTCCTAATTGAATCCCAACAGGTCGACTGAATCCAGGAAGCATTGTTGAAGCACGTTTTCAGTAAGTCCAGTAAAGTGGCCCAAGAATATCAGCACAGTCCCAGAGAATCAGAAGACATTTTGGAAATAGTGATTGTGAACACTTAATGATTCAACATTAATGACTTAATGTCTGATAGTAAGGAAAGTTCATTTTCTGATCTTTACTGTCAAGAAGAATAATGGGTGATAAATCTATACCTACATTTAGTGGAATAATATTTTTATCCCTTCTTTTCAGATATAAAGAGATAAGTTTTAACACAGGTACATTTCTATAGCTATGGCATTTCTTAAAATTTTCTCATTATATTGTGTGTCAGATGAGTTTGACTTCCCAGTGAGTGATTTACAGCATGCAAATATTTCACTATACCTGAGAGTGAAGTTAAATGAACTAGCACACACTACTAGCTTTAAACTCAATTTTTTTGTCGTCATTGAAAATAAAAGATTATAAAATATCTTGCTTCAAAAACTATGGTAAGTTATGGTAAATTGCTTCATTTATAATGTATTGTCCTCTTCGAGGCTCTGAAATATCTACTGTATCCCCCACACAATCTTCACTAGGACATAAACTCATTCACTAGCTTTCTCATGTAAATTAAAATTTTACTCATCTTGTTCCTTTAGTCTAAATGTCTTTCCCTTAAGTTTTAAATCTTATCCCTTAAATCGTGTCTTTAGTACTCATTCTTCTATAAACTCTCCTCATTCTTGTACTTTTCTCAAAATGTTGCTTGTACCTCTGAATTACTTTCCTTTGATACGATATTTGTTATTGTCAGTTGGAGGCAATCTCCCCTCCCTAATACAAAGTTCCTTGCAAGCAGGAAGCTTTCAGTTTCTCAGTTATTTAAATTTCTCGAACTTAGTTCCTAAATATTTGGTGATTCACATAGAGAAAAGAGCCCCAAATCTAGGCTTCCATGGAAAACTAGTGGAGGAAAAAATCCAATTACCATGCATTTTTATATTGTGTATTAGGATTTTATGAAGAAAACTCCTAAGCAAATCACAGAGGGAAAATCAGTAGACTGAGGCTTGTATAATACTGAACTTATATTTCTTAAAGAGGCTCTAACTATGTGTGAATTTGCTATAGTCTTTGAGTAGCAAATTCTTTAACAGTGTACATAAAGGTTTTGATTAATTGGAGTAAATTGACAGGTTACTTTAATTGAACAAGTTGATATATTGTTTAGAGTAATACTCTTATTTGGTGTATAGAAAGCCAATAACAAAGAAAATTGACTAAACTTTTCAACTTTTCACTATTTATTTTGACATTGCATAGATATAGCCAAAAGGAAATCTCTCCAAAAATACCTCAAAGAAATTCTTCTTCAACTGCATAAGATCCTGAGAAAATAAAACCCCTTGGCTCTCAAATGACACCTTAAAATTATGAGTATAGTGTAAGGAAATCAGTTCGGCCACGGATTATCAAAACAACAGAAATATAAACCAGGTATCAATTTATAATGTTTGCTGAAATAAATTGACTGTGATTGAAACTGTCAGCAAAGTTTTTTGACACTGAAAATAAAATACCAAACACACTAATGTGGAAAACTTTGGCAATGAATATCACAATCCTCCTTTTAATAATATAATCATACTATAAATTGAACTGATTGATAAATGAAGTTCAAATTGTCTCTTTTTACATGAATTCAATTCTAAATCAAAAGTGTTTTCAAAGTTTTCACATACTTTTTCTACTGGAGTACACATTTTATTCTTTATAGAAACCATTTTGCAATCATTTCTGTTTCTACCAAGCTCCATAGCATTGAATTTCTCTCACTCTGTTCTCTTTGAAGAGTGTGGTTCACCTGGATCTTGGGTAAGATGAGTACATCTCTGTTTTTGTTTGTCATTTGCACCAAAATGTCTCATTTGTATAGATTAGTACAAAAATTAAAAACGTATATAACATATAGACTAGAGAAGGTTCAGGTGCAATAAATTTTTTTTTTTAAGTAAGCTTTAATAGTTTGTGCAAGATAGAGCATTGTGTCAGAATAGAGTTGTGTACCTCCGTGACCGGTATCAAGAAGGGCTCACCCCCTTGAATGCTGTGTTAGCTTAAGATGTGTGGACATACTTTTAGCTGAAGTGTTCTGCCCAGGATGGTGACCTGTGGTCTTCCAGGTTTTAAGTTATCCTATAGATAGAAATCCCTTTTCTATGTCCTGTATGCCCCATCTCCCACCTATATATCAGAGATTGGTTTGAAGAATGAAACAGAGACCTTACAAATGCCTAAAGACCAGAAATTCTGTCAAGGGGAAAAAGAAATTGAAAAGAGAAGAGAGAAAATAAATCCCCAAATCCCTGCACATGCAAAAGCTTTAAAAAATTTTTTCCACTTCTAAAGAAGATGAGTCAAATAAGAGCTCATTCAAAACCACATGAGTAAAAATGAAGTTATGTGTTTTTCACATCCTTCAGAACAGGCTAAAGGATGAAAATGAGGGCGAGTTCCCTATAGTCAAACATGCCCAGAAGTAGCAAACTTTGACTTAGCCACAAGCCAAATAAGCTGCTCCTGAATAATCAGGTCTTGGTTTAAATCCACAGAGATGTTCTTTTAATGTATGTTAGGTGGACTTTTGATTTCATCTCTGGGACAAAGTTTGAAGTTATTTTGTGACTCTGGCACAGAAAATAAAGGGAACTCTTGTAATGGATGGCTCATATAGGCTTATTATGAGTATGTGTTTAACTCCCTCATGTGAATTATATTTTGAATCATTACCACTTGAGAGTCACAAGGTTTCATCTACTTAAGCTCAAGATACCTATGTGGAAAAGCATTCTAAAGCCAACTCACGAGGCAAATATCATTTTAATACTTGAGTACTTAAATACAAATATTATACCAGAAAATAGAGCTTTTTGGTCCTCTTTCTCTTGATTCTACCACATTAAATTAATAGACACTATAACAGACCTACATTATATATCAAAAGAATATTTTTTAAATTCATAGTGGAGGAAAAGAGCCCAAATTCAGCTATGTCTTTTTGCAATATAAATAAGGATTCATGAGACAGAGGGATATGATTACCTTTATCGCAGGATATGATATAAAGTGAATCAGAGGTAGCAAAAACATAGATGCTCAATGAACACTGAAAGCATGAATAGCACCAGGATGCTGAATCTCATTCATTCCTTTTCTTTTTTCTTTCTTTTTTTTTTTTTTTTTTTTTTTACCCTGGACTTATCACATTAGATTGATAATCTTACATGATTTTTTTTTCATAAATTTTCCCTCAAGATGGATTATTCTCCACAGATAATTCAATCCAAAATGCTACCATTACAAATGGATTCCAAATATTTAAGCTTTTCACTGTGCCCTGAATGTGAAGTGGTTTTGATCCTACTTTTGTCAGTGTTAAATCATTCTGGGTGTGTCCTGAAGGAAACCAAGGAACTTTAGAATTTGTTTTAATCCTCTTATGCTCTGCAATAAGGTTCTGAAAGAAGAATACCAATATACTAGGTCAATTCAGAAATATAATTTTTTTTTTAATATCATATTCTAGCCTGCATGTTTATACTGAAAACCTGATTGGCCGAACCAGAACCACATGCTTTTCTAGCTCAAACAAGTTCCAATAATGAAACATCTTAAGCTACAGGGGGGAAAAAAAAAGAGTGAGAGAAAGAGAGCTCTTCTCCTTCCATTTGTTATGGAAGGAGAATGGCTCTGGAAGTTTATTAGTCTGTAGAATTTTATCTCCAATAATATTTGTCTACATTTGGCTATGTAGAAATATGAATTTGACCACTTGTTAAGAAGAGTGAAGATTGTTTAATTTGGAGCAAAAGTAAATGTACCAGTAATATTATTAACAAGAGGATTTTATTTATTATGAAAAGAGTTTTTCAGAAAACATACAAGTACTAGTTAAGGTCATTGGCAGAACTAATAAATTCCAATCCAAAATGTGCATGTTAGGGTATTTTTCATGAGTGTGTGATGCTCTTAATTTAATAACCTGATCTCCGCAATGAAATAAAATAGTGTGTACTCTGCATAACAAGCATATAGTAAACTCTAACTACAGAGGCATTTATCATGCTTTTGGAAAGGGTAAAAGAACAGATCAACACTAACTTTGTATATTTAGTGAAAAGAATTTTGTTTCTGATAAAAAAATAGCTCTCACCTTTCAAAGTTAATTCCTTAATAATTCTTGCAAAAATAAAAAATATATAATATATGTATATAAAACATATATATGTGTGTATATATATGTATACACACACACATATATTAAAAGCATTGTAATAGTGAAATACGTTCTTACATGGTCTTACTTTTCCCCTTTTTTGTTCCTTTGTCAGAAAGTAGGAGTATCCCTTTAAGTATGTCACTATTAGTTCTAGAAGTAATAATATTGTTCTTATTCACTATAGTAAGATCTTGTGGTTACGGTGCTATTCTTAACCACTGCCTAATACAAGAATACCACCCCCGTCTAGAAACATACCTCATATCCAAGAATGCATAAGATCGAACAAAACAATAACCAACAAAAGATCAATATAATAATGACTCAAGCTGAATTTCTATGTCAGAACCATTTTTCTAACTTTAGAAGTACAATCATTCTTTTTTATTAAAATTATGCAACCCTTAAATAACTAAGTAAATGTATTATGTGCCATTAAGGGAATACTTGAAAGTTTTCATTAGCTGTAAAATAAAATAGCTTTAAGCTTTAGAATGTTCTACTCAGTTGGAGACTCTCATGTCTTTGTGATATTCTGGTGACAATTTCTATTCTAAGTGTCAAAAACAACTCTGCTATCTGGAACACATTGTATAGTATTCTCTCCTTTTAATATTCTAATCGTGAGGTGTGAAGTGAAATGGTTGCACAGTGTAATGGTGGTAAAGAAGTGGAGTGTCAATGAGACAGAGAAGGTGACAGACTCAGAATAGGTCCCTGAGGTGCTCTCCAAGTGCACTGAATAAAGATTCCCCTGGGAAAATTTTCTCATTAGTTCTCAGACACAGTTCAGTAATTCAATAGCACCAGGTTACCATTAGTCACAAGACCAAAATATGTTACTTTCCACGCTTTAGTTCCTTTATTTGTATATGTCATTTCAGACTGAAAATTATGAGCCCTACCCTCACACAAAGCTAGTTGGTATGTTGTTTACAGACTGATGTATGATATATGACAAGCAAATTCTGTAGTTTTTTTACTGTTGATACATGAAGCAAATTCAAAAAGAAATAGACATTTGTATTGATTCCAATATAGTTCTCTAAACAACTGTCAATTCCTTTAAACCAGAATTACCACACATGTATGCACACACATACGCACACACATTTTCATAAGAAAATCAGAGACTATTCATTCATTCATAGTTGAATAGAAGAAAAAATCACATTTTCAAAAAGGTCCCTGACCCTTATTTATGCTAATTAGAAAGTAAACTTTTGTCATTCCTTATAGGGAGTCTATTTTTTAAAAGCAGTTACCATTTAGCGATTACATTCTGTTTCAGAAATTATAAATTCTTTCTAAAATCAGAAAATATTAAATGATGTACTATACACGTCAATATAAAATATTAACATTATGCACTATAACAGAGAGGAAACTCTTAAAGACCCTGGTTAATTAATTTTCCGTGTAATTACTGACTAAAAAAATTTAAAATGCGTAGATCATAATTCTACATGTTGTATTTTTTACTGTCATAAACAATATGTACCTTTTCCTGTGCTGTGAAAGTTAACTGCACTCCCACTCCACATTTGAAGGCATAATGGGTTAGGGGGCTGTCTACTTCATTACTCA
The DNA here is from genome assembly GCF_014176215.1 of Rousettus aegyptiacus. NCBI lineage: Eukaryota > Metazoa > Chordata > Mammalia > Chiroptera > Pteropodidae > Rousettus > Rousettus aegyptiacus. Next base: position 72,605,557 of record NW_023416288.1, read on the forward strand.
CCAGGTCTGAAAAAAAAGGAGTATCCACTCCCACTGCTTATTTGAATCCTTATATTAGGGAAGCAAAAATAAAATCTGTGAAAGTAAAAATTAGATATTACATTAACAGTTTGTTGTAGATATTTGTATTTTAGAAGATAATTCATAGTATTTTACTTTGCAAATTTTAGTCATTACTTTGCAAATGATGATTATTCTTATGTATTTAAAAGGTTAATACATAGCATTCTGAAAAATTATTCAATGTACTTTGTGATGTATATTTTAGTGGAAATATAACTTAAATGCATTCACCTAAGCATCATGACAGAATAGAAGAGGAAGTTAATCTTCAGCGATGCAAACTGTATGTTTCTTAGAAAAATGCAATGTGATAAGTAAATTGCAAGAGGAAGTTATTTGTTAGAAAGAACAGACTTTTCCAAATGAATTGGTTAAAAACATTTCCTAATAGAAACATACTCTTATCAAAACAGTCATGATCAGGATTGTAAACAAATCATCAAATGCTTCTGTTTATTTGCGACCCATAGAATTATTGTTGAATTATGAATTGTAAATATAAGTGTTTCATATTAAAGACATTGTCGGCTGAAGCTACAGTTCTTCACCTTCTGTCATCCCAACTATCTAGGGGGCTGACTCAATCGCTTTCTTGTCAGGCTACCTTTCTTCTCTGGAATACTCAATTCGCAAAACACAACAAAATATAAATAAATGGAAAGTGTTAATGATGCATGATTGCCAAGAGGTACTAAGTTTTTAAAGATCCTTTGCTGATGAAATTTTAAATGAACAAAACCATGAAATACATTTCCCAAGGCAATTCGCTTTATATTCTTAATAGATGTGCACTGAAAAAAATATGTATTATTGTCTTCCAGTTTACTTTCTTATGGTAGGAATCATATTAACTTTTGAAGTCTCAAGTATATGTAGTTTATTTCATGTTTACTTATAAGATCTATGCGAACAAAGGCTAGACTAATGAAAAAAATTACATTTTAATTAAAGGGAAAATGACTTGAAATTATAAGACTTGGCAACTGTTCTGTATTATTTAGAAATTTAAAGGTATATTTTAAATATTTAGAATCGTGTTGATGTTATTTTAAACAATTAAGTAGAAATCTTTATGTTTAGCAAATAATATGGAACAGTTCCCAAATCTTCTAATTTTATGATATCCCCTTTTAAAATGCCTTACAAATACAACTGTGATGACAAAAACTATAATTTCAAATGACTTTAATACAATGTAAACTTGCAATTTCTTTGCCATTTTTGATTTGAGTCAGCTATATCATCTTTCTGCTGACATGGTGTTTTGTAGTGTTTTCATATCTGAGAAGAATCTTTTCTATACAAGGAGGTAGAAAGTCCCTGAAATCACAGCCTACGGGTTCAAATTTTTAGAAACAAGTGAAAAATGTTTTATTGTGTTTAATTTAATCATTATGTAGAAAAATAAAGCTCTTAAATTTTATGTTGTGAAAAATTACTTATATGTACATATAATTTAGTATACATAAAAGTCAAAATCAGTAATGAAAACTTAGTAAAATAGTTGAGTATTTTTTGATCCAATAATTACATCTTTTTTACTTTGAAGAGTCCCTTTAATTGGAAATCAGTGATTTTTCCAGATTCTAGTGTAAATAAGCTAACAGCAATGTGTTAACTTTTCTGTAAGTTTGTCTCATTTATTTTTACATTCTATATGAAATAGATGTTCTTTATTATCATGTACCACTGTGACTTATATATGCTCTTGCTGACACAAGCAAGCACATACACACACACATAAAAGTCAGAGCCCGCTCAACAGATGTGCTCTTGTGCGGGAATCATATCACTTTTTCTAAAACACTGAAGGCATATCTTTCAAGTAGTTTAAAATTTCAAATCAGCTTAGTACATTTTTAATTTAGACATGTTGGTTTAACACCAAGCCACACCAGACCTTTTAAAGTTCAGTGGCTATGATATAAAATTCTTCAGTGTTGCACCAATAAATTGAGAAGTGCAGTATAATTCTCCATTATCACTGGAACCCTTGTGAAAAGAGATAAAATTTTGACTTAAGTCCTCACTTTGGTGCACAGTTTTTTACAGTTATATACAAAGTATGTGTTTATAAAATTTAATAAAAACACACATAGATATATAAATTGTTCATAATTAATGGAAGTAAATGGTAAAGAAATCAACTCCAATATATATATTTTTTCCTATTGGTCACTTTACGTGTCAATAAAAAATACTGAATTCCTTTTCTCTGAGGACCACCTTTATAACTCAGTTATTTAGTTTTTTATTTTTTTAAACTAAGCAGCCAAAAGAAAGAGGCACTTGACACCTCCAGCAAGTATCTCCGTTCTTTTCATATTGTCAATAGCTCCACTGATAGCACTGTTCTTTTGACAGCTGAAAGCAGATGTGGGGGTTAAGTATGGGAGCAATTCAAATGTCCATAGTAAACTGCAGGGGGGCAGAGAGAGCTCAGAGAGCAGCAGCTTTAAAGTAATTGACTAATACAGTAAGGATATTAAAGTCATTTAATGCCAAAAGGGAACACACTGATCCCTGACCCTCAGCCACTTTGGAGTAATCTAGTATTCAATCCAGCGTGTAATGACTGCCAGGCCTGTCAATCCTCCAGGCTCTCCAGTCAAATGCCTGTGGCTACTATTGGCTTATGGTAAAAGGACAGAAATGCAAGGAAATGCCTCTCAATCAGCCTATGATGTGATAATGTTATTGCTCCAATGTATTCTGTATTGTCCCTGCATAGTTTAATCTGTTGAGACCCATGTCAAAAATTGCCCTTGTTCCCCAGAGGTCTTTACTCAACCTTTTAGTAATACAAGTGGATTTGAAAGGAAAAGGGGTAACTTACTTGATGAATTGTTTCCAGTGTGTGTGCATGCGTACACACACACACACACACACACACACACACACACACGAGGTCAGCTGTGATTTAAAGGTTATTCATGCAAGGTATAAATTACAAGTGTGCTAGTGTGCTAGTTATCTGATTTGTAAGCCCCCTTGTTATTTTTTTTACTCCAATGGGCAAAATATTTTACAATAAAAAAATATTGACATAGAAATTTATTTATATGGTCACTGATTCATATTCATTATATGTGCCAAAAGGAGTTTTAACAGGGGACCATGTTAGAAAAAAATGATTTACTTATTTCTGCCACTTTCAGCACGTAAGAGTTGGCTAACTTCTGGGAAGCTTGCATTTTAAATGAGGTGTTTTGCATTGTAAAATATAATTATTGCTACAGGCTGAAATAGAAAAAAAAGGTAAGAGAGAGTGCAGGAAATTGGCATTTTTTTTTGTTATTTTGATTTTGCTAATTAAGGTACTGGATATGACCCATTAGAGACTCTAAAGTTGAAAACAAAATAGGATAATAATTATTCAAATCTTATTTTATTATCTTCCAAAGAGTCTTGTATTTCTTAGTCATTCTTCCATTTATTTCTTCAAACTTACTATATAGAATCTTTGGAAAGAGAAAGCCCCAGTATTATATATATAAAACCTTTGTTATTCTTGAATAAGAGAAATTGTTGGACAGCATTAGAGTTCTTTCTCCAATTGTATAATTCTTTTAGAGTTTTCAAGCTTTATGAGGTAAAATAGAAGCAAAAAAAAAAAAATAGATTGAAGAATCATAGGTCTTCAAGGACCATGACATTAATTTGTCCTGGCATCATATAACTAAGCTATTTCAGATAAGGGTATATTTTACACAAATTCCTAAATTCAGTACATGTGCATCTGCAAAAAACAACATGACTCTAAATTAGTAACTTGATTCTATAAAAAAAAATCAGTCTTTATAGCTACATGTTTTACGAGCTTCTTCAATTAGTTGAAACATTTCTTTCTACATCTCCCTACGGAATGGGTGAGTCACTTTTCACTCTTTGTAGAATAATGTAGTCTTCCTAACAACAGTTGTTAAATATATATTTAGTTTTCTCTAGAACGAATGTGAGTAAAATGTCATTTGATTTGGATTAATTGAGTAGGTTCTCCTTTAGCTTCAACAGAATTAAGGGCACATGTCTTTATTTTTCAGAGTCAATATGTGGTTGAAAACTTTATTCCTTCAGTAAATATGGAATTTCAGCTCTGCACATGGTATTATGCCAAACACTGTAAAGAGTGTAAAGAATAAAATGTGATCCCTAATTTCAAAAAGCTTGCAAATCAGTATAATTGATGTGACACAAGACATGTAATTATAGCACATAGTTGAAAAGGTAGAAGGTAACCAATGTTTATTTAATACCTATAGCTAGCCAGTCAGTCTATATAACTTCAGTTAATGGACATGGGATTGTGAGATACTCGTTTTCATCTGTTAAGCTGTCTTTACTGAGGATCAGGAAAGTTATCTTATTAACAAGCTAGAATTGTATTTGAAAGTTTTTTCTGGTTAAGAGGACGATGTTCTCCCAGCAAGACTGCATTTTTCTGTAACAGGAGCAATGATGCCATAATTCCCCCAGGGGAGGAAAGCCACCCTTATGCTCTTCTGAATTGAAATCTCATTTTTCATTTTAAGTAAAGGTAAGATTCCGAAGGTCAACCATGCAGTGTGGCATAAACAGAGTGATTTTATGTAAGTTCATTTCTTATTAAATTGATCTCTAAGGCCATGGGATCAAAGACTATGTCTTATTTCTTATAGTAATCAGAATACATTAAAAACCTAATAAGCATTGAGGAGAATATCTTTATTCTCCTTGTTGTGGTGCGATCAAATCTAAGACTCACAAAGCCAATTGAGATGAATTATGAATCTTTATTAGCCGGCCAGCGACTGACTCTCCACCAGGCAGGGTCGGAGAATCAGTCCCGAGCTTCCAAAGGAGGCAGCTTATAAAGCCTAAAACCACATCAAACAAGCAAGCAGGTTTACAGAGGCAGAAGTTGGCCATTAGCATGTCTTTGCACAAGACTTCCTAGAACTACACCCTGGTTAACATTAAACAAGCAGATTACAGAAGTAGCAGTTGGCTATTTGAAAATTTTCCACCCTTAACATCCTCAGACCTGAAGTTTCTTCAGGGATTAGCACTCAGAACAATTTTCAGAGAATAAAGATAATCTCACCAAGGTACAAAGTTGTGAAAAGCCAATTTGCTTATTAGCCATTAAAATGTTTAGTCTATATTTATCAGGATTGCTTTCATATTTTCAATTAAAATATAATGATAACACAAAAAATGTGTGTGAAAAAATAAATATTATTTTCTGTGAATTTTATAATTCTATATTGAATGGCAGAATTGTACCCAAAGATTAAAATCAATGGATGATGAGTCTACTAACCAGTTACATCTATATTTATATTTCTAGTCTTCACCTACTGGCTTAGAAGTTACTATTTTTATTAAAGATCATTATGACAACCTATAATTTTGGCTTTCTCCTTTTTGAGTATTACAAAATTCCAAATAGTATGACTCTACTTTTTCTTTTTTTTAACTTGCCTTTTCTTATTTAAAAAAAATATTATAAAGTATAACATACAGATCATTTGTACAAAAATAAATATAAAGTTCAAACAATGATCACAAGTGAGCATCCAGATAACCACCAGGCAGGTCAAGAAATACAAATTGGCAGAGATCCAAAAGCATCCTTTGGGCCATACCAATTACTACTCCTATCTTTTTTTCTTCCCCAAAGGTAACCACTATACTGACATCTAAGTCTGATTTTGTTTGGTCTATATCATTATATACATGGAATTAGTTTTGTATCTAGCTTCTTTCACTTAACATTATATTTGACAGATTCTTTATTTTAGCTGTGTATATCAGAAGTTGTTTCATTTTCACCGTTCCACAGTGTTTACTTTATGAACACCACTTGATTAATTGATCCATTCTGCAGCAGCTAAACATTTAGGTTTCCAGTCTGTGGTATTAGAAATAATGGTGTTCTAAACACAGTGTGCAAATTTTTTGGTTGTCTATATAGATAGGAGTTGAATTACCAGGTCATTAATTATGCTTATGTTCAAATTGAGATAATGGTGCCAGTTTTCCAAACTGGTTGTACCAATTTATTCTCTCACTAAAAATATGATAGCTCCTGCTGTTTTATATCTTATTAGTAGAGTGTATTGTTAAATGTCTCATTAATTTTAGCCATTTTTTGATGCATATAACAGTATCTCATTTTAGTGGTACTGTTACATTTTCATATTTATCAGGTAATATTGGTAAATTTTGCAAATTGTCTTTAAAAATTGCATTGATATCATCAATGACATAGAATGCATGTTATTCATACCCCTAACACTATTAAAAACTATAAAATTTTAAGTAAAAAAAATTATTACCAATTATCATAATGCATAATATTTAATAAGATTTTTGAATATGGCAAATATTTCTTCTGATTTGCCCTTCGATGTGGTTTGTAATTTTTTAAAGCTATATTAAAGTTTTTCATTTTTATGTGGCCAAATCTATCAATCTTTTTTCTCTATGGTTGTCTAGATTTATGATGGTATCCTCTACTCAAATCACCACAAATTATTTTTTTAATTAGCTGATGATCTCCTCTAGATTTTTTATGGTTTCAATTTTAACAATTAAATCTTCGATCTACTGTGGATAAATTTTTGAAGCAAAAAATGCTGCGATCATTTATTATTGCTCCATTTTTTCCCTAAAATGATTAGCTAGTTGTCTGATTAATACAGCTATTGTTTACTGCTTTAAATTGTCACTTTTGTCATTTACTATATTCCAATGTGTGCTTGAACCTATTTCTGGACTCTTGGTTAAATCTTTCTGTCTGTTTCAATGCTAACACCTACCCAATAAAATACGGCAGCCTCCTTTACCACATGAAGGCATGCTTTTACCACACGAAGGCATGGATAGCAGTAGAGTTGAGTGAAATTGTATACAATCTTATCAAATAAATAGATAGTATGCACTGTTTATCATATGTTCACTTAAAATATACTTATGAAATAGCAAATGACTGAACTGGATATTAACTGAGTATAAAAGATCAGAGACATGAAAATTGCTGTGATTTGGAAAAGATTTCATAAATTAAGTAGGATTCATAGAAAGTCTTTTACATTTCTTAAGAAACAAATGCTACCTGGAAATGGGGGAAGTAGGACAATATAAGGAGAAAAAAAACTGAACAGATATTAAAAAGTAGTGACCAAAACATTTGAGAGGTGGAATATGGAGGCACTTGAAAACTCTCCCTCTTTCCCCTTCATCTATAACTATCTAGTTCAACAACTTTCAATAAATAATAGGCTTACATTTTATAACATTGTCCATCTCCTCTTTGAATTCAAAATATGCCTCCATACTTAAAAAATCAAGCATCTCGTGATGCTTAATTAACAACAGCATAGCTGCTGCCTAACTTCTGCTCTTTTGAATAATTCTCTCTATTCTCCTTTTATTTAGAAATCTAAGAGCTCAAATAACAACTACCCACGGGTTTTTGTTTTTGTTATTTGGTGAGCTAGTACCTTAGCCTTCTGCTTCACAAATCGAACTAGATAATTTTATCTCACATAATAAAACTATGATTTCTTCTGCAATATTCCTTCAGGTACGTTTTAATGTAACAGAACCATTTTGTAAACATATTATGAAATAACAGTGCAGTCTTCTCCAAGTCAGATTTCATACAAATATATATCTTTAGCTATACAATACATAAACACACAAATGTACACACATACACACTTTATTACCTCAGAATAAAACTGCAAATAAATTTATTAACCTAAGAGTGGCACCAAATGGAAATTTATGCACATTTAAAAAACAGAATCCTTGATAATAAAGCAGTTGCAGCCTATTAATTTTCCTCTTTGACAGTTTTTTAAATTCCCCTAAAAAAATGAAACAGCATGAATACTGTCAATATATCACAACAGCCACATTAGGTTTTGTGATATACATCATAATATAAAGAGCACTATTAGAGCACAACCTGGGAACCATTAAATCATTTTAAATCACTGTTACATTCCATTAGTGTCAATGGTGAAATCACATAATAGGCTTTATTACAAACTTCACCTTGGTAGGCCATTGTCTCTAATAACCACTTCTCTATGATGTGGTATCATACCCAGAAATCCAGGGAGATAATAAAGGCTCCCTTATTTCTTTTTTATTGGATGGGTAAAGTTAAATTTAGCTGTAAGTAAAAAAAAAAAAAAAGAAAGAAAAAAAAAGATCCTGAAGCTTTGTTCACTGTGAGTTGCTGCTATTTGGACCAAAAAAAAAAAAAAAAAAAAATTAGGTAGACTTGGGAAGAACAGTTTGAAATAAATTTAAAACCTGGAAACACTAAGGCCAGGGTAGGCTGGGCAGTGCCAGCAATTACGATGTCATTTATGAAATGTGATTTAGTACATTTGTGCACCTCTTTACACTTTTGTTCAGGAGCAGAGTATTGATTATAGAAACACTGTAAGTTTCAAAACTGCCCTTTCCCTCTTCCTCCCCTAGTTTGAGCTGTATCCTTTAAAAAAGTCATTTGGGCACTTTGTTGAGGTGAGATTGGTAAGGACTTCAGCTCCGAATGAGATCAATTCTCAGATGTTTCAGAGAGAATTGTTGTACAGAGTTATGTGCCTCTCTTCTTTACAAATAGAACCGTGTATTCTCCTCCCCTACTACAAATTTAGTCACAATCCCTTCACTCTATTTCTTAGGTACATTTACAAATATAATGCTTCCCACAAAGATTTCTACTACACAATAGACACCTTTGTTATTGGCTAAGGACATTTTAGGATAGAATAAAATAAGTGAAAATCAGATGCAATTGTACAAGTGAATAATAATCTCACAAATGATTGACATAATTTATTATTTAATGAAGTACCATATGGAGTCAAAACATTTTATAGTCTCTCTATATTTGTCTTGATTAATTATAAAGTATTTAAACAATTACTGATTAAAATAAGTACATTTATTTCTGTAAAACAACAATCTATCCTTTGGAAATAAGCTTTGAATAAGGTTAACTCGGGGCATTGAAACAGATTATTAATCTAATGACTCCACTTTGCTATTGGTCTATTCTTTAAGGCCAGACTTAAAGAAAAACCAATAATATTATCACATGTATCTCTATGATAACATGGTGTCTTAATGCAGAAAGAGAAAGGGATAAAGCAAAGAGGAACAAATAAAAAATACATAATGAGAAGTAGAAGTAAGTCACCAGTAGATGAATACTTCAGAAAGATAAGCAAACAACAAATTAGTAGTGAGGAAACTGGTAGGTGTTCTTTTATAAGAATTATCTAATAAAAGGAACAAAAAATAATAAGTTCAGAAATCATCAACTATATAAAATATAGGAAATAAAGAAATCTGGTCTTATACCTGGTAAACTTATTTACAGTGTCCTCATTCTGTGAAACTTTCTTAGGTTTTTCCATTAATAGCGTGGCTTGCTTACCCAAATAAGATTTATCAGATTAACATGAATATATTTCTCTCCCTCACTCCAATTTTTCTCCCTTTTCCTTCCTTTTCCTTTTCCTCTTTCTTTCTCTGTGTCTTGTCTCTCTCTACCTTCCTTCTTCCTTTCTTTTCCTTTTTTTTCTTCTGTCTTCCTCCCTTTTCCTCTTCTGTCTTCTCTTCTTCCTGTTAGCCCTCTTGCCCTCTCTTCCTTTTTCTTTCCTTTTTTTTAAATTAATAGTCTTTTTCAGTGCTGGTTTATGTAAAAAATGTGTAGAAAAGTGTTAATATAGCATTTCATGGAAGGAAAATTAAAAATAAAAACCTGAGGTCTTATGCTTTTTTATGAGGATTTGAACAGAAAAAAAAAAAAGAAAAAAAAAAAAAAGCTTAAGCTTGATTTGCTATCTCTGTTGCCTAAAGAAAGTCTTTTAGCTAAAGCCTCCCCTCTGACCTTGTTTTCTACTTTCAGGGTATATTGTATTTCTCTTTTTTGTTACATGTCTGGTTTGCAATGCTATTGATGTTCATAGGGAAGTGAGAGAATTGCTGTTTGAAAAGTCTATGCTCTACTTTATGAAGGCTTGCTTTATTTTCTATTTTTGAGATATTTTCTCTTTTGCTCTTGAAAAAAATCATGATAGAGGTCAACTCCTAAATACATTGGAAAACTTACCGGAGTAAAAATTACACCATTTAAAAATAATAGATGTTCACTTACTTTTGGTTTTAAACTTTTTCTGATGTCAAATTGGCACATTAAATTGTTGTCACTTCAGAGTTGAATCTCAGTGTCATAAATAAAATGGTGTTAGAATTAAAAGGAAAACATTGTTAATATTTGTCTAGTTGTTTTAAAGTGCTGACTTTAGACTTCAAATGGTGAGCACACTAGGTTTGGTTTATTTCATCGTTACCAGCCATAGAAGTTGTGTTTTCCATAAAAAAAAAAAAAAAAAAAAGAAAGTCAAGCCATATGCTATTGCTTCTCAATTTCATTTATCTTTCTGAAACCAGAGAAGATTTTGCTGAAGGCTTGGTAGGGTTAAATATCTAAAGAGAATGCTTCACTTGTGGCTTTGTCTAGATCAACATGCCTTCTAGATGGAAATGGTGAAGATTAAAAGGAGTGAGGAAGACTTTGCTATAGAATTACCTTATAGCTAATCTGACAGGATCAAATAACCTACTAATTTTGAAATACGTTCACTTATTTTCTATATTCTGTATATCCATTCCAATTTTAAGAAACAATGCCTAAGGAATCTGGATTAACATGTGATTGTAAATCCTGCATGGAAAACCAAGAAAAGAAATGTCATTAAATATACGTTAATAGACCTGGTTTATATTTTGTGATTTTTTTTTGTTGTTGTTGTTAAATACATATACAGAAAGATTTAATAGCACTGCAAATCCTGAAACATTTTGCAGGCATATAAAGATTTAGAAAGTAGAATTTTCAGATTGGGCAATGATTATTCAAGCATATTATAATTTTTATAGTGACTGATTTTTAGAGTATAGTTTTGGGATATATATATATCACTTATTTATGATGATAATTTTCTTATCTTCATTCGTCCAAATAAATTGTACGGTCATTTTCTTTAAACTATCAGATAAATTTATATGCATTTTCTTCATGAAAATAACTAGTTCACATGATTTCTCTTATAAACCTTTACACATTGATGTGTATGTAGTACATTTTAGAAGTCTGTAACTTTTTGGAAATTATAACTGCAAGCTGAAAGATTCTTTCTTAGAAGAAGACTCGCCAGTAACATTTCATTCAGTTCTTCTATGACAATATGTTAGAAAGCTACCTAGTAAAACACAAATCTCATCCCTTTAACTCAGAGTCCTGTAACCTTGAGGTATTTGGATGGATTTCAAATAGCCAAGTGAAATCCCCTATCTTGCCTTTATTAGTAAACACTTAAGTCATTTTAAGAAAACAGAATTGTTTGAGTGCTACATCATTGTAAACATGAGGACAAATGAGACTTATTTGATTTAAAGTACATGGGATAAGAAAAAAAATCACAACTATGTCATATTTAGACTAAATACTAAATATATATTTTTCTTCTGTCACCTGCTCTTTTCCTAAATATCATCCAAGAGAAGTTCCATTCTTCAATAAATTAATTGAAAATGTTTTTGATAGAATTGTTCAGTTAAAAAAATGCAAAAGGAAAAACACGAAGCGAACATTTATTGACGCCTTCCTAAGCAGTAGGCTATGTATTTTCTGTAAATATCTTATTTAACCACCCAACAATTTTATGAAGGTTCCTCATTTTTTTAAGTGGTTAAGCTAAAAATCAAACTTCCTTTCTCAAGGTAATATAACTAGGACATGAATTTAGATATTCTAATTATACTTAATTAAATGTAATACAATGGTTCTTCAGGAAATACTTCATTCATCCATTCATTTATTCACTCAACCAATTTTGTTAAGAGTCTAGAATGTCTAATACTCTGCTAGTCTCAGAAGACAAGATTATGAATAAAACTCAGTGCCAATCCTCAAAATTAGCATATTCAATTGGGAATAGGGGCACCCAAATAAAAAGTTCAATTTAGTATAACAGAAGGTATGATAGAGGCACATTTAAGGCACTGTGCTATCAATATATTCAGAGAGACTTATGTATGTTTTTGGAGAGGAAGTAAAATCTTTCTCAGAACAAGGAATACTAATGCTGAACCCAAAATGAGAATTTAGTTCAGTGCAACTCTGGATCAGACAAAAAGGCAACTCAAAAGAGCAGGGATTATCAAGAATTTTAGTGTGATTTGATTTTTTCTAATGTGAGTTAGGACCTTTGGCTGTTTTTTTAACATAAAGATAATGGAATCAACAAATGATCATGGCTAATTTTGTTTTAAAGAGATCCCTCTGGCTATGCATGAAAAATAAATTGTAGAAGAGGCAATAGTGAATGCCCAGAGACTGGTTAGAGAGCTTTAAAAGCTTTAGGGGTAGAAAGATTCCAGAATAGATATTGAAAGTAGCATAGAAAAAATTACTGATAAATTACATGTGTACAATAAAGGAAAGGGGAAAATAGCAAAGATGAGTATATCTGTGTACATTTGGAGACATAAACACTAAAATGATTCTTTAGGTTGCATTGCTCTTTTGAAAATAGTTTTCAAGAGAACCATAATTTTTACTTCCTGAAAGAGTAAGAAAATGTAGAAACTTCTGTGATAACAATCTGAAGAGATGAATTGTATTGAGTTTCATTTCTAAGGCTGTCATGTTAATTTGCTTTTTGTGGATTGAGACCTGATTGAAAAAAGTTCATATTAATCTTTTGATGACATGTGAAGAATGGATAGTCTCTAACAAATGGTGCTTAGAAAACTGGATATCCACATGCAAAAGAGTGAAATTGAACATTTATCTTAATTACACCATAAAAAAATAAACTCAAATAGATTGAAGAGTAAAATGTAAGACCTAAAACTATAAAATACCTGGAGGAAAATACAAAGGAAAAGCTTCTTGGCATTAGTCTTAGAAATTATTTCTTGGATATGACACTGAAAGCACAGTCAACAAAAGCAAAAATAGATAGTGGGACTACATCGGGCATATTATGTATCAATCATTCAGCAATTAATCAGATTATAATTTGTTTTTGTCTCTGTTGATTAGAAAAGCAAAGTTCTAAGCCAGTTCATGTAAAACAGGAATTCCATGTACACTTATGGCAAAGTCATGTGACCACCAGTTTTCTTTTCTCAGAGCAGCCTTGAACCTGGTTACGGAGAGAATGAAATAGTCAAGCAATTTAACATGCAAAAACAGCTTCAATTTATTAAACATCTCTGATTTGGGACTACATCAAACTAAAGTTTCCGTACAGCAAAAGAAAAATCAACAAAATGAGAAGGTAATCTACAGAGTGGGAGAAAATATTTGTAAACGATATATCTGAGAAGAAGTTAATATCCAAAATATAAAAATTACTCATACGACTCAGTAGCAAAAAATAAACAAAAACCTCAAATAAGCTGATTATAAAGTCGATAAAGGAACCTCATAGACATTTCTTCAAAGGTGATATAGAGATTGCCAACATGTATATGAAAAGATACTTAACATCACTAATCATTGAAGGAATGTAAATCAAAACCAAAATGAGATATCACCTCATACATGTTAGAATGGCTATTAAAAAAAGTAATGTCAAGGAATGGAAAATTGGAACCCTTGTACCTTGTTGGTGGATATGCAAAATGGCACAGTGCTATGGAAAACAATATGGAGTTTGCTCAAAAAAAAAAAAGTAGAATAACCATATGATCTTGCAGTTCAAATTTTGGGTATTTATCCAAAAAAAAAAAAAAAAAATGAAACCCTTGATTTCAGAAGGATATTAGCACTTCCATGTTTATTGCAGCAGTAATCACAATAGTCAAGAAAACAACTTAAACGTCTTTTGATGGCTGAATGATTAAAAAATGTGGTATACACATACAATGGAATATCATTCACCCTTAAAAAAGAAAGAAATACTGCAATATGCAACAACATGGATGAACCAGAAGGACATAATGCTAAGTGAAACAATCAGTCACAGAAGGACAAATACTACATGATTCCACTTATAAAAAGTACCTAAATTAACCCATAGAAGCAAAAAATTGAATGGTGGTTGCCAGTGGCCAGCGGGGGAGGGTAAAAAGGAAGCTGCTAATCAATGGGTGTAAAATTTTAGTTATGCAAGATGGATAAGTACTAGAGATCTATTGCACAACATTGTGCAAGAGATAATAATGCTATTTTGTACACTTGAAAATGTTAGGTAGAGCTCATGTTAAGTATTACCACAATAAAATAAAATGACAACTTCTGAAGTAATGATTATTTAATGTTTAGTTGCAGGGCATGATGGGAGTTGTAGTTTTAAGAGTTATTCATATGTTGTTTGTGTAGTGTTATTTATCCCTGCAAAATTCCACTCACCTGTCAAAAATATAATTTGCTCCAGGCAAATGGCTGAATGGTATTCTGAAAGATGAATCTATAGAGAGCAGTGGATGACAATCAGTTGCAATTTATAATTTCTAGGAAACAGTGCTACAACTACAGATCTCCTTCTGTCTCTCTACACAAAACGTCCAGGCATATCCGTAAGGTTTTTGGAAATATAGTGAAGCCACCAGCAGGTAAATAATCACCACACACTGTGCATCATTGTAGGTATTAATAGTGGCTGTCAGGGCACTTATGTATGCATGAAATATACCCAGAGAAATTATATACATAGACTATGCTCTAAATCAAATTCAGAAGTAAATAGTTCTGGATATATGGATATTTAGGAAGATTTTAAAAATATTTAGGATGACAGAATTTCAATACTGAATCATGGTTTAACCTTTTGTTCTTTCTGAAAATAAGCAATGATAAATGAAAAAATGACAGACCAAAGCAAACTCATTTTTAAATGATGAAGTAAAAAGAACAAAAGCCTTGATGACCGCTAAACAAGTTACAGTTTGTTCCCTTGAGAGAAGCTGTGATAGGCTCTACTTGTCATTAGGGGTAAGATTAAGTGCCAATATTTTGGATTTATTTAATTATACACCCAAATCCTTTCAGTATATCACAGAAACCAGGCTTTTTGCCTTTGAATACCTGTATTGTGACTCTTTGGATTGCTTATTGGTTATTTCTCTTGACAACTTGAACCTGAACATTAAATCCTATTGACAACAACTACCTGTCAAGAGAGAAAAAAAAAAAAAGATTTGTGTATTTAGTTTTCATTATAAAAGTGCTTGTACTTGAAAAAATATGTACCTGTCAAGTTTTCAACATCTCGCTGGGGCTGCAAAGCTGTTGCGATTTCAGAACTTGGCTGACAAACTCACATTTCAGTAGTAAAGACAAATCAAGGGGTTTTCTGCGCCCCCCCCACCTTATTTTTTTAATTCTTTTTTTTCTTACCACTTTGACAGTCATACATAACAATTTGAGACCTAAGTGCTACTTTGATGCACTATTCCATTATTAAATGGCACAGTCACTATAGAATAGATGATGGGCCTGTATTCAAGGCACTGTGAATTAAATAGCTTTTTACAATGGGGAAAGCAAATGGTTCAAAGAATTCTGAAATATTTCAAAAATAATTAAAAACTGTTTCATCAAACATTAAAGTATGTAATTTAAATAATCTCAAGTTCTAAATGGTAAACTATAGAAAATAAAATATTTTTTAGCAGAATCATTAAAATTTAGAGGAAACATTAAATATATTAACAAACATCCAAAAACCTATAATTACTAATTTCAAATATGAATGCTTTTTGGGTCTTGGGGGAAAAAATGAGCAGTGTGAACCTGTGCAGACTTAAAAATGGAAAGAAATTATCATTTATTATGTGACATTAATTTTACACCATATTAATAGAAGAAGGTTCCAAGAGTATTTCTTTATACCTAAAAGGTAGAGTTTCTACTAAAGTCATATTGACCTAAAGTACTTAAATTAATTCTTTTGTCAATATCTCTACAGTAAATCAATACACCTAGAATTAACACTTTTTGCCAGAAACAGGATAATCTTGATAATTTTTAGTTACAATTCATTAATCAATTGGTCACTATTAGAAAAAATAATCAGCAAGAATTTTATAATAATGCCAAATAGTAGAAGATTAATATTACTTCAGAGGTTCTTCTTTTAATCTAGGGACTAAAAAAAAATTACAAGCTACCCTTTATGACTCCATTTTATATTTTATCTAACAAAATTAAGTTAATTACTTTCCTAGAAGTATATAAACATAAAATTTTAATGCTTATTGTACTTCAGAGTATAATAGGTTGCAAAATATGTTTTTTATAAAGTTATTAAAGGAAAAAGAATTATTTAACAAATATTGATCATGTAATATGTTCCAGAAAGGAAAAGACAACAATTGCAAATTCTACTAATGCATATAGTTCTGGAATATTTGTTATGATGTTTATCCCTTTATAGTTCTGACAGCTCAATCAAACTAATGAGCATCTGGGGATGCGATTACAATTTCAGTACTCAGTACTCCTTTTTTTTTTCTTTCTTATTCTTCTGCACTAAAGGGACAAAAAATGAATTATTCCTTTTTCTTCTTTAAATAGTAATCCCACAAAGCAAGAAAAATACATTGGAGATAAAGAGTTTTTTTTTATACCTTATGTAGGGTGATGGTAGAGAGTTATGTCTCTGTGAAACAACAGTCAAAAGTAAATATATTGTTTCTGATGTACTTGAGGCTGAGTCGTTTAAGAAAGAAAAAAAAAATCAATTTCATCAGTTTCCCACTTACACTTTTGAAGTGCTAAAAGAGTTTTAAAAAAGAGAGAGAAATAAAGCAATTATGGGAAATAAAATAAGAATTTTCTTAGTTACAATTCCTGGCCCTTTGCTGATTGCAGTAAATTATAAATTATGCAGTCAATGTAGGCCAACAAAAGAAGACATCTTCAAATCTCAGTCAAAGGTAATTACTTAAGTCGGCTGAATGTTCCCTTTTCATAGAGTGTGATCTCTTTCTGACAGCTCACACTGACAGATGACCTTCTCGGCAACGTTCTTATCCTTCGGATCATGAGCAGTGTGCCTCTCTCCCTGAATATCTCTATATATTTGTGACACTAAGCTTTCAAATACAGCTATTGACAAATCAGAACATCAGTCTAAGTGCTGGTCTCCCTATCACTCACAATAAAGCAGCTATCACTTGTGGTGGTGTAGAGCAAGCACATCTCTGAAAAATGAGTTCTCACCAAGTGCTAATTTGACACAGCTCGCTTGCCTTCCCATAATTGCTCTGTCATTGTCAGTTGGCAGTTCGGGCTCATTCCTGGAAGCTGTGCTGTACAATTGGATACAATTACTCCCATTTACCACCACTATTATGCCACTGATGTTGCCCAGTCCGCATATTGACATGCCTCATTAAACCTGGATGCGGGCCATTAATGAACATTGTTAGCATTTCTCTTAAACTTTTTTGCCTCTAATAAACAGTCAGTGTTCCATGAAGGAGCACTGCCATCCTTGTGATATGATATTTATTATCTTATGGCGGGAAGGGGACTCTGCAAATGGAAACTATCCAGATAGTGAGAGATGTACAGTTAGATCAGTAGAGAATAGCGCTGTTCAGTGAGATCTCTTTTCGTCAGGAGCATCCTAACCATTAACCAAGTGACCTCTTCTATCCAAAAGAAGACAAGCAGCATAAACATGAACACCCCAGAAGTACCTACACCACAGCAGGCTTCTCAAGGTTGCATCATTGCCAACACCTCTCTCTAGCCCTCTCCTATCCCCAGGTGGTGCTATGTGCCATGATAAAGATAATTTTGCCCTGGGTCTTCAATCCATTATGTCCAGCTAACCTCAACATGTATTTTTATTCAGAGATAATTATGTGTTGATCAGAAAAGTCAGCGGCTGTCACCCATATAGCAGGCACACCTACAGTGTGACATAGGTGGTAACGATGGCATGTTCTTGAGCTGTCATGACACAGAGAGGGACTTTATTATGTATATGTCATCATTTCTCTTAAGAAAATTATACTTTCCCGCACAGTGACAATAGTGAACCTTTATGACATTATCGTAAACCTCATTTGCAGTTTTATTCTTGACCGTCATTAAATATATACTAAATATATAGAAACATCTATAAATACTTGGTATGCTCCACATCTCTATAAATAAGTTTATATCTATAGCCAGGTATATATCAAATTGGAAATACAGAGCTTTTAATTAAAAACAAAATATCTTAAGTGAAAAGTAATTTAGCTACTTTGGCATTGTTAACTTTTCTACAATTATAAAAAAATAAATATTTATACAGTTGTTTCCAGATTAAGTAGTGTCAAGTTGTCATGTATAGTCTATAATTAATTTACATAATAAAACTAAAGAGAAAATCTTCACATAGAAAATGTTGACTTCTAAATCTTCATGCATATATGTTTCAAATAAAATATCCTATCAAATTAATTGGTATATAATAATTGAGTTGACATTTACGTGACTCTGAGTCATATAGAAAATATGCACTTTTCTTATTTTACTTGAAAATCTTCCTTATAACATATAGAATATATTTGTAAAAGATGATGTAAAATTGACGACTTAAATTTTGGAAAAAGATGATAATCTATAAAATAATGGTTAATAAAATTTTTTAAAGTTTTTTTTCTTTTAACTCTGTAACCCATAACTCTTGCAGACTTGTAGAGTTTGGAGGAGGACATTGCACAGAGCTTCCATGTTCCTGCATAATTTGAGGTCCTTATTTCTTAACACATGGCCTAAGATCATATCTGTACTTGTTTCTAAGAGATTCCTTTAATAAAGACAAAGGTTTCCCTCCTTTCCTTTTAGCTAGGAAATGTAAACTGTAACAAATGCCAGGATATTCTGAGCCCTGCCCTTCTCCATCCTAGTATGTTTGGCTAAAACAACAGCAACAAAAATTATTGAACACTTACTATTTCCTAGACATCATAATAAGCCTTCTTTGCATTGTTTCATTTAACCCTCAATCAACTCCATGGATTAATTAGGTACTATTGTTATCCTCATTTGAAAAAGTATCCTGAGGACAGAGATGTTATATAACTCTCCTCAGGTCTCAGAGCTCTCAATCAGCAGAGGCATAACCTAGCAAAGATGGCTCCAATGACTATGACTATATTCTTAACAAATATTCAGCACTGCCTCTTAATTGACTGACTTTGCTGTCTTTAAAATGGCAAACCAGTTTGATTCATTTACTTCCACAAGATTAATTTTGAATTCACTGTTTTGGCATAGTAAAATCATTATGAAAGTATAGACAATTAAATTATGCTCTATAACTTTTAATAGTGGGGATTATTCTGTATTTTGATTGGAACATAAAAATGCAAGGTAAAATAATTAAAGTTATTTTTAATTTGAATAGATTCTATTTCAGAAATGGAAATATATGTGATTTGTCTCTTTAAAAATATAGGTCTTATTTTGAACTAGTGATTTTTGATCTGTTATTTGAAAAAAGAAGGAAACATGCTTTCATATGATATAGTTGAATTTTTTTTTTTTTATTCCAATGTCTAACTTAATCCAACAGTCAATCTACCTTTTGGTTTCTGCTGAGCATTTCAAAACATTTCAAGAGCAGTGACTTTTCTTGTGAGGTGGACGCCTATCTGTTACACAGAACAGTGCTGATCTCTAAATCACATAATTTGCTAGTTTGCTAATGGAAATAGTTGCTTGTAAAACTAATAAACCCTATTTTCTTTCACATTTGATCATTTTTTTTTGGTGGGTTAACTAAAACCAATAAGTAATTTCATACTTGAATGAAAAAGGAAATGTTTCAGAATGTCTTTGGTTAGGTTTTGTTTTTTGGCAAAGAGAGGCTATGTGACTATAATTGCCTTCAGTATGAATCTGTCAACATAAACAACATTTTATTGTAGGATATTCTTGGGCTACTTAATCATTTCAATTACTATAAGCTTAAAATTGTCCTGCTTTCTATCTGCTCCCTGATGTTCAAGGAGTATGGAAATACAAGGAAGGGTATGAGATGTGGCCAGCCGAGTAAACATAAGTTAGTGTTTTAATTGTATAAAGGGGAAGTATTATGTCTCCTGCCTGTGTTCTTTCCCCAGCTCTTTATACTACAAACCTAAAATGTGAGCTCTGGTTGGCAACCAGGGTAGTCTTTGACACATAGGCTGGATGGAACTGGAGCAGAAGAGATCATAAAGTTTGCAAATAGAAAAAAAAACATATTTGACTCTGAAATGGCTTTTTTTAAAAAAAGAGTTTGGCTTAGTTTGCTTCAAGTTATGATATTTATGCCTAAATATTTAGAAGGATGTGTACTATATATTCGTGGCATTCTTTGGGGAGAAAACATTTCTTTTTTTCCTTTAGTGAGATATTTTAATGATTCACATTCTCCATTCAAAAAATGTTTTACCGAGTGTTCATAAGCATTGTTCTAGGGTTGGAGATTCGAAATAAACAAAAGAGATAAAACCCCCGGCCACAGAGAGCATACATCCTAGTGATTAGAGATAGACAACAAATAAAACAAATAAGTAAATTATATAGAGTGCTAAACAACAATTCATATTATGGAGAAATTAAAGCAGGGATGGACCATTGGAAGGGCTAGGGAGGAATTTCGATTTTAAGCAGGGCAGTTAAGGAAGGTCTGACTGAGAGGTAAACATTTGAGCAGAGATCTGAAGGAGATAAAGCAAGAAACATACACTTATCCAGGAAGTGAGTGTTCCACAAAGAAGGAACAGCCATGTAGACCCACGAGGCAGGAACATAATTGTTTTGTTTAAGGTATAGTAAGGAAACCAATGAGACAAGAGAGGAATGAGTAACATTAAGTAAAATAAGAGGTGGCTGTTAGAAACTATACTAACTTGTAAAAAAAAATGGCGTTTTTATAATTGGGTTGTTGGTTTTTCATTTCCCTTTTATAAGTGTTAATGGCATTCCCTACTTATCTCAAACAGAGTTGGAGATCATCATACCTGAAATAGGCAACGCATATCTTATTTGAGTTCTAGTTGCAGAATTGCCAATTTTGGGAATGAATCAAGCAAAAGTTTTTTTTTGTTTCTGCAAATACTATGTTGGAGAAGGTCTGCATTATCAATCTGTTCAGTGTGTTACTATGTTGTACAAGTTACTAAACAACATTTACAGATAGATGATGGTTCATGAATTTATATTTGCCTTCATATATTAACAGCTAGCAGAGTTAAAGACATTTGAGACAAATTTTGCATAATTTTTGTTTTTTTAATATTTAGCAAAAAATTTCTGTGAAGTAGAGAAAAAAATGTTAACAAACATATTATATCTATTGGTCTCCCATTATTCATTTATGTTATGTAAACATGGAAGGAACGCATTTTGCTCTACTGTACTAATTGGCTAAATTTAGTTACTTATTTAATCACTTTTTTCACTCTATATGGTTAATAATTATTATTACCTAGCTACTTTAGTATATCTTAATTATTCTTAATGTAATATTACACATTTCATTTGTCTAATACATATATTTGCAACAAACTCTGGCCCATTATTAAATAAGTACTTATTGAATTATTATTTCATTTATGATTTTTCATAGTTTCCACACATGGTGCTGACATCTTTACACTACCTACAATGTTTAAACTTTTAATTCAGTAAATAAGAGCTCAACACACTAAAATAATTACTGGTTATATGAAAAAATATTCTTATAAACATATTTAAATACTGTATTATGTTTCAAATAGGTGATTCATATGGTTCAATGAACATAAATGTTTTATAATGTCACTACTGGCCAGTCATATTTTGTGTCAAATTTATAAATCAACTAGATGATCTTGACATATCAACTGGATCTTTGTTTAATCATTAACTAGAGTAATTACATAAAGTTAATAAAACTTGAACTCTCTCTCTATATATAGGTTATAATAACTATGTTATAATAAACATATGTTATAACAAATAAAAGGTGATAATAATACAAAATAATGGATCCTAATATATGCAGAATGCTAACTATAATCCATAAAATTTTTTCAATTGTGTTCTCATAGAAACATTTTGTGATTGTTAAGATTGACGTATTTAATTACAAATTTGTTTCCATATGGAATGAAATACTTAAAAACCTAGTTCTACTCCAGCAATGAAGACAATATGAAGCTAGTTATAAAACTTAGCATTTTGCATTCAAATTTGACTATTTCTCTTTCTAAACTAAAAGCTAAAAGAGGGAATTCCTGTTTCTCAGTGTGCATTATTTATTTCTGCTCAGTTACAATAAACTGCTCACTGGTTGAATTATTTAATGTTTCTACTCCAAGAATTTCAGGCATTATCAAAGAGAAATAGCTGAATCAAATGGATCTAATGTTACCATAAAAGATTTTAATGCCAAAAACAATCATTTGCTTATTTTCATATGTACTTTTGCAAGATGAATATGAAATTTTGAATCAACGTTTGAAAATGATAGTTGAATTAAAAGCTAATATGTCTAAATTGAAGTTTTCTTTTTTTCCCCTGAGCTTTTATTCTTATCTTAGAGTTGGAAAAATTGAAAATGAGAAAATTAGAATATAATCAGATGAACACATAACTAAAACATAAAAGCAGGGTAAATATCTTAAAAGAATGAGGGAAAGTGTTCGAATAGTGAAGATAAAGACACGACAGCAAGAAAGAAGTTGTGAAAACAAGATTGTACCCTCCCTTCTAACTTCCCAAGTTCCTGTTTGAAAGAGCCTCTTGAAACTTTATTTTCAGGTGTTTTCCACCTATTTCCTTCTTATTTAACATTAAATTAACAACATTTTGGAAAATAAATGTCTCTACATGTATCCTTTAGCAGAAGGTTGAAAAATATAGACATGGGATATAGAATATATTTTTTTAAAGACAGTCAGAAATTTAATTATATTATTGCATAACAAATTTATATCATCGGATCTTGTATAATGTTGTAAAACTATTAGTCTATAGTTTCTTATGTAGACTGAACATGTAGTAAATAAAAAAAGCAAAAACAAATGTGTTGTACCAGTATAAATACTCCAACTTACACGGACTCATTTCTTTCCCTATTTTAAGTAATAGTGTTTGTAAAATTCCTTAATATATGTGATGTCAAGATGAAAGACACATGATTGAGGTGTGGATAGAATATTCATTAAACATTATTCCTTAAACTATGAGAAGCCTGATGAAAAATTAAAATTCAAGTATTTCCATTAATAAACATTAAGACACTCTCAGTATAATTCATACTATATTTCCAATGAAAGTGTGTAAGACCTGCTGCTCACAATAAAATTGTACAAAAAGATTTAAATCTCCCCAAAACATGAATGTTGTTTTGTTTTGTTTTGCTTTTCAGCAAGTTATAGTGGCTGGGAGCCAAGCTACAGCAGTTCATGCCAGAAAATTTGTACACCAGAGCCTTATAGAGAATGATTAGTTAACATCGTTTTAATGATGAATTAATGAGCAGTAAAAGCATTCTAATTTCAATATGTACAAAACCTTCTATTTGAAGACACAGGATCAGGGAGAACAGATCCATGACCTTTGTGATACTGGCAAAGGTTGGGTTCACCACAGTTAACACCCAATCTGTCTTTCAAGGTTAACTACACATGCCATGCTGGGAAATGAAACAATTACTAACGAATTTTATAGGTATATTCTGTCAAATTTAAAAGGCAATCAGAAGTCTAAATGAAAATTATGCTTGAGGAAAGCATATAAAAGGAGAGAAATTAGGAAGGTGTCTGTATGTGCTACTATGTCTTTGTGTATTTTCTAAAAAAAAGACACCTTCAGAAAAAGGCAAAATAAACTTTTCAAGTACACAAACAAAAATCTTTATATTGAACAAAGTGAATACCCAACTTATGGAAATACAAGTGTATTTAGGAAGGACTGTATCTAATCATCTGGGCAACACTAGCACAGAAAGGGTAGTTGATTCATTATTCTGTAATTAACTTTTAATTAACTTTACTCTGCTTTACTTATTTTAGAAAATTAAATAAACTTCATTTTATTGCTCATGCTAAATCGATGAGCAAAAGCTAGATTTCTGCTTAATTAAAATAAGCAGTTGAGCAAAATTGTGCGTAAAGCATAATGAATAACTGTTTCTGTCCAATTGATATATTTCTTATGTTCTGAGACACATTGATAGGTTTTTCAAGAATTCCATTAGACACTGAAATCTTCTAAAATATGAAATTTAAGAAATAATATTATAATCCAGTCTTAAGCGTGGGACACATTATTTGAACTTATTAAGCAACATTTCAAACCTGATGATTATGAGAAATGAAGAAGAGGTGGAGAGAGGAAAGAAAAAGGAAGAAAAAGGGAAGGAGAAAGAGAGAGAATTTGAAATTGTGCTATTTCATCAGCCATCACAGATTTTATATGTATATTTAAAAAGAGCAAAAAAGAGAAGTCATAAAGCTAACATAGTAAGATTACATATTCTGCCTCCATTTTTAGATTTCAGCTTTTATTCATTTTTAAGCATTTATCACATGTTTTGATGTTAAGCTTAAGACAGTGAAATTTAATAATCAAATGTTCTAATTTTTCAAATTGTGTGCTACAAAAGAATATTTGACAAAAGAAAAAATTACATTTACTTGGCAAATTTGAGCTTTAATGCTTTTAATATAATATTAGAATAAAATGATTTTTACTTGAACACCTAAATTATTAAGATATTTTCTATTTTGTTAATAATTTCTAAGGTACATAAAAATACCCATATAACTCTAAAGTATTATTTATTGAAATACCTTATTTTAGTGATTAAGTTCTGGCTTCCTTGCTGGCAATCACCTGCATCTTCATCCCATAATAATAATCTTATGAACAATCCATCATGATTTCATATTATAAATTCTATAATTTTGAACTTCTGAAATCTTCCTTCTATTATCTCTATGATTTCCACCTCCATTTTTTAAACTCATTCTCTATCTGCTTTTTTTCTGATCATGTGCTCTTATTAAATATTCTGGGCTCTCTAAGAATATCATTTTTTCCAGTTTCACTTACTGTCTACCCAGCCTTTAAACATTGTTAATCTTGTCGACAAGATTACTAGCTTCCTAAAGATTTCTAATCCTATCAAAAATTCCTAGATAACAAGTGTTCACATGAGAGAGAAATATCCACTTTTTCTACCTGCAAAATATGGCCCATTGCAAAGCAATGTGTACAAGGAAGCTAGGGAAGTGAAAACAAACCAGGCCAAACATACTTCGATTGAATCAAAATCATCTTTAGCTAGAACTTTACAATATTGTTAACCCTACTTAGTTTAGCTCTTGTAACATAATGATAATTAAAATTCTTTTAGTTTTTAATTTCCTTTTCTGTATGTTTGTTTTCAAGTGAGTGAATTAGGAATTGGGTTTATAGCAAATTTAATGTTGGCTAAGCACTTTCTCATTCTCAATAAGCCCTTCTTTCACCTTTAACTACACCCTGTACTAAGGGAGTAGCAAGCCTACTACTCTTCAAACCACCTCTTTCAAAATTAAAAATAAAATCTCCATAGCTTTTAAAAAGGCAATAGAAGGTGTCACTCATAGAGGAAGCAAGTAAAATGTAAGTTTGAATAATGGAAGAAAACAAATGATTGAAAGCATTCTGAAAGCAACAATGGGATTTTCATTATTTAAGTAGAGAATTCACATTTATTTCTATGCTAATATCTTTATAAGAAAAAGAAATATATAATTTATTATTGTGTTTTCCCTTTTTTCTCAAGTGGAAAAGTATTACCTATAGAAAGATATATTTGTTTTTAGTGATCTCTTTAGTATTATTAGATTATTGTTAAACATTTTCTAGAGAGGGTTTGAAATTGTATAATTAAAATGATTCCAAGAGTATGTTATGCATAGATCTCTCTCTATGAGTCAAAAAATGTATGTCAGAATTCTGATTAAGATGGTGAAGAAGATAAACACTGTATTTGCCACCTCTAATGACCACATCCAAATTACAACTAAATTATAGAACAATCAACCTAGAGAACCATATGAAAACTACCTGAACAAAAGTCCTAACACTAAGAATATGAAAAAGCCACATCAAGACTGGTAGGAGGGGTAAAGAAGTGAAAAGGGCCAGCCCCATACACAAATGTGGCAGTTGAAAATTAAGAGGGATATCTGGGCTGCAGACGTTAACCCTGAAGAGTAAGGAGTCCCAGCCCCACACCACGTTCCCCAGTCTGAAGCACCACTGCCAAGACGAGAAGCCCTCACAAAATTTGGTTGTGAAAATCTGCAGGGATTTCGTCCACTGTAAAGGTGGCTAGAAACCTGGGCATCCTCTTAAAGAGCCCTCAGATAGATTTACTCACTCTCAGGCACTCTGGGCTCTGGCAGAGGTATAGTGGCTTGTGAGGCACCAGAGATATACAGAGAGAAACTGAGCGAGGGCTGCGGGAGCAGCAGCCATTGTCCCTGTGTTAAGCCTTCCTTCTACATGACCAAATCTGAATCTGCATTGGCCTGGTGAACACCACTCATTCCACCTTACTGACTTCCTGAGACCATGCCTTACCCAACTCATATATTGCTAAAGGCATCTTTGGTGGCAGGCAGCCAGCCTTGGCCCAAACTACAGTGTTTCTTTAAAATACTCTCAAATGTCAGCAGGCCCCCCATGGGAGCAGTTAGCTTCAGTGTGCCCAGTGCTTTTTGCTGGGTGACTTCAGGCTAGGGGGCCCTGTAGCTTTTCCTGAGCTTCCCCAGTCCCTGTACAGGTAGTGGCCAGCCTTTATTCACAGTGTGTCTTTTTCCACATACCTTCAGGTCCAGCACAGGCAGCTACCAACCACAATTTATTTTATACTGCCTACTGGGTAGGTTACAGGCAGTGGTTGAACTTGAACTGCACTAGAGCTTTTCCAAAGAGGCTCCAGAACCAATACATACAGTGGCTAGCTAAAGGCCACAATAGAGAATCACCTATTTAGGCCCATAAGTGGCAAATGCAAAGGATGCTCTTGGCAGGCACCAGAGCCCACTGGGACAAATCTTACTCCATGGGATCAACCCCTGCACAGTAGCTGCTACTCTGCGGTTGTGGCCATTCCTCACAGTTAGTCAGCCTGAGGGTCAATCTCACCTACTGATGTTCCCATAGCAATCAAGGCTTAACTACAGAGGAGGGTACACACAACCCGCAAAGGGACACTCCTGGCACACCCAGCTCAGGTAATCAGGGAGATTGTGTTGCTGAGCTCCATAGAACACCTATTATATGAAGCCATGCTGCCAATACTGGGATATGTAGTAGATCTACCTACTACATAGAAACAAATACAGAGGGACAGCCAAAATAGAAGAAAAGGAAACATTTCTCAAATGAGAGGAAAAAAATAAATGAAAGAATAACAAAATTAAGGAGGACAGAGATTGAACAGATAGAGTTCAAAAGACTAGTTATAAAGATACTCAAGGAACTTAGTGAAAATGTCAACAAAGAGATAGTAAGAGCAAAAAAAAAACATAGAAGCCATAAAAACAGCAAGTCAGAAATAAAGAATACAATAATAGAAATGAGGAATATACTAGAGGAATCAACAATAGATTAGATGATGCAGAGTACTGAATCAGCAATTTTGAAGACAAAGTAGCAGAAAACACCAACTCAGAATATAATAGCAAAATATAAAATTAAAAAATAAAATAAAATAAAATAAAATAAATAAAATAAAAGTGAGGAAAATTTAAGGAACCTCTGGGACAACAAACAAAGCCCAAAGTGAGTAGAAAAGAAAAGATAACAAAAATTGGAGTGGAAATAAACAGAGTCTAAAAATCAGTACAAATGATCAATAGAATCAAGAGCTGATTCTTTGAACAATAAACAAAATTGATAAACCTTTAACCAGACTCATCAAGAAGTAGACAGCACTGAAATAAATAAAATCAGAAATAAAAGGAAACTGACAACTGACACCACAGAAATACAAAGGATCATAAAAATTACTATGAACAAATATATGCCAGCAAGTTGGACAATTTGAAAAAAATATATATTCCTAGAAACATACAATCTTCCAAGACTAAATCAAGAAGAACCAGAAAACCTAAACTGACTGATTACTACAAACAAAATAGAACCAGTAATCAAAAAACTCCTAATAACAAAAAAGTTCCTGGACTGCATAGTTTCACAGATAAAATTTACCAAATATTCAAGGAAGAATTAATACCTATTCTCTAAATAGTTAAAAAATTTAAAAGGAGGGAAGTCTCTCAAACTCATTTTACAAGACCATCAATTCCAAAGCCAGACAAAGACATTATAAAAAAAAAAAAAGAAAATTATAGGCTGATATCTCTGATGAACATAGATGTAAAAATCTTCAACCAAATATTAGCAAACTGAATTCAACAATACATTAAAAGATCATATACCATGGTCATGTGAAAGTTATTTCCAGGATACAATTTGGTTCTATATCCAGAAATCAATCACATTAAGAAAATGAAGAATAAAGATTATAGAATCATATCAATAGATGCATAAAAAATGTTTGACAAAATCCAGCATCTATTTATGATAAAAACTCTCAGCAAAGTGAAAATAGAAATACATACCTCAACATGATAAAGGCCATGTATGACAAACCCACAGCTAACATACTCAATGAGGAAAAGCTAAAAGTGTTTTCTTTAATATTGAGAACAAGACAAAAATGTCCACTTTTACCGCGTTTATTCAGCATAGTATTAAAAATCCTAGTAACAGCAGTTGGACAAAAAAGAGAAATAAAAGGCATCCATATTGGAAATGAAGAAGTAAAATTGTCATTATTTGCAGAGGACATGATACTATATATTGGGAACTTTAAAGATTCTACCAAAAAAAAAAAACAAAAAACAAACAAAAAAAGATAGAACAGATAAATAAATTAATTAAAGCAGCAGGATACAAGATTAGTATTTAAAAGTTGGTTACATTTTTATATGCCAATAATGGACTATCAGAACGAGAAATTAAGAAAACAATTCCATTTATAATTGAATCAAAAATAAAACTAGAAATAAATTTAACTAAAGAGGTAAAAAAAGTGTATTCAGAAAATTATCATTGAAAAAAGAAATTGAAGAAGATAAAAATAAATGGAAGTATATAGCATGCTCATGGATTGGAAGAATCAACATTGTTAAAACATCCATACTACCCAAAGCAATCTGTAGATTCAGTGCAATCTCTATCAAAATACTAATGGCATTTTTCAAAAAACTAGAATGAATAATCTGAATATTTCTATGGAACCATGAAAGATCCTGAATAGTCCCAAAAATCTTGAGAAAGAAGTACAAAGGAGGAGGTATCACACTACCTATTATCAAACTATACTACAACTCTATAGTAATTAAAACAGCATGGCACTGCATAAAAACATATACATAAATCAATGGAACAGAACATAGAGACCAGAAATGAACCCATGGTTATATATTCAATTAATCTATGACAAAGGAGGCAAGATTATACAATTGGGTAAAGAGAGTTCATTCAATACGTGGTGTAGGGAAAACTAGATAGATACATGCAAAAATATAAAACTAGACCACCTTTTTAAACCATAAGCAAGCATAAACTCAAAATGGATGAAAGACTTACATGTAAGACCTGAAACCATAAAACTCCTAGAAGAAAATATAGGTGGTAAACTCTCTGACATTGCTCTTAGTAACATATTTTTTCTGATCTATCTCCTCAGGCAAGGGAAAACAAACAAACAAACAAACAAATGAGACCACATCAAACTAAAAAGATTTTGCACAGCAAAGAAAATCATCAACAAAATGAAAAGTCAACCTTCTAAATGAAAGATAATATTTACCTATGATATATCCAATAAGAGGTTAATACCTAAAATTTATAAAGAACTTACTCAACACTGAAAAAACTAATAATCAAATTTAAAAAAAGGTAGAGGACCTGAATAGACATTTCCCCAAGGAGGATATACAGATGGCTAATAGAATATGAAAAGATTGTTCAACTAATCATCAGAGAAGTGCAAATTAAAACCACAATGAGATATCTCTCACACCTATGAGAACGGTTATCTTCAATAAATCAACAAACAATAAGTATTGGTGAGGATGCAGGGACAAGGGATCCCTTGGGTACTGTTGGGATTGCAAATTGGTGCAGCCACTATGGAAAACAGTATGGAGATTCCTCAACAAATTAATAATAAAATTACCTTATGATCCAGTAATTCCATTTTTTGTTATTTATCCAAAGAAAATCAAAACTAACTTGAAAAGATACATGCACCCTTATGTTTACTGTAGCGCTATTTACAATAGCCAAGATATGGAAACAACCTAAATTCCCATCAATAGTTGACCAAATAAAGAAGTGATACATGTATACAATGGAACATTACTTGGTCATAAAAAAGATTGAAATCTTGCCTTTTGTGACGACATGAATGTACCTATAGGTTATAATGCTAAGTGAAATAAGTCAGACAGAGAAAGACAAATACCATATTATTTTATTTATACATAGAATCCAAAGAACAAAATAAATGAATAAACAAAACAGAAACAGACTTATAGATACAGAGAAAAAATTGATTGTAAGAAGAGTTGGAGGACTGGGTGAAAAAGATGAAGAGATTAAGAAGTATAAATTGGTAGTTACAAAATAGTCACAGGGATGTAAAGTACCGCATAAGGAATATAGTCAGTAATATTGTAATAATTATGTATAGTGCCAAGTGGGTACTAGACTAAGGAGGGGGATCACTTTGTAAATTAAATAAAAGTCTAACCACTATGCTGTACATCTAAAACTAATATAAAATATTAAACATCAACTCTAATTGAACACGAACAAACAAACAAACAAATAAATAAATAGTGCATGAGGAAAGGCCTCACTGAACAGATGACATTTAAGAAAAATCAAAAGAATAAGAAGGTAAGCTGTGTATCTCTGGGAAAACAGCTTATCTTGAGGAAGAATGTTTCAGGTGACGAAAAACAGCAAGTGCAAAGGTCTTGAGGTGGAAGCTGCTTAAAGTGTTTGAGGGGGCCAGTGTGTGAGCAGAATGCTTAAGGGGAGAGTAGAAGAAGATAACATCAGAGGAAAAATGGAGAGTCATATTATATAGGTCCTCGAAAGTTATTTGAGCATTTTGACTTTTATTTTGATTGAGATGAGAAATCATTGAAGGGTTTTGAGGAGATGAGTGATGTGGTCTGGCCTATACTTCAAAAGAACACTTTCGTTGCTATGTTGTGACTATCCTCTATTCTCTGCTGGGACAGAGATGGGAGACCAGTTAGGAGGCCATTGCAATAAGGTAAGATGTCGGGAGCCATTTTGAGGAAAACAAGACTGTTTGTTAAGCAGGATGTTATTGCGAAGTTGGCCAGCAGTGCAGTCTGCTGACTCAGGAGGAAGTGCACCTGGTGTTGGGGAGGGAAACAATGTTCTATAAATAGCTACAGAGTTTTGGTGATTGGTTGTTTACGCACTCAGTGGGGTATAAGTATGCGTTGCAGAATAAAATCGAGGCTGCTGCAGTATTGACTGTGAGCCCTCCCGAATCTATCTCCTGTCTCTGTCTTTTCTTTAATCCTCAATCCCCATCTCGGGTGCTGTTCTACCTAGCCCGGCTGGCTCCGGCAATAAGAGATGATGATGGCTTGAAGCAAACTGATAGCAGTTGAAGTGGTGAGAAGTTGTCAGAGATCTGGATGTATTCTGTATGTAGAGCTGAACCATTTTGCTGGACTAATTGGGAGAACTGGGAAAAACAGAGGAGCTGAAAATGACTCTTAAGATTTTTGCCTTGAACAGTTGTTTAGGTTAAAGTTGCCACTTGCTGAAATGCGGTCACTAAGAAGAATATTTTGAAGAGGTGGAAGACTAGAAGTTTGTTCTTCAGCATGGTTAACTGCTTTTCGCTTATATTGTGACAAGATTTTCTGTGTGTGACTATGTGAAAAATCAGCAATCTTAGGAACTTGAAATTAATTTCATATCAGTTTTGGCAAAAACCCCCTTCAGAAGATTTTATTTTTTGATCTAGAAAATGTAACAAAGGATTTGGTGAACATTTCTTTATAATATTTAGTATTTGTACTTAAATTGAGAAATTTGCACTTTATGCAAATCTAGGGTGTCTTTTTTACTCAGAATGTCAAGAAAAATTTTAAAATGTACAATTGTGAATGGTAAGAAATAACAGAATCAGTTAAATATTAATAAGTTTAATGGCATTAATTTTTATTGTATGATTTTAAAGCAAATCCAAGATGGCATATCTTTTCAGTCATAAATACTTCTGTAAAAATGTTTACCTGAAAAATATGTGTTATTCACTTACTTATCTAGCTATAGCTTTCAATTCCAATTCCAATTCCAATATATACATATTACTGCATTCAAGGCTTTATCTGTCTACTGAAAGGTGTAAGAGATCCTTAAAGTAACTCTCAAGAGTTGCTCTAAACAAAGTGACAATAATAAAGTTAAATAAAAAAATTCTTCAGTGAGATTACGATACACATATTAAAATAAAACATTTTATTTTCCTCATAAAAAAAGAAATATGTGTCAATCTGTTATCATAAATTTCAGCCCTCGACATATAACTGAATTTCTTTTTATCAGAGGTAAGAACAGAGCCAATAATTGTAAATTATTGGGTTTCAAAATATAGTAGAGTAGTTGGTTAAAGCACAGGCTAAAATTTTTCATTTACTTTAATTGTTTTCCTAGTTTTGGTGTGGTTTCCAGATGAGACTTTCTGAAAAATCATACATAACACAAAAATTGTCAACTAACACATTTCACACATCCTGAAAAAGTTTATCTTCTGATCCTGTGAGCTTCACTGTTTTCTCTTTTTCCCTTCATCATTTCTGATTTATACTTGTACTCATAAGTAGATCATTTTTAGGCTTTCTCTAAACTTTATGTATTGTCCTTGATTTTTATTTCTAATGCCAAATTCTCTTATTGTTGCAAAGTATTTCTTAATAAAATATGAGCCTGAGACATTTTCTTCTTTAGTTACAGATCAGTGCTCCTTGTCTTTCTATCTTCTGATGCTTTTAATAATCACATTCTTTCATTTATACAGATACTTGTAAGGTATTTATAGATTGTGATCAAATTCCCTTCAATCTTCTCCTCTCTTGACTATATGTGTCTATGACCCTATAGCTCATCAAATACACTGCTTATATCATTTTTTGCCCTCTTTTTTTATTTTTAACTTTCTATTAACCTTCTCAATTCTTGTACAACTTTTCCATTGCCAGGATAAATAGAAATGCAATAACTCATTTATTTTTATCATAGGCTAAATGAAATTGAAAAGAAGGTTTTGTCAGTGTGTCAAATTTTATATTCATAATATGAACTGTACTTACTCTTCAATTATTATATATGCAATTGTTTCTGGATTATAATATTTGTAGCTACTTCTTTACTACCCATATATTACTTCCCTGAGAGAGCCTCAATTCTCTGGGTCACTAGAAATACCTATATCAAATCTGGAAAGAGTATTATATCCTCAATAATTTGCTATTACAGCTGCAAAAACCTGGCCTTGAGGCTATATTAATTTATCATCAACTTAGCTAATTTCAATTGTAATTATTACTACTGAAGTTTATCTTTGTACAGTGAGTGGAGTTTTTCTAAATAAATAGCAGTGTTAATTAGGTCTGCTATTTCTATGCTGGTGTGGGTGTATATATGCTTAGATATATACTTACAAAAGTAGCTATAGGCATTCTATTCTACATTAAAAAGTAGCTATAGGTACTTTACTGAAGAATTCAATAGAAATATTTATTTGGCTCACTGGTAAAAATAAACCCAAATACAATGACAAAAAATACAAAAAGATCCCTAATTGAAGAACTGTGAAAAAATAATAAATAGGGCAGTAGGATAAGTGTGTGTGCATGTGTGTGAGTTCAGTTGGGGAGATTGTGTATGTTTGTATTTGAGGAAGTAATTAGTCTTCAGAAGTCCACAGATTATTTCCCAAAGGAACTCGCAACAAAAAGGTGATTCATTTAAGGATTCCTAATTGTATGAATGCATGTGTTCATTTTCTGTTGAAGTTTGGGAAATAAGTAAAGAGATAGAACATAAAATGCTGGTATTTAACTGGAAATTTCTTTATTAAGCTCAATTCCTTTTCTTGTATACCTTGGGGTTAGGAGCAAGCATCAGAATTTATAAAGGAATTTGGACTTTAATTTAGAACTTTGAGACTGTCAAATGTCCGTTGCCTTCATTTTACTGTATGATTATAGTATACGATGATAATAAAAACCTACATGACTTAATAAGAAAAACACATAATGATTTTACACTAAGAAGTACAAAATGATATATGTTTACAAAGTTTTTTTTTTTTTTTATGAAGGTACCAAAAGCACCACTGAAACTATAAGTTAAATGGTTATAAAGTTTAAGGTTCTCAAAAATAGTGTCCTTCTTGGAAAATTGTGCACTGACAAACTTTATCCTGTGCCTCATATTTTTTTCAAAGAAAATATACATTATGGCAAAAAAAATATATCTAAAATGCAATTTGTAAGTTGTCAATTCATACTGACATGGAAGCATGGAGAGTTAAAGTCCACTTATTGCCTACTTTTCAAACAAACTTTAGGTAATTTCTGCAATGATAGTTCCTCTAGAAAATTAAACCTATTTCATGTTTATATATTTTAATGGGGCTCCCAAAGTATCATAATGTAATTTTTCCAAAGCAATTTAATTATTTCCTAAGAATTACAACTTTGCAAATTTCAAACGCCAGTGCATCTTCAGTATGTACTACCTCATTTTTTTGACATGGCCCTAAAGTTCACTATGACAGAAAAATATATGTAAACTAAGCATAAGTAGAATATAGCCCAGGCCACTTTTGCACGGAGTCACCATTTCCAAAGGTTAGAGGATAATATATACATAAAAAAGAAATGATGGTATATGCTTTCTCAGGAAACCAGACATGCGAAAAAACTTTTTTTCCTCCATATTTGTTTGCCTTAGACCAAAGAAGCAGGCTTTGTAATATTACTACAGGTAATTACAATTCTAAGGCAAAAGAATCTGTGCAAACGATTCATTTTCTCTCTCATTGCCCTGTCATGAAATACCAAATATGTGCACCCCCCTTCTTTCTTATATATTGTTTTCTATTTAATCCTATTGAAACTCCTCTCACAGAAAGAATGCACAAATTCCCATTTCTGTACCTATGGAAATAAAAGTTTCCTCAATGGGCACTGGCATCCCCCTTTCTCGGATATTTTTGTGAAGCCTTTCCCTCAGTTTCTGCCCCAATCTTAAATATCTTCTTCATCATTAAACATGGCTTCAGATACATTTTGCAATTGCTTTGCTAGCTGGCAGGTCTTTTAGCACTTGGACTTGGACTCACAAACTTTAGAGTGATCAAAGCATAAGAATGGGATTACTTTGATGTCTAGTTGTGCAAGAGAACAGCCCCAAAATCAAATGTAAAAAAGAGAATGAGATTATATCCAGTCCCTTCCTGCTTAGCACATGGTCTTGTACATGTTAACACAAGCAGTGAGAAATGACAGGTTCCTAAGTACTATATATCTTATTTGTATTTGTCTTCCCAATGCTTAGAACGGCCCCTGGCTCCTACTAGTAGCTCAATAAATACAGATAAATAAATAGGCAATTACACAGTAATGTAATATGTGCTATGATGTGAGGATATACCAAGTAATCTGGTATGGTACCAAGTACTATACGGGGGGCATCTACACCAATTTTCAAAATTATGGAAAGTTTCTAGTTGTAGAATGCTAAGTTGATACTGTAATCATAAGAAAGAGTAAGAGGAAAAAACATATCAGACAGAGAAAAGCATGTGCATAAATGGAGTGAGGAAATGAGAAAGAATATGAAGTATTAATGCATACATCTGCAGATTAACATTCCTGAAAGAAGCACTGGGACTCTGGAGGAAGTATAGGTGACTCCAGGATATTATAAAGTAAAAAGACATGAGATTCTGTGATCTGGACATTATTTTTTTTAACTTTCCTTTATTTTTTAAATTAATTAATTGTTTGATTGATTATGGGGAAATTGATTAACAAAATCCAATAAGTTTCAGCTGTACATTTAAACAGTAAGTATATTTACACGGTGTGTTCACCTACCATAGTTAGATTTCTTTGTGTCACCACATATTTGACCCCCTTTACCCCATCCATCTTGCAAATATATTTCCCCATTTGAATGGTTGTCTCTTTACCTTGTTGATGGTTTCTTTTGCTGAGCAGAAGCTTTTTAATTTGATGTAGTCCCATTAATTGATTTTTGCTTTTCCTTCCCTTACCTTTGAGGTCAAATTCATAAAATCCTGTTTAAGTCCAAGGTGTTTGAGTTTAGTTCCTATGTTTTCTCCTATGCATTTTATTGTTTCAGGTCTTGTATTAAGGTTCCTAATCCATTTTGAGTTAATTTTGGTGTGTGGAGATAGACAATAGTCTAGTTTCATTCTTTTGCAGATGGCTTTCTAATTTTCCCAGTACCATTTACTGAAGAGGCTTTTCTTTCTCCACTGTATATTTTGGCTTTTTTGTTGAAAATTATTTGCCTGTATAAATATGAGTTTACTTCTGGACTCTTGATTCTGTTCCACTGGTCCGTGTGTCTGTGTTTTTGACAATACGATGTCGTTTTGATTATGTTGCTTTGTAGTATAATTTGAAGTTTGGTGGAGTGATGCCTCCAGCCTCATTCTTTTTTCTCAGGATGGTTTAGACAATTTGGGGTCTTTTGTGCTTCCATACAAATCCAATGAGTTTTTATCCTATTTCTTTTAAAAATGCCAATGAGATTTTGATGGGGATTCCATTAAATTTGTATAATGCTTTAGGTAATATACTCATTTTAACTATGTTGATTCTTCCAACACAAGAACATGGAATATCTTTCCATTTCTTTGCAGCTTCTTTGATTTCTTTTAATAGGGTCTTCTAGTTTTCATTATATAGGTCCTTCACATGTTTCCTTAGATTTAGTCCTAGGTATTTTATTCTTTTTGTTGCAGTTGCAAAAAGAATTATTTTTTCCACTTCTTTTTCTGATGCTTCATTATTAGAGTATAGGAACTCTATGGATTTTTGAACGTTGATATTGTATCCAAGAACTTTATTATATTTGCTTATTGTTACTAGTAGTGTTCCTGTGGAGTCCTTAAGGTTTTCTATATAGAGAATTATGTCATTTTCAAATCTTGATGGTTTGACTTCTTCATTTCCTATTCGGATGCCTTTTATATCTTTCTTTTGCCTGATTGCACTTGCTAAGACCTCCAATGCATATTGAATAACAGTGGCGATAGTGGACAGCCTTGCCTTGTTCCTGATCTTAAAATGAAAGTTTTTAGTTTTTCACCATTAAGTGTAATGTTGGCTGAGGATTTGTCATAAATGGACTTTATTATGTTAAGGTACTTTTCTTCTACACTGATTTTGTTAAGTGTTTTGATAATAATGGGATGCTATATCTTGTCAAAGGCTTTTTCTGCACCTATTGATATAATCATATGATTCTTATTTTTAAATTTGTTAATGTGGTGTATCACATTGATCAATTTGGCATATGTTGAACCATCCCTGTGCCTCTGGGATGAAGCCCATTTGGTCATGGTGTATAATCTTTTTAATATGTTGCTGTATTCGGTTACTAGTATCTTATTTAGAATTTTTGCATCTGTGTTAATGAGAGATATTGGTCTGTAGTTTTCTTTTTTTGTGTTATCTTTACCAGGTTTTGGTATCAGTAATATTGGCCTCATAAAATGAGTTGGGAAGTATTGCCTCCTGTTCGATTTTCTGAAAGAGTTTGAGAAGAATAAGTATTAAATCTCTGAATGTTTGGTAGAATTAACTGGTGAAGCCATGTGGTCCTAGACTTTTACTTTTTGGTGGGTTTTTGATAATTTCAATTTCCAAACTGCCGACAGTCTATTTAGATTTTCTAGTTCTTCTTGATTTAGTCTAGAAAGATTGGAGTTTTCTAATTACTGGTCCATTTCTTCTTGGTTATTAAATTTAGTGGTATATACTTCTTCACAGTATTCTTTTATGATTCTTTTATTTCTGCAGTGTCAGTCATAATTTCCCCTTTTTTATCCCTGATTTTGATTATTCGTGTTCTTTCTCTTTTTTTCTTTAGTAAGTCTTACCAGGAGTTTGTCAATTTTATTAGACCTCTTAAAAAAACAGCTCTTTGTTGCATTTATTTTTCTATTGTTTTTTTTTTTTCAATTTTATTTATTTCTGCTCTAATTTTGATTCTTTCTTTCCTTCTGTTGACATTAGGCTTCATTTGTTCTTCTTTTTCTAGTTTTTTTTTTGTTTTTTTTTTGTTTTTTTAAGACAAAGCATTATGTTGTTTATTTGGGCTTGTTCTTATTTTCGGAGATAGGCCTGTAATGATATGAAGTTTCCTCCTATGACCACTTTTGCTGTGTCCCAGAATTTTTGATATGTTGTATTATCATTATCATTTGTTTCTATGTATTTCTTGATCTATCTTTTTATTTCTTTTCTGACCCAGTTATTCTTTAGTAGTATGTTGTTTAATCTCCATGTATTTGTGGTTCTTCCCACTTTCTTTTTACAGCTGATCTCTAGTTTCAAAGCATTATGACCAGAGAATATGTTTGGTATGATTTCAACCCTCTTATATTTGTTGAGGCTATCTCTATGTCCCTGTATGTGGTCAATTCTTGAGAATGTTCAATGTACACTAGAGAAGAATGTGTAAGCAGCTGTTTTGAGATGGAAAGCTCTTTAAATGTCAATTAAGTCCTTTTGGTCTAATGTGTCATTTAAGGATGTTATTTTCTTATTGATTTTCTGTTTGGATGATCTGTCCATATCCAACAGTGGGGCATTTAGGTCCCCTACTACAATAGTTTTGCTATCAGAACTACTCTTTTTATTTCCGTTAGTAACTGCTTTATATTTTTCAGGGCTCCCTGATTGGAAGCATAGATATTAATAAGTGCTATGTCTTCTTGGTG
This sequence comes from Rousettus aegyptiacus, assembly GCF_014176215.1. Taxonomy (NCBI): domain Eukaryota; kingdom Metazoa; phylum Chordata; class Mammalia; order Chiroptera; family Pteropodidae; genus Rousettus; species Rousettus aegyptiacus. Next base: position 72,644,799 of record NW_023416288.1, read on the forward strand.
TGTGATATCCTTTATCATTATGAAGTGTCCCTCAGTATCTTTCTTTACCTCTTTTATTTTAAAATCTATTTCATCTGATATTAGTACTGCAACTCTCATTTTTCTCTGAATGCCATTTGCTTGAAATAACATTTTTACCCCTTACGTTGAGTTCATATTTGCCTTTGGAACTGAGATGTGTCTCCTGGAGGCAGTATATGGTTGGATTTGTCTTTTGATCCAATCTGGAACTCTGTGCCTTTTTACTGGTTCAGTTCCTTTACATTTAAAGTGATTATTGAAATATGAGGTCTTTTTATAGCAATTTTATGTTTTGCTTACTTGTAGCTCGGTGTTTCCACTGTTTCCTTGTCCTCGTGTTTCTGTTTTCTTTATTTTGGTTTATTTTGTGGGTTTTCCCTCTAGTCTTTCTTGCTTTATGTTATATCCTTTAGTTCTAAATCTTTGGCATATGGTTACCATTACAAATATGAAAAAGATAGTTGTTTATATTCAGTCGTCCATTTTCATCTGTGTGTGCTTTATCTCTATTCCCCTTTACAAATTTGGATCTTTGAATCCTCCCCTTTTCAGTCATTGTTGTCTCAGTTTGTCCCTATGTATGCTGAACATTCATTACTATCTTGCTATAGAAAATCTCTTCTTATTGTTTAAACTGATAATGCCCCATTTTTAGTAAGAGTTGCACTCCTTTGCTTTTATTTGTCTGATAGTCATCTTATTCTTAATTACATATATTTTTTTTTTGTCATTTTGTTTTTGGTACACTGACCACTTTCAGTATTTTCCGTAATGCAGGCCTCGTAGTGGAGAATTCCTTATTTTTTTTTGTGTGCCTGGAAAAGTCTTTATTTTTTCTTCATATCTAAAGGAGAGCTTAGCTGTATACATTATTTTAGACTCGTAGTTCCTTGCACTTACTAGTTTAAATATTTGATTCCATTACTTTCTGGCTTGTAAGATTCGCACTGAGAAGTTTGATGATAATCTAATGGGTTTTCCTTTATCGGATACCGTCTTCTTTTCCCTGGCTGCCCTGAGAATTCTGTCTTCATCTTTAATTTTTGATAATTTTACTACAATGTGTCTTCTGAAGGCCTTTTTGGGTTGATATAATTGAGTGTTCTGGTGACTTCTTGAATTCCAAGCTTCAGCTCATTCCTTAGATTTGGGAAATTCATGTCAACTATTTGTCTGAAAATGCTTTGTAATCCCTGCTCTTTTCCTCCCCTTTGGGAATGTACATTATTCTTATGTTCCCTCTTCTGTTGGTGTCAGCTAGTTCTTGTATTTCTCTTTCATTGTTTTTATTCTTCAGTTTCTCTCTTTTTCCCTCTGATTTATTTCTAGATCTCTGTCTTCGATATCACTGATTCTTTCCTCCATTTGGTCAACTCTAATTCCCAAGCTTGCTATTTCATTTTTCATCTCTTGCAGTGTGTTCTTTATCTCCAGAATGTCTATTTGGTTCTTTTTGTGGGTTTCAATCTCTTTGCTAAAGAACTCGTTCTTCTCTATAGTTGTTTTTTGAATTCCTGAAATTGTTGATATGACTCATTTCAGAACTCATCGAGTTTTTTCAGAAGTACCATTCTGAATTCTTTGTCATTTAAGTCACATATTTTTATGTCTGTAAGCTTATTTTCTGGAGATTTTTCTCTTTCTTTCTGAGCAGCCTTGTCACCTTGGTTGTTCATTGCCATTACTGGACTATTTCTCCACTTGGGAATTAATGGACATGTATTCTGCTTTTTTTTTCCCTGAAAAATGATTTATTATATAATGGTTTCTCTTTAGCCTATTGCAAAAAAAGGCACTTTTCTTTTGATTTCCAGTAGGTGGTGTCTAAGCCTGTTGGATTCCTGTTTTATATAAAGCCTAATAATGCCTTTTTTCTCCCCTTATAGATGTTTAATTACACTAATTACCCTCAGTGTCAGTCCCTGTTATTGTTAGCGATAGTTTAGGTAGTGTTTGCTCAGATTCCTCTGGGACCTCGTGGTGTTCGGTTCAGAGGATATGGGGGGAGGGGCCCTTTGGTTTGAGGGTTGTGATCTGCGACTCAGCCTTGATTTTGCAACCACAGCTGGTAATTCTGTTATTTCTCTGTCATCCCTGCTTTTCTGTGTCCCCACTTCTCTGTTCTCTGCCCTGATTGCTGGGCCCTGCTGCTGGCCATGTGGTGCTCACAGCTTTTCCAGGTGGGGCTGTTCATGGAACTTGCTGCACCTTCTCCCTTCACCACAGGGAGCTCCAGCTGTGGGAGGCAGCTTCTTTGTTTCTTCTAGTTCACTGCCGGACACCCAGGGTTCTGACCTGTGGTAGCTCTTATGCTCAGTTCTGATGCTCAGACATGCTGATGTGCAGTTTGGGTGTTTTTTGTTGAGTTTTAGATGTTTAGCTTATTGTTGTTTCAAGGGACGAGATCTGGGGATGTCTCCCACTTCACTGTGTTTCCCCAAAATTCTCCAGTTTGGACTTTAGAGATCTGAAACAATTGATGCATTTGACTAATGTCACTTGGAACCAGATAAATGGCTCAGAAGGTATGGTTCTGGACTTTCGAAAGTAGCTACCACAGGTACTAGGCAAGTTGGTAAATGCAATGTTCACCTCCTCTCACAACTGTATTAAAATTATAACCAAATTATAAAACAATCAACTTGGAGAACCAATTGAAGTCTAGCTGAACATATCACATATAACTGAAGATATAAAGAGGAGCCCACATTGAGAGCAGTAGGAAGGATAGAGACATGAAACAGGCTGGCCCCAAACCCCTATGTGGCAGCTGAGAAACAGAAGGAATAGAGTGGTTGCAGAGGTACCCCTGAAGGAGCAAGGTGTCCTAGCCCCACATAGGATCTTTCCAGCCCAAGTTTCCAGGGCCAGGAAGAAGAGTCCCCACAACATCTGACTGTAAAAATTAGTGGGGATTTCAACCATCCAGGTTTATGGTAAGAACCTGAAAACCCAAACGTACCCCTTTAAAGGTCCACATACAAATCCACTTGCCCACAGACACTCACCCTGGGCTCTGGCAGAGGGTCAGCAGCTTGGGAGGTGAGAGAGACATATGAGAAAAGACTGAATTGTGTGGCTTCTGAATAAGAATTGGAGGGACAGCCGCCATTGTTTCTTTGTTGCCCCCCCCCCTTGGGTGCAGTCTACAGATGGGCGTCATCTTTCCTGTGTTGAACCTGCCATCTCCCTCACCCCTGCACAGCTAATTCTGAATCTGTATTGCCCTAGTGAGATCACTGGCTCAAATCCATGACTCCTTAAGTCCCCTTCCCACCCAACCCACAAACTGCCTGTGGCAAACCTGTTGCTCAGCAATCAGCCCTATCTTGCACTCTCAGCAGGTGTGCTCTGGACAGTGATCAACGATCCTTGGCTCACAGTGTACTCTTTATCCACGCGATTCCTCGAGATGCTTCCCAACCCAACTCACTAATTATTGGAAGCATATCTGTGAATGGGTGACCAGCCCCATGCAGCCCTCTTGGCTGGAAGCTCTTTTAGCAACAAACAACAAAACTCTGCTCACACACCTCTGGAGACAATCCCAGTGGAGGGCAACCTGCTCTGGCCTAAGCTGGAGTGTCTGGAGGCCAAAGGCAATAGAAGCTAGTCTCACTGGGATTTGACACTTATGCAAGAGGTCACAGATTCAGCACTGACACCAAAACTGAATCTGCATTGGTAAGGTGAAATCCATTTCCTTTACCATGGTGACTCCCTGGGTCCCTCCCCCACCCAACGCCCATTCCACCCAAAGACTCTTTCAGCTGCTAAAACTTATAGGCAGCTGGAAGGCAAACTCAGGTCCTGGGGTGCCCTGGACCTTTTGCTAAGCAGTCCCAGGCTTGGAACTGGTGGCAACAGGCCTTGGTTTACAGTGTGGTCTCTCCTATTTGTCTCCAGATCCAGCATAGGCACCAAGCAGCCATAGATCACTTTGTAGCTCCTACCAGATATCACAAGTGGTCAAAGGCAATGGGAGCCTCCCAAGGGGCCACAGAACCAACAAACTCAAAAGCTGGTGTCAGACTACAACAGAGTACTAGTGATTAGCCCCACAAGTGGCATACTCAAAGGGTTGTCTCAACAGGTACATGAGCTTATTCATTTCCTGGGTTCAGCCCTCACGCAGCAGCTCATACCCTTTGTGCATGAACCATTCTCAATGCTAATCAGCTTGAGAGTCAATCCAATCCACTGATGTGCTAAAGCAATCAACTGAGCTACAACAGGAGAACACATGCAGCTCACAGAAGGAATACCCCCAGAGCTTCTGGCACAAGTGATCAGGGAGACTGTACCACTAGGCTACACATCTACTACGTAAGGCCACTTGGCCAAAATTGAGAGATGTAACAAATCTACCTAACACATATAAACAAACTCAGAGAGGCAGCTAAAATGAGTGAACAAAGAAACATGTCACGAATGAAACAACAGGAGAAAACCAAACAACAACAACAACAACAATGAACTGAACAAAATAGAGGCAAGCAACTAACCAGATACAGAGTTCAAAACATTGGTTATTAAAATGACCAATGAACTTAGGGGAAGAATAGATGAGCTCAGTGATAATGTCAACAAAGAGATAGTAGCATATAAAATGAAATAGAAACCATAAAACAGAAGCAATTAGAAATAAAGAATACACTACAAGGAATCGACAGTAAATTAGATAAAGCAAAAGATCAAATCAATGATTTGGAAGATAAGGATGCAGAAAACAGCAATTGAAACAACAATAAATAGCTAAATAAATAAATAAATAAATAAATAAATAAATAGAATTTTTAAAAATGAGGAAAGTTTAAGAGACCTCTGTGATATTAAGTCTATCAACGTTCACATCATAGGAGTACCAGAAGGAGAAGAGAAAGAGCAAGTAATCGAGAACCTATTTTAAGAAATAATGACTGAAAATATCCTTAACCTAGTGAAGAAAATAGACATATAAGCTCAGGAAGCACAGAGAGTTCCAAACAAGAGGAACCAAAAGAGGCCCACACCAAGAAACATCATAATTAAAATGCCAAAGGTTAAAGACAAAGAGAGAATCCTAAAAGCAGCAATAGAAATGCAGCTAGTTACTTACAAAAAAAGCTCCCATAAGACTGTCTCCTGATTTCTCAACAGTAACTTGACAGACCAGAAGAGATTGGCACAAAATATTCAAAGTGATAAAAAACAAGAACCTTCGGCCAATACTATTCTAACTAGCAAGGCTATCAATTAAAATTAAAGATGAGATAAAGAGTTTCTGAGAGAAGATAAAGCTAAAGTAATCCATCACCGACAAGCCAGTATTATAAAAAATGTTAAAGGATTTCATAAGAAGAAGAAGTTGGGAAAAAAACAATAAAAACAAACAAACAAAAACAAAACATAAATATAAATAATAGAATGACAATAAATATGTACCTGTCAATGATCACTTTAAATGTAAATGAATTAAACGCTCTAATCAAAAGACACAGGGTAGCAGAATGAATAAGAAAACAAGCTCCATGTATATGCTGTCTACAAGAGACCCACGTCAGATCAAAACACACAGACTAAAAGTAAAGGGATGAAAAAATATATATTTTATGCATGGAATATTCATGAATGAAAATTTTTAAAAAGCTGAGGTAGCAATATTTATATCAAAAAAACAGAATTTAAAACAAAGTCTGTAATAAGAGACAAGGAAGGCATTATATAATGATAAAGTGTTGATCCAACAAGAGTACATAACCCTAGTGAACATATGCACTCAACGTAGGATCACCTACATAAATAAAGCAAATACAGACTGACCTAAAGGGAAATATCAACAGTTATACTCTCATAGTAGGAGACTTTAACATCCCATTGACATCAATGAGCAGACAGAAAATCCAGACAGAAAATCAAAAAAGGAACAGCATCCTTAAATGACACACTAGAACAGATGGATTTAATTAATATTTTTAGAGCATTTCACCCCAAAGCAGCAGAATATATATTCTTCTCAAGTGTACATGGAACATTTTCTAGGATAGACCACATGTTAAGACACGAAACAAGTCCCAGTAAATTTAAGAAGATTGAAATAATATCAAGAGTCATTTTTGCCCAAGATGGTATGAAACTAGAAATCCATTACAAGAAAAAAATGAAAAATACACTAACAAATGAAGGCTAAATAACACGTTACTAAACAATGAATGAGTTAACAACAAGATTAAGGGAAAAAATCAAAAGATACCTAGAGACAAATGAAAATGAAAACAAAATAACCTAAAATCTACAGACACAGCAAAAGCAGTCCTAAAAAGGAAATTTATAACAAAACAGGCCTACATCCAGAAATTTAAAAAAAAAAAAAACCTCAAATAAGCAATCTAACCTTATATATAAAGAAACTAAAAAAGAAAAGAAAACAAACCCAAAGAGAGTAGAAGGAAGAAAATTATAAAGATCAGAGCAGAAATTAACAAAATGGAGTTTAGAAAAATAATACAAAAGATCAGTGAAACCAAAAGTTGTTTCTTTGAACAATAAACAAAACTGACAAATCTTTAAAAAGACCCATCAAGGAAAAAAGAGACAGCACCAAAATAAATAAAATCAGAAAAAAGGAGAAGTGATAGCTGACTCCACAGAAATACAAAAGATTATAAGAAAATACTATGAAAAATTATTTGCCAGCAAATTAAATAATCTGGGGAAAATGGATACAATCTCAGAAATAGGCAATCTCCCAAGGCTGGGTCAAGAAGAAACAAAATCTGAATCAAACAGTTACCACCAACAAAATCAAATCATTAATCAAAAAACTACCCAGATAACAAATTTTGGACCTATCCTGTTCAAATTACTTCAAAAAAATTCAAAAAGATGGAAGTTCCCCAAACTCATTTTACAAGGTCATCATTACCCAAAACCAGACAAAGACATTACAAAAATAATAATAATTATTATCATAAGCCAATATCTCTGATGAACATAGATGCAAAATTCTCAACAAAATATCAGTAAACCAAATTCAACAATACATTAAAAGTATCATACACATGATCTAGTTGAATTTATTCCTGGGATACAGGGTTGATTCAATATTTGCAAATCAATTATTATAATATACAATTTTAGCAAATTGAAAGATAAAAATTATAGAATCATATTAATGGATGCAGAAAAAGCTTTTGACAAAATCCAGCATCTATTTGTGATAAAAACTCTCAGCAAAGTGGAAATAGAGGGAACATACTTCAACATGATAAAGGTAATGTATGACAAACTCTCAGCTAACATCATACTCAATGGAGAAAAGTTAAAAGTGTTTTTTTTTTTAATATCTATATACAATGGGGTAAAGACGGTCTCTTTAATAAATGGTTTCGGGACAAATGCATGCATGCATGCAAAAAAAAAAAAAACGAAAAGAATGAAACTGGACCACCTTCTTACATCATATACAAGAATAAACTCAAAATGAATTAAAGACTTAAATGTAAGACCTGAAACCATAAAGCTCCTAGATGAAAACAAAGGCACTAAACTGTCTGGCATTTCTAATATACCTTCTCAGGCCAGGGAAACAAAAAATAAATAAACAAAGGAGACTATATCAAACTTTGCTGAGAGTTTTTACATAGCAAAGGAAATCATCGACAAAATGAAAAGATGACCTACTGAATGGGAGAAGATATTTGCCTATGATTCATCTGATAAAAGGTTAATATTCAAATTTTATAAATAACTCATATAACTCAACCCAAAAAACAAACAATCCAGTTAAAAAATGGGCAGAAAACTTGATTAGGTATTTCTCCAAAGAGGACATACAAATGGCTAATAGACATGAAAAAAATATTTCAACATAACTAATCATCAGAGAAATGCAAATTAGAACCACAATGAGATATCACCTCTCACCTATAAGAACAGCTATGTTCAATAAATCAAAAAACAACAAGTGTTGATGAGGATGTGGAGAAAAGAGAACATTGGTGCACTGTGGATGGTTTTGCAAAGTGGTATAGACAGCATAGAAAACAATATGGATTTTTTTCAAAAAGTTAAAAATAGAACTACCTTTTGACCTAGGAACTGCACCTCTGAGTATTTATTCTAGAAAACCAAAATACTGATTTGTAAAGATTTATGCACCCCTATGTTTACTGCAGCGCTATTTACAATAGCCAAGAGATAGAAGCAACCTAAGTGCCCATAATAGACAATTGAATAAAGAAATGGTGGTACATATATACAATGGAATATTCCTAGGTCATAAAAAAAATGAAATCTCTCCATTTGTGATGACATGAGTAGACCTAGAGGATATTATGCTGAGTGAAATAAGTCAGAAAGAGAAACACAAATACCATATGATTTCACTTACATGTAAAATCTTAGGAACAAATTAATTAACTAACACAATGAAAACAGACTTAGATACAGAGAAGAAACTGGTGATTGCCAGATGGGAGGGGATTAGGGGGCTGGGTGAAAAAGGTGAAGCGATTAAGAAATATAAATTAGTAGTTACAAAACAGTCATGGGGATGGGGAATACAGCATAGGAAATACAGACAATAATATTATAATAGATATGTACAGTGCCTTATGGGGAAACCATTTCATAAATTATATAAATTTCTAAATCTTGTGCTGTATACTTGTACCTAATACAAAAAAAAACAACTAGCCCCATATTTTGCACATTGCAATGTGTCTTATGTGTGTGTATGTGTGTGTGTGTGAATAAGGTTTTCCAAACTTTTTTTCACCATTGAATAACTCCTAATATACTAGGCTTAAGTCATTCTTTGCACTTGTGTTAACTTAGTGTCTAAAGCTGGTCACCCCAACCAAATCTGCTTTTCCTTTATAGTGTTGGCTTTGGCATCTCATTTGTATTTACTCACCATGTGATCTTGATTTTAATTCAGCCATGCCTCAGATATATTTATAACAATATTCCTACTTAAATAAATTTTTATATGTTTATTTATATCTTATGATTTTATTCTAATACTTAAGTTGAAAACTTTTGTTGATCACGTATTATGTGTGATGAGCACCTAAAATGACTAAAACAATCTTTGCCATTGTGCATCTCATAGTCCTTGGGAGGATATACGTGTAGACAGATAATTCAAAATATAGCATGATGCATACTAAAATAGAAATATGGATCAAGACATAGAGAAGCACAGCAGACTAAAAAAAATTCTACCTGAGACAGTCGAAGACAGCCTCAAGTGACAGTTGATTTGTGTCTGGAGGAATAAAGAGGAGTGTACAAGATGGAGACATTAAGTATAAATGCGTGAAGAATCATAAAAGTATTAAGCACACCAAGAGAAAGATGACAAGGAACTTCACTATAGCCTGTCATTAGAGTTGATGAAGTTCGGGGATATTCTGAAGTGAGATTAGACAGAGATGGGTAATAAATTGTGGAAGTCACAGCTAAGATAGGGAATTTGATATTTTCCTATTGGTAACAGAGATCAATAACTAGGCAATAATTTTCTTATCTTTTAAAAAAAATATTTTTTAATCGAGGAAAATAACTTTGACAGCACTGCAGTTGGTTGGTTGGAATGGAAAAAAAAAATGATGTCAATGAGTCTTGTTAGGTGCTTCTTCCAGTAGTTCAAGTTAATGACAAAAGACAATAAGTATTGAGAAAGAAAGGCAGAATTCAAGAGATATTTTTGAGCTACAATTAATGAAACACCTGAATTGAGTAGTGGTGGTGAAACTGGAGAGAAATAGATGGTTCCAGAGACATATAGAAGATAAAGTTGACAAACCCTGAAGATTCTTTGGATATGGATGTGGAGACAGGAGGAGTCAAGGCTTACTCCTGTTTCTGGTTTGCACAACTGAAAAGAGGATGTTGCCAGACATTGCGATAAAGGAACTAAACCATGATGTGTGGGTTATTTTAGACCTGTTATGCCTAAAGTTGCTTTTGAGACATGGAGGAGGAGGTATAAGTAGGGAGAGGGCTTATTGGTCTGTAGCTCAAAAAAGAAGACTCGGCTAGAGATGTATAATTCGTGTTACTATAGATGGTAATTGAAGACAGAGTAATGGATAAGAATACCTTTGAAAAGAATGCAAGGTGAGTAGATATGAGTATAGGATAGTGTGTTGATAAATCCCAGCCTTTAAAGACCGAATAACAGCTGAAAGAGTATCTTTACTTTGGTGTCAGTAAAAGAAACAAACAGAAATTATGATGTCACAGAAGCTAAGGAAATATATCCAGAATAGGAGAATAATCAACAGTATTAAGTAAAATCGAGAGACCATGAAATTGAATGAACAAAAACTTAATATAAAAGTGATTTATGGCTAAATCAAATTTATTTTTCAAAACAATTTTTGAGAGAAGGCAGATTGGAGTGTTTTAAGGAAAGTTTGAGTAGGGGAGTAACAGAGACAGTGAAGATAGTAACATATTCAAGAAGTTTGACTGTTAAGGAGAAAAGAAAGGACGGACATTAACTGAAGTGAGAAGTGGATTTGAGTTACTTGTTTAAGAATGGACAAGATTAGAGTATGCTGAGGGGAGAAATTGTAGATAGAGAGTGAAGTGATAACTGGTTTGTCTTCACACACAAAATGTTCTCCTTCCCAATTAGAGATGTCCTATGGTAAAACAAAATGACATTGAATTTTCGAGGCCTGGAGATCATAGTTTGCGGAAGTGGGAATGTCAATAGACAGTTTGTTGAAGAAAAAGAAATATTGATTCGGAGGCGCGAACCTATGTATTTGCTCATGTTTTTAATTTTGAATTATAAAAGAGTAACTGAATAATCATTTTAACTGTCTCCTCTTTAATTTTATAATTCACATATGTTTAAAATAGCACTCACTCAGCAGGTTGCAAGCTTGTGCCTCTAAACATATTTATTTGAGCAAGAAGGCACAAAATAGAACCATATGTGTTTACTTTTAAGGTAAGCTGCTTCAGTAGTATTGTCAGCACTTCTGAGAACCTCTTCCATATGCATCTTGCATTCTTTATATAAATACTCTTTGTTGAGTCATATTGATGTCATCTATTAAACTCTTTTTGCAAATATTTATTCATTATTATGAGATTTATGAAAACAATAGCCTCTATAATAAGGTATACTGTAATAATGTTAAATTAGTAACAGATCTAACAAAGATATATTTCAAACATTCAATACCACTTAGGAATAGCCATTTAAAACAGATAAGCCTTATATCAAGTTTTGACGGCCAATAAACATAGGTGTGTTTGGGACAGAACTGAGATTCTTATAATAATGATCCTTTGGGGTAAATCTCATGTTTCTTGTCCATGGAGTCCAAATCCTAGGGCTGTTATTAAGAAACCCCAGAGCTACTTTAGTTTCTTTGCTTTATAATGACACTTTAAAACAGCATTCATGGATATTCTTGGCAATATTGACATTGATTTGGCATTTAACATTTGCAAAGCAATCCTCTGACATATTTCTGTTAACACTGAGAAATCTATTTATGTTGGACTGCTACACATATATTCAATGTGCTGCATTTTCAGTGATCTGTGCTTTGAGTTAATGAGCTCTATTTAAACTAGAACCTTGTTTCCCACAATCAGAATCACTGCTGCTTTCCCCACTAAGGGAGAATTCAACCCTCTTTCCCTACTAAATCCTTCACATGTGCTCTGCATGGAGTTCTTTCAGTAAATGCTCTTTACTTAAGAACAGCCACACCAATGGGAGATAAGTAGTTTAAATAGCAAAATAAGCAAGCAGCAAAGTTTTGCCCACTATAACTTTCATAGCTTATTCATTAGCATTCTACACCACTTTTTTTTTCCTAACGCAAATGAAAGATTGTCATCCAAATCTATTGACTTGAAATGCTGTACTGCTCACTTCTAAGAATATATTTTTTCTTTTCCTTTCTTAGGCTTACTGCCTGGTTTCCAGAGAGATTACAGTTTGCTTTTGTTCCCATACAGTTTTCCCTTAGTTAGTTGCATGGCAGCTAGATATTCTAGTTTATTCCCCTTCACATGCTGCTCTGTCAAAACCATTCACTTACATTTTCTACAGATTACTACTAGCCATGGACAACATTGCTCTGTAGAAAACCTGCTGTCCTTGCTCTCTACATTAGCTGCTATTACACTCAGTACTTCCCTTCTCTCTCTGAGACATGTCACTCATGAGTTTCAGCAAATGATGGCTGCCCCTTATATCACTACACTATACTTCCATCAAGGACATTTAACAATTAGTCTATATTCATTTTGATTGGCATTTTCTTCTATCTAGCAAATACCATTCATTCATTCATTCATTCACTCCTTCTGGATTCTCTCACCAAATACTGTATATATCTCATATTCCAGGAATAAAATCTTCTAAAATATTTGTCTTTTTCCTTTATGGCAATATTTTTCATTCAGCCATTTCTTATAGTTGTGCAGGATGCATTTTTTTTTTCTGGAGTACTTAAATACATATATTTGTTTTGCTTTGTTTTGTTTTTCTGAGTGGACCAGAACAATTGAGGCTATGCATACTCAATTGTTAATAGGTAGTTAATAGCTATCACTAGAATATTGCATTGTTTCTATACAAATGTATATTTCTCATTTTGTGGAAGGACATGAGATATTGTACAAATAGTAAAGATATTCCCCTGAAATAAAAGCTATAATGTTAAAAAGTGAGTAACATTCACAGCTTTAATCTATGGCAATGAGTTTTATCAGTAAGAGTGTCGGAGAACATAAGCAGTTAAGATTCCTAGTGGCAAAAAGTACCCAATTAAGGTGATTTACCACATTCCAAAATGACTTGACAAGTACATTTAACTCTCTAAAGTGATATCCATTCTTATACCTGTCATGGCTTAGAAAATTATAGAAATTCAAGATATCATCATCACCATCATCATCACCAAAGGCATTTATTAAGTATATTTCTATGATGGACCTGATACTAAAACCTTTTAGAATATAGCTCATAGCATCAAAGAAGTTCTAGTCAGCTGCAGTGGTATATATATAAAAAAAACTGTATTGAATACATGTTTACATTAGGTAAATGAACGCCCAGATCAAATAACACATTGCTGTTTTATTAAGTTTAAGATTTTTGTTATAAGATAAATAAGTGGCTGATGATTTAGAACAAAGGTCAGAAAATCTTTTCTGTAAAATGCAGATAGCAAATATTTTCAGCTCCGTGGATCAGATAGTCTCTGTGACAACTACTTGAGTCTGATGTAATAGCACAAAAGTTGCCATAAAAATACGTAAGTGAATGACTGTGTCTGTGTTCCTATAAAATTTCATTTATAAAAATAGGCAGAGGGCTGCATTTGACCTATAGACCATAGTTTTGATGATCTCTACTGTAGATGATAGAAGCTAACATATATGCAAAGAGCCATTAAGCCATCATGAGCTTTCAAGAGAGAAAAGAAAATGTTTAGAGGCCAAAAATAATAAGACATGACAAATCCAGGGAGGTAAACCAGTACTAAAGCCCTTGGGTACTGTGGAATATTTCCCAATCTCTAGTAGCCTAAAACCTTATTTTGAATAATTCATGAGAGGGGAACTAAAAGCAAAGACTGGGATCTTTGTGAGGTAGGAAGTCAGATTTCAATTCTCTATATAAAGCTATAATTCTCATAGATAATCAGTGGATACTCTTATAATTTCACATAAAATTTATTTATCTACCAATATAGATAGATAGGCAGATGATAGATAGATGATAGATAGATAGATAGACAGATAGATAGATAGATAGATAGATAGATAGATAGATAGATGATAGATTTAGGCCATAAGGGATTGGTAATAACATGTACTGAGTGAGAGCTGATAACTCCAAGACACATGGGCTTGGATTTTTAACTTACATTATCTTTATATCATCAAAAAAAAAAAAATAGGCCTGTAATTTAACGAAAAGTGTTAAAAAGGTTTTATATTGTTTTACCATTAGGCATCCAGAATAAGCAAAAAACCCAGACACATCAAGTTTTATGACACATAAAATTGCAAGGAATATGAACTCAAACTAAGTGGAAAAAATCATGAATCACATAGAAAAAGAAACAAGCTACGATTAGTTAGATTTAGTAGAACTAATAACTGTGATATCAGGCTGGCAAAACTTGCAGATATTGGAATTTTCATATATAAAATGTAAAATTAGTAAATGTTTTAAAAAATCAAAGAGAGAATGAAAAGTATGACTAATGAACAAGACATTATCACAGCTATCAAAATAATATTGTAAAAGAAAACAAAAGAAATAAAAATGAAAACCTGAAATTAGAAACTGATTGGGACAATTAAGCATCAGACTAGTCACAAGTTAAAAAAGAACTAGTAAACTGGAAGATAGAACTGAACAAATTATCCATATCACCATAGAGGAAAAAAAAAAAAAGGAAATACAAAAGACATTCTGAAAGACATGTAGAATAGCATTAGAAGTTCTAAGATATTTGTAATTTTAGTTCTATAAATAAAGAATAGAATGAATTGGAGAAAGGTAGTAGCATTCAATGAAATATTTAATAGCTATGAAATTACCAGGTTTGAAACACAAACAGTCTTAGAAGAATAAATCAAAAGGCAGTCCCACCTTGACTCACTGTAATGAAATATATACATATTTATATATAATATATATTCACATAACATATATATACATATATATATATACTGAGAATAAAGGTAGATTACAAAGGAACAATAATTAGAATGATATCTGACTTTGCAGTATAATAATGGAAACCAGAAAGCTATGGAATAATATCTTCAAAATTCTGAGAAAATCTAATTTTCAACAAAGAAGTGTATATCCTGTAAAATTATTTTTCAAAAATAAGGGTAAAATAAAATTTTTTTAAGATAAGAAAATTGAGAATTTTTTTTTTTACCAATAGAGCTCTCTAAAGAACTTCTAGTGGATGACCCTCATGAAGAAGTTCAAAATCATTAAGAAGGAAAGACTAAGAATGATGGAAAAATTATAATCAGAGAAAATAACAAGCATAAGTTTAATCTAAACAAAATGATGGTATGAAACAGATTTAATATTCACTAATTAGTAATATCTAATTAGTACATATTGTGTTAGAATAAAAATATGAGTTTGGAAATAAGATACCCTACAGTCCTCAAATGTTTGGAAAAAGAAAATAGATATTCCTCAATTCTGCACTTGTAAAGGTAAAATGCTAACATTTTTGGAGTAACCACTAGTAGAATAGAGGTAGAGTATGTAACTTCCAAACTAATGAAATAGAAATATGTAGGGGCTGGTGAGGGACAAATAAGCAAGCAAACAAGGACAAAAATATCCTATCGAGTTTTTAAAAGCAAGCAATAAAAAAATGGCATATAGAAAAAGAGAACAACATAATAGAAAGCTCAACATAATAGAGAAGAACAATTTTAAATTATTATTATAATAAATATAAATGGACTAGATTCTGAAATTAAAAGACAAAAATGTCAAGATAAATTAGAAGATACAACTATAGTAATAGTAACCAAAAGCATGCTAACCAATAGGAAATAATACTAACCAAAAGAAAGTTAGTGTCCTATATTGTTATCCTATTTAGTAGACTTTGGGACAAAGGTGCTGATAGCAATAAAAAGAAGCAATAAATAATAATAAAAGATTCTATATACTAGGAAGATATAACAATTCAAAACTTTTATACTGCTAATTATATGGCTTCACAATATAAAATGAGAAAAATTGAAAAACTTCAAGAAACATAGATTTTAAATGCTATGTATGATATTTTTAAAAAGGGACCTGACAAGATATATGGGGTTTTCAATAACATTAAGAAACTGATGAAAATAAACTGTCACTGATCTAAAACAAAAACAAAAACAAAAACAAAAAAAACAATCTGCTATAGAATTTCTGAGTAAGAAGGTAAAATCACAGATTTTAAAGATGAGCTAGTAAAATTGTTGGTTTTAAGAATTAAAAAATTGAGCTCCCAACAGGTGTAGTAATACACCAAAGGCCAGACACCAGCACTAAAAGCAAATTAACTGATTTCCAGGCCAGAATGTTTTCTATTTAAATAGCAGCTGCATATAGCCCTATTTGCAAGTGAATTTCTTTTATAAGTGCACTTTTCAGCTGATAGAGAAGGAAAGGTTTCGGGGGTGGGATGCCTAGTTGAAAGACGCCATGAGGGTCTGTCATGAGAATGAAATGACAGGCACCAACTTTATTGCGGGGAACGTGCTTCTACTGAAGGGAGCACACTTCTATTGTGGGGGATGAGCTTCTGCATTAGGGGACCACATGGGCCCCACATATATCAGAGTATAACAGTGGAATTCTGCCACACATGTGTGATACAATAAGCTGAATCATGCTTACATAAGTTAGGCGCAGGCACCCTACTAGACTAATGTAACATTCTAAATCCAGGGTCCTATTCCTAGTGTAAGCCTGGGTCACAGCCAGATCTGGGACCCACAGTATTGGTTTAATTAGTTTGGCTTTTTGTGCCTTTTTTTTTCTCTCTCTCTTACATTATTTGGTATGGTGAAGCAGATCTGTGCTAAGATATAAAGCGTAAGACAAAAAAAGGCATAGATAGTATACATATGTGGGATTTCAGACAGGATGAAATGAAGATGTTGTAGGTAGGTACTTCCTATCTGAGAGCAAAACTCATTTGGGAGACGATCCAGAATAACAATTCTAGTATAGAATTCTTTCCCCTACCAAGTTAAATACAGGTAATACCTATATCCAGTCATGTAAATAAAAACTCTGGATTCTTCTGGAAATTATGTGTGACTAGAAGGAATCTTGACTACATTAAGAGTCTAGAGAATCCTATACTTTGCTATCTACATGATGTGATGAAGACTGGCAGGTAAAAAAAAATGTTAACAGTAATAGGGGTAGTTTTCCAACAAATATTACATACATGAACAAATCAAAGCCTGTGGGCATTTCATTCTTCTAGAATTTTTCTATCATAAAATTCTTAAACCCCAGCCCTACTTTGGTTACAATATTTTATAATAATGCTCTTTATCATTATATTATGCCAATAATATATTTTGTTTATCCTTATTATGATTCTCAAGCCACAATTCCTTTTCATGTTCTGTTTTTGAGTTAAACTCTTTTGATTTAATCTCCTTCCCTACCATTGACCTACTGCCCGTCACTTTAACTATCATCTCATCTATACTCCTAACTTCTCCAAAAGTACTCTCACCTGCAATGATATGTGTTCATTTACTTTCTGTACTCCTATACCTAGGTTGCTGATGACAGTAGAGAAAATTACAGGGCCAGGAGAGATAAACCCCAATATGAGAACTTTAACTTCATCTGCATTTTCAAGAATCTCTTATTTCTTTAAAGATACCTAAATTTCTCATTTCCTGAAGGACTACCTCAAATATTTATCACTATCCTTAAATTTGCCTCTATTGTTTTTCTCAGCATATTATTTGAACATATGACAATTTCAGGAAAGAAAAATTAAGAACAAGGTCAAATTACTCCCAAATTAGCTAACATTCATTCAAGACACAACTATGAATGCCTACCATGTGCCAAGCACTTTTGTTGTCTCCTTTCTACTGTCTTAAATAAACATTTATCAAAGGTTTATACAAGATAAACCTTTATCTTTGCTCTTGGTTCTCTGCCTACACAGACCAAGAATCTTCATGTCTTTAAGAAGTATTAAAAATAAATTCTCTTTAGTATTTCAACACTCCTCTCCATTATATTTCACTTTATCCTACACACATTTTCATGTCTCTTCATGTTAAAAATTCACTTCCCTAAGGTCCAAATGCCCCTGAGTCAGTCATTACTATTTTGCTACTCAGGTCTTCAAAACATCTTAAAAGGGCGGCCTCTGCTTTAAGCTCCCACTCTTTACTTCCCATTGATTATTAGACCCTCTGAAATTTGTTTTCCTTTTGCCTACTCTCCAAAAATCACTCTGGAACATTATTAACAAAAACAAACAAAACAAAACAAAAAAACTCATTCTAGAAAAATCTGATAGTTTTACTTTCAATTTGACTTAGTCTTCCACAGTCTTTAATGGTATTTACTGCTTTCTCCTTCTTAAAATGCTTTTTCTCTTGGTCGTTATGACATATTTTCACTTTTTTTTTTTTCAGAATAGCCCTTTAAATGTTTCTTCTCTGTAAATTGCACCATATATGTTGAAATTGCCAATAATCAGTGTACAGACTTTTTGTCTCCTTATCCTATATACTCTTTCTTTGAAAGATAAACTTACTATGAGTCCTGATTTACATGGATTGATATTGGCTATTGACATTCATTCAGACTAATTAGTAATCTCATCCTCTGAATTTAACTACATAATACCACTTTACTGATCTCCCTGCTTCTACTTATTTTTATATGCAATTCTTTCTCCATTATATGGCTCAATATATTAGTATAAAATCTAATCATCACACCTTTACCCAAAAATCTTTATTTAACTCGCTACTTTTTATTGGGATTTTAAAAATTCTCTTCTTTCCACAGCATACAAAGCCTTCTATGGTTTGGCCCCAGCTAAACTTTCCAGGCTTTTCTCCAAGACTCTACACCATATATATTGTACTTGAGCTGTACAGGACTATTTACTAGTCTCCAACCATGCTATTCTCTTTCATGCTTTCATAATTTTGGTACTGCTCTCTCAATGTATAAAAATACTTTTTGTTGTTGTTTTTATAAAATTTTATGCCTGATAGACTAATGCTCATCCTTTACAAACTGGTGCATATGTTATTTCTTCAGTGAAGTCCTTCCAAGCTCTTTCAGGCAGGGTTAGTATTCTCTTCTTTAATGTACTCATTGTATTTTATTCTTCTATCATAGACTTTCAATATTATATTAGAATACTTTGCTAACTGTTTCTCTTTCCCAGTGGACTGTGTGCTCCTTGAGGACAAGGCAATCAAAGAAGAGCAAAGTGCCTGGAACATGGTATCTACTGAATAATTTGGTACTGGCTACATAAATGGCCTGCTCTGACAAGTGATGCCTTGATAGACTGATGAATGCCAGAATTGAAGTTTCCAGAATTGAAGTTTATATTGAAGTGGGTGTGTCTGTAAACAAAAATGAGAGGAATATTTAGAACTCTCTTAAATATAAAACATGTATAATAAAAATCAAACTCTTTTTATCTTTTTGACTTTTCTATTTTTACAATTCTATATTTGATGTAGAATCCACCTTTTCCTTTGAACCCAGCATCCAAACAGTCATTACCTATTAGACTATCATAAAAAAAAATCACCTTCTCAAATATGCATTAATTTAATTCTTGTTTTTCATCCTTGTTATTCCTACCTGGAATTAGACATATCATACTTGGATCGTTATTATAGTCTTCTAATTACAAGAGTTTTTAATTTCACCCCTTGTGCCATAACCCGTGCTACATATTACACTTCTAGATTAACCTATCTGAGTAATATCTGAGTAAAAGCTTGAGCATATTACTGCTCAATTAAAAAAAAAAAAAAAGAATCCAATGACAAGAAACAAACCACACTGGCTTAGTATTCAAATTCTCTCCTACTCTGGCCCTAGAATTCCTTTCTGATTGCATGTTTCATCATGTCCTTATCTGATATTTATCTATAGCTAGACAATAAGCACCATGAGACAGAAGCCATGTCTCCTTTGGTCAACATTTTATCAACCATCACCATATATTTTTTAGAATATTCTAGATGATCAAACTTTGAATAAATTAATAAAAGTATGCAAAGTTTTTCAAACATGCTTCTTGAGG